>NC_086319.1:59954571-61232905 GCF_036172605.1 Pelobates fuscus
ACCTCGAACAGGCCTACCTAAAAGGGAACCCAAGACTGCGTCTCCCTGCTGTCCACAAACCCCCTCCACCCACCTCCGAACACCGTGCTCGGCTTGCCAAGACATATAACTTGACCAACACACCGCCAACAACACAGAAGCCGCTCAAACCACGACAAGTGGCTGCCTCTTATTACCTACCCCACCCAGGGGCGTATTAGCCGCGAGGCAAACAAGGCATTTGCCTTGGGCGGCATTTTCCAGGGGGCGGCAAAAAAAGCCGCCCCCAAATGCCCAAGGCAAATGTCTTGTTAGCCTTGCGGCTAACAGACATGCCGGCGGTCGGGCGGCGCTGGCTGGCGGGCTGGCGGGCGGGCGGGCGGGCGGGCGGCGAGGGAGCACTTCCCCTGAGCTGTCTGCTCAGCTCCCTCGCCAGCCGCAGAGTGAGGCTGGGAGCTGGAATATGATGTCATATTCCGGCTCCCAGCCTCACTCTGAGGCGCGCGAGGGAGCTGAGCAGACAGCTCAGGGGAAGTGCTCCCTCGCCGGCCGGCCGCCCGCCATGCAGTGCCGCCCGATCACCCAGCAGCCACTGGACCACCAGGGACGAAGAGACACCCCCCTCCCCAGCATTCCCAAAGGTAAGGAGGCTGGGGGGGGGGTTAATAAAAAAAAAAAACGTGTTAAAAATAAATATACAAAAAATGTGTTAAAAATAAATTTAAAGGGGGGCGGGGCCGACCGCCATGCTGAGAGGTCGCATTCAAGTCGAGCTCCTGCAGACCCACGACAATTATGCTCATAAAAAGCAATTATGCTACTCATCTGCAGTCAAGCAGCAGCGGTCCTGCGGACAAGGAGGTGCTGGAGCTGAGGCTACTCGGATCCCAAGCGTTTTGACCCCTGAGAAGGCACATAAGCACAGCTCCATCTGAGGCCTACCCGAGCGGTGAGTGAGGTGGACGGCCGCTGCCTCACTATCCTGCCCTGCGGTTTCCCTTCGGAACTCCGATGCCACGCGGTAAGGGCCCCGTATCCCCCCCCCTTTGGACCGGGGGGGTCATCCCGGTCCCAGGAGACTGTCTCCGCGACCTGCAGTGCTTGGGCCAGAGGGGGCTCCCCACGACCAAAATGGCGGAAACGGGAGGCAACCTTGAAATGGCGGCGCAACCAGGGACCACCAGATCACAGCTACACTGATATCTAGAGGCTGTTCAGACGGCGGTAAAGCAACGTGGCCCCTCGCTACAGCGCAGCTACCATCTTACCTATCCACAGACGGAGATTCCCAACTCCCGCGGCAACGAGCAGTCGGGACCTGCCACCCGGTCCATCAATAAGCAAGGCTGCTACTCCTGCCGACCTGCACGACTACACGGCAATCCAACTGCATCCAGCTGAGGACCTCACGATGGAATCTCACAAGGGAAGAGCACTCACCCCTCTTATCAGTGAACACGATGGACTCACTCCTACCATGCCACACACTCTGCAGATCGGTGGTTGGATAAGCATGATCTGCCACAGCATGAACTGTCAAAGGGACTCTCTCTCAAGGTCTGGGCTGCACTCAGTAGGAGAAGCTCCTGCCACTTCTCAGCAGTTACAGGATGCCAGTCTAAATTTGTATAGTTAAATGTGCCTTATTGCAATGTTACGCTGCTTCCTCTCTCCTATATACAAATCTATTTTAACTCTTATGACTTCTCTGTAGATAAACAAGACTAGCCTGTGAACTAATATACTCACTGTTTATATTAACCATTATCTCACTCAGCATGTATTGAATCAGTAACTAATCTACAGCAACAGCTATACTTATGCAGTGTAGTTTCATCAACTATTGATCTCTATAAAAAATTGTGCAGAACATTCCACATGCCAACCAACTGGTAAATATCTGTTTGTATGCTTGTCAAAGCTGTTGGGGCATGACGAGCCCACTTGTTATATTTTAATGCACGCTAAAATAAAGAATTAAAAAAAAAAAAAAAAAAAAAAAAATTTAAAAAAAAAATGTTAAAAAAAAAAAAAAAAAGTGTTAAAAATAAATAAAACAAAAGTGTTAAAAAAAAATAAAAAAAAATGTGTTAAAAATAAATTTTAAAAAAAATGTGTTAATGTGTGTGCGTGAGTGTGTGTCTGTTAGTGTCTGTGTCTGTTAGTGTGTGTGTGTGTGTGTCTGTTAGTGTGTGTGTCTGTTAGTGTGTGTGTCTGTTAGTGTGTGTGTCTGACTGTGTGTGTATGTTAGTGAGTGTGTGTGTCTGTTAGTGTTTCTGTCTGTTAGTGTTTGTGTCTGTTAGTGTGTGTGTCTGTGTCTGACTGTGTGTGTATGTTAGTGAGTGTGTATGTTAGTGAGTGTGTGTGTCTGCTAGTGAGTGAGTGTGTGTCTGTTAGTGAGTGTGTTTGTCTGTTACTGAGTGTGAGTGTGTCTGTTAGTGTGTGTGTGTGTTTCTGTTAGCTAGTGTATGCGTATCTGTCAGTGAATGTGTGTGTGTGTATTTAGTATGCGGGGCGGGGGGAAAGGTTGGGTGGGGGTGGCGCGGGAGGAGGGGGGGCGCGGGGGAGGGGGGGCGCCTGAGTTTTGTCCTGCCTAGGGCAGCACAAAACCAGGATACACCACTGACCCCACCCCGCAGGTTACCTGCACTAAGGAAATGCACTATATAGCTGAAAATACCTACTGTACAACCTCCAATGCATACTATGTACATCCGTAGCCTGCATACTTTACTGGCTTGCCCAGCGATGCTATATGACCTGCTATGTATACAATTGTATCGATGTTTAATGCCTATTATATGTCAACAATAAAAACTTTGAATAAAAAAAAAAAATCTGTTAAACATCTATAATAATATTAACACAGCATATAGATGATTTTCCTCATTTTGGGATTCTCATACATTTTGGGAATGGGCTTAATTGTCAGTGATTGCCACCAGGTAGAAGTTAAATCAGCACAACCCCTCCTCCCCCCACCCTATGCCACCTGTTTTGAAATTGAGTATTTCTTTTAAAAACATTTTTTATGAAGTACTCATATTGACTGTGTTGGGATTTCATTGTAATTCCAACACAGTCAAAAGATATACTGGGATAAAGTAGACACTATAATTTTTTTACGCCTGACACTTCTTGACACTGGGCAGAGCTACTACCATCAAGAAGTGTCAATCCCCCAACCATCACCACTGCTGACTGCAGGGAATTGGCTCTATCTATGGAGGATCCTGTGGTCCTGCGGGATCCTCCTTAGACGTCAGTGCCATACTTGCGCACATGTGAGAGAGTACAGCCGTGATGTTATCTCCTGGCATTGAAGCTACAGGAGCAGAAGAGGACTGGCCAGCAGATGATGGCAGTTCCCGTGATGGGTAGGTTCAGGTAATTATGGAATAATCTCATGGAGACTATCAAACCTCTTAAAAGAGATCTATGCCAACATATCTCATACGGAATGCACTTAAAATCATGGTTGCTGATATATATATATATATATTTTTTTTTTTTTTTTCTGTATTAAATTTATGTATGTGTATCTTAATATTATATTGTACTTTTAATATTATATTGTACCCTATTGTAACAATAGAATGTTGAGGACCCAGGACATACTTAAAAACAAGAGAAATCTCAATGTATCATTCCTGGTAAAATATTCTTAGAAATTACTAAATAAATATTAATAAATTAAACTCACCTTTGCCTGCCCCTCCTGCCACCAGACCCCCAGCTACAATATCACTGGGGGGGGGGGGGGAGGGGGGGGGTTATTTGCAAAGTCCCCAGTCCCGCTTTAAATTGTGTTGAACAGCTTAACACTAAGGAGAAAGGCAAGACTATTTTACTATTTGTTGGATCTTTAAAAGTACATGCTGTTTTATTCCACGAATTGTGTTGCATCTTCAATTTTGCGTTTATCAAAATAAAAAAGGAAACATTCTAAAATATAATAAAAACATGTTTTAATGGTACAAGCCCCCATTGATAAAAACATATTTTTTACTTTTTCTATGTTCATCTTAGCATGTGTCTACACTTACAAATGTTCTAAAAACATGTATTTTTCCCAGTAAACATGTCCAAGTAAATAACACATGGATCACGAGCCATATTTCTGAAAAGGACAGAAAAGCCAGTTTCCTGACTAATACTGGAAGGCTGGTTTTGAGGAAATTCAGAATATTCTTGCCATCTCCCACGCATACAGACTAGAAGTTCAGTCTGTTCTGGATTTTGTTCTGTTCCTGAGGTCAGGGAAGGAGCAATGTTTATTTACTTCCAAGAGATTGTTGACTAGTGTTTGGCAGACTTTTGACGACAAAGCTTTCTGAATATCTCAGTAAGATTGTTATGTTATGTTTTCTGCTTCTAAAACAAATGTGGTTTGAGTAGTAGTGCGGGTGTCATGAAAGAGGATCCTTGTCTAGTCGTACATCCTGTTTCCTTATGTCACATATTTTTCCTATGATTGGTTTCTTTTTTTACTCTTGTAGGATGATCCCAAACCTAAGACTTTTTGTTATTTTGTTGTTTACAGTATATTGGTTGCTTCTTCTTTTTTTCCGCAGCATAAAACCCAATTTCGCTCTGCTTAAAATATAAGCCATTTCCATTAGTTGTATAAGTATATATATATTGACATTAAAATATAGGACTTCATACACCATATTGAGAATAGTGAAACAGACACTCTTTATAACAGTGATGTGCAGAAGAGTGTATCAGACTATTCATCTTTGAAGTGGGTAGGTTACAATAGTATAACACCTGATATGTGGCTACATTATTATCACCAGAATTTAATGACTGTTGATTGGAAAAACGATCCCATTTCCCACTGTGATATCCCAAAGATAAGTTAGAAGTTGGTGTAAGTATTCATGGTCCTTCCTATTTTATGCCTTGACTTTCATTTAACCACTTGAAGAGAAACCATTACCTTTTTGTTGCTGTCCGTTCCTCTTCGCTGCAAACCCTGATAAAACGTTTAATAAAATGTTCAGTTGCATTTACTGGAGTGATGGAAAGATAAATGGCAACAAACACTTTTCCATTGAGAGTTCTGAATGAATGGTGCCACCATTTTGGAATGTCCTGTAGACCCATGACATCTGTATGTGTAACATATGAATTGATAGTAACACAGGAATTGATAGTAAACTTGCTAGAATACGCTTGCAATAGATAAAAAGAAATAAAGACAAATCATTTTAAGTTAGCAAAATGACAGGAAACATTTGTTTCTAAGTTGCCCCTACCTAAGCATTTTAAGATAGCATAAGGTATAAATGTACATCACCTAGTCAGCATCATCCAAAGGGTGGAACATCAACAAGATAATAATTTCAGTGTATTCCAAAAGCCTTCACAACCCTTGATAAAAACCCATAATCGAGAGTGGGATACGGAGAGTGAAATTAAGAATGTGTGGCTGAAGAACAACTGTGTAATGTTGGAATTTATAATTTAAGTTTAATTAACGTCTGTATTGTTCTAGCTCTTCCCTGAATCCATGCCATGAAGAATTACCGTATATACTCGAATATAAGCCGAGTTTTTCAGCACATTTTTTGTGCTGAAAAACCCCAACTCGGCTTATACTCGAGTCAATTGGCAATTTACACTGCCATAATACAGACAGGGGGCTGTGGGGGCTGCAGAGCGTTTACTTACCTCTCCTGCAGCTCCTGTCAGTTCCCTCCGCCTCGGCGCCGGTCCGTTCAGCACCTCTGTCAGCTCCCAGTGTAAGTCTCGCGAGAGCCGCGGGGTCATAGTGCGGCTCTCGCGAGACCTATACTGTGAGCTGGCAGAGGGAGCTGCACGGACCGGCGCGGAGGAGGGAGCTGACAGGAGCTGCAGGAGAGGTAAGTAAGAGCTCTGCCAGCCCCCTCCTAAACAGTGCCCATACACTGGACCACCATGTATCAAGCAGGGAGGGGGGATGAAAAAAATGTAATAATAATAAAATAAAAAATAATAATAAAAAATAATAATTAAATAAAATAAAAAATAATAATACAATTATTATTATTAAAATAATTTAAAAAAATAATGATAAAATTGCCCACCCCCCACCAAGGCTCTGCAACACACACTGCACTCATACACACACACACTGCATTCATACACACACACACTGCACTCATACACACACACTGCACTCATATACACACACTGCACTCATACACACACACACACTGCATTCATACACACACTGCACTCATATACACACACTGCACTCATACACACACTGCATTTATACAAACACTGCATTCATACACACACTGCACTCATACACACACACTGCCCTCATACACACACTGCACTCATACACACACACTGCACTCATACACACACGCTGCACTCATACACACATGCTGCACTCATACACACACTGCACTCATACACACACACTGCATTCATTATATACACACACTGTAAATAAATATTCAATTAATATAATTTTTTTAGGATCTAATTTTATTTAGAAATTTACCAGTAGCTGCTGCATTTCCCACCCTAGTCTTATACTCGAGTCAATACGTTTTCCCAGTTTTTTGGGGTAAAATTAAGGGCCTCGGCTTATATTCGGGTCGGCTTATACGCGAGTATATACGGTAATTGTATTGTGGTGTAGAAAAGAGCTCCTATGTATATAGATATGCGTAATAAAGTGGATAATTACTGTAGGTAAAACATCATTTTTTTCAGTACAGATAAATGAAAGCTAATATCGGGCTTTTTTAAATCAAATTAATTGTCTACCATATTTTGTCTACCATATTTTGTAGAATAAACTATCTGAAAAAAACATTCAGTGACGTTTTACTCATGTGCATCAGGTGTTATAACCGTGAGAACTAAAAGAGATTTTGTCATCATGGGATTATCTCACCCAAGGGAAAAAATATAATTGTGTAAATATGCCATCTAATGTGACATGAGGGCAAATTAACTATGCTATTTGTTTGCATGCATATAATTGCCAATAAGAGTACTCTATGCCCTTTGAGAGGTGCACGGTGATTAGGCCAACAATTCATTTTTGCGGTATGGATTCCATAAAATGTTCTCATCACACACACAGCTGTATTTACTGTCAAAGCATACTCGTATGGTGCTGGGTTCTAAAGCTTGCGAGTCAAATCTATGTGTTTTTTGTTTTTGCATGTGTGAGAAAGGTAACATGACAAAAGTGGTTTGGTCTAGTAAGTTTCAATTTGCATCATTACCTACGCAATATAGATATATGTATATATATATAGGGGTTGAATAATTTTGAGACTGGATAAGTCATTATAAGTTGCATTTTCAGTTGAATTTAGGGAAACCACTTGAAGCATCCGTTGTGTTGAGCTATTTTTAATTGCTTTTGTTTTATTTTTTTCATTGCAAACAGCTGAAAGTCTGTTATTTCCTGTAAATAAACCTGCTTTTCAATGGGGGTTGAATAAGTTTGATTAAAACTGTATATATACCATCTGTACGTACATACATGCATATGAATATACACACTATACACACACACATACACGCAGATTTAGCTTTAGAACACAATATCACACAATATTTTCTCTCTCTTTCTTTCTGCCTGTCTCTGTCTTTCGGTAATTAGCTGCAGCGTCCGCAATGCAAAATGAAGACTTTCGCTTTGCCGCTAGCCGCATCCCCCGACCATTTCACTGGCAGTGCATAGAGTTTTCTACACAGTCTCTAGAGAGTAACTACTTGGAGACTTCTCCAATAATTCCGGAGTGGGGAGGGGGGCATATACATATTAGCTAGCATTGTTGTGGATATAATATTCATGGTAAATATTACTGTTTATCTTGTTGCTATTTATGTTCACATTATATCAATGTTAATACTTCATATATTTTTTTTAGTCAGTACTTTTTTTCCTATCCATATCATCTCTGATGGCAAAAGATTGGAACAAACTATTTTCCTTATACGTCGTATGGATACTTTATCTTACCTAGAGTAAGAGTTCAAGATGCAAAAAAAAAACATTGTGAAACAATTTATGAAGTGTGTGATTTCCTACTGACTGGAATAGAACATTGCTAACAGAATAAAACTGGTAAATCAATATATTCGTTATAATTGTTTCATACTAACATTTCCTTGTCATGGGTGATAATTTCCCTTTTGTACTGTGTTTACCGAGTGAAGGTTTGCACATAACACATATGGAAACTGCATTCCAAATAAGATCCAACTACTTTTAAGAATCCTTTTCTAGAAACCTTATAGTAATGAGACAGAATGTCTCCAGGCAAACAGGAAGGACTTCTCAAAGTCGCCTCTCTCTCCCTAAAGAGGTTTAGGAAACACATTTACAGAAGTGGTGAAAAGACCAAAGATCTGTCTGCGAACAGGAAAAGCTATTTCAAAGCTTAAAACCCACATCAAGGAAAACAGGGATTTGCAATGTCTGGTACTCCAGCTGTTGTACACTCCAACTCCTACGATCCACAGACATGCAATGGTTGATGGGAGTGCACTACTATTAATTACTTGACTCTGGCTAGGTATCCAATTGTTGTTCATCTGAATCCCCACCATCTGAAAACATGTAAAGGGTGTCATGTAAAAAAAAAAAATACACACCCCTATGGTTACCTCTTCTTGGCCAAGTGGTTTATATTCACCACAAATACCATCATTCTAAGTTATTGAAAGGATTATGAGAGTATCAGTACACCTGATACAGTGCCAAGCATTACCCATCTCTGGCCAAGTATGCCAACAGGATATATGGCAGAGATGTGCACAGGAAATAAAAAAGATGTGCACAGGAAAAAAAATTAGATTCGTAATTTTCACATTTTGTTTCGTCCGAAATTGGGAAAACCTTGACCCGGACAAAATTAAATTCACTATTTTTCAAAATTTGAATGCCTATTATTTCCTGTGTGGAAAAAAATGAAGGTGCGAGTCACGGAGTTAACTGTACCTCATGGCGGCTGGTCGCACTTTGTGAGAGCTCCTCACTCAACTCCTAAAAGAAGCCTAAAATACCACTCTGTATGCAAAGCCATCATGACTTATGACCTGCCTGTGTGTAGAGCCTACAGGGGTGCCTAGGACTGAAGCTGATACGTACCCACTACTGTATACCCTAGAGGATCGAGTGAGGCCTGGTGGGCCCATTAACCGAGAAAGGTGGCCGCTCTCTTGGGATGTGCTACACTGCTTCCTCACAGGCATTCTGCATTTGTAGGGTCCTGTTTTCCCCTCCTCTGGACCGGTGGGGGTGATTCCGGTCCATCCCTTGGAGGAGACCCAGTTGACCAAGACACGACGCGTGATACCAGGCGAGTGCATTAATGGCAATGGCGTACGCCATGTGCTCTCCCAGGAGCAGCGACATCGCGACCAAGCTGGACAGCATTTTTGCTGCCTTCTGGGAAAAACTGGCACTCGAAGAGAAACAAGCTCTCGAGCTAGGAAAGAGAGACCGCTTACCTAAGCATCCACACTAACATCGCAGACACGCAGCTCTCAAGATTAAGGGAGCCGGCAAAAGGTGGTGCAAGAGACGATGACTCTTATCGGGTTATAAATCTACATGGCAACTCACCCTGGTCCCTGCTACCAGCTACGACCCAACTCGAGGTTCCCAAAGAGCAAACACGCCAAATCACTCTGGGTCCTGATGCCACTGGAGAGAACCCTGCAGACATCACTGAGCCTGCCATATTCTCTTTATTTTCCTGACTGTATCCATTCTGCTAGGCTGCCGGGCCAGATAACAAGACGCTCGTGGCTGGACTCTGTGCTACCCCAGCGGGGAATCGGCTGACCTTAGGACAGAGCTTTGAAACTTACCATCACAACATTACACCCATCGTTACTCTAAGATATGGGGAGCATATTTCAGTTTTTTTTGTTTTTGCCTTTTTTTGGTGGGGTACATATTCAGCTTACTTGGGGAGCCTCCTATGGGTTTCTTTTCACTTTAAGTCACTCTCAGTGCCTATGACTTGCCTTCTGTTACCGTAATGTGAATAGCTATGTGCACTGTATTTTCCTTTCCTTTACTCCTACAGTTACAAGCATGTAAGGAAAAAGGCCATGTCGTGTTATTATTAACAAAACACAATAGAGGTACTAACTCTATCTCTGATATGATTCACTCTTCTTTCTATTATCAAAAAAAATGTACAGTATTATCACATGCCATAATATGGAATGTTATATATTGGTTGATGAGGCTTGCACCTGCTTTTGTGGCATTGCAAGCATTTTTGTGAATCCTTATGCACAAATAAAATAAAGAATATTAAAAAAAAGTTATCTGTTAAACTGCAGAAAAGATAAACCCTTTTCTTAATTTGTATCTATCAGCTGTTTAGTAGATCACTCCATAATTTGATATTATTACATGCTATTGCTTTAAGGATACCAAATAAGGTAGCTTTATAGTAAACAGTTGAAAGATTAAAATTACGAAAAGCCCTCTTTCAATAGTTTAGTAGATAACTTGTACAGCGCTATGGAATCTGATGGCGCTATATAAATAATAAAATAATAATACAATAATAAACAAATGGATCCGAAAGCCATTTGATTTGTTATGGATCTGTTAAGTTTTTCTGTCGATTTGGAAAATTGGAGGCTTCTGAATGTCTGAATGAGACATTCAATTCAGAATGAAGCAAGTAGCAAGTTTCATTCATTCGCTGTGTGAAAGAGAATCTTAAGGAGAGAGGGAGATGAAGGAAGATCACAGTTAAAACACATTTCATGTGGGTGCACTTTAACATTAACTTGATAAGTAATAATGTATTGCCAGTAAGTCATATTCAAATGTTGTGTACATACTGCTTTAGCTTTGAGAATTCTGCAATTTCTTTTCCTCCAGATTCTTTTTTCTCTTCATATATATATATTTATAGGAAGCCTGTAGCTTTACGAATAATGACAACCCTGCTAAAAAAAGACAAAAAAAGCATGTACTTATATTTCCGAACACTCCGAGTCCATGCCATATCCCTGCCATAATTGCAATCACTAACATGCTGGATATTTAATGCATATTAAAGTCAATTATCATTGAAGAGCCTCCCTCCTGTTGTGGATGTGGAGGGTACTTGAGGTTGTTTTACTTATTTAAATATTTTTATTTTTTATTTTTTTTTATAACTTCATCTTTAGAAGAACTGATGCCATTTGAATTAACAAGAATCAGTTGCCATGGATACCGATTTTTTTCACTCAACAAAATTGCTCACTGGGACATCATAATGTGTTAAAGCTGTGCTATGATCACGCGAACTTGCAGGGATTTGTTTGCCATTGGGAATCAGTGAAAAAGTTGTGAAATAATGTACAAGATTGTGAATTAACTACTAGGGTAAGTGATAGGTGGGGGCAGAGAAGAGCAGAGACCACTAAGGAGGGGAGAGGAGAGACCACTAAGGGGCAGGGGAGAGCTCTGAGGGACAGGAGGGAGAGCTCTAAAGGACGGGGTAGGAGAGAGCACTAAGTGACGGGGGAGCACCAAGTGAGAGAGCACTAATGGACAGGAGGGGAGAGAGTGGAGAGCTCTAAAGGACAGGAGGGGTGAGCAGTAAGGGACAAGATGGGAGAGCTCTAAGGGACAGGGGGAGGAGAGGAAACCACCAAGGGACGGGGGGGAGGGGGGTAAAGAGATTATTAAGGGATAGGGGAGTGGAAGACACACAGAGAGGCTAAGGAAGGTGGTAACGAGAAGCACAAAGGGGCTGGTAGGAGAGAAAGAGACACACAGAGGGGCTCGGGAGGGAGACACACAAAAGGGCTTGGGGGAGTAGGACACGCAAAGAAGTTGGGAGGGTGTAGGAGACATACAAAGAGGGGGGATAAGAGACAAACAAGGGGCTTGTAAGAGGGGCTTGTAAGAGATACACTAAAGGGGGATGTAAGACGCAAAACACACAAAAAAATTATATTAACAAAATAAATATAATAATAAAAATAAAAAGCTGCTCCCCTCTCAACCCCTATCGTACCCCAGAAACTCTCTCTTTCACAATATACACACACACACACACACACAATGCATCCCTATATATGCACAGAAACACACAATGAATCCTTACACACACACAGAAACACACCATGTTTCCCTTACACACAGAGAAACACACAATGCATCCATTACACACAAAGACAATGCATCCCTTGCACACATACACAGAAACACACAATGCATCCCTTACACACAACCTGCATCCCTTACACACAGAAACACACACTGCTTCTCTTACACACACTCAATTCACCCCTTAGACACAATCAATGCACCCCTTACAGACACACACACTGCAACCCTTACATACACAGAAAAACACCTTGCATCCCTTACACATACAAACACAGATTCACACAATGCATCCTTTACACACACAATACACCCCTTACACACAAACACACACTGCTTTCTATCCCTTACACAAAAACACATTGCATCCACTACACACACACACACACACACACACACTACATTCCATAAGCACACACATTATATCCTCTACAGTAACACATAACACATCCCCTACACACTCCACTCCCTGTGAGCGAACTCATGGGTGGAACATGTAGGTGGACTTATGGGTGAGCCTTATGGGCATACTCACTGTCTCTGCAGGCTTCTTAATATAAACACACACTGTGTGCAGCACTGGTGTTGGTTCATATGGCAGATCATATGGGTGGGGCATTGTGATGTCACATGGTGGGCAGCGCATATGTGGGGGGGGTGCCAAATTTTTATTTTGCAGTGGGCAGCAAAAATCCTTGCACCGGCCCTGTATTTGACCCGTTAGACTTAGTTCTTGGTTGAAAAACCATTGTTGGCAATCACAGAGGTTAGACGTTTCTTGTAGTCCAGCAGGTGTGCACACATCTCAGGAGGGATTTTGTTCCACATTTGCAGATCCTCTCCAAGTCATTAAGGTTACTCGGCTGATGTTTAGCAACTCGAACCTTCAGCTCCCTCCACAGATTTTCTACGGGATTAAGGTCTGGAGACTGACTTGGCCCTCCAGGACCTTAATGTGCTTCTTCATGAGCCACTCCTTTGTTGCCTTGGCTGTGTGTTTTGGGGTATTGTCGTGCTGGAATACCCACCCACCCATTTTCAATGCCCTGGCTGAAGGTAAGAGGTTCTCACCCAAGATTTCAGTCCTTCACGGTGTACTGTGTTACCAATTGTTTTCTTGGTGACTATGGTCCCAGCTGCCATGAGATCATTAACAAGATCCTCCGTGTAGTTCTGGGCTGATTTCTCACCATTCTCACGATCATTGAAACTCCATGAGGTGGGATCTTGCATGGAGCACCAGACTGAAGGAGACTGACAGTTATTTTGTGTTAATTCCATTTGCGAATAATCGCACCAACTGTTGTCACCTTCTCATCAAGCTGCTTAGAGATGGTCTTGTAGCCCATTCCAGCCTTGTGTAGGTCTACACACTTGTCCCTTGGACAGCTCTTTGGTATTGGCCATGTTGGAGAGTTTGGAATCTGATTGATTGCTTCTTTGGACAGGTGCATTTTATACAGGTAACGGGCTGAGATTAGGAGCACTCCCTTTAAGAGAGTGCTCCTTATCTGAGCTAGTAACCTGTATAAAAGACACCTGGGAGCCAGAAATCTTGCTGATTGATAGGGGATCAAATACTTATTTCACTCATTGACATGCAAATCAATTTATAACTTTTTTGACATGTGTTTTTCTGGATTTTTATTTTGTTATTCTGTCTCTCACTGTTAAAATACACCTACCATTAAAATTATAGTCTGATCATTTCTTTATCAGTTCACAAACGTTCAAAATCAGCAGGGGATCAAATACTTATTTCCCTTACTGTAGATATATATACTGACAAGATACAGAAACAGACGCACACACTGACCCACATACAGATACACACACTGACACACAGATACACACACACTGAAATACAGAAAAACAGATACACACATACACACTGCAGACATACAGATACACAGACATACAGATACACACACATAAACATACAGATGAACATGGAGCCAAGGCCAGGAATGTAGTTTAGTGTCATATCGAAACAGATTGTATATTCCTAATATCCTATTATATATACCTTCTTTATTTTTATTTTTTTAGTTATTCCGTGTTTTGCAACCCAGCTGTTAAATAAACATGTCTTCTGCAGGATATTGAATGGAATTTTATTTCCTTTGCATATATCAAATAGGTACTGGCTTGCCAAGGGTAATGTGAATATGTTAACAGCACTGACTTGCAATGTTCACTGTCTGCTTTTTTATATTTTTCTTGCAGACAGTACACACTAAACTATCTCACAGTATAGGCCAAGGTGTATAGGACCTCCCGTCCTCTTAATAAACGATTACAATTACAGGGAGTGCAGAATTATTAGGCAAGTTGTATTTTTGAGGATTAATTTTATTATTGAACAACAACCATGTTCTCAATGAACCCAAAAAACTCATTAATATCAAAGCTGAATATTTTTGGAAGTAGTTTTTAGTTTGTTTTTAGTTTTAGCTATTTTAGGGGGATAGCTGTGTGCGCAGGTGACTATTACTGTGCATAATTATTAGGCAACTTAACAAAAAACAAATATATACCCATTTCAATTATTTATTTTTTACCAGTGAAACCAATATAACATCTCAACATTCACAAATATACATTTCTGACATTCAAAAACAAAACAAAAACAAATCAGTGACCAATATAGTCACCTTTCTTTGCAAGGACACTCAAAAGCCTGCCATCCATGGATTCTGTCAGTGTTTTGATCTGTTCACCATCAACATTGCGTGCAGAAGCAACCACAGCCTCCCAGACACTGTTCAGAGAGGTGTACTGTTTTCCCTCCTTGTAAATCTCACATTTGATGATGGACCACAGGTTCTCAATGGGGTTCAGATCAGGTGAACAAGGAGGCCATGTCATTAGATTTTCTTCTTTTATACCCTTTCTTGCCAGCCAGGCTGTGGAGTACTTGGACGCGTGTGATGGAGCATTGTCCTGCATGAAAATCATGTTTTTCTTGAAGGATGCAGACTTCTTCCTGTACCACTGCTTGAAGAAGGTGTCTTCCAGAAACTGGCAGTAGGACTGGGAGTTGAGCTTGACTCCATCCTCAACCCGAAAAGGCCCCACAAGCTCATTTTTGATGATACCAGCCCAAACCAGTACTCCACCTCCACCTTGCGGACTGGAGCTCTCTGCCCTTTACCAATCCAGCCACGGGCCCATCCATCTGGCCCATCAAGACTCACTCTCATTTCATCAGTCCATAAAACCTTAGAAAAATCAGTCTTGAGATATTTCTTGGCCCAGTCTTGACGTTTCAGCTTGTGTGTCTTGTTCAGTGGTGGTCATCTTTCAGCCTTTCTTACCTTGGACATGTCTCTGAGTATTGCACACCTTGTGCTTTTGGGCACTCCAGTGATGTTGCAGCTCTGAAATATGGCCAAACTGGTGGCAAGTGGCATCTTGGCAGCTGCACGCATGACTTTTCTCAGTTCATGGGCAGTTATTTTGCGCCTTGGTTTTTCCACATGCTTCTTGCGACCCTGTTGACTATTTTGAATGAAACGCTTGGTTGTTCGATGATCACGCTTCAGAAGCTTTGCAATTTTAAGAGTGCTGCATCCCTCTGCAAGATATCTCACTATTTTTGACTTTTCTGAGCCTGTCAAGTCCTTCTTTTGACCCATTTTGCCAAAGGAAAGGAAGTTGCCTAATAATTATGCACACCTGATATAGGGTGTTGATGTCATTAGACCACACCCCTTCTCATTACAGAGATGCACATCACCTAATATGCTTAATTGGTAGTAGGCTTTCGAGCCTATACAGCTTGGAGTAAGACAACATGCATAAAGAGGATGATGTGGTCAAAATACTCATTTGCCTAATAATTCTGCACTCCCTGTATTTATAAACTGATTAGTCACAACATTAAAACCACCAGCCTAATATTATGTAGGATCCCCTCGTGCTGCCAAAACAGCTCTGATGCATCAAGCCATGGACTCCACAAGACCTCTGAAAGTGTCTTGTCGTATCTTGCACCAATACATTAGCAAGTTGCACAGTGGGGCCTCCATGGATCAGATTTGTTGTTCCTGCACATCCCACAGATGTTCATTTTGATTGAGATCTTTGGAATTTGCAGGCCAAAGCAACATCTTGATCTCTTTGTCATGTTTCTCAAACCATTGCTGAACAATTTTTGCAGTGTGTCATGGAACATTATGCTGCTGAAGGTGGCCACTTCAACCAGGGAACACCCTTGCCATTAACGGACATATGTAGTCTGCATCAATTTGTGGCTGCTCAGTGTATAGTGCCAACACATTCTGCAACACTGCACAACATGTACAAAATACAAACATTTAAGTCTAACAAAACATATTTGACATACAGAAACAGTAGATAAGCAAGGCTCTATGGGTAACAACACTACCTTGAGTAGAAAGAATGTTAGTATCAGTTAGTTAGTATACTTTCCTTTTTTTCAGTCCCAACCTTCTAATACTGGTTTCAATATACTGTACCTTCTGATAGAATGTTGGACACACAATTGCTGATCAAGAATACTTCCTATGATTTTGCCAGCAGCCTATCATACACAAGACTACCACCTCAGCCAGTTTATGGAGAACTAAGCCATTTCTTCACTTAGCAGGAATTGGACCGATTTTATATTTGATCTATATCACTGATGCTGTGTAGTGTCACAAGGAATTCCTCATTGCAAAAAGTTACAGGCATCCATTAGGGACAATCCATAGTCACAGAGTAAATATATTTGTAAAAAAAGCCATATAATTAATTTTCTATAAAGTATGCAATTATTAGACTTATGCTTACTAATTGTTGACTTTATTCACAGATCAAGTGAAAAGTGACCAATAGAGGGGAAAAATGAGGAGTTGTAAAATAATTCTATACTGTACTGATAGATTATATATTTAAGTAGAGATTGTATCCGTATTAGTCCAGTGATGTAGATGTAAAAAACAGATAAAATGCGTATCTTGTAATACCTTTTTTATTGGACTAACGGAATTTTTTAATGACAAGCTTTCGGGAGAACCTCGCTTTCCCAAGTCTAAAGCATTTCTGAGCAAGACGACACATACTCACAACTCAACTTTGAATTGTATGTGTCGTCTTGCTCAGAAATGCTTTCGACTTGAGAAAGGGAGGTTCTCCCGAAAGCTTGTCATTAAAAAATTCCGTTCGTCCAATAAAAAAGGTATTACAAGATACAAATTGTATCTGTTTTTAAAATATTTTCTAACTAGCTAAAGAGATATGACTTTAACAATGAAATACAAGTTTTGTTTTATTATGATGATTTGGTAATCCACCCATTGCAAATTGTCTTTATAAATGGTTATAACCCCTTATCTCAGTGTAGACTATCAGTTATTTAGACTCTGCTCCTTGTATGCTTTAGCGAAGTTAGTTACTAACGAGAAATGCTTTCCTTATTGTGACTCGGACTTCGGGCCTAGTTTTTTTCCCCTCGTTACTGAGCTGCAAATGTTTATTTTCCATAGCTACAGTGTCAGTTCTGAAAAAATCTTGGCCAGAATACTGTAAAATATCCCAAATCTGCTTTATGAGGGAAACATCAGGTTTATGTTTAAATAGCAGATGCTGACAACGAAGAAAAAAAAAAAATCCCGTTGAAAAAAGAACTCAGTGAAGCTGACACGAGTGTCAAAAAAGATTTGATATACTCCGAGAGACTGCAGTAATTGTTCTGCTAAAACACCCACACACCGGAATAGACCTGCAAGAGCAAAATTACATTTGTGAGTCATTGGATATTCCTACGTGTATTCCAACTGAAATGTTTTTCCAGCCAAGATGTATTACATATTATAGAGGAAATGCACACCATTTTCAACTAATTTCCAAGAAATCGAAGAAAGTAAACCTTGCCTTGACAGACGGTTTTGCTATAAATAGAGCATATGCTTTGTGGGTGCAGTTCGAGCTTAAACACAATCCCAGACTTGATCCGAAAGGACAAAGGGGCATGGGCAGCAGTGGTGCTTTGTAGACCTAAATCAAATGATGATCTCAGAATCAGCACCCATTAACCTGCGAGATGTAACTGATGTTCAGTCTGCTGTGAGCCTGCTTTTTTATTACAAGGGAAATCGCAGTCTTAGTAGAGTTCTGTAGCAAGTAAAATGGGAATCATCATCTGATAGTTCAGTAAACTCTTTACTTGCACAACATTTACCTGGTGATTATTTTATAATATTGGTCACAAGGGTCATTAAACAGTCCTGAATTCATGATGATCTATGCTAACAAAATTGGTGGGTAAGTCTAGATAACTGCAAGTAATATATTAAAGGGAAATTGTCATGCCTTACCTGCTCTTTCGCTATGCTGCCGCAACCTCATTAAAGAGGTGGGTTCTTTATCGATATGTCCTGCTTGGGGACAATTTCCCCAAGCAAGGCAAACCTCCAACATGATACTGACACGCTGGCTTCATTTCCTGAATGGAGGGACATGACATCACTCCATTCCTATACGGCTCTGTATGTGAGTCGGGGTAACTGACTGTATCAATGATACATCATGGTGGTGAATTAAGGCCTCTGTGCTTGATACCAGGTCTCTACGTGGATGCTATCAGTTGGCAACTATATCTTAATTTCTTCTTACAGACAGAAATAAAACATAAATATGAGAAATTAGAAAGACAGTCAAATATAAATAAAGCAAATGGAAAGTTAATATGGATCCATCCACCCACCCACCCTTCCTTCACCCACTCACCCTTCCTTCACCAACTCACACACCATTCAATAATCCATCCATCCACTTTAGGATTAACGTTGCAATTTCATCCCTCACTTCTGCAAAATGAATATTTCATTAAGATAGAACCTTTCACTGAAATTCAAACGTGGTCAAAAGATATACTGAGGCAAAGTAAGGACTACTATATTTATCCTACACTTGACACTGCTTGACACTGGACGGAGCTACTACTGTCAAGCCTAGTCATTACCCCTAGCTGTCACCAGAAAATTAGCTCTATCTATGGAGGCTCTTGCGGTATCGTGTGACACAAAATGGACCTCAATGGTGTACTCTTACGCATGCAGTAACGTCGGCTCCTGGCAGCTGAAGCAGGTTCAGGTAAGTAAACCTCCACCAGTCACTGGACCCCCCAGGAGCAATGTCACCGTGATAGCCTTTGCAAATTATGCAAAGTCCCCAGATAGTGACTGATCCGCTTTAATTTGCAAATATAGCATTTTATTCAGAAATGCTTTAGACTTGATCAAATTAGTCTCTTAATTCCAAAATTCTATTAGACCAATAATAAAAAGAATGATAATCCACTGCAATACTTTGCATATGTTCAGTTTAGCTCCCTGAAGGCATGCCAGGACAATTGTAACTCCCTAGCTACAAACAGAAAGCTAATAAATAATACAAATCTAACTCTTAAAAAGAAATAGCATTCTTGAATAAAACATGTTTAGCAAACTCTGTGTGGTTCTGGCTGTCACACATTAAGCTTAAAGAATAGAAATGATCTATATCCATCCGTTACCATTATTTATACTAATTCAAACACAAATATCATACTGCATATTTCATATTCAATTCACTAATATCATTTACAACCAAATCAGACCAAATGCTTCTTTACAAAGAACAAGTGAATAAGTGAAAGACACTGTTTATTTACATGTGTTCTATTTTTATTGTTAGTTTTTCTTGAAGACTTAATGCTGCAGTTAGTAAATATTACATTTTGGCTTTCTTTACAAAAATATTGTCTGAAACAAGCATGTTTAAATTTCCTGACGCTACTGGCATCCTGTTATTCGCCTATTCAGACAGTCTACCATCCTTTCTGTGAATTAACACTTCCTCCTTTTTCTTTATACTACAATGTAAGACCTCAAATACCAGAACTTTTTGCCACATAAAATGTATAGTGACCAAATTAGGACCTTCTCATCGTGAGAACAGCCAGGCGCAAGGGTGTACTGTTTAAAACACAGCCATAAGACTACGGGTATATGTTTAATGTTATATAGGTATGTAAGTATAGATATATGCTTAGTGCTATATAGGTATAAAAGTATAGATATATGTTTAATGTGTTTGGTGCTATATAGGTACAGGGTGGGCCAAAATTTAGATTTTTGGATTTGACAAGTAAATAACTTATCTGTTAGTAGTTCAATATTGAAACTGAGTCTTGGGAGATTCAACCTGGGTAATTTCACAAAGGAACGACTAGTAAAAGTAGTGGAATTTTATTTTCAAAATGGCTGGTCCATTATTTTGACACAGAGAGAAAATCATCCGGAAATGTGGTTTCAACAGGCTACTGCCCATACTGCCAGGGCCACAATGGACCTCCTGAGACAACTGTTCGGCAAGCAGATAATTTCACGAAATTCCCAGATTACTTGTCCGCCTCGTTCACCTGACCTTTCAGCTTCTGATTACTTCCTGTGTGGATAACTGAAGGAGCGGGTGTACGGGAACAAATCACGTGCAGAAATTTTAATGTTATGAACAATGCAATCAAAAGAGCTCGACTTTGCAAGGAGGCAAATGGAGCTCATTTAAAAGATATCATCTTCCATACCTACTCAAACAAATCTCCATACGTTAAGCATTAATTGTATGTAATATCATTAAAATTGGTTTATTCATGATAAAGTTATTGACTCCTCAAACCCTACTCTGAATTTTGGCCCAACCTGTATATATGTGTAGTGCTATATAGTTATAGAAGTATAGGAAGATATGTAGTGCTATATGGATATATACGTATAGTTTGTGTTTTGTGGTATAGACAACCTCATACCCTATAAATATGAAGACAAATTATAAAATCTTATTTTTTATTGTTGAATCTCTATATATAGTAAAAGTAAATTTTGCCACTTTAAGAAATAAAGAAACGTCATGGCTTAATTCATAAATTGATAATTTAATTTAATTTTTTTATTTTATTTTTTAAGTGAAAATGCTGTATATCCTCCAAAGAGCAACAACATAATGGGTACCTTTGATCTCCTGACATTTACTAGAAGAAGTGAAATGAATGTGATGTATACAAGTGATATGTCTTTGTCGTATTGTACAGTTTTATCTGGCAGAGAACCTGTTAATTTGCTTTTAAAAGGGTATGGCAGAAAATACCTAACCGGTTAAAAAGTACTGAGGGGCAGAATTATTTGGGGATGATGTTGCAACAAGAAGTGCCTGAAAAAGACAAGTGTGTGTAGAAAAAACTGTGTGAAATTTGGGCTTAGGGAGTAGATATAATAGAAAAGAAATACCCAGTACTGTAAATTCCACTTGTTTTTTAGATCAATTTTAGGTAAGAAAATGAATGACTAGTTACATGACTAAATCAATTATCCTACCTAACTATCTTAGCATGGAATATCATTTTTATCCCTTCTATTTCCTGTTAGGCTCATGGTAGCTGTTTTCAAACATTCGTAAACCACTATTGAGAAATATATTGCTCATGTCTAAGACATATGTTTATTCTATCTGCCTCCTGTTTAGATGTATATATATTTTACTGACTGCTGTCTAGATCGGTGGTTTTCAGACCAGTTTTCAAAGGCCCGTCGTAATGTTTCTGCAATAACCCTATTTGAATTGAATCATGTAATCCATCAATCTTGGTGCTGACCTTTAACCAACAATCTTTCCTCGGTTCTCTGTGGGCGTAGATTTTGTCCGCGATGCTGATTGGATCCTGGACATGCTCGTCTGCCAACCATTCCACTCCAAACCAAAGCAGATGTGGCACCTTACCTACATTGTGGAAAGTACGTTTTTTTTTTGTGAATGACAGAAAGTTCAATATTGAGAACCCTGTTGAAGTTAACAAGATTAAGAAGATTTGGAAGAAACAAGCTCCGCATTGCGGCTGATAATATGTTGCATGCAAGACAAGATAAAGTAAAAAGAGCCACATCAAAGATGTATGGGTTTTTCAGCTACAGGAGAACCAATAATCTTATGGAAACAATTACAGGAAGTAAGCTATGAAAAAGTCTTCTGCTCTTTGTCATGGCAAACCCTACTGTTAAAGGACCACTATAGTGCCAAAAAAACATACTCGTTTTCTTGGCACTATAGTGCCCTGAGGGTGCCCCCACCCTCAGGGTCCCACTCCCGTGGCGCTGAAGGGGGAGGAAGGGGTTAATCCCTTACCTTTTTTTCCGGTGCTGGGACTCTCCTCCCTCTTCTGACGTCCCTGGCTGAATGCGCATGCGCGGCAAGAGCCGCGCGCGCATTTAGCCAGTCCATAGGAAAGCATTCTCAATGCTTTCCTATGGATACTGGCGTCTTCTCACTCTGAAAATCACAGTGAGAAGCGCGGAAGCGCCTCTAGCGGCTGTCAATGAGACAGCCACTAGAGGCTGGATTAACCCATAGGTAAACCTAGCAGTTTCTCTGAAACTGCTTTGTTTACAGCAAAAAGGGTTAAACCTAGATGGACCTGGCACCCAGACCACTTCATTAAGCTGAAGTGGTCTGGGTGCCTATAGTGGTCCTTTAAAAGTACTTTCAAGAATTAAAAATATTGACTACAGAGTCTTTAATGTACCATAAACCAATGTAAGTAAAATCACGTTTTGTGGATGCGCATGCTGAGTTGTCATTCCTCACTTAAAGGGACACTGCAGGAACTATAATCATTTCACCTCAATCATTTGAATGTGGAGCCTAGAGTCCTCTTGCACTGTCCCTCAATTAACGTTTAAACCATTTTGGAGCTGTTTAACACTAAATAAGGGTCCCTTGCCACCCACAGCCTGCCTCTTCTGGAGGTATGGCTAAGGTCGGAATAGGCTATAAACGGTCTGCTGACAATCTCTGCCAATCACAGCCGCCCATTGATACTCAGGCTAAATCTTCCACATTAGCCTAAACAGCACAGATTGGATGGGCTGTTGGGGACCCACTTTTAGCATTACAACATTTAAAAGGGTTTAATGCTGAATGGAAGGAAGGCACCATGCAGAGGCAGATTAAGGTTGCCAAGGGCTCTAGCCAGGATGCCAGATAGAAGCACGCTCTAGTGAGTGTTGTATGTGTGTGTGTGAGACTGTGTTTTGTGTGTGAAGTGACTGAGTGTTAGGGAGCTAAGACCTGCATGTGAAAGTAGGCTGAGTGCAGGGGCGGGCTGGGCCAGGGGGCAGGGAGGCAATTGCCCCCCAGGCCGCCCGAAATTCTTTTAGGACCGGCCGCGGCGGGCCGGCCCTTTAAATGCTGCAGCCGCCGAGCGCTCTGTAAAGAGCGCTCAGGCGGCTGCAGCTGCTTTTCCCTCCCTCCCCTCCCCTGTAGGTGGCCGAGCTGCACTCCGGTCCGCGGTCCCGGCCGGAGTGATGGGAAGGTGCACACTGAGTGTGCACTTCCTGTCAGTCCGGCCGGGTACAGGAAACAGAAACTCCTGTTCCGCGCGGAACAGGAGTTTCTGTTTCCTGTACCCGGCCGGACTGACAGGAAGGTGCACACTGAGCACCTTCCTATCACTCCGGCCGGGACCGCGGACTGGAGTGCAGCTCGGCCACCTACAGGGGAAGGGGTAAGAAGAGTAAATAGAGGGGAGGGGGGGGAAGAGTAAAAAGAGGGGAGGGGGGGAAGAGTAAAAAGAGGGGAGGGGGGAGAGTAAAAAGAGGGGGGGGAGAGTAAAAAGAGGGGGGGGAGAGTAAAAAGAGGGGAGGGGGGAGAGTAAAAAGAGGGGAGGGGGGAGAGTAAAAAGAGG
This sequence comes from Pelobates fuscus, assembly GCF_036172605.1. Lineage (NCBI taxonomy): Eukaryota > Metazoa > Chordata > Amphibia > Anura > Pelobatidae > Pelobates > Pelobates fuscus. The sequence goes on from NC_086319.1 coordinate 59,978,373, forward strand.
GGAGGGGGGAGAGTAAAAAGAGGGGAGGGGGGGAAGAGTAAAAAGAGGGGAGGGGGGGAGAGTAAAAAGAGGGGAGGGGGAGAGTAAAAAGAGGGGAGGGGGGAGAGTAAGAAGAGGGGAGGGGGGGAGAGTAAGAAAAGGGGAGGGGGGGAGAGTAAGAAGAGGGGAGGGGGGGAGAGTAAGAAGACGGGAGGGGGGAGAGTAAGAAGACGGGAGGGGGGGAGAGTAAGAAGAGGGGAGGGGGGAGAGTAAGAAGAGCGGAGGGGGGGAGTAAGAAGAGGGAAGAGAGGGAGTAAGAAGAGGGAAGAGAGGGAGTAAGAAGAGGGGAGGGGGATAATAAGAGGGGGAAGTAAGAAGGAGGGGAGATAAGAAAAAGAGGGGGGTAAGAAGAAGAAGGGGGGAGTAAGAACAAGAATGGGGAGTAATTAGAAGAAGGGGGTAAGAAGAAGAGGGGGGAGTAAGAAGAAGAGGGGGGGTAAGAAGAAGAAGGGGGTAAGAAGAAGAAGGAAGGGGTAAGAAGAAGTAGGAGGGTTAAGAAGAAGAAGGGGGGTAAGAAGAAGAAGGGGGAAGTAATAAGAAGAAGGGGGTAAGAAGAACAAGGGGGGGAGTAAGAAGAACACAGGGAGGAGGGGGGGTAAGAAGAACACAGGGGGGGTGAGAACATACAGAGGGAGGAGTGAGAAGAACACAGGGAGGGTGGAGGGGGGATGAGAAGAGCCCAGGGAGGGTGGGTGAGTGTGAGAAGAGACCGCTAGGGGAGGGTGGGGGAGAGGAGAGACCACTAAGGGGCAGGGGAGAGCTCTAAGGGACAGCTCTATAGGACAGGGGGCAAGACAGGGAGCTCTTTAACACTACGCGCACACACACACACACACAATGCATCCCTATACATACACAGAAACAGAACATGCTTCCCTTACACACAGAGAAACACACAATGCATCCATTACACACACACACAATGCAACCCTTACACACAAAGACAATGCATCATTTGCACACATACACAGAAACATACAATGCAAACCTTTACACACACATGCAAACACACACACTGTTTTTCTTACATACACACAGAAACACAATGCATCTCTTACACTCAATGCACACACATACAGACACACACCTTGCATCCCTTATGCATACAAACACAGATTCACACAATGCATCCCTCACACACAGCCAAAAACGCATAATACATCCCTCATACACAAATACACACTGCTTCCACTACACACAAACACACTGCATCACCTGCACAAACTGGTATCCCTATACACTACATACCATAAGCACACATATTAGATAACACATAACACACCCCCTACATACTCCACTCCCTGTGAGCGAGCTCATGGGTGGGTGGAACATATAAGTGGACTTATGAGTGGGCCTTATGGGCATACTCACCGTCAGGCACTGAGGCCCAGACCTTGAGCTGTGTAAGAGGCCCCCAAAAAATGGAGCTGCTTCCAATTCTCCCAGAACGTTGAATTTTGTGACCACAGTTGCAAACAGCCTCCAGAGGTCCTGTTCTACACCAGACCAGTGGAGCCAAACTGCAGCCCATCATCATCCTCATCTAATTGTAAGTAGGCAATCTAGTATATTATTAGTGACACTAATCTATAATTTACCTCACATTAAAGGCACACTATAGCTTAATGAAGTGGTTGTGGTGTCTATAGCTGGTCCCTGCAGGCTTTTTAATGTAAACACACACTGTGTGCAGCACTGGTGTTAGTTCATATGGCAGATCATATGGGTGGGGCATTGTGATGTCACATGGGGGGGGGCAAATTTATATTTTGTCTAGGGCGACAAAAATCCTTGCACCGGCTCTGATCCTGGGCAGGTGCACCAGTCTACTGGTGACCCACAGGAGGGGAGTGCACTGATTGCACTGCACTCTCCTCCTGCCCAGACCCGTCTTGACCGCAGTGCAAGTGCCCTCTGCCCCTAATTTACAGTGGCTCACACTCACAACAAGCAGTGCCTGGAGCCCTTTGCAGAGACGGAAACAAAGAGGTTCTGCGGCAGCTGGCCGTCCTGCAAGCATTACATTAAACAGCTGTTCCCCATGCAGCCACAGGTGGCGTTGTGCTGGGAGACTGTGATTACTCTTCACTTCCTCCCAGCCTACAGATCAGTGCATGGGCGAGAGAGGAGGAGGCATGATTTAATCTTGAATAAATCCTCTAAGCAAACCTTTATAAATTTGGGGGGATCAGCTCTGTTTCCACAGTTTATTGGTGTTTACTCTCATCTCTGTATTAATATTGAGGGATGTCTAAGTAGTAACATCAGTGTGTGTCAGCAGGGCCAGCCGTTGGGGTGGGCAAGCTGTGCGGTCACGCAGGGTGCCATGACAACAGAGGCGCCCGGCGGCCAACACAGCTCACAAGTTGGGTACACCAGCATATTTAATTTAAACGATTCGCTGGTGGTCCACTGGTGCGCACCAGCAGTAGGTGCAGTCAGATCATATCCTCTCCCTCGTGGTTCCAGCGCTCAGTTAGTGAGTCAGAGCACAGGCTCAGAGATTCTCAGCCTGTGCTCTGACAACATTGAAAGTCAGAGCCGTGAAGGAGCGGGTATGGCAAAGAGCTACTGATTAGCATAACATCAATATCCGTTATAAAACCAGAAAAAGGTGGGCATGGATGGTGAACTGATTTGGTGGCGCAATGGGCCACTTGACTGGTTTTGCCCCCCAGGCCTAAGGCTGCCAGCCCTCCCCTGGCTGAGTGTCCCTGTATGCTGGTTGATTTGTTTTGTGTGTGGAGGAGTCTAAATGTTATGTGTGTAGTGTATGTAGAATGTAGCTGTTTTATTGCCCCCTTCTGCTTACTTTTTTTGCAGGAGGGTTCTGTTATGCCTGTTGGTCCAGTGGGGGAGCATTGCGGACTGCATACATATTGGAAGCAGATCACTTGCGGCTCCCTTGCGATTCCATTGCTCAGTCAATGACTTTAAGAGCTGGCTGTAATGCACGGAGTCATTGAGAAGTACAGGGTGACTGCAAGGGAGCTCTTAAAGTAATCTGCACCAGATATTGGTGTAGATCACAATGTTCCATTGAGCAGGTAATGGGGCTCAGGACCCATTTTGATAATCCTGCCAGTTCATGGTGTGCCCCCTAACAGTCAGAGCTGGGGCTCAAGGTCTGAGCCCAGGCTCTATGACACTATAAATACTTTAATTAGATAAACAGTCACATTGCCTACAGTGTCCCTTTAAGCTTAGAATTATGCAAGTCACTGGAACTAAAAGTATTGCAGTATCAAAAACCGGACAACGTCAAACCGCTAGACAGGCTGGCTTGAACTGCACACATAGCCAAAAATCTCTCAAAGTAAAAAAACACAAAGAAGAATCAAGAACATATGCAACACTGAATGAACCAAATACACTCATTTTACGCAAAACCCTGACATGACTTAAAGGGACACTATAGGCACCTAGACCACTTCATCTCATTAAAAGTAGTCTGGGTGCAGTGTCCCTGCCCCCTTAACACTGCAATGTTTACATTACAAGTTTAAGACTGCCTGTCTACCAGTTGAAGACAGACTGTATGCAGTTTCATGGAGTTTAAAACACCTTTTTAGAGGAGGAATAGGTCATTACTGTATTGCCACAGTCTTGATATGCTATTAGGAAAGACACTGCTAATAATAAGAGGATAATTAAAATCAATAACTTTTTTCTGCACTTGCACTTTCTATAGACTTTTGACAACATTGGAAGTTTAGAAGTATTATACAAGTATAGAGCATTACATTAATTACAGTTTTTCATTCCTAGAATTCATGTTCATAGGTCAGTTCCCCATGAACACAAAGCGTGAATAACTGCCCCATATGTACACCAAAATAGTACCATATTGTACATGATTCAAGGGTTTAATTGGATGATAACCTTGCTTGTTCTACATGCCTACTAATCAGCACAAAACATGTTTCTTCTTTTATAGAAGCAAAGACATCTCAAAATGTCCTTTAGATTTTCTAGAACCACTCTTATAAAATCTCAAACTGAAATAGACATGTCGACCTTTTAGGAGGCTGAATAGCTCCATCAGTGAATTAAACACATCAGTATGTTTTAACGGAGGCAATTATTCTATTTATTTAAACAGCTCCTACGAGAACAGAATGTTTTCTACTCTCTCCTGTGGAGTTCCACACTATGTCTAATATCAAAATAGTCTCATTCCTGCTAATATGTATCTGTAAAGAATACCCATTTCTAGATGCATTTGGCCTTATTGTGGCACACTCTTCTTAATCTATGAAGAAGATTACGTTGATATGTTACCAAAATTTGCCAATATCATTCATCATAACAGATGAGAGAGGTAGCAGCCACGGGAGTATATTAATATTATTTCCTAACCCCCGGACTATAGAAAATTAATTGACTTTCTTATTCACGGTTTCTTAAGTTTGTGAATTATTTTTCAATTTTTTTGTTTCCTTTTTTTTGTAATTCTTTATTTTTGGTGTGCTGAAGAGTACACATTCTCCTGCCTTGCCACAACAGCAAAGGCAGGGATACTGGATAACACAATTATACATATTGCATGAAGTCAGAGATGGTACACAGAAAAAAGTTATGCATAATTACGATGGAACAGCACAATTTTATAGTATACAGAATGAGAGAAAGCATGCTAATAGAGACTACGTCACATTATGGTGGTTTGTCAAGAGTAGGCTTAGTAGTCGGGCTAGGATATTGTATGAGTAAAACCACAAAGTGGTAGAGAGTAGTTAGGATAGAGTATCGGAAGAAGGTAGCCTCAGGAGTCAGGACTATACTCTTTGAATTGTGGTTGCAATATTTCCTTTTGTCATTTACTTTATTTTTGTGATTGACATTCATTCCCCTTTATACCCGCTATTTTAAAGCACATCTGTGTCTCACTGACTGTTCTATTTTCTGCCTTTAAATCTATTCAGGAGATGGATCTGACATTTACAAATGATAACATTGCAATTTTTGTACAGTCTGATGCATATATGTGTGTGTCCCTATTATTTCTAAACCTAAAATATAATAAAGTATTGCTTAATGTAAAATGTTCAATTTCCAGCTCAATTTTTCTCTTCTTTTTTGCAATTCTGAAGGGATGTGCCATGCACTCCATTTTTAAGGACCACTTCAATAACCATAGCTTCCGCCTGGAGATCTGGAAGCTCTCTGCTGTGAGCTATGTCTAATGAAGCAGGACTTATCTTAATAGCCAAAAATGCTCAGTTTATGCTCTAGGCCAGGGATAGGCAACCTTCCGCACCCCAGATGTTGTGGACTACAATTCCCTTGATGCTTTGCCAGCATTATGGCTGTAAGAGTACTATGAGAGATGTAGTCCAAAACATCTGGAGTGCCAAAGATTGCCTACCCCTGCTCTAGGCTGACCCTGAACACTGAGCTTAACTCAGAGTTGCTAATGGCCTCTTAGACATAAAGGAAGTTGTAACCATTTACAAATGGTTTGGTTATTTACCCTGGTACACAGTCCTCCAGCAGTCCTGATACCATAATGGTTCTGGTGATTGGAATTTTCATTTAAGTCCCAACTGCAGTTATTTATTAATGTTTGCTCATTATTATCTGGAAGAACATACAATCCACCTCTATATGTCTATGCATCTTTATCACTACAGTATTAATATTGGACACCTAATTTTTTTGAAGTTACTATGTAAGTAAAATTTAGCATGTAACTGAAATAATAACCTAAGCTTAGTTTGTTTGTTTTTTTTTTAATTAAAAGCAAATATCCTTTATGATGAAATAGTAAAACCCTACTTTGTCAGGATTCTAATGAAATTTCCTGCACACACTTTTGCTTCTTAGTTAAATTCTAATAATAATTTCAAATTTTGACTCTAGATTTACTGGTTATGATTCCCTTCAAGTCCCAATATCTACAAAATAAGAAATAGAAAGATCAGGCATATAGGGTATATAAGGCAAACCTTATTTGAAGGTTGCAAAATTTCATTTTATTTTACGAGATATCTAAAACCACAATCTACTTGCAGTCATTGAGTTCTCATTTTTTCTTCTGTTTAAGGTCATATGTTAACTTTCTCGTGTAAGGTAGTTTTGTGCATTTGTGTAACTGGAAAATCTGGTTTCTGAGTTACACCGCAATACGGCTGGTATTAGCTTAAGGTCCTGAGCAGGAAATGACTTTTTACAAGATTATATGGATGATATTACAAATAAGAAGATGCTTATCGTAACTCTCATGTGCTTGAATGATAAAGAGATTGTACTGAGAACTACGCCCTTCCATAAGCTTTAGATAAAGTATATGATAAAATACAGGTGCACTTTAAAGAAACTCTCCAAACACCATAACCACTACAGCACACTGCAGTGATTATGGTGCCAGAAGTGAACTCACATCCTCCCAGATTAATTCATCAAACCAGAGTATTAATCAAGGGACCCAGGTAAGGTTTTAAACTGTTGTAAAATGGGCTCCACAAACCCTGCCTCATATTTAATACCCACTCAGCCCCATGTCAGTTTTATTTCACCTATATGATTGACCACCTGTAGCTCTACCAACATTTGTTTTGTGCTCCCATTATATGCTTCTTATATATTCTATTCTTATATTCTTTCCGTATCTTTCTCTCTGACTGTAATATCAGCTCTATTTGTGGTTTGCAGACTTTTTCATTCTTACACTCCTCTCAGTTAACTACCCCTGTCCTTGGTAGCTATCTCGAACACCCCACTCGGGATCCTAGATTTAGAAGGACAATACTGATATGGTACCCATTTTCTCCAATCCTGTATTGCTGCCCTGATCCTTGGGGACACAATTCAGGAGTGTATCATTAAACACACAGGCAACAATTCAAAATCATTTCCAGTACTCTTGGCATCCTCAAATGCTTCTGTGTCTGGGAGGGTTGAGGGGCAAGTACAAACAAATGGCTTTATTGTTCATTAAACACATGGACTCCAGGAAATATTCCAATGGTCTAGTTCATGCCCGGCCCAGTTCTTGTCTATTGATTCACACCAACAACACTCTGCCAACAAACAACCCAACATATATGCAACCGATTTAAATCAGAAGAAGAAACATGATGTCAACAGTCCCTCTGTGCTAGTACACTAGAGGGAAATTACACTCACGTCTCCCTTAATGTGTATCATCAACACACATGCATACAATCTGACTGGCCATTTGCTTATTACTAGACAGTGAATGCTCTGTCAGCAGCTCACTATCAGCATTGATGGTGATGACAATTTCATACTCTTGTCTGAACATCTTGGCTTCAAACCGCTCAGACTGAGATCTCCCCTGCTTTAAGAATGTAGTGCAGTAGACCTGAGATGAGAGCCCCAAATGGTCTAAATCTCTCCACTCTGTTGCACTCTGCTAGGCCTTAAAGATCACCACGCACATTGTGAGGAAACAGAGATAGAGTCATGGCAGAATCTCAGATCTCAGAATTCTTTGAAAACCACAGGTGGAAATAAAGAATCTTCAGTTTCAGACCCTTTACTAGTGATATAATATAGTCTATTACAATGCTCGATTTGGTAGCAGTTCCATTGCTGCTCTGGCCACAATATGCTTAGTAGGTATTTATCGCAGTTCTTACATACATAAGTAGCCAAAACAAGGAAACAATACCTTTACAAAGTTGAAATTAACCAATGACTTGTGATCTACGTACATTACATACATGTGACTAAATAAATGGCAAGTCCTGTTGTCACGTATTCATCCGCTTATAAAAATGTGGTTAATTACATTTACTGTCTACACAGGAAAAGTTGTGCCGAGCAGCAACCTAATCCACAGAAGGGTTAATGCTGAACAGCAATTATGCAAATGGAAACCTGTTAACTGACTTTTGGGTCAAAGGCCGGTTACAGCCTATGAGATCTAGAGGAGGGGTATTTAGGCCCAGTTCTCATCCTGCTCAGTGCCCTGTCGTGGTTTCCCTTGTGGTTGTCCGAGAGCGCGTTCCTGTTTATAGCTTTCTACCTGTTTTTTTACTTTGACTTCTCTATATTCTGGTATCCTGACTCCTGGCTTTCCTCATCGCTGCGTCCCTTTCTGTGTTCCCTGACCTCGGCTAGTATTTTGACTATTCTATGTACGTTAAATCCGGCCATTCTAAGGACCGGTAATACGTTACTTATTTGTCATCCGTGCTATACAGTTCTACGTGCTGGATCATACAGTAATCCTGACACTTGTATTCAATTGATATCTCAGAAACTCTTAAAACAAAATCCTGACTTTTTGCCATATATTTACAAAACTTACACTGTGAGGAACCACAATTATAAGAATCCTTATGCCTCAACAAGGCACACTAATCGGAACCTTTTTTCTTTCCAACACAATAAAGACTGAAGGACAAAAGTTTTGTCTAACATGGGTACTTTTTTAGCCACAAATGTAATGTTACCAAAAATTGTATCAGCCAATTTACCACCCCATACAATATGGGGATGTCATTACACTATTGGCTATAAGTGGTGGGAAAATAAATAACCAACTTATCCAATTTATCCTTATGTGTACCCTCTCGTAGGAGTTTCTTTGTTTTTGTTTTTTTACTTTGTGATGTTAAAAGCACGTTCAATCGCTCACATGGTTTATTTTCTATCAATCAATCTATCTCTGTTTAAAATCTCTAAATTTAGCGAAAATTATTCATAACTGTCACAATTAAAAGTTTTATAATCTGTCCCACTGGAATGTTGTTAATCGAATGAAAAGAGTTGTGACTTGTTGCTTCCAAAGAGAATTCCCATCAGCACTTTTCCTATATGTATGGGTAGAAACACTGTCATAATCATGGCCACCAAAGCTGTAAGTATGGTAATAGTTCATATACACCATGAAACACCTAATGGAGTGGATGTGTCTGATTAAGATTTCACATACAGTAGACTCAAATAAATAGAAGGCTGGAGTAGGGACGATAAAGGGTATAACTGAAAGGTTTGAAGGATAATCACTGGAACTGCAAAACAACAATGACCTGTGGTCCGAAGTTGCTCAACCTTGACCTAACTGAATGTGGACAGCTAAAGGTGTAGTAGTGTCTCAGTGATAGGTCATTGTAGCAAGCAGTGTTTTGTTCTTTGAGTTATACAGGTTAAATAGGCTGTACACACATCCTGGATGATGTACCAGCTATATTACATAGTAAAAATAAAATTTTGTTTTTACATTAAGAATCTGTTGGTAACCATGTGTATGAAGTATGAAGTATGTTGAAATTAATAGAAACTATTTGGTACTTACAAAGCAGGAAAATTGGTTTTCTTTTAAAGCACAAAGTAAATGAGTTCTACACATTCAGTTAAGCTTAACATTACTAAAGATGGGTAATCTTTCAAACCATTGTGTGAGAATATAATTAATAGATACATTATAATAACCCATATTATGACTGACATTTGATTATATATATATATATATATAAGCAATACGCAAAAAGGGATTAGAAACAGCACCAGAGAATAAAAAAATAAAATAAAAAAGAAACACTGTCCCCACTTGTACACTCAATCAGTAAGTCCAGAAAATGGATTGATGATCTGCTGAACTCATTAAACTTCAAGCCCAATACATTGTCATTCACATACAAATGAAACTCCAAAAAAGTCTGTTCACTTCCAGTCCATACTAATAACAGGTCATCAATGTATCTACTGTATAAAGCTATACTGCCATGAAAAGGATTGCTATCTCCATAGACGTGGGAATATCATGGCCTTGACATTCCTGTCGCCCACTGCTAACCTAAACACCATGAAAAGTTCAGTGCAGTACACAATGGCATAGAGATCTAGGTTGAAATAAGATAACAAGTTTAATAAAGCAGTAAAACTGTGAAGAATTGTGCATATTCCAATATGGTTAAATAACTATTCTCTGCACAAGAGCTAAGTAAACAAATTAAAACAAAAAAAAACAAAAAAACATATACACACAACATTTAAACATTTTCTTAGTTTAACCAAGACTCCAGCAATAGTTTAAGGCATACAAAGTTTAGCTCTGGTAGCAATTTAATTAATGAAAAAACATGAATGAATCTGTTGTGGCTAGGTTACATAATCCCACCAATATAGCTATCCATTTATTAAAATGGAGATTTAGACACACCCAGTATCATTATAACAGTTAAACGTTAAAAAGTGAAACAACTTAAATATAATTAATGTATTGTATTTTTCAAACTATAAGACGCACTGAAAAACAAGACACACCCAAATATATTTTAATTAGAAATGTAGAAGATACAAATTAAAACAGTTGCATTTCTTACCCCCTTTAATGTGTCTTAACCCCCTCTTTAATGTCTATTATCTCCCTTTGTGTCACTTATCCCCCCATGCACAACATTTGTGCCTTTTACCCCACTTGTGTTTCTCCCACCGCCTTGTAGATCTCACGCACAATGTGTCCGTTGCACCCCCCATTTCCTCACCCCTGGTTGTGTTTCTTGCCCCCCCCTTGTGTCTCTTTCATCCCCCTGTTTCTCTCAACCCCCCTGTTGTAGCAAGGTGTTGCACACCGTGGATCTTCTGCTTCTTCTTCCAGGTGTGACAGGAAGCTGCTAAATGATCCCAACAAACAGCTTCCTGTCAGACAGAGTAAAGGATAAAGAATAGTCTGTGAGGCCACACTACATAGAGTGATTGGCAGTAGGGGGGAGCTCTGTAAGGCCACACTACATAGAGTGACTGTCAGGAGGGGGAGCTCTGTGAGGCCATGATACATGGAGTGACCGGTAGGAGGGAGGGAGCTCTTTGAGGTCACACTACTGGCATGAGGGTAGGAGTAATGTGGGTTAGATGCCAGCTCACAGTATAGGACAGACGTTGGGGTAAACAATTGCCCTATATTCTGAAATAGATGTTAATAATATCTGCTCTGACTGTCACGCTGCTAATGGTACATAACCTGTATCAAACTGTTCAGTCCCCCAGTTTCTTCAAATTCCTGTCTTGAATAATGGGCTATATAGGATAAAAATACTCAATGCATCTGTTTTGTTCAGCTTAATAATTTCCAGTTAAAAATAACTACTTGTATTCTTCTCTTTAACATATTTTCTTCTCTGAATGTACACACTTTTACCACTGAGTCTGTTTCCTTTCATTTGTTTTTGTTTCATTTGTTTGCAACCATATGTGTGGCTTTGTATAACACCCTTATCTCTGGTTTACTCACTTCTTCATAAAACACATTTGTATGTTACATGATGTATCATTCGCATAACTCAAGACTCCCACAATCAGTATTTATCAAGATATTGTTCTGCAAATGCTGACTTAACCCCTTAACAACTACATAACATTCCATGCTGTTGTGCAGTTCTGGGCTTTAATGCCCAAAGACCACATGGAACATTATGCCTTTAACATACTAGCAGGGCTAGATCCCTAGTGGTATTGGGGCTCCCCTCTGTCTGCAGGACTCAAGAGACATATTTAAAAAATTGCCAAAAAGGCCTTGTGTACTGCATCTCAAAAACATCAAATAATTTCCTGATCACAGAAATCATCAAACTATATGTTCTATAACTGCTAAGCTGAGATTTTGATATTTTTACACCAAGCAGGAAAAAAATATAACAATTAAAGAATAGATATAAAAGCCTAAATGTTGTTACAAAGGCTTTTATAAAACCTACAAGTCTATACTTCTGGCTTCAAGACCTCATCCTCCTTTTGTTCCATTACATTAGAACATTGTCCATTTTCTATCAGTTATTGTTACATATATTTTCCATAGTATATACAGAAAAAAGACTATATATAAACTAAAGCTGTACTGAATCAGCACACAAAGAAGCTTTCAGAATTAAGTGGAACAAACTTGAACAATTATATACAGGAACTTATGAACTGAACGATGACAAGCAAATTAAATCATATATTAATATGACATCCTCTGCTTCAAAAAAGTGAGGGCTTACAGACCACAGGACGTTTAATAATTTCCAGTGGTTGGACTCTACAAGTTTTATTCAGTTATTATATTGTACTGAGGAGGCAAAAAGTCCTGATTTGGAAGAAAGCTTTAGTTACGGCTTGGGTATTTTAGTCTAAATGTTTTGAAGCCTAGTTGATAGTAATATGAGTTACAGCTTACATCATTATAGGTACCTAGCCCATTATCTCCTTAATCCTCTCCTGCAACTTTCATAAATAACCTACTAAGTTCCCAGTGAATACTTTTCTAGCAACCTCTTTATTTACCCCTACTCATACCCTTTGTGTCACTATACCCCACTCCCTCTAGTATGTAAGCTCATTGAGCAGGGCCTTCAACCCCTCTGTTCTTGTGCGTCCACTTGTCTAGTTACAATTATGTGTCTGTTAGTTCACTCATTGTACAGCGCTACAGAATTTACTGGCGTTTCATAAATAATATAACAATAGTAATAAGTATCCCTAAACACGCACTCCAACCTTAAACCCCCCCCCCCCCCCCCATAGCCCAAAGTTCTCCTAAACAAACACCTTGAACTTGAATATCCTGTGCATTTTCAATACAAGCTCTATTTAGCAACTATTTCATCATGTTGTGTGGCATGCCTAGGAATGCCGCAGAATTATAATGACACTCTATATAGCAACAGCTTTTTTTAATTTGTCTTTTCCAAACTAAAGGGTAAATTACAATCTGACATTCAATTATTATTGATATACTAACTGCTGCAAATGATCAATGAAGAATATTAAAACCGATAACTGTTCCATTATTTTGATATTTATTTATTTTTTACAACAGTGTTAGCAATCACAATCTTTCCAATAACATTTATGAACATGCTAACAAAACCATTTGACAAAAAAGTTATAAAATGTTATCAATCAGATACCAACGCTGAATAGTAATATTCTACAGCTTTTGAAAATGAATTTAGGTCTAATTACGAATTTACAATCCAAAACATTCTAAAGATCAAAAAGCACTGCTAATGTCTGCATAATACATTTCGGAGGGTTCAAAGGTTGTATAAAGTGGCACAAACATACCTCAGAAATGTCCTAAATCCAGGAAAACAGTCCCGATTTGGTATCTCTGTTCTTCTTCCCATATTTTTTTCTATAGTGTCTCACTTTTATGATTGGTATCCTCCTTTGGGTAAATTTCAGGGTCATCTGACCCAAATCTACACTCAGGATGATACGACCCCTTTATAGCCACAAACAATCAGTGACAAGAATTGCATCACTGTCTATTTTCCCATTTAGGCCCTGTTTCTGTTTTGTCCAGATTTCATTCCCCCTAAAAGTAAGGAATGATATAATAAAACAAGAGGAAAAGAGCCAAAATAAAAACAAAACTTACAATATAATATCTTAATAATGCCAAAATGCACATAAATGTTAGAGCTCATCAAATGCCAAATGTCTAGTCGCTCTCAAAGATCTCTGATATCTGCATTCTCACAAAATGTAAATAACATTTCCAAGAGGGTTATCATGCTGAAGTTGTCCAACTTCCATAGACCTTAGAATGAGAAGACCTCTGAATATGTCGCCAACAAAAAGGAAGTAATGAGAAACAGTGGAGACTTGGTCCCAAAGAGAAATCTGTTTTTCTAAAGATGAAGAGTAAAGTTCTTTACAATTTCAGGTTTATTAACCAGGCTTCAGAAACCTTTGTCCACATGGAGAGTCAGGGCCAACCCTGTCTTTCTATAGAATGGACATAGGTTCTTTGGTTCAATAGAGCCGTTTCTTGAAATAAGAGACAAAGGATATAATCAAAAGTGGGCAAATGTGGTCAGAACAGGATTATTACAAATGTTGCAGTTCATTTATATGCACATAATTCATTCAAATTACTACTGACCTTCTAAATAATAATAATAATAATAATAAATAATAAGAAAGCAAACAGAACCATCTTTCCCAACATACATACATTTTTCAAGTCCTATTTTACTCCATCCCAAAAACCTGAACCATACCCCATTCCACCAAAATTCTTCAGTCCACGTCTTTGGTAGAGCAATATACCAGTGCAGCAAGTAATGCATGGAGTGTACCGTATATACTCTAGTATAAGTTTTTCAGCACATTTTTTGAGTGAACTTACATTGCCATAATACAGACCAGGACCGCTGGGCTCATTACAAGCCCGGCGGTCCTGTTGGGGGGCCGGCAGGAAGCGTTTACTTACCTTTCCTGCAGCTCCTGTCAGCTCCGTGCAGCTCCCCTGTCAGCTCCAAGTGTAAGTCTCGCGAGACCCGAGGCCGTCAGAGCGTTGCCACAGGTTACCTTGGCAACGCTCCGCGCAGCACGCAGACCGCGAGATTTACATTAGGAGCTGACAGGAGAGCTGCACGGAGCTGGCAGGAGCTGCAGGAAAGGTAAGTAAATGCTTCCTGCCACCCCCCCCCCCACCCCCGCACAGCCCATGCCACTGGACCACCAGGGATTAAGATGGCCACCCTCCCAGTTAACAAGCAGGGAGGGGGGACAAAAAAAATATATTAAATAATAAAAAATAATAATAATAATATTTAAAAAAAATTACAATATTAAAATAAAAAAATAAAAAATAATAAAATACCCTCCCCCCATCCAGTTCACACACACTACACACACACACACACACTACACACACACTCTGCATTCACAGAGTGTGTGTGTATATAATGCAGAGTGTGTGTTTGTATGAGTGTGTGTGTGTGTATAATGCAGAGTGTGTGTTTATATGAGTGTTTGTGTGAATATAATGCAGAGTTTGTGTGTGTATATAATATAAAAAATCACAGAATTTCATAGCCCCAAGTTTTACCCTCGACTTATCCACGACGCATAGCATATTTCACAATTGTTGGTCACAAAACTGCGCTCGACTTATACACAAGATCGACTTATACACGAGTATATACGGTAATTTTCCAAATACAAATTGGCACTTGTTTCTTCTTTTTCCTAATTCTGAGTTACAATTTTAAAGAATAAAATGTAACTCTAATCATGAGTAGCCACTAACCCTATCCTTGGCTATTGAGACACTCTTAGGACCTGCACTGAGACTGTGATGTCACATACTCAGGATGCAAACAAAGGACATTATTGATCAAAACACCGGACTCTGAATGAGGATTCAAAACACTGAATGAGGATTGTAGGTAGCAATTTCACTGAATAGGTGGTGGGGAGGGGGGGGGGGGTAATCCTGAAAACAATTGTGGGGCATACAGATACTCTACAAAATCAATAAGGACTCACCAGTCAACCTAGTTTGTCACCAGTGTGTCTACTTTGAATGTACATTATTGCAGTGTGGATATGAAGATGTACCTACAGATTTGTTTAAGAATGCTTGCCTCATTCTATACTAAGTATATACTTTCTAGTGGTTGCAACACCGTTTCTTACCAAAACAAACAAATTCACAACAAAATTGAGAAATGTATCTAATGAGACATTTTCGCTGCCCGTTTCACTGATTTTGACACAATTCCGGTCATAAGATAAGCTTATTTTGATTAAAGTCTTCCGCATTTGAATTGTTATCTAGAACATCTTGTACTTTCTGGCATAAGATTTAACTTCCCTTCTGAGGACAAAACAGCCGTTTAGTAATCAAACGTTTAACTTTAGCTTCTTACGTCATTATTACCAAAAAGTAGACCACAGAAACACAAGAAATTACACCCTTTTTGTATTTTTGCAAGTCTCATATACTGGATGAATTGTTTTCATGTCAACAAGAAGAAAATATAAAATATTGACATGCATTCATTCTTGATAAAGATCATCATAGTTTAATGTGGAAAGGGAAAGAATATATATATATAGTATAAGAGCAGACCTTATGTTGTTAGAGTAGGGCCTGCCAAAGATGGGGTACATTGACGTTGTGCCAGGCTTATGCAATGTATGATCATATAATGTAACTAAACCCCCATTAGTTTTGCCTAGATTAGGTGTTTTTTTAAAAAAACTATTACAATCTGTCAACATTGAAGTTGCTGTTTAGTGGATAAGTGAGTGCGCTGGATCTTGTATATTGTATAAATTGGCCCCCAGCAGCACCCCATTCCTGCATGTTCAGGTGAGTGCAGCCCCCTGGTTTCATATATATATATATATATATATATATATATATATATATATATATATATATATATACATATATACATACAAGTGAAAGCTTGGCACTCTCCTCAAAGACAATAAACGTGTCTTAATATGCCTGGGTGCAAATTGCTGGCGTCAAATATATACAGAAAAATGAAAAATCAAAATGCACTCACAAGCCTGTGAGTGCATTTTGATTTTTCATTTTTCTGTATATATATATATATATATATATATATATGCAAATGGAAAGAGTGCACTCGAGAGGTCTTCGTAAAGATATAAACGATTTTATTGTGCCAAATTTCAAAGACATACAGGTCGACGTTTCAGTCCTCACAGGACTTTTTTCAAGACAATGATAGGCGGGAAAAAGTGATTTAAATATACCTTACATGTGATTTGATTGGAGAGTGAGTTATATGAAAGAGAGGCTGTGTAAACGTGAAAGTAATTGCCTAAATATAGAATAGAGGTTAACCCCTTAAGTGCCTAACGGAAAGGCCAGTAAGTGAATGTGGTTACGGCCAAGAGTCTGATAATTTGCTCTCGCAAACATATTAAAATACAAGGATAAGAAATATTTGAGCCACCTTGGCATATCAAAGTATTTAAAGGTTAATGAGTTAATCCAAGTTTTAAACAAATTGACTTAAACGTAAGTGTCAGATTGCTACATTTTTAAACATTTTTAAACATTTTTAAACATTTTTAAACCATATTGAACATTTTTAACATTTATAAACAATACCATAAGATGACTACTTTTTAAATTAGAGTTCCACGTGCCAAATGGTTGCAGCTCTAGCTTTAGATACATTGCTTGAAAGGCTTCAAAGTGTATATATTTTTAAAGAGTATGTTTAAATATTTAGATAACCATAGGAATACTTTGTATCTACTCGGTTACATTACAACTTAACGACCATTTTATCTATGGAGTATAGCAGAAGACTCCCTTGGCTGTTATACCTAGCTAAATTAATACTGATATATGCATGGTCTAACTCCAGACTCGTGGACTAATTACAGGTAATAATTTCTCTGTGGCCTTTTGTACAAATGTATACTGTTATATACTGAATAACTGCTATTTACATTGGCTGTGTGGCATCATTATCTTTTCGGGATAAAGCAACTAAGTGGATTGATCTCATTGAGTCCCCCCGGGGACAAAGTCCCTAATGTGAAGATCCAAAAAGCTTCTCTTTGAAGAAGTAGGACATCTCTGTCACCCCCTCTGTGCGGGGCCGGAACATGTTCAATGCCCATAAATTTCAATGTGGGCAGTGTATGCCCTGTTTCCAGAAAATGTTTGGCTATAGGGGTAGTTGCGATGCCGCTGGATAACGCTGTCCTGATGGTAGATCTGTGTCCCCTCATGCGCTCCCTGAGGTCATTGGACGTTTTGCCGATATACATAAGTCCACATGGGCAGGTGATGCGATATATTACATGTGTAGTGGTACACGTGATCCTTTGCCGTATCTTATATTCTTTACCTGAGCGAGGGTGGTAGAAAGCTTTGCCCGGAGTCATACTATTGCAAGCCATGCACTTCAAACAACGGTAACAGCCTGGATTTTGAACAGACTGATGTGCTATAGACGTATCTGTGTGAACCAAATAATCTCTCAGGTTCCTGTTCCTCCTATAACTGATCATAGGGATATTCTGGAACGTCATCGGTAGTGTCTTATCTTTTTTAAGAACCTCCCAGTTGTGTCTTATTTTTTGGGACATCTCGCCCGATGATGAATGAAATGTTTGGGGGAAGATCATTCTACTTTGATTGTTCTTGATTTTAGGACCATCAGTGTGGTTTTTAAGTGCTTTTGAATATTCACACTCCAGCATCTGTCTTGAATATCCACGTTGTGAGAATTTTTCAAACATTTCTTGCACCTGATTTTCTGCTTTTATAGAGTCAGAGTTGTTCCTCAGTATTCTCATGAATTGAGATACCGGTAAAGATTTTATGAGGTTGGGTGGGTGGTGGCTGCTAGCATGCAATAACGTATTGCGGTCAGTCTCCTTTGTAAATAAAGTGTATCCCAGCTTGTTATTTTCTATAAAGATGCGAAGATCCAGAAAATCAATTTGTTTATTATTGATTTGGTAGGTAAGTCTTACTGGAGAATCCAATTGGTTTAATGACCGTATCATGTCATGTAGCCCTTGTTCCTCGCCCGTCCATATGATGAACACGTCATCGATATATCTCAGATATTTTAAGATATGTTGACCATGTTTTTGGAGGATGTGTGCCTGTTCATATGCATGCATGTATGCATTGGCATACATGGGTGCCATAGGGGCACCCATCGATGTCCCAGATATTTGTATGTAGAATGCTTTCTCAAAGCGAAAATAATTGAGTGTAAGACATAATTCCAATAATTCAAGTATATATTCAATCGGGGGCTCTATACGTTCTTGGTACTGTGTTAGTACTTGGCGCATCGCCTGGATTCCCTCCTCGTGGGGAATTATGGTGTATAAACTGCTTACATCAATGGCTGCTAAGAAGACTCCTTGTGGGGGGGAGTTCTATTAAGTTTAAGTCTGCTATGACTTGCGCCGAGTCTTTGACATAAGTAGGTAGTGACATTACCGGTTTTTTACATTTTGTGTCTAACCATTTCCCAATGGGTTCTAACAATCCCCCGATTGCCGATACTATCGGTCGTCCTGGTGGGTGCTCCAGGTTTTTGTGAACCTTTGGCACTGTATATATGATCGGGCACCGAGGATGGGTTTCGAATAAGTATTCATATTCCGTGGTGGTGAGGAAACCTGCTTCTAGGCCCCTTTGCAATGTCTGCTGGACAACTTTGCTGAATTCATACGTTGGGTCTATTTGCGTGTATACTCGATGTTCTGAGTAATCTGCTTGAACTTACCAAAGTACAAGCAGATTACTCAGAACATCGAGTATACAGGTGGCTATCAGGAGGTAACTCCAGACCCGCATATAGATCTTATAAGCCTAGAATCAGAAAACCCATTGCATCTACAGTCGACTTCACCTCCGGAGAGTCGGCATCTGACTCTGATTATAAAGATTCTCAAAGAGAGGGAACTTACTCTAACACCACAACATCATATAATACGTCTTTTTTAGAACCAGGACTGGGCTTGGTGAGAGAAACTACAAGTGGGGATCGCCAAGGCATAGAGCACCCCCCAAACATCAAAATTATACCAGGAGGGGACAGAAAGGGAAAAGGCACTGGACACAGGGGACGACCACCAAGGAGACGCTAGTTAACCCTATCATTAATCTATCGACTAGAAACCTTACCACTACAGAAATTATGCTCTTAAATAAAGGACTTTCATTTGTCCCGACTGCTAACATTAACAAATTTCAATGGGAAATTGAGCAATTTCAATTCAATAGAAAACTCCGTTTAGCAGATTTTTTTAAAAACTCCAATCAACAACATCAAACGGATGAGAACAGCGATAAATTTAAAATAAGAAGTACCTTCGACCCCTCCACATCAAACCCTACATTAAAAACATTTTCACAAATGTTAAAATTTGACACAATGAGGGTTACAACTACCAGGAACCAACGATACTCGAATTTATCTAAAGCTGAAAGAGAAGCCTTAAACAGCCTGGCTAAAGATACGTCTATCACCATACGCCCAGCGGACAAGGGGGGTGCTATAGTCATCCAACAGTATGACGACTATAAAGAGGAAATCCTCAAACAACTGAAGGATACCAGAGTGTATGAATACACGCAAATAGACCCAACGTATGAATTCAGCAAAGTTGTCCAGCAGACATTGCAAAGGGGCCTAGAAGCAGGTTTCCTCACCACCACGGAATATGAATACTTATTCGAAACCCATCCTCGGTGCCCGATCATATATACAGTGCCAAAGGTTCACAAAAACCTGGAGCGCCCACCAGGACGACCGATAGTATCGGCAATCGGGGGATTGTTAGAACCCATTGGGAAATGGTTAGACACAAAATTTAAAAAACCGGTAATGTCACTACCTACTTATGTCAAAGACTCGGCGCAAGTCATAGCAGACTTAAACTTAATAGAACTCCCCCCACAAGGAGTCTTCTTAGCAGCCATTGATGTAAGCAGTTTATACACCATAATTCCCCACGAGGAGGGAATCCAGGCGATGCGCCAAGTACTAACACAGTACCAAGAACGTATAGAGCCCCCGATTGAATATATACTTGAATTATTGGAATTATGTCTTACACTCAATTATTTTCGCTTTGAGAAAGCATTCTACATACAAATATCTGGGACATCGATGGGTGCCCCTATGGCACCCATGTATGCCAATGCATACATGCATGCATATGAACAGGCACACATCCTCCAAAAACATGGTCAACATATCTTAAAATATCTGAGATATATCGATGACGTGTTCATCATATGGACGGGCGAGGAACAAGGGCTACATGACATGATACGGTCATTAAACCAATTGGATTCTCCAGTAAGACTTACCTACCAAATCAATAATAAACAAATTGATTTTCTGGATCTTCGCATCTTTATAGAAAATAACAAGCTGGGATACACTTTATTTACAAAGGAGACTGACCGCAATACGTTATTGCATGCTAGCAGCCACCACCCACCCAACCTCATAAAATCTTTACCGGTATCTCAATTCATGAGAATACTGAGGAACAACTCTGACTCTATAAAAGCAGAAAATCAGGTGCAAGAAATGTTTGAAAAATTCTCACAACGTGGATATTCAAGACAGATGCTGGAGTGTGCATATTCAAAAGCACTTAAAAACCACACTGATGGTCCTAAAATCAAGAACAATCAAAGTAGAATGATCTTCCCCCAAACATTTCATTCATCATCGGGCGAGATGTCCCAAAAAATAAGACACAACTGGGAGGTTCTTAAAAAAGATAAGACACTACCGATGACGTTCCAGAATATCCCTATGATCAGTTATAGGAGGAACAGGAACCTGAGAGATTATTTGGTTCACACAGATACGTCTATAGCACATCAGTCTGTTCAAAATCCAGGCTGTTACCGTTGTTTGAAGTGCATGGCTTGCAATAGTATGACTCCGGGCAAAGCTTTCTACCACCCTCGCTCAGGTAAAGAATATAAGATACGGCAAAGGATCACGTGTACCACTACACATGTAATATATCGCATCACCTGCCCATGTGGACTTATGTATATCGGCAAAACGTCCAATGACCTCAGGGAGCGCATGAGGGGACACAGATCTACCATCAGGACAGCGTTATCCAGCGGCATCGCAACTACCCCTATAGCCAAACATTTTCTGGAAACAGGGCATACACTGCCTACATTGAAATTTATGGGCATTGAACATGTTCCGGCCCCGCACAGAGGGGGTGACAGAGATGTCCTACTTCTTCAAAGAGAAGCTTTTTGGATCTTCACATTAGGGACTTTGTCCCCGGGGGGACTCAATGAGATCAATCCACTTAGTTGCTTTATCCCGAAAAGATAATGATGCCACACAGCCAATGTAAATAGCAGTTATTCAGTATATAACAGTATACATTTGTACAAAAGGCCACAGAGAAATTATTACCTGTAATTAGTCCACGAGTCTGGAGTTAGACCATGCATATATCAGTATTAATTTAGCTAGGTATAACAGCCAAGGGAGTCTTCTGCTATACTCCATAGATAAAATGGTCGTTAAGTTGTAATGTAACCGAGTAGATACAAAGTATTCCTATGGTTATCTAAATATTTAAACATACTCTTTAAAAATATATACACTTTGAAGCCTTTCAAGCAATGTATCTAAAGCTAGAGCTGCAACCATTTGGCACGTGGAACTCTAATTTAAAAAGTAGTCATCTTATGGTATTGTTTATAAATGTTAAAAATGTTCAATATGGTTTAAAAATGTTTAAAAATGTTTAAAAATGTTTAAAAATGTAGCAATCTGACACTTACGTTTAAGTCAATTTGTTTAAAACTTGGATTAACTCATTAACCTTTAAATACTTTGATATGCCAAGGTGGCTCAAATATTTCTTATCCTTGTATTTTAATATGTTTGCGAGAGCAAATTATCAGACTCTTGGCCGTAACCACATTCACTTACTGGCCTTTCCGTTAGGCACTTAAGGGGTTAACCTCTATTCTATATTTAGGCAATTACTTTCACGTTTACACAGCCTCTCTTTCATATAACTCACTCTCCAATCAAATCACATGTAAGGTATATTTAAATCACTTTTTCCCGCCTATCATTGTCTTGAAAAAAGTCCTGTGAGGACTGAAACGTCGACCTGTATGTCTTTGAAATTTGGCACAATAAAATCGTTTATATCTTTACGAAGACCTCTCGAGTGCACTCTTTCCATTTGCATATATTGAAGGCTGAGGCAGCACCGAGGCAAGTACAAGACCGGTACATTGAGTGCGGGATAATTGCAGTTTATATATATATATATATATATATATATATAATAAGATCAGTCAAGTCTGCCATAGCAACATTTTTAAATCCTGAATATAAAATTAAGTTTAAAGTGTCTCACATTTGGCGTATTTTGGCGTGTTTTACATATTTTGATAGAGGAAACTCAATTTTTTGTCAACTTTATTTTAAATTTCATTATAATATATAACCTTGATAATATGATACAAACCATTTTTTGAGAAAGAGCAATGTTTATCCAAAGACCTATATCCCTGACAAGGGTACTCATAAGTTATGATCATTAATGATCCAACTACTTACCAGTGGTCCAAAAATACCGCTAGGGTCCTGCATCACTGTTGGTGATTTTCATGCAGTTTTTACTAAGAATATTTCTTTGCGATGACCTGAATGGTTGCCTGCACACAGCCTTAGTTAAATTCACTTTGAAGCTTAGAGTCTGCACCCAGTACTTTGCAAAAGGTTTTGAGACAATTGATTACTATGTGATGTAACCTCCTAGCCTAGAATGGGTGTAATTTTGATACTGGTGAGGTTATAGTATCTTTCAAGTGTACTTTTAACTTATGATTTATTTGAATGTATATAACACGTATATATGTGTCTTATTCTCATTCAATTTGTTTGGCATATATGATCGAAATGTAATCATTTTGACTTGGTTTGTAAAAAAAATCTGTTTTGATGTTTTGAAAATAAAAAAATGACCTGGAATGAAGTGGCAATATTCTCCACATTGTTCCATTGTCTTGGACCCTGTGCAGTTCTTTAACTAAAAAAGGTAAAATATGTCTCTTGAGAGCTATGTGATGGATTTCTATTTCAGTCATATGGCAATTCTACAGCACTTACGTTTCTGTCTGTTAAAAAGATTTTTGTTTTCAGAACCTGTGACGGATGCAAGGGTAAACGCTGGATTTATTTAAGCTGTGTTGACTGTAGTTATGATTTAACTTCCTAAATCTCTGCCTTTTGAAGCACACATTATATGTTTTGCATTTATCATCTTGTTTCTGGATGTTCTTTATTGTATTTATTGGAGGAGCATCAAGAATGATATTGAATCCAATTCAACTGAATTCAGACTAGCTTTTTAGTGGGCAGCAAAACAATCCACATATGGATACTTCTCAAAACAATTATCTAAGGATACTATCCTATAAATACCAGGTACTAGATAGTTTCTGAGATTAGACAGATAGACATAGATAGATAGATAGATAGATAGATAGATAGATAGATAGATAGATAGATAGACAGACATATAGACATAGATAGATAGACAGACAGATAGACAGATAGATAGATAGATAGATAGACAGACAGATAGATAGATAGATAGATAGATAGATAGATAGATAGACAGACAGATAGATAGATAGATAGATAGATAGATAGACCCCAGTTATTATCCACAAAACATGATAGTGACCATCTTTAACATCTTTTAAACCAACATAGATGACTGTATAGCTATAAATTATAAATAAGATGTATTTCTAAAAAGCTAGGGAAATATTTGCTATTTTACTAGACATGCCATTCATAAAAAAAAATGTTGTGCTGTGCAAAGTTTACAGTCAGTTTTGGCAGAGATCCTGGATAACTATTTTGATACAGGTTTTGGATGCTATATGAAATAATGTTTAAGTAGTTTCTCGGAAATCCAACACCCACGAAATATTGCTGGTATCTTAACAGTGCTTATTTGCATTGAACACTTACGGTACTCTTAAAATAAGTAGCTTATCTTATATGCCGTTGTGCTCAAAAGCTTGCATGCCTTTGGAGAATTGGTAATATATGCACTATTTTTAATGAAAACATGAGTGAGCTGGCAAAACACATTTATTTTATTTCTTATGGGATTCATATTCATCATATGTAGATTATAACAGAATGGTACAATCATTAAACAAAACATGGCATTTCTAGCATCAATGACAGCGTGCAGTCTTTTGTAATAGTTGTCTATGAGGCCCCTAATTCTTGCAGGTGGTATACCTGCCCATTCGCCTTGGCAAAATGCCTCCAGGTCATGCAAAGTATTTGGTCGTCTTGCATGAACCACACATTTGAGATCTCCCCAAGGTGGCTTGATGATATTAAGGTCTAGAGACTGTGATGGCCACTCCAGAACCTTCACTTTTTTCTGCTGAGGGCCAACTTAGTCTTGTGCTTAGGGTTATTGTCATACAGGAAAGTCCAAGAGCATCCCATGCACAGCCTTCGTGCAGAAGAATGCAAATTGTCTGCCAGTATTTTCTGATAACATGCTGCATTCATCTTGCCATACATTTTTGCACCACTTCACTTGGCTAATAGCCTCCACAGTGATAGTGTACCATTTTGACTCCACAGTGATAGTGTACCATAGAAAAACATAGTTTCCATAGAAATGTCCTCATTTCTGATAGTGACACTTTCATTTATCTCCTAATTTATTAATGCACATAGCTACTTTATGATCCAAGCCAATACCACAAGTGGCTCCAAATCTTTATTACCAAATAATGTGTTTTCAAATCTACACATCTGAGATATATATATGTTATTATTATTATTATTTTTTTATTTATTTATATAGCACCAGCAGATTCAATTTCGCTGTACAATGGATATATATATAGATATATATATAACAAAACCCATTTATTAACAACCATTATAAAGAAATTTGACAAAAGTGTTATAAAGCATAAACATTCTGCATAGGATATTTGTTATATGCTTGTTTAAATAGGATCTTAATGCACTAATGGTATATATTTACCAGCAAAGAATCAGGTGGCATTTTGTTTCTATGAACATGCTCATCTAGCTTTTAGAGTTATTTTAGGTTAGACATCACTGGATTAGGGGGAACCATAAACAAAGAAACAACTTCCCAAAAATGTCAGGAAACATAGACAAAGTGTTCATAAGATACAATATCTTTAATACCCCAATGAAAATACCAAAGGTCAGTCCCATAGCGTGGAAGCACTGGTACACACATTGTAACGGATCGCCTGGCACCCCGACCAGGTACCTCCGTTAATGGATGCTCCTAGCGCTCCTGAGGACTTCAAGCACTGCAGCAGACACCACAACAACCGACTCAGAGAAGCATAGGAATCCTCTCTAGCATATGAATGCTGTAGACCGTTGAATAGGAACCATACGAATAGGCTTACACTCCTAGCAGTCAACTGGAACAGCATACAATCAATCCTTCCCCCAATAATGAGACGACACTTCACTTTGAGGGTAAAACAGGAACTCTCGACTGGCTCATCCAGCCTGGCTTTTATTACACTTGTACACTTACAGGCTCCCCAGGGGGAGGCATAAAATAACCAATCACATACATGGTTCAGCCTACACATCCCCTCCCCTCAGATAACAGTAAACCCAATTATACGGTACACATTTTTAACCAAGTTCTGGATGTACCCCAAAAAAAAAGCCCTTTAAAGCCCTTATTCAGGGGGACAACATATCCAAAAATCAGTTCATTCGGATAAACGGTTCGGGAGATAAGGGGTTCCAAAGATTTGACCGACCGCATGGGTAAAGTATCCGAAAACAGTTCCATGCATTTTGGCCCTGCGGTCGGTCACAGACAAGGGAATGAAAACAGACGAATTGCCTGTGTTATAGAACCTGGAGAGGGTTTGAATGAATTCCCTTGTTTGTGGGGTTCTTTCTACCGAACGGCGGGTCATTCGGTAGTTTCTATACGAATTTCTGGAAGTATGGAGGTCTCAGCGGTGTTTGCCTAGTCAAGTGTCCGATTTTAGTTCCAGACACTCGACGGCAAAACACCGCTGTTCGGTAGTTTAAGATGGCCGCCGCCACGTGTTCGTTTCCCGAATGGCGGCCACCCAGAGGACAAAGCATACATTACACTGATTGCCAATTACCCGTTTGCAACATTGTTGCAAACGGTAATTGGAGGCACACTTATTCCTGGGTGGTCTGGTTGTTCGGTAGTTTCACTCAATATACTGAATGGAGTGATTCTACCGAACAATCAGATGAATGCTGCATACATATAACCCAGGTTAACTGAACAAATAAATGCATACATGATATTAAAGGACCAAAGGCAGTATTACTGTAATATGCTCCACAGTCTTAAAGGTACAGTATCCCAAAAGTCCCAATATGTCCATCGATGATTTTAAAGGGCCAGTAGCAGCAATATAAAGTACAATATGCCCCAAATACCCCAGGGGCCATAGTCAGCAGGTAGGAGGCTAGCAAACAGGCTTCTCCAGGGCCCAGTGGCGAGGTTGGTTTCGCCACACACATGAAGAGAATTCAAATTATACACAAATGTGATGTGGCAACCCCACTACATCCACCCAAAGATGATCTGGAAAACACCAAAAAACACTACTGGGGCATGGATTAAAGAAATCCAAAAGAATAAACAAACCAACAAATAGTAGATTTCATGGCTCCCACCCATTTCAAAGGCTTTTTTATGGCTCCACCTCCCCAGTCAGATGATGCGTGTGCATGCTGGAACACACTCCTAACACATTAAGCTCTTCAGCATGCTTTGTTTGAAGTGTTTAATTAAAATGATGTAGTTCTTTGTTCATTTAGATGTCCTATGAATGCACCCTCTCATGTTTGTAGAAATCATTCAGTTTTTCTTCCCACAAGTATATCTACATGTTCTGCATTATCGGTCTGGAGTAATTATTTTCTATGTGTCATGAGAACCGATCGGCAAACTCCCTCCGAGTCACTTCCGGGTTTCGCCGATTGGCCCCCACCCATTCGTCTGCCGCGTTAAAGGGAAGTCGCAGCTACTCCGAAATTGTTTAGTCATTTTGTTAAAAATAGTTTCTTAGTGCCATCTGAGCTCCCTGTGATATCTACCTGTGTACCGGACCTCTGATCTTCCAAACCGACTTTGCTGAACTCTATACTCCCTGGACACAGGATGGACTCTGACTATTCTACTATCTTCTCTAACAAGTTCAGTTGTTTGATTATTTTACTGCATGGAAATTGCTACATTGTCTTAACTCTTCAGTTGTCTGCTACCAAAAGGATAATTTCAGGCATCAAAGGGACACTCCAGGCACCCAGACCACTTCTGCCCATTGGAGTGGTCTGGGTGCCAACTCCCACCACCCTTAACCCTGCAAGAGTAATTATTGCGTTTTTTTTATAAACTGCAAAAATTTACCTTGCAGGGTTAAGTTCTCCTCTAGTGTCTGTCTATCAAACAGCCACTAGAGGGACTTCCGTGTTCTTAGAAACGATGCTGGACATCCTGACGATATGTGAGGACCTCCAGCGTCGCCGAAATCCCCATAGGAAAGCATTGAATAATGCTTTCCTATGGGGATGTCTAATGCGTGTGTTTGGCCATTGCCGTGCATGCGCATTAGGTCTCCCCCGCCGACGTCAGCAGAAAAGAGTAGGCGGAGCCTGACCCAGTGCCAAGGGACATCGGCGCTGGACTCAGGTTAGTCACTGAAGGGGTTTTAACCCCTTCAGCAACATGGAATGGGGGTGGGGGAGAGGGGCACTGCATGGTCCTGCAGTGCCAGGAAAACAAATGTTTTCCTGGCACTGGAGAGTCCCTTTAATTAAGTTAGTTCATTGTGCACCCATAGAAATCAGCATTTCATTTATATTCTGAATTCATCTGGCATTAATCAGCTTGTTTTTCAAATTTCAACTCTGCATTAATTCCATACCGAAACATTGTGTAAATTAATCCAAAAAGGAACTGTATTATTTTCTCTGGATTCAACCTTACCTTGCTGTTGGAATCTTGATCTGGACTCACAAGACTTATCAAGTAAGCACCATTTTGAAGTGACATGTTCATTTAAATTCTGCAATTGTGTTCCAACAAAACTTTATTTTCTCGAGTATTACAGCTTGTTATTGCCAGTCCGGCCTTGACCTCAGCCACAGCTAATCTGGTGACTCTAATGAAATTTGAGCAGTAGGGAACACCTTAGCTAAACAGTGATATTGTTTGAACATGTATTGACTGCACAAACCTTTTGTAGAAAGAAAGGAAATGGCCTACTGCACACGATGGCGTGCTGTATTTCATGTCAGTGGTGGAAGATAAATCTGGCCTGGTAACCTGTACCATTGGATATTGGCTTTAACCCAATAAATACTACATATTTCACTCATATTTTCAGTTACTTATTAAACATATTATGAAAGTACTCTAGCGGTGAATATTTATAACAGTTTATAACAGTTATATTCTATATTCTGCATCTCATCAATGGAGCAAACCAACACCAGGAGTAAATAAAAGTGGTCAAGAATGTCTAAGCATATGATGAATGCTGTGATACCTGCCCATAGAGTCTTAAAGGAACAATATAGTGTTAGGAATAGAAACTTGTATTCCTGACGCTATAGGTTTGAAAAACACTGTTTAGGTCAAGCATGTCAAACTTGCGGCCCGGCGAGCCGCGAGTGCATGCTCAGTGTTATAGCAGAGTAGGCACCTGCTTTCCTGCTAACATTTACTCGGCCGGGGAGGAGGGCCGCGAGGGAGCACAGCCTTCCAGCTCCTCACTGCTCCCTCACGCGCGTCAACTGAAGTGAGGCCGGGCGCCGGAATATGACGTCATATTCCGGCACCCGGCATCACTAAACCGCACACGAGAGCAATGAGTAGCAGGAAGGACCCCAGGGAGATGCCCCCATCTGCTCCATAAGGTAAGAAGCAATAATGAAAAGTATGTGTGTAAGTGTGTGAGTCTGTCAGCAAGTATGTGTGTGTCTGTCAGTGTGTGTGTCTGTCAGTCAGTCAGTGAGTATGTGTGTGTCTGTGTCAGTGTGTGTCTGTCTGTCAGCAAGTACGTGTGTGTCTGTCTGTCAGTGTGTGTGTCTGGCTGTCAGTGAGTATGTGTGTGTGTGTGTGTCAGTGTGACTGTATGTGTGTCTGTCTGTCAGTGAGTGTCTGTCTGTGTCTGTCGGTGAGTAAGTGTGCGTGTGTGTGTGTGTGTGTCAGTGTGACTGTATGTGTGTCTGACTGTCAATGAGTGTCTGTGTGTGTGTGTCTGTCAGTGAGTATTTGTGCGTGTCTGTCACCAAGTATGTGTGTGTCTGTCAGTGTGTGTCTGTCTGTCAGTGAGTATGTGTGTGTGTGTGTCAGTGTGACTGTATGTGTGTCTGTCTGTCAGTGAGTGTATGTTTGTGTGTGTGTGTGTGTGTCTGTCTGTAAGTGAGTATGTGTGTCAGTGTGACTGTATGTGTATCTGTCTGTCAGTGAGTGTCTGTCTGTGTTTATGTGTTTGTCTGTCAGTGAGTATGTGTGTGTCAGCAAGTATGTGTGTGTCTGTCAGTGTGTGTGTGTCTGTTTGTGTCTGTCAGCAAGTATGTGTGTGTCTGTCAGTAAGTGTGTGTGTGTCTGTCTGTCTGTCTGTCAGTGAGTGTCTGTCTGTGTGCGTCTGTCTGTGTGTTGTGTGTGTGTCTGTCAGTGAGTATGCGTGTGTGTGTCTGTCAGTGTGTCTGTATGTGTGTGTGTCTGTCAGTGAGTATGTGTGTGTGTGTGTGCGGCCCACATAAACGAAAGCCTTGTTTATGTGGCCCGTGCCACACTTTGAGTTTGACATGCTTGGTTTAGGTTAATGATCCCCCTTGCCTCTAATTAGATTGTTCTTAAACTCAACTTATTTCCACCGCTGTGCGGGTCAAACTTTACTAAATCAGCAAATCCAATGCCGCTGCACTGCGCCAATTAGCATCACCTCATATTGAATCAATACATCTCTATGAGGAACATTCAGCGCCTCCATGCAGAGGTTCTTCTTTGCAGCACTGACCCAGGAAGCACCTCTAGTGCACTGAAAATGCAGTACGTATATTAAAAAGCATGCAAGGACAGGCTATAGACACAAGAACCACTACATTAAGCTGTAGTGGTTCTGGTGTCTATTGTGTGCCTTTAAGTATAAAATGGTCAGCAATATGACAACTAATTATATGCAAAAATCAGCTAGTCCTGGCACCTCCATGTAAGGGTTAATTTAAACCTGAAAAACATTCTTCCTCTTCTAGAGTCTAGAAGAAGTGTGCTTTATAGCTTTCGACTCCTGGAAATAATACATTGTCAATATTACCATTCTAATAAACTTCAGAGAGATAGATACCTTAGTAATGGACAGAAGAAAACCAATAGTGGTGAGTGAATGAATATTTCTATATATGTATATTTTCTGTACACTAATCTGTTTACTCTCTGTATTGAACAGTGATGTTCCCGTAGATTTAAATAGAGAGAGCAGGGCTGCCATCAGAAATTTTGGGGCCCCTGACAAAGTTCAAGGTCTGGGCCCCTAGAGCCCACTCACGAGTCTGCCCGCAGGGCCGTCCTTGAATCTGCCCACAAGGAGGCTGTATGTGTGTAGAGTGAATGCAGAGTCTCTGTGTGTGTGTGTGTAGTCAATGCACAGTGTGTGTTTAGTGGATGCAGTGTGTGTAAAGTGGCCAAATGTAGTTCTGAATCTGTTGTAAGTCCCAGAATGCTTTGCTAGCTGGGGATCTACAATTTGCAGGGCTGTATTTAGCACTCAGCAGTGTATGTGTGTTTGAATATAAACATGGTATTGAATGGAGCATGTGTGTATTTGAATGTTGGTGTTTGAATGCAAGCGTGCATTTGTCTGTAGTGTATACACACACACACACACACAGATAGATACACACCCTGACATACATGCAAATACACAGGCACACAGTTACACATATTGGCACATAGTTACACACACATATATACTCAGGTTCACACTGACATAGATACATAGACATACAAACATATACGTCGACACATTCAGGTGCAAACTGACACACAGACACATACACACACTGATATACATACGAGATACAGGCACATGCATTGACATACATGGAAATATATAGACACGGTTACACACACACACACACACACATACATTCACGTGCACACTGACACCCAGATACAGACACACAGATACACGCACACAGAGATACACACTCAGGTGCAATCTGGCACCCATATATACACAGATACACACATGCACACACTAACACTGATACATACACACACACACACTGACATACATGTAAATATACAGACACACTGAAAGATACACACACACACACACTCAGGTGCACATTGACACAGATACATACAGACACACATAAACAGATACACGTACAAAACTAAATATAAATAAAATATTTGTGTAAAAATGTAGAAAAACAACAATAAAGTAATCAATTCTATGGGCAGAATAACACCAAATAAACACAGCTTTAGTTGAGAATCTCAGAAAACAAAGAAAGCGTGAGCGCTCCAGCAAAATATTATATATATATATATATATATATATATATATATATATATATATATATATAAATTATGTATTGCACTAATTAACACACTTTAAAAAATAAAACGACCGAAAATGGGCCATGCACATAATAAAATATAAGACAGGCTATGCAAGATAAAAACGTACACAACATGGACAGGCAGCACCAAATAGAAAAGATATGCATTACAACAAAGTTACCAAAACGAACTAACAATCTGTTTAAACATTTAAATAGAGCCACAACTAAAACTAAAATAAATGGGGAATATCAACTAAGTAGTGAAAATGATTGTGGACAAAAAGTGTACATAAAAATCAAAAGCACAGACACTAGAAAACCATGAACATAAAAGCTGCAGCACTGCTATAAAAAAAAAAATCAAAGAATAAAACAATAACAAAAACATACACTCAGGTGCACACTACCAACCAGATACAAACAAACACATAGATACACACACTGATAGATACATAGATACAGACAGACACCCACACTCTCAGGTACACATAGATACAAACAGACACCCACACTCTCAGGTACACATAGATACAGACAGACACCCACACTCTCAGGTACACATAGATACAGACAGACACACACACTCTCAGGTACACATAGATACAGACAGACACACAAACACTCAGGTACACATAGATACAGACAGACACACAAACACTCAGGTACACATAGATACAGACAGACACACAAACACTCAGGTACACATAGATACAGACAGACACACAAACACTCAGGTACACATAGATACAGACAGACACACAAACACTCAGGTACACATAGATACAGACAGACACACAAACACTCAGGTACACATAGATACAGACACACTGACACTTTTTTTTTAACCACCCTCCTGTTTCTTACCTTTAGGCTGCAGGAGGGTGGACTCTGCTGGCTGGGGCTGATGTGAGTGTGGGTCTGACTCTGCCCTCCTGTTTCTTACCTTTAGGCTGCAGGAGGGTGAACTCTGCTGGCTGGGGGCCTGGGGCTGATGTGGGTGTGGGTCTGACTGTCCTCCTCTCCTCTTCACACTCCCCGGTGCTTCCTCCCGCGCGGGTGTTACCTGGGAGGAAGTGAGCTCACTTCCTCCCAGCACTGCCAGTGCCAGGATCCTTAAAGGGGCCCGGACTAGCTCTTAAAAATCTACGGCACTGATCGGGCCCCTTCAGAGATATGCCCATCGGGTGGCCCTAAGTGCATGGGCCACCCGATGGGCCCCCTCAGGTAGTTCTGCCACTGCCAAAACACATGTATATAGCGATAACTGCTATATATATGTATGCACATTGGGAATGGGGGGCCTGGGTGCCTGGGCCCCCCAGGACCGCCGGGCCCATGACAACAGTCATGGTTGTCACCCCCTGATGGCGGCCCTGAGAGAGAGTGCTACTCGATAATCAGAGATGTCTCTCTGCGCTAGTCAGGCTTCGCCTACTCTCCTCCCCCGCCGACGTCAGCCGGCGGGGGAGACCTAATGCGCATGTGCGGATTTCGGCGACGCTGGAGGTCCTCACATAGCGTGAGGACGTACAGCGTTGCTTAAAACACTTTTCGTGTTCTAAGAACACGTATGTCCCTCTATTGGCTGTCTGATAGACAGCCACTAGAGGAGGACTTAACCCTGCAAGGTAAATATTGCAGTTTATGAAAACTGCAATAATTACACTTGCAGGATTAAGGGTAGTGGGAGTTGGCACCCAGACCACTCCAATGGGCAGAAATTGTCTGGGTGCCTGGAATATCCCTTTAAATCTAGGTAGCTGGTGATGGAAGAATTTCACGTGGATCTTTGAAACCACTCGGTTAATGTGAAGTGGCTACTTTCCTGTATAGTTACAGCATGCCACTACTGAACCCTAATGAACCTGGGTCACTCAGACTACATGGATGCATACTTTGACTATATATCCTGATATAAGATCCGGGGCTCACAGCATAAACCATTGCAGATAATTAAAGCTATATAACTTGTTAGAACCAGGAAATAGTGAGTTAATTCTCATGCTACTGAACATGTGATATACACATGTGCTTATTCAAGCAGACATCCAAAACGTGTCTTTTCCATCTATATTTAAGTCTTAACGCAGCTCTGGAACATTTGTGGGTGTTTGTATATTTTGCAAAGACTTTCGATGATAACATCGTTTTGTGTTTTGGCCCGAGTTTGAAACCACCAGCTTCTTTCATCAGCCAGACGCCAGATTCACCGCTGTACACTCACTTATGAAAGATATATTTATGGAGATCCTGGTATTGGCATTCCCAATATCCTCAGGGTTGCATAGCATACAGTCAGATTTTCATGAATTATAGCCATTAAAACCCTCTTATTGACCTCTCGTCTGTCCTCAGGGCTGTTGTATAAAGGCAGATTCCCATGAAGTATACCCATTAGCCACACTCTTTAATTCCCTTGATGTCTTAACTTGATGCTCAGCAATAACCTCCTAAATGTGACCCATTTATTATCACATAAATCACGAAAAAAGGGTAGCTGGTAAACCAGATGCTACTATACTTACACTAGACCAGTGGCGGAACTAACAAAGAGACCCAAGTGCAAGAATTTTTTTGGGCCCCCCCTATTCCAAAGGTGGCCAAAGGATTGATCCCTATCATTGTAAAAGTCCTCTTCTTATTTGCCTGCAAGGAATCTACCATTTGCTCATCCTTGCAGGGTTGTATTAAGCACTGAGTAGTGTTTGTGTGTTTGCTTGTAAGCTTGTTTTTGTATAGCGTATGTGTGTGTGAATGTAGCGATATAGTTGTGTGTACTGTTGTCATTTGAATGCAGTTGTGTTTTTTATGTACTGTTGTCATTTGAAAGCAGTGGTGTACTTGTGTGTAGTGTTTTCTTTTGAATGTATGGGTGTGCTTGTATGCAGTGTTGGCGTTTGAATGCAGGCATGAATTTGTATGTAGTGTTGATGTTTGAATGCAGAAGTTTATTTGTGTGTAGTGTTGGCATTTAAATGCTGAGATTTATGCACATATACACATATACTGCCACATATATACACACTGATACATATAGACACACACATACTTGCAGATACACAGATACAAACACTAACAGACATACAGATACACAGATACAAACACTGACATACATACAGACACACATATGCAAACACTGACACACAAGCAGATACATAGACACATAGAAACAAACACTGACATACATACACAGACACACACATGCGGACACACAGATATATAGATGCACACAAAGACACACATACAGATCCACAGATACACAGCTGCACGCAGACATGCATGTAGATACACAGACACACAGATACACACACTGACACAAATACAGATACACCGACACACACATATTGTCACACATACAGATACACAGAAGCACACTCTGACACACATACAGATACACAAATACACACACTGACACACATACAGAAACACAGAAGCACACTGACACATATACAGATACATATATACACAAATACACACACTGACACACATACAGAAACACAGAAGCACACTCTGACACACATGCAGATACACAGACATAAAGATACACAGATACACACACTGACACATTTATAGATACACAGACACACACAATGACAAACTTACAGACACACATGCTGGTCATCTTTTAGCTGCCCTCCTGTTTCCTACCTTTTGGGTGCAGGAAGGAGAAGTTGGGAGTCAGTTTGCGCCTCGCCTCCTGCGTTGCTCCATGTAAGTTAGCTTGGAGGGAGTGACCTGCATCACTTCCTACCAGCACTGACTGCTGATGTTAAAGGGGGCCGGTCGTGATGTTAAAGGGCCGTTGCACCAACCATTACTCTGAGGACACATGCACATTAGATGGCCCAAAGTGCATGGACCACACAGGCGTGCGGGTAGTTCCATCGCTGCAGTAGACAGAAATAACTTGCACTTACCTTAAAAATGAAAAAACACAGTAGCATGGTTTTTTACTAATGTTGGAATTGCAGGGAATTCAACTTAAGTTTCACATTTTTACAGAAAATAGATAAAACTGGAAGAATAGCCAACTTGGAGAATATTTCCAAATCAGCTCTTTTTGCCTTAAATTTGAAATTAACTTTGATTTCCAGACAATTCTCACTTATAGTAAATAGTCCAGTAAGCAGCCAGGATAGAGGCAGTTCCACTCTCAAACAAGTTATTGGTAAACCGACAGCCTAATTTACTTTAACTAGAGCAGTTCTTATACACCAAGGTCTCCCAACAGTCCTAATTGTGGTGGGACAGTCCATATTTTCGGGTCCTGTCCTGCCATCCTGACTTTGTTCCCTGGTATATTGCTTTTGTGAACTCCAGGTAACTGTCCCAAAAAGCTTACCAAAAGTGCATCATTAGACACTCTTGGACCACACTCTGGGCATTTGGACCATACAGAAAGTGCTGAAACAGCACTACTTACATGGTCTGCCCTTAGTGGGCCTGCCTGGGTGATTGGAAGGCAGCCCGGCGGGCATTCTTGTGAGGTTCTACCTTCCTATTTTTCAGGCTATAATTTAATAAACTTGCACTTCCCTAGCAGAGTGAGCATTTGTGTAAAACTAGCCAGGTGTCTTTTAAGGCTTACAACTGGTTCTTCACAGAGTGCATAGACTGCAAAATCATATTCAGATAGTATCTTAGTAAAAAAACGAAGTATTGAAGCCTTAACAATGACAAAGCAGAAAATATTGTTGACTTAAAAAAAAAAAACAGCTTTATCACAACACTTTATGACATGCATAAAAATAAAAGGGAAAAAAACCCACATAGCTCACAGATGTGTATCAGTTATAGTATTTGATCATTACCACACAGCGTTGAATTTTGGTGTATAAAAACTGAATTGCAAAACTAAGGTAACAATAACTGTTATGGGAAATATCTCCACAGTTCATGGTGTACTGAATACAAAAAAAGAAGATACATCACCTGATACCAGAGGAAAAAGTGGTAGCAGTCCCTCACTTTCAGGAGTTCCAAAATGAACAAAATGTTGAACGGTTCCCCTGACTCATAGCTAGCGATTGTATACCTGGTTCGTGCGAACAATCCTACCGAACAACGCTCTCCTGGCTTGCCGCGAATAGAAGCAGACTTTCGTACAAAGTTACTGGTGTTTGCGGGGTCGAGTAGCCGACTTAGAGTTCCAAACACTCAATGACCAAGTACCGCTGCATGCTTTAGGGAGACAAGATGGCCGCTGTTTTCCAGCGCACATGTTGTTTGGGTATACGAACGGCGGCCACATAGAGAGAGCACTTAAGTTTGTAGTTTCTTTGAAGTGAAATGAGCTAGGGGGTGGTCGGTGTTCGGTAGATCCAACTATCGCGAGCAGGGAAAATAACTAGGGCAAGGGAAATTACGGGGGTTTGTCATACCCTCTTCACCCACTGTTCCCACATGTCATATGTGTTTTGTTATAAGTAATGTTTTGTCTTGTTTTACCTATTGTACAGCACTGCGGCATATGGTAGTGCTGTATAATTAGTTGTCATTGTATATATTTAGATCCTATGGATTGAATAAAGTACATACTTCGCACTATACTATTATCGGTAAATTTCTCTTTAAGGAACCTCCCAGGATAACTTGCAGAACTTGTTTGTTTAGTGCTGTGTTTGCCTGCACAGAGGATAATTAACCAGTATCCACAGCCGTTGTAACTTTGCTAAGTAGAGTTTATTTATTACAACATATCTCAAGTTCATTTTCATGATTCATCATCTTTCATTCTTGAAATGCATTTTGATACTGTTGTCCATTTCCAGGGCTGATTAAGAGGTTTTATAGTGTATGTCCAGAATACCTATTCAAACACCCACCATGCTACAATGATTTTATACTGTTGGATAAGGTATTATTTCCAGAAGGTTTAAACTGTGACTTTAAGAAGGACGCCTGTGTGCTTTGTTCATATCTGTAGATTTTTATTACCATTTCTTTTAATATGCATTTCCAAAACAGGTATTTTTCCCCAACTATAGTATATCTATATAATCATAGTAGTCTATAAAAACACGGAAGATTGGTGATTCAGACATCAATGTCCAGAAGTGTTGACACTAGAATAATGAGTGCTATAAGTAAAACCATGACTATAATTACAGTAAGTCAATAAAACATATTAAAAGAGGTGGAAAAATCATAAAAGGAATGCCCCAGGGAAACATCTTGTGTTACTTCACTCACTTTCCTTTTTCATTTTAGGTCTATGAAAACAGAAATGTCTCATAATTACTTAAAAAAGAATATCTCTGTTTAGGGTATTAAGCTGTGGATCATAGTTGTCTCGGTGAGTTTAAGACAGACATGTCTGCAACACTGTGATTTCCTCAGTGACTTCATTCAGCTTGTTAGGTGACACGGAGCATTGTGATTGGTAAAATAGAGATATTGTGTTAAATAGAGCAACGTGGAGTGACATCAGTGTCCTGCAAAACCTTGCTGGATTATTCACTAAACTCTGAAATGTGATTAATTAAATCCAAATTTTAAAGCTGAGGCTAAAATAATCGAGCAGTGTCAGTCCACCTAGAGCAAGCTAGATCGAGCGGTGTCAGTCCACCTAGAGCAAGCCACGACAGGCTGTCTGGTCCAAACAGGATGGGAAGATCTGACAATCTCCCCTGGAGCTGACCTAACAGGGGACTTTTTCCAGATATCTGGTAGTGATAATTAATCGTTTGGAACTAGCAGTGATTGCAGAAGGTGGTGAGGGGCAGTCCTCAAATCACTCAGCACAGCGCTTGAAGGCAGTAATCTCAGATCCTCAGAAGAGGAATCCACACTGGAGGAAAGCATCTCTCAGCAGCCACCACAGACGCTGGTCTTGACCGGCCAAACTGGATGCCCGGGCGTAATAAGCTTGGGTGGTATAGTCCCCACTACGAACACTCCAGGGCACAGGTTACCAAGTCCAATAGAAAACTAATCTTTATTTGACCAATAACCAATTAAAATACACATGTAAAAACACAAAGGTCCATGGTAAGGGCTATACCACCAAGGCTTATTACACCTGAGCAAGTTGGTGCTCTTCAATCCATAAATAAATATACTTAGAGTAATAAACATATTACCACATATCCATCTATTGTACCAGTGATGTTTCCTTGCATTATTTACATATACATATCTGAAGACAGGGTTTGTACCTTCTACACTCATTATACCCAGAGCTCGATAAGGCTCTATACAGAGTGCTGCTACTATCTTCTTATACATTGTGTCACACCCATTTCTGCCAAAAGGTTTCTTACATTTGAGAAGGAGATTTTTTGTCATCGATTTTTTCTTTCATTTTGCCATTTACATTTCGTTTGCTACAATTCAGAGTTGAGTAAATGACAATTCTGAGTTTAGCAAATATTGCACACCTGTCTTGTCTTTCTATTTTTATTTTTTGGAAGGAAAGATTGAATGGTAACAACTTACATTATCTTCACTATTACAATTATTTATTTGATTTTTGCCCAATCTTCAATATGTTTTTCATTTTTAGATAGATTTTTTTTTTCTTTCCATTTAAAATTTTTAGTTTATAAAAGTGCTTTTTAATCCTTGAGTTAAAACTCAAATTTGCTAATTTAGTAGGTCCCCAAAATGGCTGGAACAGGTACATCATATTCATAACATACTAGAAACTACAGACAAGTTACTGTAAAAGCATTAACTACCTAAGTTTAGTGGAAACACTTTTGACAACATGAAAAATCAAAAGAAGGAGTTTACAGATTTAATTTCGTTATATTACATAACAGCTGAAGAATGGATTATTGAGGTAATTATAAAACTGAAGAATGTGTCGTTAAGCCAATGTCATGTCCAACATTTGGTTCTATCTCAAAAAAAGACTATGAATCACTGGTTTGTATTGAGATAAGAAATGTGTGATTGTAGGGAGATGAAAAAAAATGTGTTCGTAAATAAAAATAAGGAAATGCGATAAAAAAAATAGATTGTAAGTGTTAATCATCATATTCCAAAGTTTAATAATTATAAGTCTTTCCATCTATAGCATGACAGATTGTGTCAAACATTAACTAGCTGTATGTGCTGAGAACAAAAGTCCTTCCTCAAACTTACTTTTATATCTGCAGTGCTAAGTAACCAATTGAAAATATTCTGTCCTTGTTGCTAAAACAAACACACCTGTAAACAGATTGCGTTGGAGGAAACCACTATACATTAACTTCTATACTTCAATATAATAAGTTTCT
This sequence comes from Pelobates fuscus, assembly GCF_036172605.1. Classification (NCBI taxonomy): domain Eukaryota; kingdom Metazoa; phylum Chordata; class Amphibia; order Anura; family Pelobatidae; genus Pelobates; species Pelobates fuscus. Next base: position 60,018,535 of record NC_086319.1, read on the forward strand.
TTATTTTTTTTAACAGGCCTTTCATAGAATTTGTATTCAGACTTCAACTTATACCATTATAACATAGATAGTTTAAATGAACACTATAGGGTCAGGAACACAAACATGTATTCCTGACCCTATAGGGTTAAAACCACCATCTAGCCCCCCTGGGCCTCTCGTGCCTCCCTAGATATAGCAAGATCTTACTTGTATTCAAGCCTGCCTCTGCATGCTGTTTGCCTCAGAATAACAAGCTGTCTGCTGACATCATCAGAATTGGTGGCCTGATCCAATCACGGTGCTTCTCCATAGGATTGGTTGAGACTGACAAGGAGGCAGATCAGGGGCAGAGCCAGCACAATTCAAATACAGCCCTGGCCAATCAGCATCTCCTCACAGAGATTAATTAAATCAATGCACCTCTATGACGAAAGTTCAGTGTCTGCATGCAGAGGGAGAGGACACTGAATGTTTGGATGCATTTTAGGCAGCCATGACCCAGGAAGGATCTCTAACAGCCATCTGAGGAGTTATCACTAGGCTGTAATGTAAACACTGCATTTTCTCTGAAAATACATTGCTTACAGCAAAAAGCCTGAAGGTAATGATTCTACTCACCAGAACAAATTCAATAAGCTGTAGTTGTTCTGGTGACTATAGTGTCCCTTTAAAATCGTGCATGGAGCTTCTGTTAGTCCTCCTGAGCTAAGCCCTGTACTTCTGAACTAAGCTCAAGGGGGTGGGTGATCAGCAACCAGTGGACCCCAGGTAAGTTGTCAACTATTGACAATATAATGGGCAAAATAATGGAAGCTTGACACACGAGATCTGTTATACAGTGAAGCTGTTGGTAGGCTAAGCTTTTTTATGACCATAATATATCTTGATAAATGCATAGCTCATGTGTGGTGTGTGCTGACTCACTTGTATGCTTTATTTATAGGTTTTGCTATTTCAATAACACCTTAGCAACACATGCTTGTTAAAGGTAGAGCCTTCTCAATCATTTGGTTTTAGCACACATTTTATCCACAGATGGGACATTAATTGTGTCCAAAGAGCATGGGACAGTTTAAGGGTATACAGATATAAGTCCTTTGGATGCAATTAAATTAAGTCATAACTGTGCTGAGTGAATAATGATCATTTTCGTTACATTGACATAGTCGACATGAAAATATTTTTAATACCATAATTTGGGACTAAAACACAATTTTTCCTTTTAGAGTAGGATTTGCATAGGGCAATAGATTATATTATATATTTTAGGAAACTCTTTGTAAAGTATACTTATTAGCTAATACAAAGGCAGGAAGAGAACATAATATGATGAATGGTGTTGTACTGAACACTTTGTGACCGTTGAAACAGGTGCACGGATTATACTGGGGAGGTAAAATAATACACGGTGCAGTAGACTTCACAGGCATACGAATTATTATTGCTTGGAATTCTGAGAAATTAGAGGAGTTCTATGTGTCTTTGTTTTGTACATTTAAATACAAGTTTGGGTCATGACTACAGGAAGGTGATGGCCGCAGACTGATAACGTCCAACGTAAGCACAATGTTAAATAAGAGAAGGAAAAAGAAATACAAAGATATGTGAAAGATGCCCTGAAAAGAATGAAATTAAAAGGTTTTAGATGGCTTTGTTATATTTTAATCTGTAAATAATTTATCATTAACTTTGTAGTGATGACATGCCTAGTATATAAATAGATCTGAATATATAATAAAAACTAACTGGCTAATTTAAATGAACAGTGCAGCTTTACCTGTGGGAGGTTCTCCTCTGTGGCTTACCTTTACTCGCTTGCCATGATGCTCTCACCGCGGTTGCCCATTCTCCTCGGCTGATATAATCAAACTGGATAATCTCAGCCGATCCAATGCTTCTCCACACTGCGCTGTTCCAATTAAATGGTCTCTATTATTATTATTATTTTAGAATTTATATAGTGCCAGCAAATTCCATAGCACTGTATAATGGGTGGGCTAACAGACACGTAATTGTAACCAGACAAGTCAGACACAGAGGAACAGAGGGGTTGAGGGCCATGCTCAATGAGCTTACATGCTAGAGGGAGTGGGGTATAGTGGCACAAAGGGTAAAAGTAGGGGACAAGAAGTAGGTTTCTAGAAAAGTATTCACTTAGAGCTTAGTAGGTTATTTTTGATAGTTGCAGGAGAGGAGTCAGGATGTGGGATTGAAAACAGTTTCATTGATGCGTTTTCCTGAAGAAGTAAGTTTTTAATGATTTTTTTAAGAAATGGAGACTAGGTGAAAGTCTAACAGAGAAGGGAAGGGAGTTCCACAGAAAAGGTGCAGCCCTGGAGAAGTCTTAAAGGTGAGCATCAGAGGTGGAAGTGCGGACAGAGGATAGACATAGGTCTTTGGCAGAGTGCAGGGGCCTAGATGGGACATACTTGTGTATTAGGGAGAATAGGTAGGTTGAAGCAACATTAGGTAGGGACTTCTAAGCAAGCACCAGAATCTTAAATTGAGCACTATATCTTACTGGAAGCCAATGTAGTCACTGACAGAGGAGGGAGGTGTGTGAGCTGAGGGCAGACAGGAAAATAAGCCTCGCTGCTGTATTCATTATAGATTGCAGTGGTGCAAGCTGAGAACACTGACCACTGAGACGGGGATTGCAGTAGTCAAGGTGAAAGAGAACAACGGCATGGACCAGCACTTTAGCCACATCCACTGTTAAATAGGGATGGATGCGCTCTATGTTTTGGAGATGGAAGCGACAGCATTTGGCGATCGACTGGACATGGGGGGTGAAGGAGAGGTTGGATTCAAAGAGAACACCTAGGCAGCAAGCCTGTGTGGTAGAGGTGATGGTAGCGCTGGTGACTTGGAGGGAGACAGACACGGGAGTAGCAACACTTGAGGGAGAAAAGACCAGAAGTTCTGTTTTGGACAGATTGAGTTTAAGGAAGTGAGCAGCCATCTAGTTGGAAAAAGCTGAGAGGCAGTCAGAGACATGAGTCAAGACAGGCGGAGAGAGATCACGAGAGGACAGGTGGGTTTGCGTGTTATCTGCATATAAATGATAATGGAATCCTAAGGAGCTGATGAGTTTACCAAGGGAGACAGAGTGCTGGGAGAAGTAGGAGGAGCACCAGGAAAGAACAGTATCCTGTAGACCAGATTACGGAGAATGAGAAGAAGCTGTTGATAATCAACAGCGTCAAAGGCAGCAGAAAGATCAAAAAGAATTAGGATAGTATAATGGCTGCGAGATTTAGCAGCGATTAAATCATTGGATACTTTGGTCACAGCTGTTTCGACAGAGTGACGAGTACGGAATCAAGACTGAAGTGGGTCAAGCAGAGAGCTGGATTCGAGGAAGTCTGTCAATCTCACATACTGAACTCTCTCAAGGATCTTGGAGGCAAAAGGCAGTAGAGAGATAGGGCGGCAGTTGGATGTGGAGTTGGGGTTATGGTTGCATGTTTGAAGGGTGATTGAAATGTGCCAGAGGAAAGGGAGACCATCTAAATGAATAACTGATTTTGAGTTGGTTGTGGAGGCAAACGTGCCTGTCAGGAAGACAGCCACTAGAGGTGTATGTAAGACTTCTATGTAAACACTGCTGTTCCTACAAAATGGAATGTTTTAGAAAGTTTTACATAGAAGGCTTAACCCCTTAAGGACCAAACTTCTGGAATAAAAGGGAATCGTGACGTGTCAGACATGTCATGTGTCCTTAAGGGGTTAAAATGACCATTGCACACAGATGCCTTTGTTGAGATTAAGGGGTCTGATTGACTTGAATCAGACTTTTTACCTAAAATTTTAAATATGCTTTGAATCCTAAACAATTTACACACATATGTTTTAAAGCAAGGCTGAAAACACACACACACACACATATATATATATATATATATATATATATATATATATATATATATATATATATATATAATCTTCTTTTCTATTCATTAGCATGCTTGATACATAAAATTATTTTCAGATGAAACATCTCTATGCATGACAAAGTCCCTTTAATAAGTGAAAACAACCAAGACTAAAGCCATTAGCACTTTACATTCTACTTCCTACTTGGCCTGGGGGTAGACTGTATTTAGAAACATAAGTACTACCAGTATGAGCAATTATACACACCCTCCCTCTACACTGCTGGCTTTAGTTCCTGTTTACTATGTGTTTAGATTTGATACCAATTGTTGTATGATCCATTTACCCTGTATATCAAGTCACCCTATGTTACACAATTCTGCAAACTGTTATCCAGTTGAGAGAAGGTAGTAATTGTTCTGAGACTCAATCCTATTAATTTCCTTTAGCACAAGAATGCTTAGATTTTATTATATCACCGCTAATTTGCATTAACAAACATCAGCCTGGGGCCCTTCATAACTGCCTACATAAATATGTGAACTAGGTAATAGGATTGCCTGTATTTCAGAGAAAGGATATCCCTGCAGTTATCTTGGAAATTCGGAATATGTAAATTCCATTAAAGGATCACACAGTATGTTGTAGTGGTTATTGTGCAAGTGCCTTGGCGCCCCCATTGTAAGGAGTCAAATAGTTTTTGAATGATTTAATTTTTTACCTGGGGTCAGCTGAGCACCGCTCCTCACCTCCACTACCAGTGGATAAGTTCCTAATAATTAACAGTTTGACCATTTGAAATGGGGGTGGGGGATGCCAGGGAATCCAGTATAACAGTATAAAGCAAAATCTTCAGACACTCACAGTGTTTAAGCCACAGGCAGATTTCTTGAATCAACAGAGCAACGTTTCGACCCTATTTAAGGTCTTTGTCAAGCTCAGAGCTACTTAGGATTTGGAATGGAGTGCGGTTCCATTGGTAGCTTTTAGGGAATCTAGTATAGACATGGCAGTTATATTTGATGCATACCTTAAGAGTTACAATTATAAATATTTCAGCATAGGTAAGACTGATTAAAACTCTCTCATTAGAATAAGATGCTAGCTTAGGGCAGGCATGGTTTTTCAGGTGTTTTTTTTTTTCTGACTGTTAAACAAGGTTCAATTATCAAACATTGCAGTTGCATGTTGGTTGTTCCAGTCTAATCACTAAGCTCCTCGGATTTTATCTCCCCGATCCTGATGAAAGGAAGTTGCAGGCGAGGAAAAATGTAAATGGTAATAAAAGTATGATTTGTGTGTTTGTGTTGGTGTGTTTTGTGTATGTGTGCTGGTGTGTGTCAATGTATGTTATGTACTAGTCTGCCTATGTATATGTTTTAGTGGATGTTTATGTGTGTGGGTTGTTGTGTGATTATGAATATGTGCTTATATGATTCTGTGTGTTACTGTGTCTTTGTACATGCTTGACTGTTTTGCTAATTAGGTTGGTTTATGGTATGTACGCAAGTGAGTGAATAGTCACATACTTGCTTATGTGGTTAATTAGATATTTGTGAATGGATAATTCTATATACGTGTGTGTCTAATTAGATGTTCTGTTCATATAAAAAAGTTGAAAGAGTAGTCAGTAGACAAGTCAAGGTCAGGATAATGGATATATGGATAATCAGAGTTACTAGCAAGGTCAGAATCACAGAATAGCAGAAAAACGTATAACTAGCCAGAACAGGGACACTGGAGTACTCAGAATCTGATAAATAAGCCAAGGTCTAAACAGAGAACTATATAAGACCAATGGTGGACTGGAACTGATGTTGTGCACATTGGGTTTATTAGAGGATGCGCTCCACGTGTGGGCAAATTGCTGCATGTAAGTGGGCCGTTTATTGGAGTCATGCGATCAACAAGAGCAGCCATGTGGCGAACTGACCAGCTGTGTCAACTGTGTCCCACAACACAGTCCTCTGGCCCACCATCAAATACATCATCATGTCTATGCCTATCATGCCTATTGGCATCTTCTGGGATCTCCTCCAATCCATGTCTTATCATAGAGCTGCTCCTCCAATCAAATGCTGCTATCAGTAGCATTTGATTTCAGGATTAAGTTTGAAGCGCCTCTCTTGGCTAACAAACTGCAATGTTTTACATTGCAATGTTAAGATGACAGGATGAAGTGTTAAGATGAAGTGGTCTGGGTAACTTTAGCGGACCTTTAAAGGGATTTTGTCACACAAATACAAACAGTAATTATGATCCACGTAAAAGGATAGATGTGCACACCCTAATGCTTGGCCAAACTACTCTTCCCCACTAAACCAGTAATGTAATTTCTTTGTATGACTAGTTAAACATAAAACATTAAGTTCTAAACTTGAAATCCAGCTCTGGATGAAGCAGGGATGGAGGCAGGGGACATTGAAGCTTCCCCTTGCAGACACGCTCCCAGCACTGCATTCTTTTTGCACAGAATTCCCATTAGGAAGCCCGGAACTCTCTAAGTCACAAGTACTGGCAATGTAAAAAGTGCATATTACTCTGTATCAAAGAAAAACGCAGCACAAATACATTCCTACCACCGTGACTACTTCTAAAACGCAGTGGTCATTGTGGTTAAAGTAACTCTTTAAGTTTAAAGTTTTAAACTATACAAAGTTCACGTTTCGTAGGACATATAAAGAAATACATGCTTTACGTTTAAGTTTTTCAAAAAAAAATCCAGCTTTAAAAGAACCCTTTTAGTGATAAATCCTCAGTCCCTGATTGGTTGAGTGAGCAAGCAAGCCGTAGAAAAAGCAGCAAAACAAAGGGAAAGCTGCATTAGTGCTAAAGCACAATAGCTGTTTTAAAACATTCCCCACCTTAGCTACAGAGAGAGTCAGGCTAATTTGGCTAATTTTTGCAATTTATATTTCAGTTCACCAAATTTCAGTGTTTAGCTTCAAAATGCCAAAAGGCTTGTGCAAATCAGATGTTCAAATATCTAAAATCTTCTAATATGACATTAAATAGAATGTCAAGGGGCATACTTCAATGACAATGATAAGTTCAACAATATAAATATGTTTGCGTAGAAGAACAAAACCCATTTCCATAAAGCAGTCATGGTGCCATATGTTTATTTGCATTATTTGACTAATTCTTGCATTACATTGCATATTGGTAATGTTGCGGTTGATGGCTGATACGTATATATTGCTAGTAATTATGATATTGTTGGCATTATTCACATTTTGTGTCTACTTCTGATTATTTTGTGTGCTCTGTTTGTTGTTGTCTACTAACATCCCTGACATATACTAAACTGCACAACTGGAAATTTCCAGTTAATCTATTTTATTGTTAGCAAATCATTTCATAAGATCAAAGTCCAATGTAATAATTTGGAGATAATATTAAAAATATAAATCTTTCTTAGAGACATATTAAGAAAGATCAAGATATCTGGTATCCTTTCACAAGAACTCTTCTAATTTTTGAAAGCTTATGAAATACATTAAGCCTGACGATGCAGGAAAAGAAACGTCTTAGGTATTCAATTTTATATATGAAATTAAAGGAGCACTATAGGGTCAGGAACACAAACATATTCCTGACCTATAGTGTTAAAATCACCATCAAGCCCCCCCTTGCCTCCCTAAATACTACATCTGCCCCTGTTTGCCTCTGAAACTGCCTGTGTCTGCTGACATCATCAGAAGTGGTAGTCTGATCCAATCACAGTGTGCTTCCCCATAGGATTGGCTGAGACTGACAAGGAGGCAGATCAGGGGCAGAACCAGCACAATTCAAACACAGCCCTGGTCAATCAGCATCTCCTCATAGAGATGAATTGAATCAATGAATCTCTATGAGGAAAGTTCAGTGTCTGCATGCAGAGGGAGGAGATACTGAATGTTTGGATGCATTTTAGGCAGCCATGACCCAGGAAGGATTTCTAACAGCTATCTGAGGAGTGGCCAGTGAAGTTATCACTAGGCTGTAATGTAAACACTGCATTTTCTCTGAAAAGGCCGTGTTTACAGCAAAAAGCCTGAAGGTAATGATTCTACTCACCAGAACAAATTCAATAAGCTGTAGTTGATCTGGTGACTATGGTATCCCTTTAAGACTCACTTGAACAAGGCCTTCTTAATCGCTTTTGTTTGTTCATCATTTTTTTTGTCTTTTGATTAACAATATTGCTTGGTTGAGAGAGTCTTCAGCGGCAATTCATACTGGAGGGAATGCAAGTGCCCAGCACAGTGAGGTATGAGTCTAACCTAACGTTTTGACAAATTAGAGACATAAGGGGTCCAGAGGCTACTGGCACCATAACTACTATTGTGCTGCCAGTGGCCACATAATACTGATTTTTGTTGTTTTATTTCGGAAGCTGAGTAAATGATAATCTGCGAATGTGCATTTTACTGGATGCATTTGTTCCCAAATTTCATTAAAATCAGTGCTTTGTAAACGTCCAGATTACAACTCTATATAGGAATTGGGTGCGAAAAGCTGCGTATGCATTCAGCCGGCGAGTGCAGATTCGTTCCAATCACATATGGGTTTAGTAAATATGAGAAACATAACCAAAATCTGGAAGAGCAAGTGTACCAATCTACTAAGGTGGAGTGCAAACCTTTATATTAAACTACACATTCAGATCAGTACTACTGTACTATCTAATATACTGGCAACATGTACCAATGTGGAATTGTGTAGTCATTACTAAAATGTACAATTAAAGAGTCTTCAATTAAATATGAAAGCTTTATTGAATTAGAACTTGACCCATATAAACCCCTACACATATATTTTAACAGCTTGTACTTTGGTTAGACCTTGACCCCTCATGTGGACTTCCTATTGATAAACTATTATGTAAACTGTACCCTATAACTGCTGCTCTGTTCAGACACAAATCCTATGTATGAACGTTAATACAGTACCACAAAAAGGTAATTACTTACATTACCTGATGATCCCATTAGGAAAGCATTGGAAGGCTAAAGCGCTTGCTTGGCAAATCACCGTACTGTGCTAATCAGCATTCTGATGCATTAAGTAAATGCATATCTATGGGGAGCATGCAGCATCTCCAGATAGAGACTCTGAACATCGGTCCCGCCATCTTTGCAGGACTGAACCCAGAAAGTCCCTCTTGTGGCTGTCTGAGTGACAGCCACTACATGTGGCATTAGGTAGCAGTGTAAACACTACATTTTTTCCACAGCTCAGCCAGCAGGGAGAGGTTATATCCCCCAGAACCACTATATTAAGATCCTTTCTTGGAATCATGAAATGCCATACAAGTGGGTAAACACGCTGAGAGATTATGTGAGAGCACTACTGCAAAATGGGTTTTCATAGACGTATACAGTGCACTGTCTTTTGGTGCTTTACAATGCACCTGGGGTTTTGAGTATTTTTTTTTTATCACTTTCTGTTTCTACATATATCCTGATTACATTTGCTTTTTCTACACTATTAGTTCCTACTCTTACATTTGATTTATAGTGATTGATATTTAAATTAACTAAAATTGCTAACATTTACATTTAGAAGTGCCCTTCACTTAGATTCCTAAAACATGGCCAGCCTGCCCTCTATGGCCCCAGCAAACTAAGTTCCACTTCTAGAATGCTGCTCTTCATTCCTTGTTAAGAAGGAATTCTGTTGGCAGCCTTTTCCAATCTACAGCTATGGAATACAGAAATAATTTGCAGGGCATATTACCAGATGCTGAACTGTAGCAAACTGAAGTCTGATTTTCAAAATCAAGGGCCAAAAAGCTAATTTGCAAACAGTCTCCAACTAAGCTATTCTAACGGCCTAGCCATTTTTGCCTGAATTTAGCAATTTAATTTTATATTAACTACAATTTTACAAAACTGTGCCAGATCAGCTGTCAGCTTGCCAAAGCCTTCTGATGTTCAAGTGCTCTTATTGTATAAATGATTAACACTGATACTACATTAAAGGAGCCTTTGATTCAACTTCAGACTGCTTAAGTGACTAGTCAGCCCCTAATCCACTAACACACAATTATCTGGGCCATGCATTAGATTATATATACTGTGAGTACCTTGGACAGAATTACATTTCCTGTCTAGCCAAAGGAAGAGTAGAAACCCCTATTACTTTCAACTTGCATACAGCATTTCAAACATATCAGTGAACGGTGCCAGATGTGGTTATAGTCGCTGGCAATCCGCTCAGATCTCCAGCAAGCAAATTATTTAACTGATTAAACGACTCATGTAATTGTGGTCCCATCTATACATATAGAATTACATTCACTCAGCAATATAATGAGAGAGGGGGTTGTTTGTACGGAGCGAGTTCTCTGTCATTATTTCTATATTTTTTTTTTTTGTCAGTCACATTATAGGAAAGAAAATGTAATATAAAAGCATTTATAGAAATGGCAATAAAAGGCGCCATGTAAAATATCACCCTCCAACAAAGAGCATGAATTTAAGCTAGATTATAAATATTTTTTAGGAAATGAATTACTGTTCTGCAATTATAAAAAAATCTTGTTAATCTAGCAATAAAACGGGAAGGTGGTCTTGACTCCCTCTGTGAACCCTGCTTGTTGTTAATGTATTACAGAATTGCCTGCTGATAGACTAGAGAACCAGTGGGTCAATTTATTTATTTGGGATTCAGTTCACTAAAGCTTTATTGAATAGAAGTTCCAAATTCTGCCACAAAATCTAAAATTTTACATAGAGAACGTGGCATATATATAGGCAGAATTGAATTGTCCTAAATTGATAATTGAAATCTTCTCCTAGTACTTGAATTTGCTTTCAAGTGACATTTAGTAAGTATGTAAAAGTAACCAGTGTTCCTTAGAGCCAGTTATTTGACTCAAATTCTGCAAATCAGACTATATCAATAACCCCCCCCCCCCCCCCCCCAGTCTCATTGTGTCCCCTGTAAGACACGTGAGTGCTTGTTAGACTTCAAAAAATAATGGTGATTTAATAAGAAATAATGTTATGTGTTCGTGCTGACATTCTGACTTGCACTTAGAAGAAAAAAAGCAAACATTAAAAACTGCAATTTCAATTTTTAATAAAATATTATCAGCTGCAAAAAAAATATTTTAATTGTTTTTTTTCTAGTTCTACTGTTTTTCATTTAACATGATCTGAGATCCACAGTTGAGCCCCAGTTATTGTTACACTTTAGTGAATAACCTTCCAGCAGAAAAGGGACTCAGAGCCCATTGTTAGATTCCTTAACATGAATTAAAAGTAAAACTCCTGTACATGACTTCTGTGTTTGCTGTGAACTTTAGCAGAGAAGTGAGCTTGATAACTAGCTCCCCCCTCCCCCCTTTCTACCCCCCTCTCCTCCTTTCCCTCCTTCCTTCCTCCGTGCCCCCCTCCCTCTCTCCCTCCTCTGCTGTTGCTGCTTGTTTGCACTCGGCTGATCCAGAGCGGAAATTCCTTTCCGTTTTTGTGAATGACAAACTCATTAACAATTCATCAACACAAACCTGTTCCAGCCGGCCCGTCTCCAGGGCAACCAGCGTTCTAGAGCTCGCTGATTGGCTGCGGCGCACAATGTATCCATTGAGTCGCTGGCTGTTTGTATCCATTCAGTAGCTGGCTGGCCGCGCGGGGCTGATTGATCAGAAAAGAGAAAGAGAGAGGGAGCGCGGCGCCCACAGACACACGGTGCGGCCAGGCTGACAGGGGGAGCTGCGGGAGGAGGAGCTCGATCCCAATTCACTCATTCAGATCTTTAATTGGATTTCCAGTCGCCACTTCAAGACGGGTGGCGACCATATGCAGCCAAGCAACTAGCCAGCCCTCCCATTGAGAAAATCAATCCAGCTAGCCAGGGACTACTGCAATCCTCCATCTACCTACTTACCCAGTACCTACCGCTAACCAGGGACTACTGCAATCCTCCATCCACCTACTTACCCAGTGTCTACTGCTAGCCAGCCCTCCCATTGAGAAAAATCAATCCAGCCAGCTAGCCAGGGACTACTGCAATCCTCCAACCACCTACCTACTTACCCAGTACCTACCGCTAGCCAGGGACTACTGCAATCCTCCATCCACCTACCCAGTACCTACCGCTAGCCAGCCCTCCCATTGAGAAAATCCAGCCAGCTAGCCAGGTACTATTGCAATCCTCCAACCACCCACCTACTTACCCAGTACCTACCGCTCTCCATCTCCCGGCGGGCTGCCTGCCCATGCCCCAGTAGCCAGGCCTTGCCCCGAGCGAGCCCTCAATGATAGACAAGCTGAGACCCGTTCTCCCCGCTGCAGACATGGCGGTCAGTAAGTCGGTGGCCTGGCTGAACGAGCAGCTGCAGATGGCCGGGGACCGCCTGCTGCTCATGGACTGCCGGCCGCTGGAGCTCTACGAGTCGTCCCACATCGAGGCGGCCATCAACGTGGCCATCCCGGGCATCATGCTGCGCCGGCTGAAGAAGGGGAACCTGCCCATCCGCTCCCTCTTCACCAGCGGGGAGGACCGGGACAGGTTCGCCCGGCGCTGCGGGACCGACACGGTCATCCTGTACGACGAGAGCAGCAGCGAGTGGAACGAGAACACGGGCGGGGAGTCCGTGCTGGGGCTGCTCATGAAACGGCTGAAGGACGAGGGCTGCAAGGCTTATTACCTGGAAGGTGAGGGGGGAACACACCTGTAACTGGGGGGCTGTCACAGGCTACTGTGCAATGCACGACTGTCACACCTGGCATGGGGGGGGGGGACAATGCACGACTGGCACACACACCTGGCACTGGGGGGTCTGTTCAATGCACGACTGTCACACATGGGGGGTGTCTGTGCAATGCACGCCTGTCACACCTGGCATGGGGGGGGGGGGGGTCTGTGCAATGCACGACTGGCACACACCTGGCACTGGGGGGTCTGTGCAATGCACGACTGTCACACATGGGGGGGGGGGTCTGTGCAATGCACGACTGGCACACACACCTGGCACTGGGGTGTCTGTGCAATGCACGACTGTCACACATGGGGGGGTGTCTGTGCAATGCACGACTGTCACACCTGGCATGGGGGGGGGGGGGCAATGCACGACTGGCACACACACCTGGCACTGGGGGGTCTGTTCAATGCACGACTGTCACACATGGGGGGTGTCTGTGCAATGCACGCCTGTCACACCTGGCATGGGGGGGGGGGTCTGTGCAATGCACGACTGGCACACACCTGGCACTGGGGGGTCTGTGCAATGCACGACTGGCACACACACCTGGCACTGGGGTGTCTGTGCAATGCACGACTGTCACACATGGGGGGGTGTCTGTGCAATGCACGACTGTCACACCTGGCATGGGGGGGGGCGGGCAATGCACGACTGGCACACACACCTGGCACTGGGGTGTCTGTGCAATGCACGACTGTCACACATGGGGGGGTGTCTGTGCAATGCACGACTGGCACACACACCTGGCATGGGGGGTCTGTGCAATGCACGACTGGCACTGGGGGGTCTGTGCAATGCACGACTGGCACACATGGGGGGGGGGCGCAATGCACGACTGGCACACCTGGCACTGGGGGGTCTGTGCAATGCACGACTGGCACACACGGGGAGGGGGGGGGGTCTGTGCAATGCACGACTGTCACACATGGGGGGGTGTCTGTGCAATGCACAACTGTCACATATGGGGGGTGTATGTGCAATGCACGACTGTCACATATGGGGGGTGTATGTGCAATGCACGACTGTCACATATGGGGGGTGTCTGTGCAATGCTCGACTGTCACACCTAGCATGGGGGGGGGGGGGTTTCTGTGCAATGCACGACTGTCACACCTGGCATGGGGGGGTTTGTGCAATGCACGACTGTCACACACACACCTGACATGTGGTGGGGTGGCTGTCACAGGTTACTGTGCAATGCACGTCTGTCACTGGGAGGTCTGTGAAATACACGACTGTCACAGTTAACCGTGCTATGCATGACTGTCACTCACACACCTGGCGTGGGGGTTGTGCAATGCACGACTGTCACACACAACGGTCACAGGGACTACTGTGCAATGCATGTTTGTCACACATTTGTCACTGGTGGGGGTCTGTGCATGCACAACCTTTCCATACAACACTGGCACTGGAGGGACTGTGCAATGTACATTTGTCTCACACCTGTCACGGGGTGCAGGGGGGGGATGTGTACAATGCACATTCCTGGCATGGGGCTCTCTCTCCTCCATGCATGATTGGCAAATGCAATGCACGACTGTCACACACATGTGACAGGAACGTGTGTGCACTCTCATTGCTCTGCTTGTGTGTGCATTGCACGACTGTCACTCTCATGCCGGCTTGTAAAGCAAGTTAAAGGCATACTAGATGACACTATCAGATGCAGGGTTGTGTTTTTTTGTTTTTTTTTTTCCTCCTTTCTCAATATAGTGCAGATTGAAATGGCTGCTGTTAGTGGGCCCCTGATTGCAGAGCACATATTTGGTATAATGATAGGGGCCTTGGTGGGCTGGATTGTGCTTTGTAAAACAAGTAGAATGGAAATTACAAATAATTTATCCTATTAAAGTCCATGTTAATAATTAAACCTTATCTATGGTCTTAGAATGTGTGGTTACATAGCTCTCCTCTATGTGCTGAACTGATATTACTTTCTGTGTCCTCTAGTAATGGTGAAAATGTAATTTGGTCTATTTAAAAAATCAATTCTGCTCTGTAAATGTTGCTTAAGGAAGCTAAGAGGACTTGGGCTTAAACAAACATAACTTTAGCATGTTCTATAGCGAATTACTTAATAAGTGTGTGTGTGTCTTTATACTAAATACTTTTTATTTTTTTATATTCGATATGTAATATCTCCACTCCATGTTTACTACCTGTTTTTATGTTATTTTGAGTTGTTTCAGTACTGCCAATAAAAAACACTTATCAAAATTATCATTTCCATTCAGGTGCAAAGTCCTTGTGCCATCTGTTAGACTTAGTGCACTTAATAACCCTGTGGTGTTATTAAAAGGCAAAATACTTTTAGGATTTAAAAAAAAATAACAAAATAATACTTTTACTGTTTTTGATTCTTGCTGATATTGCAATTATCGTTGCCAATATTAATAACTTTCTCCCCCTCTTCCTTTTTAACAGGTGGTTTCAACAAATTCCAGGCTGAGTTTCCTGTGCATTGTGAGACAAATCTGGACAGTTCATGCAGCAGTAGTTCCCCACCAGTGCTTGGTTTGGGAGGCCTTAGGATCAGCTCGGATTCTTCATCTGATATAGAGTCTGACATTGACAGAGACCCTGTCAGTGCAACCGATTCTGATGGAAGTCCCCTTTCCAATACCCAGCCATCATTCCCAGTTGAAATTCTGCCCTATCTGTACCTCGGCTGTGCCAAGGATTCTACTAACCTGGATGTCTTGGAAGAGTTTGGCATAAAGTACATCCTAAATGTGACCCCAAACCTGCCTAATCTTTTTGAGAATGCTGGGGAGTTTAGGTACAAGCAGATTCCCATCTCGGACCACTGGAGCCAAAACCTGTCACAGTTTTTCCCCGAAGCGATCTCATTTATTGGTAAGTGCAATTTTGTTCAGCTTAAGGGGTTATACACTAAGCTTTGGATTGTACTGAGTTTGAAACCAAATTGCGTAGTTTGGGTTAGAATAGGCTGAGCTGGAGAATTATATTTGGTCTAAATTATGCTTTTCTGATTTCAATTCACTAAAATTTGATGTTCCGTTAAGAAACCCCCACATCGCATATAGATGGTGGCGATGACAAAAGAGAGAGAGAGAGAAAAAATAATATATATATATTTTTTTCCCCTTTCCCTTAGCCCCCTTATTTCATGTTTTCACCTGTGTAAGCCTAATGTAGGACCTTGTTTGGGCTTGCTCGTTAAGTCATTGTTGTGTACACACATGTGGCTGTCTCTTTAAATTTTAATAGCACTCAGTGAATCGAACTTTGATCCTCCTCTCTAACATTGAGTGTGATGGTAATATGAGCACTGCTGGTAGAAAAGTTTGGCAGGAAGCCAGGGAGAACCTAATCTCCAAGCATTGTAATGCATTTCCTCTTACAAAGGAACCCATTTTAAAGCTATGTTGACATCCTGTTCCTCTTAATGGCCTGTCCCCTGTGACTTTCTTCTTTCTCTCCGAATGCCTCAATGCTTTCATTGTTCATTGCACAACAGTTAAATCTTTTTATATTTTAACTTTGATCCAGATTAAGTTAGAAATCACTGTCATGCAAATTCAAGACAAGTTATGGGGGTTTATTCATTTCAGAGCTGATAATATTTTAGATGAGGTTTTTGTAAAATTATTATTTTTATTTTTTTTCTTACTTTCAATTTTATTTTCTTTCATAAGAAGTGACAAAGATAGTCTGTCCTCGATTGCATAATTTTCAAAAAAGTTAGCTGTACATGTACCATTATTTTTTTCTTCATCTCTTAAAGATGTAATTTATTAGTGTGTACGTTGTACATGTGTGACATTCTAATGTGGAACTTTATTTTTATTTTTTTTCCCTTTCCAGATGAAGCCCGGGGCAAAAGTTGTGGTGTTCTGGTGCATTGTTTGGCAGGGATCAGTCGCTCCGTAACAGTTACTGTGGCCTATCTCATGCAGAAGCTGAATCTTTCTATGAATGATGCATATGACATTGTGAAAATGAAGAAGTCTAACATCTCTCCTAACTTTAACTTCATGGGTCAACTTCTGGATTTTGAGAGGACATTGGGTCTTAGCAGCCCGTGTGATAATCGGGTTCCTTCTCAGCAGTTATATTTCACTAGTGCAGGAAACCAAAATGTGTTTCAAGTAGATACTCTACAGTCCACGTGAAACGTGCTCGCACTTAAATGTTGGTGATAATCATTCCTATAAAGAAAATTCTTTTAGGCTGCTTTGAGAAAGTTGTTGACAGCCCTATGCGATTTTGGTTCAAGAAGTTCCTGTGTGAATCAAAGTTTCTTAAAGTTGCAGAATTGCAATGGGAGAGAGAGATGATTAGTCAATGTATCCAAATGACTTGGAGAAGAAACTTTAAATGCCTTGGAAAGATTTGGAATGCTCATCGGCACACACTGTCTTAATGATACAGTGGCTTTTTGAGATCCAAACAAATGCAGAGCTGGACCTTGCGTATGACCTACATTCTGTAAAATTCAGAAGAATGTTGTTCCATTCATGTCTTCTGTGAAGACTGGTTCTCCTAAAAATTCAAGGAGCCAAAGAAATGTGTAAACTTCTAAATAATTTGAAGTATTGACTTTTTATGTTTCGTTTCTACATAGTACTGTAAATATTTACTTTTATATGTAGCATTGTCTGCTCATCCCTAAAACGTAGAGGTGGGGTTGAGTACACTTTCTTCCTTTACACTTTAATTTGAAAATGTTTGTAGCATATCAATGTTTGAGGGTTTGTGCATTTTGATGCACAAAAAATTTAAAGATTTTTTTTCTGTATTTTTGTTTATTCATATATGGCTGTAACTTACATATGGCTTGTTGCCTGAGCTCTTATATATATATATATTTTTTTTTCTTTTTAACACATTAATTGTTCTGAAACTTAATGTGAATTACCTCTTGCTCTTACTCTTCTATTTTAGGGAGCCTCACCTCAAATGCTGTATTTTTCAAGTATGTAAACTGGAAAAAATGTGTGTACCACTGTCATGCAAACGTTTATATTGCACATTGATTGCCAATAAGGGAGAAATGTTACTCTCCCAAATGTCCACGGAGTTAAAGTTTTAAGATTAAGTTTATTATAGAAATGTAAATCTTTAAATTATTAATAAATTACTATTTTGGTTATTGAAAATTGTTTGTGTGTATATATACATTTTTTTTAAAGTTAACCAAAACCAATTCTCTAGACCTTAGTTTCTCAACCTGTGGTACACGCACCAAAGGAAAGGTGTACGCCAAGAGGTGGCCAACTGGCCACCTTATCGCCCCCGGGAGGCGGTGAGGGAGCTGTAATCTTAAAGCAGTGCTCCTCCGTGCCCTCTCCAGTAATGCCATGGGTTATGTCGTACCTCCATGAGAGCAGTGCTGGAAGAGCACAAAGATTACACAAGCCCCCACTAGACCGCAAGGAAAGGATCCACTCCAGCTCTCCCCCAAAAAGTGTCAAATCAGTGAGAGAGTGTGTGTGTGTGTGTGTGTGTGTGTCTCAAATCAGTAAGTGAGTCAATGTCCTATATGTGTGTAACTATTAAGTGGTGTATTTTCATTTTGTGACTTTTATACTTCAGATTAATAGTATATACACTTTTTAATTTTTTTTTTTTTTACACACCATATTCACATTTCTGTAATTTATTTAAATATATTCATTGTCACATTCTTCTCCAATATGGGATTAACGTAAATATCAATATTTGCACATTTTGATTTGGAAACTTGTAATTTTAAATCAATAGAAATTACTTTCTCAAGGTAGGTGTACTTAAGGGGAGATAGAGCTATATCTCTATTCCATTTTTTAAAATTTATTTATTTTTTTCTGCAGCGGTACTTCTTCATAAATGTTTGAGGAAACACTGTTCTTGACTAATCCAAATTTTTTCTTTTTTTTTGACCTATTCAAGTTCAACTCCACCTCAAACTCAGAACTACGTTTAATTTACCCCTTTAATCAGCTCGCCCTTCAATTCATTTCTTCATTGGTTCTCAGTCCTTAATCTGGGAAAACATTTATTTTCTCTATGAAAAATGGTACTTTCTTTTTTTATAATCACTGGTTTATAGAGTTCATATCCATAGCAATACCTCTAATGCGAACAAGCAACCTTTTTGTCCTAAAGGTATGATAAACTCCTAGTGAGTCTCATTAACCCCTTAAGGACCAAACTTCTGGAATAAAAGGGAATCATGACATGTCATACATGTCATGTGTCCTTAAGGGGTTAAAGTCAAGAAGCCAGTGTGTGCATAAAAAAAAAAAAACTACCTTCTTCTGATGATAAATAAAACTTAAGTGGAGGAAAATGTAGCTTTCTCCTGATAAACATTTTCATTACTATGTAGACATGATTCATGGAAGTGTACGTCTGACACAACACAGCAGATACACAATGTAATTTTTAAATCCGAAATAAAAAATGGCATGCTACAGTGCATGCAATGCTTGCACTAGTATCACCGTGAGCAGAAAATCTCCCACAGTTGCTCAATCCCACGGGACACACAAGAATTGATAAGTAAATGTATCTCTCCACTGCATGAATTGTTGGAAATTCCATAATTTTAGACAAAATAAGGTGGCTTGGTGAATTTCTCAAATTTGACTAAAACTTGAATTTAGTTTCTCAGCATCTGCTGAGAAAGGGGCAGAATAAGCACTTAGGGCAATTAAAACTCAAACGGGAGAGTTATGGTGTTGGTTGGTGAATATTTAACATGGAACGGACTGTATCATTAACAAATTCAGGAACCCTTGCCAATTGTTACTGCAGGGCTCACAATGTACACTCACCATTGATGAATAAAAACTTATCTTGGCAAGTAGAAATTGAGACCTTGGTGAGTGCTATGGACACTAGAGCCTTGCAGTGGTTTGTAACTTTCAATACCTGACTAGTAGTGATGTCGCGAACATAAAATTTTCCGTTCGCAAACAGAGAACGCGAACTTATGCAAATGTTGGCGAACCGCTAAAGACTCCAATAGGCAGGAGAATTTTAAAACCCACAGGGACTCTTTCTGGCCACAATAGTGATGGAAAAGTTGCTTCAAGGGGACTAACACCTGGACTGTGGCATGCCGGAAGGGGGATCCATGGCAAAACTCCCATGGAAAATTACATAGTTGATGCAGAGTCTGGTTTTAATCCATAAAGGGCATAAATCACCTAACATTTCTAAATTGTTTGGAATAACGTGCTTTGAAACATCAGGTATGATGTATCGATCAGGTAGTGTAAGGGTTACGCCCGCTTCACAGTGACAGACCAAACTCCCCGTTTAACGCACCGCAAACAACCGCAAACAGTCCATTTGCACAACCGCAAACTCCCCATTTGCACAAGGTTGGATGCCAAGCTAGCCGTGTCCCGCTCCTTGTCCTCACTGATGTCATTGAAGGTCTCTTCCTCCACCCAGCCACGTACAACACCAAGGGTCCCCTGAAAGGTGACAACAAGCCCCCTGTATTTTTTTTTTTTAAATGTACACTACTGTTACACCAGATATGAGTTGCACTGGTGTGACACTGTGCCCTGGCAGGCCCTGAAACGCACACGTGTGAAGGAAACTGAGTGCTATTATTTCACAGTCAAATTTCTAGTTTTTTTTTTTTTAAATGTACACTACTGTTACACCAGTGATTGGCCCACGTCATGCCTACGCCCCCAAAACGTTCATGTGTGGGGGTGCTGGAATGACGTGGGCCAATGGGAGCCTGAATCAACTTTTGGCTCCCACTGCCCCTTTAAGAGCGAGCTCGTGACTCAAGCCGTGCTCCTAGAGCCAGGTGGGCCATGTGACGATCACTGCGGTCAGTGCACGCGGCTAAGTCAGAAGAGGAGATCAAGCCGCATGTGGCTCGTGTGGAGGCAGGAGTGATCCAGCCACGCGCGGCTCAAGCTTAGGAGCCAGGTCGGTCCCAGGATAAGGTAAATACATCCACAACCACTTATCCAATTCACACACCTTTCCTAACGTCCTATCCCATTAAAAGCATATTACTGCGTATTTAATAAAACAGATAGACCCCCTACTTCATCCAGGTTACCGATCGATGGTTCGATATTCTGAGCCCTCTCTGATTTACTGTACACGACTATTCGATATTCCCACAAATTTTATATAGCATTTTATGTTTGTTTGAGACCACCTTAAAAATATTGGATATTGCTAAAAATCATGATCACTATATACTTTCTCTACAAACCTCTAAAACTAACCAAACTACTCATCCATCCGCTATACCACTTTATCCCACCTAGAACTAGTGCCCAGTTAAAATACTTGACTCTTACTTACCCACACTCAGTCATGCCACACACATTTCACCACTACTCACTGAATCCCTCTGACTACGGCTAAATTCATCTTCTACATCAGAACACTACTCCTAAGATTGGGTTGTATCCATGTCTCGGGTCTTTCATTTAGAATAGGGGCAGCTTCGGTCTCCTTCAACACTGACACTCCTGTGCATATTATTAAAAGATTGGGCAGATGGAAATCCTCAGTCTACAACCGATATATTCCTCATCCTGAGAAAGAAATGAGGAAAGCTTTTAAAAGTTTGGCTTTGTAAATTTGATGCAATAAGTGTGTTTTTTTTTAATACCTTTTCACCCTCTTTGCATGCACCCGATTTACATATATTACTAATATGTTTATGAACATATACATTATATTATTCACTCACTCACTCTCTGGGCCGGCCTAAGACATCATGCTGCCTAGGTCCAACAATAAATGACTATGGGGGATAATGTATAATAAACACAGGTTACTGGCTAGGGGGGATAATGTATAATAAACACAGGTTACTGGCTAGGGGGAGGATAATGTATAATAAACACAGGTTACTGGCTATGGGAGGATAATGTATAATAAACACAGGTTACTGGCTATGGGGGGATAATGTATAATAAACACAGGTTACTGGTTGTGGGGGGATAATGTATAATAAACACAAGTTACTGGTTTTGGGGGGATAATGTATAATAAACACAGGTTACTGGCTATGGGGGATAATGTATAATAAACACAAACACAAAAAAAAAATGAATGCAGCTTCAGAATTAATTAAATTGTATGCTGTCTAGGAGGTGGGAGATTCTGGGAGGGAGGGGCTGCTGCTGATTGGCTGGAATGTGTCTGCTGACTGTGAGGTACAGGGTCAAAGTTTACTCAATGATGATGAATAGGGGACGGACCGAACATCGCATATGTTCGCCATCCGTGGCGAACAAGCTATGTTCGCCAGGAACTATTCGCCAGCAAACCGTTCGGGACATCACTACTGACTAGTAGCATAGGGCTTGAAATTAACGTGGCCTTGTAAGCCATGTGACTAGATCTGTGAGCTATAGTGGTCAGGTTGTCTGGGGTGACTAGGTGCTACCCTTGGTTAAAGATTTTATGTAGATGTGTGCATTATCAATGGAATTGATTTCACTCAACATTAAATGACTGGGGCTTTGATGGCTGAGGGTGGGGGTGTTAGTTAAGCAGTCTCAGCCAATCTATATCATCCAAGTTTGATTAAATTGACCTTGATAATGCTTTGTTAATTCCGTATTATCAATTTGGCTGAGCTCGGGGAGCCCCATTTAACTTCATTATCCTGTCTATAGTCAAGATTGTAAAAAGAAATAAAAAACATTTCCCCCCTGAAAATTTGAAGGGATAAATGGTGCTTGGTACTTTTAGTTACCTAACCATTTTTGGTGCATCTGCCAGGAAACATGTTGCATAACTTACCACGCCACATTACAGCTAATGTTCTAGGGTTTGCCATAATGAAGTAGTCTTATACTGCGAAAAAGAAAAGCATTACATTGCTTTGTACAAAATTATATATAACTTTGAAATACTCTGAGGAATAAGGTGTAGGTGAAATATACTAATCCGTATCATTGTTTTCACACTCTCGCTATTCCTTATACTGTTACGTTCAAAGTACAGATTTTCTTGCGGCCCTGGCAATTTCCTGTCCAGCTGTATCTGAAGTAGCTGCTTGTTTTAATATGTCCTGTAGATAATTTTAGCCAGTTTCCTCTTTGTGGATTAAAAATCTGCTTTCCTCCAAGACTACGCTTGACTGTGTTCCTACAGTTCTGCAGAAACCAACAGATGGCTGTCCCACCATTTCCTTTGGCTTTGCTTTGGGTTTTTCTGCTTTTTTTAAAATTTTGTTTATCATCCTATTTCTGGAATTAACAATGTTGGTTAAAGGCAGTGTTCCTATAAATGTTTTATTTTTTTTTAAATGGGCAAGTAACACCTCCATGTGGAACATTGCTTACAGCTGTCACAGTATGTAAATATATATGTCTATCTGAGCCTCAACTTTTTTAACAAGCTGTTTGTAAACACCAGCTGGCCAAGGTTGCGTTTGCATTACATTGTTCAAAGCATCTGCTTAAGGCGAAAACAGTGGGGATACAGTTGCAGTGTATGGTCATACATTATATAAACCTGCCACAACAATTTAGCATTAGTAGAAAGTAGGTCCAGGAACTCAAGGTTTCTTCAAAAAGGCAGATTTATTGAAATCTGAATGTACAACGTTTTGACCTACACAGAGTCAATCTTTGATGCAACCGTTGTGTGGATATGGATATTAGCTGAGCCTTTCGTCAATGCAAATTGGAGTTTGGTCATATTCCAGTATAGTATATAAGACAGAAAGATTGTACACACAACAGCATGCCTTTTTTTATACAACATAATTTTCTTTCTTGGTCCAACAACACCCTTCTAAAAGATGGACCTCCTCTAATATGTTCTATTTCCTGGCTATCCATAACAGCATATACAAATGGTCTGCCTCACTCAGGACAGGAAAAATAGAAAGGTCCATCAGTCCTTGCACATATTTAGCAGCAATCAGACCTGTAAACCTGACTCCAGAGGCTTATTATCCTGGGTATAGGTTTTAGCTTTACTTATAAAGCTTTAGGTCAGCAAAGGTGTGTTGGGTTATTGCTATTTCAATGACCTGCATATAAAAAGGTCACATTTAGAAGCAGGTTAATGATCATTGAAGTAAATACTTCATGTCGTATGATGGGGATCTATTGAAGGGACACTATAGTCACCAGAACAACTACAGCTTGCTTAATTTGTTCTGGTGAGTAGAATCATTATCTTCAGGCTTTTTGCTGTAAACAGTCTTTTCAGAAACAATGCAGTGTTTACATTACAGCCTAGTGATAACTTCACTGGCCACTCCTCAGATGGCTGTTAGAGATCCTTCCTGGGTCATGGCTGCCTAAAATGCATCCAAACATTCAGTATCTCCTCCCTCTGAATGCAGACACTGAACTTTCCTCATAGAGATTCATTGATTCAATTCATCTCCATGAGAAGATGCTGATTGGCCAGGGCTGTGTTTGAATTGTGCTGGCTCTGCCCCGATCTGCCTCTTTATCAGTCTAAGCCAATCCTATGGGGTAGCATTGTGATTGGATCAGGCCGCCACTTCTGATGATGTCAGAGGAATTTCACAGGCAGAGGCAGCAGCTTCAGACTTGAATACAAGTAAGATTTACTATCTTTAGTGAGGCAAAAGGGGCCAAGTGGGCTAGATAGTGGTTTTAACACTATTAGGTCAGGCATATATGTTTGTGTTCCTGACCCTATAGTGCTCCTTTAAAGAGTGCTTCTGGTTGCAATTACGTCTCTGTTAGTCCAGCCATTGTGCATTGCTACGGAATTTTGCTGGCGCTATATAAATAATAAAATAATAATAATAATATACACTGCTATGTGATTGTGATACCAGTAGTCTATACTACTCTACTAAATCTAAAGTGACAATCTAGTGATAGGAATACAGATTTGTAGTCCCAGCGCTATAGTCTTCATGTTCCTAGTTCATTGTAACCTCCTCCCCGAGTGTACACTGTAGAAAATGGAAAATATATTTTTTTACTTACTTTTTTCCATCACAGAGTCTCTGCCAACAGTTCCACCTCCATGATCAGGACCTTATGAGGGATCCACCAATGATTCTCTTGTCATAGAGAATCACTGAATGCATGTTCTCTATGACAATCAGTGATGTCACTGCACATGTGTGTGACATCTTGATTTGCCAGGGTATTCAGAGGGCTATTCAGAGGGCTTGGAGGCATGGCTTCAAGCCTCAAAATTAATAAAATATAGGGATTTGGACGCTAGGACACGAGGAACTACTGTAGGCACTATAACAACTTCAACTAGATGAAGTTATTCTAGTGAGCACAGTGTTCCTTTAAGATAACAAATGGATTTTGATGTTTTGAATATCTTGTTGGTTTCATACCTCCTTATTTATAATGGGCAGTCCCTATTTTGGGCCCAAATCCCTCTGCCTAAAGGAGTGAATATGGATAGGGGAGCATGACTGCTGACCTGAGGAGTTGACATAGCAACCAAATGGATACAGTTGGTTTTACAGGGGGAAGCAGGGAATTTGGGGAAAATTACCAGACTACTGGTGAACAATGCTGATGGAGCCTGTCAGTGTCTTTCCCCACCAACCCTCTCCAATGGTTCTGTTCTGGAATTGTTGTTTTGTGGACAGGCTGAAGAGGCTCTGGAAGAAGTTTAAAGTGCACCTGTCTGCTGGGTGAAACCAGCAGCTGACAGTACTTGGTTGTGTTGGTTTAAATAAAGCTGTGTCTGATGCCCTTACCCACTTTACATAGCGTTTTGTTATTTATTGGGAATGGAAGGATAACAGGATATGATGATCGAAGGAGTCAGCAGTCATGTCCCTCTTTTCTAGGAGCACCATATTGTTGGTGTGTCTCAGTGTATAACAGAGCTCCACAGCAATAATACTCACAGTAATGTGTCTTTAAACTATGATTAATGTGATTAGAAATCAGTCTGTGTAATTAAAATACATGGTTCTTGTTCTAAAATACATTTTAGTTGCATAAATTGTTAGTAGTAAGTCACCACAATTTCCCAGAACAGTCCCGACCCTGACCACGCCTTCACTCACACCCCTAAAATTAAAATGTCCCTCTTTGTCCATTTGAAATGTTGGAAGGTGTATGTGTCTATTAGCTGCTCTATGGAATGCGTGTTAGAATGCAAAATGAAATGAAATTAGGCCTTTGTTCTGTTAACATGAGAGGCTTTCCAGATATGTATTGTTTGGCACTGGTATGCTCATTCTCAGCAATCTGAGCCAGCCAACTATTTCTGGTCTACAACAGGTTATATGTTACCTGTAATGGAGTAATTACATGCTCTAGGAAACAGAATTTGAGTTTGTACCTGGATCACATCAGTAATCTGACAGAGTCAGCTATCTGCTTATCTGTAATAAATTATATTGAAATTATCTCTGCACCAACCGGTGCAGGCTGAGGTAAAATGGTCATGGTTAAAGCCAACTCTCTGCCTATTCTTTGTTGATGAGAGAAATGTTCCTGATTATATTGACTCCTGTTTTCATCACATACTCAGTAGTCTCAGTCAATCCATTATTTCGTAGGTAACAGTACTGAGGCTACCAAAGGAAAGCAACAGACTGGATGTGTAGGATTTCACCGAACCCTATATAAGAGAAAAAAAATATATATAGACCACCCTAAGGTGCAGGTATCCAGGAGCCAGAAAATAAAATAAAATACAATAAGATAAAATAACTAAAATAAAAAATAGTTAAAAGCTTTCTAACACTTAGAGAACGTCTTGTGTGTAGCTTCAAACATATGATCAAATACACAAATATGTAGATAATATATCAAAGTTCAAATTGACACTAATTAACAGTATACACGAGAGTTTCATGTGCCTCACAATGAAATTACAATTATATACTGATATGATAAATTGTCATAAGCAAACAGTCCTTAATGGAGTGAAGAATGATTATTATTCCAACTCTGTAGCTAATCCTTTCATTACTTTGTATCACAAGTAGCTAGGACTCGGCCTGTAGTGACAGTGCGGGGTAAACAGAATACCTGTGAATATGATCTACTCATCTCTACTGTGCAATCTAGACGGAGCCAGGTACCAACGATATTGAATTTTGTAATGGTCAGTACAGAAAGAAATTCCTTTAAGAGCTTTAAAGGAACCCAATCCTTTTTTAAGCGAAAGTGAATAACACATAGATAATGTACCCTTTCTGTTTGGGTCATATAAAAAAACTTTTTCTAGTGTTGAGATCTCTAATGACCTATAGTTCTTGTCAGTTTCTGATACGTTATATAGTTCTTTAATTTTTCGATAATCAACATGCACTCAGATTCAGAATTATTCATTAGTCCATACTTAATTTTACATTTTTCAAACAAAAGAATGGCATTGCCATGAAAAAAGCTATCTAAATTTGTTATGTAGTATTTTTTCCATAATTCTATGTTCAAGGATGGTATGTGCTCTATATAATCATGTAGTATGGCTATTATTCTTATAATTATCCCAGGCCCTAAGAGTAGTTTTAGTTGATTAAAATAATTTAGTAATTCTAGGTCTTTTTTCAGGACACACCAAAGGTATCTCCGGGAGATTTAATGGGAGCATTTTTAACTCTTTCATTTCCATCCATCTTGACTTATTAACTTGGCTATTAAAACTTACAACCACCTCAGCATTAGTAGCAAAATTATATTTGCGTATATCCAGTACACCAATATGTACGTCTAATTCTGCTGGTTTTATTCCCCCATATAAACTTAACATTACTAAATGGACTTTATTAAAAAAAGATAACGGAATAGACAGGGGTATAGTCCTAAAGTAATACAACATTTTTGGGAGTATTGTCATCTTAATTGACGCAATCCCCCCCAACCAAGAAAGCTCCATCACGCCCCACCTCTCCATCTCTTTTTCCAAGTAGATAACAGGAATGCATGTTTACTATGTTTTTGCAGAAATTAATTCCTAAATATTCTAAATACTCATTTCTCCAGACAAATAAATACAATCTCTTGAGAGTGGCAATTTCTAAATGACTTGAAATGGAAGGGCCTGAGTTTTGGACTTTAATTTATAGTAATATACTTCTCCGAACTGATTTAAGAGATTTTTAAGGTGTTTTAAAGATTATTTCGGGTTTTTAATTGCCAAAATAATATCGTCAGCAATCAAGCCAATCTTATGAGTGGAGACTTTGATATTTATACCTTCAATTTCCAGAGTTATTCTGATCAATTCAGCCAGGGGTTCTATAGCTAAAACAAATAAAATCGGAGATAAAGGGCACCCCTGCCTCGTTCCATTAGTTAAAAAAAAAGTTTGAGATTTAAAGCCAGAAGCTGAGACATGGGCTTTAGGGGCACAATATAATGCCTTTATTGCGTTAATAAAGGATGATGGAATGTTTAATCTGCTTAATGGTTTCCACAAATAACCCCAATGTATCCTGTCAAACTCCTTCTCTGCATCCAAAGATAGAAGCAAAGAAGGCATTCTGGCCAAGTTAATATGTTGAATCAAATTAATAAATCTCCTTGTTCCATCTGGTGCCTGTCTGCCTTTTAAAAAGCCCACTTGATCTTAATTGATTATCAGGGAATTAATTTGCTAGGATTGAGCACTCATGGACCGAGGGCCCGAGGCTCTTGGGGGCCCGCCTCTGCTGCAGTACAGTAATGGCTGATCTGGGCCCCTGCTGCTGCACAGCCTTCTGCGGGCCCCTGCTGCTACAAATCGTCTCCACCTTGTAGGGCACACTGAAGGACAGCCAATGGGCTTTCCCAAAGACTGCCCCTCAGTGTGCCTGTCTCAGTGTAACACTGCTCAGAGCAGCTCCGTGCGCTTGTTCTGCAGGAAGTGACATCAGCCACATTGCAGAGTGAGCTGTGCGTAGCTGCCCTGAGCAGATTTACAGGCAGCATGTCTGGGCCTGTGAGCGACCTCCAGGAGAGGATTTGTGGACCACCAGAAAGGTATGACTTGGGGAGGGGGGATTTAAATATATTTTTTTTACATTTGAAATATTTAAATTTTATAATCTTCCCCACTACTGCCCCATCACAGCCCTTATACCCCCAAACCCCCAACCGTTACACTAACTCCTATCATCCCAAGGCAGCCCCTACACCCTCTGCAGTACCTACACCCCCCAACACCCTCTGCAGCCCCTACTCCCTGCTCTCCCCTGCAGCCCCTACCCCATACTCCCTCTGCAGCCACTACCATTCTGCTTTCCCTCTGCAGCCTCTACCATTGTGATCTCCCCAGCATGCCCCTACCATTCTGCTCTCCCCAGCATGCCCCTACCTCCTGCTACCCCTGCAGCCCCTACCCCCTGCTCTCCCCAGCATGCTCCCTCTGCAGCCCCTACCATTCTGCTCTCCCCTGCAGCCCCTACACCCTGCTCTCCCCAGCATGCCCCTACCCCCTGCTACCTCTGCAGCCCCTTCCCACTGCTCTCCCCAGCACAGTGGCGGATCCAGAGCCTGGTCTCGGGAGGGGCACTTGTAGATTATTTAAAGAAATAATTCAGGCACAATAACCACTACAGCTCAGTGCAGTAGTTATGGTGCCAGTAGTGCCAGGGTCCCATCGCAGAGTAAGTAGTCAAACCGTTTAAAAAAACTGTTTGACAACTTACCTGGGGTCTGCTGGGATATAGGGCATATATATATATATAGTGTGTGAGTGCGAGGGCGGCAGTCAGGGCCGGACTGGCCCATCGGGATACCGGGAAATTTCCCGGTGGGCTGCGGCACCTGGGGCTGGGTTGACAGCCGTTATTAGTGATCAGGCTCCTGTGATCCCAGCCGGCCATGTGCAAGCTGTGCGACCGCACTGGGCCCCATGGGAGCAGGGGGAGCAGCGGGAGCAGGAGGAGCCAGGCGGCCGGCACAGCTCACACATGGCCGGCCGGGAACAATAAAAAAAAAATTGCAGCAGGGGCGGGGCTTAGTGTTCGGCGGGCGAAGCTTCACATGCGGCGAGGGCGGATCCTAATGTGCGGCGGGGGCGGAGCTTAGCGTGCGGCGGGGGCCTGGCTAACAGCAGCATGGGAAGCAGGAAGGAGTCCCTGCTTCCCCAACAACCAGCCTCCAGGAGCTCCAAGGGATGTGGAGGTAAGAAGCAGGTCATTGTGTGTGTGTGACTGCCTGTGTGTGTGTGACTGTCTGCCTGTGTGTGTGTGGCTTTTGGTGTGTGTGTGTGACTGTCTGCCTCTGTGTGTATGTATGACTGTCTGCCTGTGTGTGTATGTATGACTGTCTGCCTGTGTGTGTTTGACTGTCTGCCTGTGTGTGTGTGTGTGTGACACTGTCTGTGTATGTGTGTGTGTGACTGCCTCTGTGTGTATGTATGACTGTCTGCTTGTGTGTGTGTGACTGTCTGCCTCTGTGTGTATGCATGACTGTCTGCCTGTGTGTGTGTGACACTGTCTGTGTGTGTGTGTCTGCGCCGCCTTCTAAATACACACACACACACACATTCACTGACAGATACGCATACACTAGCTAACAGAAACACACACTCGCTAACAGAAACACACACACACTAACAGACACACTCACACTCACGAACAGACAAACACACACTCACAGACACTCGCAGACACACCCACACACCCACTAACAGACACACACACACACACTATCAGACACACTCACTAACAGACAAACACTCACTCACTAACAGACAAACACTCACTCACTAACAGACACACTCACTCACTAAAAGACCCTCACTCACTCACTAACAGACACACTCACTCACTAACAGACACTCACACTAACAGACACACACACACACACACTAAAAGACACACACTAACAGACACACACACACACTAAGAGACACACACTAACAGACACACACACACACTAACAGACAGACACACACACACTAACACACACACTAAGAGACACACACTAACAGACACACACACACACACACACACACACTAAGAGACACACACACACACACACACACACACTAACTGACATACATAGACACTCACTCACATTAACACATTTTTTTATTTACCCCCTCTCCTTACCTTTGGGAATGCTGGGGGGGGGGTTCTCTTTCTCCCTGGGGGTCCAGTGGCTGCTGGGCGGGGGGGCGGGTGGCCGGCGATGGAGCACTTTCCCCTGAGCTGTCTGCTCAGCTCCCTCCCGCCGCCAGCAGAGTGAGGCCGGGAGCCAGAAAATGACGTCATCAGCAGAGACGGAGCCAGGCCCCAGGGACCTTGACGCTGGAATCAGGTAAGTGTTTGAAGGGTCATTAACCCTTTCATTGCCACAGGAGCAGAGGGACACTGTAGTGTTAGCAATACAGCTTTATATTCCCAACACCGTAGTGTTCCTTTGTCTACCCCACACCAGTTTGAATCTGTAGAAATGTAATTAGCCTCCTGAAATTGGCTACAGGTGTGCAGACAAGGTTGCGTTCCTTTTGTGCAGCTGTGATCCAAATGGACATTTTCCGTTTTCTGTGCTTACATTCGGCACTCTAAAGGTGCAGTTTGTTCAGTAGTTTATCTTCACATGAGGAAAGACACATCTAATATGCAGGATTTACCATTGGTAATTACAGTAAACCAGAGAATGTTTCAACTACTTCAGAGATAAGTCTTTGAGCACTACTTATTATCCCCTGATTCATGCTATTTGGAACTGCTTTTTGTATAGACATTGGTTTTCGGGTGAATGTGCAAGTGCCAGACCCAAACTTCAAAGTAACACAGGTTGTCATAGGTATTTCCAGAGCAAGATTAAGGTTTCTCAGGGCACTCGGCAGGGTGCCAGATTGGGGCCCTGTCCTAGAACAGTGGACTCTCTTTCTGTAAGTGGTGTGTGAAGGAGGCTGAGAGCTAAATTGGGGATGGGGAGGGGTAAACGAGTGAGTGTGTCTGTGTGTCTAGCATAATGTACGTGTATGTGCCAAAGAGTGAGTGTGTTCATTTCTGACTGAGCGTGTCTGTGTCTCTGGAATTGTCTCTGGAATGTTTTGGAGTATCCTTGTGTGTGAATGTGTGGCTCTGTATTTGTGAGTGTATGTGTGTGGGGTAGTTGCTTGTGTTGTGTGTAATAGTATTATAATTAGCATTTATATAGCGACAATATATTCTGTACTGCTTTACAATTATAAAATAGGGATATCCGACGTGTAATTTACATGCAGAATATATAAAATATGCAAAATTCCAGTTTAGTTACTTGCCATGCTTATAACCACTTCTCTACCTCAGTTGTATATTATATATTATTATTATTTATATAGCCCCAATTAATTCCGCAGCACCTTATAATATTATGAAAGGGGTGGACGTTTACAATAAATGAGACAATTACACAGTGACAATAGGGCCCTGCTCAAACATTATTTTGTTTTTGAGTTATGTTGTGTCTGTTTAAAGGGACACTATAGTCACCTGAACAACTTTAGCTTAATGAAGCAGTTTTGGTGTATAGAACATGCCCCTGCAGCCTCACTGCTCAATACTCTGCCATTTAGAATTTTTGTGTTTGTCTTGTTTACCTATTGCACAGGGCTGCGGAATATGTTGGCGCTATACAAATAAATGTAAGTCCGCTCACAATGTCATTATATCATCCTCTTCCCCTCCCTGTCACATACAAGAACCCATTCTTTTCCCACTGTCACTTATACTCTGCTTTCCGCCCACATCTAATTATCCTGTAAACCTTTCCATGTTACTTTCACTCACCCTTATCCTTACTCCATGTCACTCATCCATGTCACATGCAACAAGCTTTTCTGGAAAATCATAAATAGCATACAAATCACACAATCCACTCCCAACCCTCCACTGTCAAAGACAGTCAAACACCACAACACCCCCTAGATATAGCAAATGCCTTTAATAATTATTATGTTGGATGTGCTACCACCCTGGTTGCTAAGATGACAAATTACACTCATTTTCACACCACAAATAAAGATCAGGCCCTGCCAAAACTTCAAAATTCTCATATAGAGAAATCAAATTTTAGACCTGTGCCTGTTAGTGTTGTTAATAAACATTTAATTATTAAAAAATTACCCTTGGTCTACCGACAGAGACCGTTAAGAAGAACGCCCAATCAGTGGCGTACACATGACCTATGGGGCCCCGGTGCGAAAATTGATCCGTGGGCCCCCCCCCGCACGCTTACTCTGCGCAGGCCGGGGCTGCAACACATGGCGGCGGGCACCTGGTCGCAGGGGTTGCAGGGTTGCGACCCCTGCGACCGCGGTATGTAAACCAGTGCATGCAGATGCACACACACTTAACCCCTTAGGGACCAAACTTCTGTAATAAAAGGGAATCATGACATGTCACACATGTAGACCATGGCATTATTTTGCAAAAACATAAAAATTGAGGCATTGGTGATCGTACGCTAACCTGGTTTCGATTGTATGTTTTCCGATCGATTGCAATATGTGGCCTTTTCTGATAGCGCTTCCCTCCCTCACCTACAGTCACTTGTGGTGTTCCCCAAGGCTCCATACTCGGCCCCCTGCTATTCACATTATTTATAAATGATCTGCCTTAACGTCTGTAAATCCTCAACTGTAGTATGCAGACGACACTGTAATCTTGTCTCGGCCCCCGGCTCGCGGCTGCACGTGGTCGCACCTGATCGGTGTGACCATGCTGACAGGTTTTAGGAATGACTTGTTCAGCAATGAGCCGGGAGCCGACCCGCTGGGGCATCCGTCCCCTCCACACATGGGATCCAAAATCATGCCGACCACGAAGTTGTGGCCATTTGTAACTCTGCCTCCAAAGGTCACGCGGATGTGCGTGTGACGTCACAACGTCAACACACACGCACATTCTTGGGTCAGAGGCCAAGCTCTGACCAATCACATCCCAAGGAGGGATATTTAAACCCCTGAATTTACCTAATACGTTGTATAATTAATTCATTTAAAACATACTGTTACCACTATAATGTTAATAATGGTTGCAAATAGTTGTACGACAAGGACCATCTATGTGGCTCGGCAAGCCGTGAGTACATGCTGGTGTTATAGCAGAGTAAGCCCCTGCATTCCCAACTTTGCAAGTGCCTACTCTGCTAAAACTTGCCCAGCTGGGGAGGAAGGGACGGTGGATTCAGCAAGGGAGCTCAGTGTTCCGGCTCCTCATTGCTCCCTCCCGCGCACCGTCTGTAGTGAAGCTGGGCGCCGGAATGTGACGTCATATTCCGGCATCCGGCATCACTAAACTGCGCGAGGGAGCAGTGAGGAGCAGGTAGGAGATCTCCAGACAGAAGATCCCCACACCAGCTCCCAAAGGTAGGGAACAATAAATTAAATTATGTGAATGTGTAAATGTGTGTGTGTGTGTCTGTCCGTGAGTGTGTGTGTGTGTGTCTGTCATGGTGTCTGTGTGTGTCTGTCAGTGTGTGTGTGTGTCTGTGTGTGTCTGTCAGTGTGTGTGTGTGTCTGTGTGTGTGTCTGTCAGTGTGTCTCTGTGTGTGTGTGTGTGTCTGTCACTGAGTATGTGTGTGTGTCTGTCACTGAGTATGTGTGTGTGTCTGTCTGTGAGTATGTGTGTGTGTCTGTGTCAAAGAGTATGTGTGTCTGTCTGTCAGTGAGTATGTGTGTGTGTGTCTGTCAGTGTGTATGTGTGTGTGTCTGTCAGTGAGTATGTGTGTGTGTCTGTCAGTGTGTCTGTGTGTATGTGTCTGTCTGTGTCTATCAGTGAGTATGTGTGTGTGTCTGTGTGTGTGTGTGTCTGTCTGTCTGTCTGTCTGTCAGTATGTGTGTGTGTATGTGTGTTTGTCTGTCAGTGAGTATGTGTGTGTGTGTCTGTAACAGAGCTTCCTGTACCCCGGTTGGGTACCTCCACTGACAGATGCTCCTAGTGCTTGGGGTCTCGCCGTCTCCTACCCACCCTGGACCTACAACAAGGCTCCAGGCTCTTCCTTCAGAGAGCAAAGCAGGAACAGCTCTTAGAAGAGCTAGTGATTATTCACGGGAGTATCAAGAGCATAGCAATCCCTTGTAGCAGTTTCCCCCAATAAGAGACAGAACTCAGTATTGAGGGTGAAGTAGAACAGAAGGTTTATTGATACAGGCTTGCTTTATATACAATTTTCCTAACAAGGTTGACGCCCAGCTGGACCTTGTTGGGCACCAGACACAAAACTTACAGGCCAATGAGAAACAGTGTGATCATGAATAACACTCCCACATACTGTACACAATCCCTCCCCTCTGCCTGCGATATAATTACTGAAGACCAGGGCCAGATTAAGAGCCCAGTGGGCCTGGTGCTGACAATTATGATGGGGCCTAATCACAGAAACTTATCGACCAAAAACACTAAAACAATTATACCTCCCAAGCATCATGTATTTGAGGGAGATGGTGTTGGAGGGAAACTCAAAGGATGCAGCTATACGAAAACACATACTCTATGCTAATCTCTCTAATTTATGCTTTCAAGTAAATCCATATCCCCTAACAGCAGTGTCTAGTGAAGCATGAAGTCAATGTGCAGGGTAAAAGAGAATTACGTGACCAGACCTGCCAAAAGGGGCGAACATGCCCAAAAAGGGGGCATGTTTGTCCAAAGAATTGGAAGGCCAGCCTGCATGAATGCATGTCAGGCTGCCTGCCAATCATGCAGGCTGTCCAACTAAGGGCATACTATGCAGGCAGCACCCTGAACTTGACATAAATGCATCAAATGATGCGCCTACTCCACGCTTTCTAAAGTCCCCTAGCACTCACATGTCCACTTGTCTCCTTATTATCTTACTAGCAGGCAGAAGTTCCTGGTAAATAGTCAGGGACAGAGAAAAGGTGTATGTAGTGAATGTAGAAGAAACGGGACATGCCACAGTGTTAGAGAGACCAAAGTCGGCATTATCTAAACTAATTTTATTGTCAGCCTGTCCACACAGGTTTTGTTCCCATGCATCCCTCTTAAGCTTCCAAACTTAAAGGGACACTATAGTCACCAGAACAACTACAGCTTATTGTATTTGTTCTAGTAAGTAGAATCATTCCCTCCAGGCTTTTTGCAGTAAACACCGTCTTTTCAGAGAAAATAACTCCACTAGCCACTCCTTAGATGGCTGCTAGAGGTGCCTCTTGCGGCAGTACTGCCTAGTGTGCAGCACTGCCATTCAGTGTCTTCGACCTCTGCATGCAGACACTGAACTTTCCTCATAGAGATGCATTGAATAAATGTATCTTCATGAGAAGATGCTGATTGGCCAGGGCTATGTGTGAATTGTGCTGGCTCTGCCCCTGATCTGCCTAGTTGACAGTCTCAGCCAATCCTATGGGGAAGCATTGTAATTTGCTCAGACCACCACTTCTGATGATGTCAGCAGACAGAGTCAGTTCAGAGGCAGATAGGGACAGAGCCAGCAGCTGCAAACTTGAATTCAAGTAAGAGTTTACTATATTTAGGAAGGCAAGAGGGGGCCAGGGGGGCTAAATTGTGGTTTTAACATAATAAGGTCAGAAATACATGATTGTATTCCTGACCCTATAGTGTCCTTGAATCAAGAGTATGTGAAGAGTAGTTAGGGTTGCGACCTTTCTTGGAAAAAAAATACCAGCCTTAATCATCTGTATAATTAATTAGTTATGTGTGACATCATATGATGTAAATCACAAGGAGTGACATAAGAGAAAATTCTGTAAAATCACCAACAAACTACTCACAGTTGGATTCTGCTGTATAGATGGATTGCTCCCAGTGTCTCCCTGTCTCCCAGTGTCCCTATGTATCACAGTGTCAGTGTCCCCATATCTCCCAGTCCCCTAGTGTCTCAGTGTTCCCATTTCTCCCAGTGTCCCCATGTCTCACTGTGTCCCCATGTCACTGAGAGACCCGGGGACACTGAGACACTTGGGGACACTGGGAGACATGGAGACACTGAGTCACTAGGGACACTGGGAGACATGGGGACACAGACACTGGGAGACTAGGGGAAACTGGGAGCAATGGGGACACTGAGACACTAGGGACACTGAGACATGGCGACACAGACACTGGGAGACTAGGGGACACTGGGAGACATGGGGACACTGTGTCTCTAGTGTCTCTGTGTCCCAATGTCTCAGTGTCTCCCAATGTCCCTATGTCTTTCAGTGTCCCCATTTCTCCCAGTGTCCCCTAGTGTCTCAGTGTCCCCGTGTTTTCCAGTGTCCTCAGGTCTCACAGTATCCCCTAGTGTCTGTGTCCCCATTTGTCCCCTAGTTTCTCAGTGTCTCCTAGTGTCTCAGTGTCCCCATGTCTCCCTGCTGCCTTTCCCCCCATCCCTCACTTACCAGAGCTGTAGAGCTGCTGTCTGGACTCTCTGTGCTGTGTTGCTGCTCCCCCATGGATCAGTGAGTAGTAGAGAGAGGCAGGGAGGGATATGCTGTTACTTCCTATCCCTGTCTGTCCCCACACACAGTAACCCCTACTGGCCGGTGCTGGTATTGCAGAGTAATTTCCGTTTATACTGAGAAAAATACTGCATTTGTAACATAGAAACATAGAAACATAGAATGTGACGGCAGATAAGAACCATTCGGCCCATCTAGTCTGCCCAATTTTCTTTTAATACTTTCATTAGTTCCCGGCCTTATCTTATAGTTAGGATAGCCTTATGCCTATCCCACGCATGCTTAAACTCCCTTACTGTGTTAACCTCTACCACTTCAGCTGGAAGGCTATTCCATGCATCCACTACCCTCTCAGTAAATTAATACTTCCTGATATTATTTTTAAACCTTTGTCCCTCTAATTTAAGACTATGTCCTCTTGTTGTGGTAGTTTTTCTTCTTTTAAATATAGTCTCCTCCTTTACTGTGTTGATTCTCTTTATGTATTTAAATATTTCTATCATATCCCCCCTGTCTCGTCTTTCCTCCAAGCTATACATGTTAAGATCCTTTAACCTTTCCTGGTAAGTTTTATCCTGCAATCCATGAACCAGTTTAGTAGCCCTTCTCTGAACTCTCTCTAAGGTATCAATATCCTTCTGAAGATACGGTCTCCAGTACTGCGTACAATACTCCAAGTGAGGTCTCACCAGTGTTCTGTACAATGGCATGAGCACTTTCTACTGCTAATACCTCTTCCTATACAACCAAGCATTCTGCTAGCATTTCCTGCTGCTCTATTACATTGTCTGCCTACCTTTAAGTCATCAGAAATAATCACCCCTAAATCCCTTTCCTCAGGTGTTGAGGTTAGGACTCTATCAAATATTCTGTACTCTGCCCTTGGGTTTTTACGTCCAAGCAGGGCCGGCGCCACCTGTAAGGCGACCTAGGCAGCCGCCTAGGGCGCAACTTACCAGGGAGCGCCGGATTCCTGTGCCCGGTGTCGCTCCTCATGCTGCGCCACCTGTGCAAGCCTCAGGCGGCGCAGCACTGCTGCATGGAGGGCGGCCGGGTTTGAGTGACCGGCAGGAGGGAAGCGCAGAGCGCTCCCTCCTGCCGGTCTCTCCATGTAGCGTGGCCGGGCGGCGCGGAACGCGGGACAGGAACCTCTGTTTCCTGTACCCGGCCGCCGGCGGAATGACAGGAAGTGCTCAACAGTGAGCACTTCCTGTCATTCCGCCTTCGGCCGGGTACAGGAAACAGAGGTTCCTGTCCCACGTTCCGCGCTGCCCGGCCACGCTACATGGGCAGGAGGGGAGGCTAAGGACCACTAGGGGAGGGACGGGGTGGTATAAGGACCACTAGGGGAGGGGGGGTATAAGGACCACTATGGGAGGGAGGGGGTGGTATAAGGACCACTAGGGGAGTGGGGGGTATAAGGACCACTATGGGAGGGAGGGGGTGGTATAAGGACCACTAGGGGAGGGGGGGCATAAGGACCACTAGGGGAGGGATGGGGGCGGGCATAAGGACCACTATGGGAGGGAGGGGGTTAAGGACCACTATGGGAGGGAGGGGGGGGGGTTAAGGACCACTATGGGAGGGAGGGGGGGATAAGGACCACTATGGGAGGGAAGGGGGGGATATTGACCACTATGGGAGGAAGGGGGGTTAAGGACCACTATGGGAGGGAGGGGGGGTTAAGGACCACTATGGGAGGGAGGGGGGATAAGGACCACTATGGGAGGGAGGGGGGATAAGGACCATTATGGGAGGGAGGGGGGGATAAGGACCACTATGGGAGGGAGGGGGGATAAGGACCACTAGGGGAGGGAGGGGGGATAAGGACCACTAGGGGAGGGGGGATAAGGACCACTAGGGGAGGGAGGGGGGATAAGGACCACTAGGGGAGGGAGGGGGGATAAGGACCACTAAGGGAGGGAGGGAGAGGGGGGATAAGGACCACTAGGTGAGGGAGGGGGATAAGGACCACTAAGGGAGGGAGGGAGAGGGGGGATAAGGACCACTAGGGGAGGGAGGGGGATAAGGACCACTAGGGGAGGGAGGGGGATAAGGACCACTAGGGGAGGGGAGGGGGGAGTAAGGACCACTAGGGGAGGGGAAGGTAAGGACCAGTAGGGGAGGGGAGGGGGGTGCAAGGACCACTAGGGGAGGGTAAGGACCACTAGGGGAGGGGAGGGGGAAGTAAGGACCACTAGGGGAGAGGAGGGTAAGGACCACTAGGGGAGGGGTGAGTCAGGACCACTGGGGGAGGGGGGTGAAGGAACACAGGGGGAACGGGGGTGGGGAGGTCCACTAGGGGTTTGGGAGAGGGAGGACCACTAAGGGGGGGGGGGGGGAGGACCACCAAAGGGGGGTAAGGAGGGAGGACTACTAAGGAGAGGGGAGGAGGGTAAGGACCACTAAGGGGGGGGGAGATTACTACTAAGGGGGTGGGGGAGTAGGGGAAGGTCTACTAAGGGGTTTGGGAGAGGGAGGACCACTAAGGGGTTTGGGAGAGGGAGGACCACTAAGGGGGGATGGGGGGAGTGAGAAGACCACCAAGGGGGGACTGCAGTGGGACAGGGGGCCAATGGAGAGCACTAAGTGACAGAAGGGGAGAACACGGAGGGACAGAAGGGAAGGGGAAATCAATAATTGACCGGAGGGGAGAGCACTATGAATTTTAAAAAAATAAATAAAGAGCTGTTCCCCTCTCAGTCCCTATCCTACCCCACAAACCCTCTCTTTTACACTATACACATACACAATGCATCCCCCCCCCCCCCCCACACACAGAAACATACAATGCATTCCTACTCACACACAGACACACCCGAAACACACAATGCATCCCTTACGTTCTCTTACATAATTAATGCACCCCTTACAGACACACACTGCATTCAATTACATACACAGAAACAAACCTTGCACCCCTTACACACACACACACACACACACACACACACACACACAGAAACATACAATGCATTCCTTACACACAAACACACACTACATCCCCTATAATTACACTACATCCCTTACACAAATTGCACACATAAAACATCCCCAACTCATGGATGGGCCATGTAGGTGGATTTATGAGTGGGCATTGTAGGCGTATGCCACCTGGGGGCCCAGACCTTGAGCTGTGTAAGGGGCCCTAAAAAATGGAGCTGCTTCCTGTTCGTTAATTGTTGTTAGCACTGTTAAAAACAGTCTCCAGAGAGCCTCTTCTACACCAGACCTGTGGAGCCAGACTGAGCCCATCATCAGCCTCTTGTCCTCATCTGGTGGTAAGTAGGCAATCCAATATATTATTAGTGACACTAATCTCTAATTTACCTCACATTAAATGGATACTATAGTCACCAGAAGCACTACAGCATAATGTAGTGGTTCTGGTGTCTATTGCCTGTGCCTGTAGGCTTTTTAATGTAAACACACTGTCTTTTCAGATAAAAGACACTTTGTGAAGACTGGCGTTGGCCCATTTGGCAGAGCATATGGGCGGGGCATTGTGATGTCACATGGTGGGCAGGACATATGGGGGGGCGGCAAAACATTTTTTGCCTAGGGCGGCAAAAATCCTTGCACCGGCCCTGCGTCCAAGATGCATTATCTTGCACTTATCCACATTAAATGTCAGTTGCCACAACTCTGACCATTTTTTTAGTTTACCTAAATCATTAGCCATTTGGCTTATCCCTCCTGGAACACCAACCCTGTTACATATCTTAGTATCATCAGCAAAAAGACATACCTTACCATCAAGACCTTCTGCAATATCACTGCCGGTATTACTGCAATACTGGCAGTGTATTACCGGTATTACTGCAATACTGGCACTGGCCAGGCAGCCTCAAATATCAGCTGTGCCATTAAAATACCAGTAAAGTGGTAAACTAAAGAGTAGTGTGTTTTTTGTTTTTTTTTTAATCGGCCTATTCCATGGGCCTGGAGCTGCAGCTCCATCAGCCCCTATGTTAATCCGGCCCTGCTGAAGACAATGGACTAACTCAATTAACTCTAACAGAAAAAACATACATTTTTAAAATATGGCACAAGTACCCCGAAATTACACATATTCCCATAAGTTTTATCCCCTTATAGCTATGATCTGGGTGAACAACATATGCAAAAATCACCCAGATCAGAGCAGGGGTTCAGAAAATTCCTGGAAGTCATATTTGACCGACCGCAAGCATGGCATCATGCCCAAAACAGTTCCAGGGAATTAGGCTGTGCGTCCGGTCTATTTTCAATGTCTAAGTTCAGTTCAAATAGTCGAACGGGAACCGTTCATGCACATAGTCAATGTTAAAGTCCCGGTTGAATTGTCAAACACTGTTCGACTCCCATTGAAGAGTCGAAGTCCCAGAGATGGTTAAGTTCAGCGGTGTTCGTGCCCTCGTGTGTCCGATTTGAACTCGACGACAAAACACAACGCTGAACACGTTCGACTAAACAAGATGGCGCTGCCGCTACGTGTTCGACTATACGAATGGCAACCACCCAGCCGTTCGTCAATTTGACTGCGGTTAACTACCAGTGTGGGAGGTAAATAGGCTGCACACTCCACTTGTGTGTGGTTCGGCTGTTTGGTGGTTCGAAGTTCCACTTTGACCACTTTGAAAGTTTAAAGGGGTATTGTGCGTTTGTCTGTGTCAGTGAGTATGTGTGTGTGTGTCTGTCAGTGAGGCACAAATAGTATATTTAATCACAGTAAATTGAAGGGGCCATAGTCACAAGGTAAAGGGCTGGCCATGAGTCCTCTGCAAAAACCAGTGGCAAAGTTTGAGTATGTGTCTGTCAGTGAGTATGTGTGTGTCTGTCAGTGAGTATGTGTGTGTGTGTGTCTGTGTCAGATCAGATTTGACACAGGGTGGTAGAGGGGGGTGCTGTGGTTTAGTAGAGGGGGGACTGGGATTTAGTAGAGGGGGATGTTTTTTTTATACTGTACTTTTTAAAATAAACCTACATTTCTATGAAAATGTAAGGTATTTTCTTTTTGCGGCCCACATAAACTTAAACCTTGTTTATGTGGTCTGTGCCAGACTTTGAGTTTGACATGCTTATTGTACGATATGGAATGAGGGACTTAGAGTGATGTAAAGACTTGACATGATGGGGTGGGGTGGGGTAAGGCATGGACTTTTAGAAGGAAAAGGCAATAATATGAATGAAATTAGTTAAGTATGGTGATGGAGTGATAGCAGTTGCATGCAAAAAGGGAGTGACATGCCGTTAAGTGGAAATTAAATGAAGGAGATGTAATCACAGAGTAGAACAGGTTTATGGTGATGCATGGAAGGGGAGTGATTTGGAATGGGGAGGGAGACAGAATAAGAATGGACTACCCCCAAATACAATGTTTATATTCCTGTTGTTATACAAATATGTAAAAC
Organism: Pelobates fuscus; assembly: GCF_036172605.1. Classification (NCBI taxonomy): domain Eukaryota; kingdom Metazoa; phylum Chordata; class Amphibia; order Anura; family Pelobatidae; genus Pelobates; species Pelobates fuscus. The sequence continues at coordinate 60,060,757 of NC_086319.1, forward strand.
TTCAATAAAAATTATTTGAAAAGAATAAGAATGGAATGGGGCACATCAAAATCAAGATATGGTAAGGGCGGAAACTGGAACATACGTTTATTTCACCTCCCACCATCATTAAAACATCTGGCAGATCCCCTCAAAAGCTCATGCTCTATATGTTGCTCTTCTTAGCACCTAATTATCAGATATCTCAAAAACTCTTGCCCTAAAGTTCCTGAACAATTTGATCTAGTACAATGTGGACCACCATGAATCAATCTGCAGTTGGAATATTACTGTTTCTGTGAAATTCAAAAATTGTATTTCTTTGTGTCCTCCCAGGAAACATTTTATCCCGAAGTATTCCATTACCTATTATTTGTTGCAAAATCGGCATTGATCTTGAATAATCGCACTGCGCTGACAAGCTAGATCCTATTTCCAGGGAGCATGATATTGATATATCCCTTTGGAATTTTCTCTCTTCCGTGCGACCACATTCTTTATAGCCTTGAGCCTGTCAATGTGGATGTGCTGCCTATCGGTGGATTAGAGCCAGCTGGAATGTTTTCTCACACCTGTCCTGCAAACACAACATGGGCTCCACTACTGCATAAAAAGGGTTGATGAAAGGTCACAGTATCCTGAAATGTATACTACACCATTGTTAAAATATGTTTCTTTTCACAATAAGGCAATGCTTTAATCTACAATAACAAAAAACTGCTCGGACTAAGCTATACATATTTAGCAGTCTGCTAGCTCACCACACTTTCATAAAACACTTATTTTGTTTAGTTATCTTATCGGTTTTATCAAACTAAAACTTTTTTTTTTTTAAAGTTATGCTAAAACATAAATCCCTTCTATGTCTGAGTCAAAGTTCTCCCCTCAGTTGATCCTCCTTGGCTGGTGTCAATTTTCTTAGCCGGGTGTAGAGATCAGGGAGTACAGTCTGTGGGGAGGAAAGGGGTGGCACGAATGGGAATGCTATGCATACCGGTCTCAGATGATAGTTTTTCTCTGAATACAAGTTAGCCAGCCCGGACCTTTGTTCTGCACATAACGACTCCAGGCACTACGACCACTTCAAATCACTAATATGGTCATGGTTCTTGTAATGCTTAAAAGGGACATTTCTAGCACAGCTCACTGATACACATTTTTGGTCATGTAATGAAGAACATCCATATGATATCCCATTCAGGGAAAAATGTATGGTGCCAGAAAAGAGTTTGCCAAGAAAGTGGCAACATTTAGGTAGAAATAGCCACGTTGATCGGTTACAATAATTCCATTTGGATTTCAATTCACTACAATTCAGAGTTTAGTGAATAAACCAGAAGGACAAGATTGGGAAATGTACTAATGTATAGTAAAGCTGGATACAAATTTGTGTTTTTGAATTGTAGCTGATATTGTCTAGTTCCCTCTTTCTGATGCAATCTATCGTCGTCTTTCATATTCTCTCTTCTTCATCCCAATTCCTTACTCCTCCTCCTCAATTTCATTGCCCCTCGTTTTCAGTTCCCTCTCTTCTGCCTCTTGTAGTACCTTTCTAAAGCTTAGCCCACTCTAACTCATTCCCTCTTTTAAGTTCTCCATCTTCTTCTAAGTCCATGATTTATTTCCTCCTTTATCTTATCTATTGATTTAACCTCTCCTTTTCACCTCCCCGTTCCTGATTAATTACAGTTCTCTATACCTCCACTGTAGTTTTATGACTCCAATTGTTTACCTTGGGTCAAATCTCAAATTTAGAACAGTTTGCCTTGACCTGTAAAATCACGATGCAGACTAATAGCTAGTTGTGATGTCACAACTCTGTCAGAGAAACAACATTTGGATTAAAATAATACCAAACAATCTTGAATTAATATTATGCAGTGATAAACAGTTATGAAAAATAAAAAATAAAAAATGAATATGAGTGTAAAGTCTATGACCTTCAAAGTTCCAATAAATTGTAGCAAATATGTATCAGTTACCAAGGTATGGACTCCTGTTACTGAATAGCAGGAGCTAAAATTATCTGAGGCTGATATTTTATAACCTATATTTAAAGCAAGATATAGGTATAAAGTCTTTTTTTAGAAGTTCATAATACCTGACCATATAGTGGTCTCTTGTTTTGATCGTTGCCAGGAATCTAAAAAGGGCATAAAAAAAAAAAAGAGCTTTTATGGTGCCAAAAAAGAGTTTGCCATGAAATAATAAGTTCCTAAATAACTTTAAATAACTTAACTAAGTTCCTTTATCTATTAGAAGAATGTTTTTATTTAAATTAGCTGGTTGGAATAAGTATAAACAAGTTTGAAGGATATGACTAATTATTTCCCTGTATTTTTTATTTTAATTTATTTTTTTATGTACTACTTTTTTATTTAATTCCACCTGTATTTAATGTGGACTGATTATACTTTTAAACGAGTTGGTTGGAATATGCATAAATAGGTTGGGAAGATATAACCAACCAGAGATTGAAAATACTGGACTTTTGGACTAAAACAAGCCCATGGGGCAGCTTTAAATAATGATGGATGTAAACTGAGAGACGTGATCTGAGGAAGCCAGTATTGGCGAAACGCGTCATCACGTTGTGCGTAGGTACGCAGATACGCAATTGAATTCAACGCTACATTGAAGACGTCATCAGACTCCGCCAACCGATACGAACACAACAGCCCAGGAATCCAGGAGTGCCGTCTACTGGGGTTACCGAGGACTATCTAGAGTTCATTACGGTGGCTGGTGAGACGGAGTATCTTAAGACGTGTGTCTTTGTTTTTAAAGAGAATAAAGTGTGTTTATATTGGATCTCGCCTGTCCATCGTTTTCCTACACATAAGGAAGGAATTTTATTGGAAGTGCATATAGCCTGAGCAGTCTTGTACCGACTCCTTGTTTGTGAGTGTTCAACACATATCTGGTTCCACATATTTATCTTGTTGTCCAAGCATTATTATACTACGTGTTTTTTGTGTTTTTTCTTTCATGTTAAGCACTGCCTATTGCAAGTATAAATATTTTCTTTTTTGTAATTCACAGTGTACCTGCACAATAAGCAGGTAAGTAATCTTTTTTGCACATTTTGTACAATATTGGAATGCATTTTTGATGTTGTTTGAACACAGTTTTATGGAAATTGAATGTACAATATTAATGTCACATTTTTAAAGGCACAGCGCACTTTATTTCTTTTTGGTTTGAGATAGCGATGTTAATGTTAATGGATATGGATCATGACATCTCCAAGTGTGATTTTCATTCATTTTGGATTCAACAAAATACTACAGAGCAGTAGTAGCCTTGACTCAACCATTGTACCTTAGCATGATGTACCCTAGTGGTACAATCTGTCTAAATGGGTTAAAATAATGCCTTCTTATGTAAAAGACACAGCAGAAATTAAAAAAGTTCTAAGAGGTATAGAATGGAAAGACACGTATGTCATAGTAACGAGTGACGTGTCATCTCTCTTCACATCAATTTAGGATGTGATACAGTTAAAAAATCCTTAGAGAGATCTGAAAAATTTACAACCGAGCAGATAGAATTTCTCATGGATAGTATCTACTGGATCTTAACTAATAATTATTTTGTTTTTAACTCCCAGTTTTATCTACAAGAGCAGGGTACTGCTTTGGGGGCCATGTTTGCTCCCAGTTACGCAAGCTTATTTATGTCAGGATGGGAGAAGGTTTTTATCTACGATAGCCCTGAATGGGAGACAAACCTGGTCACCTACCGTAGGTACATAGATGACCTGATTTTTATTTGGGATGGGTCTGTGCAATTATTAGATACATTTTTAAATAGATTAAATGTCAACGACTGGGGCATTACCCTTACGAGTCCATATAGAAAGACTAATGCTATTTATTTAGACCTGGACATATCCATTGAAAATAATGAAATGAAAACTTTTTTTTTTTTTAAAGGTAGATGCCAACAATTATGTGTTATTTAATAGTGGTCATTAAACACACCTTGGCTTACCAACAAACCTAAGGCCCAGTTCCAGAGGATTAGAAGAAATTGTATTAGTACGGCAGCATATGACGGACAGACAGAAATCCTAGCAGAAAGATTTACACAAAAAAATTATCCGAATGACCTTATTTCTAAAGCTAGAGAATAAATCAGAAATTTCAGCTTAATGAAGAAGTTTTGGTGTATAGGTCATGCCCTTGTAGTCTCTCTGCTCAGTTCTCTGCCATTTAGGAGTTAAACTACTTTGTTTATGCAGCCCTAGACACACACTACAAAATTCCTAAACAATTTCCTGTAAAGAGTCATCTAATGTTTACGCTTCCTTTATTGCAAATTCTGTTTATTTAGAATTTCTTATCTCCTGCTCTGTTGATAGCTTGCTAGACCCTACAGGAGCCTCCTGTATGCAATTAAAGTTCAATTTACAGAGCAGGAGATAAAAGCTTTTAAAGTAAGTTACTTCTGATTGAAAATGAAACCATTTTGTTTTCATGCAGGATGTGTCAGTCACAGTCATGGGAGGTGTGGCTAGGGCTGCATAAATAGAAACAAAGTGATTTAACTCCTATATTGCAGATAATTGAGCAGTGAAACTTCAGAGGAATGATCTATACATCAAAACTGCTTCAACAAGGAAAATTTGTTTTGGTGACTGTAGTGTCCCTTTAAATTTGAAATTCTCTTTGAATTCACTTTGAATTCCGAGCTATTCTCACTTCAGTGAGTAACCCAATGTGAGCTTTTTCTGCAAGCCGTTATACAACAATAAAAAATAATTTTGGAGCTGCTAGAAAAGAGAGATTTTAAGACTTGCACAACAAACAGAGGGATTTGGGCATCCAAATAAGGACTGTTTCTTTCTAAATAGGGGCACTTGGAGGCTGTGGTGACAGAGCTTGGAACTTCAAATAATGATGTACTTCAATTGTACCTCTATTTAACATATCCTTCACTTTCTACTACTTACTATTTTTACTTAAAGCTTTGATGATAACAGTAATTTAACTTTCTCTCTAACTGGTTTTAGGTATGCAATTGCTATTAGTTTAAAACGGAGAGGATTAGCAGACCCTACCCTAATTACCTCTTATTGTGCGGCTGTTTAAAAAAAAGTAAAAAAATAAATAACTCCTGGCTCCAGAAAGGAAGGCTATGGCCAGACATTATGCAGCCCTAGGTTAAGATGTCTGGGGATGTTTGGCTCCGGAACCCTATAAAATTAAAGTGAGGAATGAGTGCAAACAGCATTTATTCTGCAAGGCATGTTTGTAACTGACAGCTGGCCATCAATCACTACTTTAATGATGTGGGGGCAGGGTTAAAATATATTTTTTCATGCTGATGGGATGCCAATGAAAAGTTCTGCCTTACACTATGCATAATTAATAAATTAAGCAACCATATAAAATATCAAGCTCAACCTTACCTAAAACAAAGGGAACTGTATAGTAAAACTGTTGAAGAACTCAGACTACCATAATGCTAAGCAAGCCTTCTTTTCTCTTTAGCATCTTGGGAGTTGTAGTTTGGTATTGGATATTCATATTTTACAGTTCATATGATTAACTTATGTGATCATGTGTCAGATTTTAGTTTTATAGACAATTCTAGACCAATTCATCCTAAAAATGAACGGCAAAGTATTTCCTGAATGGGTTAAAGGTAATTTGTTGCATAGCCATTGTATTACTGTAAGGCCGGTGAGACATAGATTGTGAATAATCATCTTATGTAAACAGTAACACAGCCACTATTTTATTTCAGAAGATATAAGCAATAATAAACGGTGCGCAAATAAAACTTAAAATAAATTATACACCATAAAACTCAAAAAAATTGTGACAATTTGCCTTAAAAGCAATAAATATAAATATAATGCATATAAATATTACATTGTTCAAGAAGAAAGTGCAGCAATATATCCCATGTCACAATATTGCACGTTTTTCCTAATATTTATATGCATGATATATGTATTGCTTTTAAGGAAAATTGTCACCACTTTTTTGTTTTATGGTATACAATTTTTTTACAGTTTTATATGCACACCATTTATTATCGTTTGTTACTGTGGATTTTTTTTTTTTAAATCAGTTTTTTGAATGGTTTTTGCACGTATTAATTGTGACACTTTTTGAATAAGGGTTGAAATACATTTAAATTGGTTTTGCGGCACCTTGAATTATTTTGCGCCATTTACTTTTTTTTTTTGTAATTCAGAAGATATATCACTCTTATTTTTTAAATATTAATTAGGCGCTTACATGTTAGACGTAAAAATGTTGCCTCTGTTTTTCCATTTGGGTTTAATTTGTGAAAGTTCTGAGTGTAGTGAATAACCCTGTATGTTTGTGTGTGTGTGTTCTGTTGTTATTTTAGTTCAATGTGATAGGCTGTCACTTTGTAATTGGTGGGCTGGCAGATTAAAGCAATCATTAAGCTGTTGTTAAGAGAAGTCAGGAGTTCATTTGACAAAGTGTGAAGCACCCATTCACCGCCTCACCTCTGGGAGCAAAAAACACTAATGGAAAGGTCAAAAGGCTAGCAAAGGAATGCACCATTTAGTCATTTTAATATAAATCAAAGCCTCTCTAACATACCTTTGATGTGTGACAACTACTAACTTCCCTGATTTAAAGTACTTAGGACATCACATAGGCATATTAAGTACATTTGATGTATTCGCATACTTTGCAGAGCACACAAAAGTACTGATATACTTGTTAGAATGGAATATTCATACACATATGGTAAATATCTTATCACCTATTAGTTACATTTTGCATTTACATCCAAAAAACGTTTGTTTACATTACTGTACTTCGACCCCTCTTCTGAAATGAAATTGTTTGCGCTTTATTTAGAAGTCTTTTAGCTCGAGAGATGATCCTCTTCACGTTTTGCAGGAAAACCACCCCAGAGTACAAGTATTTATATGCTGTTCTGGAAAGTAATGTTTAAATGTATTTTTCATTTCTGTATGCCTAGATAGAGCATTATTTAACCCCTTAGTGACCAGACCGTTTTTTAGCTTTCTCACCGTTAAGGACCAGGGCTCTTTTTACATTTCTGCGGTGTTTGTGTTTAGCTGTAATTTTCCTCTTACTCATGTACTGTACCCACACATATTATATATATATATATATATATATATATATATAAAGTTCCAATTGCTTGCACTCCTGTAATTAAGTATAAGCCCGGTGCTTAACAGCAAAAAGATATAAAATAAATCATATGAAGATAGCACTCCAGGGACTTCAAAATAGTGTGAAAAAAAATATCTTTTTATTCAGGCTTCTGCCAAGGTGAATCAACGTTTCAGTTCTCTAATGGAACTTTCGTCAGCCTAGGTGAGGTGTTTTTATATAAAACTATTACAATCTCTAAGATTTTAAATCATTGAATAGTGAATAAGCGAGTGCGTTGGCTTTTGTATTTTGTGTATTTTGGCACCAGCAGCACCCTATAATTTATGCATGTTCAGGCGAGTGCAGCCCTCTTGGTTTCATTTATATGTACCGTATATATATATATATATATATATATATATATATATATATATAGTTCAAGTAGAGATTGTAGCCGTATTAGTCCAGTGATGTAGATGTATAAACAGATAACATTTGTATCTTGTAATACCTTTTTATTGGAGGGAGAAAGGGAGAACCTCCCTTTCTCAAATCTGAAGCATTTCTGAACAAGACGACACATAGAATTCAAAGTTGAGTTGTGATACAGGGGTTAAAGTGACATGAGTGCAGATAAGACACAGGTTTGATAGAAAATAGACACTGTTCTTGCAGAGGGTCATAAATATCTTTCTGAAGAGCAGAGTGAGGGGGGAGAGGGAGAAAAAAAACAAGCAGACAGTGCAGAAGATGGTACACTTTATACACACATAAATATGTATATGCAAACGCATAAACACATATACATACATGCACATGAACTCATATACAAAAATATAAAAAAAAAACAGTCACATATATAAGCATACATGCATAAGGGTATGGGAAAGCATAGGTCTACACATAGCACTTATATATTGATAGAATATTGGAATGCATTTTACAGTGTTGATACATATGACAGTAAAGTAAGATAATGTGGGGGAGTGTTCATGTAAAGTGTTGGTAGTGGGACATATATATATATATATATATATATATATATATATTTAATACAATGTTAAACAAAAATCTGCACACCAGTCAAGCTTAACCACAAGCTGGCACAAATAGTCTGATACTTGGTTTGGCTAGGGTGCTGTAGTTCGGAACAAATTTCTGGTAGTAGCCAGCCATCCCTAGGAACGCTAAAACCTGTTTTTTTGTACGGGGGTAGGCCACTGGGCTACGGCCTCAACCTTGACTGGTTCAGGTTTCGGTTTCCCATCCCCACCCGGTGTCCAAAGTACTGAACTTCTGCCATCTCAATATGGCATATGCTCGGCTTGAGGGTCAAGCCAGCCTCTCTAATTCAGTCTAGCACTGCTCATATATGTCCTAAATGCTTCTCCCAGGTGTTGCTAAAAATCGCGATGTCATCCAAGTATGCACATGCATAATCTTGGAAGTCACCGAGGAGCGGGTCCGCCATACGTTCAAACGTGGCTGGGGCATTTTTCATCCAGAATGGCATGACCTTAAACTGGTGACCCGTACCACAAGGTGACAAAGGACGTCTTGGGAATGGCATCTTGGGCTATGGGGATCTGCCAATAGATCGATGGTCATAAGGTACTGACCTCGGCCATCCGATCTAAGAACTCATCTATCCTGGGCATGGGGTAAGCGCTTGATACCGTTTTGTCATTGAGTCTCTGGTAATCTACGCTTCGGTACCAAGACTTTCAGAATGCGGATGTCTCACTGATTGGCCTAAAGTTAGAAGAATCCCAGATAGTTTGCATTGGTACTGGTTTATTGTCACTTGTGAGTTATAGTGACTTAAGAACTGACGGGCATAATTTCAGATTACCCGAACTGGAAATAAACTCTCCAATTAAAATGTTACTATTGTAAACTTATTGTTTGTGTTTTATTGAATTCTGTGTCATATGATCTACTGTTTTCCTCACTTTTTCACACTTTTACATTTGGTTGTGAGCACTTTTTCTTATGCAGAATGTGACATACAGTATAAAGAGACACTCCATGCATCACATTACATACACATTAAAGGTTAAGGTAGAATATTTTACCTTGCCTTGCATGTTTTGTATACTGGGCATTCACCATTTTCTTTTTAAATGGACTGCTAAAGGCAGCAGAGGTTTCACAAGTGCAGCTTCCCTAGAAAATCACTGAAAAGTAAAAAAAAAATGACATCACATATTGAGTACTATTCTCATATATTGCTATGGAAATATGCAGAAAAATGCCCAGTTATTACCTTGTTGTTCCTGCAAAATGCTCTTTTTTGAAAAATTAATTATTACACATTTTGCATTGATCATTTGAATGAACTACCTTTATAAACTACAACATATGGGGTTAATCTCCAGCCTAAAATCTACCTTTAACATCGGATCTACTTTTATTTATTTGATATCATAGCAGGATTAACAATAAATTGGCCATCGGCATCCGTCGAGGGTCCGGAGTTTTAACAGGAGCCCCAGAACCATTTGCTTGGCCCCATTCAACTCTTAATACCTACGTGTAGAATGAAGGTGAGGGAGGTGGGGTGGGGGGAATTTTTAGGGGCCCTGTGGAATCTTAATCCTACTCTGATTGATTGATATACATGTCCAGTACCTACGTTTTATTGACTGTATAATTATTCCAATATATTAATCATATTTGATCATCCTAGCCCTACATGATCTAGTCTAAATTGAACCTTGCAGATAAGAGGTTAAATGTCAATGTTGCAGTTTATGCCATGCTACTTTCTGCAGCTCTGCCTGTGGACTGGCACGTACTCATTGGTTTTCCCAAAGCCTGGCAGGAAAGGGGAAATGAGTCTTCGTAAGCAAGTCTTATTTGATAGTAGTGTTTCATTTGTGAGTTTTATCTAATGAACTAGTTAGAGGAGATTATACGTTCTTCAGTGCCCAACATTTCCTGCTGAGACTGACAGATGTTGTCATGTATTGTTCATCATGCAATTAAGGCTTGGTTTCATTTTAATCACACACAGATAATGTCTTAAAATGAAGCACTAATTATTCTATAATTGGGCATGCGTATATTGTGTATATTTATTTTCTTGTTTAACAAATTGACCTGTCTGTTTGTCCGTCTGTCCATCCAACCATTTATCTGTGAGTATTTACAACATAGCAGCGTGCATTATGGGGTTATAGTGTCGTAATAATGCTAGTAGCTGTGGATACATCAAAATAAACCATGAGAATGAATGTGTAGTAATTTATAAATATCTCAATTAGCTGAAAGTAGCAATGTTTGTTCCCAAATACAACATGCTTTAGTTGTCATGTTGCCAAGAGTCCCCTTGAGCCATGCCATAGTAAGTAGTCAAAATGTTTTCCAATTGTTTGACATTCATCTGGATCTACAACGCACCTCTGCTCTGGCATTATTTTCCAATATGACTAGTTTCTACTTCCACATTACTGATCTCAGTTCGGCTCGAAATTTTCCCTCCAAATTGGGCCTAAATGTATCTCTTTAACATGGAAGAGGAACATCCCATTTAGATATATCTGAAGAAGATGCTGGACCAGAGGTACCCATTTAAAAATGGTTTGAGTGCTAACTATAAAATAGTACCAGGGGACCTCTAGCTCCATAATTACTACAGACTTTTGTATTGGTTATGGTGCTAGACTCGCCCTTTAAGTCAACTACTTACAAAAGGTTCCCAAGGTTGCTGTAAACACAGCAAGACAACATTGGGTGGCTTTTGTAACTAATTTTCTTACATATTTAGTATTGCACCATAATTACTGCAGTTCTTTGTAGTGGTTATTTTGCAAGGAGTTCCCTGGTGCTTTCCCACGGTAAATTTGCAAAGTAATTTTGAATGGTTTCACTCTATTCAATAACCCTGAAACAAATTGTGGTAATCAATATGAATAAATTAGTTGAAATTAGGTATTTATCAGAATAAAACTGACAGAGATTGATAAAGAAAAGAAAAATGTTGAAGACTTTTACCCGTAGTTATGAAGTTATATATCAATATGATTGAGCAAATCATAAGTCTATGTGTTAATGTTCACCAAGGCAATGAATTGTAGTGAACTGAAAATACAATTGCAATTTTGAAACCAACATTTCTGCATAGTTAAAATGTTCCACTTTGGCTGTATTTGTTTTATTCTTTTTACTATTTTAGATTACATTTTGCAATCCTTTTTTTTATTTAAGCATGTTTTACTTGTTGCACATAAATAACAGAAATTATAATTCTACAGCAAAAAACGCATAAAGATACTGGTCAAAGTTGCAATAAATTAAATAAGGAATTATTTCATTTATACTGTTTGTAATACAAGTGTGGCACAATGATGCTAGAATGAGAGTAACATTGTAAGTATACACTGTGCTGCCACATTTTCAAGCACGTTTACATTTTATGATTACACATTTATTTCATTTTGAAGACAACTTATTTACTTAAAGGGTCAGTCTAGCACCATCACCATTATAAACCTCTGTAGCGGTTACGGTCCAAATTACCTGGCTTTATCAAAGATCTGCCATTGGTGACGTAAACTGCATTGTTGCAGAAAAGTGGCCTTTGTGCACTTTTGCGAGCTCCCACAATGCAATGTTTGTGATCCCAACATAGACTCTAGATAATATTCCTTGAAAAAGTAATTTTTCTCCCAGTCAAACAATTTTATTTTTTCGCACTTTATTTGACAGCGAATGATAATTTTTTTTTCAAATTCCAACAAAATCAATTTCATTCATTTTTTAGGGGGAAAGTAAGTTATGTTTAAATGTATAAAATTCACAAAAATATATTTAAAAAGAGCAAAAGACAGTTTCATTCTGTGGTTTGGGCTTTTGTTCTTCTTTTTTTTTTTTGACATTTCTGAAAATACAGCATGAATGCAGAGAGGCAAGTTTGGTCTCTGTAACATTTTTATATGATACCTCATATTTTGCCTGAAGCTTCTCAGAAAATCTAGGACAACACAGTTTGCAGAACTTTATTAAGAAACAAACTTATATACATCTATAACAACTAACAGATAAAAACCATGGCACTTAAAATTGATCATAAAATTTAGTTAATTAGGAGCTGCAGCTTACCTAGTGTAATGGCTCAGAAAACACCATAAAATACAAATAAACAAAAACAAAGGCATAAAATTGTGAGACTCACAATCACCTGTGAAGTGCTAAAATATCAATACAATTATCAATATAAAATGTACTCAAATGCTAATGTTAAAATGGCAATAATAATAAGGCTGTGCAAAACAGTGATACATATATTTTACAGATAAGTATTTATACAGTAGTGCCACACTTTACATTACACTTGTGGAACATCCAGAAGTAATACATTTTCAATATATGTATATATGTAAAACAGAAAAAAACAAAAACAATATTGTGTAATATAGGCACTCCTCACTAGAGATGTCCCGAACAGTTCGCTGGCGAATAGTTCCTAGTGAACATCGCATGTTCGCGTTCGCCACGGCGGGCAAACATATGCGATGTTTGGTCCGCCCCCTATTCCATATCATTGAGTCAACTTTGACAACCTCCCCACCCGCCGCTCGGGGGTGGGGGCAGGGGGAAAGTTTACTCAATGATATGGGGGGGACCTACTGTCCTCCCCCCGGCCCCCACCCCTGAGCGGTGGGTGGGGGCCCTAAAAAAAACAATATGGGGGAACTTCTGTCCCCCCGGCCCCCACCCCTGAGTGGTGGGTGGGGGCCCTAAATACTAAGAAGGGGGGGGACCTAATGTCCCCCCCCCCGGCCCCCACCCCTGAGCGGCGGGTGGGGGCCCTAAATACTAAAAAGGGGGGACCTAAGGTCCTCCCCCCTGGCCCCTACCCCTGAGCGGCGGGTGGGGGCCCTAAATACTAAAAAGGGGGGGGACCTAATGTCCTCCCCCCCAGCCCCCACCCCATAGCAGCGGGTGGGGGCCCTAAATACTAAAAAGGGGGGAGCTAAGGTCCTCCCCCTGGCCCCCAACCCTGAGCGGCGGGTGGGGGCCCTAAATACTAATAAGGGGGGAACCTAATGTCCTCCCCCTGGACCCCACCCCTGAGCGGCGGGTGGGGGCCCTAAATACTAATAAGGGGGGGACCTAAGGTCCTCCCCCCTGGCCCCCACCCCTGAGCAGCGGGTGGGGGCCATAAATACTAAAAAGGGGGGGACCTAAGGTCCTCCCGCCTGGCCCCCACCCCTGAGCGGCGGGTGGGGGCCCTAAATACTATTAAGGGGGGGACCTAATGTCCTCCCCCTGGCCCCCACCACTGAGCGGCGGGTGGGGGCCCTAAATACTATTAAGGGGGGGACCTAATGTCCTCCCCCTGGCCCCCACCCCTGAGCGGCGGGTGGGGGCCCTAAAAAAAACGTGTCCCCCCAGGTGACTAAGGGTCCCCAAACCCCTAGTCAACCCCCACCCCCCAAAAATAATAAATTAACCCCCTACCTACCCCCTACCCTAAAAATAATGAGGGGGGACCTTTAACTAAGTACCTGTAAAAAAAAACAACTTACCATTCGATGTTTTCTTTCTTCTAAATCTTCTTTTTTCAGCCCCAAAAAAGGGCGAATAAAAAACCATAATAACCGACGCAATAAAAAAAAAAAAAAAAAAACAAGCGCCAAAAAAAAAATCCATGTTCACCCGGCGAGGGCTCCGCGCAGACTGAGCTCTGCAGGGCGGGGGAAGGCTTATAAAGCCTTGCCCCGCCCTGCAATTAGGCTCAGAGCACTCTGATTGGTGGGTTTAAGCCATCCAATCAGAGTGCTCTGACAGGCAAATGAAGAGACTGACAGGTAAGTCTCTCCATTTACCTGTCACAGCACTCTGATTGGTTGGTTTGAAATCCACCAATCAGAGTGCTCTGTGTCATTTTACACAGCGTGGGAAAGTTCTTTGGAATTTTCCCACGCTGTGTAATTTGACTCATAACTCTCTGATTGGTTACTTAATCCACCAATCAGAGTGTTATGAGTCAAATTACACAGCGTGGGAAAATTCCAAAGAACTTTCCCACGCTGTGTAAAATGACACAGAGCACTCTGCTTGGTGGATTTCAAACCAACCAATCAGAGTGCTGTGACAGGTAAATGTAGAGACTTACTTGTCAGTCTCTTCATTTACCTGTCAGAGCACTCTGATTGGATGGCGTAAACCCACCAATCAGAGTGCTCTGAGCCTAATTGCAGGGCGGGGGAAGGCTTTATAAGCCTTCCCCCGCCCTGCAGAGCTCAGTCTGCGCGGAGCCCTCGCCGGGTGAACATGGATAATTTTTTTCGCGCTCGTTTTTTTTTACATTTTTTTTTTTTATTGCGTCGGTTATTATGTTTTTTTATTTGACCTTTTTTGGGGCTGAAAAAAGAAGATTTTAGAAGAAAGAAAACATCGAATGGTAAGTTTTTTTTCTTTTTTTACAGGTACTTGGTTAAAGGTGCTCTCCTCATTATATTTAGGGTGAGGGGGGTAGGTAGGGAGTTAATTTTTTTGGGGGGGAGGGGCTGACTAGGGGTTTGGGGACCCCTAGTCACCTGGGGGGGCATTTTTGTTAGGTCCCCCCCCTTTTTAGTATTTAGGGCCCCCACCCGCCGCTCAGGGGTGGGGGCCAGGGGGGAGGACCTTATGTCCCCCCCTTTTTAGTATTTAGGGCCCCCACCCGCCGCTCAGGGGTGAGGGCCGGGGGGGAGGACATTAGGTCCCCCCCCCCTTTTTAGTATTTATGGCCCCCACCTGCCGCTCAGGGGTGGGGGCCGGGGGGAGGACATTAGGTCTCCCCCTTTTTAGTATTTAGGGCCCCTACCCGCCGCTAAGGGGTGGGGGCCAGGGGGGGAGGACATTAGGTCCCCCCTTTTTAGTATTTAGGGCCCCCACCCGCCGCTCAGGGGTGGGGGCCGGGGGGGAGGACATTAGGTCCCCCCCCTTTTTAGTATTTAGGGCCCCTACCCGCCGCTCAGGGGTGGGGGCCAGGGGGGGACGACATTAGGTCCCCCCCCCCCTTTTTAGTATTTAGGGCCCCCACCCGCCGCTCAGGGGTGGGGGCCGGGGGTGAGGACCTTAGGTCCCCACCCTTTTTAGTATTTAGGGCCCCCACCCGCCACTCAGGGGTTGGGGCCGGGGGGGAGGACATTAGGTCCCCCCCTTATTAGTATTTAGGGCCCCCACCCGCCGCTCAGGGGTGGGGGCCAGGGGGGAGGACCTTAGGTCCCCCCTTTTTAGTATTTAGGGCCCCCACCCGCCGCTCAGGGGTGGGGGCCGGGGGGAGGACATTGGGTTCCCCCCCCTTTTTAGTATTTAGGGCCCCCACCCGCCGCTCAGGGGTGGGGGCCGGGGGGGGAGGACATTAGGTCCCCCCCTTTTTAGTATTTAGGGCCCCCACCCGCCGCTCAGGGGTGAGGGCCGGGGGGGAGGACATTAGGTCCCCCCCCCTTTTTAGTATTTATGGCCCCCACCTGCCGCTCAGGGGTGGGGGCCGGGGGGGAGGACATTAGGTCCCCCCCTTTTTAGTATTTAGGGCCCCCACCCACCGCTCAGGCGTGGGGGCCGGGGGGGAGGTCCTTAGGTCAGCCCCCTTTTTAGTATTTAGGGCCCCCACCCGCCGCTCAGGGGTGGGGGCTGGGGGGGAGGACATTAGGTCCCCCCCCTTTTAGTATTTGGGGCCCCCACCCGCCGCTCAGGGCTGGGGGCCAGGGGGAGGACCTTAGGTCCCCCCCTTTTTAGTGTTTATGGCCCCCCCCCCCGCTCAGGGGTGGGGGCCAGGGGGGAGGACCTTAGGCCCCCCCTTTTTAGTATTTAGGGCCCCCACCCGCCGCTCAGGGGTGGAGGCCAGGGGAGAGGACCTTAGGTCCCCCCCTTTTTAGTATTTAGGGCCCCCACCCGCCACTCAGGGGTGGGGGCAGGGGGGAGCACATTAGGTCCCCCCCATTGTGATTTATGGCCCCCACCCACCGTGCAGGGGTGGGGGTGGGGGGGGAGGACAGTAGGTCCCCTCCCTCATTATCTTTATGGCCCCCACCCACCGCCCAGGGGTGGGGGCTGGGGGGGAGGACAGTAGGTCCTCCCTCCATTGTAATTTATGGCCCCCACCCGCCGCCCAGGGGTGGGGGCCGGGGGGGAGGACAGTAGGTCCCCCCCTCATTATCTTTATGGCCCCCACCCACCGCTCAAGGGTGGGGGCCGGGGGGAGGGCAGTAGGTCTCCTCCCCCATTGTAATTTATGGCCCCCACCCGTCGCACAGGGGTGGGAGCCAATAGGTTTTTTTTTGTGTTGTTTTTTTACAGTGAGCAGCCACTGACTGCTCACTGCTTACTAGACATGCCCCTACTCGCGGTATAGCGAGTAGGGGCAGAATTTACTAATACTAAGTAATCTTTACTTAGTATTAGTAAATGTGGCTGAAAGACTAATTTAGGTCTTTCAGCCTTTTAGTAGATAACTCCCTAATACCATGGGAATTAGGGAGTTATCTACTAAGCGGCTGCAAGATGCAGCCGCGGATCGGAGTTTGCATGCCACAGTCCAGGTGTTAGTCCCCTTGAAACAACTTGTGGGTTTTAAAATTCGCCCGGCCTATTGAAGTCTATGGCGGTTCGCCCGGTTTGCGAACATTTGCCAAAATTCGCGTTCGCCATTCGCGAACCGAAAATTTTATGTTCGCGACATCACTACTCCTCACTTACCGACAGAGTTCCGTTCCTATGACTAGGTTTTAAAATGAATTTGTCGGTAATCGATCAAACCAGCAAAACAACCATTTCTCTCTTGAGCTAGAGAGCAGGTCTATGTTCGGAGAATTCCCCCAGAACATAGACCAGCTCACTAGCGCAAGGAATCCCTTCGAAGCTATATTCGGGAGAAATTCCCTCAAACACAGACCATAGACAGGTAGGTCGGTAAGTAAGAACTACATGTATTGTTATGTACAAGGAAACATAGAAACATAGAAACATAGAAACATAGAATGTGACGGCAGATAAGAACCATTCGGCCCATCTAGTCTGCCCAGTTTTCTAAATACTTTCATTAGTCCCTGGCCTTATCTTATAGTTAGGATAGCCTTATGCCTATCCCACGCATGCTTAAACTCCTTTACTGTGTTAACCTCTACCACTTCAGCTGGAAGGCTATTCCATGCATCCACTACCCTCTCAGTAAAGTAATACTTCCTGATATTATTGTTAAACCTGTTCCCCTCTAATTTAAGACTATGTCCTCTTGTTGTGGTAGTTTTTCTTCTTTTAAATATAGTCTCCTCCTTTACTGTGTTGATTCCCTTCATGTATTTAAATGTTTCTATCATATCCCCCCTGTCTCGTCTTTCCTCCATGCTATACATGTTAAGATCCTTTAACCTTTCCTGGTAAGTTGTATCCTGCAATCCATGAACCAGTTTAGTAGCCCTTCTTTGAACTCTCTCTAAGGTATCAATATCCTTCTGAAGATAGGGTCTCCAGTACTGTGTACAGTACTCCAAGTGAGGTCTCACCAGTGTTCTGTACAATGGCATGAGCACTTCCCTCTTTCTACTGCTAATACCTCTCCCTATACAACCAAGCATTCTGCTAGCATTTCCTGCTGCTCTATTACATTGTCTGCCTACCTTTAAGTCATCAGAAATAATCACCCCTAAATCCCTTTCCTCAGATGTTGAGGTTAGGACTCTATCAAATATTCTGTACTCTGCCCTTGGGTTTTTACGTCCAAGATGCATTATCTCGCACTTATCCACATTAAATGTCAGTTGCCACAACTCTGACCATTTTTCTAGTTTACCTAAATCATTTTCCATTTGGCTTATCCCTCCTGGAACATCAACCCTGTTACATATCTTAGTATCATCCGCAAAAAGACATACCTTACCATCAAGACCTTCTGCAATATCACTAATAAAAATATTAAAGAGAATGGGTCCAAGTACAGATCCCTGAGGTACCCCACTGGTGACAAGCCCAAGCTTCGAATATACTCCATTGACTACAACACTCTGTTGCCTGTCACTCAGCCACTGCCTTACCCATTCAACAATATTGGAATCCAAACTCAAAGATTGTAGTTTGTTGATAAGCCTTCTATGTGCAACAGTGTCAAGTGATAAGGAGGTGATAATATAAGTGCAATATCACTTACAAGCCAGGAGCAGGTAAATATGCTCAGAAATCTGAAGAAGACGATTCGCTCTGCGAAATGTGTTACCATGTCTGAAGTCATCAAGCTCGGCATGTCACTACTGCCCCCGGAAGAATTTCAGGGCTCAGACTGCAGTCATAGAAGACAGGAGAATATACAAGCCTGCCTTTTAGGGCATTTCGGAGCTGATGGCTCCATGCAAAGCCTGTGGTATACACCCAGAATATTAATTTGTTTTTTTTTCACCCAAAAATGTCCCAAGATCTTAACACGATTAAAATTAAGAGCTGCAGCATCAAATATGAATTCAAACCGGATTTATTCCACTGGTGGAGTTAATACGTTTTGAATTTATATCTGTTGATATGGCTCCTTTCATTTCATTTTCTTTGTTTTTATGGGCAAATCCTTTCATATCCCATATTGCACTGTGCGCTACATGTTCTGGCTGCCTGATTGTGATGGTAGAATATGCACACTTAACTGAAGCATGCCATACATGTTTGGCATGTATGTACCTCAATAAACCTCACAGCTGCAACAATCAATTTGGAGTACATTTTCCCACTAACGTTTGTTTATGATTATGTTTCTTAGCTCCTTAGTGACATCTTTTCAGTTTGTTTGTTTTGTACTTAAAGGTACACTATACTCACTGTACCAATGTCATCTAATTGAAGTTGTTATAGTGCTTACAGTAGTTCTCGTTTCCCTATCCTGGCCTCTAAATTGCTATATTTTAATAATTATAAGGCTTACACATTCCAATTTAGTGGGTTATTTTGTAGAATCGATGTGTTCTGCCGTAATAAAAATCCACTAAAATATGCTCAGCTATATCAGAATGTGCAAACCCTTGTCAAGATTTTGTGAATGTATTTTAGTAGCTGACATATTCATAGTATTCCATAAATACGTATCTCATCTCATCCTCCTCTCTCCATCCATACCAATTTGGGGTATTATAGGAAATGATTTCATTTATTATTATTATTATTATTATTATTAGCCTTTATATAGCACAAACATATTCTGCAGCGCTCTACAATTATAAAATGTGAATATAGTAATATACATACAGAATTTAACAGAGGCAAGGAGTGAAGAAGGCCCTGTTTAAACAAGTTTACAATCTATGAGATTATTAAACATAATAATAAAGAAACATATGTAATAGTAACAACCCCTGGATGTTGGGCTAAGGTAACAGCCCCAGTACGTACTTGAAAACAAGAGTAATCTGATTGTACCTTTCCTGGTTAAATACTTTGTTATTATTATTATTATTATTATTATTATTATTATATGCAGAGATTCACCAAGGCAATACAGTTGCTATTATTGGGTGCAACGTGCTAAATAAATGTTGATAGCTATTCTATTGGTTTCCTTATTTAGTTATTTGCCCCATAATAGCACCTGTTCTTGCCTTGACACATCTCCCCCATATTTTCATTACCATTTCTATCACTGATATGTTCTATGTCTCACCTTCTCTAGGCAGTAAGCTTGTTTAGAAGGGTACTTATCTACCTATTGTTCCTGTAACATTTTGTTATTGTCTCATTTGTTAAATTCCCCTTTTAATGTAAAGCGTTGCGGAATAAGCTGGCAATTCTAAATAATACTAATAATAATAATATGCATGAGAAGAACTGGTGAGACAAAGGGGTTCCCCCTACTCTGTTCCATTGGTATCATTCAGGAGGCAGTTGGATTAAGGATAATAGAACCTGCTTTCAGGCAGTGTACACTACAGGATGTCCAAGTGCTGCTCTAATTTTAAAGGACCCTCGTAACCCTCATTACAAAATTCAGTCAACATAAATGATGCATAAAAACGAAGTATGGAAACGGGGAATATAATGCAGTGTTGAAATTCTGAAGCACCATTCATTATGATGTCTCCTGAACTCCTTGATGGCATTATTTTCTGATAATACAAACGTTGCCAATGCGCATGATCTCACGCTCTGCCTTCTTCTTTGCTATTATCGTTAATATTGTTCATGAATTGCAAACATATTTCACGGCCCTGTACAACAATTTCATAAAATTATTGGTTTTGTCTGATGTTCAAACTGCCATGGGGCTCTGTCAGCAACAACTGCTGAATCTGTAAGTTATGTAGCTATTTCCATTTTAGTACCCATGTCAATAATCGTCAGATTTTTATTAGTCAGTTATCAACTGATACACGGTGCCCTAAAGTTGACATACAGGCTCTAATTTTATATAGTTTTGCTCAAATGCAATCAAGTCTTTTAAACACATCAGATTCCACTTATAATTTTCAAAAAAAGTGCTCCCTCGTCACTTCTGTGCATACATTTTAATGAGACATATTTTTATATGTTCCAGTTTAAATAAACACTTTTATTCAGTAAGTAATATTTGGAAATAATTCATGAAATCATTTTGGTTTTTTTCTATTATATTTTTGTATGGTAATCTCTGACACTTATACCCATCTACAATAAATAATAATAATAAAAAAAAAATTACAGTAACACCAACATCTGCAGGATATAGATAATGTTTGGAATTCTCCCTTAATAACAGTCTGTGCAAAATACAATGTTTTCTATAGCCTTTATTACCTAAAGTGCTGCAAAAGTCCTCCTGGGACCCCAGCTTCTGTCTGGAATAAAATTCTTCTATGGTGGTCTGATGCTATCAGCTCTGGTCCCACATGCTATCCTAATTATCTAAACTCTCTCTATTTAAGAAGCAGGCCATGTCTCATGACCTCTGTTTAGTAAACACTCAAACCAGCATTGCGATTTCCCAAAGCATGCTGGGTGTTTTTTTTAAACAGGAAGGGCACTTTATTTTCTTTAAGTAGGATTATCAACAGGAAACAAGATAAATGTTTCTGTTACAAGCTTGTTGTGGCAATAACATTCCTTTAAACCATTTTCAACTCACTAACCTCCAAGAGATAGCCACTGCATGCAGTATAGCATGTGTCACATCTGTCCGTGAGGAATGTTTACAGTTAATGGGAAAATGATTCACAAGAAGCAAGTGGACTCCACAAAATTGGCATTAAACCACATACCTCCCAACGGTGCAAATGGCCAAAGAAAGACACTTTAATTTGAATGGTGTGAGTAGGGGGTATGGCCAGGGATGGGGTTGCTCTGATCTTCACACCAAAACCACTTCATTAAGCAAAAGTTAATTGTTATTGATGACAAGTTATGCAACTAAAATGATTATTTACACAGTCTAATCTCTAAACACATTTACAGTAATTTAAAAACATATTGCTTGGAGTATTATTTATGTGAAGCTCTGTTATACAGTATGACGAGACAACAATAAAATGGAGCTCTTAGAAAATAAGGACATTACGATAAAAAAGTAAAACAGTGCAGTTTTGGGGCCAAAATAGGGACTCTCCCCCCCAAATAGGGACACTTGGGAGGTTACAGTCATATATAATGTAAGCTCGTTTGAGCAGGGTCCTCTTCAACCTATTGTTCCTGTAAGTTTTCTTGTAATTGTCCGATTTATAGTTAAATCCGCCCTCTCATAATATTGTAAAGCGCTAAGGAATCTGTTGGCGCTATATAAATGGCAATAATAATAATAATAATAGTAATAATAATATAAATTGGCATGTGGGACACTTTTTCCAGATTTGCATGAAAAGACTATCGTTTTATACTGTTATTACTCCGAGAGAACAGTGTTTACTGTGAATACGACACACTACTTAATTTTATACTCAATTGTTTAATTATTTAGATTTTTAAATTTATCAGTTTTCAGATGCTTAATTTTGACTTTCCCTTACCAAAAAAGTTTTTTTTTTTTTACTTTTTCTTTCTTACTTGCTTATAATATGCTCATAGAATGCCTTGCTAGCACACCAGGCACCCAAAATATTAAAACCTTTCACATTTATGTGCAATCACACAATTTGCTCTTCCAAATGAGAATACCTCTTGATGTGTTCTGTTATATTTGCTGTGAGTTTTGCTGGGTTAGCTGTACAACTGCAATTATTTATGTTGCACCAACATATTCACAGATTCTGCAGTGTTGTACAATGGAGAGTAACACAAATCTTTCATTCTAACAAAAAAAATAAGACATGTACAGTAAGCAAGAGGGCCGTTGACTAAACCTTAAGCCAACAGTTAAAATAAGTGGTGCTCCAGAAATTCCCTGAGAAATTGTTACAGTAAATTCTGAGGTTTAATCAATTTAATCCCCGAGCTGGGATGGTTGTCCCATGCCTTGTTCTGTTAAAGTATTCACTGCATCCTAACATTACATTAAATGGTTATTCACATGTAAGAGAACAAATTGAAGCTCTGCATTTCACAACTATGTGATACACTGATCTGACAACCATGTTTCAATGTGTCAATATGTCATTTGAATGACATACAGGAAACATACTTATGCTCTGGCAAACGCTAACTTGACTGGTATTTAGAGTGGTTTTGTGATTTAGCTCATGCAGGGGGTAAATTATAGCCAGTAACATATTTTCATCTCAGGTGCCTATAACCCCAGAGCTCTCAGACATCCTACCTTCCACGAAAAAGACTCATAAAGGGAGCTCGTGTAAGGTCCTATATGCATCTTCGGATTTTGCAGAAAACAATAAAAGACGCATGCAATAGACAATAAAGATGATTGATGCTAGGAGCTCTGTTGGACTACATTTCCCATAATGCTCTTACAGTTATAATAATTATAATTATCATTACTATAGCACCAACATCTTCCATAGCGCTATACAATTATAAAGTGGGGATATTTGACAGCAAGTAAGTTGCATGCAGAATATAAAAGAGAAAGGAGGTGAAGAAGGCCCTGCTGAAACGAGCCTCCAAATAATTCTGGCAAAGCAGCGGTGGAGATGAAGTCCACAACATCTGGTGTGCTGAAGGTTGCCTAATCGTGTCCTAAGAGGTTATTAATAATGCACAATTGTATATCAGTGTCCAAAAAGTAGACAGGTCACCACGGTAGCCAACAGATTGTTACTACAAATTGTTCCAGTATTGGGACTTTGTAAAAAAAAGTTGGTTCTAAAAGCATTCATGGGATTAAACTGGCATTCCAGAGCGCAGGGCAAATTTCTGTCTTATTTCATAACCATTTTACAGATATGGAGCTATTGAATATATACTAGGCATAAGTCTCCTTTTACAACATAATAAAGGAACACTATAGCCTGTATTCCTAATAGTGCACCATTGTCCCTAGTTCTGTAGGTCTCCCCACCCACCCCCCCATTTGATTAAAGCCCCCTTTTTTTTAACCTTACCTCTTTCTATGGTGGGACCTAATGTGCATGCATGGCACAAATGAATGCTTCCCCATAGGAAAGCATTGGATTAATGCTTTCCTATGTGGAACATAGAAGATGTTAGACATATTCATGCAGAGAGTGAGGATGTCTAAAGTCAGATAGCGAAGTAAAACTCTGCTAGGGACCAGGATCGCCTCTAGAGGCTGTCTGGAAGACAGTCACTAAAGGTGGACAAAACCCTCCAATGTGATTGTTGCTGTTTCCCAGAGTTAAACAGACAGGGGCACTGTACCCTGACCACTTCAATCACATGCAGTGGTATGGGTGCTTATAATATCCCTTTAAAGTTTGAACTGGATACGATCTGCAACTCTGTAATGGATGTACTTATATGCATTGTCCTTGTGGAGCCTGCTTAGTCTATATCATGGTATCTTTTAAAATTAGAATTATCGTTTGTTCTGGATCCCAAAAGAAGGCTGTATTTTCAACTTTCTCTTTTGTGGGGATTGGCAATATCTGCCAATCCAACTAAGCAGCAGAGCACATAATTAAAAAAAAAATAATAATTCACTTTCATTAAAGCGCTTATTAATTTTTAATTTTTATTTTTTTTACTTTAATTTCCTTTTAAAGGGTAAGTTTGTGAAAGAAGAAGCCAAGTCTGATCTTTCGGGATGATAAGCAATGCCCTTTAATTAACAAGTTCATGCAGACTGAGTCATTTTCATGGGTGGTGGGAGGATTTTTAAGTTTTCAAAGAATGTTGTTTTTTCTCTTTTCTAGGAAAACAAGGAAACAATAGCAGTGACACGTTAAGAAGTTGAATTCTTGGTAATCACTGTTATTTTTTCTAAACAACTGCACACCTATTAGTATGTCACATTTTTTTTTTTTTTAAATTGAAATTTTTTATTTATTTTCCAATGGAGAATAACTTGGGGGTCCAGAAAGAATAAAGGGAAGGGGGGTACATGACATAGAAATCATGTCTAGTTTATGAATTTTTACAAATTTTTACATGGATTTTTATGTTGCATTACATTTCATTATTCCCATCTGTGGCCCTGGGTGTCTATGAGAATGTATGTATTTAAGTGGGTAGCGGAGATGGTGGAATAAGAAATAATTTAAACTGGCCATCCCATATGCTACGTGACACTGTAAGTATTATTATGTAGTATTAGGTATCGGATATCGAATATCATCCGGATATATACTTCTAGAGGTAATTATAGAGATTCTGTTCTTATACGCTCAGTAAAACATGGGTGGTATGCTCGCTAACTGTGTGAGTATACATTAAGATGTTCATTGTGTGTTGGTAGGGTTTAGATGTGTCTATGCCTTTGTCTCTGATTTAGGGGTATTATATCTGCAATGGGTGAGCTAATTCTTATTTTTTCCGTGTGGGGAAAGATTCTTATTTCTGAGATTCATTTTGGTATGTTGGCAGTTATTTAAGGGACGCCAAGGTTTTCAGAGCTCTTCTGTTCTTCTGGTCTTCAGGTGTAATTCGGATGAGAGTATTTCGAACCTGTAATATTGGTGTATATTTTCCAATAGTTCTGTTTTGGACGGACAGTACAAGCTTTTCCAATGCGATGCCAGGAAGTATGTCACATTTTATCAAAGTTTATTTAGTAAATGTGTAAAATTGGGCCGCAAAAAACCCAACAAAAAATAAAGTCAATTAAAAAACAGTAAAAGACACATATTTAAGTTACTGAAAGTTTTAATTTTAGTTATCACATTTACAGTGACTTTAGTCACTATTTATCATTGCGTCAAGTAGCCCCATAATTTTATCAGTCTGACCTATATATGTAAAACTATATTCCCAAGTAACTCAACAAACATCCACAGCATTGTAGATATATGTAGGTCACACTTATTACCATGGATGAAAATGGGACAAGTTAAGTAGTCCCGTTACTCAAAAAAGAGAAAGTGTCAGTTATGGTATATGTTACTGGCAGCTGTGTGTACGAGTCAATCATAAAGGCATAGTATAATAATAGTGATCATGGCGAGAATCACAGGTAGCATGGAATCATTTTTTAAATATGAACTAGTGTGTCACTCTTTTAAAAGTTTAACATGATGCAAATTAAAGTTTGCCTTATATTTGATGTTAAACAGTTTATGTAATGTTACATATGTAACAAAGCATTCAGTTTTACACAATGCTGAATTCTAAAACACAGTTTAAAACAATGCTTGTACCTGCTTATAATGGCCTTAATGGAATTCATTTAAGCTTTTTTTTTTTTTAAATGATCACAATCTGTTAGAAAAACATTTTATTTCTAATACTAAAGCTGTATTCCTAACACTACAGTGTCCCAATGCCTTACCACCCACATGGCTAAAAACACTTAAAAACAACCCCCTCATTCCAGCTCTGAGGTCCCTCGGCACTGGCTTCATCTCTGCCTCATCTGACATTAGCGACGAGGAAGGAACCTAATGCCCTTGCACACATTAGGCCTTCCCCATAGGAAAGCATTGAATCAACTCTTTCTTGTAGGGGATTTGAAGACGATGTATGTCCTCATGCAAAGTGTTTCATGGAGTTAAACTCCGTGGGACAGCAGGAAGCGCCTCTTGTGAGTGTCTGGGTGACAGCCACTAGAGGCAGTCTCAACCCTACAATATAAACATTGCAGTTTTATATTGCAGGGTTAAGGAGACAGGGATACGGCACCCAGAGCACTTCAATAAGATGAAGTGGTATGGGAGCCTATAGGGTCCCTTTAATAGTGACTTGTATAGATACATATTTTGAACGGTTTTGCTAATGAATTGTGATCACTTGAAAATCTTATCCAAAATAATTTATATCAAGACCTCAGATTGGTCCAATATGGAGTGCTCACACTGGGAATTCCTTGTATCATTCTTGTTATTTAAATATTGGCTTCAATGACGTGTACACTTTCCTGAATTGCACTCCACATAGAAGCACAATGGACCGACACAGTTGCAGATTCTTACCCAAACCTATCAAATTCTTTCAAGTTAGCAATCACCTCCTTCGTAGTGTATTCAGATAAGGGCTTGTTACGATATACAGACAGGACATCCAGCATCTCAGCTATAGAGAGGACTCCCTATAGAGAGCTCTGAACTCCCAACTGGCTTCCTACCACGGATCATATTTTGATTAACTTTTAACTTTAGTCTTTCACATTTAATCACCTCAACAATATTTATAATACAATAATAAACCTTTTATCAAATATTGGAAGGAAAATATTTTTTTAAATGATGTATATGTAAATAAAAAATGTGAAGAACTCATCCCTAGCTTTTGTATATGACAGGATCCTTAGGCCATTTTCATGCAGGGACGTATCTTCCGCGAGGCAAACAAGGCAAAAAAAAAAGCCGCCCCCAAACACCCAGGCAGATCCCTTGCTTGCCTTGTGTCCTGGGAGGCTCAAGAGCTGGCCAGCTGGCCACTTTGGAGCCCCCCCGAGGCTAGCGGCAGGCAGCGAGGGAGCATAATCACCTGAGCTCTTCCTGCTCAGCTCCCTTCGCACCGCTTAATGAACCCGGGAAAATGACGTTACTCCGGCTCCCAGCATCACTAAGCGGCGCACGAGGGAGCTGAGCAGGAAGATTAAAGCTCCCTCGCCGCCTGCTCTACCTGTCCGCCCCATGCCTGCCCGCCCAGCAGTCCTGCTGGACAGGTAAGTAACCCACTCCAGCTCTCCCAGGAAGGCTGGGTGGATTTAAAATAAAATTTAAAAAAATAATAATTTGTGAGTGTTGGAAGAAATGTGTAAGTGTGTGTGTGTCTGTGTATGTATGTGTGTGTGTCTGTAAGTGAATGTGTGTGTGTGTCTGTAAGTGTGTATGTGTGTGTCTGTAAGTGTGTGTATCTATGTGAATGAATGTGTGTGTTTGTCGGTCAGTTAGTGTGTATGTGTCGGTCAGTAAGTGCGTGCGTCTGTCAGTGAGAGTGTGCATTTGTCAGTGAGTGTGTACATCTGTCAGTGAGAGTGTGTCTGTCAGTGAGAGTGTGCATCTGTCAGTGTGTGTCCAAGTAATAGTGTGTGTGTATGTCATTGTTTGTCAGTGTATATGAGAATGTGTCTGTCAGTGAGTGTATGCGCCTGACAGTGTGTGTGCGTCTGTCAGTGAGTGTCCAAGTAATAGTGTGTGTATGTCATTGTTTGTCAGTGTATATGAGAGTGTGTGTATGTCAATGAGTGTATGCGTCTGTCAGTCAAAGTGCGGCCTTGACAGAAAGGGGTAAGGAACATTTTTTTTGTTGGGGGGGAGGTGCCTGAGCACCGTCCTGCATAGGGCAGCACAAATCCTAAATACACCACTGTGTTCATGTCCCTAGGGTCATACAGTGTTTGGTAACTCACAGTTAATCTCTGTAGTCTTCCCTGCTTCACTCCCTGCACAGAAATAGGGACGACCACAGAGACTATTGGTTTTTAAACACTGTCTGACCAAAAGTGCATGTATATAGCTGAAAGAGGAGGTGTTTGTACCACAACTAGAAGGCTCTATGAGTCTTGATACAGCACCTGTTGATATCATTCATTGCTTTTGTTCTACAATCTTACATTTCTCTTCTATAAACTTATGAGAGCTTTGTATGTTGTATATAAAACATTAAAGGGACACTATGGTCACCAGAACAACTACAGCTTATTGAATTTGTTCTGGTGAGTAGAATCATTTCCTTCAGGCTTTTTGCTGTAAACACTGTCTTTTCAGAGAAAATGCAGTGTTTACATTACAGTCTAGTGATAACTTCACTGGCCACTCCTCAGATAGCTGTTAGAGATCCGTCCTGGGTCATGGCTGCCTAAAATGCATCCAAACGTTCAGTGTCTCCACCCTCTGCATGCAGACACTGAACTTTCCTCATAGAGATGCATTGATTCAATTAGTCAGTTTTTGTCAGTCTCAGCCAATCCTATAGGGAAGCATTGTGATTGGATCATGCTACCACTTCTGCTGATGTCAGCAAAACAGGGACAAAGCCAGCAGCTCCAGACTTGCATACAAGTAAGATTTAACTATGTTTAGGGAGGCATGAGGGGACCAGGGTGGCTAGATGGTGGTTTTAACCCTATAGGGTCAGGGATGCATGTTTGTGTTCCTGACCCTATAGTGCTCTTTTAAATAAAAAGCAATACTGATGTCTGTAAACAAAATTACCAAGCAATATAGAAACAAAGCACAATCCCAGAAAACAAATGAAGGATGGGTACTTCATAAGCTCTTAGTATGCATTTTTTTATTGCCAAAGAAACAACAGAAAGTAATTTGTTTCAAGAATAGTTGCACGTGCTTGAAGATAATAATAATTATGTTCTTCAATTGTTTATCTATTTTACGTAGAGCTGGGGCATCCCCTTTGAAGGTCAGAGGCGCAGACATTAACGGCATTAGAGTAATTCCATAATCAGCTTTGACAGTACTCGTAGCAATATTATACCTAGTGTTATTTATACTCTACCTGCTACACTCATATTTTAAACACCTGTAACAGGGAGGAGTACATCTTGTGTATTGTATGAATTGGCCCCAGCAGCACCCAATTTATGCATGTTCAGGTAAATGCATCCCCCTGCTTTCATATACATATTTGGTAGTCCAGGCCAACTCCTTGGTTTTGCACCCCTCCTTGCCACAAGTGCCTCATTCCAGGGCCCTATTTAGCCTTGTACTGCATAGAGCCCCAGATAGAAAGTTTTCCCCCATATGTATGAATGTGAAAGGTTACTTATTTAGGCATGGCTTGGGAGATGGGGTTTGGCAGCAGGGTTACCCTTCAAATGTGTCTGAAATGTCTAAATTCACTAATTACATATGGTGTCCACACACTTGTGATCATATAGTGCAATTCAATTATTCACAATACTGTAGACTGTGTTACTCTTGTACTTGAATGTAAGCTTAGTAGATCAAGCACAAACAGGGAAACATTCACGTGGTGTAACTTTCTAAACCTATTACTTGACCACATTAGTCTAGGGCTCAAGGAAGGTCCTCATGTCTTTACTGTTAAGAGAGTAAATAAGTGTGTCTGATGTAGGAAACACCATGTCAAAGTCTCAAAGTAATTAATTGATCGGAAGCTTTATTATACATGTGTACAGCCTACAAAAAATAAAGACAGGTCATCAAAATTCTGCTGCACCTGCACTTTTTCTCTAGTCATTAGGAAGTGTCTGAGATCTCCCACCTAATATTGTTCCTTTTCTCATTGCCTGCGTGTGAGCTGTTGATATTTAAGAAACACTTGTACAGCAGAAATTTTGAATGTACATTGGTTGCCAACGTTCTATTGAAAGCTGTATGGCATGTTGCCACATATACTTTCAATTATAAAATGTAAGGATTATACTAGTAACATACTGCAACAGTAACCTTCCCTAATTTCGTTCAGTTTTTTCCTTTTTTTAAGTAGAATGAAATTGCAAGTGGCAACAATAAAGTCAGATTGTCACAGGAACATTTTGTGCTAAATGAGGTTTGCCTTGACGTGGCAAGCGGGAATTCCCTCCAATTGCCATTGGAGTAACTGAATAAACTTAATTTGTTTAAATATACATAGGGATTTGGGAGAGAGCACAGGTAACTTTTTTTCTTTGTTTTGTACTGTATGTATTGTGGCTGATGTTTACTGTGGTCGTTGCTGCCGCCCAGGAGTGATGGGAGTTTGAGCGCAGGACTTGATTATTTGTATTTGTATCCACTTTTTGTATCACACAGCTATGTTACAATGCTGCCGCCCATCCCATGTTTTCCCTATCGAAAATTACATAGTTGATGCAGAGTCTGGTTTTAATCCATAAAGGGCATATATCACCTAACATTCCTAAATTGTTTGGAATAACGTGCTTTAAAACATCAGGTAGG
Source organism: Pelobates fuscus (assembly GCF_036172605.1). Classification (NCBI taxonomy): domain Eukaryota; kingdom Metazoa; phylum Chordata; class Amphibia; order Anura; family Pelobatidae; genus Pelobates; species Pelobates fuscus. The sequence goes on from NC_086319.1 coordinate 60,091,163, forward strand.
ATGTTGTATCGATCAGGTAGTGTAAGGGTTACGCCCGCTTCACAGTGACAGACCAAACTCCCTGTTTAATGCACCGCAAACAACCGCAAACAGTCCATTTGCACAACTGCAAACACCCCATTTTCAGAAGGTTGGATACCAAGCTAGCCATGTCCCATTCCTTGTCCTCACTGATGTCATTGAAGGTCTCTTCCTCCACCCAGCCACGTACAACACCAAGGGTCGCCGAAAGGTGACAACAAGCCCCCTGTATTTTTTTTTTAAATGTACACTACTGTTACACCAGATATGAGTTGCACTGGTGTGACACTGTGCCCTGGCAGGCCCTGAAACGCACACGTGTGAAGGAAACTGACTGCTATTATATTACGTCAAAAAAGTTTTTTGTTTTTTTAAATGCAAGCTATTGTGACACCAGATATGAGTGGTGGCACTGGGCAAATGGGCACAGTATACGCTGTGAGCCTGACACACACGCTGGCAGGCAGGCAACTGCAATTAGATTACACAGAAAAAAAAAAAAAGCAGACTGATGTTCTAGCCCTAAAAAGGGCTTTTTGGGGTGCTGTCCTTACAGCAGAGATCAGATGAGTCCTTCAGGACTGTAGTGGACAGTGAATACACTAGCCTAGCTATTGATTTCCCTATTAAATCAGCAGCAGCTACACTGTCCCTCCTGTCACTAAGAATGCAGCTTCCGGGGGGCGGGGCCTAGCTGTCATGGAGGAAAGACGCACTTCGTGTGAGCTCCCTCAATATCTCACTTTAAGCAGCTATCAACAAGCGAATTTCACCCCAGAATGGGATGACCCAGCAATGTTGCTCCTACCTGACCGACCCGACATGCTTAATAGTGGTCAGCAACTCGACAGAGTCTTACTTACCTCCGCGTGGCAAGTGTGGCCTGGTGCTCACCGGGCGGGAGAGGCGGCCGATCTCCCGATCCTGGGATGCCCAGAGCAGCTACTTCCCGGCAGGAGCTCCGTTACCCCCCCCTCGGACCGGTGGGGGTTATCCCGGTCCACCCCTGAGAGGCTGTCTGGAGCTAATGGACGCACAGAGCACAGCCGCCCAGGCTGACATACTCATCTGCGACTCTCCCAATATGGTGGCAGCCGCGTGTCCTCCTGGTACCAACAAAGCATGGCAGGGTATTGAGTCTAAGCTGGACAGACTCTTTAATCAATTTTGGAAGCAAATAACAAGCAGGCAGCCCAAACAAGCTCCACCACAGCCCCAACAAGCTCCACCACAGCAAAGCGAAGCAGTCCCCATTAAAACCCACCAACGCAAAAGGCGTCGAAGACAGGACCGGAGGCACAAACAGAAATGCAGAGCCTGCCCCACATCAAGCACTCGCCTCCACCTTAAGCCACCACAATCCCGCACCGGACGTGAAGCACCACCGGGACAGATCCGACCACCCGACAAAACAAGCTTCCACCACCTCAAGCCGCGAACCCGGCACTCAGCCAGATACTTGCCTTTGTTGTTCCAGGTATCAGGGACTCCCAGGGTCTGCACCTGGTGCCCAGAAGGGATCGGGTGAGCACAAGCAGTAAACAGCAGCCTGCCATGCATGTCCCACTATAGCCGATCCTCCACACCATGCCTTTGATCACATGAACTGCTCTTTGCACATTAACTAATCGTAAAGTAGCAAGCGTTTAAACATGTAAATATTTCACCTCCTAAAGAGTTTATTGTCGTAGTTCCTTACATGCCTTTACCTTAACCGTTCATGTATTATGTTATTCACTAGTCTCATCTCATGGGGCGACTCACACTTGATTTATAACTAGTGGTGGAGCTGCTGATATAAATACACAGTTGATAACGAGCAAGCTACACCCTAAACATGACAGCAATCTTTCACAACAATGTACTGCTATATACTCATACCCTCAGTGCAACTAGCCATGATATATGCAAGTTCAGCCTAGCATGCTCAAATATGCTAGGCTGAACACACTTCTGTCTAAAAAAAAAAAAGAAAAAAAGAATGCAGCTTCCAAATGAATCTAAAATGGATGCTGTCCAGGAGGTGAGAGGGTACAGGGTCAAAGTTTACTCAATGATGACGAATAGGGGGCGGACCGAACATCACATATGTTCGCCATCCGTGACGAACGCGACCAAGCTATGTTCGCCAGGAACTATTCGCCAGTGAACCCTTCGGGACATCTCTAGTTGTAAGTAGAATTATTAATTGTCCACTGTATAGTGGTGCAAAATGTGTTAGGATCGCACAAATTGTTTTCGTGTCTTCTGTAAAGTATTGAAACTCTATTCAAAATGAAACTATAACTGTGTAGTCACAAAGGCCTTAATTGATCACAATTTGATAGAAAAACATTTCAAATGATTTATCTGCAAAATTTCGCATAGATTTTAATGGTGAATCCTGTAGATAATGTTTTTCTAACATTCAAAAATATTACATTGAGACCAAAATTGTAGAGCTATAGTGCAGAGGTGTGTTGGTGCTGGTATAACGCTCACAATCTAGTTTGTTCTTCAATACTTACTGCAAAGGAGAGTCCATATTAAAATCAAAAGTTGAAAAAAATTATCTTAAATTGAGCCTTAAAACAACATCATCATTATTCAGAGGAAAGAAAAATCAGACAAAATGTTTCCTTAAATTATGCCAAAAAACCCTAAAAACTTTGGGGTTAAATCATTAAAATGGGAACTGGTGAGAACTTACAATTTACATTTTTCAAGTCATTTTATCCATTTTAGAAAATGTATCCAACCATTTTTCAAATTCAACTTTTCTAGCCTAAAATGTGAGATGTCCTTGTCAGGGGGTTTCAAGTACAGTTTTTGGGATTAGTAATCCCATGTATACTGAGCAAAGAATACTTACCAGATGCTCCAATGATTTATCTAAGTAACATACTGGGACATCAGTACTATGCTGCTCCCTGCTGGTCATCACTGGAACTGCTGGGCCAAGGGTCATCACATTTATGACTAGCAATAATATACTAAATTGGGTTGATGCATGGGTAATGAATTAAATGCCCATGAAATCTTATTTTGTTGGTTGCTGACCTCCAGAGGACTTACTTTTCATTTCCATGCATTAGAGGCTTTTGGCTGTACATATCTGAAATGGACCTTAATCATTCCATGTATCCAAGGGTGCGATATGCACACTGGTTTAGATAGCAAAGCATCCCATCCGATTTCAATAAGTATTAATAATGTTAAATCAACAACACAACAGCTATTCACTTTTCTAAATCTGTGTTCCTCATAAACATTTATTAGATCCACATGGATAGATTTCTTTATGTCTCATATATCTTTACAAAACTTTGAGCTTTGCAAACACTAGCTATTTTGAAAACTTACTTGGTAATGGAAGTAAATTACTTCAACACCCTTATAAGCACACTGTCCCACCAACCCAAATGCCTATTTCACACTTTTAATGCTCTCCTTCTCCCTGTTGCTCTCCCTCTCCCTACCACCCTGTCCGCCTCAAACTTTGCTACTCACTTCACTGAGACGATTTCTACAATCAGGGATGAGATCTCTAACTTCTCTCCCTTCCCTTCCAATACATCTACATCACCCAACCCCACTCACTCCACTGTTCTATGCTCATTCGCATGTACTACAATGGAAGAGGTTTCTGCTCTGCTCCGGTACTCCTGCCCCACCACCTGTTCCATTGATCCTATTTCCTCATATCTCATCCGCACTCTGTCTCCCTCTCTTGCTCTTCCTCTCACTAAAATTCACAATCTCTCCCTTTCCTCTAGCACATGTCTTTCACCCTTCAAGCATGCAACCATAACACTGATTCTGAAAAAAACCAACCTTGACAATAAGGGACGTCATGATATAGGGAGATATTCCTAATACTCAGTCTGTAAAGGCTTGAATGTTTTTATTCTGAGATAATGCTTTTATTTTCTGTCCCAGAAGTACCTGGATATTGGTAAGTTTCATTACCCCTACTTATACCATTTGTGTCACTATATCCCACTCCCTTTAGCATGTAAGATAATTAATCAGGGCCCTAAACCCCTCTGTTCCTGTGGGTCCATTTGTCTGGTTACAATTACATGTCTGTTAGTCCACCCATTGTACAGCGCTACGGAATTTGCTGGCGCTATATAAATAATAAAATAATAATAATAATAATATAGCATAAAGGAGATAACCTGCTCTCACATGATTTATGAACTCAAGATTAGACTAGGTTAGTTTTGGATTGAATTCCAGTGTTGCCGAATTTGAGGCGATCGGGATGATAAAAAGAAATTCCAATACCAGGTACCACGTACCACGTTTTTTTCATGAAGACAAATAAGCAGCCTAGTGTCCCAGGATGGACAAGAGATCTGTGCAATCATGTAGGCTGGACCTCCTGTTCCATCAAGAGGTAAAAATAAAAAGAGATGATGATTAGGTTAGAGGACAGCCACTAAATATTGATTTTATTCACAGATCAAATGACCAATAAAGGGGAACAAAAGGAGAAGAAATAAAACATTTCTACGTCCAAACAGGATTCTTCTAGACACTTTGACTGTAGCTACTGAGGGAGACGATCCAGTGGTAATCCTGTGTTTGCCCTTGCTGTGACTGTGTGGGAGTGGGAGACGACCTGGGTCATTGGTTCTAGTGTGAGACTATTCTTAGCATTTGCTGTTTCTAGCAGCTATTACTGCCCGGAACACTCAAAAATAAAACTTTGAGTGTGAAATAGGAGATTGGCACTTGGTAAGCACCTTGTTCTTGTCTTGCCTAACTTACATTTAAAATTTAAAGGTTGTCCCTCTCTAGATAATAACAAATATTGTATCACATACAGAAATTTAAATGTTTGTCTTATATACAACCTTGTAAATATAAAGCACACAAACACAATCCAGATAGAAATTTAAAACGTAGAATCACATGAATTAGCTTTAGAGAGTACAGCGGCCTAAAGTATTTAACAAGGGATGATAATCATAGCGTGAGAAAAAATACAAGCACTTGTTGGATTTTTAATTGAGACACTGTGAGAAATGCGAAAGACTGTCAAGTGAACAGAGAGTGCATTATATAAAATAACACAATTTGATATAGCAAAAAGAAATCCATCTCGGAATCTAAATCGTTTTAAATCATTTCTAATTTTCTTCTGTGATTAGAGCACTTGAAGCATACATCACCCTCTCTTGAATTTATAAACTATATCTTAATTTTTCAAGTGCTAGAAAATCCAATACTATTAAAGTTAAAGTAGCTATTGTGAATGATATTTTTACTTATTATCTTATAATTCAGAATAGTCCTCAGTTCCCGAAGGACCTGTTGCAGAATGTAATCTAATACATTTTTATAATGGTGGAGGGAAGCAGTCTTAGTGGTAAAGATAATTTGCAACAACCTACAGGTAATCATTATTATTATTTAATAATTTTTTAATTAATTATTATATAGCACCAGCATTCTCCACTGTGCTTTACAAGGGATATATAGAATTCAGTAAATGACAGGCAAAATAAAACTGACAGACAGAGGTGAAGATGAGCTTACAATCTAGGAGTAACTGGTATAAGGGATCCAGACCATTCTATAGGTGACTCTTCCCCTCTTATATTTCTGCTCACTTTTTAAGAACTGATCACCTTAATGAATTTCAACCAGTGTTTCAGAAAATGTGAGGTTGACAGGTATGATGCATGTTTAGTAAAACTTATAAAAGTGGTGCGTACCACACAGTAGCGTATTTGAAATTTGTGTTGCCCTAGGCACAACTAAATCTAAATTTTCCCCATCAATTTGTGTCAAGGCCACTTTTTTGACTGACAGACACACCCTCATTGATACATGCACTGACATACACTCACTGACAGATACAGTCATTGGCACAGACAGGATTTAACCAAAAAACATTTTCACTGACAGACACACACTGACACACACACTCACTGACAGGCACACACTCTCAGATACACATACACTGACATACACTCACTGACAGATACACAATGACACAAACTCACACACACATCCTCACTGATTTGACACACTCTGACAGACACACATACACTCACTGACAAACACACACACACACACTGTAACGGACCGTTTCAGCAGACAATGGGTTAAAATCCGTTTAGGCGATATTCCCCTTTCAGATATAAAGGCAGCTACTGTAGAACACCAAACTCCCGAATTGAATACAAGTGAATGCACCAAACTCCCGAACTGCATACAAGAGAATAAGGTAGCACTCCAAACTCCCGAACCGGAACCTCACGAATAGCTGCAAGCAGACGAACAGGAAAAGCTCCAAAGCGGCTTACACTCCTGGCAATCAGTCTCTAACAGCATACAGTGAATCCCCCCAAGCAACACCACTGGACCTCAGGGAATCCCCTCAGCTCTCCCACAGGTAAGGAGGCTGGGGGGATTAAATAAAAAAAAATGTGTGTTAGTGTGTGTGTGTGTGTGTTAGTGAGTGTGTTAGTGTGTGTGTGTTAGTGAGTGTGTTAGTGTTAGTGTGTGTGTGTGTTAGTGAGTGTGTTAGTGTGTGTGTTAGTGTTAGTGTGTGTGTGTTAGTGAGTGTGTTAGTGTTAGTGTGTGTGTTAGTGTTAGTGTGTGTGTTAGTGTGTGTGTGTGTGTTAGTGTTAGAGTGTGTGTGTTAGTGAGTGTGTTAGTGTTAGAGTTAGTGTGTGTTAGTGTTAGTGTGTGTGTGTTAGTGAGTGTGTTAGTGTTAGTGTGTGTTAGTGTTAGAGTGTGTGTGTTAGTGAGTGTGTTAGTGTTAGTGTGTGTGTGTTAGTGTTAGTGTGTGTGTGTGTGTTAGAGTGTGTGTGTTAGTGAGTGTGTTAGTGTTAGTGTGTGTGTTAGTGTTAGTGTGTGTGTTAGTGTTAATGTGTGTGTTAGTGTGTGTGTGTGTTAGTGTTAGAGTGTGTGTGTTAGTGAGTGTGTTAGTGTTAGAGTTAGTGTGTGTGTTAGTGTTAGTGTGTGTGTGTGTTAGTGAGTGTGTTAGTGTTAGTGTGTGTTAGTGTTAGAGTGTGTGTGTTAGTGAGTGTGTTAGTGTTAGTGTGTGTGTGTGTGTTAGTGTGTGTGTGTTAGAGTGTGTGTGTTAGTGAGTGTGTTAGTGTTAGAGTTAGTGTGTGTGTTAGTGTTAGTGTGTGTGTGTTAGTGAGTGTGTTAGTGTTAGAGTGTGTGTTAGTGAGTGTGTTAGTGTTAGAGTTAGTGTGTGTGTTAGTGAGTGTGTTAGTGTTAGAGTTAGTGTGTGTGTTAGTGTTAGTGTGTGTGTGTTAGTGAGTGTGTTAGTGTTAGTGTGTGTGTGTGTGTTAGTGTGTGTGTGTGTGTTAGTGTGTGTGTTAGTGAGTGTGTTAGCGTGTGTGTGTTAGTGTGTGTGTTAGTGTTAGAGTTAGTGTGTGTGTTAGTATGTGTGTTAGTGAGTGTGTTAGTGTTAGAGTGTGTGTTAGTGTTAGTGTTAGTGTGTGTGTGTTAGTGAGTGTGTTAGTGTTAGAGTGTGTGTTAGTGAGTGTGTTAGTGTTAGAGTTAGTGTGTGTGTTAGTGAGTGTGTTAGTGTTAGAGTTAGTGTGTGTGTTAGTGTTAGTGTGTGTGTGTGTTAGTGAGTGTGTTAGTGTTAGTGTGTGTTAGTGAGTGTGTTAGTGTTAGTGTGTGTGTGTGTTAGTGTGTGTGTGTTAGTGTGTGTGTGTTAGTGTGTGTGTGTGTGTTAGTGTGTGTGTTAGCGTGTGTGTGTTAGTGTGTGTGTTAGTGTTAGAGTTAGTGTGTTTGTTAGTGTGTGTGTGTTAGTGAGTGTATTAGAGTGTGTGTTAGTGTTAGTGTGTGTGTTAGTGTTAGTGTGTGTGTTAGTGTTAGTGTGTGTGTTAGTGTTAGTGTGTGTGTTAGTGTTAGTGTGTGTGTTAATGTGTGTGTGTCTGTTACTGAGTGTTTGTGTGCGTCTGTCACTGAGTGTGTGTCTGTCAGTAAATGTGTGCGTCTGTTCATGAGAGTGTGTGTGTTTGTGTGTCTTAAGCACTTACCTTTCTCCAGCGCCGGACTCCCTTGGCGCTGGGGATCTCTCCACCCCGATCCGCCTCTCAGCTCCGAATGCACATGCGTGGCAAGAGCCACGCGCGCATTCAAACCGCCCATAGGAAAGCATTACTCAATGCTTTCCTATGGATGTTCAGCGTCTTTTCACTGTGATTTTCACAGTGAGAATCGCAGAAAATCCTCTAGCGGCTGTCAATGAGACAGCCACTAGAGGCTGGATTAACCCTCAGTGAAACATAGCAGTTTCTCTGAAACTGCTATGTTTTCAGCTGCAGGGTTAAAACTAGAGAGACCTGGCACCCAGACCACTTCATTGAGCTGATGTGATCTGGGTGTCTGTAGTGGTCCTTTAAGTGTATGTGTTTATGCATGCACTGGCGTACATACCACGGTTGCATGGGTCGCAGCTCTGCAACCAGGTGCCCGCCGCCATGTGTTGCGGCCCCAGCCCGCGCAGAGCAAGCGTGTGCGCGCGCGCACGCGGGGGGGGGGCACAGATCAGTTTTCGCACCGGGGCCCCATGGGTTGTGTGTACGCCACTGAGTACTACACTCTGCCGCTGGGGAATGGAGACTGGGCTCCCAAATCCCAACAAATAACACTGCCGCTGGGGAATGGAGCCTGGGCTCCCAATTCCCCAAAAATAACCCTGCCGCTGGGGATCTGAGTCGACTGCCCAGCATCCCTGTAGCTAACCCTGCCGCTGGGGAGGGAGGACGCTGCTCTCCTCTCCCTGTACTTCACACTGCCTTTCCGGCATACCACTCTGCTGCTGGAGGGCAGGAACAACTACCTCTGCCCCCTGTATCTCAGCCTGCCGCTGGGGAGGGAGGACGCTGCTCTCCTCTCCCTGCACTTCACACTGCCTTCCCGGCATATCACTCTGCTGCTGGAGGGCAGGAACAACTACCTCTGCCCTCTGTAACTCAGCCTACCGCTGGGGAGGGAGGACACTGCTCTCCTCTCCCTGTACTTCACACTGCCACTGGGGAATGGAGACTGGGCTCCCAATTCCCTGCAGGACCGGTGGAGAGACCTCGGTCCCATCTCCACCGGCCACCTGGGGTTCTTCCCAGTAAAACTTTACCATCTCGTCCCCGCTGAATGGGTCTGGCTCTGGGTCTGTCATGCTGCTCTCCTGCTGAGCCTTCTCACTGTATTGAAACAGCTGCTGGTAGCCCTGTTCTAGCTTCATCTCCTGGGTCACCAGGTGGACCAGGTCTTGCTCCATCTCGTGAGTGTCGTCCCAGTCATACCTGCTCTCCCTCCACTCCAAGAGATCACTGAACCATGCTTGTGTAGGGCTCCCAAATTCGAGCTCTGAAAAAGACTCCCATAACAAGCCAGGACCATCAAACTCCTCTCCCTCTGGCTTGTCATGCTCGGCTGTCCAGGGCAGGTACTGTTCCCCATACCACCAGAGCGCCTGGTAGGCATCTTCCAGCCACATTTCCTGCCATACCCGGAGCTCCAATTCCTTCACCCATTCCTCCAGGGGCTTCTCTCCCAGGAAGGGCATCCGCAGGGCTAGTCGCTTCTGCAATCGCTGGTCTTCCTTGGGGAGTCTCTCGCCCCGCTGGTACTCCACAATACCCAGTGCCTGGTACCAAATGCCTTTGCGGACTGCATCTCGGTCATCCATGACACCCTCATCATACTCCACTGCTGGTTCCATCCTGGTGCTGTCAGGGTCGCTGTACTGAGACATGCGTTGCCCACAAATTGTAAAATCCAAAGAAATGGTACAAAGGGAGAAAAAACTGTCCTTAAGGTGAAACCTAATATAGGAATATTGGTATCAAAAAGATGTTCCTAATTCGTGTTAGGAACTAAACTTTCTTAAAGTCACTAACAAAAAAGTATAGTGTACTATAGCGGTAGACGTTAAAATATAATACTTTAATAGGGTAGAGAAACGTTCCTAACGTAAACTGTCACCAATTTTAAGGCACAGTATATGCTGGCTAGCTCTTGGCTAGCATCCAGAATTACTGGCACAAGAAAATCGGGGCGTATAGATAGGGGGATAAACACAGAGGGAAAGACACAACATAAAATGTAGACACAAGTTGTTTGGTAGTTCAACTCTGTGTGCAAAAATATCGTTATTCAATTAGAATGAGTATAAGTATTGAATAACCTGTCGTAGTTCAATTCAAATAAATATAAGTATCAAATAACCATGTATTACATAATTCACTTGTAACCAAATGTATGTATCAACACATGCTCGGGGTAAGGCAGTTTATCAGAAGGCCTCCCAAAGAGCAAATGTGTGGCTAATCTCTTCAGCAGTATCCAATGAGGATTAACTTGATAGTTATATATTGTTGTAAACTATTCAAGGTAATGCTTAGTTTTTCGTGTCTATAGAAAAAAGGTCGCCGGTGTTAAAGACCTGGACGTAATTGTCAGCCCGGGTGGGCTCCGAGATTCTGAGGCAAATGCTTCCTAAGAGGTGATTAGTGGATAGGAAAGTGTCGGTTGCCTCGGTCATCGGTATGGTGTTGAATAGACCGCTTAGTGTACTTAATTATCTATACACGTAATGCTAGACGTGGTTTAGCGTTTTTCCGTGACTGGGCACCGGTTCAGAGAAGTAAATGACATCAGACCAAATTGCGGGAGAAGTATATCTGTGTCTTAGTTCAGAGAAATCTGTATACTAGGTGACCACTGTCTTGCTCCAGGGTATTCTACCGTAATGAGACAGATAGTGGAGTGAATGTCGAGAGCGGTTAGTATACAGAAAGACCTCTGTCATGTTATGCCATACTTGGATGTACAATAAAATAGCTACTGGAAATCGTACATGTGTAGTATGTCTGCTAGATTACTTCTTGGTATGATGCCTGGCCTTTTGAGATTTGTAAGACAAGTCATACGGTATGTACTGAAGAATGGTCAGATTTTATCCACTCGCTCTTTCCAAGATAGTCGCCTTGGATGAGATAAATATTGAGATGGATGTTTAGTCTGCCGAGTGTACAGTGTTACCGCTGAATTGCTTCTCAAATTCGTGCCGGCTATTACAAATACTCATGTTCTCAGTGTTGGTACAGTTGGTTAGGTGCTGGTCACATAACGTTTTCCTCTAGATTGATAGTCCAATTATTTTCGTCAGCTTCTCTACTTTAAACAGTTCTAGAGACTCAAAGAAAAGAGAGAAAGATGCCTTCGAGGGCATCAGTAATAGTAAAGCCAATACTCAATTAGTAATCACCTATTAATAGAGACATATGTTTAAATATTGTATCCATATAGGAAATAATACAATTGAATTAAAGAAGGAGATCTTTTTGATACGGGTGTGATTTAAAGATCAGTGGTGGTATTCTTCCAGTTACTGCTGAGAATAATGTCAGTCAGTATAGTAAGTTGCTCGTCACAATATAATGTGTAGGAGCATAGAGTGTATAGGGACACCATTTTGAGTGTAGATAGTTTGCAAAAAGGAACCAGTAGACGGAGAGTGGTAGTGGGTCGTACTCAGTCGCCTAAAGTTACTGGTGAATAAATGGTGTGTAATTGAAGTCTTCGTTTAGGCCATGAGGGGCTAAAGTTTTGAAGGTGAAAATCCAGTGAGATTCTTTTTGTAGTAGGATTTTATTAAAATCACCTTTCCTTGGGTTGGGCATTAGTTTCTCAATGGCCTGGAATCGTAGATTGTCACTAATGCCATTGTGGAAATTAACGATGTGTCGTGCTACTGTAGTTGGAGTAACAGTATTCTTGATGGAATTAATGTGCTGCAAGACCCTTCGTCTAAACTGTTGGAAGGTCTTGCCTATATACTGGATTCCACAGCTACACGTGATAAGGTATATCAGTCGAGTGGTGCCACAGTTTATCAGGGCGTTGGTGACGACGCTGACACGTGTTTGAGTGGAGATCACTGATTTGGTGGGTAAGATGTACTGGCAGGCCTTGCAATGGCCGCATTTATAGGTTCCCTTTAAATCAGAGAGCCAGTTTGATGGTGCTGAAAGGGAGGAGAGGTGACTGTGGACCAATTGATCCTGTAAGTTGGGAGGTCTCCGTGCTGTTAAGGATGGGTGGCTGGGTAATATTTTTTGGAGGGCAGGATCATGTTGGAGAATGGGCCAATTCCTTTTAAAAATGTTGGTCATACATTCCCAGCCTTGGTCGAAGGTGGCAATACAGCGGGGAGTCCTGGAGTCTTGTACAGGTCTAGTGAAGTGAAGACTGGAGTGTCTGTCAGTACCACTTGCTCGTTGAAATGCCCGTTTGAGAACCCGGTTTGGGTATTGTAGTTCTTTATAGAGGGATTTCAGAAGTTGGCATTCATTATAAAAGGTCTCATCTTTTGAGCAGTTCCGTCTTGCCCTTAGATACTGACCATAGGGGATAGAGGCTTTGAGTCGATACGGATGGTGGCTGGTCCAATGTAGTAGGCTGTTTGTGGAAGTTTCTTTTCTAAAAAGTTCGGTCTGAATGGTTCCGTCTTGTTCCAAGATGATCTTGAGGTCCAAGAACACTAACTGGTGCTCATCAATCACGTGTGTCAAACTGAGATTGATGTCATTGTCATTTAACGTCTTGACGAAATCTTCAAACATGGTCACGGAACCTGTCCACAGGAGCAGCATGTCATCTATATACCAGTGCCAGGTTAAGATGAATTCATGGAACTGGCTAAACTTTGTGGTGGTGACGACATGTTGCTCCCACCATCCCAGGAATAGATTGCCATATGTGGGCGCACACGCTGTCCCCATAGCAGTGCCGGAGATCTGGAGATAGTAGGAACCGTTAAACACAAAGTAATTGTGTGTCAAGACAAACTCGAGTGAGGCCAAGATGAGATCCTTTAGCTCGTCATTATATGAGGTGTTGTTTAGAAAGAACCTACAGGCCCTCAATCCCATCTGGTGGGGTATGTTAGTGTATAGAGAGACCACATCTAGGCTAGCCAGTTGTGCATAGGGAGGAACGGTCATGTCCTGATTTCCATGGACGGGTACCTAATAATTAAACCAGCCGACAAAGGCGGGAATATTGTGCTCCTAAACCGCTCTGAATATGTTCTTATGTGCCTGTCTCATCTGAATGACACCACTTACTACAGAACACTTCCTTCAGATCCCACTAACATCTACGTCAATGAACTTGAAACTCTTCTACATGACGCTCTAAGTCAACAGATTATCAACCAAGACGAACTCAAATTTCTGCATCCAAACAGAACCCCTACCATTGCGACTTTTTATTGTTTACCCAAAGTGCATAAGGGTATTCGACCTCCCCCTGGTAGACCCATCGTCTCTGGTAATAAATGTCTGACCGAATGCCTGAGTAAATTCATTGAAAAAATTCTACACCCCTTAGTGCTAAAATTACCTTCCTACCTCCAGGACACTAAATCGACTCTACTTATGTTGCAGGACATGACCGTTCCTCCCTATACACAACTGGCTAGCCTAGATGTGGTCTCTCTATACACTAACATACCCCACCAGATGGGATTGAGGGCCTGTAGGTTCTTTCTAAACAACACCTCATATAATGACGTGCAAAAGGATTTCATCTTGGCCTCACTCGAGTTTGTCTTGACACACAATTACTTTGTGTTTAACGGTTCCTACTATCTCCAGATCTCCGGCACTGCTATGGGGACAGCGTGTGCGCCCACATATGCCAATCTATTCCTGGGATGGTGGGAGCAACATGTCGTCACCACCACAAAGTTTAGCCAGTTCCATAAATTCATCTTAACCTGGCACCGGTATATAGATGACATGCTGCTCCTGTGGACAGGTTCCGTGACCATGTTTGAAGATTTCGTCAAGATGTTAAACGACAATGACATCAATCTCAGTTTGACACACGTGATTGATGAGCACCAGTTAGTGTTCTTGGACCTCAAGATCATCTTGGAACAAGACGGAACCATTCAGACCGAACTTTTTAGAAAATAAACTTCCACAAACAGCCTACTACATTGGACCAGCCACCATTTGTATCAACTCAAAGCCTCTATCCCCTATGGTCAGTATCTAAGGGCAAGACAGAACTGCTCAAAAGATGAGACCTTTTATAATGAATGCCAACTTCTGAAATCCCGCTTCAAAGAACTACAATACCCAAACCGGGTTCTCAAACGGGCATTTCAACGAGCAAGTGGTACTGACAGACACTCCAGTCTTCACTTCACTAGACCTGTACAAGACTCCAGGACTCCCCGTTGTATTGCCAACTTCGACCAAGGCTGGGAATGTATGACCAACATTTTTAAAAGGAATTGGCCCATTCTCCAACATGATCCTGCCCTCCAAAAAATATTACCCAGCCACCCATCCTTAACAGCACGGAGACCTCCCAACTTACAGGATCAATTGGTCCACAGTCACCTCTCCTCCCTTTCAGCACCATCAAACTGGCTCTCTGATTTAAAGGGAACCTATAAATGCGGCCATTGCAAGGCCTGCCAGTACATCTTACCCACCAAATCAGTGATCTCCACTCAAACACGTGTCAGCGTCGTCACCAACGCCCTGATAAACTGTGGCACCACTTGACTGATATTCCTTATCACGTGTAGCTGTGGAATCCAGTATATAGGCAAGACCTTCCAAAAGTTTAGACGAAGGGTCTTGCAGCACATTAATTCCATCAAGAATACTGTTTCTCCAACTACAGTAGCACGACACATCGTTAATTTCCACAATGGCATTAGTGACAATCTACGATTCCAGGCCATTGAGAAACTAATGCCCAACCCAGGGAAAGGTGATTTTAATAAAATCCTACTACAAAAAGAATCTCACTGGATTTTCACCTTCAAAACTTTAGCCCCTCATGGCCTAAACGAAGACTTCAATTACACACCATTTATTCACCAGTAACTTGAGGCGACTGAGTACGACCCACTACCACTCTCCGTCTACTGGTTCCTTTTTGCAAACTATCTACACTCAAAATGGTGTCCCTATACACTCTATGCTCCTACACATTATATTGTGACGAGCAACTTACTATACTGACTGACATTATTCTCAGCAGTAACTGGAAGAATACCACCACTGATCTTTAAATCACACCCGGATCAAAAAGATCTCCTTCTTTAATTCAATTGTATTATTTCCTATATGGATACAATATTTAAACATATGTCTCTATTAAGAGGTGATTACTAATTGAGTATTTATTATCACATATATACAATATATATTCCTTATTACTAATTCCCAATATACTAATCACCTCTTATTGTAACATAGCACAATCCGTTTTTATACCATCCTGAAATGTTTTCAATAATTTCAGTGACAAGTATGAGAACTATATGTGCACAAGAACTTCGGCATGTACATGTCACAAATCAAACCACTGTGAGCTCTTTACATTTCTGATCCTATTGAGCCACCGTAGTTTCTCACTCCCTGACAGCCGAAATCTGACCAATCAGCTGCTAGGGCGGGATTTATAAATTCCACCACTGGAGGGAGTCATTTCCCCCTGACGAGCCCCTAAACAGGGCGAAACGCGCGTCGGGTCCTTCCGACATTACTCTACATTCGCATTAGAAACACTGTATACCTAACTGCTCCTCGGACGACTTTAACAATCCAACTTGTTCTGGATACCGACCAAGGCACTGGGGCATATAGGTCAGTTAGAAACAGTGCGGAATAATCAACCGACCGACTGGTGGTCTCTATTTCTAACCACTTAACCACTTTGCTAATTTTATCACGGCTAACTCTATTCATTGGCAAATCACTTATATTCTGGCTTTACTATTACTGATGCCCTCGAAGGCATCTTTCTCTCTTTTCTTTGAGTCTCTAGAACTGTTTAAAGTAGAGAAGCTGACGAAAATAATTGGACTATCAATCTAGACGAAAACGTTATGTGACCAGCACCTAACCAACTGTACCAACACTGAGAACATGAGTATTTGTAATAGCCGGCACGAATTTGAGAAGCAATTCAGCGGTAACACTGTACACTCGGCAGACTAAACATCCATCTCAATATTTATCTCATCCAAGGCGACTATCTTGGAAAGAGCGAGTGGATAAAATCTGACCATTCTTCAGTACATACCGTATGACTTGTCTTACAAATCTCAAAAGGCCAGGCATCATACCAAGAAGTAATCTAGCAGACATACTACACATGTACGATTTCCAGTAGCTATTTTATTGTACATCCAAGTATGGCATAACATGACAGAGGTCTTTCTGTATACTAACCGCTCTCGACATTCACTCCACTATCTGTCTCATTACGGTAGAATACCCTGGAGCAAGACAGTGGTCACCTAGTATACAGATTTCTCTGAACTAAGACACAGATATACTTCTCCCGCAATTTGGTCTGATGTCATTTACTTCTCTGAACCGGTGCCCAGTCACGGAAAAACGCTAAACCACGTCTAGCATTACGTGTATAGATAATTAAGTACACTAAGCGGTCTATTCAACACCATACCGATGACCGAGGCAACCGACACTTTCCTATCCACTAATCACCTCTTAGGAAGCATTTGCCTCAGAATCTCGGAGCCCACCCGGGCTGACAATTACGTCCAGGTCTTTAACACTAGCGACCTTTTTTCTATAGACACGAAAAACTAAGCATTACCTTGAATAGTTTACAACAATATATAACTATCAAGTTAATCCTCATTGGATACTGCTGAAGAGATTAGCCACACATTTGCTCTTTGGGAGGCCTTCTGATAAACTGCCTTACCCCGAGCATGTGTTGATACATACATTTGGTTACAAGTGAATTATGTAATACATGGTTATTTGATACTTATATTTATTTGAATTGAACTACGACAGGTTATTCAATACTTATACTCATTCTAATTGAATAACGATATTTTTGCACACAGAGTTGAACTACCAAACAACTTGTGTCTACGTTTTATGTTGTGTCTTTCCCTCTGTGTTTATCCCCCTATCTATACGCCCCGATTTTCTTGTGCCAGTAATTCTGGATGCTAGCCAAGAGCTAGCCAGCATATACTGTGCCTTAAAATTGGTGACAGTTTACGTTAGGAACGTTTCTCTACCCTATTAAAGTATTATATTTTAACGTCTACCGCTATAGTACACTATACTTTTTTGT
This sequence comes from Pelobates fuscus, assembly GCF_036172605.1. NCBI lineage: Eukaryota > Metazoa > Chordata > Amphibia > Anura > Pelobatidae > Pelobates > Pelobates fuscus. Next base: position 60,108,299 of record NC_086319.1, read on the forward strand.
TAGTGACTTTAAGAAAGTTTAGTTCCTAACACAAATTAGGAACATCTTTTTGATACCAATATTCCTATATTAGGTTTCACCTTAAGGACAGTTTTTTCTCCCTTTGTACTTTATACTTTGAGGCTTACCCCCTCTCTGTCCAGTCACACTAGATAACCTCATGGGCCAATCCACCCCTCATTCCAAAGAAATGGTGTCTCCTTTAGCTGTCCTTCTGGCTGTAGGAACGATCCCGCCGCTTGCCACCAATTGTAACGGACCGTTTCAGCAGACAAGGGGTTAAAATCTGTTTAGGCGATATTCCCCTTTCAGATATAAAGGCAGCTACTGTAGAACACCAAACTCCCGAATTGAATACAAGTGAATGCACCAAACTCCCGAACTGCATACAAGAGAATAAGGTAGCACTCCAAACTCCCGAACCGGAACCTCACGAATAGCTGCTAGCAGACGAACAGGAAAAGCTCCCAAGCGGCTTACACTCCTGGCAATCAGTCTCTAACAGCATACAGTGAATCCCCCCAAGAACGAGACAAGGCTCTGTGTTGAGGGTCAAGCAGTGGTCTGTTTATTCAGGGCTACCCGCCCAGTATCTATGCAGGTCTCCCACCTGGTGGACACTCCCCTAGGGTACCAGATGGAAGACTGTAACACAGACAGACATGTATCACATTTCAGACACACAGAAGTACAACATCCCCACAATGCATCCTAATTTCCCTCCCTCTATCCTGGAGATAATTGAGAAGTAATTCAATTATCTCCCAGGACAGAGGCAAACTCCATTATACACGTGGGAACCCAAATACAGTAAAATACATTAAAACATATGATATTACATTTCATACATAAAACACAGACATGTCACATATCCCCAGATAGCTGGGATCTGAGCGCACAAAACTACCAAATAGCGCTCAGATCCTATTCACACAGTTCAATTGCCATGGAGTGTCAGGATCGGGACAGGGATCCAACACGCAGAGTACAAACAGTAGCCAGATACGTATACCGGACCTTAGAATGGCCGGACTAACGTAAGTAGTACCGTATAGAATGGTCAAAGACAAGCCGAGGTCGAGGGTAACAGAAGACAGGTAAGCGAGAGACAAGCCGAATCAAGGGTAACAGAGATAAGCAGAGTAAGGTAAACAAGCCGGGTCAAAACCAAAAGGGATAATAGAATACACAAGCACTGAGTGACTAGAACAAGCTAGAACCACGACAGGGCAATGAGCTAATGAAGGAAGCTCTGTTAAATAACCTGTTCAGAGCAGTAACCACACCTCCGAGACGTCCTGATTGGTCCTGCAGCAATTGACTGACAGGTCGATCCGGGGGAGTGTCCTGATGATGACTTCCTGCCTAGATGGTGTAAAAGGCAGTCACTCCCTCGCGGCCGGCCTTGCATGACCGGATAGACCGCGGGGAAGGGAGTCATCAGACCGTCTGGATGGTGGAACAGCTAAGTCTCTACCTCTTTTGGAGGTAGAGACCACAGGTACCCTGACAGTACCCCCCCTCTCAGATACGCCCACCGGGCGGAATGAACTGGGACGAGATGGGAAACGAGAGTGATACGCCCTGCGGAGACAGGGAGCATGAACATCCTCCTGAGGTACCCAACTCCTCTCCTCAGGACCATATCCCTTCCAATCAACCAGATATTGTACTCTCCCCCGGGAGATTCGAGAATCAATAATAGAGTTGACCTCATACTCCTCCTGACCCTCCACCTGAACGGAGCGAGGAGGGGCTATTGTGGAGGAAAATCTGTTACATATGAGTGGTTTCAGCAATGAAACGTGAAACGAGTTCGGAATGCGTAAGGTATTAGGAAGAGCTAAACGATACGCAACCGGATTGATACGGGTCAGCACCCTGTAGGGTCCAATATAACGAGGAGCGAACTTCACGGAGGGCACTTTTAAACGGATGTTCCTCGTGCTCAGCCATACCCTATCACCTGGAACAAAGACCGGAGCCGCCCTTCTACGTTTATCAGCGTGTTTCTTGACCAACATAGAGTTGTGCACAAGGATTTGTCGAGTTTGATCCCACAACTTCCTCAAATTGGCAACATGAACATCAACCGACGGCACCCCCTGGGAAGGAGAATCCGAAGGAAGAATAGACGGATGAAAACCATAATTCATGAAGAAGGGGCTTGAATGAGTAGAATCGCAAACGAGATTGTTGTGTGCAAACTCCGCCCAAGGAATCAAACCGACCCAATCATCCTGGTGTTCAGAAACAAAGCATCGTAAATATTGTTCAATTTTCTGGTTGGTACGTTCAGCAGCTCCGTTAGACTGAGGATGATAGGCAGAAGAAAAGTTTAATTTAATACCAAGTTGAGAGCAGAAGGACCTCCAAAAGCGGGAAACAAATTGGGAGCCTCTGTCCGATACAATCTGAGAGGGTATCCCATGTAGGCGAAAAATCTCCTTGGCGAATATCTCTGCCAATTCGGGAGAAGACGGAAGTTTAGGCAGGGGAATGAAGTGTGCCATCCTAGTAAACCTGTCAACCACGGTGAGGATAACAGTCTGTCTTTTAGAGATAGGTAGATCGACAATAAAGTCCATGGCCAAACAGGACCATGGTTTCTCTGGAACCTCCAAGGGTTGCAGGAGTCCACATGGAAGCGTATGGGGTTGTTTGGTTTTAGTACAAACTTCACATGCAGCGATGAACTCCTCAACATCCCTCCGTAAAGTAGACCACCAGAAGTCCTTAGAGATCAAGGCGTAAGTTTTGCGAATACCAGGATGTCCCGCCATCTTGCTATTATGTAAACACTGTAAAAGTTCCAGTTGAAAAGCAGGAGGAACGAAATGACGACCCGCAGGGGTCTGTTTAGGTGCGAGATGTTGCAACTTAATGATCTCGGCCAGTAATGGAGAATGAATCCTGAGATTCGTATTAGCAATGATATTGCACTTCGGAACTATAGAAGAAAGAACTGGTTCAGGTACAGTAGAAGGTTCATATTGGCGAGATAATGCATCGGCTTTAGAGTTTTTAGAACCAGGTCTGTAAGTCAGTACATAATTGAAGTGAGTCAGGAATAAGGACCAACGAGCTTGTCTAGAGGATAAGCGCTTAGCCTCCCCAATATATGACAAGTTTTTGTGGTCTGTCAAAATCGTAATAGGGTGTAGGGTCCCCTCCAACAAATGTCTCCACTCCTTCAAGGCTTTAATGACTGCTAACAGTTCCCTGTCTCCGATGTCATATCTGCTCTCAGCCCCAGAAAGTTTCCTGGAAAAAAAACCACACGGGTGTAATGGTTTATCTACCGCTAATCTTTGTGACAGAACCGCACCTACTCCTGTCTCAGAGGCATCGACCTCGAGTAGAAACGGCAAAGTCGTATCAGGATGGACTAATATTGGAGCAGAAGCAAAAAGTTCTTTGAGCCTCTTGAAAGCAGCGAGAGCTTCAGGAGACCACGTCTTAGTTTCTGCCCCCTGTTTGGTCATATTGGTAATGGGCGCAATAATAGACGAGTAACCCTTAATGAAGCGCCTATAATAATTGGAGAAACCAATAAACCTCTGAATAGCCTTGAGTCCCTTAGGTAATGGCCAATCTAAAATAGACTGGAGTTTGTCAGGGTCCATCTTAAAACCTTCCCCAGAAATCACGTAACCAAGAAAATCTATCTGAGACTGATCAAAGCTGCATTTTTCCAATTTACAGTATAGACCATGTTGCAGAAGTTTCTGTAATACCGCTCTGACCTGTCTATGGTGAGTTTCAATCTCCCTAGAGTGTATCAGTATGTCGTCTAGGTAGACAATGACACAATCATGTTGAAACTCCCTAAGTACCTCATTAATCAGATCCTGAAATACTGCAGGAGCATTGCAAAGTCCAAAGGGCATAACTGTGTATTCATAGTGACCGTACCGAGTATTGAACGCCGTCATCCACTCGTGTCCCTGCTGGACTCTCACCAAATTATATGCCCCTCTGAGATCTAACTTGGTGAAGATTTTGGAGCCCTTAAGACGATCAAATAACTCGGTAATAAGTGGAATAGGATAGGCATTTCTGACAGTTATTTTATTCAAGCCTCGGTAATCGATACAAGGTCTCAGCGTGCCATCCTTTTTCTTAACGAAAAAGAACCCAGCCCCGGCCGGGGAAGAAGACCTCCTAATGAATCCCTTTTCTAAATTCTCCCGAATATACTCCTCTAGAACCAAGTTTTCCTGAACAGACAAAGGATATACATGGCCCCTCGGAGGCATAGTCCCAGGTAGAAGCTTAATTTTACAATCAAATGGCCTGTGTGGCGGCAAAGAATCGGCATTCTTCTTGTCAAATACTGCCTTTAAGTCTAGGTAAAGGTCTGGTATCTGTCTTTCTGTGGACTGAATAGGAGTCTCAGGTATGTTAACATTAGCTAATGGAGAAACCTTGCATAAACACCTATCCTGGCAACCCTGGCCCCACGAGAGTATCTCCCCTAACTCCCAATCGATAATAGGGTTATGTTTCTTCAACCATGGGTACCCCAGAACTATGGGAACGGAAGGGGATGAAATGAGCAAAAGAGATAAATTCTCCACGTGTAGGATACCAACATTTAAACTAATGGGTATGGTTTCGCGAAAGATAACAGGGTCTAGTAGTGGTCTACCATCTATGGCCTCAACGGCCAAGGGTGTCTCCCTTAGCTGGGATGGGAAATTGTTCTTAATAGCAAAGGCTTGGTCGATAAAATTCTCAGCAGCACCGGAATCTATCAATGCCATAGCCCTTACTACTTCCTTCTCCCAAGTTAAGGAAACTGGTAGCAGAAGCCTGTGATCTTTATAATTAGGAGTAGAGGACAAAATAGAAACACCCAAGGCTTGTCCTCTACAGAGACTTAGGTGCGAGCGTTTCCCGGACGGTTAGGACAGTTCGAGAGTAAATGACCCTTGGCTCCACAATACATACACAAACCCTCTCTTCTCCTGTACTGTCTTTCCTCCTCAGAGAGGCGGGTATAACCTATCTGCATAGGTTCAGGAAGCAAAGATACCGTGGAGTCAGGACTTGGAAAAGCGGGGGCTAACCTAAAAGAAGGTCTCCGGTTTCTCTCTCGAGTGTTCTGTCTCTCTCTTAAACGTTCATCTATACGAGAGATGAACGAAATTAAATCTTCTAAATTCTCAGGGAGTTCTCTGGTAGCAACCTCATCAAGGATTACTTCAGATAGGCCATTCAAAAATACATCCATATACGCATGCTCATTCCACTTGACTTCTGACGCCAGAGACCTGAACTCTAGTGCATAATCCACCAGTGTTCGGTTCTCCTGTCTCAGGCGCAACAGTAATCTGGCTGCATTAACCTTTCTACCTGGAGGATCAAATGTTCTTCTAAAAGCAGCTACAAATGCGTTATAGTTATACACTAATGGGTTATCGTTCTCCCATAGTGGGTTGGCCCATCTCAGAGCTTTCTCAATAAGTAGGGTGATAATAAATCCTACCTTTGCCCTATCTGTAGGATAAGAGGGGGGTTGCAATTCAAAGTGGATACTAATTTGGTTTAAAAAACCACGACACTTCTCAGGAGCCCCACCATAGCGTACTGGGGGGGGTAATGCGAGAAGAAGCACCCACTGTGGCTACCTCTAGACCTAAACTGACAGGAGAAACAGGGGTATTACGTATCTCCTCTGGTGGGTTATTGGCATGAGATAATAGAGCCTGTAGCGCAAGCGCCATCTGATCCATTCTGTGATCCATGGCTTCAAACCTAGGATCAGGAGAAGCCAGCTGACTGTTTGTACTTGCAGGATCCATTGGCCCTGTCGTAATGTCAGGATCGGGACAGGGATCCAACACGCAGAGTACAAACAGTAGCCAGATACGTATACCGGACCTTAGAATGGCCGGACTAACGTAAGTAGTACCGTATAGAATGGTCAAAGACAAGCCGAGGTCGAGGGTAACAGAAGACAGGTAAGCGAGAGACAAGCCGAATCAAGGGTAACAGAGATAAGCAGAGTAAGGTAAACAAGCCGGGTCAAAACCAAAAGGGATAATAGAATACACAAGCACTGAGTGACTAGAACAAGCTAGAACCACGACAGGGCAATGAGCTAATGAAGGAAGCTCTGTTAAATACCCTGTTCAGAGCAGTAACCACACCTCCGAGACGTCCTGATTGGTCCTGCAGCAATTGACTGACAGGTCGATCCGGGGGAGTGTCCTGATGATGACTTCCTGCCTAGATGGTGTAAAAGGCAGTCACTCCCTCACGGCCGGCCTTGCATGACCGGATAGACCGCGGGGAAGGGAGTCATCAGACCGTCTGGATGGTGGAACAGCTAAGTCTCTACCTCTTTTGGAGGTAGAGACCACAGGTACCCTGACATGGAGCCAGAGTCTTTAATTACACAAATTGGCTCCATGGCATAGCTATCTGGGTTAACACTTTCACATATACAAACTACCGAATTAACCGGTGTTCGGCTAAATCGCACGAATAGGAACCAGGGGGCTGGAGGCTCAGCGGTGCCTGCACGTAAAAGTGTCCGCTTTTAGTGCACTGATTCCGGGCTGAGCACCGCTGGCCGTCTGGGGAGCTCCATAACACCGCCACCTAGCAGCCGCTAAGTGTAATCGCGGCCACCCAGTAACAGTCAATTAAGCTGCGGTTAACCGCGGCTTCAGGGAGGTAGATTGAAGGCACACGCTAGCTTCTGGGTGGCCAATTAACAGCGCCTGCCGGCTCCCCACGGCTCTGGGGAGGCTTACAGAAGGTGGTTCGTGCGGTAGACAGAATCTACCGAACGGCTGTGCAGAAAGGCATGAATAAACCTTTCTGCACAGTAAAATTAACTGTTTAACTGCCGGTACATAGTCCAAAGGCAGCAGGCGGGCAACCAGGCTTCTCCAATGCAATGTGGTGAGATTGCTCTCGTCACACACACAAACACTGACAGACACACACACTTACTGACAGACACACACACACTCAATGACAGACACACACCCACTCACTGAGCTATACCGGGGCTGGAGTGACATCATATTCGCTAGGGAGCAGAGCGAGCTGTGGATATCGCTCCCTCTCTGATCGGCTAACAGTTGAATGCCTCGGGGGAACAATTTGTTTGTGTATAACTACAAGTATTAATTTGGGTTTAGTGTCCATGTGTGCTAATGCAAGTGTTTATATTGGTGTGAGGTAACAATGTGTACGAATGTAGGTGTGTATAGTCCATTTTGTTTTTAAGAGACATTACCTCTCTGACCAACACCCAGTTTACATCTGCCCCATCAAAGGTCAGGCTTCGCCCGTATACTAGAGGTATAGTCACACTGATTACAGGAGTTGGGAATGTCCAGTTCTTGGATCACATGTAGAGCATAGAGCAGGCATCTCAAACTCTGGCCCTCTGTAATGGTGCCAGCACTTACTCTTGTCGTCCGCCGATCATTCAGTTTTCTGATCCAGTAGACCACCATCGTGCCCATTCCTGCAGCCTCCCATATAGTCCCTGATACCAACCCCTGCATGCCTGCCCCTTTTATGACTGATTTAAGGACATGGTTATCTTAAAGGGACACTATATACAGCTTATTGTATTTGTTCTGGTGAGTAGAAAAATTCACTTCAGGATTTTACTGTAAACAGTCTTTTTAGAGAGAATGCAGTGTTTACATTACAGCCTACTGATAACTCCACTGGCCACTCCTCATATGGATACTAGAGGTGCTTCCTAGGGCAGTGCTGCACTGTGTGAAGCATTTCTATTCAGTGTCTCTTCTTTCTGCATGGAGTCACTGATCTTTCCTCATAGAGATGCATTGATTCAATGCATCTCTGTGAGTAGATGCTGATTGGCCAGGGCTGTGTTTGGCTTGTGCTGGCTCTGCCCCTGATCTGCCTCTGTGACACGCTCAGCCAATCCTATAGGAAAGCAATGATAATGGTTCAGAGAATCACTTCTGATGATGTCAGCCAAGCAGGCAGATCAGGGACACAGGCAGATTCAGACTTGAATAAAAGTAAGATTTTACTACATTTAGGGAGGCAAGGGTGGGCCAGGGGGGCTAGATGGTGGTTTTAACACTATAGGCTCAGGAATACATGATTATGTTCCTAATCCTATAGTGTTCCTTTAAGAACACCTTCAACGTATAAATAGGTGTCATGTGCCCTGTTGCGGTTTCTTATTGACCCAATAGAGAGTTCTTAGTATTCCTGATTTTCTGTGAGTTTTTAAAAAAAAAATGATTTATTTAAGTACAGGCATATATAGACAGTTATATATTTGTTGTACATCAACTTACTATTTCAATATAAATAAATTACATTAGATCACAAGTGTTACAAGACACAGTGTCACAACACAATTAGCTTTAAATGGGACATGTTGGCTCTGTGGCAGAATAAGTATTTCTTTTAAATATTATGCAATATCAACTCAATACCAAAGAGCACAGTGTCACATCTTTAAATAATGGCTGCCACTATTGCTGAAGGAAATATTTTCTAAATATTAACAGCTGTAACCGTTATAAATGTCTGGCAGTTTTACTAACATCAATACAATTGCCTGCAAGTTTTATAAAATATATAATGTTGCTAACAATAACACTATTAGAGACGTACTGGATACCGCACTCACTAAATAACCCAGGTGCTCTGAAGTCACTTCCAAGATATGCAGAATAAATAACGGTTCAGGATAACAAAAATAGCAGCTTTATTGGGGCAAAAAGAGCAACGTTTTGACCCTGCCGGGTCTTTATCAAGCAATCAAACAATAACACTATAATATATTGCTGATGTCATACTCTTTAGTGTATCTCTCAAGCTCCTCTGGTAAGTTCCATTTGATGTGAGTGGGCGTACGCAGGCTCCGCACTTCATACTCTTGAGGTCTAAGATTAATGTATTACATGTAACCGTTTGCGACCTCAGTAAACAACCTTATAACATTAAAAACATGAAAAAGAAAGAAAAAACTCTTGGTGCCAGGAAGGGGTGTGCCAAGGCCCTGCAAACTCTCCATTATTCAATTTTTACTGTTCACTATATTGTTCTCATGGCCCCAGATCTTGTGAAAGATGGACATAGTGTTGCAGACCTATGCTGTTAACTTGTCAATGAGGTACATGTCTTTGATTTTATCTATGACCTGCGTTAGTAGTGGGAAATGTTTGTGCTATGACCCTGCGCGCTACTAGATTAATGTTTAGGAGTCTCTACTCTTTCGATGTTATTCCTTCTACCAGTCTAGTCTTTGGAAAATTTTGGTTATTAGTGTGTTCACTTCTATCCACAACCTTGCGACACCAGGACACCTCCACCAGATATGTATTTATGTACCTCTCTCCCTGTTCATACACCAGCACAAGTCTGTTACTGTCTTACCCATGTGGTATAATTGAATTGGCAGAGTGTACCATTGGTAATTTCTCGCTTTCCTATTGACTACTTTGCATTATGGTATCCTTGACCTAGCTCTATTTACTCGATTAACCAATCTCTGTTGTCCCCTGACTTTGGGCAGCTGTCTCCAACAAGCTTACAATGCATATTAAGTGTGCTTCACTTTCACAGAGAGAATTGTTAAATTACTAAAGTTCTTTATGGGTGAAAAGTATACCTTTAAAAAATCACTTTCTAAAAGTGTTGATTTCTATTGGAAATCTGCACTTTTATAATTAAATAATGCAACTCTCCGTGGCTATCAATCAAGCAACCAGGGAGATTAGCTTCTGACTTCTGTTAGCTCCTATGAGCTAATGGAAACTGCAGGCACCCTCTACTTGTGCAAACCTGCCTTCCAATGCATACTTCCACTCAGATCTCAAATCAGGCCAGCTTTCTTTCTAAATACTGTGCAGTTTGTGCACATGGGTGCGTTACTTCAGAGGCTCCTCAATTAGAAGCCGCTGACAAGAGGCGTAACTAGAAACCACGGGGCCCTAGTGCAAAAATTGCCCTGGGGCCCCCCCTGTAGGTCTACCCCCTGCCACTCTCCCCTCATATGTCTACTATCCCCCTCCCATACTTCCCCCTCTCCCAATACACATGCAAACAGATACACATTCAGACACACACATAGACACACACACATATACAGAGACACACACATACAAACACACACATACATACAGACACACATACATACAGACACACAGACAGACATACACACACACACACATACATACAGACATACACACATACATACACACACATACACACATACACACACATACACACATACATACACATACATACACACACATACACACAGACAGACACACATACACATACATAGATTCATACATACACAAATACCTTTCCCTGGGGTCCAGTTGTGGCTCAGGCTGATGGGAGTCAGAGTTCAACTCTGACACCCTCTCCATTCTCCTGGGCGGCTCCCAGTGGTTGCTTGGAGGAATGGACCGGGGCAGTCACTTCCTCCCAGCCTCTGACATCATCAGAATACTGTTAAAGCGCTGACCGGGCCCCGTGGAATTACAGAGCATCGGGTCTCCCTAACAGCAATGGGCCACCCAATGGGCCTATTCAATGCAGCCCCGGCAGTTACACCGCACAGGCCGGGGCCACATTACTCAGCCGGCAGGACCCCTGGAGTGACGGGCCCGGTCGCAGCTGCGATCCCTTCGCCACTGCCTCTGATATGTTATTTCCCTGTGAAGAGAATGAAAGTATTTGCAAAGAAAGGGGAGGGCTTGCAAAGGCTGCTGTTTATAAGAACTGGAGCTTTCGCAAGATTTAAAAAAAAATGCATGCATATATGAATTGGGTGTATATCTACTAAATATTGATTTTTTTTACCATCATGATTTTAAGTGTGGAGTTGTCCTTTAATATACAATATTATCCCAACCAAGTAACATTTTCAGGTCCATTTACCCACCACCAAATTTTCTTATAAAACAATATTTTGTACACATATCCCAAAATATTTACCAGTAAATAAGGGCAGTTAGAACGCTACCTTGTTTCGTGACTGCTATCTACATTTTATCAAGGTTGGTAAAACGATGTGTAGAATGTTAAACATAACATTCGTAACTGTCCGACTAAACACATTACTCCTAAAACCCTGCTAATATCTATACAATATAAGTAGAATAAAACTGCAGATTTTACAAAAATAATATTATGTGGAAAATCTATTACTGCAGGATAATGCATTTATTAATGCAATATATTACCGGTAAATGAATTCTGATTCTAACAGAATTAGTTCACACGGCTCCTATGAGATTATGAAAAAAGCATTCATTATCTGCAGAATGTTTGCTAAAACCTAGGAAATACTAAGTATGCTCTAATGCCTTAAATCTGGAGCAGACATTAAAATCCTTTCCACCGTTTAGTTCACATTCTTAAAGTGAGCTTTATATATTCATTTTGATTGTTGTGCTTATTTGTGCCAAATTATTTCAGTGCATTACCACAGGCTGTTAGCACAGCGGTTCCAAGAACAGCATTAACAAAGGTGCCAGAATGTTGACTTCACATAGGATCCTATGAACTGTGTCCATGGAAACAACTTAAAGCTACGGATTGACTCAGTTTTGTTAGTTTTTTTTTCCTTTCTGTGACTCTCTCCAGCAGTTTTTCGTCAGGAAAGTTTCATTGCCTGGAAATCAATTGACCCACTTGCTAAACTTACTTAAATGTAGTTTGTAATTGAACTGCCGAGAGAAATGTCACCTATCTCTCCTTAAGGATTCCTAAATTAAGGTTTACCGTATATAGTTGTCCTAAGTGTCTAGTCACTGTACCGGTAAAAAAGCTTTTTAACTAATAGTTGGTCCTATGTGTGTGTTAGACATTTTCTTTTCTCACCTGAACATTTTTCAGATTTTTTTTTTTTGGACTTTGTATATGTAACAAATAAACCTTGTTCTTCAAACCTTAATCACAAATCTAACATTGATAATTTGTGATACCTCTTCTGTTGTATTTATATAAAAATACAAGGAATTTTGTGACCATTTCAAAAAACGGTCAGCGTAGTTTAAGAAGCAGAAAATCGGTCCAAATCTGGCCTGCTGTGATTTTAAGAATTCTAAAAGTTATCAGACAGACTTTAATACTAGAACAGACCCATACATCCAGGCACACCGAATGGTTTCTTAATAACAGGAAGTCTTTTATTTGGAGTTCAGAGGAAAAGTCAATGTTTCAGCCTAATCCAATGCCTTTGTCAAGGCTGACTTGATAGTGCTGAAACCTTGTCTTTTCCTCTAAACTCCAAATAAAAGACCGCCTGCTCATAAGAAGCCATTGGGTGTGGTCGGACGTATGTTTTTGTACCAGCTGGATTGTTTGGGAGTTGGCCCTCTTGGTTTGGAGCTACCCAATGGGAGTATTTCCCTAGTGAGTGTGTGCATTGCCTCTTACACTCTGAGACTTTAATATTAGAACGTTTAGGTATGATTAAAGGTATGTGGTGTGTTTCCAGTTTTTATTTTTATTTTTTAAATTCTTTATTTTTAGTTGTGCATGACATAACAACGAGCCCACGTAGCCACGACAGCTGACGTAGGTGGCAACAGTCAAAACAATGTATACATGGTATTCAAACACACTGCACAATTTTACATTTTGGTGAGAGAAAAACATAGACAGCGGGTAAGTATGACCTTCTGTAGTTGAGTCATCCTGGCCGACCTGCCCCTTTAGTTATTTATGTAGTTAGTGTTCCTTATCGGCAGGCCAAGGGCGACTCTCATAGCATACACAGGTAGCATTAACATAACTACATCTAAAACAGGAGCTATAAAGGTGGTCAAAGTCAATCCACTATCGTATCTGAGGCTGTGGTAGTGTTCCGAGTTTTTGCAGAAATAATCAGAACGCTACATGAGGTAGGAGGTATTTCGTGCATCTTTAGTGCATATGGGCATAAGAGCATGAGTAGCGCGTGCCCTCCCCTAGCAAGGAAGCCCCTGTGGTACGTTGTGCTCTCTATAGGGCCTAGCCCGCGTGTTTCCAGTTTTAAGTACATTTAAAGTGGACCTGTCGTTTTTTTTTTTCCTTACAGTTTTCCTTTTTTTATGCCCTCTGTATCGTCATGATTTTACTCCCTCCTTTGCCACTTACCTTTATCTTCTGAGAAAGGTTCTCAACAGGACCTTGCAGTAAACTCTGCCCATTGTCAAATGTTGTCAAATTAAAAGAACACTATAGTGTTAAGAATACAAAACTCTGTTCCCGCGGCACCCCTCAGAAAAAGAAAGGGTAACATTTTTTTTAATTATTTTACTTGAGTCCAGCACTGAGGTCCCTCGGTGCAGGATTGCTCTCCATCTCTTCTGACACCAGTGATGGGGGGGAACCTAATACGCAAGCCGAACACATGTTAAAACTTCCCCATAGGAAAGCATTGAATCAATAATCTAATCTAATGTAAACATCAATAACTGCAGATATTTCACTTGCAGGGTTAAGGGGACAGGGATAGTGCAGCCAGACCACGTCAATGAGATGAACTGGTCTGGGTGCCTATAGTGTCCCTTTACTGCTATACATAATGAAACATAGTTCTAAATTTCTAAATGTATTTTATGAAATATGATGCACGTAGGGGAAGAAAATAAAAATGGATTTCAACAAAGGGGTCCATATAGAATTAGATAAAAATAGTTTTTGGTGACAGATACAATTAATGGAATGCTAATGATCCTTATGATATGAGCAGTAGGAAGAGGATGGGCCTTAGCTGTCAAATGAGTTTACCACAGCTGCTTAATTGTCATGGTGCTTCAAAAAAACACTCCAAGCACCAAAAACCACTACAGCACTATAGCGGTTATGGTGCCAGGAGTAAGATGGTTCCCACCCAATGTAAGGAGTGAAACTAAATGCATTGACATCTTACTTGGAGCCTGTCACATGCCACACACCTGCTTGCTTCTGTTAGCTCTCCTAGCTAAGCACGGTAGTCCATTGGCCGAGCTAAGCCCTGCACTGATGGGATAGGTCAATGAAGAGAAGTTCCTGCAATGAGTAAGACCCTGAGACCCTGGAAAAGAAGTCAATCTGTAACTGAATTATTTGATTTGTTACATTGGGGGGTGGGGGCAGGAGGTTTGCGCCGGCACAGTGAAGTGGTTATGGTGCTAGCAGTTTTTCTTTAAAGTGTCCTTTGATTCCTAGGATGGATATTTTTGTACTTCTTTCACTGATTTTATTCCTTATTGGAAGTGTTAGTTTGTGCTGGAGAATATTCTCTGACTTTTGTTGGCAAATCTAGTATGGGGAAGAACACATTCTACATTCGTTTGCATGTCATATTACCCTTTGATAGCATTTCAATTTGGATGGTTTTTATCTACATCTTTGTTAGGGAAAGACAAAAAGCAGATATATTGGCTGCCATCTTAGTGGAGAAGATAACTTTTCTTCATCAAGATAGGGTAGGATATCCTTCAGTTCATTGAATAACAATTGTCTGTTCATATTTATGTAATTGAAATACTTTAAGGTTCTGATCTTTACATGTATTTATTATGGTTCCTGGAGCTCCCTGTTGCTTATTTACCTCTAGGGAATAAACCATTTACTCCTCTTCAGGGCTAAATCAGGGGTTCCACTGATGGGACTAGAATGGCCAGCCCAGCTGACACTCTAAGCCAGTCAGTATCTTTCCATTCACAAAAAGGCTTTAGAAAAATATGTAAGTTTCACAGTGGTGGAAATAATACCAGTGCAATCAGTGTGGATGCACCAGCTGGAACACATGCTGAGCAGGGTCCTTTGATCAGGCTATCTTTTATTAAGGACTTGGTCAGACGCTGCTGCCGTTCAATAACGCGAACAGCTCCCTGCCTAGTGTAAAATCATGGTGCTGGTAAGAAGTGAGTACAAGTCACTGCCTCCCAGCTTACCTAGGAGCCACACAGGAGAGAGAGAGAGAGAGAGAGAGAGAGAGAGAGAGAGAGAGAGAGAGAGAGAGAGAGAGAGAGAGAGAGAGAGAGAGAGAGAGAGAGAGAGAGAGAGAGGAGAGAGGAGAGAGGAGAGAACCAGACAGGAAGGAAAGTCTGACTCCCATCAGACTGTGCACATGTGTTATCTGTGTGTATGAATCAGTGTGTATCTGTGTGTGTATGAGTCAGCGTGTGTGTATATCTGTGTGTGTATGAGTCAGCGTGTGTGTGTGTATCTGTGTAAGTATGTGTCAGTGTGTGTCTCTGTGTGTTTCAGTGTGTATGTGCCGGACAGTGTATGTGCATATGTCCCACCACTGTATTTAACAACTAAAGGTAAGCTACCACCAGGGACCTCCATGCGCCATAACAATTCCATTTCTGCTCATTAATGAGATTTGAAAATAGAATTGATGATTTGTTCTAATATTTCGTCAATTGTATTGCATTATCTGCTGTTATCTGTACAAAATGTTACTATACTTTTATTTTTCATTTTAACCATGATCTATAAGTCAAGGAGAGCATGCTTGGTTTTTTTTTTTTTTTGTAGCTTTGAACAATTCTGTCTTGTTTGTAGAAATTCCTGAGTTACAGAGTGCTCATTGTAAAATGTCATCGGGTTCCTTTTTTCTATAATTGTCTGTATGTAAGCATTATTTTGGCATGAATTTTTAAATCTAAAAATATGTTTTGACCTTAAAGGGACACTATAGTCACCTGAACAACTTTAGCTTAATGAAGCAGTTTTGGTGTATAGAACATGCCCCTGCAGCCTCACTGCTCAATCATCTGCCATTTAGGAGTTAAATCCCTTTGTTTATGAACCCTAGTCACACCTCCCTGCATGTGACTTGCACAGCCTTCCATAAACACTTGTTGTAAAGAGAGCCCTATTTAGGCTTTCTTTATTGCAAGTTCTATTTAATTAAGATTTTATTATCCCCTGCTATGTTAATAGCATGCTAGACCCTGCAAGAGCCTCCTGTATGTGATTAAAGTTCAATGTAGAGATTGAGATACAATTATTTAAGGTAAATTGCATCTGTTTGGAAGTGAAACCAGTTTTTTGTTCATGCAGGCTCTGTCAATCATAGCCAGGGGAGGTGTGGCTGGGGCTGCATAAACAGAAACAAAGTGATTTAACTCCTAAATGACAGTGAATTGAGCAGTGAAATTGCAGGGGAATGATCTATACACTAATACTGCTTTATTTAGCTAAAGTAATTTAGGTGACTATAGTGTTCCTTTAATAATGGATGTAATCACAGACATGGTCACCAGTGTTAAAGATGTGGCACTGCTCCGACTAAAAGATAGCTTATGAAGATTTTAATTTGGTGCCCATGATAAAACGGAACAATGCATCTAAACAAAGTAGAGTGAGTTTTATTATTTGGGACCGAAATTATTTGTTATCACTTATAACATCCGTTTAGATTTCTTAGCAGGGGTTGTAGATGAGTATTAACCCGTCGTGACAAATCTTCCCATATTTATTATTATTATTTTATTATTTATATAGCACCATCAGATTCCGTAGCGCTGTACAATGAGTGTGTAATGAACCAATACCAGAATTTATGTGTTTTTGTGACATTATGACAAATGCTAGAATGTGGACAACACTATTAACTTGGGGCAGGTAATACTACTAAAGATTGAAACATAAATACTAAATATGATGCCCACCAGCCTCAATAAGGCAGAAAAATCCACCACAATACACAACCTCACTGTGGTCAAAAGTAGTATAGCTTCCTAGTGGAAAAACAAACAACCCCCAAATATATCCATAGTCCTGGACAGACTTAAAGGGACTCTCCAGTGCCAGGAAAACAATCCGTTTTCCTGGCACTGCAGGTCCCCTCTCCCTTCCACCTCCCAATCCCCGGTTGCTGAAGGGGTAAAAACCCCTTCAGTGACTTACCAGAATCAGCGATATGTCCCACGTCGCTGCTTCTTCCTCCGCCGCCGCTCCTCCCCTTCATTACGTCAGCCGGTGTTAGAAGTGTTAGAAGTGTTTCAGAGATTATTCATTAAAGGACCACGCTAGTGCCAGGAAAGCATACTCGTTTTCCTGGCACTAGAGTGCCCTGAGGGTGCCCCCACCCTCAGGGACCCCCTCCCGCCCGGCTCTGGAAAGGGGAAAGGGGTAAAAACTTACCTTTTTCCAGCGCTGGGCGGAGAGATCTCCTCCTGCTCTCCTCCTCCGATCCGCCTCTTCTCCTCCCCGTCGGCTGAATGCGCACGCGCGGCAAGAGCTGCGCGTGCATTCAGCCGGTCACATAGGAAAGCATTCATAATGCTTTCCTATGGACGCTTGCGTGCTCTCACTGTGATTTTCACAGTGAGAATCACGCAAGCGCCTCTAGCGGCTGTCAGTGAGACAGCCACTAGAGGAAATAGGGGAAGGCTTAACTAATTGATAAACATAGCAGTTTCTCTGAAACTGCTATGTTTATAAAACAATTAGTTAACCCTAGCAGGACCTGGCACCCAGACCACTTCATTAAGCTGAAGTGGTCTGGGTGCCTAGAGTGGTCCTTTAAGCGTAGATTTATTTTTACTGATGTTACCATCGACAACAGTCTACAGTAGAGATTGGGAAAAGTCATACACCAAATATGTATACTCCAAGGGGTGAACAGCAAGTAACAGAGGTACCACCAAGGTGCATGGAAGTCATACCACCACAAACGCAAACCATACTTGTGAATGTAACTGTACTGCATATAAAACGCATTAGACGAAATGTACCTACAATGTATGATGTGTAACTGAATGTACACCTTTTGAAAATTTTAATAAAAATCTAAACAAGAAAAAAAATCTAACTTTTTTCCCATTTATTTATATAACCCAAGAAAACATCATGTTTGCGGTGGGCCAGTGACCCACCAGATAACTGTTGTCATAATAAAATAAATCTATCGACCAGTGGTAAAAGAGTAAATTGCCGACATTGTTTCCCTTTGGTTAAGCACACACTGACTCACTGATAGTGAAGGATGGCTATTAGGAGAAGATGTTGAGGGAAACTGAGCTTGTGTAGTATTCAGGTCGTGTTTTAATGCTGTCCAATCGGCATCTCCAACATGATTAGTATGTCCTTAGAGGGGATATTTGGAGTGTCCTGTTTAATCTCCAGCATGACATCTAAATTGAATGATAGTGTATGATAGATCCCTCTACTTACAATGTAGGCTAGAGGTTGCACTGAGCTTATAATGCAGGGTTCCTGAATGGGGAGGATAGACTTAATTAACTTCAGTTACTGAGTTTCTGTGGAGTGAAAATGTTTACTTTCTTGCGTACACACAATCTAGCATAGCTATAGTCAGAGACTGGCTTCCCAACATCTTAAAACTTCTGTAGCCACGTTCCAGCAGTTGCTGAATATTTTTTAATATAGTGAGAACACCAAGTAGCCAGACAAATGTACTATAAACTTCCAGCTGTCAATGTCAATGTATGTCTAGTCAGTTTTATCAAACCCGGTTCTACCAACTCTTAAAAAAAAATATCAATATAAATTATTATAAATATAGGATTCCAAGAATCACACTAATAGACCAAGGTTAAAGTCAGAGTATCTCTAAAATAATGTATTTAAGATGCAGCTTGCCCCTTTAGAGTTTTTAGCAATAAACGATCTAGGAGTTTTGGTAGACAGACGGAAGCCCCTGGTCAAATTAAATCACAGCTGGTCTAACAAGGTGACATGAGGACGAATGAATAAAACAGTGTTATTTATAACAGGTAATTTTGACATCGTACTATGTAGAATATAAGGTGATGATATTGAGACACTGTTGGCTTCTAAAAAAAACACAGAACTGAGAACAGGCAAAAGCTTAGAGAAAGTCAGTAGCTTGCACTTCAGTTAGTCCCCGCTCAGATCTCAAAAATGTTTTGCACACTTGTGCCATTACAAAGTAAACCTTTGCCTATCAGAATGATCCCTCTCATAATGGCAGTCTGGATCGGAAATGCTGGCAAGTTCTCTCTGACCCAGAGATACAGCAACCTGGACAATCATTTTGGCCTTCTTAGGGCCTCATCAGCAAGGTGTAGCTGATACCCCTCTAGCCACAGTGAGCACGGGTTCCATGTCTGGTCTACCCTTTCAGCTTTGGGGGAGCCCAAACCAAAGCATTGCAAAAAAGCCCCAGAGGATATGATGGCTCCTAACCCAATTCTTAGCTTCAGTTTAACCTTGATTTGATTTGCAATTAACGTTATATATGACAGACAGAAGTGCTCTAGATAACTGCATTCTGCAATAAATTATTAGCCATATATTCATTTTAGCAGGTAAACGAACACTATGTGCCTAGCTGCCATCAGAGGGGTACAGCAGGTATTGCTGTAAGGGGCCTGGGCCCTATATTTTTAATGTATACATACTGTGTGTGTATATATATATATATATATATATATATATAGTATGGTGGCTCAGGGGAGGGGTGTACCTACATATAGCGATTCTCTCTCTCTCTCTCTCTCTCTCTATATATATATATATATAGAGAGAGAGAGAGAGAGAGAGTATCGCTATATGTAGGTACATATACAGTATGTATACATTAAAAATACAATCCTAGACACTGGTGGCTCGGGGAGGGGTGTACCTACATATATGGATTCTCTCTCTCTCTCTCTCTCTCTCTTATTTATATATATATATATATATATATATATATATATATATATATATATAACCAGGAAAAGAGTAGAGCACTCCAGAGGACTTGTTTCAAGCAATTTATTCCGTGAAGAAAATCGACGTTTCGACCCGTAGGTCTTTATCAAGATACCAAACAAAGTACAACCGTGACCTTATATACCCTAACAAGTTAAAGAGTAATCACTTACCCTGAAAAAGCTGTGCGCCCGAAAGCCATGTGTGCTCACTGGACTGTGATTGCCAAACCCGCCGTGGCGATCCCGTCAGTGTGTGATGACGTCACCAATAGTGCGACAGGCCGAAAAAAACGTGGTCATGCGTCTAGGTAACCCAGGGAACCAAGTGTGGGCAAAAATTTACGTGGTATATGTGAAGTGCGAGCATATTGAAAGTTAAAGAAATATGGGAAAATAATATTTTTAATGATGGAACCAAGATGAGGTGGACGTGTAATGTATGTATAAACGTAACGATGAGACGAGGACAGGGGGGAAAGATATGCCGGCACACAGCCAAGAATACTGAACAGGAAGAATTAACGCCTATTTTTAATCTATCCTCTAAGACTTTGAACTCCGAACATATCAAAGTCCTGTCGAAAGGCCTCACTTTTGTTCCAACTCCAAAAGTCGACATGTTCAAAACGGACATAGATTTATACAAGATGGAACGTACGTTGAATTTACAAGCATTAGTACCCAATTCGTACTCACAGTCTAAAAATCACCTCCGCCTAAAAAGCACATGGGAACCGAAAACGGCCCACTCCTCCATCAAACTTTTCTCCAGCCTATTAAAGAATGATGTACATCAAATTATTTCAAATCCTAAGCCCGTTCCACATAACTTAACAATGAAGGATCATAAGGCACTTGAGGATCTTGCTGATGATAAAACCATTACCATCAGACCTGCCGACAAAGGCGGAGCAATTGTCATACAGAATTACATATCTTACTGGATGGAAATTCTCAGGCAATTATCCGACACGACTACGTATAAGAGAATTGCTTTTGACCCCACAAAGACCATCACACAAAAATTACAAGCCCTGGTCAACAGGGGCGCTACGGCTGGTTGGCTTGACGACCAAACTGCTAACTACTTGATTGATCTACACCCCAAAATTCCTTTATTATATACCTTACCGAAGGTACACAAGGATGCCCGAAACCCTCCTGGACGCCCCATCGTCTCCGCTAAACGCGGAATTTTGGAACCATTGGCCAAATTTATTGACCATCATTGCAAAATGCCCACGCTATCAATACCCACGTGCCTCAAGGATACACAAGATCTCCTTACACACCTTAAACAAGTCATTCTCCCAGAAGGCCCCATCACTCTGGCAACGGTAGATGTGAAAAATCTTTATACAATCATACCCCATACCGATGGGATAGAAGCCATGAGACAGGTCCTCGTTCAGTCTGATCTATATACGGGACCCCCTATCGAGTTTCTCCTTGAATGCCTTGAGTTTACGTTGAGCAACAATTATTTTCGGTTTGAGAAATCTTTTTATGTGCAACAAACGGGAACAGCGATGGGATCGGCTATAGCCCCTAACTACGCCAACAGTTATATGTATTCTTATGAACAGAAGCATATCCTATCAAGATACCAGTCCAATCTCATTCTATATCTTCGATATGTGGACGATATCCTCATGCTGTGGTCAGGTCCCCCCTTGTCCTTTGAGAACATGATCCAAGAGCTAAACACGATCAATTCACCGGTACGCTTTAGCCATTGTTGCGACATTGAGAGGATACAATTTTTGGATGTAGAAATCTTCCGCTCCCAACAGTCTATTGGTTACACTTTATTCAAAAAAAGCTCGGACCGTAACACGGTCCTGCATACAACAAGCTTCCATCCCAGGGCACTCAAGAGATCACTCCCGACCTCACAATTCCTCAGAGTTCTGAGGAACAATTCAGACTTGGACAACACTAGGACACAGATCTCTTCGATGCAACAGGCGTTTTTGAAAAGAGGATACTCACATCCAATATTGAAACAATCACTGGATAGAGCTTGGGAGATCCATGACAAGCCCTGCACACAGCCTACGACGCTGTCCAACAAACCTAGGATTGTCACACTACCCTTGTTATACCACACGGCCAGCGACCAAATTGCCAAGGCTATCCGCAGAAGATGGGATATACTATCCTCGGACCCTACACTACATTTGGCTTTCGTACAGCCCCCCCGTATTGCCTTTAAACGGAATCGGAACCTTAGGGACATTCTGGTCCACAACGACTGCCCTGATCAATATGGGATACAAAAAACTCACAGCAAAACAGGTTGCTTTAAATGCACCAATTGCGTCACTTGTGGCCATATGCTCACAGGTGCCTCGTTTGCTCATCCACACTCAGGGAAGCGATATCCCATCAAACACCACATCACCTGTCTCACCACCCACGTAGTCTATCTAATATCTTGCCCTTGTGGACTATACTACGTGGGAAAAACTGATCTTACACTAAGAGACAGAATGCGGGGCCACCGGTCAGGAATCATGACTGCATTCAGGGACAACAAGACAGACAAACCGGTGGCCAAGCACTTCTTGGAGATGAACCACCGCTTACCCACGCTCAAATTTACAGCCATTGATCACATCCCCCCTCTGTCTAGGGGGGGTGATCGATCTAGGATCCTGCTCCAACGGGAGGCATACTGGACTAAGACACTGGACACCGTACATCCGAGGGGTCTTAACGAATACATTTCCCTTCATGCTTTTTTGGACACTCGCTGAGTCTCCTTTTTGGAACAATTTTGGAATTTTTTAATATTTTCCCAAAAACTTGTGCATCATTATGTCTATCGGCACTTAGAAGCTTCTATTATGGCCGTCTATAGTATTTTTATACACGCTCTCATTTCTATTTTTATTTATTTTTTATTTTATTTTTTATTTTATTATTTTTTTATTATTATTTTATTGTTTCTTTTTTTTCTTCTTTTGGGATTTTTATTTTTATTTTTTGTATTTTTTTGTATTTTTTGTATTTATTTATTTCTTGTATCTTTTGTATTTTTTTGTAGTTGTTTTTTATTTACTACCTTTTACTATCTATTTATTTTTCATTATTTATTATTTACTATTTTACATTCGTCTTTTATGTTTACTGTTCATGTTTATTATTGCTATTTTTATCTATTTTTTATTTTTCTTTCTTATGGTGCATACCCAATTTTATTTGGATATCTTCTTATGTTTTCATCTTGATCAGGGCTTTTGACCCCTTCTTTATCTATCTGTTCATTCATCTGCCTAACTTCTGTACAATATCGTCTGTTATCATGTTGCTCCTGTTGTAGCGCTGGATCCTGCTTTGTACATCTGCATATATCCTCCTGTATATACTTAGGTATTGCATGAAATTAATTTAATGGTCACTGTTCGGGTTCTACTTTCTTTTTATTTTATTATTTTCTTTCCTATCTTCCCCACTTCTATTATCCTCGCTTTACACTCAGCACTTAGCTCCCAGCTCGCAACCATCAGCTGTATAACTCTTCACATGTCACCACACTTCTCTATCAGTGCTTTACACACTTTCATTTACACACATAGCACTTTAGGACCACTCTCCATAGGTTCGTTTATTGATACATTGTTATGGTCACGTTTTCGTTTTTCTGCTTTATCACATTTATTACATACACTCTGCTCTCTTTTTTTCCTTCTCCCCATTCTCCTATACTCTTTGCATACTTATTCTTCTTTCGCTTGCACTTGCCCTTTGTGACCAGTATTCTTTATATTACTTATCCTATGTGCATTACACATACACAGTATGTTGCTCTGCACTGGGTTGACTAAATTGCAGGATCATTACGTTTATACATACATTACACGTCCACCTCATCTTGGTTCCATCATTAAAAATATTCTTTTCCCATATTTCTTTAACTTTCAATACGCTCGCACTTCACATATACCACGTAAATTTTTGCCCACACTTGGTTCCCTGGGTTACCTAGACGCATGACCACGTTTTTTTCGGCCTGTCGCACTATTGGTGACGTCATCACACACTGACGGGATCGCCACGGCGGGTTTGGCAATCACAGTCCAGTGAGCACACATGGCTTTCGGGCGCACAGCTTTTTCAGGGTAAGTGATTACTCTTTAACTTGTTAGGGTATATAAGGTCACGGTTGTACTTTGTTTGGTATCTTGATAAAGACCTACGGGTCGAAACGTCGATTTTCTTCACGGAATAAATTGCTTGAAACAAGTCCTCTGGAGTGCTCTACTCTTTTCCTGGTTATACATTTACGCTGTGCAGCACCGAGGCTTTTTTCCCTGTTGATCT
The DNA here is from genome assembly GCF_036172605.1 of Pelobates fuscus. Lineage (NCBI taxonomy): Eukaryota > Metazoa > Chordata > Amphibia > Anura > Pelobatidae > Pelobates > Pelobates fuscus. The sequence goes on from NC_086319.1 coordinate 60,132,271, forward strand.
ATTTAAAGGTAGAGTGCCAGACTCTGAATATTTTGTATATATATATATATATATATATATATATAGTATCGCTATATGTAGGTACACCCCTCCTCCGAGCCACCAGTGTCTAGGATTGTAAAGAGGGGGCCCAGAAGACTCCAGTTTCCCCCTCCAGGGAGCCTTGGCTGTCAGAGTGTTGTTGCAGATTACCATCACACCACTCTGACATTGCATGCATGCTGGGCTCGTGAGTAAAGGAGGGGACCTGCTGGAGGAGGAAAAGGAATCTTCTGGGCCCCCTTTTACTATCATAGACAGCAATCTGCCCTGTACCACTGGACCCCCAGGAAATCTTGTGTCCCACCACCCTGATCACATGTAAGAGGCAGGGAGGGAGGAATAAACATGACAAATAAAAATAAAAGGTCTCACTCCCCACAACACACAGCCCCTACTACCGTGTCCACTACACAAACACACACACTACATCTACTATACACACTATGCATCCACTCTGCCTACACTATGCATCCACTATACAGACTGCTTCCACTATACACACACAAGGCATTCACTACACACGGCATCCACTATGTATATATACTCTGCATACACTATACACTATACTGAATCCCTTGGGTGGACTTGGGTGTATGTCCTGTGGGCGGACTCGAGGGCAGGCCCATGGGGGTCCAGGCCTTGAGATGTGTAAAAGCCACTAGAGGTGTTTCCGCCAAAATTGTGTAGTAAAACTCCACTATTTCTATTAGCTTGTCTCACAGAGACCATCAGATTGGCGCAAGGTGGTGTTTTTGCTGTACATGCGCACTAACCTCTCATAGCTAATCAATCTTGATTACCGGTATCTCAGTCAAAGAGACAGAGACCAGAGATGCAAGAGAGATAGGTAAGGTAAGTAAACTCATTATTTTAACCCTGGAAGCGAGGGCCCGGTCACGTAGACGGTTAAACAGTGACTAGGGCGTTATAGCATTTGGAGTACACATTTCTATTCCTAACACTATAGTGTCCCTTTATCAAAACATAGCTGTCCTATTAAAGTATCTGTAACCTTAATATTTTAAAAATAGTCAAAAGTTGATTAGTAAAAAGTGATAATTGCTAAAATCTTTTCAGTAATTATGTAGGGGAAATTTGACATTTCTCTGTTAATAAGAAATGCTTCATGGTTGGTTCAAGTATACTGTTACAATTTCAGCTCATTTGAAGAATGATATATAGTTATCACCCTTGAAATGAAAGGCCTACATCACAAAAATACTTCTGAAAAATCTGGAATCTAGTCTCTATTTTGCTGAAATTAAAGCATCAACTAGAATTACTATCATTAATTAATTTGCATGCCAAAATAACAGGAGTATTGCAGTATGCAGTGATACTTTTTATACAGCATCAAGACATATTAGAAGACAATATTTCAAGAGGTTTCTTTCATTTTCAGACAAGAAGCAAAATAAAAAACAATTAGCAGAATACTCATGTCATTGTAAAATGGATTGTTTTGTGTTTGTATGAAAAATGATAACATTAACTTGTTTCACCACGAATGGCACAGTTTCACCACGAATGGCACAGTTTAAATTGTTGCTAATTTCCAAGTACAACTTGGGGTCCAAATGTTATTATTATCCAACTTAAAAGAACACTTTACTGCCCAAATAAATACAATAAAATAAAATAAAAATCACTGTTTAGTAGACATACCCTCAATGAAAACATGATTGCATAGAATCATGCTTGTTTTCAAGGTGGGCATATCTAAAACAGCTTGCAAACTTTGAACATCTCTTGTCTGAAGTTTTTGCAAGCCCTTCCCATCTTAGCCAACCCATACTTACTTCGGCTGTCCAATTACAGACTTCCTTGTGCAGTTCATTGAAAAATCTTTGCAAGGAAGATGCTCTGAGCAATTGCTTAAGCTAAATAACCAGGAAGTAACAGGACTAGCTGTCTGATTGACAACCAAGAGGGAGGGGCATTCAAAATCAATGTACAGGGGGCGGGGCCTGACCTGCAAGAAGAACAGTCGCATGGCGTAGGAGCTCCCGCCAAACCAGCGGAACCTAAGGGAGATACTCGGGGTTATCAAGCCTGCAATGAAACCGGGGTACGCTACCCATGTCGGGGGCCCCCTGGCAACTCACCCGATATCAAACTTGAGGGTCTCCCATAATCGAGCAACAGAGGCAGTAGGCTGGGGCCTACGGTGCATGGAGGTGGGGGGAGACGGCCGCTCTCCTCGCCTCTGCGCCGGAGTTACCGAGCAACTGACTACCCGCTCCCCCCCTCAGGACCAGCAGGGGTGAATGCGGTCCAATCCCCCCAGGCGGCAGGGCAACAACGAGTGCCAATAGCGGCACCCCACAAGCAGCCCATCACAACACGGGCCCACATAATGGCGAGCGCCACATGGGACCGCAACAGCCCTACGGAAAGGCAAAGCATTCACAGCAAACTTGACGCCCTATTCGAAGCCTTCTGGGAGAAGCTGACAGACAGGGAGCGGCAGCCCACAGAACAGGTACACTCACCCACCGGAGAACCTGCACCTGCTAGCCACAGCCGCACAGGCCCCCGCCTGATGAGACCCACAAAATGGCGCCCGAGAAGGAAACCTTTCCCGCCGGCACATAAACAGGCAAGGCCACGCTGGGCAACGATGATAACCGGATGCAGCCCACCAGCTTCCCATAGACAAAGCACAAAGCCGAGACTCATGACGAGATCAACCACAAGCAAGCCCTACACACGGCTCCGAACACGCCTGATGCCACAGAAAGCCACAGAATATCCGATGGGGACGGCACTCACCTGCATCTCCCGAATAAGCCCTCACAGCAACAGGTGGTTGAGCCAATCATCGCAATCAGCGAAACTGCACCAAAGTATGTCCCAGCAGAGCTGCCAAGCACCCCTAACTTTATTCCATGTGCTGGGCATAGGCTGACAGGGCACACACATGCCAGGACTCACAGAGGCTCATACTCATAACCTCTGCCATAAGGGACACTGTCCAGGCCACAATGCAGCCTCATATACAGTGAATCACCACAATGAAGAACTTTAAAGAAGAACTCACGGTTTGACCGCTATTACTTAATTGGCAATCTCACAATACTATTGACTGGGGTAATATCTCACTACATATGACACACATGCTCTCAAAAGGCCTGTCACTCACTCACTTAACGGGACCAAGCTTGCCTGCCGGCCTGGCAGTTTTTCCTGAATATCTCACCCTATATACACTTCAGACACCCACACTGCCTGCATGTTTCTCCTTTCCTTTTAGACTTGGCACCCTTATAACAATGCTCTTCCAATCACATAATGCTGCGCTACATACAAGGGCCATGTCACCTGACGGCCTTACACATGCCACTCTCATGTTAATAAGCCTGCCTGCCTGGCACCATCTCGAGATACACGACCTTTATTACACTCTTGTATTGTAAGCAAGTAACATTAACCACTCAGTAACGCCTAACTTACTAATGTTAAACCTGTTTTTGTTTTTGTTTAAACATATCCTCTAAAAACGTGCATGTTCCTCATATGTCACTTAATGCTTTAAACATGTTTTATTGATGCTTGCTCATGCTAATGTGACATATAGTAAGCCTGTCTGTATTTTTTCCTATATGCACAACCAAAATAAAGAATTGAAAAAAAAATAAAAAAAATCAATGTATAAAAGTGCCAATTTCTTTTGAAATGTGCACTTTTTTGAAAATGAAAAAAAAGAGGACATGCTCTTCACACATAAAACACTTTAGGAAGCTAAAGTGCTTAAGGGGTCTGGAGTGTCACTTAAATGGAACTCGTTTTATTGACCTTGGAATTATTAAAGGCAGTGATGTCCTTGCCATGAACCAGCTATATTATAGCTGGCTTTCTTATCCACTGATCTATCACACAAACTATAGTTTGAAAAATTATTTATTTATTATTTATTACTTGCATTTTTATAGTGCCAACAAATTCTGAAGCTCTGTGCAGTTAAGGGAAAAAAAAGCAGTTCAATAAACACAGACTGATACATATTGTAAAAAGGATAAAAAACAAACACAATTTGGGATGGATTTTCGTTGATTTATCTGTTGAAAAAAAACAAAGATTGCATACCTTACACAAATAATGAAGACAAGTTTCATATTTCCATGCTAAAAATCATATACCGCAATTTAAACACCTTTCTTGTTGCTTAGCAACATGATGAGAGCGTGCGGATAAATATTGCATTCTTAACTCACTGTAAACAACACGTTCCAAAATGTTACCTCGATCATTAGCAGCTAACAATCTGGAGCACTGACTGCTCTGTATTTTCTTACAGTATTTATGATGATAATTATGATATTGAGCCGTAAATTCCCAAAACAGTGAATTAGCCATTAATGTGTTAAAGGGACACTTCACTGCCTAAATGAATAAATAAAAATCCCGTTTAGTAGATATAAGTATGAGCTCTCTGAGTTAAAACTTGCCAGAACCACCTATGTAAGCAATTAATTACACTAGTAATAGGAAAGGATTTCCGAGTGATGGTGAGCAGACCATACAAGTTTTTTTGGTGTATCTCTTATATGCTCTTTGACAATTCCTAATGGGATTTGGTGTACTTTTTTAAATAATAAAGTTCAGTTTGGGTTATAGTTGTCCCATGGACAGTGTATCTTATCTCACCTGTTGATCTCTCCATCTCTTTCAGAGTTACCAATGTTTATTTAGTTGCTTCTGTGACTGCCTTGGGCTAATGGATATTAATTTGCAGCCTTTTGTAGAAAGTCATAATTCTATAATAAAGGGGATCTATAGTGTTAGGAAAACAAATGTGTATTCCCAACACTATAGTTCTAAAACCACCGCTTAGGTGGTTGCCCCCCTTACCCTGGGTGAGAAAGGTGATTTACTCACCTTTTTCCAGTGCCATGCAGGGCTTCTCACATCTGGCCCACCCTTGATTTACCTCATTGGCTGACAATATCAGAATTGATGTTCTGAGCCAATCACAATATTTTCTCATAAGAAAGCATTGAATTGACTGAGATTGTCAAATCATCATGTCTGATGATCTCAGCCAAGGATTCCGGGCAGGGGGTGGAGCCAAATGCCACCCTGGCCAATCAGCATATCTCATAGAGATGCATTGAATTAATGCATCTCTATGAGGAACGTTCAGTATTTCCATTCAGAGCGTGGAGATGCTGAACGTCAATGCTGCACACTGTGCAGCACTGCCCCAGGAAGCAACACTAGTGGTGTTTCTCTGAAAAGGGAGTGTTTACATTAAAATGCCTGCAGGGACTAACTACTCAACAGAAGAAATACAATATGCTGTAATTGTTTTTAAATACAAATCAAAAATACAAATACAAAAATTATTCTATCTTATTCTTTCCATTTTTATCAATAAATGTAACAGTACTTCAGGGGATATTTCAAGTGTATTTTAATTTTTTATATTCCTACTCTAATTTGTGTTTCTCCATAACTTGATCCCAGACTTGATTGGGTAGCTGCTTGGCCTTCATAATGCTGTTTGTTTAAATATGCCATCTAGCAAACTTTGGGGACATTTTCATTGTGACGTAGAGTAAAACTTTAATTGCACACAGCTGAACTATTTTAAAGGGACTCTCCAGGCCCCTGTTTACTCACCTCGTTCCAGCGCAGGGAGCCTCGTGAAGCCGCGCCCCCTATTTCGTCAAAATGACGAAATAGGCGGGCGCGAGCAGGGAGCAATCAGAAGCTTCCATTTGGAAGCGTCATTGCTCCCTTGTGCACATGCACGGCTTTTCTCTGAAAATACAGTGTTTACATGAGAAAGGCTGCAGGGAGCTATAGAGCTCACCTGAACAAATACATTAAGCTGTAGTTGTTCAGGTGACTATAGTGTCCCTTTAACTTATTTATGAGACTTTTAAAGGTTGTTGGTTATACCATAATTTATTTGAGAGATTTATAGAGGGGTAAATACTTATGCTACCAACAAATGTCGGTTGTTTTTCTAATTTTTTATTAACTTTTGGTTCAAAATAAAAAATATTGCTCCATCAAAGTGTTAGTTATGTTGCGTAGATCAAAAGGTAAAATCTCTATATATTGCATTTTCATTTCTGGTTGTAGCACTACAAAATATGTAAATGTCCAAATGAAGTGTGAAGACTAGTGTAAAGTCAGACAATATTTTTTAAAAAAATACAGCAGTTAAAAAAAACAAACAAGTGGAATCTAAATGTTGCAACTTTGCCCCCCAATGTATATTGTAATAAAGAAGCATTTTTTGTATTTATTTTTTTCATCTATGGACAAATATAACCATGCACAATTTAAAAAAAGAGCAAAACGTACTTGATAAATACAAGGGGAGGTACAATGTGGTAACTGCTGCCGAATGAAAAGTAAGTTTAACCTTGAAGATGCAAAGGTAAGTCTTTTAGGTTGTTTATAAGTTGTATCAGCATCTCTGATCCAATCTCAATAAGAACTTTCCACAAATATGTATTTTTATGGGAGGGCTGTGATTCAGAAACCGCATATTTACAATGGCAGTGTATATACAACATATAATATAGTTTGAGAAACACTGAATCTGGATCCATGAGCAATGGAAGAAAGTCAAATCGTCTGGTGGGCTTACAGTTTGTGAACGCCAAGATGCTCTGATTTGTAATTTGAGTTTGTTCTCCAAATATGACCACACGTTACCTTCAGTGAATAAAGAAATGGTAAAGAAGTTCTGTCTATATTTGATCTTGGCTTTTGAAAAAGCACAATCTTTACTCCATATCAAGTAAACTCTGCTGAGAGAAAAATAAATTTGTAAAATTTCTAGGTGGATGTTTAATGTCATGATTAGCCAAACTATTTTTTATTGAAACCCTTTGTAACAACCCTTCATATCCAGTCTGGCCTGTCAGGAAAGGGTTAAAATCAGACCTTGTTCTTGTTTGGGTTTCAGACTAATTCCTCTGTTTCGGATAATGTTCGATTTATATGGGATTTATTTATGCTACAAACAGGAGAATAGCTATCTGCACTGTCGGAGAATAGCTATCTGCACTGTCGGAAATGGTATAGCATTGTTATTTAGATTTCCAGAAATGTTGATAATTTTTTAGTTTGGAGCTATGGCCAGCGTATGCAATGATTTGTGCAATTTTGTGTCTGAATCTCATTATTTTACCTAAAATAGGGGAGGGGGCGGAGGGGGGAGGAGGTTGTTATGATTTTGATAAACTTTAAAGGATCACTATAGGGACAGGAACACAAACATATATTCCTACCCCTACAGTGTTAAAACAACATCTAGACCCCCTGGGCCCCTCATGCCTCGATAAATATAGTAAAAATCTTACTGTATTCAAGCAAGAAGCTGTAACTCTGCATGCTGTTAGACTCAGAAAAACAAGCAGACAGCTGGCATCATCAGAAGTGGTAGCCTGATCCAATCACAATGCTTCCCCATAGGATTGGCTGTGACTGACAAGGAGGCAGATCAGGGGCAGAGCCAGCATGATTCAAACACAGCCCTGGCCAATCAGCATCTCCTCATAGAGATTAATTGAATCAATGCATTTCTATGAGGAAAGTTCATACATATGCAGTATTTGAGGTTCTGGTTATACACACACACACACACACACACTCGTGCACTCATCTGTCTGTCTATCTGTATTCCAGATTGGTCTTCCCCCTATCTATCTATCTATCTATCTATCTATCTATCTATCTATCTATCTATCTATCTATCTATCTATCTATCTATCTATCTATCTATCTATCTATCTATCTATCTATCTATCTATCCCCCCCAGGTCAACTAAAATCATCACACCAGTATTGTGCTACTTTGAACATAAATTTAAAGTAGAAAACCTGAAATCAGTTGCTATTATAGATTTCCTTCAACTTACATTGTAACTTGTTTGTACTGCTCACCTGTAGCGGTTACATTTCCACTTATTCTCTGAGACACATGCAACTCGTATTGCTTGTGAAGTATCAAGATTAGTCAGAGTTAGATTTTCTCATTTTATACTTTTGAATAAGGGAACACTTTTTTTTCTAGGCCACATGTTCTAAAAATATATATATGTTTTATATAGGGCCATTATCCTTTGAATAAAACCTACTCCCACGTATTCCATAGCAGATACCTAATTTTCACTGGATGTAGGAAGGTATGAATCAGACAGAACAAGTACAAAAGCTAACATGATTTACCAAGACTGTGTACCCTGGTATTATGTGAATCATTAGTACTAACCTCTTCTAGATTTTTTTTTTTCTGCAGCACCGCCAGCAAGGGAAAAATATTTTCTGCAGTAATCATTCATAATATGCAAGCACAAACGGGGGAATAAATAGAAATCTGAAAGTGGAACTGTTAATTGTCTCTTAAGAACATGAGAAAATTCCTTTGCATCTTACACGTCTTGCTAATTTGTTTTACAGATCTTGAATGGGGGAGTTTGATAATGAATGCTCCATTCTAAAACCTATATAAAAGAGATGTTAATGATTTAACCACATGCAGAGGAGAACATTCAAATTACCTTTTAAGTTTCTGATTGTGACAAAAAGATCATTACACAATTCATTGATGTTTCCACAGCCACTCAGGGAGTTAAAAACTTTTCTATTTACCTTCCTCTGGATAAGAAATGGTGGGCAGATGTTGAAGCTGACCTGCTCAGCCATGATCTCTCTTGGTTTATTTTTTAAGTGCGTCCGTAAGGCACTCAGATTCCTTTTGCATACTCACTGCCAATCTATGCCAAAATCAAGCTGAATTCAGTGATTACTACTTTACTCTATCCAATGACTCATCTCACCTATAATTGGAGCTTCCACTCCTGAGTTACAGACTAATGACTTTTGCACAGGATTGCAAAGGGTTTGGAGCAAACCACCCATCTTATACACAGGGAACAAGTCCACGGGAGAGGGTGGGAGTAGTGGTTGAGGGCACGTAAATGCACGGGTTAATGCTGACTGGAAATGCTAACAGTACTGTTATTGTTTATTGTTATGATGTGCTTTGTAATACTTTTATTGAGACCTGCAAGTTTCCTTAACCATCTCAGGCTAATAGGGACATGTGAGGCCTATCTTGTATTCATTTAAAATGTCTGCAAATGATAAAAAAGATATTTAGGAAAAAAAACAAAACAAATAAACTACTTTTCGGGAGCAAAAAAAAAAACCAATGACACATAGTATAACTGCATATTAAAACAGTATTACATATATCATGTAATTGAAATGAAGATACGTCAATAATTATAATACCCTAACTCATAAATAGATACATTAATAACAACACCATAGTATGGAAATAAATATATAAAAAGAAGTCAGGTATTGTGTCACAATACCTTCTTGGAAGTGGCAACCTTTGGATTAAAAAAGTAATAAAAATGTTAAATTGTACTGGGGGGGTAAAATAAAATTCCACTAGATTACTAATTCTCAGAGTGGTTCAAAGCTAAGAAGTGGTGTAAGTGCCAATAATATCCGCAAAGATGAATAAGCAACTTGTCTACATTGGTGGATGACATGAGTGGCCGAAAACATGTGACCACCTGTTATGGAGTATCAGAATACTGTGTGAACGCCCATATCAATACTTCTCAACAGTCCATATAAACTTCTAATCATCTCATCTGCTCTGTCTCACACTGCTTACAATGCTGCATGACATGTACTACACCTACAGCACCACTTGCTCATATCGAGGATTCTTTTGACTATCTAGGTATGAGAAGTGTCAGGTAAGACCAGCAACAGAAAGGGACAGCTCACTAAGAAATCTACTGGTATCTCAATAGGCCAGTCCGGACCTGCAGTCAACTGGAACAAACTGTTCATTACGTTGAAGTATGCCCATTCTCCAGCTCTATCCACTATTGGGGTTTATCAATCACAACCATTATACAATGATAATTGATGTTGCGAGTCCAATAGTGACCTCTGGCAATAATGGACTTAAAATAGAGAATAATTACTCTTGAATATGACATTGCAAACGAGTTTGCCTAAAATATAATGCTACTAGGAACACATAATTTGAAGTTGAATTAACAGTATTTTTTTCATTATTATGAATCAGAGTTAATTACTTCTAATGACAATGTGTAACGAGTATATACCCCTACACGCAGGATCCAGCCTAACAGAAGACAGTACAGAGGAGAGATACGTCTACCGGACCTTAGAGTGGCCGGACTCGACGTAATAGGATAAGACAGAGTCAGGAACGATCCGAGGTCAAGGGCACAAAGAGACAGCGTAAACGAAAACTAGCCGGGGACTGGTACACAGGAATCAGCAAGCCGGCAAACAGTACAGAATAGGATAAAGCGAAAACGAAGTCAGAATACAAAGCCAAGGTCAAATACGGAGAAACACAACTGAACACAACAAGCACTAAAGGGAACTGTAGCAGAAACCACGATAGGGCAAGGAACTAAGGGAAAAGGGTAAGTATAAGTAGCCTTCAAACTAATATGATTGGCTCCTGTCACTTCCACTCCCCCAACAGGTAAGTGTATGGGGTGATTGGCATGACAGGAGCCAATGGGAGCCTTTTTGCAATTTAGGCTCCCACTGTCTCTTTAAGAGCGCGCCCGAGATTCGCGGCGCGCTCTTAGCTGCAGGCGGGACACGTGACCGCTTCTCGCGGTCACTGCCCGCCTTCCTGTCTGAACAGTCGGACGAGCCGCGCGCGGCTCGTGCAGCCGCAGGACCGCGCGCGGCTTGAAGAGAGGACCGCGTCCGGCCCCCGGATAAGGTAAGTACCGCTACAGTACCCCCCCCTGAGGACACGCCCTCCGGGCGGGCAGGACCAGGCCTGGCAGGAAAACGCGAATGGAAAGAACGTACAAGGCGGGGAGCATGAACAGCATCCGCAGAGATCCAACTGCGCTCCTCAGGCCCATAACCCTTCCAATGTACCAAGTACTGAAGCCGACCCCTAAGAAAACGAGAGTCAATAACAGCAGATACTTCGAACTCCTCATGACCCTCCACAGAGACAGGAGGGGGAGGGGGAGTATGCCGGGTATAGCGGTTGCGTACGTAAGGCTTCAACAAAGAGGTGTGAAATACATTGGGTATACGCAAATTCTTAGGCAGACCCAAGGCATAAGAAACGGGATTAACCTTATGTATAATGCGATAAGGACCAATGAAGCGGGGAGCCAATTTCATAGAAGGCACCCGGAGGCGAATATTCCGTGTGGAAAGCAAAACCCTGTCCCCCCACAACATAGGAAGGAGCCGCTCTGCGATGCTTGTCAGCCTGAGCCTTCTGGCGGGCAGCAGAGTCCACCAAAGAACGCTGTACCTGCTCCCAAGTATTACGCAAACCAGCCAAATGCTCATCCAGAACTGGCATGCCCTGTGAGGAGAATGCAGCCGGAAGAACAACGGGATGCTGGCCATAGACAACGTAAAAAGGGCTTTTGCCGGAAGAATCATGAGTGGCATTATTCCGAGCAAATTCAGCCCAAGGAAGCAGGTCAGACCAATTGTCCTGATGGTGAGACACAAAACAACGGAGGTACTGCTCAAGAGACTGGTTGGCACGTTCAGCAGCTCCATTAGACTGGGGATGGTAAGCGGAAGAAAATGAGAGGGAAATACCCATCTCCGAACAAAAGGCTTTCCAGAACCTGGAAACAAATTGGCTACCCCTATCGGATACAATAGATAAGGGAATACCATGTAATCGAAACACTTCTCTAGCGAAGATAAGAGCCAATTCCTTGGAAGTGGGCAACTTGCGAAGAGACACAAAGTGAGCCATTTTGGAAAACCGATCTACTATCATTAGGATGACTGTGTTACCATTCGAAGGGGGTAATTCAACAATAAAATCCATTGATAGATTAGACCAAGGTCTCTCGGGAACGGGTAACGGATGCAACAGCCCACAAGGAACTCTACGAGAAGTTTTCATACATGCACAAGTAGTACAAGCACTTATATAGTCAGTAACATCCTTACGTAAGGTATCCCACCAGAAATACCGAGAAACGGCTGACACTGTTTTGGAAATACCAGGATGTCCAGCAGTCTTAGTATCGTGATAAAGTGACAGAATATCCCGTCTCTCGGGAATGTCAACGAACAATTTATCATTAGGCCTCTCGCTGGGTGCCATGCCTTGTTTCGCTTGTATGGCCTGCAAGAGGGACGAGGAAATAGACAATATAGTAGTTGCTATTATCCTGTCTGGGGGAATGACAGGAGTGACATCAATCTCCTGTTTGTCAATAGTCTCGAATTGTCTGGACAGAGCGTCCGCTTTGGTGTTCCGGTCACCTGGCCTATAGGTGATTATATAATTAAAATGAGACAAGAACAGTGACCACCTAGCCTGCCTTGAAGACAATCTTTTAGCTTCGCTAAGGTAGGATAGGTTCTTATGATCTGTAAATATGAGAATAGGATCCTTAGTTCCTTCTAGCAAATGTCTCCATTCTTTGAGTGCTAAAATGATAGCAAGGAGTTCGCGATTACCCACATCATAATTCCTCTCTGCCTTAGACATTTGTTTAGAAAAGAATCCACAAGGATGCAATGGCTTGTCAGGAGACTCTCTTTGGGATAAGACAGCACCTACCCCTATATCGGAAGCATCAACCTCAAGTATATATGGCAATGAGGGGACAGGATGCTGTAAAATAGGGGCAGAGGCGAACGTAGTTTTAAGAAAGTCAAAAGCCTGAAGTGCCTCAGTAGACCAGACACGTGTATTGCCATCCTTTTTAGTCATACGAGTAATAGGCGCTACTATAGACGAAAAACCTTTGATAAAACGTCTATAATAATTAGAGAAACCCAGAAAACGCTGGATGGCTTTCAGACCTTGCGGCAGAGGCCATTCTATGACTGCAGCGAGCTTCTGGGGATCCATCCGAAAACCCTCGGCGGAAATCAAATACCCTAGAAACTGGACCTCGGACTGGTCGAATAGACATTTTTCTAATTTGCAATAAAGACCATTAGCAAGAAGGGTCTTCAGAACTGTTGTAACATGTCTGTGATGAGCGTGAATGTCAGTAGAATATATTAAAATGTCATCCAAGTACACAATAACAAATGAGTGAATAAAGTCCCTTAAGACATCATTAATAAATTCTTGGAACACTGCTGGGGCATTGCAAAGCCCAAATGGCATGACGGTATACTCATAATGACCTGACCGAGTGTTAAAGGCTGTCTTCCATTCGTGGTCCTTTTTAATACGTATCAAATTGTATGCTCCTCTAAGATCTAATTTGGTGAATACCGTAGCATGTTTGAGCCTGTCAAACAATTCTGTTATTAGAGGTATAGGGTAAGCATTTTTGATGGTGATCTTGTTAAGACCTCTATAATCAATGCAAGGTCTTAAATCACCTTCTTTCTTTGATACAAAGAAGAACCCCGCTCCAGCCGGAGAAGAGGATCTTCTAATAAATCCCTTGTCTAATGACTCTTTAATGTACTCCTCCATGACACGGTTTTCTTGAACCGATAGGGGGTACACCCTGCCCTTAGGAGGTATAGTACCAGGCAACAAATCAATAGCACAATCGTAGGGTCTGTGAGGCGGTAATTTGTCAGCCTCTCTTTTATCAAAGACAGTCTTTAAAGTTAAATACTGAGAGGGTATTGTCGTAGATAAAGGAGGAACAGTAGGAACGTTAATAGAATTCACAGGCGTGACTTCAATAGTACATGACTCATGGCAGGCTTCACTCCATGATTTTATCTGCCCTGTCTCCCAGTCAAAAATGGGATTGTGGGCACGTAACCATGGATACCCTAACACCAACTGTGAAGAGGGAGAGGTGATGACCTGGAACCGAATGGTTTCATAGTGTAGAACCCCTGTGTACATGTGTAGCGGTGTAGTCTCGTGAGTAACAACAGGAGATATCAATGGTCTACCATCTATGGCCTCAACGGCCAAGGGTATCTCCTTCTCTCTGATGGGAATATTGTTTCTCTTTACAAAACCAGAGTCTATAAAGTTCTCGGCTGCCCCAGAATCAACCAGGGCGTCTATGTTTTCAACTATACAACTCTCTCCCATATGTAAAGAAACAGGGAGAAGCAGTCGGTTAGGAGGCAATGTAGGAGACTTAGAAATCACACCCAAGGCCAGTCCCCTATAAGGTCTTAGGTGCGAGAGTTTTCCGGGAGCAGAGGACACTCCTTTACCATATGGTCTCTCTTACCACAATATAGGCAGAGTCCCTCCCTTCTCCTATGTAATTTCTCAGTATCTGAGAGTTTGGCAACCCCTAATTGCATAGGTTCCTCTTCAGATACTTTAACACTCTCCGGTATATTAACTCTGGGTTGAATAGGTGTAACAAAACGTCTATTCCTGTTCTTAGTATAGAGCCTGTCACGAATCCTATTATCTATATCGATGAGGTAGTCAATAAGTTCCTCTAAGGCAATAGGAAGCTCCTTAGCTGCTACCTCATCCAATATAGAGTCTGATAAACCTTCCATGAAGGCCGTAGTTAACCCATTATTGGTCCAATCGACCTGTGAGGCAAGGGTACGAAACTGTATAGCGTAATCAGCCACAGACCTAGAACCCTGTTTAACCCTCATTAATGCTCTAGCGGCATTCTTAGACCTTTTCATAGTATCAAAAGTTCTGCGAAAAGCTGTTAGGAAACTGTGAAAGTTATGCACCATAGGTCCATTAGCCTCCCAAATAGGGTTTGCCCATTCAAGTGCTTTGTCGGTAAGTTGGTGCATAAAGAACCCAACTTTAGACCTCTCTGTGGGAAATGAACGTGGATACATTTCAAAATGAAACTCTATTTGGTTAATGAACCCTCTGCATGTCTTAGAATCCCCTCCATACCTAGGAGGAGGCGTTAAATGTGCTGTAGCGTTAGGCATAGTCGATACTTCAGGAAGCAGGGGTGCAGGAGGGTTAGGTGCGGTTGCTGGAATGGTTCTAGCTAAGAGCGTCTGGAGAGCCTGAGCTATTTGATCCATACGGTGATCCTGCTCTACAAATCTAGCCTCATGGGTCGCCATCTGTTGAGCTAAATCTGCGGGGTCCATGGCCCTATCGTAATGTAACGAGTATATACCCCTACACGCAGGATCCAGCCTAACAGAAGACAGTACAGAGGAGAGATACGTCTACCGGACCTTAGAGTGGCCGGACTCGACGTAATAGGATAAGACAGAGTCAGGAACGATCCGAGGTCAAGGGCACAAAGAGACAGCGTAAACGAAAACTAGCCGGGGACTGGTACACAGGAATCAGCAAGCCGGCAAACAGTACAGAATAGGATAAAGCGAAAACGAAGTCAGAATACAAAGCCAAGGTCAAATACGGAGAAACACAACTGAACACAACAAGCACTAAAGGGAACTGTAGCAGAAACCACGATAGGGCAAGGAACTAAGGGAAAAGGGTAAGTATAAGTAGCCTTCAAACTAATATGATTGGCTCCTGTCACTTCCACTCCCCCAACAGGTAAGTGTATGGGGTGATTGGCATGACAGGAGCCAATGGGAGCCTTTTTGCAATTTAGGCTCCCACTGTCTCTTTAAGAGCGCGCCCGAGATTCGCGGCGCGCTCTTAGCTGCAGGCGGGACACGTGACCGCTTCTCGCGGTCACTGCCCGCCTTCCTGTCTGAACAGTCGGACGAGCCGCGCGCGGCTCGTGCAGCCGCAGGACCGCGCGCGGCTTGAAGAGAGGACCGCGTCCGGCCCCCGGATAAGGTAAGTACCGCTACACAATGCAACTCAACTTAACTTACAAAATTAATTTCTGAGGAATTTAGCAATTTAATTGTCTTATTATCGTGAAACACATGATTCCAGCAGGAAGAATACATTTGGCTTTGTTAAATTCTTTAGTTGTTAAGAATTTTAAATAGATTCTTTGTTCTAATTTATGGAACAACTTTTTTTCACACATCTAATCTTCATAGTTGATGTAGAATAATTTCAAGTAAATGTTTTTTTTATTTATTTATTGTAATAATGTAACAATAGAACTAATGTTTGTGCATATGTGTTCAATCTGTGTGTATATATATCTTTTGAAAGTCATTGCCAACCTTTTAATTTCCCTGTTAGCCTAGGGAATGATGTGGTTGGCTTCCTGTGTCTATGTGGAGCATCACCACGACAACTACATAATGTTAAAACAAATACACCTGTATGAGCACTAAAAGGGACACTATAGTTACCAAAACAACTTTAGCTTTATGAAGCAGTTATGGTGTATAGATCATGCCCATGCAGTCTCACTGCTCAAGTCTTTGCCTTTTAGGAGTTAAATCACTTTGTTAATACAGCCCTAGTCACACCTCCCTGCATGTGACTTACACAGCCTTCCTAAACACTTCCTGTAAAGAATCATACAATGTTTACATTTCCCTTATTGCAAATTCTGTTTAATGTAGAATTTCTTATCTCATGCTCTATTAATAGATTGCTAGACCATGCAGAAGCCTCTTACGTGTGATTGTAGTTTAATTTACAGAGCAGGAGATACAAACTTTTAAAGTAACTTCTGATTGAAAATGAAACCATTTTGTTTTCATGCAGGCTGTGTCAGTCACAGCCACAGGAGGTGTGGCTAGGGTTGCATAAACAGAAACAAAAGTGATTTAACTCCTAAATAACAGTGAATTAAGCAGTGAGACTTCAGAGGCATGATCTATACACCAAAACTGCTTCATTAAGCTAAAGTTGTTTTGGTAACTATAGTGTCCCTTTAATGTTTCTGAGAGTTAGACCTAAGCTTGACAAAGACTAGAGAGGGTCAAAAATGTTTCCATGCTAGATTTCTGTGACTGGGATTAAGGCACTTTAATTAACCCCTTAAGGACACATGACATGTGTGACATGTCATGATTCCCTTTTATTCCAGAAGTTTGGTCCTTAAGGGGTTAAAGGGTTCCAGGTATGGCTTGTTATACTTTCCATAATTTGAATCCTCTTCCGATTTTGTCTACACATTGTGCTAGGGTTATCTCTAGTAAATGTATAAATTTGTGTAAAAATTGCTCCTTCTTCATGGCATGCAGACTGTTGGCATAGACTCTATGCCCGACTGGCATGTCAGTTAGCCGCAAGGCTAACAAGGCATTTGCCTTGGGCGGCATTTTCCAGGTGTGCGGCAAAAAAAACCACCCCAAATGCCCAGGGCAAATGCCTTGTTAGCCTTGCGGCTAACTGACATGCCAGTCGGGCTGATAGGCGGGCGGCACTGGCGGGCGGGCAGGCGGCTGGCGAGGGAGTACTTCCCCTGAGCTCTCTGCTCAGCTCCCTTGCGTGCCGCCCGCAGAGTGATGCTGGGAGCCGGAATATGACATCATAGTCAGGCTCCCAGCATCACTCTGCAGGCGGCGCGCGAGGGAGCTGAGCAGAGAGCTCAGGGGAAGTACTCCCTCGCCAGCCGCCCACCTGCCCGCCCGGAAGTGCCACCCTGCAGCCACTGGACCACCAGAGAATGGGAGAACTCCCCCCCCCCCCAGCATTCCCAAAGGTAAGGAGGCTGGAGGGGGTTAAATAAAAAAAAAGAGAAGTGAGTATTAATGTGAGTGAGTGTGTGTGACTGTGTGTCTGTTAGTGTTTGTGTGTGTCTGACTGTGTGTGTCTGACTGTGTGTGTCTGTTAGTGTGTGTGTGTGTGTGTGTGTGTCAGTGTGTGTCTGACTGTGTGTGTCTGTTAGTGTGTGTGTGTCTGACTGCCTAGGGCAGCACAAAACCAAGATACACCACTGTCTATGGCAATGTCTGTCTGCCTTAGCTCATGCCAACAGGTACTCTATTGTACCCCCTTCCTCAGCCCCTGCCCCCCTTCCTCAGCCCCTGCCCCCCTTCCTCAGTCCCTGTCCCCCTTCCTCAGTCCCTGTCCCCCTTCCTCAGTCCCTGTCCCCCTTCCTCCTTTACATAGTAAAATACATATAGCACACAGTACAACCTGCAGACAACCTTTCCTACATTATAGTCCAGAAGTGGCTAGGTTTGCCACAATGCTCCCCCAGAACCAAGCCGGCACACACAGTCTGATCCCAACGGATTGGCTTGGGGATGTCCGGGAGAGTACTCACAGATCACTTTTCAAGTTCAGTCTGTCTAGATAACCCGTCGGCGTTACCGTTTTCTTTCCCTGGGCGGTAATGGATTGTAAAATCGAAGGGCTGCAGCGCCAAACTCCAGCGCAGCAGCCTGGCATTGTCCCCAGCCACACGGTTCAGCCACACCAACGGGTTGTGATCTGTGAGTAAGGAAAAAGGTTTTCCATACAAATAAGGCTGTAACTTTTTGAGGGCCCACACCACGGCCAGGCATTCTTTTTCAATGGCGGTGTAGCTTACTTCCCGGGGCAACAACTTTCGGCTCAAGTAAGCTACGGGATGTTCTCCGCCATCTGCTCCCACTTGGCTCAGCACTGCTCCCAATCCAATCCAGAAGTGTGTCGTGCCGTCCTTCTTCGGTACCAGCACTACCGGCTATGCCCAGGGGCTATCTGAAGGCTCGATAACCCCTAGCTGTAACATCTTGTCTAACTCAGTCTTCATATGTGTCCTGACTGATTCAGGGACACGATATGGAGCCTGCCGCATAGGTAGCTGTCCCTGGGTTTCAACTCGGTGGGTGGCTAGCGGAGTGTACCCAGGTAAATTGGAGAAGGTAGCCCCTTTAGCTACAATCAGCGCTTGTACCTGGGCACGCTCTTGAGGGCTTATCCGCTCCCCCAGTTGAACCCCCTTGGAGGGCTCTGTCTGTTCCTCCTGTTCTAATAGGTCAGGTAGGGGCAGATTCTCCTGATCCTCAGAGGCGGAGGCGCATATCGCCGCCACGTCCTCTATCCTCTCATGGTAGGGTTTGAGCATGTTCACGTGGAGCATGCGTCTCTTCCCTACCCCTGAGCAGGGGCCAATCACATAGGTGGTGTCACACCTCTGTCCCACCACCTGGTATGGGCCCTGCCAGATGGCCTGCAGCTTGTCTGTGCGGACTGGTTTTAAAATCAACACTTTTTGTCCCACCTGAAAGCTGCGGTCTCTGGCCCCCCTATTGTACCAGCGGCACTGGCGTTGTTGGGCCGCCTGGAGATTGGTGCGCACTGCCTGGGTTAATGCCTCCAGTCGGTCCCTAAACTCCAGTACGTAGGATACAATAGGGGTCCCATCTGTGCTACTCTCCCCCTCCCAATGCTCTCTGATTAGGACCCTCCCACTTCCCGTTCAGCAATGCGGTAAAGTAGCCCTTTCTCCCAAGTGTATCGCTCCCCCTCTAACCCCACTTGGTCAGTGTGTGCCCTGTCCCTGTATACCTGTAGTGTGGGGTCTGATTTCACCTCGGCCTCAAACTTAGTTGGGGTATCCCAGGACATACGTGTCGGGTGGGGGTCTTGGTCTCTTACCTGAGCCTCAGAGTGTGTTGGTGGAGCCGTGGTGCGAGCCTGTTGCCGTGTGGTTACTGGATGGGCTTCCTGGTAGGGAGCCTGTGGGACAAAAGCAGAGGGCATCTGGCCCAAATAATTCCCTAGCACAACATCTGCTGGTAAATTTTGCATTAGTCCCACTTCTACTTTCCCTTCTCCCACACCCCAATTCAAGTGGACTTTAGCGGTTGGTAGTCGGTATACCCCCCCCTGTGCCACTCGTACTGCCACAGATCTGCCCGTGTGTGCCAAATCGGGGACCAAATGGGGTGCTATCAGGGTTAAGGTAGCTCCTGAATCCCGCATCCCTGGACCTCTTTCCCCTCTAGGGTCACCAGCTGTCGATGATGCTGCCGGTTATCTGTGGCTCGGACTGACATCACTTCATGTAAGATGCCCAGGGGTTCTTCCGCGTGAACACTTCACACCTCCTGTGTTGCCGGTTCTCTTTGATAATGATGGGCAGCAGCCCTGGGTGCTGGGTTTGGTCGCCCTTGATTCCAGGCGGGTTTGGCCCGGTTTTGGGTACACTCACGGGCCATATGCCCCCACTGTTTGCATGTGTGGCATTGGATGTTGGCACGCCCGTTATACCTGGAGGGTGGGGGTAAGTTTCCTTGGGATGGACGAAACGGGGAGGTGGTGTGAGCTGGAGGTTACATAGTTACATAGTTACATAGCTGAAAAGAGACTTGCGTCCATCAAGTTCAGCCTTCCTCACATATGTTTTTTGCTGTTGATCCAAAAGAAGGCAAAAAAACCCAGTTTGAAGCACTTCCAATTTTGCAACAAGCTAGGAAAAAAATTCCTTCTTGACCCCAGGTTGCATAGTGCTGGGTAGCCCTGTGGGTCCAGGGTAACTTTTGGCTAGGGGTTCATGATGTCTCCTTGCGTCAAAGTGTTGGTCTGCCAATCTAGCTGCTTCGGTTAGGGTGAGGGGTTTCCTGTCCCGCACCCATTCTTGTGCCTCCGGGGACAAACCATTAAAAAATTGCTCCAACAGCATCAACTGTCGCAATCCTTCCATGGAGGTGGCTTGGCTGGCTTGTATCCACCCTTGGGAGGCCTGGTCCAGCTTGTGGGCCCATTCAGCGTGAGAGTCTTTCTCTGGTTTGCGCAGGTTTCTAAACTTGCGCCGGTATGCCTCTGGGGTAATGGCATACCTCTCTAATATCGCTCGCTTCACTTTCTCATGGTCCTTGCTGTCCTCACTGGGCACAGTGCGATACGCTTCGGCTGCCCGACCTGCCAGCTTGCCTGCCAGCAGTGGGACCCATACTGCCCGCTCTAAGTCATGCAAATCACACAGTCTCTCAAAATCCTGCAAGTACCCATATATTTCATCCTTTTACTCTCAAAATACTTTGAAGGCATGATAAGGAATTTTGGGTTTTACCTGGTTGTAGAGTGACCCAGTCGTGGATTCTGCTCGAGAAAATGTATGCTGTGGGCTGTGTGCCATCACGTACTCCTGCACATTCGCCATCACCAGGTTCAGCATGGCATCCGATATAGGCTGAGGTAAAAATTCCAGCCTGGTTCTCATTTCTCTCTGGTAGAGAGTTTCTTCCATGACTGCTGGGGGTGTAGTGCTGCGGGCTCGGTCTCCCTCCTCAGCTCGGCAATTATTATAGCCTTGGGTTTGCTGATGGCTATCTTACCCCTGGCTTCTAGCAGTCCCTTTAACGTTTGCCTCTTCAGCTTAGAATAATCCGTCTCCATTCACTTCGGTAGTCGGTTCTTTCGCTGTATTCTGCTTGCCATTCCCTTTTCTTATTCGGCAGTTATAATTGCACGAATTGCGCTTTTCGGCTGTAAGGTTGGATCCCGTCGCTTGCCACCAATTGTAGCGGAGTGCAATATTAGAATTCACGATCTCCGCTGGTATAACAGGTAAATCCACAGTCAGCGCTGAAAAGTAAGGCAATATCCCCAATCCTCCCAATCACCGGACGAAACACAGTCTGGGAGTCAACTAACTGGCTTTATTCACAGGCTTGTATATTTATGCAGTTCCCCATGCAAGGGGTTTCCTTACAGAGGTTTCAGGGGATTTCTCCCATCAGGCAGTGTAATTCTCCCAGTGGGCATTGCTGCAAGAGAGGGATACTCCCACTAAAATGGACGATTAAGTGGATTATCCCCTCGTGCAGCAAAACCGACAATTCACATTAAAATACATTTTATGGGCATTATTCGGTACATTGACATAACCGAACGTTCGGTAGATAGCTGGGGTCTGAGCGCATCTTTTGTGAAAATACCGCTCAGATCCCAGCTGAAAAGAACCGAACGCCGCAACAAATACGTTCTGCATTGAAGTTCCCCTCAATCTGTCGATTGCACTTAGGGGAACGATCCTACCTAACACCGGGCTCCCGAACGGTCTGGAAGTCCAGCGGTGTTCGTGTCGTCGAGTAGCCGTTTTCAGTTCCAGGCGCTCGACGACCAAACACCGCTGAAGAATAGAGGATCCAAGATGGCCGACCGCCGCATGGTCGGTAGTCGAACGACGGCCACATAGGAGAGCCTCTAATTACCGATTGCAACATTGTTGCAATCGGTTAACAAGCGCCACACGCCTCTAAGTGTGTGGTCTACCAGGGGAGCCCGTATTCGTTCCACGAACAGCCCGGATAGCTGCTGTTCGTCAAACAAAGTACTTGCATGCTGGTAGCTTACGGCTGCCAGCATGCAAATTACCATAACCCAATATATATAGTAAAATACATATAGCACACAGTACAACCTACAGACAACCTTTCCTACATTATAGTCCAGAAGTGGCTAGGTTTGCCACAACTTCCTTCCAGCCAGCCGCCGAAAAGCAAGGGACCCAGTTGCGCTGTTAAAGTACCACAGCGCCCGACCGGCCCCTGCTGACACAGGCCCACCGGGTGGACCTAAGTGCATGGGCCACCCGAAGGGCGCACATAGTGGATCGGTGACACCAAAAGACATTGTTGCAGGCAGAGGGCAAACATCTGCCTTGGGCCCCCCAGCACTAACAGACGCGTTAAAGACGGCCCTAATCAGTCATCATACTTTTTTCAGTGCAGGAAGAGCAGCAGATCTGTTCAAATCTACAGGAAGTATGGTCAGTAGGGGCCCAGGTCGCTCACCCATACTTACCCATTCATAAAAAGGAGTTACAGAAATTTGCAACAATTTAAGACAATCCTGCTAATGGGACCTTAGTGTCCTGGAAGCTTGCAAGTAATCTCTTTATTGTTTGCCAATAAAATTCTGACTTCTAAATCTGTTGTTTTTTTTCCTTTAAGACGGGATGTACACTCTTCAAAATAATAATATATTTCATCTTATCATGTATATCCTTTAATTTCTACATTTGTATTCATAACCCCTGTCCAGCTCATGTTCATAGAGCTCTATCTCTAGAACCATACAATATAAACTGGATGCTCAGGATCAGTTGACTCCACTGTGGAATCAATGGAAGCCTGATTTTATAGATGGTTTTTAGCTTCCAGTGGTTTGTATATTATCAGGGCTCGAGTCCTGCAGGAACGCGTGGGAACGGCGTTCCTGCACTTTTTCCACAGCAGGAACGCCGTTCCCATTACTAGTCCTGCAGGACCCAGGGCTGGCACAAGCGGCTGCCAGAGCAGGGGGGAGGACAAATCCGAATCCCCTGCCTCTGACTGGGGACTCGGATTTTAAAACTCACCTCTCCCCCTGCAGTCAGTAGGAGGGGGCGTGACTTTCTCTGCTCTTCTCACAGGACCGCTGGGGAGCAGAGGAAGCCACGCCCCCTCCTCCTGACATCATCAGGAGTGGCTTACTCCACTGACTACAGGCTGCAGGCTCCAGATCCTGTCCCACCCCTCCTGGCCCAAGGTAAGCCTCAGGGAGGGGGGAAGGCACTTTAGTTTTTTTTTTGTTTGTTTTTTTATCCGTTTCCTGAGTCCCTGTCCCCATATTTAAGGCCCTGTCCCCCCTCCTCAGTCCCTGCCCCCCTCCTCAGTTCCTGCCCCCCTCCTTAGTCCCTTTCCCCAGTCCCTGTCCCCCTCCTCAAGCCCTATCCCCTTACTCAGTCCCTGTCCCCCTCCTCAGGCCTGTCCCTTTCCTGAGTCCCTGTCTCCCTATTTAAGGCCCTGTCCCCCTTCCTCAGGCCTGTCCCTGTCCCCCTCCTCAGTCCCTGTTCCCCTATTTAAGGCCCTGTCCCCCCTCCTCAGTTCCTGCCCCCCTCCTCAGTCCCTCTCCCCCTATTTAAGGCCCTGCCCCCCCTCCTCAGTCCCTGTCCCCCTATTTAAGGCCCTGTCCCCCCTCAGTTCCTGCCCCCCACCTCAGTCCCTGTCCCCCTATTTAAGGCCCTGTCCCCCCTCCTCAGTCCCTGTCTCCCTCCTTAGTCCCTTTCCCCAGTCCCTGCCCCCCTCCTCAAGCCCTATCCCCTTACTCAGTCCCTGCCCCCCTCCTCAGTCCCTGCCCCCCTCCTCAGTCCCTGCCCCATCCACAGGCCTGCCCCTTTCCTGAGTCCCTGTCCCCCTATTTAAGGCCCTGTTCCCCTTCCTCAGGCCCTGTCTCCCTCCTCAGGCCCTGTCTCCCTCCTCAGGCCCTGTCTCCCTCCTCAGGCCCTGTCTCCCTCCTCAGGCCCTGTCTCCCTCCTCAGGCCCTGTCTCCCTCCTCAGGCCCTGTCCCCCTTCCTCAGTCCCTGTCCCTTTCCTGAGTCCCTGTCCCTTTCCTCAGTCCCTGTCCCCCTCCTCAGTCCCTGTCCCCCTCCTCAGTCCCTGCCCCCCTCCTCAAGTCCTGTCCCCTTACTCAGTGCCTGTCTCCCTCCTCAGTCCCTGCCCCTCCTCAAGCCCTGTCCCCTTACTCAGTCCCTGTCTCCCTCCTCAGTCCCTGCCCCCTCCTCAAGCCCTGTCTCCCTCCTCAAGCCATGTCTCCCTCCTCAGTCCTTGCCCCCCTCCTCAGTCCCTGTCCCTTTCCTCAGTCTCTGTCCACCTCCTCAAGCCCTGTCCCCTTACTCAGTCCCTGCCCCCTCCTCAGTCCCTGCCCCCCTCCTCAGTCCCTGCCCCCCTCCTCAAGCCCTGTCTCCCTCCTCAAGCCCTGTCTCCCTCCTCAGTCCTTGCCCCCCTTCTCAGTCCCTGTCCCTTTCCTCAGTCTCTGTCCCCCTCCTCAAGCCCTATCCCCTTACTCAGTCCCTGTCTCCCTTCTCAGTCCCTGTCTTCTTACTCAGCCTCTGTCCCCTCCTCAGCCTCTGTCCCCCTCCTCAGCCTCTGTCCCCCTCCTCAGCCTCAGCCCATGCCCCCCCCTCCTCCTAAGCTCCTGTTCCACTTCCTCAGCCCTGACACCTTACTCAGCCCATGGCCCCTTCCTCAACCCATGCCCCCCTCCTCCTAAGCTCCTGTCCCTTTTCCACAGCACTGTCACCTTACTTAGCCCCTGTCCCGCTCCTCAGCCCCTGTCCACCTTACTCAGCCCCTGTCCACCTTACTCAGCCCCTGTCCACCTTACTCAGCCCAGTACTCTTACTCAGCCCCTGCATACAAGCATCACCCCTTGTCCCCCTCCTCAGTCCCTGCCCCTCTTCCTCAGCCCCCGTCCCTCTTCCTCGGCCCTGTCCCTCTTCCTCAGCCCCTGTCCCTCTTCCTCAGCCCATGTCCCTCTTCCTCAGCCCCTGTCCCCCTTTCCTCAGCCCCTGTCTCCCTCCCTCAGCCCCTGTCCCCCTTCCTCAGCCCCTGCCCCCTTCCTCAGCCCCTGTCCCCCTTCCTCAGCCCCTGCCCCCCTTCCTCAGCCCCTGCCCCCCTTCCTCAGTCCCTGTCCCCCTTCCTCAGTCCCTGTCTCCCTCCTCAGTCCCTGCCCCCTCCTCAAGCCCTGTCTCCCTCCTCAAGCCATGTCTCCCTCCTCAGTCCTTGCCCCCCTCCTCAGTCCCTGTCCCTTTCCTCAGTATCTGTCCACCTCCTCAGTACCTGCCCCCCTCCTCAGTCCCTGCCCCCCTCCTCAGTCCCTGCCCCCCTCCTCAGTCCCTGCCCCCCTCCTCAAGCCCTGTCTCCCTCCTCAAGCCCTGTCTCCCTCCTCAGTCCTTGCCCCCCTCCTCAGTCCCTGTCCCTTTCCTCAGTCTCTGTCCCCCTCCTCAAGCCCTGTCCCCTTACTCAGTCCCTGTCTCCCTCCTCAGTCCCTGTCTTCTTACTCAGCCTCTGTCCCCTCCTCAGCCTCTGTCCCCCTCCTCAGCCTCTGCCCCCCTCCTCAGCCTCTGTCCCCCTCCTCAGCCTCTGTCCCCCTCCTCAGCCCATGGCCCCTTCCTCAGCCCATGCCCCCCCCTCCTCCTAAGCTCCTGTCCCACTTCCTCAGCCCTGACACCTTACTCAGCCCATGGCCCCTTCCTCAACCCATGCCCCCTCCTCCTAAGCTCCTGTCCCTTTTCCACAGCACTGTCACCTTACTTAGCCCCTGTCCCGCTCCTCAGCCCCTGTCCACCTTACTCAGCCCCTGTCCACCTTACTCAGCCCAGTACTCTTACTCAGCCCCTGTATACAAGCATCACCCCTTGTCCCCCTCCTCAGTCCCTGCCCCTCTTCCTCAGCCCCTGTCCCTCTTCCTCGGCCCCTGTCCCTCTTCCTCAGCCCCTGTCCCTCTTCCTCAGCCCCTGTCCCTCTTCCTCAGCCCCTGTCCCTCTTCCTCAGCCCCTGTCCCCCTTTCCTCAGCCCCTGTCTCCCTCCCTCAGCCCCTGTCCCCCTTCCTCAGCCCCTGCCCCCTTCCTCATCCCCTGTCCCCCTTCCTCAGCCCCTGCCCCCCTTCCTCAGCCCCTGCCCCCCTTCCTCAGTCCCTGTCCCCCTTCCTCAGTCCCTGTCCCCCTTCCTCAGTCCCTGTCCCCCTTCCTCAGCCCCAGCCCCCTTCGTCAACCCCTGTCCCCCTCCTCAGCCCCTCAGTTCCTGTCCCTTTCCTCAGCCCCTCAGTTCCTGTCCCTTTCCTCAGCCCCTCAATTCCTGTCCCTTTCCTCAGTTCCTGTCCCTTTCCTCAGCCCCTATCCCTTACCTCAGCCCATGTCCCCTTCCTCAGCCCATTCCCCCCCCTCCTAAGCTCCTGTCCCTCTTCCTAAGCTCCTGTCCCTCTTCCTCAGCTCCTGTCCCTCTTCCTCAGCTCCTGTCCCCCTCCTCAGCCCCGTGCCCTTACTCAGCCCCTGCATACAAGCGTATAATTTTTTTTTGGGGGGGGGGGGGGGGGGGAGGGGAGTGGATCTTGGGTGAGTTCCTGCACTTTTTTACCCAGGACTTGACCCCTGTATATTATGTTATATGTCATATTTTATGTGAAAGTATCTGCCAACAGGTAGTCTATTGTTATGACAAGATTCATGTGCTTCATCGCTTTTATCATATTAGCCTCATCAGGGGGCAGTGCCAGGCATGGGGAAGCCTTAGAAGCTTTTGTAAGACATATTTGAAATGGAGGTAGAACTTCTATTAAAGCCCAGAAAGCGATGAGAGCCTCTCTGCATATTTGTTCTTTGCAGAGCATCCGCCAGTCTGATATTACTTAGTATGATAATAATATGAGACCTGGCTCCACTGAGAAGTCTCACTTTTGCAAGGTTTGCCTGCTGGCATTAGAAAGGATATCAGGAGTGATTTTACAGCTATATATTCAACATTAGTGCAGTGGGGATGTTCAATGTGTCCAGCATTGTTCATTTTAAGACATCACCCATCAGGCTTATAAATTCTATCAACCACAGTGTAGCAGACAAGAAAATGGAAAGAAGGAGGTAAAGCGAGAGAGAAAAAATATGGCAAGTGAGAGAGATGAAGAGAGAAAATAAGAGAGGAAAAGTGCTTCCAGACATAGATGGAGTGTATCCAAGTATTTGGTAGAATTGGTGGCTGCAGAAAATAGCTAGGCAAGTGATGCTGGTTTATGGTAGCACCCTGCCCCTCTTCCTCAGCCCCTGTCCCTCTTCTTCAGCCCCTGTCCCTCTTCCTCAGCCCCTGTCCCTCTTCCTCAGCCCCTGTCCCTCTTCCTCAGCCCCTGTCCCCCTTTCCTCAGCCCCTGTCTCCCTTCCTCAGCCTCTGTCCCCCTTCCTCAGCCCCTGCCCCCCTTCCTCAGCCTATAGGCGGATGCGTATTAGGGACTTTAACTTGTGGCTTGGTGAATGGTGTCGGGAGCAAGGATTTGGCTTTATTGCTCATGGTAGCTCTGTTTGGAATGGAAACAAACTGTACAAAAAAGATGGTTTGCATCTTTCTCAAAAGGGAACAAATGTTCTCAGTGAGCAGTTCAGAGGTTTTGCTAAGATGTATTTAAACTAGGAGGAGGGGGGGCAAAAGGGTGATAAAACATCAATCCAATTGTCCCCCAAAACAAGGACAGAAGGTGCCTGTAGCAAGTGTGTTAAAAAATGATAAGCTTAGAGTCATGTCTACAAATGCTCGCAGTTTAGGGAATAAGATCCATGAACTTGTGGCAATAATGGCAACTGATAGTGTAGATTTAGTCGCTGTTACTGAGACATGGTATAATGAAAAAAATGACTGGGACATAGCAATACCAGGGTACTCTTTATATAGAAAAGACAGGGAAGGCAAGAAAGGGGGAGGGGTGGCCCTGTATGTGAAGGATAGCATAAAATCTAGCCTAATAAAGGTTAGTGAGACGAACATAGAGTCCATTTGGGTTACGTTAGAATTTGGTAATCACACAGTAGTTCGTGTAGGTGTGATTTATAGGCCCCCAGGACAAATTGAAGAGTTAGATAATCTACTAGTTGAAGAAATAGCTAAAATGACAATGAAGGGGGAAGTTATCATCATGGGTGACTTTAATCTTCCTGATGTGAATTGGAAAACAAAAATAGCTACTTGTGCCAGAAGCACACATATTCTAAACTCCCTACTGGGATTGTCTCTAAAACAAGTCGTTGAGGAGCCAACTCGTAAAGAGGCCATACTAGGTTTAGTGTTAACAAATGGAGATTTGGTATCAGATATTACTGTAGGTGAAAGTTTAGGATCCAGTGATCATCAGTCAGTGTGGTTTAATATAAGAACAGTGACTGAGTCACACCACACAAAACAAAAGTTTTAGACTTTAGAAAAACAGACTTTTCTAAAATTAGAATATGTGTAAAGGAGTCATTATCAGACTGGAGCAACTTAAATGGAGTCCAAAATAAATGGGATTATTTAAAAGCTGCACTACTGAAGGCAACAGAAAATTGCATTAGGCTTGTCAGTAAAAGCAAAAAATTCAAGAAACCACTGTGGTACTCCGCAGATGTGGCCAAAATAGTAAAAAACAAAAAGTTAGCATTTAGTAATTATAAAAAAAACCAGAGTGAGGAAGACAGAATGACCTATAAGATTAGGCAGAAAGAGGCTAAGCAAGTTATAAGAGCTTCCAAATCACACACAGAAGAGAAAATAGCACAGTCAGTAAAAAAGGGGGACAAAACTTTTTTTAGATACATAAATGAGAAAAGAAAAGTAAAACAAGGATTAGTTAGATTAAAAACAAAAGAAGGAAGGTATGTAGATGAGGATAAAGGTCTAGCTGACTGCCTCAATGAATATTTTTGTTCGGTATTTACAGCTGAAAATGAAGGAAAGGGACCTCTGTTAAAAAAAAGGATAAATGAGTCATTTAGTACATGTGAGTTTACAGAGGAAGAGGTTCTATTTCAACTGTCAAAAGTAAAGACAAATAAGTCAATGGGACCTGATGGAATACACCCAAAGCTATTAAAAGAGCTTAGTGGTGTACTAGCAAAACCATTAACAGATTTATTTAACCAATCATTGTTAACAGGAGTAGTCCCAGAAGATTGGAAGTTAGCGAATGTTGTGCCCATTCACAAGAAAGGTAATAAGGAGGAGTCGGGCAACTATAGGCCAGTAAGCCTTACTTCAGTAGTGGGGAAAGTGATGGAAACCATGTTAAAGGATAGGATTGTTGAACATCTAAAAACACATGGATTTCAAGATCAGAGACAACATGGGTTTACTTCAGGGAGATCATGCCAAACTAATCTTATTGATTTTTTTGATTGGGTAACTAAAATTATAGATCAGGGTGGTGCAGTAGACATTGCTTACCTAGATTTCAGTAAGGCTTTTGACACTGTTGCACATAGAAGGCTTATCAATAAACTGCAATCTTTGAGTTTGGATTCCAATATTGTTGAATGGGTAAGGCAGTGGCTGAGTGACAGGCAACAGAGGGTTGTAGTCAATGGAGTATATTCGAAGCTTGGGCTTGTCACCAGTGGGGTACCTCAGGGATCTGTACTTGGACCCATTCTCTTTAATATTTTTATTAGTGATATTGCAGAAGGTCTTGATGGTAAGGTGTGTCTTTTTGCGGATGATACTAAGATATGTAACAGGGTTGATGTTCCAGGAGGGATAAGCCAAATGGCAAATGATTTAGGTAAACTAGAAAAATGGTCAGAGTTGTGGCAACTGACATTTAATGTGGATAAGTGCAAGATAATGCATCTTGGACGTAAAAACCCAAGGGCAGAGTACAGAATATTTGATAGAGTCCTAACCTCAACATCTGAGGAAAGGGATTTAGGGGTGATAATTTCTGAGGACTTAAAGGTAGGCAGACAATGTAATAGAGCAGCAGGAAATGCTAGCAGAATGCTTGGTTGTATAGGGAGAGGTATTAGCAGTAGAAAGAGGGAAGTGCTCATGCCATTGTACAGAACACTGGTGAGACCTCACTTGGAGTACTGTACACAGTACTGGAGACTATATCTTCAGAAGGATATTGATACCTTAGAGAGAGTTCAAAGAAGGGCTACTAAACTGGTTCATGGATTGCAGGATAAAACTTACCAGGAAAGGTTAAAGGATCTTAACATGTATAGCTTGGAGGAAAGACGAGACAGGGGGGATATGATAGAAACATTTAAATACATAAAGGGAATCAACACAGTAAAGGAGGAGACTATATTTAAAAGAAGAAAAACTACCACAACCAGAGGACATAGTCTTAAATTAGAGGAACAAAGGTTTAAAAATAATATCAGGAAGTATTACTTTACTGAGAGGGTAGTGGATGCATGGAATAGCCTTCCAGCTGAAGTGGTAGAGGTTAACACAGTAAAGGAGTTTAAGCATGCGTGGGATAGGCATAAGGCTATCCTAACTATAAGATAATGCCAGGGACTAATGAAAGTATTTAGAAAACTGGGCAGACTAGATGGGCCGAATGGTTCTTATCTGCCGTCACATTCTATGTTTCTATGTTTCTATGTTTCATTGCTGAGAGATGCAGTGTGCCCACAATTCCCATTTTTCATACAGATGGATGCTCTAGGAATCAATAGGTTCTCAATCTGTCTTTAATATTGATTGGACCCTGGGCAAGCAGGGAAACGGGGCAGCTGCCTTGGGCCCCCCAGCACTAACAGGCCCTAATCAGTCATCATGCTTTTATTCAGTGTGGGAAGAGCAGCAGATCTGTTCAAATCTACAGGAAGCATGGTCTGTAGGGGCCCAGGTCGCTCACCCATACTTACCCATTCATAAAAAGGAGTTACAGAACAATTTAAGACAATCCTGCTAATGGGACCTTAGTGTCCTGGAAGCTTGCAAGTAATCTCTTTATTGTCTACCAATAAAATTCTGACTTCTAAATCTTGTTTGTATTTTTTTTTTCCTTTAAGATGGGGTATACCCTCTTCAAAATAATAATATATTTCATCTTATCATGTATAACCCCTGTCCAGCTCATGTTCATAGAGCTCTATCTCTAGAACCATACAATATAAACTGGATGCTCAGGATCAGTTGACTCCACTGTGGAATTAATGGAAGCCTGATTTTATAGATGTTTTTTTAGCTTCCAGTGGTTTGTATATTATGTTATATGTCGTATTTTATGTGAAAGTATCATTCTCCATTCAAAGAACATGTTAAAAGTTATGAGGAACCTCAATATTGAACTTTCTTCCTGACAGCCAAATCAACTCTATGTGACTGTTGGAATAAAATCCACTCCATCAATGTTCCGATGCCATCATTAAGACTCAGTCACGGTTCTCATGCATTTGCTTTAGAAACCAGTCCATTGTGAAATGTTCACAGTCATATGGACGCTGACACAAAAACTTTGAATACAGGGAACTAACTTTTGAATTCATATGTGAACCTATTTAGATTATAATTAGAAATGCACAATCAGTGTAGACTACAGCTGTAGTGTTGCAATGGCCAGTTTGGAAACTGGAGGCAATCCTAGGGCACTAAACCCGGAGAGTTTGAAATTTTTTTTAGATTTATGGCCCCTGCAGTGAAATGATTTCAAATCTATACACCTTTTAGTATTAAGGACATTATTTTCTTTTTATGGGTATAATTTAAAAACAAAAGGAAATGCTGCACTACAAATAATGAGAATAATGATAAATAACACCAAATTATTGAAAAAAGAGAAAATAAAAAATGTACATACATACATTTCCATCACGTGTGATTCCCCCAAAAAAGAAAACATGATAATAAAAAGCATTTTTTTCCTGTTTAAAGCAGGCATAAAATATATAACTACTAAGGATATTAAAATACATTTAACAAATGTTAAAATCTGATTATAAAATAATATACAAAAAGTGAAAGCACTTTATTGAAGCTTCCTCGTGTGAGATCATTTTCTTTTCCCAGAAATGACTCAGTAGACTAGCAAATTATGGATCTTTCACTTTGTTTCAATATTCAAACTGTCACAACATCGGGGGATATAACTCTTGGACATTGTATATTTAATATACATGTGTATATTAAATATATGTAAAATTATGTATATTTATTTGCTATGTTTTTAGAACATTTAACTTTTTTTATGCTACGTTGATACTCAATGAAGTCTAGATTCTACTGTTATCTGACCCACTCCTGCTCAACCTAACTTGCCTACTGCTGCTGTGATTGCACGGTGTGAAACTACAGCAGCATTCAAGTTAGGCTGTAGTTGGTCAGGCAACAGTAGTGTCCCAACATGGCAGTAGGCCCAACATGGCAGCTCAGACACATAAAAAGTGCAAATTTTCAGCAAATTGACATACATCATTTAAAAAAAATATCATTTAATAAATGTTTAGAAAAGTGAGATGTAAACATTTAATGACAGTTGCCCTTTAAGACTCACTACCCACCCTGAATTAGCTTCCTTGAATCTGTATCCTTGAAGAGAGATTCTATACCAGTTGATTTGTTTCAACTCCGCAGTTTGGCCTAAGTCTTCCCAAACACAGCTTCCAGTTGAATGATTAAACAGTGTGCAAGACCTTATTGGATAATGAACACACCCAAATTATGCTATAATTTTACTGATGGAAAACATATAAATAAACAAAAAGAATTTTGCAATTCTTTGTCAAGTGATAAGTTTCTTTGTCCCATCTTGGTCAATCATATCACTCTTGATAATGCAATCTTACCTGTGATATGTGTTGTAAACTATTCTAAGTCTTGTGAAGCTGTCTGAAGCTTGATGCTACTCAACTGTGTCTTTGTCGATTTGCTAGACCATGCACTCTTTTCACACATTCTGACATCGCATCTTTCTGTTAACACATGTATAGGTTCTTGGTGCACAGGAACAATGCTGACCTTTTGTGATTTCCCTGTATCTATTTAAAAGCTCCTCATATATTTGCCTTGTTGTGATTTCATTGCATGCCCAACAGTGTCTCATGGTTGTCTGTCCATGTTCGTATTCTGACCCAGCTTGTTCACTTTATTCTGGTTTCTTTTATCACTAACTCAACTTACCCTCTTCAATCTATGATTTTTATACCCTTTGACTATTAGTCATTTTTGACAATCCCATCTGCTTTCAGGTTTGCTAGTCGACTCACCATGAGTTTAGCAACAAGCATGGCCACTTTTATAGATCTCTTTCTTGTATTCCTACCCTGGTTAGGTTTATACTTAGATTAAAGCCCTGCATTTTGAGTAATATCTTAACTCCATGACATAGAATTAGGACCCTTTGAAGGGAGGAGAGCTGCTAAGGTAGACCGGCTGTAGATACATTTACAGTGGTAGACATTCTGGAGGACCAAATTGTCCATCTAACATTATACAGGCTTTGCAAATGCTAACATTCTTTGATGTTAATATATAATTCTACAGGCTTGGTATCTCACTAACACATGATTTGCTTCAAAAACACAAATCAATAAAACAAATCTAACCCAATATAGACTTGGTATTATTTTGTTACTAATAAATTCTATATGATCCTGTATGTGCCATGAGGAATGAAGTATATATAATAATTCATTGCTATAACACTATACTTCCCTTTGACTTATGAAGACACGTGAATTTTATAAAAACATTAATAATAAATAGTCAAATGACTCATCAGGATCCTTCTCATCCTCTTTAGTCTTTGTTGAAGAGTAAATGAAAACCAGAAGCAGAGTGTATTATTTCATTTTACAGTCAGAAAGGAACAATTATCTATTTTTATCTTGATTCTTTTCAAGTAAATATTCCATTAGTTCTGCAATTTCCTGTAAATAATATTACTCCAAAATGTAAAAAAAAAACAAAAAAACAAAAACAACCCAAAACAAAACCCCAAAATAAAACAGAAGCCACATGGCCTTCCGATCCCCAGGATGTGACATGGCAGAGACTGAATGACTAAATCCACAAGATAATTATAGATCCAGAGTAATTTGCACCCCTGCTTAGCATCAAGCGTACTACAAGCAGATACAGGTTTTGTACACGGGATTGATGTATTTACTAAATCAGTTTCAGAGCTGCAGCCCCCAAAGCAATTGCAAATGCTAACATTCTTTGATGTTAATATATAATTCAGTGACGCTATTGCTTTTAGCAGACCATGTAGAATATTTATAAATTTTTGAGTTTAAAATAGCATTAGCATTTGTTCAACTGAAACAGAAAAATGTTTTGATTAAAGTTGTTTCTATCAACACAAATATGTGCATTAATATGTGTGTATGTTGATACATATTAGCACAGAGGACCAGCAATGAATAGCTTCTTTAAATTAATACAATAGGTAATGACTGCATGAGAATATGTAGACAATTGATTACATATAGACATATGGAGAGACAGACAGATGATAGATAGATAGATAGATAGATAGATAGATAGATAGATAGATTGATAGATAGATAGATAGACAGACAGATAGATAGATAGAAAGATAGAGAGAGAGAAAGAGAGAGAGAGAGGGAGATAGATAGATAGATAGATAGACAGACAGATAGATAGATAGATATATTTCCCAATCATACATAATAATATAATGTTTTCTCAATTAAAAAAATATATAAATAAGTGTTGGAAAGATATATTTGTAATTTCTACTGAGAGTTTGGATTTGTCATTATATAATCGCAAGAACAAACTGATGTAATCGCATCGGACGCTTGACCTCATATAACTTGGAGGGTGACCCAAATATAACAGAATCATAGGTAACTTGAGATGCTCGACTGAATGTAATAATATTTGTAATGTATCACAGTGAGAATGATTCATGTTTCTACTATACCATGCTTATTTATTGTAAAAACTGTGCATTGACATTAAGATAAAAGAAATGGATTTGTATAAGGTTTGCAATTTATATCACTATTCAGAAATACAAGATGAACTTAAGCATTTAAATTGATATTCTGACCTACTGGTTCAAGATGTGGTTGCCACTTTCTCGTGTTGTATTGTAGATATATTTTTTTATGTGTTTTGAAAGTATTATACCACATTGCTTCTGTGGCAGACAATTATTGAAGCATCAATGCACCATGGGTGTCTCACAGCGGGGAATGTATTTCACCTAGATGTAATACATGGAAAATGTGAGATAAAACAGTGTTAAATATAGTTGTTATAAATGTAACAGACACATTTTCTTGGGAAACACATTTTGCCAATATCTCTCTTCTAACAATTAACTTTGGCATGATAAAATGAACAGGTATGTGAGTAAAGCAGATCGCCTTGGTGATAAAATGAAATAAGGCATTTAGTGCAGGACACTGATATGGACATGTAAATCTGACATATTTAAAGATCCCACAAAATTAGAACAAACAAATGCGGACATATAAAAAAGTAAAAGGCAGTAAATTGGATATAACAAGACTCAAGTGGTTATATCCTGGTCAATGCTGTCTATCATTAAAAACACAAGTTATCAAGCGTGTAACAGCTCATAGATACAATTATGACAAGTTCCACCTAGATTGTCAACCTGCAGGGGGCACAGCATTGACGTCACACCAAAAACAATAAACTTTAATGATAGAGAGGCAATTAAGAACGGCTATGCAGTGAGGAGATTTACAACATGGTGTGACAAAGGCCACTCCTCTATAAGGGAACTCAAAAGTTCTATTTCATCAAGGGGTTCATAAATATTTGAGTTGTACATGTTTAATGGGTCCAGGTACACTAGAGCAGTAGTTCACAAACCACTCCTTTAAGTAGACAATTTGTCCAAGTTTTGTCAGTATCCCCGGTATAAGATAAATCGGAATTCCAAGTCCCGACCTGGTGGTGAGCCTTGAGGACTTAACTGGGAACCACTGCCCTAGTATCTGTTAGAGAACCTACACCAGGGATCATAATATTTGTAGATTACAATTTCTACATGTACTACTTAAAGGGTCACCAACAGCAACCTGCATAACAAACTGAAACATAACCTATACATAATACCAAACATGCATGGGTGCCTGCATTGTACCTTTAATAAATCACAATGCACTGTAGGCAAACATATTTTTATTCCACTAAATGGAATTCTTTGACTTTTGTTCCAAGCTAACAAAAGCTATAATTAGTTCTGTAAGCTTTGCCATCAGTGGACAGTTTGAACGTTGTAGTCCATGAGCTACCTAACATTTTAATGAGATAATTCCAAATGACTCACAATTTACAATATTAATTTAATTAGCTGTGTTTCTTTGGAGCACATAGGAAGTAGATTTAATTATTGCCACTGACCCTGTAATAATCTGGGCTACAAATATAATGGCTAGATATGTAATACATTGTGTGAGTAATATAATAAAAGTGAAAGAGCTGTAGCTTCTTCAGTCTGTGGCGTCAATTTTATACTATAATAAAAATACATAACATAAACTTCATGAACGTTTGCAACTAGAAAAGTGTATGGTAGTTTTATGTTATTTTTTAAAAAAAACAAACAGTTTAAAAAAAATAATAAAACCAGTTTTCCTCTGAAAAACACAGGAACATACTGCTGTTTATAATGGGCAAAACAGAATATTAGACCTATTAACTCTATGCAATCAATACCCCTGTTCATCCTATCCTTGAGAATGAAACAGGTTCTGAGGTTTTTTTAATAAAAAGATGAAATATGTTATTAAAAGATAACATATTTTGGATTGATTGTAGGGGATGTTATATTGCAGTCCGAGCTTTAAATAGAAGAAATAAGGCATGCTTCCACTCAAGCCCACATTAAAACAATTAATGCCACATGCATCCAATTTTGTCTTGTATTTCTCACGTGGAAACATATGGTTAATGTAACATTGCCTAATTAAGTATTCCTTGGCAGCATGTTTTCTCTAATTGTAAACAGTTCCTAGGTCCAATCTTTTCCTTTGAAAATAAATCCACCTGTTCTTCAGAGCATTTATGCTCACTATTAAAGCAGTGAAGGACGTATGTTATTAACCTAAATCAAATCAGAGCACGTTCAGCTAAATCAAATCAATACATTTGCCCGCAGAACCATGTGCTGTCCAGGTGTCAATGGCTACTACTTGCTTTTCCATACTATAGAGTTATAACGTGTCTGTGATCATAGGTTCACACAGAACATTAGGGATATATAGAAGATGTAGGAGTCTAGAAGTTGACTGACCCACCACTAAGCAAAGGGATTTTATGCCATTAAAAAGTACCGTACTTGGAATGCAATAGAATAAATGGTGGCTTATACTAGAAAGATACTAGTTGAAATATACATTTTATTCCATTGCTAAAATACACACAAGGGAAAATTCAAAGTGAATTCAAAGTGAAGTTCAAATTTAAGGTAAAAGTAGGAGAAATAAAAATATACTGTAAGTCACCAGTTTAACTACTTTGGCCTTAAGTTTGAAATTCATTTTGAAATTCAATATATACAGTCCAACTAATAGTAAACAGAATATTAGTCCTCTTTCAGCCTGATGTAACAGCCAAAAGTCACCACTAGAGGACTGTCTGCTCTCAAACACAATCCATACTTACTTTCACATATTCAGATATAGTATTAAGTGATTCTCAAAAATCACCAATAAGGGGCCTCCCCAGACTGTTAGAGGCCTGGATCAGAGCTAGTAACAGACATGAAAAAGTAAATATTGCAAGTAAAAAATGGCTGATCCCTATTATGCCCTCATTTGAGTAGTCTAAACTTGAACTTACGTATTTGCCAGCTGGTTTGCTGCTAATATTTACAAAAAAAATATAGAGATGGCGCTTAAGGATACATACAACATGAGGTGCTGCTATACCCAAGTATATTGCCACCAAATATACTTAAAAAGATACAATGTAAGAAGAAAAATGTAAAAGCACACACAGAAGGGAAGAAATTAGTTACCTGTGATATAATAATTTAACTGATAACTGATAGCAGATTTCCCTTCCCTTTATATGAAGGGTATATTCAGTGATGTATGGTACAGTTTCCCTATGTAGAAAATATAAACACATAACAGAACATAGTGTAATCTGTATATAATCCACAATGAAATGGGAATTAATGAGCTGAAACCACTCACACTTTTCTGAGCCGTTTAGAAGTTGGCTCGGAACTTATACAGCCTTTATGTCACTTTCAAGGACATAGAAGTTTCTTCCTCCTTCCAAATAAATCCTCCAATAGTTGAAATAACCATCTAATGGAAAGTTGAAGTCAGGAGCCAGGAGTTGAAGATATAGTAACAAAAATGTATTTCTAATAAAATAAAGTAAAACAAGGTGCAGAACGCGTTTCAACCATCTACATATGGTCTTCCTCAAGTGCTGTTCAACATTACAATGAGCATAATACTGTTTATATAGGATATAGCATGGATACTTAATCACATAATTTGTTACACATGTAACAAAAAATCACGCCACCTCCAATATGGCTGCACATCCGGTCCGGATATCCTGGGAGTCATATTGGTACATCCAGCTTATCTAATTATACAAGAAAAAATATTCATCGGCATGTCCCTTCTCTTTTTCCATAACGTCTTTTGGTCCTTATAATTCCCAAGTAAGGCCAGTATAGAAGATATATAGACAATATTTTTGTTGTCTGGAAGGGGTCTGAGGAGACTTTCCTCAGATTTTTTACACATCTGAACCAGAATGATTGGGGCGTTATACTCACCAAGAATGTGAGCAAAGACAGTGTGGATTTTTTAGATTTGAACATTTTTATTCAAAATAATGTTTTAATTACTAAAACCTTTTTTAAACAAGTCGATGTTAATGGTTTTATTGAATTGGACAGCTGCCATCACTGTCCGTGGCTAACTAACATACCGAAAGGACAGTTTTTAAGAGTATGCAGGAATTGCACTAAAAAAGAAGATTATGCCATCCAAGCAACGGCCCTCAAAGATCAACTTGTACAGAAAGGGTACGCTGAACACAATTTGCAAGACAAGATCCATCAAGTTGCGAATATGGACAGACCCCTCTTTTTACAATATAAAAATAAAGGAGACAATAGACATAAAAATTATCAAATTCCCTTTATTTTTAATTTTTCAAGTAATATTGGTGCCGTAAAGAAAATGATATATTTTTTTTGTAAATCTGTTTATTGATAGAGTGTTTGCAAAGCCAACAAATATAAATAATGAATATTATGACTCATACATCGAATCATGCTTAAAATACATAAATAACACAAGCGTGAAAGCAAAATCTGTGTCCTGAGAAAATACAGACATCTTGCGAGCACGTTTGGCTGCTCGTGTACAAAATAGGTGGACACGTAGGACCATTTTAACATTCGAGGAAGTAGGTCCAATTAACCATATCCCACATCAGGGTACATGTGAGCTTAATTCCGTTATAGCCTTGAAATTGACAGTAACAATGTACTATTGTAGGGAAACCCCATATACCGATCCCCAATGGGAACTTGGCAGAACACGTAACTTAGATGTAGTGCCTGGGGTCTAGAGTGTCCCCATAACGATTACCTATGGCAGAGCTCATGCGGCGTTCAGGTATCCCCCACTTCTCCATGGTGTCTAAAACCTCATCTACAGTCATTGTGTGAAGAGTGTCGAGATACCCAGTAGACTGGGTATTACTCTTGCACATGGATGAAAGAAGTTGTGTTTCTATCTAAGTGTCAAGCCTTCGTCAAGCTCGGTATATCCCGTTTAGGCGTCGGGTATCCAGGACACAGGATGTCCCGAAGTCCGTGCTCTCGATTAGGTGTCAGTGCATTTTTGTCAGTTTCCATCTGTAGGTATCCAATCCGTCCATGTCTGTTACTTGTCTGATGCATCGTGTAACCTATCTTAAAGTCAACTCATCTGGCCCAGGTCCCGATCCCCGAGGTCCCGGTGTGCAGGTAGAAGAGGTAAGAAGAAGGGTAGAAGCAGGGGAGAAGGGTAGGTAAGTTACATGGGTAGAACTCCTCTAACCCGGTCCGCGCCAGCCTGCGCCCCCGCCGCAGGGCCCGGTGCAGCTCCCCCTCCACGGTAATGGGAAATATACAAGAACCACGGCATCCAAATTTCTGTGTGTCTGGTTCCCTGTCCCGTCAGAGTAGCATGTGCTTCTTCAGCTCCCTGGATCTCTTCCACCCTACGAATCCACTCCGTCTTGGTAGGAACCACACTCTGTTTCCAGTGGGATGGAATGTTGGCCTTCGTGGCATTAAGCAGGTGTCGTAATATTGATTTCTTGTAAGATGATATGGATTGTGTCGAGACATGTAACAATGCTAATTCCGTGTTCCACTCCGGTAAGTCACCCAAGATTAGCACAATTGCGTCCTTAATCATTTCCCAGTATGGGACAATAGCTCTGCACTCCCACCAGATATGTATAACTGTGCCTCGCGTTTCCTGGCATCTCCAACACACCGGCGGGATTGAAGGGAATATACGGTGTAGTAAAGCTGGCGTTCTGTACCATAGAGAGAGCAGCTTATAATTCATTTCCTGGTAGTAAGAGCTTATAGAGCTCTTATGTTGCCAAAGCAGCGCTGCATCCCATTGCTGAGTTGTGAGTGATTTTCCGAGTTTCTCTTCCCATTGCCTTTTGAACGTGTAAAGAAAATTATTAACAAAAAGTGGCACATCCTACAACAGAAAGAAGACATCCAACAATACATAGGTACTAAACCAAAATGTATATTTAGAGGAGCAAAAAATCTAAAACAAATGCTAACCTCTAGTTTTATAAAAACAGAAGCTCCGAAAAACTTTATTACTAGTTGGACACTGGAACAGAAGGGTTTCTTCCACTGTGGGACCTGCCAGGCTTGTTGTAGCACCAAGAGAACAAATAAAAAAAGTGGAAGATTTCTACTCTGTTGTTACCAATAAGAAATACCATATTAAATCTTTGATCACATGTCACTCCACAAATGTCATTTATCTTTTGCAGTGTAGCTGTGGTTTTCAGTATGCGGGAAAGACATCCCGACAGCTAAAAATAAGGGTCAGCGAGCACCTTAGAAATATTAAGAAATCTTAGTGTGTCTAGACACTTTTTGCAACATCATCATTCGGATCCAAAGTTTTTAAGTTTCTGCGCAATTGAAAAGGTAGTAGGAAATTGGAGAGGAGGGGATATATCTAAGACCCTTAGTTTAAAAGAATCTAAATGGATCTTTGAGTTACGTAC
Source organism: Pelobates fuscus (assembly GCF_036172605.1). Classification (NCBI taxonomy): domain Eukaryota; kingdom Metazoa; phylum Chordata; class Amphibia; order Anura; family Pelobatidae; genus Pelobates; species Pelobates fuscus. Next base: position 60,173,569 of record NC_086319.1, read on the forward strand.
TCTTTGGATCTAAATGGATCTTTGAGTTACAACCCTCATTGTCAAAAGTAAATAGCAATGGTGTAATGATCACAGTCAAATGTTCTGTGCAGTATATAGAACTGCGCACAAAATCTAAGAGAACCAAGGAAAAGGAAAATGTACATAAATGTATTGCAAGACTTGAATAAAAAAATACATTCGGCACACCAGATAATGTGAAATAACGGAGGAGAGTACTACATCTGGAAGCTGAGGGCATAGGCAAGAGGCCTGCAGAACACTCGATACATGAGAGAACACATGGAAAGGGGATGGATATAAAGTACATTGTGATATAAACCCACAGATCCTTAAAGGGAAAGCTTAGTGGCTGGCTGTCTAAACAAGTAGAACAAACCCAACAAATAGAAACCATGAATGACAATATTGTCAGGATTTAAAACTAATACCCAACACAGAGAACTTAAGTTAACAAAACAAAATATAATCAGACTACTAAAGTGTATTACCGGATCTTCGAGTGGCCAGATTTAACGCTAATATATTAGGATAGTACAGAACAGGCCAGGGAGAAGGAGAGTATGTAAATGGTAAGACAAGCCAGATATCAAGAAATACAGAAGGTACTTTTTATGTATACTAGTCATTTATGTACCATTGCTTTAGGCAAACATTGTCCAGGGCTCATGGGCAGCAGCAGATTTAAAAACGTTGTAGGTACCGCAATTACCTATTTCTACAACTATTTGGATCTTCTGTAAGAAGATGTCTTTCTTACAGTATCAATGAATGGCATTGTGTGCATTGTATATTCCTGCTACTGAACAGGTAAGTACTGGTTTGTACAGATCCTATATATATATTTATATATATATTTATGTATAGTGCTTTTAAAACCCCACTGAAAACTGTATAGCCTTTTTGCATCATTTTGCCATAACTAATGACTCTGGTCTTTTTCTAGTTCTGTAATATCCTTCTTTCTAACTGGTGCCCAGAATCACAATGCATATTCAAGGTGTGGTCTATTTATAAAAAGACAAAATTATATTTTTAACTTGCAAACTATAATTGTTCCCAACACCTTTTCGTTTAATGTTATACCTTACTCAACCCCCTTTAAAGTATAAGTTGGTTGCGCGTTCCTTTTTCCAAAGTGCGTAACATTGCATTTATCTGCATTTAATCTCATGTGTCACTTGCTTGCCCAGTCCGTCCTCCGATATTAGATTATAGTAAATAAGAATCGTCATATTTTCTCAAATATGTAAATACCGTAGAATCTGCATCAACCTTTTATTGAGTATGTTTTAAAGGAGCGTGTGAATAAAATGAAGTAATGTAAGATTGCATTCTCATAAAATGAAATCATTGTTCGCATTGACGGGATTCAAAACAAGGGTTGTTTATTGGAAGACAGCAGGAACACTCCATTTAACTGTGCTTTTGTTATTTTATTGATTGTTGAAGCCAGGGAAAAGATCAATCAATGAAGAAAAACAAAGCAATTACATGGCTGAATCAAGACGTTTTGTTGAAGTATTCGTACTGTATTTTTTTAAACTACTGTATTTCATTGGGGGCATATATTTTCTACACTGAAAAATGGCAGTGCTATTTTAGTTATCATTTAAGGTAATGTTTGTAATCAAATAGGACAGATTGAGAATAAAAAGCAGTCCTGGATTTTTAATTTTATTTTTTAAATGTTGTCGATATCATTGGTTCCCAAACTTTTTAGGTTCAAGGCACCCTTAATATTTCAGTATTTTTCTAAGGCACCCCCAGTCAAATTTCTAGGTTGTATATCTGTACAGCACTCCAGCATTTACTGAGCTATAGTGTAATGTACAGTGTTGGTGTTTGGAGGGGTGCTTGTATACATTAATTGTGTTTTAATACAGGGGTGTGTTTGTATGAAATGTTTGCGTTTGATTGCAGGGGTGTGTTTGAATGTAATGTTCACTTTTAAATGTGGATGTACATTTGTGTGAAGTATTTGTGTTTGTGTGAAGGGCTGTGTTTGTATATTTTTTTGAGTTTGGATGCAGGGGTGTGTTTGTATGTAATATTTGTGTTAGATTGCAGGAGTGTGCTTCTATGTTGTGCTGGTGTTTGACTGATTAGATGTATACACATACACTACCACATACATACATACATACATACATACACACATACGAGGGATGTGCATTGGCAAAAAATTTAGTTCGGTTCGGAAATTCTGGTAAGTAAAAAAATTAATCACTCTGCAATTTGGTTCAGTTCGGCACTTCCGAAATTTGGAACTTCGGTAATTCTGAACTTTGGCAATTCGGGACTTTGGCAATTTGGGACTTCGGCAATTTGGAACATCTGTAGGGCTCCCTAACCCTAACCCCTACCCTATCCCTACCCTAACCCTACCCAGGGTTAACCCTAACCCTACCCGTACCCCTAACCCTAACCACCACAACCACTTACACATCTATAGGGCTCCCAGTGGCCGGACTGCCAACACAACCACTTACACTTATCTATAGGGCTAACCGTGCCAGGAATTAGCTTATTGGTCAAGATTCCTGTCATCATTCAGGTAGTTTTCCCTCCCTCTCTTGTTTTGCCACTTTTCAGAAATCCGAAGCACTTCGTAATTTGGTTCGGTTCAGCACTTCCGAAATTCATACTTCAGCACTTTGGAAATTCGGCACCTCGGACATTCGGAAGCATCCGAATGTCCGAATTGCATGAAAGTCGTCCGAATTTACATTCGGAACGAAACGAATTGCACATGTCTAATAGATACTTACACAGATATTCATGGTAGAAGCAGGATGCCCTAGAAACTTCTGGAACTTATGTGGTTAGATTGCTGTACAAAACACTCAGGACCAGGGCACATGTGTGGAATGCCAGGAATGCTTACAAGTAGCTAATACATGTAGTGATAAGTAATAGCTTGCTAATAGTGATGTCGCAAACATAAACCATTCGGTTCGCGAACGGCAAACGTGAATTTCCGGAAATGTTCGCGAATGGGCGAACCCGGCAAACCGCCATAGACTTTAATAGGCAGGCGAATTTTAAAACCCACAGGGGAAAAGTTGTTTCAAGGGGACTAACACCTGGACTGTGGCATGTATATCTGTATTACACACAGTATCTCTATATTACACTCAGTATCTCTGTATTACACACAGTATACCTGTATTACACTCAGTATCTCTATATTACACACAGTATCCCTGTATTACACTCAGTATCTCTGTATTACACACTGTATCCCTGTATTAGACTCCGTATCTCTATATTACACACAGTATCCCTGTATTACACACATTATCCCTGTATTACACTCAGTATCTCTGTATTACACACTGTATCCCTGTATTACACTCAGTATATCTATATTACACACAGTATCCCTGTATTACACACAGTATCCCTGTATTACACTCAGTATCACTGTATTACACACAGTATCCCTGTATTACACTCAGTATCTCTGTATTACACACTGTATCCCTGTATTACACACTGTATCCCTGTATTACACTCAGTATCTCTATATTACACACAGTATCCCTGTATTACACTCAGTATCTCTGTATTACACACTGCATCCCTGTATTACACACTGTATCCCTGTATTACACGCAGTATCTCTATATTACACACAGTATCCCTGTATTACACTCAGTATCTCTGTATTACACACAGTATCTCTATATTACCCACAGTGTTCCTGTATTACACTCAGTATCTCTGTTTTACACACTGTATTCTCCGCCTGAAGAAGTGGTTTTATCAGAGTCCATACAGATGTTCAAACAGCTACTAGATGCATACTTGCAAAAACAGAATATTCAAGGATATAATCTTTCAATGTAGGGTAATAACTGCTTGATCCAAGGATAAATCTGACTGCCATTCTGGGGTCAAGAAGGAATTTTTTTCCTAGCTTGTTGCAAAATTGGAAGTGCTTCAAACTGGGTTTTTTTTTGCCTTCTTTTGGATCAACAGCAAAAAACATATGTGAGGAAGGCTGAACTTGATGGACGCAAGTCTCTTTTCAGCTATGTAACTTTGTAACTATGTAACTGACTCTTAATGTGAATAAGTGTAAGATAATGCACCTTGGACGTAAAGACAGAGTATAGAATATTTGATACCTTACTAACCTCAACATCTGAGGAAAGAAATTTAGTGTAATTATTTTAGATTTATTTATTTATTTATTATTGCCATTTATATAGCGCCAACAGATTCCGTAGCGCTTTACAATATTATGAGAGGGGGATTTAACTATAAATAGGACAATTACAGATAAACTTACAGGAACAATAGGTTGAAGAGGACCCTGCTCAAACGAGCTTACATTCTATAGGAGGTGGGGTGTAAAACACATTAGGACAGGAATTTACAATCAAATAAGGTGGGCTGCCCTTTAGGAGAGGGCAAGAGACAGGTATGTGAGGTATTGGTTAGTCTTGGAGGCCATAAGCTTTCCTAAAGAGATGGGTTTTAAGGCACTTCTTAAAAGATGCAAGACTAGGGGAGAGTCTGATGGCGGTAGGCAGGCTGTTCCATAGGAAGGGAGCCGCCCGCGAGAAGTCCTGCAAGCGCGAGTTGGCCGTACGAGTGCGGACAACGGACAGGAGGTGGTCACGGGCAGAACGGAGAGACCGAGAAGGGACATACCTATGGATCTGTGAGGAGATATAAGAGGGGCTAGAGTTGTTCAGTGCTTTATAGGTGTGAGTTAGTACCTTGAATTGACTCCTATAGCATACAGGAAGCCAATGTAAGGACTGGCAGAGGGGTGAGGTGTGAGAGAAACGACTAGAGAGGAAAATCAATCTAGCAGCAGCATTCATTACGGACTGTAAGGGTGCAGTACGGCTATTGGGAAGACCAATCAGGAGAGGGTTACAATAATCCATGCGGGAAATTACTAGAGCATGGACAAGCTCCTTGGTAGTATCTGGTGCAAGAAAGGGGCGGATGCGGGCTATGTTTTAAAGGTGACTTAAAGGTAGATGACTTAAAGGTAGATGACTTAAAGGTAGGCAGACAATGTAATAGAGCAGCAGGAAATGCTAGCAGAATGCTTGGTTGTATAGGGAGAGGTATTAGCAGTAGAAAGAGGGAAGTGCTCATGCCATTGTACAGAACACTGGTGAGACCTCACTTGGACTATTGTACGCAGTACTGGAGTCCGTATCTCCAGAAGGATATTGATACTTTGGAGAGAATTCAGAGAAGGGCTACTAAACATGGATTGCAGGATAAAACTTACCAGGAAAAGTTAAAGGATCTTAACATGTATATCTTGGAGGAAAGACGAGACAGGGGGAATATGATAAAAACATTTAAATACATAAAGGAAAAGGAGGAGACTATTTTTAAAATAAGAAAAGCTACCACAACAAGAGGACATAGTCTTAAATTAGAGGGGCAAAAGTTTAAAAATAATTTCAAGGAAGTATTACTTTACTGAGAGGGTAGTAGATGCATGGGATAGCCTTCCAGCTGAAGTGGTAGTAGTGGTGCATCACTCTACTGCAATTGGAGTATCAGAAGTACTGGGCAATAAACAAAACACAATTGTTAATAATACGGTAGTTTTACTATAAAAATAAGAATCTCTATAACAAATTGGGACTGTGTGGTTAGTTGAGCATGCATGTTTCCACATATTTAATGCCACAGAATTAAGGAAAGTTTTTTCCTTCTTTTTGTCAAATTTATTTTTTGTGTAGCCTGTATTCTATCTTACAGGGTTTTTCACTAAAGTGAGAATTTAAGTGAATTTTAAATTTAAGGTCAAAATAGCTGAGCTAGAAACCTATTAGATAAGGACATTAGCATGAATGTGCATACCTTGTCATGAGATGTCAGTACGAGCCTTTAAGGAAAATCGAACATGTTCTGATAAAAATGAAAATAAATGTTTATTGGAAGAAGAAAAAATAGTTCCATCTTGTCTGGGTAATGGTCAGTATACTTAATTAAAAATTTCAATTAACAAACTCTGGTGACACTTCTTTCCATTTCCATTACTCTTTATTCTAAATTTTCAATGTTAAACTGAAAGGTCAGTATTTGCTAAATATAACTGACATTTCAACCCCTGGAGAGGAAAAAACTGATTATTCCATTGATTATCCATGAATAATAATAACATCAATATTTACACAACATACAGAAACTAAAGAAAGCTCAATGCATAATTTATTGTTACATCATTATATAATGATTATTATAATATACATTCAATTGGCACTTTATTAAGTAAGTTAAACCATTATCACAAATAGCCTGTCAACCAATCATAAAGCTGCTACTAAATATATGAAGCATGTTTAGAGAGTATAGCTGCTTTTTAAAAAAAATTATACAAACAAGCGACAAATAATTATATTCTAATTGATGTGGACATGGTAAGAATGTAGGTGTCAGAAGTGATGGTTCCAATTTCTCAAAAAAATCCCGATTCAATTTTCATGTCTTCTGCAGATCCACATAACAGCATTAAAAGAGAACTATCACTTTTAATATTATGTTTACCTACCTCGGTATTTAACAAATATACATTTGTGAGGTTTAAAAATTAAATGCAGAAATTCCTGCAACTGTGAGCCTCCATCTTAACTCCCGGTCACTCACTGTTACAAACACGTGGCTGTAAGCATATGGAAAAATTACAGAGAAGATGATAATGAAACAATATTTCTCTTTCTTCCCCTTGTCTACAATGTGTGCTCTGCTTTGTGTGAACAGGATTATGATGCAATTTGATACTTTTTTAAAGGGACACTATAGGCACCCTTACCCCTTTAGCTAATTGAAGTGGTCTGGGTGCAGTATCCTTTTGGCACTTAGTGCTGCAATGTAAAACATTGCAATTCCAGAGAAACTGCAATGTTTACATTGCAGCACTAAGTCTCCCTCCTAGAGAGCCACTGGAGGCGCTTCCTGCATTAAAATGGGCCTTACGTCCGGTATCTGACGCTGGACGTCCTCACACTCTGCATGGGGACATCCAGCTTCAGATTTTTTCCCATAGGAAAGCGGGGTGTCGGATGGGGCGGAGCGTCCACCCAGTGTCAAGGAACATCGGTACTGGGATCAGATAAGTAAATAAAGGGTTTTTAACCCTTTATTTAATGTGGAGGGGGAGTGCGACGGAGGCAGGAGAAGCAACAGTGCCAGGAATACAGCTTTGTATTCCTGGCACTATAGTATCCCTTTATTATACTTTTTTTTTTTTTTTTTAAATGGAGCATCTCATAAAAAGCTTAATACGAGTTATAGGTGATATTCAATATTTTATTCTGTGAAGTTATTTCCAGGAAAATGACAGTTCTACTTTAAAATGCTAAAAGGCTTCGATAAATGCACAACATATTAAAACTGAAACAAAACACGACTGTGGTACAATAAAATAAAAATAAAACATCTTGTGGCATGTATTACAGTCAAAATTCTCCAGTAAGTCCCAGACGTGCTGAGTAATTATTTAGTTTGGGTGTTTGTTGGGAACATGTTGTCACAATAGTTTGGTCTACAGACACCCCTTCTAAGGGTAATGCAAGTACAATATGGCTGTTGCAACCATGTATTCTCCATGATATAAAAGGAACAGAGGAACGTGACCTACCTATGCTCTAGCTTTTAATGTTCCCCAGGGCACACTTGGTCAGACTTAATGGTACAGTTCTAGACTTCCAATTTCATTAATTCCTCAATGATCAATCAGACTAAACAATTTTAAGAAAACTGGCAAACAATGAGCAGTTGGTAGAACATTCTAACCATGCGTTGATCAATCTGCATAAGTTATAGGTAATGCATCAAATTTGAATGGATGATGGTGTTTTATCAAGCCTCTTGGACTGGATTCACTGTGCATTTAAATATATAGGTGTTTGTTTATATGAGCACTACATACAAATGGCAAAGATCTAGTATCACATTTGCTGTCTCAAAGCCTAGGACCAAGGGCACTACCACCTTCTACAATACCTGGGACCTGCAGCTGCTGATGTTGCACTATTACATAATGTGCGTACAGAGAGAATGTAGAACTAATGCAATGAAGCAGTTACTCTCTTCCAAATAACCTATAACATTATGCATCATACTGGCTCACGGAAGACGATTTACATAAAATACTTTGAGTTTCTACGTGCACAGTGAATTTTGGACTGACATTAAGTCCATAGTAGACAATGATGAAAAAATTCTACTTTTCCTGAAAGGATGTTTGGGTTTACAAATAAATGTAACAAAACATTTAACAAAATAGATTTAAAAAAAAAAAAAAAAACCTGAAAAAATCCAAAACAAAATACAAAATACAAAAACTAAACAAACAAACAAAAAAAACAACAACAACGCAATCCCCCCTCTACGTGCACAGTGAATTTTGGACTGACATTAAGTCCATAGTAGACAATGATGAAAACATTCTACTTTTCCTGATAGGATGTTTGGGTTTACAAATAAATGTAACAAAACATTTAACAAAATAGATTTAAAAAAAAAAAAAAAACTGAAAAAATCCAAAACAAAATACAAAATACAAAAACTAAACAAACAAAAAAAAAAACCAACAACAACGCAATCCCCCCTCCCCCCAAATAGGAGAATAAGTTTAATATACAGAATAGTAGGTAAAACTTCAACAATAAAAAAAAAAAAAAACAGTTATTGTACAGTTAAGCTATTTCAGTGTTTTAGTCTGCAGTTGCACTGGTAATCAGTTAAGCACTTGGGGGAAATTATGATGTAGGAGAGGCTAGGATGTATTAGTGTCACAAGTAAACCCGATGGTTTATGTTGGTAACCTTTCTGCAGTAGCAATATGGTCAGATGAAATCTCTCTAATAGGAATAAGTCTAGATTTAACACCCCTAGCTTGCTTAGAGCAACAGAAACAGGCAACATCCCCCCCCCCCCAGCCATTATTGAATTTATCCTTGTTACTTAAAATCCAGAGCACAGAGATTGAGCTGCAAGCAGTATGTCCCAACATCTGTTTTCAATGCTGGTGTCATAATCACATTGTCATTTCCACTCCATTTATATTATGTAATAAAATCAATTTGTTTGTATTCAAAGGAAGTGTTTCCTAGCAACTGTGTCTTAATGCTGTTGCTTTATCTGAAAACAAATTTGCTTCATATGAACACTTTTCATTTTTATACACGGGATAAAGGTAACTGCACTATGATGATATTAGCAGGAATCAATCATGTAACCCTTTGACTGCAAGATGGTTGAAAATAATAAGTGGGAGCTATGGAAATGAATGATCTACATCTACATTCACAGTTTCAAGTCCCAGTATATAAAGTAAACATATGCCAAAAAAGTTACGGTGAGACCAAACACGAGAAAATTCCCCACCGTGCAGACAGAAGAATTATTGGTGCTCATCATCTGCATTTGTCACGCATCACCTGCATTTGTCACGCATCACCTGCATATGTCAGTTTGGATTTTGGCACAGAAAATCTGCGTATTCATGTTTTCACAAATATCCCAGAATTCCCAGTTTGCAAATTAGTACAAACAGACATTGTATTTCAGATTTTATCCTGCATTTCTGCAGGCATCCTTAGAAACTGAAGCTGTTTCAAACACAGCTTTAATTAAACCAAAGCGTGGTGTGTGATCCAAAAGGACCAGTGATTAGAAACCAGCCATGGACTAGGGAGACTTGCCAAAATCCAACTTGAAATATTCAGGTTATGTGCAACAGTAATTTATTCTATCTGCACTATGTGGAATTTTATTGGGTTTGGTTTCATCACACATATTTTGGCATTTAGCTATATGCTCTAGGAGGGATTTCAACTTCCAGACCAAAACTGGCACCACTCTTCCAAGAGCATGGACAAAGATGCAGGAGTAGCAGTATCAGAGAGGGAGAGCCATGTTTTTGTTAAGGCTATTAAGTTTAAGGAGCTATAACATGATTCTCATATTGTATGGTGTTAAGGCAGATACCTTTCAATTTGTTTTAATCGGTCCTTTCACATCATTGGTTTGTTGCCATATGATTTTCCTTTTCATGCAGAATCCAGCCCTGATATGTATTGTTCTCAACTATTTGCTACTTGAGCCTCCCAGACTGGTAATAAAGCATGCATCGATATGCTTGCTTTATCTTTATTTCCAGAGTCAGACAGTATATTTGGCCAGTAATATATATATATATTTGTGTTCAGGGCATAGAAGCCGTAATGACCGTATATAACTTATACAATATAAACCAGATAGAAAATATGAACAGTTGGTTGTGGTGTGCCGAAACCGATGATGCAGTAGGCCTGTAATAAAAGAGGACCCACCCTGAGTATTATTGTTAGTAAAGGGAGCGATGGGAAAGGTAAATCGCCAGACCAATAACGGTAATGAGGTGAGGTCAGGTGATCCTTAAGTAGGGAAATCAAGCCCATCCCACAACTACAGGCCCAGCTTTCCATTTGTGTTCAGGGCATAGAAGCCGTAATAACAGTATATAACTTATATAATATAAACCATGTAGAAAATATGAGCAGTCGGTTGTGGTGTGCCGAAACCGACGATGCAGTAGGCCTGTAATAAAAGAGGGCAAAAATGTATACCAAACAAGATTTATTTCAGCCTACAATTTGACAATCATATAGCATATATCACATGTTAATGGTACAAAAAGCTTTGCGTATTTCCTGTATTGGTTGGGGTATGTATCTGGTATATGCAGATGAATTCAACCGTCCCAATGTCTTGATAATATGTACCGTTATGTTCTTTTTGGAAGCAGTGGTGGCTGCTCCAATGCGGAAGGGCTGTCCTAAGTAGTGGGATGAATGAAGGCTTAATCTTGCCAGTAATACTTTAATATAGAACATGAATTTACTAGTGTCACGAATGCACCCTGCTTCAAGAGTGTGCATGACGTAGTTGTGGTGATGAAAGGGTTAATGTTCACAATTTGTCTGCACTAGACCGGAAACAATGATAAAATCCCCCTTAACACCACCCCCACTTAAGCACAATACTATAAATATTACTTTTTTAACGCTGCCACCACTAAGATAATTTATAAATGAGATGCCTTTGTCCCCCAGGTAAACTTACTAATAAAAACCCACCAAATGTAACTTAGCACAATATCTATGTAATTGCAAAATACTAATTGGTCGTTTCAGGTAACTTGATTCTTTGCCAGACAAAGGCAGAACTTAATAAAGGAATATTTATTATGAGTAAAAAATAGTCACAGTGCATACAAAAATATAAATGACAATCAATTATTTACACCAATCAACATATAAAAACAAAAGGGATAAAATGACAGTCCTAATCACTTACTCAGTTTTTCAAAGTAAAACTTCTGGCCCAGGGGGTCTCTGCTAAGAAAGATGGTGACTCACTTAGAATTAGATTCTGGCCCCTCAAGCAAGTACAATGCACACTTCAGTATTATTAGAGATATAGCCTGTGGATTACCATGCCTCGCCCATAGGTGAAGTAAAGGCATACCTATAGAGACAATAAGGGTGAATAAGTGACCACCCTCTTGTGCCCCAGACCAACATCAATCCAAATGAAAACATTTGGTTCTATCTTCTCTTACGTACTTGCCTCAGAAATAATAATTGCATCTAGGAATTTGTTATAATTTTTTTGCATTCCATAGATATGTTATACACCTTATTTGCGACCCAATATAGCGGACATCACAATCCCTTCCCTTATGGTTAAGTTATGCCAATCATGTTTGGGCTTGTTTAGAAGATAGCGCTTGTCACATTCCAAATATACCAAAAATTAGGCTTAATTATTATTCTGTGGGTAAATATTAATGTTTTTTTCTTTTGGATATGATACTGGAACAAGGCTAATGGCAATTAACGTATTAAAGAGATTGACTCATCCAATAAGAGGTACAGGCCATATGGCTGAAGCCAGACATTCAGGCTTTTCAAGTGTAGAATCTCACACTTTGCAGAGCCTTTGATTAATCACAGGATCCATCCATATGGTAACCCATCTGATCCTTTTCTCATTCCTATGCAATTTACATTACCCCTTCTGTCATCTGACATTTGTGGGGGTCCCAGCTTCAAAGAGGAATTAAGGCTATAAACCTTCTGACCTTTAATACAATCAAATTAACCCCTTTTGACATTGACAATAACACCTCTACCTGGCAGGCAGGTCATCTATGCACTACACAAGTGACATTAAAGGACAATATTTCATAGTACAATAATCAATTATGCACCCTTGCTGTGACAACTAGTGGTGAGAGCATTGCCATGTAAGGTAAACAAAGGTTGGTCAGAGTAACCGGGAACAATGGTTAGGAATTTATCTAGTACCTGTACCGGGCACCATTTGTTGCCAGTAGGGTAATAGGGAATCTTTACTAGTTGATTTTTTGTGTGGTTTAAGTGTCGTTGAGGGATAGTATGTAGTGATCTTGTATTTTCACAATCTGGGATCTTTTAATGGCGTCTTGAGGTGTGATGTTTGTAGTGGTAAACTCTCCGGGTCTAAGGAACCTATAGAAAGCTAAGTAGATGGCAGGTTTAATGACATGATTAGTTTTTTATTCAAAAGGGGTTGTATCTATGAGGTCCTATAATGATTGGAAGATTTGACTATAAATAGGTGATCTAGAAGATGGTAGTGTAGGTTTTCGAATTCTTTATGCCTTTTAGTATGATTTTGATTTGATAAGAAGACAGGAAACTGTGGTTGTTTGGCCAATGTGTAAGTATATGGTGTTGTATTCTTATCAGATATAATTTGATGGTGTTGTAAGATCATTTTAACTTAAAGGGAAACTCCAGTGCCAGGAAAACGATCCGTTTTCCTGGCACTGGAGGGTCCCTCTCCCTCCCACCCCCCAATCCCCAGTTGCTGAAGGGGTGAAAACCCCTTCAGTGACTTACCAGAGGCAGCGACAGGTCCCACGTCGCTGCTTCCTCCTCCCCCGCCGCTACTCCTTCTGTTTACGTCGGCCGGTGGGCGAGACTGATCTCGCCCGCCGGCCGAGGAGAGCTAATGCGCATGCGCGGCAATGCCGCGCATGCGCATTAGCGCACCCCATAGGAAAGCATTGAAAATGAATTTCAATGCTTCCCTATGGGGAATAGAGCGACGCTGGAGGTCCTCACACAGCGTGAGGACGTCCAGTGACGCTCTAGCACAGAAAACCTGTGCTATGAAGCAGGAAGTTCCCTCTAGTGGCTGTCTAATAGACAGCCACTAGGGGAGGACTTAACCCTGCAAGGTAATTATTGCAGTTTAAAAAAAACTGCAATAATTACACTTGCAGGGTTAAGGGTAGTGGGAGTTGGCACCCAGACCACTCCAATGAGCAGAAGTGGTCTGGGTGCCTGGAGTGTCCCTTTAAGGTAGCAAAAAGAAGTGAAAGCTACAATAGTTTCCATTGAATATTTATTGGCAACCTGAAAGTCAAACTTCCGTCATATGATTTCCTAGTATTGTCAGACAAAGCTAATTGCGAAAGGAGCCTGCCAAATCCAATGGCTTGTCCTGCCATGATGGAGCCGGGGGAATTCCTGAAATTGAGAGCAAGATAAATGATTAGTTGCTACGTTTTGAATGCCAGGAATATGGACACATACCAAAAATAAATTATAGTTAGCAGCCAGCCAAGTCAATTTCCTCAGAAAGCTCATGATGATCAGAGATTTAGAATGACCCTTGTTAATTATGTGGAAGGTGGCTAAGTTGTCAGAATAATATCTCACTGCCTGACCTGACCATGTTGCTCCCCACGCCACTGCAGCAGCTAAAATAGTACAGAGCTCAAACAGGGCAGAAGTGGTAGAAACATTGTGCACTTCAATAGGCCAAACCCCCCATAGACAATTATCACCAAAAATAGCAGCAAAGCCTGAGGTGGCAGCCGCGTCTGTAAAAATAGTAAGGGAATCAGAGCTAAGTAAAGGGATGCTTTTCTCATTCCATCTCACGAGAAATTCCTGCCACATGCGTAAATACGGGAAATATCAGACTGAAAGCAGGGAACAAACATTAAACAGTCTAGATATAAAAGCCCGGCCTGGCGGAATAATTTTAATGGCAAAGTTGAGGAGGCCTAGTAGAGACTGTAATTCTGTACAATTACAAGATCCTGCAGAGAGATATAGATCAATGCAGGATAGAATGCGATCAATCTTCTTTCTAGGCAAGCTGGCTTGCATATTAACAGAATCTAGAGTGATACCCAGGAAATTTACCAACGTGTCAGGTCCTTCAGTCTTTTTGAGGGAGACAGGAACCCATAGGTATTGGAAAAGCTGGATTGTGGCTCTCAAGCTACTGGTTGGAAATAATTTACTCTAAATAGTCAATAGGTCATCTAAATAGTGAATAACTGTGGGCATCTACAGACGTTGAGCAGTAGCCAGCATAAAGTCTCAGCGAAGGTATCAAAAATCCTTGGACTACTTTTTTCACGAAAGGTGACACGAGTGAAAAAATATTAATAACCCTGTCACTTAACACCATGTAGATGCCATAAAGAAGGATAGATTGGGAGGAGCTTGAAGGCGTTAATGATGTCAGTCTTGCTGAGCCATGACCCCGTCCCTGCAGTCAGAATGGCGTCAATGGCATTATCTATGGTGGCATACTGAAGGGAGAATTCCTCTGAAGGAATGAGAGAGTTCAGATTAGGGGTCGTGGAAGAGTGGGGAGCATAGAGAGGTCCACAATCATCCTTTGCTTGCCTGAACTTTTACCAGAGACCACCCCTATAGTGTGTGTAATGTAATTGTTTATAGTGTGTGTGTGTACTGTGAAATGTATTGCCTGGTCTCCTGTACTGCTGAGGTTTGCTACCAACTAGGTGGATTTGGCTATGGAGCTTGTCTAGTGCCCTCTGTTGGTAGCAACAGCAATATGCACTACCTGAATAGCAATACTGGTTCATTTGCATATTCGGGTAGATTTGCATATTGCTAATTCTGCAGGCACGTGAGATATTTGCTTTTAAATATTGTCTCCCCCACCCCTTTAAAAATATGCCATTGTGTTATAATACGTCACTGTATGTTGCCTGCTATAATTTGACTGTTTGTAATTTTATCGAGTTTTCACAGCAATGTTAATGTAATGACCATATGGGCTAGTCCCAAGTAAAATAAAGTTTTAGACAGTTCTTCTTGATCCCTCAAAACGTAGCATTGTCTTGTTATTGGAGGGAGCTGTTATAATCACACTGGGGATTGCTATGCTCTGCATACTCCCCTGAGCTTGAATCACTTAGCTCTTTTAAGAGCTTGTTCCTGATACGCTCTACTTGGAGGAGAGGTCTTCCCCACACAGTCCTGGATGCTGGAGGTTTATACAGGGTGGAAGGAAGACGGCGAGACTCCAGTCATGCAATGGGGGTTGCGGAGTATGCGGTGCTTGTGGTGTCTGGTGCGGTGCTTGTGGTCCTCGGCGCAAGCTAGGAAGCGTCCATCAATGGAGGGTACTCAGTTGGAGTACGGGGAGCTCCGTTACAGTGGGGAACTAATTCAATCTGTAACAGAGAAACTGGATTGGCAAGGGCGGACGGCAGGTTCTTGCATTCTACTATGTCGGATGGCATGTAAATGATTCCCGTATGGAACCCTTCTGTGAACCCAGTTACCAAGAACTCCACAAAGTGGGGTGAGGGATGGTTATGCAATAAGTTGGCGAAACAAGGCACATTGATGGAAGCCATGTATTGTTTGGGAGACAATTTATTTGGACACATTGTCTTGGCATGTGCCCTAAAATAAAGAGAACACACATGCAACAACTGGCAAGCTGCATTAAAGTCATTGCAAATCTGGGATTTACCCAGAAAAACAATATTACGCCCAAGCTTGTCCTTAATCACCTTCTCAGGTTTAGCTGAGGAGGTCGGGAAAGGGAAGGTAGCACCCAGCTGCGGGATATTAGGACATAATAACAAAACAGCTCCTTGTCCAACTGGCTCCAGTCCGTCTCAAAATTGAACTGAGCCAGAGCTGCAGACGCCTTTGCGGAGAATGATCTTTGGTAATCATAAAATGATGTACCTCCATACTTATGCCCCAGGTCCACCAGCTTGTGTAAATACAGATCGAATTCCTCTCTGTGCTAGAGATATACCGAGCACACCACGTCCCTAAAAATACTGAAGGCCAGGATGAACTCAGGAATTGACAACTTCCTATTCAACCTTGGGTCCCTAGCCTTCAGTACAACAGATACATCAACATAGGAAAACAAAAAAAAAAAGGAATTTGAGGAATGTTTTTGTTCAACCACAATTTACTTATTTCATATTAAGTGAACCCATACTGATTATATATCATTTTGTTCAGGAGAAAAATGGCTTTAATTTAACATCAAATATTAATATATGAAACATAATTTAATATGAATAAAACCTAAAAAAAGTGTGATAAGTTAAGACATTTTGATATTTTTCAAGTCCTGTATGACATTTTAACTGTGAATGCCGTAATACTGTTAACTTTTAATGTAGTAAAATAAAAATATTTGTGTTCAGTGATGTCTCACAGATACAACAATAGCTCCCATGTACAGGTTTTATGGGGTTTCATGGCTCAGATCCAGTAAGGGGGGTAGATGTAGAGGCTGAAGACATCTGACACTGTCCAACTTGAAATTATATTGTCCCCATTTATTATAACCGTACTTTTTTTTCTCATTGGATTTGCTTCAGGTGTGTTCGGAGTATCCTGCAGATTTGGCTACCAGTCCCACATGCCCTGCTGCCAATATCCTGAAGGTCTGAGTCCCAAAGACCTGTCTATTTCCTTATATTGAGTTTTCCTGTTTCATTGTTTTCCATTTGTGTTATTAATTTGTGTTTGTGCAACTAATATACTTGTTTTCCCATTTTTATTTTATTCTTTACTAATTTTTCATTGTTGTGTATTGTTTTTTTTTTTTTTTTTTTTGCATATTGGGTTCCTACGTTTGATTGCTGATGTTGTCAGCACCCCTTCCCATCCAAACACTGACACAGACACAGCATACACACAGACACATAGACATGCAAAAAGCCAATGAAATAATTTGGCTTGGATGACTCCACCTGATAAAGCATTTATCTGTCAGTTTAAATGTATATGTTCTCATACCATAGCATTCCATATTATCTCTAAACTGTATACTTTTTATAGCCCAATATTTCTGCAAACTAATGATTAAATAAAAAGGCGATTGGATAACTTTTATTTTTTTAGGTATCCCTGGACAGCAGTGTGTATACATAAAATTGTTTTTTTTTATTCTAGATGTTTGCTCCACAATGCATCCCATGTTTCAAATAATAAAAGCACATACTTTCATTGAGAAATCTCAAGTGGTTGTGCATGCGCAACTTTCCATTCATAGGCTTCTCAAGGAGTTGTAGTTCTGCTCATTGAAAAGTCATAGCTAGGGGCAGCTAGTGCAATGAAATGGAGGTGTGCTTTAGTGAAAGGGGAACAGTTGGTAAGGTGTTGTGGCATGGATTTACAAAAGTGCCTGTTTCTACTGAAATTATCACTATTTTAAATTGAAGGGAAAAAAATGAACATGCATTTTTACTCATTAAACATATTCCCCAGCCTTCCAGCTACTAGCCACCATTAAAGAGTGAATCAAAGTTTGACATATAGGAACAAAAAATGTAAACATATAATTCTTAATTAAAGGGTTACTCTGAACATCATGGCCACATCAGTGATTTGATGTGGTCATGGTGCTTGGAGTCTGTATGTGCAGTGTTTTGCAATTAAATGCCCCACATATATAGGTCTGTTGGGGAGGGAGCCTGAAACGCTTCTACGCCAGTCACCGAGGCTGCTCTTTGGAGCTTTTCTACCCAACTAGGCTGCAGCTCTTCTTCCAGGCAAGTATCGTCCCCTCGGCCTATCCCGCTACAGCTCTTCTTCCAGGCAGGTATCCACCGCTGCCTGCAATGGGATTTATATTGTCTTTACAAAGGCACTTGTGGCTCTCAGGCCTAACTCTATTAATTTATCCCAGGACGAATCTTGCAGCCAGCGAACAAGTACGACAACTCTGTGGCTGGGATCCCTAAAAATGCACACAGGACAAAGTTCTAAAAAGAACTAACATGCATTACTTTATTTTTGACTTTGGGCTAGCTCATATGTTCATTACACTAAGATTGCTGTGACAATTGCAATTAAATATAAATAACCAAATCATAGCAGATAACATACAGCAACTTAGTGTAACACAATTACATATTTTATAAAGGGGTGGGAAAGACAATATTTAACATTAAATATCTCTCCTGCCTGCAGACTTAGCAATATGCAAATCTACCTGAATATGCAAATTAACAAGCCTTACTATTCAGGTAGTGCATATTGCTCTTGCTACTTACTGAGGGCTCTACACAGGCTCCATAGCCACCTAGTTGGAAGCAATCCTCAGCAGGACATGAGAGAAGACAAAACATTAAACACTAAATATTTTACACACACCCTGTACCTATAATGGCACATGGTGACTAAGACATAAGAATAGTCCAGGGACCTACATAAATAGTCTGTCTGAAGCTCCTGGTGATATGGTGACTACCATCACAACCTCTTTGATACTGAAGTTGTAACTCCACCTCTGTCACTGTCTCTCGGGCCTTATTGGTAAGTCAAGTCTGTGCATATTTCTATGTACAGAATGTCATTCATTAGAATGATCAGCTGACCCTTTCAGACCCTTTCAGTCAACAAATTGCAATAGGATCAACATTCGGCTTCTGCAGCTCTGCAGAAGCAGGATGTCATTCACCCAGCATTAGAATGGCCAGACACCCGGTGGAGATCCGGGTATGAGACCAAAATGTTGCAAAACAGTTTGCCCCATTTGGGGATTGCTGCCAGCGTACTCCCCACAACGTAACAATTACAATGGGCTGTAGTGGTTATGATGCAATAAAAGACACACATATATACAAAATATTTATATATGATAGACCTTGAGTACAGAAAACTATTCCAAACCAAACTTGATGAAGAGGTAAATGTAAAAGGATCATGGAATCAACTACATGTTTTTTGCAAAGAGTAAATTTGATGAGCTTGAGGCTTGAGTTTTGTCAACCTCATTAAGTATGCTAGTCTGTAGAAATCTAAGCAGTTTCTTCATGGATAAAATTCTACTTGTAATTATCATTCCCAAGCCACCCAGCATTGCATAATTCACTAGATCTTTATAAATAAGAAATATTTAAAAATGTCCAAACAAAATGTACTTGCAGAACAAGAAATTAATTATGACTAGATATATAATACTGTTATTTGGAGAGAGTCACACAAAATATGTCAGACATAAAAAGATATATTATAAAAGTACAAATGATTGTTTCAGAGTTTGAGCATCAATAAATCCTTCATAGATTTGCAAACCCCATTTGCAGAATGGCATCATTCTAGAAGCCTTTCAATTCTTATGAAGTAATTTTATTGTGTTTCAATTGAGAAAAAAAAAAAAAATTGTCCATAAAGGAAGATAGAAAACTCCTTATAATAGGATTTTTTTTACGCAACAATAGCACAAACCCAGTTGGTGAATAATCATGTCACCTTTAAAGGGGAGGATAGAGTAAGTGGTGTGTAAATGCTCTATAACACACTCACTTACTACATTAGTACACGCATTTTATTCCTGCCCTAATGTGTTTTATACCCCACCTCCTATAGACTGTAAGCTCGTTTGAGCAGGGTCCTCTTCAACCTATCGTTCCTGTAAGTTTTCTTGTAATTGTCTTATTCATAGTTAAATCCCCCCTCACATAATATTGTAAAGCGCTACAGAATCTGTTGGCGCTATATAAATGGCAATAATAATAATAATAATAATTATATTAATTTATTTTCTACTCTCTACCACACACTCAGCATAACTGTGCTGCTCTTTAATACATTCTCACATGTTCTGCATTACTGTGCTGTGGTGTTATAAGCTTTTTATGGCTGATACAGGGGCTACCTTGAGCATTTGGCACTGGGGGCCGGTCCTCTTTTTGGCACCGCCCCCCAAGTTTAAAATGTAAAAAGCACTTGAAATTTGTTTTATTGTATATAGCACTGAGTGTGTGCTGTCTTTACATTATAATAGAAGCCCGGTAGCACTGTTAAAGCAATGCAGCGCACAACTGGGCCCCTGAAGCAGTGTCGACTCTAGGAACTATATATAGGGGAGGCACATAAGATACCACAGTCAAAACTAAGGGGCATTAATCAAATGCACTAAGGGATGGTGTCAGGATATTTATATCGGCAGACATTTTGTGCTATGATAGAAATGAAAAGTGTATATTGCCTGAATCACTCAGAACAGAGCAGACTCCATTTTGGATTTCAAGCTAACAAAGACACACATTTATATCCTCTTTGTAACTAAACACTAGCCTGAACTAAGGAATGCTTTGTATAAACAAACCAAGTGATACAATGAGTCTAACAGAGAAGGGGATGGAATACTCTCCTTAATGTTAGCTTCACACAAAGCCAGAAACCAGTGACCAGATAAGACTTAGTAATTAATTTTACTTTCTAAATTTTACAAGAGTCTCATTGTAAAGTAAAAGTTGAAATTAAGTTTAAACTGTCAGTTTTAGAAATTACAGCAGGAATTGGAGACACACTGTCTGAAGAAAGCCCAAAGAAACTCTTTGAACTGACAAATAAACTTAAATTATAATAGCCATATAGATAAGCCAAATTATGTCAAAATCGTCATCAGGAAAAGTTAACTGTTTCCTGGATAGGAAAGTTTAGTTAGGCGATACTGCCCTCTATGGACCAAATACCTAAATTGCTATATGCAGGGTGACCCCACCTTCAATTTCCTATTGGCTTATCAAGTAATGACGAACAGAAAGTCTGGCCCTTTAAAAATCAGGATCACAGGCTAGGGAAGTAAGCAAAGGAGTAAGCAAGAAGCAGAAGGAGTCAGAAAGAAGCAAGTGAGTCAGAGCGAGAAAGAGACCCATGACAAACATTCCTTGACACTTAGCTACCTGAGAACATCTGATGAGAACATCTCTTTAACTGGTAAATATGCTGGTTTCATTTAATTAATATAATTTAATTAAATTTTTCTAATAGCATGATATATGACTGGATAAATCACGGTCAGATTTCGATATTTAGAAATCTTAGTTAATCTAAAGAATATGTAGTTATAAACATTCCATTCTGCATGTGGAATTAAGAGTAATTATATATTATTGTGATATCATCACATGTTAGCATATCATGGTATTTATCCAGGTGTATTGATTTGCTCTACAATAAGATAAGATATCTTTTTAGGCAAATTAAAATTCAGCTTATAGAACTTGGTAGATTTCTCTTATTGGATGGTTCAGGGAAATGACTAATGAGCTGGTTTAAATGTTGAGAATAGGTATTTTATGTCTAGAAAAATCTAACCAGCATTGAAAGGGTTATTAGTTAATTGCTAGCCAAAGTTTTATGGCCTTTCGCTGTGCTGTGTGAAAGGAGACTTTCCTTCTCTGTGAAGTCCCTCATAAATCTTGTCTTGACAATTGACTGTGTTAACTATTGGAATGTATATTGCCATTTGTATTGCATGCTATGTTGTACTAAATATTCATTGATTATTATCACGCATGTTACATATTATTATTATTTAATTTGTCACAATAAATTGTATCTATTTTTATAACAAATTGTGATTTTATTTATATGGAATACATTTCACTTACATGATAACGATCTTTGGGATCTGGAGAGTTGAAATAGTGGGCAATTCTCAACTGTTTACTATTATCATCCCACAATGTGGTAATGTTCTGTCATTGGCTGTGCATGCTGGCATCAGACAACAAATTTGTATAGAATTCACATTAGCCAACCAGATTTCTTGTTCTGGGCTGGCTGACACCTCTTAACTTTTATCGTTGTTGATCAGATAACTCCCTAATTTGCTATCCTTATGTGAGATTGCCATATTTAAGGACCCCACATAAAGGAGCTATCTGCTAAACAACATCCTATTTTGGTATCTTTACATATGGAATCTCACATATGGGCACCAATTTAGGGAATTATCTACTAAAAAGCTAAAATATCAAAATTTAAAAAGCCTTTTTGTACATTTTAATCCTTCAGTTGTTTAGTAGATAACTCCCTTATATGTTTATCCTTATATGAGATTGCATATTTAAGGACACCACATTAGGGACTATCTACTAAACACATACAGATTTATACACACACAGATGTATGTCTGTGTGTGCACATCTGTGCTTGTGTGTGTATATACTACACACACAATCAGACATACACCCAAATAACCACATATACCCACATAACCCCATACACACATAATCACAGACACACACAATCACAACAAACACACGCTTAATCACACACACAATCACAGACATACACAAACACAATCACATACACACATAATTACTGACATAAACACACACACACACACACACACAAAAATCACATTCAGGGGCGAAGCCTAACCTTGAGCCGGAGCGGACGCCATCTTGCAACGCTCCGATCGCGAAGCTGAATATCACCCTGTTTGCGGGGGACTCACCCCATCACCACATGCATAAGCACCGGCATACCCTGAGGTGCACACCAAGAGGCATTCTATGCCGTTTCTACACACCGCCAAAGCGAAATGACAAAAGCGGAGGTCTGGGGCCTACAGACCACCCACAGGCCTAGAGCTGTCTCCACTACTAGATGGCCTAGAGCCTAGAGCCCTTTGAGGACTCAGACACAGAGGCTTTCCCGCCCGCTCCTCTACCTAACCGTAAACCAACCATGGGGCGATGGACACAGAAGCTGAACCAGGAACCACCCTCGGTGACCAGAGACATTGGGTCCATGCTTCAGCGGCAGCCACTAACCAAAAAGACGGCGACGGTGGGACTCGAGACTGTACCAACTGGTGCAGGAGGAACACAGCCTGACCCGGCCTCTGAACAGGTACCTCACCCTGCAGGGGACACAGAGGGATCAGCCCCGGTGACGCAACGTGACTTTCGTAACCTAAATACAGAGATAAAGGGCCTATTAGCAGCCGATGTGGCAGGGATAAAAGTGGATTTACAAGCTGTAACGGACAGGGTAACAGCATCAGAGGGCGACATCACTGACCTTAAGATGGGTTTGTCGGCAACATCACTGACCTCAAGATGGGCTTGTCATCCCTAACGGACACTGTTTTAATCCTACAAGCTACTCAACAAGCCCTGACACTCCACTACACCGCCCTAGATGTTAGGTCATGGCACAACCATCTGAAAATAAGGGGCATACCTGACCCGATCATGCCTGGTGGCTTCAGTGCTTCCACCATGTCAGGCAAAGAAGTTTGCCCTGGATGGAATCTACCAACTGCTGATCTCAGGCAAGGCTTAGGCGCCAGTGACAAGAGACGTCATAGTCCTCTGCTCTACCTCGCAGGACAAATGATCCCTGCTGACAGCACTACAGGGCAAGACGCCACTAACATTTGAAGGCTCCATACTCTCCTTCTACCAACATCTTACAAGGTCCACTCTACAGTGGAGAAGATCCCTGAATCCTGTTACCAGCCAACTTAGAGCGGCAGGAGTGGAATATCATTGGAGATCACCCAGGTTCCTGGTGGTGTCACACGAAAGGACAGTGCACAAAATATCTACGCCAGCTGAAGCACCACATTTTTTCACTATCTCCATGAGGAGATAGTGTCTGCATGCAGGGGACAGAGACACTGAATGGCAGTGCTGCTTACTCTGCAGCACTGCCCAAGGAAGCACCTCTAGCAGCCATCTAAGGAGTGCCCAATGGAGGTATCCCTATGCTGTAATGTAAACACTGCGTTTTCTCTAAAAAGACAGTATTTGCAGCATCCCTGTATCTCTGGTAGTTCATCGGGGGAGTGTGTAGTCTGCACCTCCGGTAGTGCAGACCACATTAGACACTCTTTCAGTCAAGTGCTCATTGAATGAGCCAGGGTGTTGCTATTATAAACCTGTGACAGCTTTCAAAGTGCTCCCTGTGTTAATTTGTTATTTAGTGCAGTGGAACTTCGGAACTGGAACTTAATCCATTCCAGAAGGCTGTACGAGTTCCGATTTGTTCAAGAACCGAATCAACATCTCCTATAGGAATTAATGTAAATTTGATGAATCCGTTCCAGACCCCCAAAATTACAGCATTTTAACACAAATTGTACTGTTTAATAATGCCTTACATGCAGGGGCGTATTAGCCGCGAGGCAAACAAGGCATTTGCCTTGGGCGGCATTTTCCAGGGGGCGGCAAAAAAAGCCGCCCCCAAATGCCCAAGGCAAATGCCTTGTTAGCCATGCGGCTAACAGACATGCCGGCGGGCTGCTGGGCGATCGGGCGGCACTTCCTGGCGGGCAGGCGGGCGGGCGGCCGGCGAGGGAGCACTTCCCCTGAGCTGTCTGCTCAGCTCCCTCGCCAGCCGCAGAGTGAGGCTGGGAGGCGGAGCCGGAATATGACGTCATATTCCGGCTCCCAGCCTCACTCTGAGGCGCGCAAGGGAGCTGAGCAGACAGCTCAGGGGAAGTGCTCCCTCGCCGGCCGGCCGCCCGCCCGCCAGGCAGTGCCGCCCGATCGCCCAGCAGCCACTGGACCACCAGGGAGGAAGAGACACCCCCCCCCCCCTCCCAAGCATTCCCAAAGGTAAGGAGGCTGGGGGGGGGGTGTTAAATAAAAAAAAAAGTGTTAAAAAATAAATAAAAAAAAATGTCTTAAAAATAAATAAAAAAAATGTCTTAAAAAAAAATAAAAAAAAATGTCTTAAATATAAATTTAAAAAAAATGTCTTAAAAAAATAAAAAAAATGTGTTAATGTGGGTGGGTGAGTGTGTGTGTGTGTCTGTTAGTGTGTGTGTGTGTCTGTTAGTGTGTGTGTCTGTTAGTGTTTCTGTCTGTGTCTGTTAGTGTGTGTGTGTCTGTTAGTGTGTGTGTCTGTTAGTGTGTGTGTCTGTTAGTGTGTGTCTGTTAGTGTGTGTGTCTGTTAGTGTGTGTGTCTGTTAGTGTTTGTGTCTGTTAGTGTTTCTGTCTGTTAGTGTTTCTGTCTGTGTCTGTTAGTGTGTGTCTGTTAGTGTGTGTGTGTGTGTGTCTGTTAGTGTGTGTGTGTCTGTTAGTGTGTGTTTGCCTGTGAGTGTGTGTGTATGTTAGTGAGTGTGTGTGTCTGCTAGTTTGTGTCTGCTAGTGAGTGAGTGTGTGTCTGTTAGTGTGCGTCTGTTAGTGAGTATGTTTGTCTGTTACTGAGTGTGAGTGTGTCTGTTAGTGTGTGTGTTTCTGTTAGCGAGTGTGTGTTTCTGTTAGCTAGTGTATGCGTATCTGTCAGTGAATGTGTGTATTTAAAATGCGGGGCGGGGGTAAAGGTTGGGTTGGGGTGGCGCGGGGGGAGGGGGGGCGCCTGAGTTTTGTCCTGCCTAGGGCATCACAAAACCAGGATACACCACTGTTTACATGCTGGGGCGTACCTAGAGCATGTGGCACCCAGGGCGGGTCCTGGGTTTGGCACCCTCCCCACCCCTCTCTCTCCAAACCCCCCCCAAAAAAACACCTACTAAATTTTTAAAATGTGTCATAGTTTTTATTTTTTTTTAAAAATGTATTGAACAAATTTGTAAACGTTTTAAAACCCCTGCCCCCTTCTACAAATTCCCTGCACCCCCTCACATACAGTTACAGGCAGACAGTCACACTCAGTTACAAGCAGACAGTCACACGCACACAGTCACATGCAGACAGTCACACATATAGTCACAGGCAGTCATACACACAGTTACAGGTAGAGAGTTACACACACACACACACACAGTCAGTTACAAGCAGTTACACACAGTCACGCACACTGTTACAGGCAGACAGTCACATATACAGTCACACACACGGTCACAGGCAGACAGTCATACACATAGTTACAGCCACACACACACACAGTTACAGGCAGTTGCACACACACAGTCAGTTACAGGCAGTCACGCACAAAGCACTCTTTCAGGAGCAGCCAATTTCCTCCAAGCTGAGTTCATGGTCCTATAAGACACATCCCTTCATGCTTTATCTATGAGGTGTAAACAATGTAGGATATTAAAATGATTTTTCCAGAACTCTCTAAGGGTTAGCTCTGAGGTTACTTCGAAGCACCTTTGGAACAGTGCTTTGGTGTAAAGCTTCTTGAAGTTTGAAATTACTTGCTGGTCGATGGGCTGGGTAAGAGAAGTTGTATTGGGGGGCGAAAACTTCACAGTAATAAAACTGAACTCCATCATCAATTCGCCCTCCAATCCTGGAAGGTGAGCAGGAGCATTATCCATAAGAAGCAGGTATTGTTTAACACTTTGCCCAAACACCTCATGAACCCACTCAATAAAAAAATTGCTGGTTAACCAAGCTTTGCTGTTAGTCCTCCGCATCACCTGTAATTTGCTTTTCAGGACATGGTTTTTCTTAAATACCCTCGGGTTCTACGAGTTGTAGACTAGCAAAGACTTCAATTTAAAATCCCCACTTGCATTCTCACCCAACAACAGGGTTAGGCTGTTCTTCATTGACTTGTGTCCTGGCAATGATTTGTCCTCCTTTGTTATGTAGGTCCTCTTTGGCATTTTCTTCCAAAACAGGCCTGTCTCATCACAGTTTAACACTTGTTGAGGAATTAATTACTCAGCCTCTACATAGGCTTTAAATTCAGCAACAATTTTTTCAGCCCCATCTTTGTTAGCACTGGAAGCTTCACAAAGTCTCACCACACTGTGTATGCCACTTCTCCTTTTAAACTTTTCAAACCACCCTCTACTTGCCTTGAAAACCTCACTCTCAGCACTTGTTTCAGGGGTGTTTTTCACAATATCAGCATGTAAATGTTTTTTTCACAAATGATTGCCTCTGAAATGCTATTACTGGCTATCTGTTTTTCATTTATCCATATCAATAAAAAAATTCTACCTCTTTTAGTGTATGGCTTCTTTGTTTTGTAATCGCTTTCACCCCCCTAGCAACATTGGCTCCTTTGATGGCATCTTAATTTTTTAATATGGTGCAAATTGTAGATTTGGCCATACCAAACTGTGTTGCTAGATCAGAGACACGGAAACTGCTTTCATGTTTTAAAATAATTTATTTCTTCAACTCTATTGTCGTTCTCACAATTTTCCTCTTGGGTTGGCTAATATCCTTGGGACCTATGGTGAGTTATGCAGACTGAATGGAGCTCTATGCAAAGACTCAATTAAATTTTTTTTAAGAGTTAGTGGAGCTATATTTGAAGACTGAATGCAACTCTATTTGAAGACTGAATAGAACCCTGAAGACTGAATGGAGCTGTTTGCTGAATTAATTGAACTCTATTTGAAGACTGAATTGAACTCTATTTGAAGACTGAATGGAGCTGTTTGCTGACAGAGTGGAGCTTTTGCTGGCAGAATGGAGCTCTGATGACAGAATGGAGCTGTTTGCTGACAGAATGGAGCTCTGCTGACAGAATGGAGCTGTTTGCTTAGAGGAGATAGGTGTTTCCTAACAGAATGGAATGGCAATGCATCCTACTAACGAGGTACCAACGAGTTTACCAATGAGATTACCATAGAGGTGAATACTGTGTGATGTGTTCGGGTACCGAGGAACGTTCGTGTACCGAAACACTTTTTACTTAAAATTTGAATTTGACTTCCAAATTATTCGAGAACGGGACCGTTTGAGTTCCGAAGTTCCACTGTATATTGCTAAATTGGCGGTTTACTAAATAATGGTTTTACATGGTGGAACTCCAGGGCCCAGTCGCAATAGCAACCATTGCAACCGTGGTAGTTCTGCCACTGATACTTTCCCTATGTCCATATGCAAACATTGCAACTTTATTTGAGCAGTTTCTCTGCAAGCTTTAGCATTAAACTTTGTACATTTGTACAATAGTAAGTTTTGTTCCCTTTAAATTTCAAATGTTTCATATGTTTAAAGTGAACAATTGCTTTTCATCATTTTATTTTTGATGAAAATATTATGTAGCACAGTCAGATCCAATTATTTTCAGCAATTCTGAATGAAAAGCCATACACTTCTAAAAGCTTTGATTAAATGATGACCTGTGCTTTTCATGCGGCTTGAACAAATTATTTCTTGCTTGATAACTGGGATATGTGATTACTCATATCAATTTGTTTGTTTGAAGAATACTTGCTGGATATTCAATTATGTGTAAGAGACCACTCATCTGCACCTTATTTTTAGATTGCGTTAAAATGGTCAGACCACTTGTCTGGGTTCTCTTAGTTTACGTGAAAATATTCAGACATCTGCTGACCACTTGCAGGCACATGTGCTTCAGCAGTAGAATTGTGTATAACTTTATAACTTATTGCTGTTTTGGACCTAAATTTTTATCAACACAGCTAAAAGCACTAAAACGTTGCGCGGTCCAATCAAAGGCTTCTCATAGAACATTTATCCAGCTCAGAGCACACACGATCTAAACGGGCATGGGGAGTTAGAGAGAGTGCAAGGGCGGCAGGAGAGAACATTAAAAATAAATGTAGAGAAGGATAAGAGGGCTGGGAGAGCTGCAGTTAGTGAGGGAGGGGTACACAAGAATCGACTAACAGGGTCTGGCTGCAAGGGGAGAATCAGATTATGTCTGTTGCCAGCATGCAGTGTGGGCTGATGACATGTAAAGTGTGCACAATATTGACAGAGTTTTTCCAAAATCCTGCTAGCACAATAATAAGATATCCTAAGGTATTGCATAAAGGTGCATGCATTACACAGTTGAGTTGAGTGCTTTTTCAAGTTACTCTTCTCAGTAACAAAGAGTGCACAAAAGTAGTGCATCTCTGAGCTGTTTGAAAATTCAAAGCATGTTCGTTTGGTTTTGTGATCTTTAACCCATCAATGTGTCTCTGCTAGGCAGAAACCATCTCCCATACCAGGCATAGGCAACCTTCGGCACTCCAGATGTTTTGGACTACACCTTCCATGATGCTTTGCCAGGATTATGGGTGTAAGAGCATTATGGGGGATGTAGTCCACAACATCTGGAGTGCTGAAGGTAGCCTATTCCTGTCCTATACCATTGATAACATTAAAGGAACCCTCTAGGCACCATAGCAACTTTATCTGCCCAGGAAAAGCACCTATACAGGGAATAACTCTTGAAATAGCAAGAGTACTGATTACCAACCAAAGGACCCTCCAGAATATTGGCCCAAAGGTGAAGTGTCTGCAATTACCCTAATTAACTTGGTACCGCACAGGGCTAGTACCTACCTGCATCAACTATCAGGTAGGCAGTAGCCCTGTGCAGTGCCGAGGTAATTAGTCATTACTGACAATTCACCTTGGGGTAAAAGGTAAAGATAAGGTTCCCTTTAGTTTTTTTCTCTACGATTCTATTTCTGTTGTGCTCCCCTCCCATTACTCTCCTCATTTAGGGAGAGTATTGGGTCTTTTTATTTATATTTAACATTGATATCACGTTGTTATGATGCCTGAAGAATTCCTTTGACAATGAGCTCTGTGCCAATGCTAAAACCCACACTGGTGAAGCAGCTCTGAGTGTTTCTTCTACTTTGAGCAAAATCCAAGCATTTATTATAGAAAAGTTATGAACACTGGGAGCAAAAAACAGTCAAACGCAAAAATCCCCATGATTCTCACAGTTTATTCTTGCCAAAAGCACTAACTTTTCATAGATATTGCAAAGTACCTATATTGCAGTGAACCAAAACATAAATGTGAGAAGATGGAAATCGAGTAGAGACATTATTTTGCATTTCAATCCCTGGCCTGCAATTACTCTGAAAACTATATTACTGAAAGATTCCTTAAAGGAACGCATTAGTGTTTGGAATACAAAATTGTATTACTAACACTATAGTGCCCCGGTAGTCATTTAGGTCCCACCTGTAGGCAGGGGCGTATTAGCCGCGAGGCAAACAAGGCATTTGCCTTGGGCGGCATTTTCCAGGGGGCGGCAAAAAAAGCCACCCCCAAACGCCCAGGGCAAATGTCTTGTTAGCCTTGTGGCTAACAGACATGCTGGATGGGCTGGCTGTTAGGCGCGGGCGGCACTGGCGAGGTAGCACTTTCCCCTGAGCTCTCTGCTCAGCTTCCTCGCGCACCGCCCGCAAAGTGAGGCTGGGAGCCGGAATATGATGTCATATTTCGGCTCTGCCTCCCAGCCTCACTCTGCGGGCGGCACGCGAGGGAGCTGAGCAGAGAGCTCAGGGGAAAGTGCTCCCTCGCCAGTGCCGCCCGCGCCGCCTAACAGCCAACCCAGCAGCCCGACTGACAGCCCCAGGAAGAGGGAGAACCCCCCCCCCAGCATTCCTAAAGGTAAGGAGGCTGGGGGGGTTGTTAAATAAATAAAATAAAAAAAGTGAGTGTTAATGTGAGTGAGTGTGTTTGTCTGCTAGTGTGTGTGTCTGTTAGTGTGTGTCTCTTAGTGTGTGTGTCTGTCTCTTAGTGTGTGTGTCTGTCTCTTAGTCTGTCTCTTATTGTCTGTCTCTTAGTGTGTGTCTGTCTCTTAGTGTCTGTCTCTTAGTGTCTGTCTCTTAGTGTGCATCTGTTAGTGTGCGTCTGTTAGTGTGCGTCTGTTAGTGTGCGTCTGTTAGTGTGCACCTGTTAGTGTGCGCCTCTTAGTGTCTGTCTCTTAGCATCTGTCTCTTAGCGTCTGTCTGTTAGTGTGCGTCTGTTAGTGTCTGCCTGTTAGTGTCTGTCTCTTAGTGTCTGTCTCTTAGTGTTAGTGTCTGTCTCTTAGTGTCTGTCTCTTACTGTTAGTGTCTGTCTTAGTGTCTGTCTCTTAGTGTCTGTCTGTTAGTGTGCGTCTGTTAGTGTGCATATGTTAGTGTGCACCTGTTAGTGTGCGTCTCTTAGTGTGTGTGTCTGTCTCTTAGTGTGTGTGTCTGTCTCTTAGTCTGTCTCTTATTGTCTGTCTCTTAGTGTCTGTCTCTTAGTGTCTGTCTCTTAGTGTCTGTCTGTTAGCGTCTGTCTGTTAGTGTGCGTCTGTTAGTGTGCGTCTGTTAGTGTGCGCCTGTTAGTGTCCGTCTCTTAGTGTCCGTCTCTTAGTGTCTGTCTCTTAGCATCTGTCTCTTAGCGTCTGTCTGTTAGTGTGCGTCTGTTAGTGTCTGCCTGTTAGTGTCTGTCTCTTAGTGTCTGTCTCTTAGTGTTAGTGTCTGTCTCTTAGTGTCTGTCTCTTACTGTTAGTGTCTGTCTTAGTGTCTGTCTCTTAGTGTCTGTCTGTTAGTGTGCGTCTGTTAGTGTGCATATGTTAGTGTGCGCCTGTTAGTGTGCGTCTGTTAGTGTCTGCCTGTTAGTGTCTGTCTGTCTCTTAGTGTCTGTCTCTTAGTGTCTGTCTGTTAGTGTGTGTCTGTCTGTTAGTGTGTCTGTCTGTAAGTGTGTGTGTCTGTAAGTGTGTGTGTCTGTCTGTCTGTCAGTGTGTGCCTGTCTGTTAGTGTGTGTCTGTCTGTTAGTGAGTGTGAGTGTGTTTGCCTGTTAGTGAATGAGTGTCTGTTAGTGAGTATGTGTTTCTGTCAGTGCATGTGTGTGTGTGTGTGTATTTAGAATGCGGGGCAGGGTGGAAGGGTTGGGTGGGGGTGTAAACATCTGTGAATATGTTGGCAATGTGATATAACTGATTTTATTTAATTTTAGATTGCAGTGTCCTGCACTATTTCCTATGTATGTTTTATTAAATGGACACACCAGACCAGTAAAGCACATCAGCTTTCTGAAGTGCCTTATGTGTTTTATTTTCAGCTTTCTGAAGTGCTTTATGTGTTTTATTTTGTTATATTCCAAAAAGTGTAGATTTCAGTGAAGATTGACTCTAGGGTTGTCAATCACACAACAGGTCCTGTTACGTCCTGGTAGTGTAGCTTAATGAAGTTAGACTCAAGAGGCAGTCAATAGATCAGAGCCTTGTAAAGTCGTCTCTCTGAGCTGCATTGGAAGTCTGTGATTGGGCAGCCACAGAAAGTCTGGGCTGGGGAAGAATGTGAACTTGGAATTGGATTAATAGTTAGGAAATAGGGTAAGGGAATATAGGTTTTAGGTTATGAGAAGTATTGTAGGGTTATAGAATATAATATTTGGCTAAAATCTACATCTTTATAATAATAATAATAATAAAAAAAATAAAAAAAACATTTATAAAGCATCATGTATTATTCGTGTCCTTTAAATAGTCGCAAACGCCCTAGGCTAGACCTAGGCTAAACATCTAAATATAAGTCAATAATGAGAATAACTAGACAGTATGTGAGGAGCTGCTCCTACAGTAGCATGGGAGTGCAGGTGTTTTGACTTCTACGTTCTCAAAGGTCTGCATTTGTGTTTGTTCATGCAAAGTGTTGTTTGCAATCTGTAAATGTTTTACGGTGCCATCAATCTTTACATTTGCTAGTTGCTCTAACATTGCCTTTTTTTTACTGCACTTTTAGAGAAAGGTACAATTTCAAATACATTTTTGGAGATGCTAGACAGGTAAAACTATTAATATACACAAATTGGACAGGAAGAAACACACCTACTAGTCAACGTGAAACAGAAAATTAGGTGACACAGTGCTATATTTAAAGATATGTAGGAGGTTTAAAACATTCCTTAATGAAAGATTTTTACTTATTTGAAATGTATGGGATTATTTAGCTGTTCATGACATTGAACTCATTTTGTAAATGTGATATTTTGATATCTTTTCCAAAGATACTATTTCATATTTTTCAATTAAAATTCTAAGTGTAAAATATGATTTCCTAATGATATTGACTTATTTGATCTTTTATTATTAGTTAGATTGTCCAGTAGAGGCTTAGAGGCTTATGATGTAGAGACTAATAACTATAGTCTAAAAATGCCTAAACACATAAGACCAAAGTAGATCCCTCAATATAATAGAACAAGGTATATAGATTAACTTTTATTGTTTAACTCAGGTTTAAAAAAAGTAGAGTGACATAAAAACACCATTAAAAAAGCAATATATCTTGTGCTAGATGGGGGGTGGGGGGGGAGGGGAGAAGATTAGTAGATGCATTTTTATTCTTTTTAATGTACAGAACAGGTAGACACAGGCGTCTAAATTTGCTATTGCACACCTATTGATATCAACACTTACTACAGATCTGGTCTAGCACTCTGCTAACAGTTATCTGTACAGAATTTTAGCTTATGCCAGTGCCCCAAATGCCGTCTTCTCCATCCAAAACAGATCAGGCAGGATCCTCGTTGAAATCCGGTTATAGAAGGGTCAGGGGAAATATCAGATGATTGCCAAATGCACGGATGATAACCCTGCAGCCAAGCTTGTTTTGAAGATCAGTTTTTAGTGCATTACTAATTTTAAATGCCATGGCTTGCAGATTTAAACTGGACTCTTGTTTTGTCTTGCACAGATGTATGCCATGTTTTGCATTTAGGTATCATAGTGATATGTGCATTTCTTATAGAACAATATACACTGAACAAAATTATAAATGCAACACTTTAGTTTTTGCCCCCATTTTTCATGAAATGAACTCAAAGATCTAATACTTTTTCTATGTATACAAAAAGTCTATTTCTATCAAATATTGTTCACGACTCTGTCTAAATCTGTTAGTGAGCACTTCTCCTTTGCCAAGATAATCCATCCACCTCACAGGTGTGGCATATCAAGATGTTGATTAGACAGCATGATTATTGCAAAGGTGTGCCTTAGGCTGGCACACAGTTTTATCACACAGCACAATGCCACAGATGTTGCAAGTTTTGAGGAAACGTGCCAATGGCATGCTGGCTGCAGGAATGTCTACCAGAGCTGCCCGTGAATTTAATGTTTATTTCTCTACCATAAGCCGTCTCCAAAGCCGTTTCAGAGAATTTGGCAGTACATCCAACCGGCCACACAACCGCAGACCAAGTGTAACCACACCAGCCCAGGACCTCCACATCCAGCATCTTCACCTCCAAGATCGTCTGAGACCAGCCACCCGGACAGCTGCTGCAACAATCGGTTTGCATAACCAAAGAATTTCTGCACAAACTGTCAGAAACAATCTCAGGGAAGCTCATATGCATGCTCGTCGTCCTCATCGGAGTCTCGACCTGTCTGCAGTTCGTCGATGCAATCGACTTGAGTGGGCAAATGCTCACATTCAATGGAGTCTGGCACTTTGGAGAGGTGTTCTCTTCACCTAATCAACTCTATGTGAAGGAGATGTGTTGCACTGGGTTAGGCAAATGGTGACCACACCAGATACTGACTGGTTTTCGGACCTTCCCCCTCCCTCTCCTCTGGACCCAACCAATACAGTATTTGAGAGAAATAATCCTTTTGTGTACATAGAAAAAGTCTTAGCTCTTTGAGTTCAGCTTATGAAAGATGGGGGCAAAAACAAAAGTGTTGCCTTCATAATTTTGATCAGTGTAGATCAATATAGCCAAAAACATGTTTCTTGTTATTTTCAGGCTCATAGGATTAAAACAACCCACAAGGGAAAACAATGTATCCATAATTTTTTACTTTTTATTTTATTACTGATTAACATTGGTAAAGACCAAGTGAAATCTGTTTTCAGTATTATATGGTTTTTTTTTTAAACCAATCTATCCCTTCCATGGATGCACTCAAGTTCTTAGTGGCCTTGTTAAAAAGTTACAATTTGTTTGACTCAACAAAAATGCTCATTAAAGAGTAGACACCAATAATGATGACCAACATTTGTGTTTTTCTCTTGATTTTTCCAGAATGTGGTTCATTAAACTTATACTTGTAGTTTCTAGAACTTCTGGAGTAGTGAATGGGTCTATATCATGGGATGTCACTAAAATCCTTGCAATACTTGTTTAATCAATGTGTAAAATAAAAACATAAAAAGTGTGAATTTTTAAAGATTCATTTTATCCATTAGTAGGACTCACATGGTTATTCGCTTACGTGACAATTGTCAGGAATTTCTAATTTTAGGGAACAAACTTGAAAACTGGCGAATATTTTGGCCTGATATTTGAAATTCGCTTTGAATGAATTTAGCTTTCCCATCAATTAACAATTTAGTGAATACCGTAATTCTGCATGATGTAGTTCAGGTAACATGAGTGAACTTAGAACAGAAATATACTCAATTATGATAAATTCCCAAATGTTCTCTTTCCACTTTATGATATTGCTAATTTACAAATGTCTATGTAGCTGTTTTTTCCTGTTATTAAAGTTCTTTTAACATCTGGGTTCTCAGTTTAGCTATTCTTCCAATGCCAAAAGGCAAAACCGACAGAGTTTTTAATAATTCATGAAAAAAAATAAACTTTATTGTCTGGATTACTTGTTAATAGACCAGAAATGTATTGAGATGAGCTGAGTTACCAAATGTCAAGCACATGTTTTACATTCATGTTGCTAATATGACTCTTCTGGATAGAAATTTGTTACCCAGTTTTAATGAATAATTTATATAATGCATTCAAATAAATAGAAATTGCTTACCTCTTAATGACTCTCTTGTGTAGTTTTTCTCCAGGCTCTGATCCAAAGTACATGGCATTCACTTTAACCTCTTTATGATAAGGTTTGTAGATGTATATCCCATTATTACAAAAAAATAGTCATGAATAGTTTAAAAAAAAAATGGGTCTGATAACGTAGAGCTTGATCTCGATGTGTCTGAAAAAATGAAGAAGAACTGCATGTGTTTGTGCAATGCTTAGCTATTGCAATAATTTCCCTTTTTTTTTTTTATTCTTTATTTTTCCGTGCATGAGTTTATCATAACAATCATACATGTCTTGCCCCAACAGCAGTGACATGTTGTAGAGGAAACAAAGCATAACAGTTGTGGCATTGAAAATTAGTGCACTTTTTTTTTTTTTATACAGTAGAGACATCGGTAAAAGGCAAAGTAACAGTCAGTGGTGCAGTAAGTGTTTAAACATAGGCTATGCTGGCTGACTATTTGAGAGTAAGTTTTAGGAATAGAACTAACTAGTAATTTGCACGTTTGACATAATATTTAGGAGATAGGCTTAATAGCTGACTGAGTGCTATATGTGATTCACGAACAAGCAGAGAAAAAGAAAACAACAATATACAGAGTAAACTTGAGAGTATATCATGCATAAAGATTTGAGAGCAGTTAGTGGAATCTGCACATTTTTTAAAGGTAAATACTGACATACAATAGAACACATTTGCAATGGATAATCATCGGCTAAATGATCTATAGTTAACAAGCTAAGTGCCTGTGGTTCTTATATTGTGTTGCTTGCTCCCAGGGCCGGATTAACATAGGGGCTGATGGAGCTGCAGCTCCAGGCCCAGGCCCATGGGATAGGCCCATTGATTTGAAAAAAAAACAATTTTTTTTTTTTTTTTTTTTTTACTCACTACTCTTAGGGTTGCCAGGTATTTCTCATGTATTTCTTATGGTTGCCAGATATTTCTCAGAAACATTTCTCAGGTATTTGAGGCCGCCTAGCCGGTGCCGGTATTGCAGTAATAAACAGAGTATAAACAGAGATTTTTCTGCAATACCAGCACAGGCCAGTAGGGGTCGCTGTTTATGTGGAGAGAGGCATGGATAAGAAGTTACAGCATCTCCCTCCCTGCCTCTCTCTACTCACTGATCCATGGGGGAGCAGCTCTGCACAGAGAGGCCAGACAGCAGCTCCGGGCCTGCGAGACATGGAGACGGTGAGAGACTGGGGGACGCTGAGACATAGGGACACTGGGGAACATGGGGATGCTGAGACACTAGGGACACAGTGGCCCCATGTCTCCCAGTGGCCCCTAGTCTCTCAGTGTCCCCATGTCTCCCAGCCAGTGTCCCAAGTGTCTCAGTGTCCTCATGTCTCCCAATGTCCCTGGTGTCTCTCAGTGTCCCCATGTCTCTCAGTGTCCCTAGTCTCCCAGAGTCCCCATGTATCTGTGTCCCCATGTCTCTCCCAGTGTCCCCATGTCTCACAGTGTCCCAATGTCTCTAAGTGTCCCCCAGTGTCCTAGTGACATCTGGACACTGGGAGACATGGGGACAAAGACTCTAAGGGACACTGGGAGACATGGGGATACAAACACTAAGGGACACTTGGCAACATGAGGACACTGAGACACTAGGGGACACGGAGAGACATGGGGACACTGGGGGACATAGGGAGAGATGGGGACACTGGGCAACTTTGAGACCTGGGAGACATGGGGCACTCCCAGTGTCCCCATGCCTCCCAGCTAGTGTCCCTAGTATCTCAGTATCCCCATGTCTCCCAGTGACCCTGCTGTCTCTTAATGTCCGTAGTGTGCCAGTGTCCCTAGTGTCTGTGTTTCCTAGTCTCTCAGTGTCCCAATGTTTCCCAGTGTCCCCATGTCTCCTAGTGTCTCAGTGTCCCCTAGTATAAAAGAAAAAATCTCAGGCACTCACTGGGATAGATTTAAGCAGGTTTATTGGACACCGCAATGTTTTGACCTGTACCCAGGTCTTTATCAAGTCTCCAGTGCCCCTATGTATCACAGTGTCCCCTATGTATCAGAGTGTCTCAGTGCCCCATCTCTCCCAGTGTCCCTGGTGTCTCTCAGTGTCCGTAGTGTCTTAGTATCCATAGTGTCTCAATGTCCCCTAGTCTTCTAGTGTCCCCATTTCACACAGTGCCCCCAAGTGTCTCAGTATCCCCTAGTAAAAAAAAAATCTCAGGCACTCACTGTGATAGATTTAAGCTGGTTTATTGGACACTGCAACGTTTTGACCTGTACCCAGGTCTTTATCAAGTCTCCAGTGTTCCCTATATATCACAGTGTCACCTATGTATCACATTGTCTCAGAGCCCCATGTCTCCCAGTGTCCCCTCATGTCTCAGTCACCCAGTGCCCCCATGTCTCCTATTGTCCCCAAGAGTCTCAGTGTCCCCAGGTCTCCCAGTGTTCCCTAGTATCTCAGTGTCCCCAGGTCTCCCAGTGTCCCAATGTCTCTCAATGTCCCCTAGTGTCCTTGGGGCACTGGGGACACTGGGACACTGACATGGGGACACTGGGAGACATGGGGACACAGAAATGCCTCATTTTTGTGTATGTTCATCCCTTTCGGCAGTTCTGGTTATGTGATTTATGTAAGTGGCCCACCCTTTTACCCCATCCATAAACTTCCTTATTTCCTGGACACTGCTGTTAGGGGGTATGGGTTTACTTGAAAGCAGGAGATTAGCATAGGGAATGTGTTTTCTCATAGCTGCATCCTATGAGTTACCCTCCAGCATCATCTCCATCAGATACATGACGCTTAGGAGGTAGGACTGTTTTAGTGTTTTTGGTCAATAAGATTTTGTAATTAGGCCCATCATAATTGTCAGCACCAGGCCCACTGGGCTCTTAATCTGGCCCTGCTTGCTCCACTCCTGCTATATGTATACAACGGTCTGTGCTGCGAGTTGTTAGGGCCAGTTCTGACCGCAGTGTGAGACATACTGTGCGGTGGGATCTTGCAGAGTCTCTGCTGCAGGGCCTGCAGGGGCACAGACTGTCTCTAGGTCATTCCGTCTTGGTCAGCCGACACCGGCTCTGAGTGAGTGGCACGTGGGTCCGGAGCGCTGTGAGGTCCCTTCCCCCGTTGGTTGTTGCCGCTGTGTGAGTATATCCCAGAAGTGGGTCGGTATCGCCTCCAGGCTCTGCAGTGGGTCACTCCAGTGCGGTTGTGTCGGGCGCATGGCCATCCTGCATGTCCCGCTGCCGGCCACCATTTTAGGTGCGCCTTGTAGGAGGTTGTAGTCTTGCTTGTCTGCGTCAGGCTTGTACTGCTGTTTCAGCTGGTGATTGTGGATGTCGAGTGCGGGCCGGGATGACCCCCGCCGGCCCAGGGGGGGTTGGGGGGGGAGGAAGGCTGGTGCACTGAGAGGTGTGTGTGCGGTGTTACCATCCAGAAGAGCGGCCGTCTCTCCCTGGCTCGGCCGCATGTAGGCCCCTTGTGCTTTGCGTGGGATCCCGGGCAGTGTGAGTCTCGATTGTGGGTTCCTTCGATGCACCCGGGTTTCCCCAGCTCGTCCCATGCCCTCTGACTGGTGGGTGGTTTTGTGTTTGGGGTATTCATCCCCATTATTGTCGCTTCTTGCAGGAGCTGATGTACAGCACGTCTATCCTGCTCGGCAGTCAGGCTCTGCCCCCCATGATGATTTCCCTTTTTCATAAAATCTTGCAGGACTATTCACTAATGTGAGAATCGTCAGGATTTTAAAGTAAATTTCAAATTTCACCCCAAAAGTAGATGAACTGGAAATATAGCTGACTGTGAATTTTCCCGTTTCAGTTATTTTGGCATTAAATCTGAATTAAATTGTAACTCCTGACAGTTCTCAGTTTAGTGAACAACCCTGTTAGCGTTCATTGGAACCTTGTACTTTCTCAAACCATTTTCCATATCCCCACCATGTGCAAGTCCCCTTCAACAGGTCAATGTAATTTCCTTAGTGAGCTAGAAAAGGAGGAAGAGGTGTATGTGTACCTCTCTCTCTGCTCTCCTGTACCTCTCTCGCTGTTCTCCTGTACCTCTCTAGCTGTTCTCCTGTACCTCTCTCTCTGCTCTCCTGTACCTTTTTCTCTGCTCTCCTGTACCTCTCTCGCTGATTTCCTGTACCTCTCTCTCTGCTCTCCTGTACCTCTCTCTCCGCTCTCCTGTACCTCTCTCTGCTCTCCTGTACCTCTCTCACTGCTCTCCTGTACCTCTCTCTCTGCTCTCCTGTACCTCTCTCTCTGCTCTCCTGTACCTCTCTCGCTGTTCTCCTGTACCTCTCTCTCTGCTCTCCTGTACCCCTCTTACTGCTCTCCTGTAGCTCTTTCTCTGCTCTCCTGTACCTCTCTCACTGATCTCCTGTTCCTCTCTTTCTGCTCTCCTGTACCTCTCTTTCTGTTATCATGTACCTATTTCTCTGCTCTACTGTACCTCTCTCTGCTCTCCTGTACCTCTCTCTCTGCTCTCCTGTACCTCTCTCTCTGCTCTCCTGTACCTCTTTCTCTGCTCTCCTACACTTCTCTCACTGATCTCCTGTATCTCTCTTTCTTATCTCCTGTACCTCTTTCACTGCTCTCCTGTTATTGGTTCTCTCCAGATTCAAGGTGAGGAGATTAACTCTGCATGCTGTCTGCAAATAGAAATGAGAAAGGTGTGTGCAATGGGACCAGATAATTGCACACATCTCTTCTTCTATTTCCAATTCATACAGTGAGCTGGGTCCCCATGAGAAATGTTAGCATTCTGCCTGGTACTAAATATTAGGTAGAGAAATGTTAAAAAAACAAAATAAACAACTCAGCATTGAGGTCCTCTGGGTGCAGCTACCTGGGTCATAGTACCCACGCGCCCAGTGGCGTACTAAGGGGGGGCGGGGGGGGGGCGGTCCGCCCCGGGTGCCATCCAGTAGGGGGGTGCCACACTCTGTCCCTCCTGCTGGTCGTCCTCTCCCTCGCGGCTCAGGCGCTCAGTGAGTGAGTCAGAGCACAGGGAGGGGATTCCCAGCCTGTGTTCTGAGTCATCACTGAGCACCAGGGATGCTGTTATGGAGTGTGCCAGCAGGGGGCGCAGAGCGTGCACTCTGCAAGGTTTCTCCCCTGCGGCCACTCTGCCTGCACCTCCTGCACTGTCTGAGATGGAGAGAGAAAGCCATTGAATCATGGTAAGAAAATAATATTGTAAATTCACTCTCACCCCCTCCCTCAGTCACCCCCCCACTCAGTCACCCTGTCACCCCCCCCTCAGTCACCCTGTCACCCCCCCTCACCCTCTCACCCTGTCACCCCGTCCCTCAGTCACCCTGTCACCCTTCTCAATCACCCTGTCACCCCCTCCCTCAGTCACCCTGTCACCCCCCCACTCAGTCACCCTGTCACCCCCCCACTCAGTCACCCTGTCACCCCCCCACTCAGTCACCCTGTCACCCCCCCTCAGTCACCCTGTCACCCCCCCTCACCCTCTCACCCCCTCCCTCAGTCACCCTGTCACCCCCTCAATCACCCTGTCACCCCCTCCCTCAGTCACCCTCTCACCCCCTCCCTCAGTCACCCCCCCTCAGTCACCCTCTCACCCCCTCCCTCAGTCACCCTGTCACCCCCCCTCAGTCACCCTCTCACCCCCTCCCTCAGTCACCCTCTCACCCCCTCCCTCAGTCACCCTCTCACCCCCCCTCAGTCACCCTCTCACCCCCCCCTCAGTCACCCTCTCACCCCCTCCCTCAGTCACCCTGTCACCCCCCCTCAGTCACTCTCTCACCCCCTCCCTCAGTCACCCTCTCACCCCCTCCCTCAGTCACCCTCTCACCCCCCCTCAGTCACCCTCTCACCCCCTCCCTCAGTCACCCTGTCACCCCTCCCTCAGTCACTCTGTCACCCCCCTCAGTCACCCTGTCACCCCCCTCACCCTGTCACCCCCCTCAGTCACCCTGTCACCCAGTCACCCCCCCACTCACCCAGTCACCCCCCCAGTCACCCTGTCACCCTGTCACCCCCCCTCAGTCACCCTGTCACCAGTCACCCCCCTCAGTCACCCTGTCACCAGTCACCCCCCCAGTCACCCTGTCACCCCCCTCAGTCACCCAGTCACCAGTCACCCCCCCTCAGTCACCCTGTCACCCCCTCCCTCAGTCACCAGTCAACCTCTCTTTCCCTCACTCTGCTACCTGTCACTCCCTCCCACGCTCTGTCAGCCACTCCCTCCTACGCTCTGCCACCTGTCCCCTCCTCACTCTGCCAACCCTATCCCACAGCACACTATGTGCCTTACAATGTCCTACACACACTACATCCCATCCCCACACTATGTGTCTTACCCATACTACATCCCTATCACCCCTACACCAGGTCTGTCTCCTAAATTACTATCAATAAAGATTTGTATCAGGACAAGTAGATTGTCACGACAGACAAGTAGATTGGGCAAACACTTTAGTCCCTGGACAAGTAGTTTTTTTTTTTTTTTTTTTTCAACACCCCTGCCCTCTCTGCCATATACACCCCCGCCATATACACCCCTGCCTTGTCATAATATCCTCCCTGCTATAAACCCACTACCTGGTCATAATTCCCACCCTGGCATATACCCCTTTAACATGTCATATAATACCCACACTGCCATAATCCCCTCCCTGCTATATACCTCCACCGTATCATAATACACACCCTGCCGTACACCCTGGCCCTGCCTTGACATAATATCCTCTCTTCCATATAACACCCAATCCCATTGTTCCCACCCGTGACATAAAACACCATATACTCACCACCTCACCTGCAGTCACCTCCTTCAATCCACTGTGTGCAATGGCACACACTGTCATAGTATCCACCACACTGTCCCACCCTGCGATATACCTTTCTCCTAATAGTAATACTCACCCACTTACATATACATCCACGTTGTCACATTCCCCCAGACAGATAGGACAGATACATACTGGAAGGCAGTGAGATTAAACATTTTTATGGACCATATAGGAGTTTGTGTACGCCCTGCAGTAAGCCGGCAGCCGGGGTATGACGTCATCCTGGCATCGGCATCACTACTGGTCGTGCAAGTGAGCTGTGAAGGAAGAGCACAGAGATCCCAGCCCAGCAGCAACTGCTTGTCACTCCCAGAGTAAGGTAGGGAGGTTGGTTGGACCTCTTAATAACTAAATGCGTTTGTATATCTGTGGTTGTGTATATGTTTAGTAGATAGCTCCCTAATTTGGTGTCCTTAAATATGTCAATCCCACATAAGGATAACAAATAAGTGAGTTATCTACTAAACAACCTAAAGATTAAAATTAAGAAAAAGGCTTTTTAAATTTTGATCTTTTAGCTATTTAGTAGAGAATTCCCTAAATTGGTGCCCTTATGTGAGATTCCATATGTAAAGATACCAAATTAGGGTGCTGTTTAGCAGATAGCTCCCTTATTTGGTGTCCTTAAATATGGCAATCCCACATCTCAGCATCTTGCCAACACTACACACAAACACATCCCTGCATTCCAGTGCAAACACTTCATACAAACACACCTCTGTATTAAAACATCACCATTATATATAACCACACCACTGCATCTCGCCAACACTACACACAAAAGCATGCCTGCATTAAAATGCCAACACTACATACAAACACACCCATTCATTCACTCACACTTACTCCATACAAAAGCATGCTTACATTGAAACATGCAAGCACTGCTCAATGCTACATACATAAAAAAAAAATGTGGGTGTTTTGTACATTTTAAAGTGCAGGGGGAGGGGGGGTGCCAAACCTAGGACCCGCCCCGGGTGCCATATGCTCTAGGTACGCCCCTGCACAATGTTGGACCCTGCAAACCAGTCTCACATGTTCACTACAGCTACAGAGCCCTCAATTGATTTGAATGAAAACCAATGTTTTTACATTAGTTGGCAGAAAACTACAATAGATGAAAATAAAAGCAACAATAAGTTTCATGTACTTTTATACATTTAGTTGGTAAAGTCATCATTTGTCAAATATATTTATACCATCTTTTTTTTTTGAGAAACCATGTGTTTTTTTGTTGTTGTTTTTTTGCTAAACATCGAATTGCAGTGAAATAAACATGAATAGAAAAATGTAAGGCAACCGTCGCTGAGATGTAAAAATTCTCCAACTCCAATCACAGGTTGGCTATGGAACCTAAATTTTGAATTCTTTTTTTCCTACAAAATGATATTTAGTGAATAAACCCCACTGTTTATCCTTGTTTTTCTTTAGTTATATAACTACATGTTTTATACTCCTATGTGTCACAGTTTGGGCAGCTAGAAAAGTTAAATTTGCTCATATGTTTTATTCTGTTATGTAATACTACACCCACATTGAAATTTCCACGCATACCTTCTATGTGCTATTAGCTGGCTGTAGCATTTTCGTCAGTGATTCACATTTTTCTTTGTTTGTACTGAACTAGAAATAACAAAGATGCAGAGTCAGCCCGCATACCACCTGCATTATGAATTATATAAAAAAAAAAATCTATTATATGTAGTCGCTCCTATGGGCAGCCTTAGAGAAGTCGCATT
Organism: Pelobates fuscus; assembly: GCF_036172605.1. Taxonomy (NCBI): domain Eukaryota; kingdom Metazoa; phylum Chordata; class Amphibia; order Anura; family Pelobatidae; genus Pelobates; species Pelobates fuscus. The sequence goes on from NC_086319.1 coordinate 60,217,600, forward strand.
TATATTCACTTGAAGAATAAAAACATGGTATTAAAGCTTTGTGGTTTTGTTGATATAAAAAGTACTGACAAATATCAAAACCTTTCAGTAAGTTCGTGTCAATATTTTAAATTTGTAAGAATTTCATATCTGATAATGTGTTATTCATAAAAAAATCAGTCAAATCAAGTTAGCTGTAGAGGAATTTTGGGCACTCATTTAAAGGGACACTAAACAACAGAACACTTACAACTTAAAGGAACACGGCATTGGATTTATTTAGGTATACATCTAATGAAAACATGCATACATTTATTCCTGCATTTTTTTAATTGGGGGTATATCTGAAAGCAGTTTGCAAAAACTGCAGATCTGCTGACTGTAGCATTTGCACGCTCTCCCCCTTTCCCCATCCCAGACTTACTTAGGCCATGCAATCACAGATATCCCAATGAAGCTCACTGAGTTGTCTTTGCAAGGCAGGTGCTGTGGGCCTGCTTCTTGTGTATAGCTGTAACAAGGTTAATTTATAAATATGGGTAGCAAATATATCTCAAACAATATACAAAAAATTAAATAATTGAATAAGCAATAGTACTTAGCTTATGAAAACGTGTAACAGCCTCCCTAGGTCGCTACCCAAAAAGCGACCTATATCATATATGGTAAACCACAACAAAGAAGAATCGGGATATGGCTGTGTGAATCTACAGGAAAAACATAAAACAAAACATAGTGTAATATTGTTATAAAACACAGTATTCTGTGCGCAGCAATCTTTTTCACTCACAAGATGTAGACAGTATAAGCGCTCTTAGGGTGCCTCCCCCGATGTAATGGGGGGCTAGCTAGTACTTCTCATCACCTCTGGATCCTTATTCCACCAAAATGCATACACAGGTCAGTGTTAAATAATAAAAAATGTATTCAATAAAAAGAGTAGTCACCAATTCAGCATAGGATATGGATAGCAGAAAAATAGTCCTACGCGTTTCGTTCTATATGAACTTCCTCAGGGACCCCAATTAAAACAATGACAATGTATCAATACACAATACATTGATAAACATATCCTAAAAAAAAACCTCCCTGTGTCCTTAAATAAGGCTAGTCTCTAGAGTCCATTGGTGGATCCAGTGGGTGTGGAAATCCTCTTTGTTCTTGATTGGAGGGATAATCTTCCTGTATCAGCTGTCTTTCATTTTCCAATTTGTGTGGGTTGTAATTCGCGCCCTTTTCGGCAGATACCGGAAGTGTTCATTTCTGCCGAAACTGGAAGTGACGTTGTGGGACCGTCCGCGTTCCATCAGTAACATCTCTATGGCAACCGGACGTAATCATCTTATTCAGAGATCGTGTGAGTCAGGAAGAACTAATTAAAGCCCCACATTCTACTAAAGAAGAAAGTGTTAATCATACATAATATTTAAACACCCTCATAAATAATCTGCATGTATACAAAATGTTATGTCTTTGTTGTGTCTTTGTTGTGGTTAATTTATAAATATGCCAATTTATTTTAAAATCTACACTTTTTGTAAAAAAACAAACAAACAACAACAAAAAAACACTATTCACACTATTCACACTTACAGCATTTAAGCTAACTAAAGTGCTTTAGGTGTTTGAAGTCTTTCATAGTGGTTCTGGGGCAAGAGACTGTCCCTGCAGTCACAGTTAGGGGGGGGGAAACTTATGGGACACCTGAGGGGTGCAAACTAATGGGACACCTGTAGCTGGGGGGGGGGGGGGGGGACTAATGGGACACCTGGGGACTGGGGGGGGGGGGAGTAATGGGACACCTGGGGACTGGGTGGGGGATAATGGGACACCTGGGGGCTGGGGGGGGCTAATAGGACACCTGGGGGGCTAGAGGGGTGGACTAATGGGACACCTGGGGGCTGGGAGGAACTAATGAGACACCTGGGGACTGGGGGAGGGGAACTAATGGGACACCTGGGGACTGGGGGAGGGGAACTAATGGGACACCTGGGGGCTGGGGTGGGGAGAAACTAATGAGACACCTAGGGGGGGAACTAATAGGACACATGCGTGGGATAGGCATAAGGCTATCCTAACTATAAGATAAGGCCAAGGACTAATGAAAGTATTTAGAAAATTGGGCAGACTAGATGGGCCGAATGGTTCTTATCTGACGTCACATTCTATGTTTTATGTTTCAATGTCTATGTTTCTATGTTACATGGGGGCTGGGGGGGGGGGAACTAATGGGACACCTGGGGGCTGGGGGAGAAACTAATCGGACAACGGGGGGCCGGGGGTAAACTAATGGGACACCTGGGGGGTGAACTAATGGGACACAGGGAGAGCTGGGGGAAGGGACTAATGGGAGAAAGGGAGAGCTGGGGTGGGGGAAATTAAAGGGACACAGGGAGAGCTGGTTGTAACTAATGGGACACATGGAGGGCTGGGAGGGGGAAATAAGAACACATGGAGGGCTGGGAGGGGGTATAGGGACACATGGAGGGCTGGGGGAACTAATGGGACACATGGAGGGCTGGGAGGAGGGTATAGGGACACAGAGGGCTGGGAGGGGGTATAGGGACAAATGGAGGGCTGGGAGGGTGCTAATGGGACACATGGGGGCTGGGAGGGATCGCTAGTGGGACACATGGGGGCTGGGAGGTGGCCTATTGAGACACGTGGAGGGCTGGTAGGGAGGGCTAATAGGACACATGGAGGGCTGGGTGGCTAATGGGACACACAGGGGGTGCTACTGAGACACATGGGAGGGCTAATGAGACACATACAGGGCTAGGAGGGGGCATTGGAACACATGGAGGGCTGGGAGGGTGCTACAGGAACACATGGAGGGCTAGGAGGGAGGGCTAGTGGGACACATGGATGGCTGAGAGAGATGGCTAGTGGGACACATGGAGGGCTGGGGGGGCTATATGGATGGAGGGCTAATAGGACACATGGAGGGCTCACAGAAGGGCTGGGGAAAGGGAGTAAGAGACAATGGAGCTGGGGCTAAGAGACACATGAAAGGGGCTTAGGGAAGAAAGACACAAACAAAATGCATCTTCACTTGTGTCTCCTGCTCTCCCTGTAACTCAGAGTCGACCAGTGAGAGAAATACGTCATATTAAAGGGACACTATAGTCACCAGAACTACTACAGTTTAATGTAGTGGTTCTGGTGTCTATAGCCTGTCCCTGTAGGCTGAGCACTGTAAATGCTACCTTTTCAGAGAAAAGGTAGTGTGTACATTGCTGCCTAGGCAGTCACTCAAGCGGCCACTAGAGATGCTTCCTAATCCAGTGCTGCACACTCTGCATGGAGGCGCTGATCACCCAAGGCTCCCCAAGGCTCCCCAAAGGTTCCCAATGTGACAAATCAGTGTGTGCCTTTTGCAATAGGGGATACTTAGGATAGTTAAAAATTAAAAATAAATGCATTGCTAAGTTTTAATTTATTTGGTGAATAATTCATAGGTGCACATCTAATACAAAGGGCTACATAGACGTTTGAATACAACTCTGGTGGATGTACTGAGCTTGAATTAATCTTTTTTTTTTAGCTATTTTCTGGAGTAGTCTGAGCTTTATGTAACATCCTGGAAATTTGCACCAAGTGAAGGATTTTCAATTTTTACTTTTTTTAATTTTTAATCGAAACATCTACATATTGTTTTACAAAGATGGGTTTAAATTGCCTCCTGCAAGTTCTTTTTAACAAATTAGAAACGGTTTCTTACAAAGGTAGTTATAGAAATTAGGATTTTAAGGTTGTGGTGTAATAGTAGTTTGATCTCCTTCCCTCTGTGCATTTATTATTATCTCTAAAAAACTGCACAAAAGCTAATTTTTCCAGGTTTTAATGTGAGCAGGATTAATCTACAGTTATGAGCAGATTTATCTCATGTGTCTTTGGTAGTTCAATGGAAGCCTGTAATAACACTCATCGATAGTAAGAATATTCTACATTATAGAAACATACAGTAGATGTATTTATTTTCCACAGACTAAGTACAAAGAAAAATCAGATGAAATGTATGTTTTACTTCCGTCAGTAACTTTATATATTGAAGACTATTTTTTTTTTATTTTTCTGAGTAACAGCATTTGGGGAAAGATTCAAAATACAGCAAACACAATTTAGATTTCATCTATAAAAATCTTCTGCAGTTTTATGCTAAATATCTGGCAAAGTCAGACTTTCCTTTTCTCTAAGTTGCCAACATTAGAGGACTGATCTTTTCCCTCAGTTTATCAGCAGCAGTCCACTGGTTTGTTTGATGCATTCGTTATATTAATTTATTGTGTGTATTCGTATTTGGATGAACCACGATTGAAAGTTGCCTGAATTTGGTATTCTTTAATATTGCAATCCCACATCAGAGTCCCAAATTAGATACTTATCTACTAAACTGCTGCAAGATCTGAAGAATAGCCCATTTAGTATACTTAAGTATGGCAATCCATCATAGAACCACTCAGCTGAAGGAAATGTAGTTTAACAAATTTGGATGAATAGATGACGAATCCATTTTTTTGCCATTTTTTTTTACATATATATATATAAAACATACAAGATCCAGTTACACTCAATAAACAGCAACTTCAAAGCTCACGGAATGTAATAGTTTTTATTTTTTGTATTTTAAAAAAAAAAAAAATAATAGGGGTTTAGTTACAGTTTATGATCATACAATGTATTAACCTGCCACAACATCAATGTACCCCACTCTTGGCAGGACACTATAAATATATTTTGTGTATTGTTTATTATATACATATATATATATATATCCAAAAAGTAAAAGTACACTCACCGGACTTATTTCCAATTGCTTGAAGTGCTCTGTTTATTTATCCGCGGCAGTAATATACACAGTAGTCAAAGTTTCAGTCCACTATCAGGACTTTTATCAAGGAAAAAAGTTCTGATGGGGGGCTGAAGCATCGACTAATGTGGATAAATAAAGGCAGCACTGCAAGCAATTGAAAATAAGCTTTCTCGATGGTGTATGATTATATAGGAATGAAAATTCCTTGCACTCAGGCTCAATTTTTAATTTGCTGGGTGCTAGCCCATAAGGCTTCTGTCATACAATAGTAATCACAAGTATGTCGGCACTCATGGTTTTTCCATAATAGTTATTGCTTTATTCCAAAATCATAAACTCCAGATATATCGACGTTTCAGTCCACACAGGGACTTTCATCAGGATGAAGATACTTTGACCGTGACACCGTAAGAGCATCCATACTTTTGATTACTTTCATCTATCTATCTATCTATCAATAAATGACAATGAATTATCATTTAGGCCAACAACAACTTCTTCCAATTTCTGCTAGTTTTCATCTCAATTATGATAAAAACTGGGAAGGACGCACTTTCTACAAAAATAAATAAAACTTACTGAAAACAAACAAATATAATTATATATGATTTGTGTGGGTATCAACAGAAAGCCCCATCTGTCCTTTAATTCATAAACAAAACAAAACCTACAATTTGGAAATGTGCTTGTTCAAATTAAATGTTCCCTGTTCATATTAGACAATTATTTTTGTCCTTAAGGGACAAATGGAAATTTGGATTCAGTATGTAGTATGATTTTTATATCATTTACTCTACTCTGAACTTTTAAACCCGCTTTCAAATTGATTTAATTAACTGCTGCAGTGGAGTCCATCTGAAATGAATCCAAAATGTCCCCGAATGTCCCCAACACAGGAACAAGATTAAAAACATAACCCTCATCTACATTTATCCAAAAACAAAAAGTATTAATTTCTGGATGAAAGCTGTAATGACAAACTCTTGTGACATTCTATCTATGAACACAGGATTTTAAGATTATCATTTTTTTTGTGGAAAAATACATGAACTAGAAAAGCAGTAAGAAAAGGGATGCTCCAGACCCCTAAGGCTTTTTAGCTTGCTAAAAAATGTTTTATGTGTAAAGAGTTTGTCCTCTTTTTTTTTTTCATTTTACAAAAAGTGCAGATTTCTATAGAAATTGCCACTTTAATAAATAAAAAAGAATCATGGGACACTTGTAGACACTGAAGATACAAAAACAGAAACCCAGAGGTGGAGTGGAACGCAAGTGTGTTCCAAACATCTAAGCCTGAAACCTACATCGGAATGTTTTAGCAGTGGAACGCAAGGATGTGTTCCATGGTAAACACTCATTGAACTGGACAGGAGCGGGCATGGAGACATCGGTGGAATGCAGCATTGCGTTCCAAGGAAATTTTGCAACACAGGACTTACCATGGGAACCAGAAAACCCCATTTGATGACACGCACATAGAATTCCGCAAACTAAAACTGTCTAAACATGAAATGTCGAAAAGCGGTAACTGGATCCCTTTTAAAAGACAGAAGAAACACTCTCATAAACCGAGGAAGCCTCCTGGTGAGGTGAAATGCGTCTTGAAGGACATAGGACATTGGACTGTAAGAGCTTTATATTTTTATTACTGTAATTTCGTAATTTTTTTAATATTTTGTGAAGATTTGTTAGAAATTAAGTATTTACTAAAACCTTGATGGAAGATTTGTAGATCCTTATCCTCGTTTAGATGGGTATAATTCTTTACAGATCCCCAATAAAAAAAGACCCCATTCAGAGGTGGAGGAAGATCAGACTACATCAATACATCTCCCATACAGACAAAATTGAATCAAATTGAAGGTATTTTTAATCTTTCACAGATTAATTTTCATTGGATGAATTATCCCTTCTCAAGAAGGGACTTAAGTTTGCGCCAACGACCAATATAAATGGTTTTAATTTATATCTGGACAACCAAAAATTCCTAAAAAAATTAACTATGAAAAGATTTTTTCAGAATAAAGATAGTGATAATCCATAAAACAACATATTATCACAGGAAGAACCACACAATGTATCTAAAAATGATTTAGACCCTATAAAAGACATTACACATACTCCTTTTAAACCTAACTCTCATTTCTATCCTTGGTCCGCCAAAAGTAAATACTTGGACATTTTCAATGAATTAGTCCAAGCAGATCTAGACAAATTAACCAATAACAAATACCATCTTAATCTATAGTTAGTGGTATTAATTCTCTTTCATGCAATTTGTCTGAGTATGTAGACTTCTTCCTCCAACCTTATGTCCCTCTTATTGATTCATATATCAGAGATACTAAACATATTTTACAAGATATAACCTTAATACAATGGAAACCTACATATGTTTTGGCTACTACAGATATAACAGCTTTGTATTCAAATATCCCACATGACAAGGGCATTCAAGCCATAAAGGATATACTCATAAAACACCAATTTCTTCCATCTATTCAAATTGAATTTTTGATACAATGTATGTCATTTGTACTGACAAAAATTTTTTTTTGGTTTAATGGCCAGTATTTTTTACAAAAATGTGGCGTCGCCATGGTTAACAAATTTTCTCCCAGTTTTGCCAACATGTACGTCTCCCATTGGGAACAACGACATGTTCGGCTAGGTGATCAGCTGGGGGGCAGCTTGGTCCTATGGCGGCGCTACATAGATGATGTGCTAATTATATGGGAAGGTTCCACTGAGAGTCTGGATCTCTTTTTTGATCATATTAATTCTAATGATTATAATCTTAAATTTACTTACAATACCAGTCTAGTTTCTTTGGATTTTCTAGATCTCACTATCTACATAGACCATAATCAGCTTAAAACTAAGACATTTTTAAAACCTACTGATTGTAATACTGCCATAGATTTGTCTAGTGCCCATTACCCTCCTTGGCCTTCCAACGTGCCAAGGAGTCAGCTTATTCGTCTTAGAAGGAACTGTTCAGATGACACAACATTTGTCCAACAAGCTCAGATAATAAAAGCACGTTATTTGGAAAAGGGTTACAATCAGGATCAAATCAATACAGATATACAAAATATATTGGATACAGATAGGTCTCTATTCTTAAAGAATCACTATAAGAAACAACAAATCAAAAAATACTTCTGATCTCAAGAATAATAAATTCCAATTTGCATTTATCACTCAATACAATCCACAAGCTAAACAACTCAAAAAGATTTTAAACAAATACTGGTACATTCTACAGAGAGATAATGTACTTAAAGAGATTATTCCTGATAGGCCCATGGTTATTTATAAACGAGCGACTAATCTTAAAAACAAACTGGTCCCTAGCCTTCTCCCTGTACACTTTTCATCAACATCTGGTTCTTTTCTTCAACCTTTAAAAGGTTTTTATTGTTGTGGACATTGTTCCACGTGCAAACATCAAAAAAGAAAAATAACTAGTTTTGTCAGTACTCAAACTAAAAAAACATACTAATTAAAAAACATATCCAGTGTTCTACTACTTTTGTGATTTATTTACTTCAATGTGGATGTGGAGCCCAATATGTGGGCCGTACCACCAGAAAACTCCACATCAGACTTTTAGAACATTTCAATAACATCAAAAAGGGCAAACTTGATCACAGTGTTCCTAAACATTGTAATGCATGTCCCCTTTTTTGTTGGGAACATTTTCAAGCTTTTGGCATAGAACATATTATATTAGGCTGTAGAGGAGGAGATAAGCTCCAAGAATTAATCCGCCAAGAAGCATTTTGGATTTATACTCTAAAAACATTACATCATGGCCTTAATGCTGAAATAGACCTACAAGGTCTAATTTAACATGATTTTAGAACACTGGATATGTTGTATAAATTCTGTATGCATTGTTTCTTCTTCTAATTCTCTCATTTCTTGCATTCCTCATTTTGAATGCATTGCCGTTTATATATTTGTATAATAATGGCTTTATTATGGATGGTTGTCTAAGGTGACTAATGGATTTATGTATTTATATATACACTTCAATATGTCTGTTATTAATTGATGTATTAATTTTATATGTATGTGTATATTTGGTATTTATTCATTATTAGTATACCCACATATACATTTTGATACGTTTATTATTAATTGTTCTATTTATTATTTATTTTATATTTATTTGGTATTCATTTATAGGTTACTATACTGTATATACTTTATAAACTGCTTATTTTTTTATATATTTTTTAATTATGTATTAATTTCTGTCATTTATTTGATTCTCCGTTTTTTTCATATGTATGGCAACATATTGGTGTGTATGTACTATATCTCTAGCATTTAGATCTCCACAGTACGTGTCAATACACGCTCGAGTTTTGAGCGTTTGAAACTTGGATCTTCTGCGCGCATGCGCTCGGCAACGGATGGACGTCATGGGAAGTGCGTCTTTGCGTTCCAGGATGAAAAGCACGCCGACGGTGATCGGCATTAAGAAGAATTATGATGGGTATAAGAAGTTATTCTCCACACGACCTTCTACATATCCCTGAAGAAGTCCCTCACACATTATTTTTGACGAAACGCGTTGGATATTGGACTTGTTTTTAGTACCTATTTTATTTTTATTTTATTGCCTCCACTTGCTCTGCTGCTTCAAAGTTGGAATTGTGCTGTATTTTCCATGCTGCCTTGCAGTTCCACTGAGAGTGGAGACATGCTCAGAACTTCTTTATATTTGTAAGTGTAACCAATAAATCTCTTTTGTATATTTCCTACATACTTCACCATGTATGGTTTTCTTTATCCATTTCTTTGAAGACATATACCTATCTGAATTCCATATTTGGATCTACTATCAAGTTTCATACTTCACATACCCTTTGTTTGTGAGTTTATTACCAACATCACAATTTCACTTACATCATATCACAGTGTTATGCTATGATCTGTATATTTTTATCTTTCTAGATTCTACCATATTCTTATATAGAATATTTCTACTCTGGTTAAATTTCCAGGTTGTATACATATATTGTATGCTTATTGAATGTGGTCTCCACTTTGTTGTTTTTTGTTTCACTATTTTGGGTGATTAGTGAGGTTCACCTGGGACCCTTTCAACTCAGCAGATTTATTATCTGTGATTAGTTTGTATACTACTCTGTTTTCACCATGATTCTTTATTGGACTTTGTGTGTCTTTCTTCTCATTTTATTGGTTTATTATATACAGTATAATACTACAGAGGGGATAGGACTCCAATAAGATCATAATACGCCTAAACATTTAGCCTACTATTTCTACTGGCTCCTATTTGGTGAGTATGATATACCTTCGTGGTTTTGACTCATTGTTTTATATACAGATGATATTGCACTAGTGTTGTGTCTCTTTTTTTTTACCATAGGTTATTCCTCTATTGTTATTAAGTGATTTGTTAATTGTCTCTGCAATACCTTTTGTGAGATCTATTGAACGTATATTTTAGTAGTTTTAGAGTTAAGGGGATTCTAGACATGTTTTGAGTACCACTTATTTATCACATACACTTTGATTTTGTATATATTTAGTGTTTTAACTTTTATAAATTAACCTTGTTACACCCCCCCTGTTCTCAGACACTCAGACAGCCACTGGAGGTACTACCTGGATCAGTGCTGTACATCCAGCAGCATTGCCATTCATGGTCTCCACACTATGTATGGAGGTGCTGAACTTTCCCCATTAAATGCTTTGCTTGACTGATATAATCAATTCTGATTATCTCAGCCAAGGAGGCAGATTGTGGGCGGTCTAGCACCGGCAGATCCGCGCATCTTAAATAGTGTCAACAGATGGGGACTGTATTAAAAAGATTAGGGGCTTGTTAACACTGAGTGGTGGGTGGGGGATATTTAATAATCAATGGGGCTGAATATGCTATGGTCTACCCAACACACCCCACATATGGACTTTGGGTAGTGGGTTATGAAATGTGATTATGGGGTAGATATGGCCACCACCCAAGATAGGGTCAATCTCTTCCCCTGTTAACTCTCTCAATAATAGTGAGTGGAAGGGAATAAACTAATACATGAAAAAATCATACTTATCTTCAGAAATATTCTTTCTTCTAAAATCTTCTTTTTTTCAGCCGCAAGAAAGGCCAAATAAAAATCTATTACATTCTGAAACTACTATTAAAAAGCAACAATATAGTAAAATCCATGCAAACTAAGTTCGTATAGTGGGAGAAAAGCTGTTTAAAAGGCTTTTCCATGCTTTCAAATCTCAGCAGACAGCTCTGATTGGATGGCTCGTAAACCAACCAATCAGAGTGCTCTAACAGGCAAGTCTCATCTCTCACAAGACTTGCCTGGGAATATTCTAAACATTTATCCGCTGTAGGAGAGGATGTCTTATCAGCATGGCCACATGCTTTTGTGAACCCAGAAACCTCTGAGCAAGAATACACAGCTACCTTACAATCTACTGTGTTTTTGGCACATATGGAGAAAACTCCAGCATTATATTAGTTAGTACCATGACCATTCCTTGTTAGACTCTGCTACAGATGGTTTCACTGGAGTGGGCCTCCATTCTCCGTACATGATCCATCAAGGCAGATATGTCCAGGCTAACCTTAAATATCACAAAACTAATCAGGGATGAGGTCACACTCATCTTGCCGATACTGCCAACTTGGATACAGGAGCAGTGAAATCAGAACTTCAGATTACCATTGGCACTATGCTGAGCTGTCATATCAACTTAGCAACTATGCCCAGACTACACTGTACTTCTTTATAACAGGGTTAGCTGGCAGAACATCAAATATATAGATAAAGATAAGTTAGATGTCCCACTCTCATGTACTGGAACACCAAGGTGTACAAATGCTTAACGAGGCAGCTATTCTAAGTCAGTCATTCTGTTGCCCTGAAAATTTGATCCTTGAAAATTGGATGAACTAATGTCTGTGAGGTCCCCATCCAATATATTAATGTACTTGTGTCAAATCTGGTAATTTGGCTATCTAGTAATCCCGCTGTGCCCTTTGGTCAGGTTGCTGACCAGTATCTTGCTGAACATTCTTCTGTATTTTGACGATGTCCCAGACTCATGATTTCATCTCTCCCTTCTTGATCATATGGTATTATTGGCTCCCCTGATATTCTCCCCTGATATTCCAGTTTTAGACTTACAACCTCCTACATTAGGTTGTGTAGGTCTTTTAGGAATAAGCAATGCTTTCAGGCTTAGCTTAGAGATGACAGATTACACTTTTATACCCCATAATTTTTGCTGACCTTTTCAGCCTTAGTTCCATTCCATCTTTCCCCTTGACTATTTTTCTTCTTGCCTTTTCCTATTCTATCTCCCTCTCCACTATGTTTCAGAGAATCATTGGGGTTCAAATATGCGTGCACGGCACAACACTGCATTCTGATGCTGATTTGAGGACCAATTGATGTCACTAGAGGTGTACTTAACAGTGTAAACATTGCTGTTTCTACAAAAATCCTGTGCAATAAATACTTATAAATGTCAGTGCTCGTGTGTGGATTATCTTCTAAACAGCTGTCTTTTCAGCCCAAAGAAAATAAACAAAAGTACAAATCAAACAAATAAAATAAAATAATATATATGGAAATAAGACCGGGGGAGAATGCGAAAGACAAAAATGGCGGCTGACAGGCAAGTCTAAAGGCAAGTCTAGAGAGAAGTGACACTTGCCCGTCAGACTGCTCTGATTGGCTTACAAGGTATGGGAGCAGCTAAATTGACAATTAAAAGCAGCTCACTCAGGGCTGTTTGAGGATGAGCTGTCTACATACACTGACAGGGAAGTCTTACCTCCCCTATGGGGCACAACGATGTTTGGCCAGGGATCCTTATTCAGTTTTCAACCATTCAAAAATTCAACCTTTAATGAGATGAAATGGTTATACTACCTGGAGTGCCTTTTTAATGTTAATTGTATATATACAGATTAGGAGACAGAGAGGATGAGAAACGGAATCAGATGTAAAATTTGGCTTGGTGGGGGTGAAAACGTAACATGTTATAGCAGAAGTGTGCTGGATTGGCTCCAGATTATTGTAGTTTTTGATTATTGGGAGAATCTGATCATGTGTAGATTTTTTTTTTAATTACTCAAATGTACTCTTTACACCACTGCTATACTGTTTAAATAATGATCAGTATGATGATAATACATGGTGATGAATAGTGATGGTGAAGCATTTTTATTTCATTTATTCCTGGCATTACTGATGCTGTGGTGTCTATGTACTCGGAGTTTGCTCACTGGTGTATGTCACTATGGGCAGAGACTGGATTCAGACTTCAGCTTCTGAACCTATTCTTATTCTGAGTCTATGATAGTCTGAATGAAATCTCGAGTAATGCTCGAAGCCTAGGGCTCCATTTTGTGCTCAACAATTGGCTCTTCATTGTTAATTTATATTAATATGCTGATAAGGTAATATCCATGATATGAGCCTCAAACAACCAGTGCTCATATTTATAAGATCAATTTTCTCAGATAATATAGCCTCAAATGTCGCATATCTGCTGCACAGAAATAATGGTATCTTTCTAGTGCAAGTGGCAGTGAGCATTGGTTTCTGGCAGAATGATGCTTTTTGCCTAATGGTTAACCACTTAAGGACCAAACTTCTGGAATAAAAGGGAATCATGACATGTCACACACGTCATGTGTACTGGGTTAATAGCCTCAGGTAAAGATTGGTTGCTCATACAGTACAGCAAAAACTATCCATTTATTTTATCATTACAATGCCACCTGTCATGGGGTAAGATATACTAGGCAGCAAGTGAACAGACAGTTCTTGAATTTCATATGTTGGAAGCAGGAAACAAGGACAAGCGAAAAGATCTGAGTGACTTTGACAAGGTGTCAAGGGTCAAATAGTGATGGCTAGATGACTGGGTCAGAACATCTCCAAAAAGGCATATCTTAGGACCTACCAAAAGTGGTGCAAGGGGGGACGTGAGCATTGGAACTGGACTATGAAGAAATAAAAGAAGGTTGCTTGATCTGATGAATCACGTTTTCTTTCAGATCAAGTGGATGGCTGGGTGTGTGTACCCATGCCCTATGGGAAGAAGGCAGGTCGGCAGAGGCAGTGTTATGATATGACCTGGGCAATGTTCTGCTGGGAAACCTTGGGTCCTGACATTCATGTGGATGTTACTTTAATATGTACCACCTACCTAGAGATTGTTGCAGACCACATACACACCTTCATGGCAATGGTGTTCTCTGATGGCAGTGACCTCTTTCAGCAGGATAATACACCCTGTCAAAAATTGTTCATGGCCCCCAAATTGCCCAGATTTCAATCAATCTAATTGAGCCTTTGTGGGATGTGCTAGAACAACAAATACGATCCATTCTAATGTTTTGATGCCAAATAACACAGGACATATTCATAGGTCTTGTGGAGTCCATGCCCAGATGCATCAGAGCTGTTCTGACAGCAAAAGGAGGACTCACATGATATTATGAAGGTGGTTACAATGTCATGGCTGATCAGTTTAGTATCTTAGTCAAAAATTGTTTGCTCAATTGTCTGTCTTTCTCTCTATATGAGTCTTTATATGTGTATCTCTTTGTTTTTACTCTCTGTGCTTCTGTTTGTTTGTGTGTGTCTCAAATTGCCTCTCTGTATGTTTGTGTCATTGTCTCTCTGTCTTGCATACCTCACATATATAGAAAAAAAGCATGCCCATATATCCTGTGCATACATGATAGTGACGTTTTTGACCGTTTGAGAAGTGACATCACAAATAGGAGCTATAGTGTTTTTTCAGCAATCAAGTACAACAATTTATGTTCCTGATAAAGTTCACATGGTACCATGGAAATAATAACGCAAAAGTTATATAAGTTTAAGCCCTCTTTGAGTACTACTGTGGGATCACTCTTTTTTGTTATCTTGGTTGATGAATAAGTAAAAAAAAAACAAAAAACATTATGTAAGTAAAAACCATCAGAGAATGACTAGAATGAACCACAAAGAATATTAAGTGTGGGGATAATCAGCTGTATGCCTATTTAGCAGAAGTAAATGATAATTGTGTTTTCATATAGTCACGTAGATAGGCAGGCTGTGACTAGAACAGAGATACAGATGTGGACTTCAGTTTATCGCCATACTGCATCATCTGATTTTAACTGTAAACTAAATATAAAGTGTTATATATGTTTATTATACATAAAATGAGCACAGATCATGTATAACTGTTTAAAAAACATTATCTAAATTTTAAAATACTTTGTATATTATTAGTAATTCCGGAAGAATTATTAAGCAATGACGTATGCTGAGAAATAAATGCATTTCAGCTTTCTCATGGTAAAAAATATTGTTTATCATTTTGTGTTGTCGGATAGATAATATCGAATAATAAATAAATTACTTTTGATGTCATAACAATGCTGTCAAGCCAGAAAGTGATGTCATCATGTGCATTTTTATATAGAAGAACAAAGGAAAATGTTCTATGTTGGGATGGAAGAGTGGGATCATTATAAAACATTATAAAACTATTGTAAAACAAGCAAAAAAACAAAACAAAACACAACAAAACACAAAGAAGACTAATAATAGCAAGATTAAATGCCTGAAATATCCCTTTAGCTCATTAGTGCAGGAGCAACCAATTAATCATAACTGTAATGAGTATCGTATTGCTATCTTATTTAAGAAAGAAAGGGCATGAAAACAGAAATGGGAATTAAACTCATAACCAACAGCAAACATATAAATAAAACAGATGGACAAGTTATGAGAGTAGACAGTTGCGTGGGAGAGAGCATAAAAGCTTACAAAGTTATTTTTTTTCATGACTATTGTGAAGAAATGACTATATTATTAGATATTTTGTTGCATAGTTCTTGCTTTTTTTGTGTACTTTTCATTCGGCAGATGGGACTGCCGAACAGAGACCACCCCTGGCTCACTTAACTTCAAAGCCGGCATCACTTTCACCCTCTATGTGTGCGGTCAGCGTTCGTACTGTCGAACGCCACGTGGCAGAGAAAACCGCGGCCATCTTGTTTTCGCCAAACAAAGGCAGCGGGACTTGGTCGTCGAGTGTCTGGAACTAAAATCGGACACTCGACTTCCCAATCACCGGTCCCCATCATGCGAACGCTGGAACTAGTGATACCGATTAGCTAGGAGAGCGCTAATCGGTACAAATACGCACACGAATGAGGGGAACAATCGCTGCTAGGAGCCAGGGGAATTCATTCGGTACTTTTATGCATTTCTTCCCTTTTTCTGAAGTGACCGGCAAAACCACACGAACCTCTGGAACTATTTTGGGCAGTCCGCCCCCAGTGGACCGGTCACAAAGGACTTCCATACTTTTTGCGAACCCCTGAACCGATCCGGGTGAAATTTGGATATGTTGGTCACCCGGATCGGGGCTATCAGGGGATATAGCATTTGTGGGGATACCCCAGGTATAAAGGGGTGTTCCAGGAATTGGGGAAAATAGTGAATTTTCAGCCTGGAGATAATTAGGTTGTTACTATATCAGACCTGATTATCTCCAGGACTAGGGGAGGGAACTGCCTGTTTGTATTGGGTGTGTTTTATATTTTTACTGTTCGGGATTGGATAAATGTTACTCCTCCCTGTGGGATGTCCCCTTGCATGGGGACCTGCATAAAAAGCCATGTGTGTGAATAAACGTTAGTTCTACTTGTATCCTGAACCTGGACTCTGACTGTTATTTGGAATTCGTATGCTGTAACAAGGGAATTATCTTATGCAGCTGTTTTATTCCGTATGGATTTCGGTTCCTGTAACTCACACAGCAAGCTCGCACTACCTTAGACTCTGACCTTTCGGGAGGAAACTACCGAACGCGGTTTGTCTAAACTTGGTTTCCTTACAACTGGTGGCAAGCGGAGGGATTCGAATCCCGAATGGACGTTACAAACCAAGCAAGGGAATGAATGGCTCAGCAGTACCAGCTACTTAAAAGAACCACACTAAAAGATTTACTGGAAGCTCGAGGCAGAGTGGCAAGTAACAAGACAAAAGCCACGTTAATTGCGGAATTAATACAGAGCGATAATACCAGTAATACGGAGATGGATCAAGAGGAAGAAACCGTGATGCAAAAGGACATCCGATGGATGGTCAGTCTATTGGGACCCAACCCAACTACAGAGGCGCTTTTGCAGGTCATGGCACAAGCCAGACAAGCGCAAAAAGAACGAGAGGACCGGGATAGGCCGGCACAAGGAGATTTACTACACTCCCCGGGAAGTACTGGGGAGATACCAAAGAAGGTAAATTATGCAGCCTTTAAATCGTTTAATGACAATGAGATGGAAATTGACAGTTACTTGCAAGACTTTGAACGTCAATGTGCGCTGGAGGGATTAGACTCCACAAAATGGGCTGCAGTCATTAGCAGTAAATTGTCCGGTAGAGCAGCCGAGGCGCTGCGAGCAGTACCTGAGGGGGACATACATAATTATGAAAAAGTAAAAGACATTTTGTTGGCCAGATATGCTGTAACTCCGGAGGCATACCGGAAAAAATTTAGAGAGCTGAGGAAGACTGGGAGAGATTCCCATACGGAATGGGCTTTTCGGCTACAACGGGCGGCCCGCAATTGGATGAAGGGCTGCCAAGCAACCACTCTGGAGGATGCTTTGCAACTTATGTTACTGGAGCAATTTTTTAATCACTCTGCAGAGGACATAAAAGACTGGGTTAAAGATAGAAAACCAAAAACTGTGGAGGAAGCCGCCAGGCTAGCGGATGAGTATCAAGATAATAGGAGGAAGGAGCAAGGGGTGAGCAGACCACCTTTTAAGCCTAACTACCAGGCTCCAACAACCCCTACCCCTCCTAGACCCTCCATGAATAACCCTTCACAGAACCCAGCAAACACACCACGTCCTCCTGCAGTGTGCCATTATTGCAAGCAACCAGGGCATTACAAGAATCAGTGCCCTCGCTTAAACCGGGGAAGCTGGGAAAGGCAACCCCCACAACAACCCAGGGCAGCTGCTCATTGTGTGCAACAGGAAGGCACAACCGGTGTTCCTAACCAGGAAGAACAGTGGAGTGTATTACACGAGGTCAACCCAGTTCAAGCTGGGGGTGACAACCGGGACCACCACCGCCAATGGATTACCGTAGATGGCGTGGGGGCCCGGGCTCTGAGAGACTCTGGGGCTACTTTGACTGTGGTGCAACCTCACACGATCAGAGCGCAAGCTCGCACCGGACGCACAGTCGCTGTGAGGGTGGCTGGGGGCGCTATTCACAAACTGCCCACCGCTAATATCCTTGTTGATTGGGGTTCCGGGTCCAAACAGCTGGAGGTGGGGATTATGCAAGAACTACCCGCCGAGGTTTTGTTGGGGAATGATGTAGGATGCTTGACCTCTCAACTGGCCCGAGACCCCCCTGCCGAGGCATACCCAGTTACCACCCGAGCTCAAGCCAGACTGGAAGCTCCGCTGCACTCTGAGGAAAACCAGGTAAGAGTCGAAATACCCCCCTTACCCGATCCTACCTTTCCTTTCTGGGATACCCCGCAGGGGTTTGAACAAGAGCAGCGTACCGACCCCACATTAGAGGGTTATAGGAAGGCAGCGGCCGTTACCCCAGGGAACAACCCGCACGAAAAATTTGAGTGGTATAAGGGGTTACTGTATAGAGTGACCGAGGGGGTGGGACAGGGGGCCACCCAGGTCATCAAAAGACAATTAATTGTACCCCGTAAATTCCGGGCTGAGTTGTTAAAACTCAGTCATGACATTCCCCTAGCAGGACATTTAGGGGTTAAAAAGACAAGAGACCGGTTAACCCAAACCTTCTTCTGGCCCAGGGTCACCCAGGACCTCAAGTATTACTGCAGGACGTGCGACGTCTGCCAAAGGGTGGGAAAAAGGGGAGACCTTCGGAAGACCAAACTTCACCCATTGCCTATTATAGAACAGCCCTTTCACCGAGTAGCGGTAGATTTAATAGGACCCCTCAGCCGACCCAGCCAGTCGGGCAAAAAGTTCATACTAACCGTGGTCGACTACGCCACTCGGTACCCGGAGGCAGTCGCCCTCACCAATATAGAGGCCGAGACCGTGGCCGAAGCCCTTATTCAGATTTTCACCCGAGTAGGTTTCCCACAAGAGATCCTATCCGATCGGGGAACTCAGTTCACGGCTACCCTGACCCAACAATTGTGGCAGAGCTGTGGAGTGAAACCCCTGTTCAGCGCCCCGTACCATCCCCAGACTAACGGGCTCTGTGAACGTTTCAATGGCACTCTAAAACAGATGCTAAAAACATTTACGGAGTCCCACAAGAACTGGGAAAAATTCCTCCCCCACCTTCTGTTTGCCTACCGTGAGGTGCCCCAGGCCTCCACTGGGTTTTCCCCCTTCGAACTCCTGTATGGGAGAAAAGTTCGGGGCCCACTGGAGCTCGTACGGGAGCACTGGGAGGGCAATACAGACGAGGGGGGAGTCCCTATCGTCCAGTATGTTCTGGAGTTCCGGGACCGTCTGCGGGCGCTCACCGCATCGGTTCGGGAGAACCTGCAGACGGCCCAGGAGGACCAGAGGAAATGGTACGATAGGGGAGCCCAAGATAGAGTACTAGAATTAGGGCAGAAGGTGTTAGCTTTGAAGCCAGTTAAAAAGGATAAGCTACAAGCCGCATGGCAGGGACCATTTAAGGTGGTAGAACGGGTTAGCGAGACCACCTACATCGTGAGCAAATGCTCAGATGAAAGGCTGACCAAAGCCTTCCATGTGAATATGCTCAAACCATACTTTGAGAGAACAGAGGATGTGGGCGCCGTGTGTGCGCCCGCCACAGAAGATAGTGAGGGACTACCCCTCCCCGATTTACTAGACACCGCTCCCTGTACTATTGACCGAGTAAGCTTGGGTCAAAATTTAAACCCCCTGGAGAAAGGTGAGGCCACACAACTGCTGCAGAGATACCAAGAGATGTTTTCAGCCACCCCAGGCTATACCTCCGCTGCGGTACACCGCGTGGAAACCCAGGGAGAGACGCCACTGCGGCAACAACCATATCGGATCCCGGAAGCAGTGCGTGAGAGTATGCTCACCGAGTTAAGGGATATGTTACAGTTAGGGGTAATAGAACCCTCGCAAAGTCCTTGGGCCTCCCCAGTAGTACTAGTACCGAAGCGCGACGGTACCACGCGCTTCTGTGTAGACTATCGGAGGCTTAACGATCGTACCATAACAGACGCCTACCCCATGCCCAGAATAGATGAGCTCTTAGACCGTATGGCGGGGGGGAACTACTTGACTACCCTGGACCTGTGCAAAGGTTATTGGCAGATCCCCTTGGAGCCTGCGGCCATCCCCAAGTCGGCATTCGTCACCCCTTTCGGGCTATACCAATTCAAGGTTATGCCCTTTGGGATGAAGAATGCCCCGGCTACCTTTCAGAGGATGGCCGATAGGCTCCTGGAGGGGTTTCAGGACTTCGCATGCGCGTATCTAGACGATATTGCCGTCTACAGCCGCACATGGGGAGATCATCTGGGCCATGTGTCCAGGGTACTCCAACGAATCCACCTCGCAGGGCTCACGTTAAAACCCGACAAATGTCACGTAGGTCTGGCCGAGGTACAGTATCTCGGCCACAGGGTGGGCTCCGGTAGACAGCGTCCAGAGCCAGCGAAGGTAGAGGCCATAGCGAACTGGCCCCAACCTAGGACCAAAACCCAGGTACTAGCTTTCTTAGGGACGGCCGGTTATTATAGAAAGTTTGTCCCAGAGTACAGCGCCCTGGCCAAACCCCTCACCGACCTTACCAAAAAGGCCCTCCCCAAACAGGTTTCCTGGACCCCAGAGTGCACGGACGCTTTCCAGAAGCTTAAAGCGGCATTGAGTGAGGCTCCTGTGTTGGCAGCACCCGACTACACTAAACAATTTCTTGTACACACAGATGCCTCCATGTTCGGACTGGGAGCCGTGCTAAGCCAAGTGGGCACAGACGGCATGGAACACCCGGTGGCATACCTCAGCCGTAAACTATTACCCCGAGAAGTCAGCTATGCCACCGTAGAAAAAGAATGCTTGGCCCTCGTGTGGGCCCTCAAGAAGCTACAGCCCTATTTGTATGGGCGGGCATTTACCCTTATGACGGACCACAACCCCCTGGTATGGCTTAACCGGGTAGCTGGAGACAATCCCAGGCTATTACGGTGGAGCCTAGCCCTTCAACCTTATAATTTTACTATGCAGTACCGGCCCGGAAAACAAAATGGTAATGCGGATGGCCTGTCACGCCAGACCGAACTGGACTCCTAAACCGCTACTTTTCTCGGACATCCCCAAGCCAACCCGACAGGGTCTAGGCGGGTATGCCGACCTATGGACTTATAGGGGAGCAGTGTGAAGAAATGACTATATTATTAGATATTTTGTTGCATAGTTCTTGCTTTTTTTGTGTACTTTTCATTCGGCAGATGGGACTGCCGAACAGAGACCACCCCTGGCTCACTTAACTTCAAAGCCGGCATCACTTTCACCCTCTATGTGTGCGGTCAGCGTTCGTACTGTCGAACGCCACGTGGCAGAGAAAACCGCGGCCATCTTGTTTTCGCCAAACAAAGGCAGCGGGACTTGGTCGTCGAGTGTCTGGAACTAAAATCGGACACTCGACTTCCCAATCACCGGTCCCCATCATGCGAACGCTGGAACTAGTGATACCGATTAGCTAGGAGAGCGCTAATCGGTACAAATACGCACACGAATGAGGGGAACAATCGCTGCTAGGAGCCAGGGGAATTCATTCGGTACTTTTATGCATTTCTTCCCTTTTTCTGAAGTGACCGGCAAAACCACACGAACCTCTGGAACTATTTTGGGCAGTCCGCCCCCAGTGGACCGGTCACAAAGGACTTCCATACTTTTTGCGAACCCCTGAACCGATCCGGGTGAAATTTGGATATGTTGGTCACCCGGATCGGGGCTATCAGGGGATATAGCATTTGTGGGGATACCCCAGGTATAAAGGGGTGTTCCAGGAATTGGGGAAAATAGTGAATTTTCAGCCTGGAGATAATTAGGTTGTTACTATATCAGACCTGATTATCTCCAGGACTAGGGGAGGGAACTGCCTGTTTGTATTGGGTGTGTTTTATATTTTTACTGTTCGGGATTGGATAAATGTTACTCCTCCCTGTGGGATGTCCCCTTGCATGGGGACCTGCATAAAAAGCCATGTGTGTGAATAAACGTTAGTTCTACTTGTATCCTGAACCTGGACTCTGACTGTTATTTGGAATTCGTATGCTGTAACAAGGGAATTATCTTATGCAGCTGTTTTATTCCGTATGGATTTCGGTTCCTGTAACTCACACAGCAAGCTCGCACTACCTTAGACTCTGACCTTTCGGGAGGAAACTACCGAACGCGGTTTGTCTAAACTTGGTTTCCTTACAACTATGAAGAAGTCAGCAGCAAATGAAGAAACATTCGTGATCTACTTTGTGACACATCGTAGACTGATTTCATGACTCATGCTGGGATGTCTTAATGTTACCAATTGGCTACACTGTGCTGCAGAGGATCAATACTTGATAAATCTCAGCAAGGCAAGTACACAAAGAAAAAGTAAAATAACAAAAAAATTGTAACAAATTAGAAGAAAAAATAAATTAAACCAGGTCAAGCTATATTTGGCACATTGGACAAAATAATAATAATACCTATTCTTTGTTATGCTTACCAAAAGTAAGATTAAACTGAACTTGGGGCATTAAAAGAACACTACAGTTGGGGGCGGAGAAGTCGCATGCACCCAGAGCTCCAAGTGAATATTCACCTTAAAGTTAAATATCTGTATCCAAAGTCGAGCTGACCGGGTACAAAACTCACCCTCTCCTCAGTGCTTCCTTTGGGAACGAGGCATCATCAACTCTCCTGACACATCCGTAGTGGCCGGTCCGTCTTGCGGCCTAGTGGTTGATACGGGACGGGTGACGTGGCCAATCCCCCTGCCTCGACATCCTGCAAGGACTCGCAATCCCCTGCTCCTTTGGACCAGCAGGGCTCATCCTGCTCCACCACAGCACTGCTACAAGCCTGATCCCAGGCTCATGAGCTCCGACATGTGGGCATATGTACGGGAAAATACAGCAACTCACCCATCAAGATGGCAGCTGCCTGCTCTGTAGCAGCTTCTGTGCACCAAACTGACCTCACTTGTCTGTGTAATAAGCTGCTAGCAAGCTTTGATTTGGTCTGTGATGCGTTCTGGCGGCGATTGCAGAAGAATCTGGAGGTTGAAGTCGGTGTGGGGACAACACCGCAGAAACCTGCTTCCCCTCAGCCTGGCTACACTGCAAAAGCCTCCAGGGTTGGCATGACTAGGCCTGGAAAGGCAGATGTGGAAGACAACTGTGAAGAAGCAGAAATCAATCAGCCCAGCATCACAGCCATGACAGAAAGAACAGGCGGCAGCAAAGAGTGACTCCTTCAGGGGGACGCTCCAGACCAACCACCTCCATACGCAACCAGAGTGACGGCGGCTGGAACATGGTGCCAATCTTGCAGCTCGGCAATGTCCAGCAATGGCTTCTTCCTGGCCCTTATCCTGGGCCCACACAATATGCCTTTAGAGCTAGTGTGCATGGACTGCTCCAGGGACTATTCGCACCCAATAGGGTCATCCCACAGGTCCAGCCTGGCTAGCTTGCAGCAAAGTTTAGTTTATTTCAGTTAGTTTCATTCTTTTAAAGTTACCAGAGTGACTATACCTTTTAGTTTATGTTCTTACCATGTCCTTGTACCTATCCTAGGCCTCTACTCTCCATCTCACTCTCCATACTGAAAAGTGAGCCTATATTTATGTGCTTTGGTTTTTTTTTTTACATCAGATATTGGTATTTTTGATTTTTCATGTTCGATCGGACAGCAGAGACATCAGGATCAAATACCAGATCATCATTTGTTATTTATTGTTACAATGTGTCATTTTATACTATGTGTATATAAACCATGTATAAAACATTCATACTGACACAGTCATCCAATCCTGGGGGTATAGATTCTGCTAAACTAATACCAGTATTTAAACTTATATCATCCCCCAAGCATTCACTCCATCTTCATGTGAATACTACATATTAGATACAAAACAACTTAGGTTACCAATTATACCATAGTTCATCACAGGGCGCTGTTACAGGAATTAAAACCTTTTTTTTTTTTGGGTGGTCCTACCAGGGATTCCATATCTTGTGATACAATTCAAGATTATTAAGATAAGTATAGACCACGTTTTCCATCAGACTTTGGAAATTCACCTGATTTAAAAACTCAGTCCAACAAGGGTTAATAGTTGTTTTCCATCATCTTGCAATACAGATCTTTGCAGCCATTAAGACATGTATTATCAACATATTAAGGGGTTTATTTATTTTAGGTAAATCGAATTGGAAGAGGAAGGTATGGGATGTTAGTGGGAATGTGGATCCTAACAAATTTGCAAATAGCAATTCTAGATTGTTTTTTATATGCCAAAGCCTTGTGCAGTACCACCACGTGTGTATGTGAGTTCCAATATTAGAATTACATCTCCAACAGGTGTTTTGTGTTTTATTTTGAAATTTTGATAATGTTACTGGTACCATATACCATCTATGCAAGATCTTAATGTAATTTTCATAGATATTTATGTTATGGATTGTATTTCTAATTTTATCACATGACAGGAGGCTTCCTATTTTGCATTACTCTCTTTACTAAACTCCACAGCAGTAAAGAAAGTGAAAACATTTAAACCAATCAAAAATGCAATAGGGAGTATGACATTCCCAGTAAATAGGCTCCTCCCCCTCTTTCTTTACTGCTCCATCGCAGACAGGTCAGAGTTTTGGCTCTTCCAGCTTTTATATTTATTATACTCTTATATTTTATATTTTATTGCTAGTCTATCTATTTACCTTTAGTTTAACATATGTCCACTGTATTTTCGGAGGTTTTGTTCTTATTCATACTATCCTGCTTCTAGTCAGCCTTTTTCCCTGCAGATTTTCCCCTCTGCATTATTTGCCTAATTTACTCGTTTCCCGAGTTTTCTCCTCTATCCCGCCCTCGGGCGGGCGCCTCCCCCAGTCACCGCCGGCACCTCACCTCCTCCCGACGCTCGGCTCGGTAAATCAACCGTTTTCCGTGCCGCTCGCATTTTGTTCCCTCACACGCGGCGGCCATCTTGGTTCTCGCATATCGCGAGACCGCGGCGGCCATCTTGGATCGCCCGCGCGCGCTTTTTCACACGGCAGTTTGCTCTCCCTTCCCACTCAGTACGGAAGATCCAGCCAAGCTGCATTTTAGCCTAATTACAGAGGTCAGTTTCTAGTTTAAAGCTGTACTTAGCACAAAGGTTTAACCTGTGCTTTACTGGGGTGCTGCCCCTATCCTATGCTGCTGTTGGAGGTCGCCCTGTGGCCACCTCTGTTATTTCCTGGGTGAGGCCCAGTAACATATTATACATTATATTGTATTATAAATCCCAATTTCGGTGGTATTTCTGCCCTGCTGGGGCATACTGACACTGCTGGTGTCAATATACAATCTGTGATACCCTGCTGGGGCTCTCACAATTTTTGCTTTTCTCCTCTATACCATTAGTTACTCTGCTCGAGTACTACATACCACAAACCCTGCTGGGGTTATATTGTACGTGTCCACTCTCTAGTTACACGTTATACACAACCCTGCTGGGGTTCAAGGGTGCTGCCCTTACACGTTATCACAACCCTGCTGGGGTACAAGGGTGCTGCCCTTATTGTCACTGCTGTGACTCCAAAATACAGCTTCACTGACCTCTGCCACGTACGCCCTGTGCCACGCCTAAATTCTATCTGTGAACAAAATGGAAGCTCCTCAAACAACCGACTTCCAAACTATGATTAATGAGGCGGTAGCCGCCTCCATGGAGAAGGCTCTCTCCAAAATGATGGCCTCTGAGAAGAGGAAACCATCTAAATCCCACCACTCCCGACACGACTCAGACTCAGAAGACCCAGAGTCTCACGAGAGCCAAGATCCCCCCCCCGGCAAGCGCCACTGGAAAGGGGAACAGGGACGCCAGAACCCGTCTAAGGGAAAGATCCCGGCCAAAAAGCACAAACCATCCATGGTCGCCACTCCGACCCCTCAACAGGATTACTCCTCAGACGACGACGACACTCACAAGAAACCCATGGCCATACTAGACGAATGGCAAGCACACGACTCGGACTCACAAGAGGACGTATGGGGCTCGGACTCCGGATCACAACCCGGTTTCTTTCAAGATACCTTACTAAGGGAACCCCTAGATCCCGACACCGCGGAAACCCCACAAGAGGGTGAAGACGCTATATTGGATCCATCGGGTCACAGACTTTTCGACCCAAGGAATATACGCCACCCACGCTCAGGGGACTGGACACCCCCAGACCACCTTGCAAAATTCATGCACCTTTGGCTACGTAAAGCCCTAGACAAGACCATCCGCAACCGGCTACGGTCAGAATGCCCTAGACCAACGCTACCCGATCACGTAGCAGAAACCCCCGAGTTTGATCAGGTGATGACCACCTTTATGTCTCGAGGTGGCCGTGACCCCCGTAAAGGGGTAGAAAAGGGTTTCAGAGGGATACAGGACAAACTGCTGGACTCAGTGGGACCACTGGCCAGAATCATGTACCTGGCCGACGACGCCCTGGCTCGGGCAGACCAATTTGACACAACCATGGTGCGTGAATGGGCTCACGACGTGCGGGAGTGGGCACAAAGGTGCTTTTGTTTCGTGGGTAATACAAACGTAGCCCTCTCCTCAGAGCGGCGCAAGGCAGCACTACTCCGCATTGACGGAAAACTGGTGGAATTGGGCACCAAAGAGTTAGGCCCGCTGGCACAGGGCAAGTTATTTGGAGATGCTTTCCTTAAGGATCTCAACAGACATGTCAACGTGTTTACATCCCTAAACAAAGCCCAGTCCTCGATGAGGAGAGTATTCAGACAAAACACCACCAGAGGTGTTTTTGGACGGGCTGGCCGCCACAGGGGCCGCGCTGCCAGCCGGTTTTGGCCTTCAGGCCCCCGCACCCCAAGGCCCCAACCTTTCTACCCGGAGGTGGGATATCGCCAACCATTCAGCTACACACGAGTTGCAGACAGAGGTCGTGGACCACGTACCCGAGGCAGAGCACGCTTCTCTACAGGTAAGCAACCACCTAACACATTTCCCTCTCACACTGTGTACAGCAGGGCGTATCTCTCTGTTTTTTCAGGAATGGACGACCATCTCCGCGGACGCATGGGTCCTACAGACGGTACAGGGCTACATCATCGACTTTGTAGCCCACCCATGTCAAAGGGACCTTCCACTTCACATCAACTGCTCCATAGAAGATCGCACCCTCATACACAACGAGTTACTAGAACTATACTCGAAAGGGGCAATCGAACCCGCCTCCGGTCCCGACGGTTTCTTCAGCACCATATTCTTGGTGAAGAAGAAAACAGGGGAATTTCGCCCCGTCATCAACTTGAAAAGACTCAACGAATACGTCACATACAGGCACTTCAAGATGGAAGGCATACATCTCTTGAGGGACCTATTGCAAGACAAAGATTGGTTCACAAGGTTAGACCTCAAGGACGCGTATCTCTCCGTACCCGTCCACCACTCCTGCCGTCAATTCCTACGCTTCCTCTGGCAAGACCTCCCCTGGCAGTTCACATGCCTTCCCTTCGGCCTCAGCTCGGCTCCTTGGTGCTTCACCAAACTACTGAAGCCCGTGGTCGCACATCTGCGAACTCTAGGAATTCGTTGCATTATATACCTGGACGACCTCCTACTGTTCTGCTCCGACAAGTCCAGACTGATACGTTACACACGGTATACCACGGATTTCCTATCTTCCCTGGGTTTCGTGGTGAATTTCCAAAAGTCGGCCATCCATCCTTCTCAAACAGTTCAGTTTCTAGGATTCGAAATAGACTCCACCACCAGCACACTACGACTACCACAGTCGAAGATCTCAGCCATTCGCAAGGAACTGCGCAGGGCTATCCGATGCCACACCATTCCACTCCGCGCCCTCGCACGATTGGTGGGACTCCTCTCAGCCTCCATACAAGCTATATTCCCGGGCCCACTCCACTACAGGGCGATGCAACGCCTCAAGTCATCCTTCCTCAGACACAATCCCTCATACGACCAACCGGTCCCCATTACGGAGGAAGTCAGGGACGAACTCAGATGGTGGCTAGACAGCATGGAAGCGTGGAACGGTCGGGCCATCTTCGGGAACACGCCCGATATAGTCATGGAATCGGACGCCAGTCTCTGGGGATGGGGCGCGACAAGCGGAGACACTTCAACAGGAGGCGCCTGGACATCCCAGGACCTCAACCTGCACATAAATTGCCTAGAACTTCTGGCGGGATCATTCGCCATCCGCAGCCTAGCAAGGGACAAGACGGACTGCTGCATCCTCCTCCGGATGGACAACGTCTCTGCAGTCCGCTACATCAACCGCCTGGGCGGTGCCCGATCCCGCATGCTGTCGGAGCTAACAAAGGAAATTTTCGATTTCTGTCTACCCCGCAACATCTCCCTCAAAGCGGAATACCTCCCAGGGGAGACGAACATCACAGCGGACTGGTTCTCACGCCACTGGCGAGACACCAGCGATTGGAAACTGGACACACGGATTTTCAACCGATTGATGGAACGCCGGGGTCCATTGCATCTGGATCTGTTTGCGTCTCGCAACAACAGACAAACACAAAGGTACTTCAGCTGGCTCCCAGACCCGGAGAGCGAAGCAGTAGACGCATTCCTACAACCATGGCCGAACACGGGGGCCTACGCCTTCCCTCCTTTTGCCATGATAGCAAGGACCATCCACCACCTCAAAAACAAACTAGTCTCCCTAGTGCTCATCACCCCCCTATGGAAGGGACAACCATGGTTTCCGGACCTCCTGGCATTATCGTACAAGGATCCCCTCCTTCTACCCCAACACCCTTACATCCTCACGGATCCAAAAGGCAACCCTCACCCAATGATGCTAGACAACCGTCTCACCCTGGTGGCTTGGACTCTTTCCGGGGTACCTGGCAGGTCGGCGGACTATCGCAGACTGCTAGGGACCTCCTGTGGGACTCATGGGCTCCAGGAACCAGAAGAAGCTACCTATCCGCTTGGAATTCCTGGTCCACTTGGTGCATGGAACGGAATCTCGATCCATTTACAGCCACTATCCCAACCGTTTTAAATTTTCTCTCACATCTATTCTCCATAGGTCGGTCATACAGATCGATCAACGTAATCCGCTCCGCTATCTCGGCGGCTCACGTCCCCACTCTAGGGATCCCAGTGGGCAGGGATCCACTGGTGTGTCGACTCCTAAGAGGCATCCGACTACAACGCCCCCCAGGACCCAAATACTCACGTCTCTGGGACGTGGACGTTGTT
This sequence comes from Pelobates fuscus, assembly GCF_036172605.1. Classification (NCBI taxonomy): domain Eukaryota; kingdom Metazoa; phylum Chordata; class Amphibia; order Anura; family Pelobatidae; genus Pelobates; species Pelobates fuscus. Next base: position 60,246,901 of record NC_086319.1, read on the forward strand.
CTCCGACTACTGAGAGACTGGCCAAACAATGATAATCTGTCTCTCCGACAATTATCAGCGAAACTCACGATGCTGCTTTGCCTAGTATCCTTCCGCAGGGTTTCGGACATCCGGGCATTCGACATCGACGCTTTCTCTATCTCCCCAGAAGGAGTTACCTTCCAGGTGTCTCGTCGCACAAAATCGGACTCCACCTCGGTCTTCTACCCTTTCTTCACCTCAGACCCACAACTCTGCGTCGTCTCCACCCTACAACGGTACGTAGAGGTTACTCTACCACTCCGGACCTCAGCCACAGGCCAACTCCTCGTATCTTACGTTAGACCTCACGTTCCCATCTCCACGACCACCCTCGCCAGATGGGTTCGTTGGATTCTGGCCCTCGCAGGCGTGGACGCTTCCTTTGGGGCCCACTCGGTCCGCGGGGCGGCGGCTTCCTCGGCCCTCATGGCGGGTGCCTCGCTAACGGATATTCTGCGGTCGGCGGACTGGTCAAGAGAATCTACGTTCCGCACATTCTACTTCCGCCCGCATGCCGGTGCAGCCATGTCACTCATTCAACAGCGTTAAAAATGCAAAATAGGAAGCCTCCTGTCATGTGATAAAATTGAAGATTATGCTAGCGCTAGTGTACTTATAATCTTAATTTTAATAATGACAGGAGGCGAGTATTTTCCCACCCTTCCCACCCGGGGAGGAGGGGAACTAATGATTTCTATATTATGTAGAATTCTAGCGTAGTATACAGACATAGTTTTGCTCCGTACCCTTGTTATCATTGTCATCCAGGTTTTATCAGAATTTTCATCCATATAGATAAGCTTTGTTCTCGTAATATCTAGAGTTTATCAAAGTATCACTTTCCATGTATAAGTTTATGGTACTAGTAACTCTTGGGTCGTTATTCATTGACGCAACCAGTTTGGAGACCGGTGCCTAACCTATTTCACATTCTCTTTCAGTTTAAAGTCTCTCAAGCATGGAACATCTACAGAATCCTAATTGGAGTACTACTCAACCCTTGGATGACACAGTTCCCGTTGGACCCTTTTTTCGTCTTGTCAACAGGTTGATATTGGTTACGACAACAGTTGATTCTTGTGACTGATCTTCTTCAAACCCATCGTTACACTGTTTTCTTGTTTACTAATGGTCGTTTCAGACTTTATACGTACCTCCTTCTCTGTTTACGATGTCGCATCCGAAAGAGGGGGAGGAGCCTATTTACTGGGAATGTCATACTCCCTATTGCATTTTTGATTGGTTTAAATGTTTTCACTTTCTTTACTGCTGTGGAGTTTAGTAAAGAGAGTAATGCAAAATACTCGCCTCCTGTCATTATTAAAATTAAGATTATAAGTACACTAGCGCTAGCATAATCTTCAATTAACTTGAATAATCTAGCCCAATCTTCTTCTGAATGCACAACTTTGAGTTCCTGTTCCCACTTTATTATACTGTTTAGTTTCCCTATAGGTTTATTTTCATAGAGTATATTTTTGAGATTACATTGTTGTTCCCCTCAAGTGAAAGCATTTGATCAAAAAGGTCTGAACTTACTGTTTTATTCCTCAATATATTTTTTATTTTCAAATAGATTAGGAACTCTGTTTTTAAATGGGTATTCCTTTCTTGTATTTCTTGAAAGGATTTAAAGTTATTACCTACATAGACATTTCCAATAGATTTAAAACCAGCCTCTCCTCATTTGAGTACCTGCACCTATGGTAAATATTCCATCGGTGCCTCTATTGGTGCTGAAACAGAAATATTGTTTTCTATTTTATATCGATTTTTTAGGTAGTAAATTGACCTAAATAAGTCTAGCAATCAAAAGATCATTTTTTTCATATCTATCCAAGCCGATTGTTCTGTATTTTTATGTTTCCAGGCTAAGAGGTGATTGAGTATAATAGCATCGTGTGTCATAAACACATCTGGGAACGAAACACCACCATCTTTTAAATTACAGCTAAGATTTCTATAAGAGGTTCTTGGCTTTTTATGTCCCCAAACAAATTAAAAAAATGTTTCATGAAATTTGTTCAAAACCTTTTTGGGTACCCTCAGTGGTATAGATTGCATCAAATATTCGAGTTTAGCTATAACGTAATCTCTGATTACACTAATTCTACTCAGCCATGATATATATAGTGGTTTCCATTTGATTAAGAAATACTTTATTTCCTGGAGAAGAGGGGAATAGTTATTAGAAAAAATGTGATTCCAATCAAATCCCAAAGTAATACCTAGATATTCCAAGGTCTCTGAAGCCCAGTTAAAGTTATATTTCTCTTTTAATTTGTTTTACTCTATATCTAATAGATTATAATGTATAGCATAATATTTACTGAAATAAATTTTGTAATTTGAAATAGTACTGAAATCTTGTATGCACTTAAGTGTGGCTGGAATTGAGAGTTCTGGTCTGGTAAGGGTAAGTATCACATTGTCTGCATATAGCGAGACCTTGTATTGCTGATAATGTTTTTTATTCCCTTTATCTCTTTTGATTGCCTAATCATTGTGGCTAAAGGTTCGATGGTGAGTATGTAAAGCATGGGAGCAAGTGGACAACCTTGCCTTGTCCCATTATTTATGCTAAACATATCAGATTCTAGCCCCCCACCTATTCTTGTGCAGATGGGAAATTTGTACAAGCTCATTATTCTATCAAAAATAGGTCCACAGAACCCAAAAACCTTTAAGACCTCCAACAGATAGGACCAGCTAACCCTGCCGAAGGCCTTTCCTGCATCCAGAGCCACAAACACCACTTGGTCTACGTTGCTGTTGACTACTTGTATCAGATTCAAAATTTTACGCACGTTATCGGTGCCAGATGTACAAGAGATAAAACCTGATTGATCATGATGTATCAAATTAGGTATGATCTTCTTCATTCTCTCTGCTAATATTTTATATAAGGATTTATAGAAAGGCTTTACTCATTAGATCTGGAGTTAAATATAGCGTATTACCCTCAACTATTTTTCTAATGGGAGTTGAAGTTGTCTTAAATCTTAATTTATTTGAGAAAGCCTTAACAACCCTGTTATCTCCGAAATACCAGTGCTGATTAAATTAAAAATTGCATTTGATGTGTTATATTCTGATCTGTTTTTTATATCTTTTTGGAGGGTTCTTATTTGATTTATTTTATGTATGTCAATATTCTGTATATTTTCTTTTTCTAGTTGAGCCAAGGCGATATACAAACTTTTAATAGGTGGGGCGGGGCCGGACCGCCGAGCTGGACGGTCGCACACAAGAGCAGTTCCTGCAAAATACCGACATTAACGCTGTAAAACAATGCCTTATTAACTACAATCAGACCGCCAGCGACGGTGCCCAGAACACAGGGACTGCTGGACCCCGGGAGAGGCTGGCTCAGCGAGCTACAGTCCCCGGGAGGAGATATTCTTGTCGCCACGAACGGGGCCTTCTCCAGCGGTGAGCGGGGCAGATGGCCGCTGCCCCACTATCCTGCACCACGGATCCCAGCTCGGGGCGCAACTACAGGTGGATCTGGACCCCCTCCTCCCCCCCTTGGACCGGCAGGGGTTATCCCGGTCCTCACCCGGAGGCCCCTCTCAGGATAACGCAGAGGGAGCTGGGGGGTCCGAGAGCAGCTACCAAGATGGCGGGCGCCATGTGTGCGGGTGGCGGGAAGAAGACCTGCACCATCTCCACGCTTACGGGAGACAACGGGACCCCAACACCCCGGCCATGCAACAAAAAGGGACGAACAACCCTACTCCGGCAGCCACACATGCCGAAGCTGAGCAGCACAAGAGACCCCAAAGAGCGAAGCATACTGAACGCACCGGGGGGAAAAAACATCGCTCCACGACAACTTCCACATGGGATATCGGAACCCACCACCAAGCGAGCCACGCCCGCATGGGGAACCACCTCGTACCATCCTGCCACTCAAAATGCAACACCCCGAAAACAGCAAACACATGTTAATGATGCCGAGCTCTCGGCCAGACCTGACTCCAGCCTCCAGACAACCGACATTTGCAAGCTCCACATCAAGCGACTGCCACCCAAGGAAACCCGGCAAGGAACCCACAGGACAGCACGGATGGACTATGCCAGGATGCCTGCTCTGACGGACACTTGCAACCTGCTACTGAGTACTAGCAGAGCAGGTATCGGTTAATCATTTCACTCCTCCGGTCTGTGTGAGCTTGGAAACACCCTGAAGTCAGCCCTGACCCACGGCAGAAACCTGGGAAACCTCCATGATACATCAGGGTGACAGATCTAACACAGCGCCCTGCTTTGATCTCTTCTGTGATATGTATTGTATACTGTTTTGCGTAATAACCCTACGGCACTCATAAGCACACGCTAAGTATTGCTACCCTACAGGCAACGCACAACCAACACACCGCAACCACACTGCAGCATGTCATACGACAACATATGTAGTCAACCAAGCGAGAATGTCTACTTGCAATGTTGCCCTAGCTATAAACATCCTCCCTTACACGTAAAGCAAAGTAACATACCACACTGTAACACCAAGCGACAACGACTTTAATATGTACACACTTAGCCTAGCGTGTTTATCACAAACCACTATTGTCTTATAGCTTGTTAATTTCATGATGAAAATAGAAAAAACTGTGCTGTTTAATCTGCCACGTTATGTGATATTATGAAACTGCTTGTAGCAGCTGTCGTGGCTCTGCATGCTCATTGTCAAACCCTGCACAAATAAAATAAAGAATTTAAAAAAACAAAAAACTTTTAATAGGTTTCCCCATCGTTCTCTTTTTATGAATCTCCATTTTAATAAAAATACCTCTTATGTAACTTTTAAATGCACACCATAGAGTTCCAACTGTAACTTCCTCATTGTCATTAAATTCAATAAACTCTCTTATAAAGCCGTGCAAAAGTTCTCTTCTGATTTCAATATATTTTCATTTAATCTCCATGGTGCTCTTTTCCTCGGCCTTTATTCCTCCCTGATCTCTAAGGTTATCGGAGCATGGTCTGACCATGAAATAACATCTGTCTTAGAATTTTCAAAATATCGTATTGTGGCAAACCTAGACACTTCAGACTATAGAACTGTGACTCTAAAGGTTGTCCGAAACACTGCTGCCATATTATGTTTAAATGTACTTTGCATTCTGTATTGAAATGTATGTTTGCCTGTAATCCTTATAGCATTTGAATGCTAGCAGCCGAAAGCCGCTATCGTTTACATGGTTGTTTCACGAACAGCAACTTTACCGGCTGTTCGTGAAACAAACTAAGTACCGAGTGGGAGTATCCCTCTCGTGCAGCAGTGCCTGATGGGAGAATTGCTCCAAATGTTAAGTCCCCCATGTAGTCCCTCACTGTATTACCACATTATCACTGTACTATGTCAGTAAGGAAACCCCTTGCATGGGGACTCGCATAAATACTGGAAGCTGTGAATAAAGACCTCAGTTGACTCCCAGAACTGTGTTTCGTCCGGTTACTGGGGGATTTGGGATATTGCCATACTTTTCAGCGCTGACTGTGGATTACCTTTAATACCAGCGGAGATCGTGGGATTTAATATTGCCGCTCCGCTACAATTGGTGGCAAGCGACGGGATCCAACCTTACAGCCGAAAAGCGGTGTTCGTGTAATTGAAACTACAGAACAAGAAAAGTGAAGGGCAATTCGTATGGAACAAAGAACCGAACAACGAGGTGAATGGAGATAGATTATGCTGCATTGAAACGGCAGACATTAAAGGAGCTACTGGAAGCCAGGGGTAAGGTAGCCAGCAATAAATCCAAAGCTGTGCTGATTGTTGAACTGATGGAGGGAGACAGAGCTCGCAGTGCTACACCTCCACCAGCCATGGAAGAGACCCCCTACCAAAGAGAGCTGAGAACCAGGATGGAGTTTCTGTGGCAGCCAGTACCCATGGAGATATTGACCGTGCTGATGTCAGATGTACATGAGTATCTGATGACACACCGTTCACCGGTGACACCGTCCAGGGCAGAATCCATTACTGCCTCCATCTACGGCCAGGTAAAACCCAAAATCCCATATCATGCATTTAAGATGTTTTGTGAGGAAAAGGATGAGATTGACGGGTATTTACAAGATTTTGAGAGGCTGTGTGATTTGCATGACTTGGAACAGGCAGTATGGGTACCGTTACTGGCAGGCAAACTGTCAGGTCGGGCAGCGGAAGCCTATCGTGCTGTACCCAGAGAGGACAGCAAGGATTATACCAAAGTAAAAAGGGCGATCCTAGAAAGGGATGCCATTACCCCGGAGGCATACCGGCGCAAGTTTAGAGGCTTGCGCAAACCGCAGAAAGATTTGCATGCCGAGTGGGCGCCCAAGCTAGATCAAGCATCACGAGGGTGGATACAAGCCAGCCACGCCACCACTATGGAGGAGCTACGACAATTGATGCTGTTAGAACAATTCTTTAATGGCTTGTCCCCAGAGGCACAAGAATGGGTGAGAGACCGAAAACCCCTTACCCTAACGGAAGCAGCCCGATTAGCCGACCAGCATTTAATGCAAGGAGGCATCACGGGCCCCTAACTAGGAATTACCCTCGACCCACAGTGCAACCCAGTACCTTAACGCCTTCCGGCCCCACAGCAACACTGTCTAGACCGACGCAGGGGAGTCCACCACCACCCTCCCGATATAATGGCAGGGCTAACATCCAGTGCCACACATGCAAGCAGTGGGGACATATATCCCGAGAGTGCACTCAGAACCGGAGCAGACAAGCGTGGAACCAAGTTCGACAGAACCTGGCACCAAGGGCCGCTGCCCATTATTACCAAGTAGAACCAGCCACCCAGGAGATATTGAGCGCTCAGGCAGAAGAACCACTAGGAATACTGCACGAAGTGATGTCAGTTCGAGCCACCGACAACAGGCAACATCATCGCCAGCTAGTGACACTGGAGGGGAAGGAAGTACAAGGGCTCCGAGATTCAAGAGCCACTCTAACAGTGGTAGCACCCCATTTGGTTCCAGGTTTGGCACACACTGGTGGATCAGTGGCAGTACGAGTTGCAGGGGGAGCAGTGTACCGACTACCCACTGCCAAAGTACATTTGGATTGGGGTGCGGGGGAGGGGACTGTAGAAGTAGGCCTAATGCAGAACTTACTGGCGGATGTTGTACTGGGCAATGACTTAGGCCAGATGACCTCTGCTTTAATACCCCAGGCTCCACACCAGGAAGCCCATCCAGTGACCACACGACAACGAGCTCGCACCACGGTTCCACACTCTGAGGCTCAGGTAAGAGACCATGACCCCAACACGACACGTATGACCTGGGATACCCCAACTAAATTCGAGGCAGAGGTGAAGTTAGACCCCACGCTACAGGTATACAGGGACAGAGTACGCACAGATCAGGCCGGGTTAGAGGGGGAGCGGTACACATGGGAGAAAGGGCTAATTTATCGCATTGCTGAAAGAGGAGTGGGGGGGTCGGTCACAGTGACGACTAAACAGTTAGCAGTCCCCCCGAAGTACAGGCAAGAACTGCTTAGGATTGATCACGACATCCCCTTGTCTGGGCATCTGGGGATGACACGTACCTGATACAGGTTGACCCACACTTTTTTCTGGCCAGGAATTTCTAAGGATGTGAGGCAGTACTGCACCTCATGTGACATTTGCCAGCGAGTGGGCAAGCGAGGGGACCGCCACAAAGCCAAGTTATGCCCTCTTCCCATTATTGAAGAACCCTTCAGTAGGGTGGCCGTAGACATAGTGGGGCCCTTACCCAAGCCCAGTCCCTCCGGGAAAAGATATATTTGAACTGTAGTAGACTACGCCACCCGGTACCCCGAGGCCATAGCCCTCTCCAATATTCATGCCGAAACTGTGGCAGAGGCCTTAATGAAAATATTTTCCAGGGTGGGGTTTCCCCAAGAAATCATATCTGATAGAGGCACCCAGTTCACCGCCGAGGTCACCCAACAACTGTGGAGGATATGTGGCATTAAGCCAATAGTAAATTCCGCTTATCACCCCCAGTCCAATGGTTTATGCGAAAGGTTTAATGGTACTCTGAAGCAGATGCTCCGTACGTTTGGAGAGGCGCATAAAGACTGGGAGCGGTTTCTACACCATCTGCTCTTCGCATATAGAGAGGTACCCCAGGAGTCGACAGGGTTTTCCCCTTTCGAATTGCTGTTTGGGAGAAGGGTGCGAGGGCCGTTAGACCTAATTAGAGAGCATTGGGAGGGAGAGAGTAGCCCAGATGGGACCCCTATTGTATCTTACGTGCTGGAGTTCAGGGACCGCCTGGGTGCGCTAACTCAGGCTGTGCGCACCAACCTTCAGGCGGCCCAACAATGCCAGCGCCGCTGGTACGATACGGGAGCCAGAGACGCAGCTTTCAAGTGGGACAAAATGTTTTGATTTTAAAACCTGTCCCCACAGACAAGCTGCAGGCCATCTGGCAAGGCCCATACCAGGTGGTGGAACAGAGATGTGACACCACCTATGTGATTGGCCCCTGCTCAGGCGTAGGGAAGAGACGCATGCTCCATGTGAATATGCTCAAACCCTACCATGAGAGGATAGAGGACGTGGCGGCGATATGCGCCTCCGCCTCTGAGGATCAGGAGAATCTGCCCCTATTAGAACAGGAAGAACAGACGGAGCCCTCCAAGGGAGTTCAGCTGGGAGAGCGGCTAAGCCCTCAGGAGCGTGCACAGGCACAAGAGCTGATCGTAGCTAAAGGAGCTACCTTCTCCAATTTCCTGGGTACACTCCGCTAGCCACTCACCGAGTCGAGACTCCGGGACAGCTACCTATGCGGCAGACTACATATCGCGTCCCTGAAGCAGTCAGGGACCATATGAAGAAAGAGATTGAGGAGATGTTGCAGCTAGGGGTTATCGAACATTCCGATAGCCCCTGGGCATCGCCAGTAGTGCTGGTACCTAAGAAGGATGGCACGACACGTTTCTGTGTCGACAACCGGAGGCTAAATGACAAAACGGTGTCTGATGCCTATCCGATGCCCCGGATAGACGAGCTGCTGGATAAGAGGGCACGGGGCCAGTATCTCACTACCATAGATTTATGTAAGGGATACTGGCAAATTCCACTAGCCGAGGATGCCATCCCCAAGTCGGCGTTTGTCACCCCGTTTGGCCTGTATCGTTTCGGGTCATGCCATTGATGTAGAATTATTAAAAATCTTTATTGAACTTGTATTGAATTATTGCACTAACTCCGTTTTAACCTGATACTGTGACAAATCCTCCATTTTGTCCTCATAACCTGACTTCTACATTTCAAAACTATATTACATGACAGAATTTCCCAGCACATCTAACACAATAGACAAAGACTGTTATTTTCCATAAAGACATGACTACCCAGGAACTGCTGAATTTCCCCCTAACCCGCAACATAGTATATTTGAAGGCCATGAGAACACTGTAGTAATGAAATGTTCTATTCATAAGAGACCTTGCACCTGACCACAAGACCTGACATCACTGACTGTGTAAAATGACGCTCAAGCCCCCCTTTCCACTGAGTAAACCTCATGCTAAGGGAGATGGCGCTTGAGCCCCTTGTCCCCACCCGTGTCCAAAACAATACCACCTCTCGGTGGGTGGACACGAAGCTAACCACTTAGTTTTTGAGCCAATTAATTATATTGATAGGTGGACACTAATCCAGACACTTAACAATTAATCCAATTAATGATGTTTATTTACTGATATCTTGATAATCAATGATGACGCAAAATGCCTCTTAAAAGGGCCTGCGCGCCCGCTCTTGCTTCACTTTGTAGCGGATTGGTACCGGGCTGTCCCACGACATGTATGAGAATAAGTGTATTTGGTCATATGGCTGGTTTAATGTGTATGTACATGTATAGAAAGCATGGTATCCGGGTATAATGACAGTTAAATGTATGTAAAGAATTGTATTCCTCTAGTTGTTCGGTAGAATCATTCAAAATAAAACAAGGGAATGAAACTACCGAACAACCAGACCACCCAGGAATGAGTGTGCCTCCAATTACCGTTTGCAACAATGTTGCAAACAGGTAATTGGCAATCAGTGCAGTGTGGTCTTTGTCCTCTGGGTGGCCGCCATTCGGGAAACAAACACGTGGCGGCGGCCATCTTAAACTACCGAACAGCGGTGTTTTGCCGTCGAGTGTCTGGAACTAAAATCGGACACTTGACTAGGCAAACACCGCTGAGACCTCCATACTTCCAGAAATTCGTATGGAAACTACCGAATGACCCGCCGTTCGGTAGAAAGAGCCCCATAAACAAGGGAATTCATTCAAACCCTCTCCAGGCTCTATAACACAGGCAATTCGCCTGTTTTCATTCCCTTGTTTGTGACCGACCGCAGGGCCAAAATGCATGGAACTGTTTTCGGATACTTTAACCATGCGGTCGGTCAAATCTTTGGAACCCCATATCTCACGAACCATTCATCCGAATGGGCTAATTTTTAAGTATGTTGGTCCCCCAGAATAGAGCTATCTGGGGATGTTGGATTTGTGGATGTACCCCAAGTATTTAGGGTACATCCAAAACTCGGGGAAAACTGTGTACACAATAAGGGGATTATGATGCTAGAGGAGGGGAGGAGATCTGTGGGAGGTTACTACTTAGAGATTGGATAATGTCTTAAGTGTTAGAACCTCCTCCCTTGCATGGGAGAGGGCTTTATAAGGAACTGTGGAATAAAGCTTGTCAGACTACTCCTGAAACTGTGTGTCGTCCAGTTATTGGGATTGCGATGGGGATACTGCTGTATTACTTTACCTGCTGGAAACCTTGCCTGTGGACTTAACATCACCTTGTTCCTGAGCCTCACTGGGATCTCTAGTGGAGAATAGCTGTGCAAGATCGGCTCTCCGCTACATTGGTTGGCAGCGCTGGGATCCAAACTCACAGAGGAACAAGCGTAAATGGAGTACGGATGGAGATTGATTTTTCTGCGCTAAAACGCTCCACGCTAAAGGACCTCCTAGAGGCAAGGGGTATACAAGCCAGCAATAAGAAGAAAGCAGTACTTGTTACAGAACTCATGGCAGAGTACAGAATGGAGGGCGATTCAGTTCCGGCACAGAGGGAGCCGGGAGGAACACCACAAGGATCGGAATTCCAGAGGCAGGTTCAGTTCAGGCTATCCTTTTATGGGGAAAACCCCCCCAACAGAAATTGTTACCAGGACAATGGCCGAGGTACAAGAATTCATCCTAAGGACACAGGCACCAGAACAAAGCTCTGCAATTAATGTGCCACAGGAAGGTAAGCCTAAAATACCATACCAGGCTTTTAAAACATATGTGGAGGCAGAGGAAGATATAGACGCTTTCCTGCAAGACTTTGAAAGACTGTGTGCACTGCATAAAATTAACGCAGAGGACTGGGTACCTATTTTGGCCGGAAGGTTAACCGGGAGGGCAGCAGAGGCATATCGGACTGTACCTAATGACGAAATAAGGAATTACAGTAAAGTGAAAGAAATTATACTCGCCAGGTATGCTATAACACCCGAGGCATACCGGCGGAGGTTCCGGGATCTAAAGAAAACAGAGAAGGACTCGCACGCAGAGTGGGCATGCCGATTACAGGGGGCAGCGCTCGGGTGGGTGCAAGCTAGCAAGGCACGTTCTATGGAGGATGTAATACAAATGTTGCTGATGGAGCAGTTCTATGAGGGAGTAACCAATGAGGTCCAGGAATGGGTAAGGGACAGAAACCCTACTTCCCTTACCGAGGCGGCTAGGAAAGCGGATGACTACCTGGATGCACGCAGGTCACAAAAACCTGCAGCTCCAAAAGCAACCTTTAAAACATTCGGGGGAAACAACTACACCCCAGCTCCACCGAGACCGCTACCACCACCTCCACCACCCGCTGCACAGCCCCGGTTCCGACAACCCACCGCTGGCCCCTGTCATCACTGCCAGAAGTGGGGACATTATAAAAGGGAATGCCCACAGCTACGGGACCGTTCCACCTGGATTCGTCCAGGCCCACCTCCACCCAGGGCGGCCGCAGCCCACCACTACCAGGACCTAGTCACCACCCCATATGGTTCCGCAGTCCCCATTACTACTGTGGAACAATGGGAGGTACTGCACGAGGCAGATCCGGTCCAGGCCAATGTGGATAATCTACGGCACCATCGACAGACGGTATATCTGAATGGTACAGCAGTCCGGGGATTACGAGATTCGGGAGCCACTATCACTTTGGTACAGAGCCACCTGATTTCAGATCAGGCAAAACTGAACAAAACTGTTGCCGTCCGGGTAGCTGGGGGAGCAGTGTACCGGCTACCTACAGCAAGGGTACATTTACATTGGGGAGCGGGGGCAGGGGAAGTGGAGGTGGTGTTGATGCCACATTTACCGGCGGAGGTTTTATTGGGGAACGATCTGGGGAGGCTCACTTCTGCTTTTGAGCCCCAGTCACCCACCACAGGAGAGGTCAACCCTGTAGTCACCCGACAACAGGCCCGCACCCAGGACCACAACACACTGCCGGAGGTCCAGGTAAGCAACCCTACCCCCCCTCTAGAATGTGTCCCCTGGGCTCCACCTAATGAATTTGTAGCTGAAGTCGCAACAGACCCCACGCTTCAGGTGTATAGGGACAAGGTTGGCACGGGTTCCCCCGGGGCGGAGGGAGAGAAGTTTATCTGGGATAAACAACTTTTATACAGGGAAACAACCAAACAGATTACGGGGTTAGACCCGATAGCGAGGAGACAATTAGTGGTACCACAGCGGTACCGGGCTGAATTACTCCGGATAGCGCATGATATTCCGCTATCCGGACATCTAGGGGTTAGTCGCACCAGGTACAGACTAACCCAGAGTTTCTTCTGGCCAGGGATTAGCCAGGAAGTACGCAGATATTGCACGACTTGCGATACCTGCCAGAGAGTGGGAAAAAGGGGGGATCGCAGGAAGGCTAAACTTCACCCCTTACCCATAATAGAGGAACCTTTTAGCCGAATAGCGGTGGATCTGATAGGCCCCCTCAATAAAGTTAGCCCGTCAGGAAAACGGTATATTTTAACGGTCGTAGATTATGCCACCAGGTATCCAGAAGCAGTGGCTCTGACCAACATCCACGCTGAGACGGTCGCGGATGCCCTCATGCGGATATTCTCCCGGATGGGATTACCCAGGGAGATTATCTCGGATCAGGGTACCCAGTTTACCGCAGAATTCACCCAACACCTCTGGAGGATCTGTGGCATTAAGCCTATTATCAGCGCCCCTTACCACCCCCAGACGAACGGGCTCTGCGAACGATTCAATGGTACCTTGAAGCAGATGCTCCGAACCTTCGCAGAGACCCACAAGGACTGGGAACGATTCCTGCCGCACCTCCTATTTGCATACCGGGAGGTGCCGCAGGAATCCACAGGGTTCTCCCCGTTTGAATTATTGTTTGGAAGGAGGGTCCGAGGCCCATTGGATCTTATTAGAGAGCATTGGGAGGGAGACCGGAGCACAGATGGCACTCCCATCCTACCATATGTGTTGGCCTTTCGGGACCGCCTAGAAGCGTTGACCAAGACGGTACGGGAAAACCTTCAGGAGGCCCAGACCCGCCAGCGTACATGGTATGATCGGGGAGCCAGGGACCGTAGCTTTCAGGTCGGGCAGAAGGTACTAATTTTAAAACCTGTCCGACATGATAAGTTACAGGCCGCCTGGCAGGGCCCATATAAGGTGGTGGAGCAAAGATGCGATACCACCTATATTATCGGCCCCTGCACAGGGACTGGGGGGCGACGCATGCTCCATGTGAACATGCTGAAGCCCTACCACGAGCGTACTGAGGAGGTAACCGCCATCTGTGCCCCTAACACGGAAGAGTTTGACAGCTTACCCCTCCCCGATTTGCTGGGGGATGGGCAGCTGTCCGGAGATTTAGGGGAGGTTACGCTGGGAGATCGGCTGAGCCCACAGGAGCGGATCGAGGTACAGCAACTATTGGAAGAGAAACGCGACACGTTCTCTAATGTACCTGGATACACGCCTCTGGCAACTCACCGGGTCGAGACCCCAGGGCAACTACCCATGCGCCAGACGCCATACCGCATTCCAGAAGCGGTACGGGCAAACATGCGTAAGGAGATCGACGAAATGCTCCAACTGGGGGTGATTGAACCCTCAGACAGTCCTTGGGCATCTCCTGTAGTCCTCGTACCAAAGCGAGACGGTACGACCCGCTTCTGCGTGGACTATAGGAGATTGAACGAGAAGACTGTATCTGATGCCTATCCGATGCCCCGGATAGACGAGTTACTGGACAGAATGGCCAGGGGCCAATACCTCACCACTATTGACTTGTGTAAAGGGTATTGGCAAATCCCCCTGGCCCCAGACGCCATCCCGAAGTCGGCCTTTGTCACCCCATTTGGCTTGTACCAGTTTAAGGTCATGCCATTTGGGATGAAAAACGCCCCAGCCACCTTCCAAAGGATGGTGGATCGACTCCTAGATGGATTCCAGGACTATACATGTGCCTACCTGGACGATATTGCTATTTTTAGCAATACGTGGCAGGAACACTTAGCTCACATCGGAGCTGTACTAGATAGGATAAGGGAAGCAGGTCTGACCTTGAAGCCGGCCAAGTGTAGTATCGGCATGGCTGAGGTACAATACCTGGGACATAGAGTAGGGTGCGGTAAACAAAAACCCGAACCCGCCAAAGTAGAGGCTGTAGCCCAGTGGCCCACCCCTAGGACTAAGACCCAGGTTTTAGCGTTTCTAGGGACAGCAGGGTATTACCGGAAGTTTGTTCCCAATTATAGCGCCCTGGCCAAACCCCTCACTGACCTGACCCGTAAGAACCTTCCCCGCCAAGTAAACTGGACCCCGGAGTGTGAGCAGGCATTCCAACAATTGAAAAATGCACTGATAAATGCCCCTGTCTTGGCAGCTCCCAATCCAACTAGACGTTTTCTTGTTCACACAGACGCTTCTATGTTTGGATTGGGGGCAGTACTGAGTCAAGTCGGGGCCGATGGCGGGGAACATCCAGTGGCTTACATCAGTCGCAAACTGTTACCTCGAGAAGTAAGCTACGCCGCCATCGAAAAGGAATGCCTGGCTGTGGTGTGGGCCCTAAAGAAGCTACAACCCTATTTATATGGACAGCCCTTTTCCTTGCTCACGGATCACAACCCGTTAGTCTGGCTGAACCGGGTGGCTGGAGACAACGCCAGGCTGCTGCGCTGGAGTTTGGCGCTACAGCCTTTTGACTTTAATATCCAGTACCGGCCGGGTAAGCAGAATGGAAATGCTGACGGGTTGTCAAGACAAACTGACTTAGAGAAATGATCCGTGAGCCCCCGGACATCCCCAAGCCGATCCGTGTTGGATCAGACTGTGTATGCCGGCTTGTGGGCAAGGGGGAGCAGTGTAGCGGATTGGTACCGGGCTGTCCCACGACATGTATGAGAATAAGTGTATTTGGTCATATGGCTGGTTTAATGTGTATGTACATGTATAGAAAGCATGGTATCCGGGTATAATGACAGTTAAATGTATGTAAAGAATTGTATTCCTCTAGTTGTTCGGTAGAATCATTCAAAATAAAACAAGGGAATGAAACTACCGAACAACCAGACCACCCAGGAATGAGTGTGCCTCCAATTACCGTTTGCAACAATGTTGCAAACAGGTAATTGGCAATCAGTGCAGTGTGGTCTTTGTCCTCTGGGTGGCCGCCATTCGGGAAACAAACACGTGGCGGCGGCCATCTTAAACTACCGAACAGCGGTGTTTTGCCGTCGAGTGTCTGGAACTAAAATCGGACACTTGACTAGGCAAACACCGCTGAGACCTCCATACTTCCAGAAATTCGTATGGAAACTACCGAATGACCCGCCGTTCGGTAGAAAGAGCCCCATAAACAAGGGAATTCATTCAAACCCTCTCCAGGCTCTATAACACAGGCAATTCGCCTGTTTTCATTCCCTTGTTTGTGACCGACCGCAGGGCCAAAATGCATGGAACTGTTTTCGGATACTTTAACCATGCGGTCGGTCAAATCTTTGGAACCCCATATCTCACGAACCATTCATCCGAATGGGCTAATTTTTAAGTATGTTGGTCCCCCAGAATAGAGCTATCTGGGGATGTTGGATTTGTGGATGTACCCCAAGTATTTAGGGTACATCCAAAACTCGGGGAAAACTGTGTACACAATAAGGGGATTATGATGCTAGAGGAGGGGAGGAGATCTGTGGGAGGTTACTACTTAGAGATTGGATAATGTCTTAAGTGTTAGAACCTCCTCCCTTGCATGGGAGAGGGCTTTATAAGGAACTGTGGAATAAAGCTTGTCAGACTACTCCTGAAACTGTGTGTCGTCCAGTTATTGGGATTGCGATGGGGATACTGCTGTATTACTTTACCTGCTGGAAACCTTGCCTGTGGACTTAACATCACCTTGTTCCTGAGCCTCACTGGGATCTCTAGTGGAGAATAGCTGTGCAAGATCGGCTCTCCGCTACACACTTGCCAATAAATTTCCTCGAAGTTATTTTAACCTGAACTCCGTGTGTCAGACCGAATTACTTCAGCGTATATACGCAATTCAATTCTCTTTAATTTGGACAGGAACAGATAGACATTTAAACATTTTGGTTTACTGAAAAAGTACCATAACAACTTTGGCGCCCGAACAGGGACCCCGGGCTATGTCTGGCCGGTGAGCCGTCCTAAGGAAGACGCGAGTGGACGGAGGAATCCAGGGGGAAGGAAAGGAGATTGATCACCTCCAGGTACACGGTAGAGACTTCTGCAGAGCCACCGGTATGTTCCGGCCCCTTTGATTGACCCGTCCACGTGTCTGTGACTGCTTCCCGGGAGGACATCAAAGACAGGTAATATCTTGCCCGGGGTCTCATTACCCATTTATTTACCTGCATTTAGTCTATCTGTTGCCTGGGTGTGTCTGTATTGGCATGGTCTAGTTTGAGTGCCCGGGCTGAGTGTTTATTTGTCTCCCCTTTAGGATAGGGGGGGGAGGTGGACCCGTGGTAGTTTGCCTGGGGGTCCTGTGTTTGTCTGTTGCCCCTTTTGGGATAAAGGGGGGTGGACCCGGGGGATTTGCCTGGAGTCCTGTTGCCTGTTTTACTCCTTTTAGGAGCCACGTGGCTGTGGCTGTAGTGAAAAAGGGGGTTGACCTGTGGAAGTTTTCCTGGGGGTCTTCTTTGCCTGTTTACTTCTTTTAGGAGCCTCGTGGCTGTGGCTGTATGGAAAAAGAGGTTTGTTGGAACTGTGGGAACTGTGTAGACTCATAGTTTCCTGTGATCCTTCTTGTGTCACTTTGATAGCCTAGCTAGCTTCATTGTGCGCTTCGGAACCCTCCAACTCTAGGTGCTGAGTTGGGGGCTTTCCTGACCCCGGACCCTCCAGCTTTGAGCGCTGAGTTTGGGGCTCTCCTGATTATTTAATTTGTGGTAGGGGACTCAGTCTCCTGGGCGGATTCAAGTAGGCATTGCTTGTTTTCCGCATCACGTGGTAGTGAGACTTATAAGTGGGTTTTATAGGGGCACTACGGGAGTGAGGATAGAGGTGGCCACACTTTGTGGACTGCTGTAACGAGGGAGGCTAGACAGGATTCGGGTCAGAGAGGATTGCTGTTTCCTGTGGCCGCTGGTAGTGAGACTTACGAAAGTCGTTCTCCGAGCGGGGACACTACGAGGTTGAGGGAGGTGACTTGGGTCACATGAGTAAAGGAAAGGAATTACTGTTGATTTTATTTGAACTGTGATGCATGCACTGTATTTCAACTGTATTGTTGTCTTGTTTGTTTAACTAGGAGTCATTCAAACTCCTGTGTCTGTCTCTAAGGATTTTTCCTTACCTTTTTACCTTTTCTACACTTCCTGTACTATTACACTATCCACTCCCATTCCTCTTAATAGAGAAGTGATTGGTCACACACTTCTCACCTCGCTCCAATCCGTGTCTACCACCCTGGGTAGGCGGATTCAGTGACTAGTCTACGTTTTGGGAAGACGCACTTGAGTAGGACCCACCTTCATCAAGTGGCAGTCGAGCATTGTAGACGTTCTTGTTCAATTTTCCTTATCTTTCCCTATATTTAGGACACTGGTGTAGGGGAAGGGGGAATATGGGGCAGGAATTGAGTAAGCCCAGTAAGGGCTGGCTAGCATGTGATTTAGTTGAAGACAGAGAGGGTGAGGAGATGGTTAAAGGTGTTGAAAAGATTGCTAAAGTATGTAAAATTGCTGTGCCGACATGTGGTAGATTACAGCCAGAAAGTTGGCGTAGATTACTGATGGAGAAGAAAGGCAAGCTTGCAAATAATGATTTATTAAAGACAGCTGAAGCATGGTACAGAGTAGCGAAGGCTATTCAGCAAGAAGGTTGGGTTGAGGAAGAAATAATTCACAAGGGTGTGAAATTGTTTGTGTATCATAATAACTGTGTTGCTGGGGCTTTTCCTCAGCCAGCGCCCCAAAATGGCGCCCAGGGGATGTCTATCCCCAAGGTTCAGTCAGCAATGGGAGATTGCCAGCTGACTATGTTCCCCACTCCCAATCCTCCCAACACCCATCCCGTCACCTCCCCCGTTTGCCCGGTCCTGAATTCTGATGGATCTTTCTTTTCCCCTTCTCCTTCCCTAACACTCCCATCATCCTCATCCATTCCTAAGCCACCTTCTGTGTCTAATCCTAACATTTCATCTGCCATTCCTTCCCCGCACTTTCTCTCCGTTGATAATCCTACCCTCCCATCTGCATCTGCCCAGTTAGCTAACCCCTCCTCCCCTGCCACTGTCACTGATCCCACTCCGGCTCCTCCTTCTTCACCCGCCTCTACTGATTCTTCTCCATCCTCTCCCTTGCCCGCCCCTACCACGGCCCAGGTTCCCACCCCCTTTGCTAATCCCTACCCAACTTTCCTGCCCTCTCCAGGTTCCGCCCCAGCCCCCGCCCAGATGGCTTGGCCATACCCCTTCCCATACCCCATGTCCATGCCCTATCCAAATTATCCATACCCCTTTCCCCAAGCCACTCCCCAGGTTCCGGTCATGCCCAGTCCGGTACAGTCTGCCCCGGATGTGCCCACATCCAACATGGCCGCCGCTTCTTCCCTTAACCCCAATGCAACTTCCTTCCCCGCCTCCAATATGGCGGCGCCCATTCATTCAGCACCCCTGATGCCAGTGCTTCCCGGTGATTACCGATCCCAAGACTATGACTCAATGGCGACTCCCGCCTCCGGGACTCCCTCTCATCCCCCGGCTCTGTCACCTCAGGTAATCCCCTCACGCAGAAGGGCCCAGATCATAGAGTTAGATGAGGAAGAGGATGACAGGCTGTCTCAGGATTCATTGGAGGCTGCGAGAGTCTCGACCCACCGCTCTATTGAAGATCCCTTCGGCCATAAGGGTCGGGGAGAACGGGCCCCTCCTAAATATGTTGCCTTTAACCCCACACAAGCTAGTGCTTTAATGAAATCTCTCCCCGACCCAGAGAAGCAGCCTATGCCTTTTTACCGAGGGATAGTTCAGATTCAAAAGACTTATTCCGCCGCCTGGCGTGACCTACTGAGTATTTGTGCTATTAAAGCAGGGGATGCATATTGGCCCAGCATGGCCCGCCACCTCAGTACAGATCTGCTTACAAGTGATGTTGATTACCCCTCCGGAGTAACTTTTTGCAATCAATTAAAAGATTGGGCTAAGGACAAACTTGCAGATCAGGCTGCTGGTCTTACTGATGTTGTGCAAGACAAAGGAGAATCGGTGGAAAGGTTTCATACAAGACTGTATCAAATGTTTACAGATTTGGGATTTGATCTTACTGACAAAATTCATTCACAAATGCTGTCAGGTGCGTTTGTCCAAGGTGTTAAAGACTCCATACGCAAGGGAATCATTGCTGCACGCCCTGAGTATAAGGTTGTTCCTCTGGATACTTTACTCCTAGTTGCTAGAGGTCTGGAATCTGCCCAGACCCCCAGAAGACCCAATCCAGCTCCCATCATGGTGGCCCACCCCTCCCCTGCGCTCAAGGGTGCTAAACTAGAGGACGTTACTTGTTTTAATTGCAAAGCTACAGGACATTATAGAAGTGACTGCCCAGAACCTAAAAGGGAGCCAAAAGATTCCAAAAAGCCGTCAAAGCCTGCCCCGGCCCCCAAGGCCGAGGCAGCGGTTCCACTAATTGTGGAACCTGATGATTAGGAAGTTGGCAAGCCTGTGTCTGTAACCCCTGTCATGGCAGTATCTACAGGGGATAAAGGGGGGGGGGGCACTTGCCACAGTGACTTTACCCATTGAAGGCCAACCTACCACATTTCTTGTTGACACAGGTGCAGCCCGAAGTGTTCTAAGAGAACAAGACCTGCCAGACCCATCTTTCTTGTCAAATATTGATGTCTCCTGTGTTGGAGTGGATGGCCAACCAAGACACAGTCCTCTAACAACCCCACTGCGAGTTGGCACAAGCCTGCTTGCTCGTTTTGTAGTATCCTCCACATGCCCAATTAACCTGTTAGGCGCTGATGTCCTCTCACGCCTGCAGGCATCTATAACCTTCACTCCAGATGGACAAGTAGAAATGTCTACACCTCTATCTGTTTCAGACACCTCAGCCTTGTGCTCCCTACCTCTGATGCTGCAATTAGAAGAACCCCGTAGGGAAGCAGCAGAACCAAGGTCCAATTTCCCAGATGTGCTGAAAACACAGGTGCCTGCTAAGTTGTGGTCCTCAGGCCCAGAGGACATAGGTCATCTAAATGTCCCACCTGTGGTGGTAAAGCTTATTCCAGGAGCTAAGTTACCAAGAAAACCACAATATCCTCTAAAACCAGCACAGGCTGCAGCCATTTCTATCCAAATCAAAGCACTCGTAGAGAAGGGTGCTCTAGTGAAATGCAAATCAGAATGTAATACTCCATTGTTTCCTGTGAAGAAGAAAACTCCAAAAGGTGAGCCAGAGAAGTACAGGATGGTTCAGGATCTCCGTGCTGTCAATGAAGCAACTGTTCTGGACACCCCTCTTGTACCAAACCCTCACACTCTGCTCTCAGGAGTCCCTCCATCTGCAAAGTACTTCACAGTCATTGACCTGGCTAATGCCTTTTTCAGTGTTCCACTGGATCCGTCCTGTCAATACTTGTTTGCTTTCACCCATGAAATGCAACAGTATACATGGACTGTCATGCCCCAAGGAGCACAAAATTATCCAAGCCAATTTGCAAAGGCCATGTGTACCATACTTGACCCATGGCAAGCTGAACACCCAGAAGTTGTTTTGCTCCAGTATGTGGATGATTTACTGCTCTGTGGAGATGATATACCCACTACTGAAAAGTGTTCAATTAGTCTGCTTTGCTATTTGGCAGAGCAAGGATGCAAAGCTTCACTTCTCAAACTGCAGTTCTGCCTACCTTCAGTTATTTTCCTTGGACATTGCTTATCTCAAGGTACCAGACATCTCACTCGGGACCGAGTCAGAGCAGTTCTGGACATTCCACCCCCAAGGACTTCAAAATCTCTTCATGCCTTCTTAGGCCTCATTTCCTACTGTAGAGCATGGATCCCAGAAGCCTCTCTGCTTATGCAACCTCTCTATGATACACTCAAGACAGACCCATTCTGCCTGACCAATGAAGCTCTGGACAATTTCAAATCTCTTAAACGTGCCATTGCTTCTGCTCCTGCCTTGGGCCTACCAGACTATACCAAACCTTTCAAATTATTTGTCTCTGAAAGACAAGGCCATGCTACAGGAGTTCTTACCCAAACGAATGACTTAAGAGGCCGCCAGAGGCCTATTGGATACTTCTCATGCCAACTGGACATTGTGGCCAGAGGGACCCCTTCCTGCCTTAGGGCTGTTTTTGCTGCAAGAGAACTCATTGAAAGAACTTCAGACCTGGTCCTTGGCCACCCTCTGGTTGTTTTGGCCCCTCATGACATCTCGGCCATTATCAACCAAGTCCAGCTCAAGCACGTGTCTCCTGCTAGACACTTGCGTCTGCAATGTCATCTTCTTCTGCCTGACAACATTTCTATACAAAGATGTCAAGTTCTTAACCCATCCACTCTTCTTCCACTCCCTGAGGGGGGTATCTACTATGGGTTTGTCACGGATGAAACCTACATCTACCTTCTCTGTGGATGTATCAAGAAAATAATGCATCCACATTTAACATTTTATAAAGACAAGACACCTCTCTGTGAAGGCCCGGACTATGCCTTCTGTACCATGTGGTACAAGCCAAACATTACTCCTGAACCTTGCTACGAAGATGAGCTCTACCACTGGATTGAAGTGAAGCTCACTGCTCAGGATTTCTATTGTGACTCTGAAGGCAATAGCATGGTCCTGATCCAACTGCCCTCAGAACTTAATTACCTGTACCGCCATTGGGATACTGCTATTCCACATATCCCTGTTACCAAGTTGAAAACAAGATCATGGAATGATCTTGGGCCTATGGCAAAATTATGGGCCACCATGGATGAATCACAGCTACAGGAGAATGGCATTGCCAAATACACAACAACTGATCTTCTTGAAGCATGGCCACGCCATTTCCTGGAAAAAGAATTTAAAGACCTGGTCATAGTGAATGACTATAACCCAGAAACTCCTCATGACTGTTTTGAACAGATGAAAATGGAAACAGTGCACTTACCAACTGTGCATGAGAATCCATTACCAAATCCGGATTTTACCCTGTTTGTGGACGGCTCAAGGTATGCTGATGAAGAAGGAAGATACCACACAGGATATGCCGTAACCACAACAGAGGAAGTTCTCAAGTCATCATCTTTACCGCCAGCAATGTCTGCGCAAGAAGCTGAATTACAAGCCCTGACCTCAGCATGCAAAATTGCAGAAGGAAAGCGTGCCAACATCTATACAGATTCAAGATATGCTCTGGGTGTGGCACATGACTTCGGCCTCATTTGGAAGACAAGGGGATTTCTTACCACTGCCGGTACACCAGTCAAACACAGCTCTGCAATCAAGGAACTAATGGATGCCCTCCTACTCCCTGAAGAAGTGGCCGTTTTGAAAGTCAAGGCACATGGGAAGTTGGATACAGATGAAGCAAAGGGCAACCATTTGGCTGACCAGGCTGCTAAGCAAGCGGCCAGAGATTTGCAGGAAGTGGATGAAGAAGTGTCCGGTCAAGAAGAAGAAATTCCTATCTTTACCTTGCAAACTCTTCCTACTGACCTAAGAATTTTGCGAGAACAGCAAGCTGCAATTACCCCTGAAGAAATCCAGAAATGGAAGAAGAAAGGAGCTGTCCTAAAGGACGGAATTTATTACAACAACTCTAAATTTTGCCTTCCAAAGAATTTATATCCAGCAGTTGTCCAATGGGCACATGGGCCTGCACATCTGTCAAAAGACCTAATGGCCGCCCTCATTCAGAAGTATTATGAAGCACCTGGAATCACAACATTGATCAACAGCTTCTGTAGGGCCTGTGTCATTTGTGCAAAATGCAATCCAGGAAGACCAGTCAAGGTGCCTGCAAAACACTTAGCAAAACCCATGTACCCATTCCAGATAATTCAAATTGACCACATCCAAATGCCCAAGAGTGGGCCTCATGAATACGCACTAGTAATAGTGGATATGTTCTCAGGCTGGCCAGAAGCCTACCCAGTGGCCAATATCACCGCCAAAACAACGGCTAAACGTCTACTTGCAGATATTGTGTGTAGATTTGGACTTCCAGAAGTCATTGAAAGTGATCAGGGCCCAGCCTTTACAGCAACAGTGACTAAAGAAATTTGGACTGCTCTGGGGGTGACCCTAGCCTTTCACACCCCTTACCACCCACAAAGTAGTGGTAAAGTAGAGCGCATGAACGGCACTCTAAAAGCCAGAATGTTAAAAATGTCACAAGAAACAAAGATGCCCTGGCCAGAAAGCCTGCCAATAGCTTTATTCAGCGTTAGGCACACACCTAGAGGGAAGCATTCGTTATCCCCATATGAGATTCTATTTGGGACAGCACCCAGACTAGGTTGTTATTATCCGCAGCAGTTACAGCTTCAATCTGATGTTTTAGTAGACTATGTAACTGAACTTGCAAGTGCCTTGAACAAAATACATGCCCAAGTTTTCTCTTCAATTCCAGATCCTGATTTGGACACAGGTACCCACAACCTGCTTCCCGGAGATTGGGTTCTGGTTAAGAAGTTCGTGCGGAAAAATACCCTGGAACCAAGATTTGACGGGCCATTCCAAGTTCTCCTGATCACCGCAACTTCCGTCAAATTGGCCGGCAGGCCACATTGGATCCACGCTTCCCACTGCAAGAAGTCCCCTGCCCCAGAGGAAGCAGATACCGCACAACCATGTACCTCTGGTACATTGTCTCCTTAATTAGTTTAATTAAGGCCCAGCAAGTAGCCATCACTAAAGATGTTAGTGGGTACACCTTCTGGTATAATTCATCATGTACCCGCGTGGCTACCTATACCTTTGATTATTGTGACATCGTAGAATGCCCATTCCCTACATCACAAATCCAGAATATCTATAGAGATATCCCTCATGCAAAAGACCCATATGTTTGTGTAGTTGACAGACAATGGGGGCACAATTGTGACCATTGGGGGGCGGCGGGATGGAATGCCGGGCCTTCCTGGGGTTACAAGCCAAAAAGTGCCTTATCTAAAGTAGATGATCATGGTAGGTCCCTCCTTCAAAGAATGACTCTGAGAAAGCCTGGAGGAGGCACACCAATGAAACTAATTCTAAATATTGAGCATCCAAGTCCAACAGATGCAGACCGATATGTACTGGGAATGTATTGGAAAAAGGGTTCCTATACTAAATTAGGGCATTTCTACCTTAAAGATATGTGTAATTCTCCTGAGTGGCAAGGAGCTACTCACATGGTCACAAACCCATTAAAACCACACATCCAGTCCTTTAAGGACATGATGGCCATTGCTAACCCCACCTTTGAAGATACTATGGCCGCTGAAACAGGTTTTAATGATGTTAACCTATGGTTAGAATGGATGAAATATAATGCCAATAAGCATAACAAAACCGCATGCTATGTGTGTGGTGGTGCCCGGCCTCATCTGGGCACTGTACCTTCGACCCTACCAGTAGATGTAGAAAATTGTGTTTTGAGTCTTTTTGCCTATCACTACAATTTTAACAGGTCCATATGTCAAGCATGGACAGCAGAGTATCCTCTTCTAGCCAAAGATGTCAAACCCCCTGATGGTATTACCGTATATAAAGGTAATTACACTTGCTATGCCATGTACGATGGTATTGGTAAATTTGTGGGTAACTTTTCCAAAGGTTATTGTGCTACATACAGAACTGTTCCTGTACACTTGCTGCAACATCACACTAGGTCACTAGGAGACATTTACTGGTTGTGTGGGGATTTACAGCTAAGATCCAGAATGGACACGGAGTGGTGGGGGGAGTGTACTTTGGCTAAGGCCATTATGCCCATACACATTATCTCTGACACACACCTCAACACCCATGAGTCCAGCCACACTAAGGTTAAGCGTGAAGCCCCAGTAAAAGGAAGTTTTGATCCTCACATTTACATTGATGCCATTGGGGTGCCTAGGGGGGTACCCAATGAGTTTAAAGCAAGAGATGAAGTTGCTGCAGGGTTTGAATCACTTTTTACCATAGTTACCGCAAACAAGAATTTAAATTGGATAAATTACATTTATTACAACCAACAGCGTTTTGTTAATTACACCAGAGACGCCCTCCAGGGATTAGCCGAACAGTTGCAGGCAACATCCCAAATGGCCTTCCAGAATAGAATGGCCCTAGATATGATCCTAGCCGAAAAAGGAGGGGTATGTAAAATTTTGCCCGACACCATGACATGTTGTACTTACATCCCAGAAAACACAGGCCCTAATGGTAAAGTTACATTAGCCATAGCAAAATTAAATGACCTCTCTGAAGAGTTGAAAATGAATTCTGGGATAAAAGACCCCTGGGACAGATGGTTTGGTTGGATGACGGGTTGGCAAAAGGCTTTAATGCATATTGGTATGGCAATACTAATTTTTCTTTTTATCTTTGCTCTTCTCTTTTGTTGTGTCTTCCCTTGTCTGAGAAAATCCCTCACGAAGACTGTTGACCAAGCGGCACCCACTTTTACACATCTAGAAATTGACGACCAAGATTTCTAGGATCTCAACTCACCCTGTTTGCCGCTGCAATCTATCCCTTTTGATGATAAAGTGCGAGAGTTCTAGGAAGGGACCATCTTAGGGACAGCATCTGTCAGTGAATGGTAAAGGCCCCGTGTGGAGAAGTGGTGGGCAAGCCGCCATGGGCCACCCATGGGTGTGAAGTGTTCGAGAGCCATACTGACGATGAGTTAGCCTATTAGGGTCAGAATTAGGGACAGACTTGCACTTTGCATTAACACCTAGCTAGCGGCCACAGGGTTTCTGTGCCTTTTGGGCTAACACGTCTTCTGGTATTAACAAATAAAGTTTTATCTCTTAGAATCTAACATTTCATAGGGGGGAATGATGTAGAATTATTAAAAATCTTTATTGAACTTGTATTGAATTATTGCACTAACTCCGTTTTAACCTGATACTGTGACAAATCCTCCATTTTGTCCTCATAACCTGACTTCTACATTTCAAAACTATATTACATGACAGAATTTCCCAGCACATCTAACACAATAGACAAAGACTGTTATTTTCCATAAAGACATGACTACCCAGGAACTGCTGAATTTCCCCCTAACCCGCAACATAGTATATTTGAAGGCCATGAGAACACTGTAGTAATGAAATGTTCGATTCATAAGAGACCTTGCACCTGACCACAAGACCTGACATCACTGACTGTGTAAAATGACGCTCAAGCCCCCCTTTCCACCGAGTAAACCTCATGCTAAGGGAGATGGCGCTTGAGCCCCTTGTCCCCACCCGTGTCCAAAACAATACCACCTCTCGGTGGGTGGACACGAAGCTAACCACTTAGTTTTTGAGCCAATTAATTATATTGATAGGTGGACACTAATCCAGACACTTAACAATTAATCCAATTAATGATGTTTATTTACTGATATCATGATAATCAATGATGACGCAAAATGCCTCTTAAAAGGGCCTGCGCGCCCGCTCTTGCTTCACTTGCCAATAAATTTCCTCGAAGTTATTTTAACCTGAACTCCGTGTGTCAGACTGAATTACTTCAGCGTATATACGCAATTCAATTCTCTTTAATTTGGACAGGAACAGATAGACATTTAAACATTTTGGTTTACTGAAAAAGTACCATAACACCATTCGGGATGAAAAACGCCCCGGCAACCTTTCAGCGGATGGTAGATCGGTTATTGGACGGGTTCCAGGAATATGCATGCGCATACCTGGACGACATCGCCATATATAGCCAGACCTGGGCAGAACACCTGCAACACATAGGAGCTATTCTTGATCGTATCGGGGAGGCAGGGTAACGATGAAATCTAGCAAGTGCCATATAGGGATGGCAGAAGTGCAGTACTTGGGCCACCGGGTGGGGAGCGGGCAACAGAAACCCGAAACAGCCAAAATTGAAGCCGTAGCCAAATGGCCCACCCCTAGGACAAAGACCCAAGTGCTAGTGTTTCTAGGTACTGCAGGGTACTATAGAAAATTTGTGCCCGATTATAGTGCCCTGGCCAAACCCTTGACTGACTTGACCCGCAAGAACCTTCCTCGACAGGTTGTCTGGGCCCCAGAGTGTGATCAGGCATTCCAGCAACTAAAGACTGCTCTAACTAATGCCCCTGTACTTTCTGCTCCTGATCCAACTAAAAGATTTCTTGTCCACACAGACGCTTCAATGTTTGGATTGGGAGCAGTGCTGAGCCAAGTTGGAGCAGATGGCGGAGAACATCCTGAGCTTACCTGAGCCGAAAGTTATTGCCACGTGAAGTAAGCTACGCCGCCATTGAGAAGGAATGCCTGGCCGTGGTGTGGGCTCTCAAAAAGTTGCAGCCGTATTTGTATGGACAACCTTTTTCCTTACTCACAGATCACAACCCATTGGTGTGGCTGAACTGTGTGGCCAGGGACAATGCCAGGCTGCTGCGCTGGAGTTTGGCGCTGCAGCCTTTTGACTTTACAATTCATTACCGGCCAGGGAAGCAGAATAGCAACACCGACGGGTTGTCCAGACAAACTGAACTTGAAAAATGATCTGTGAGTACTCCTCCGGACATCCCCAAGCCGATCCGTTAGGATCAGACTGTGTATGCCGGTTTGGTTCTGGGGGAGCATTGTGGCAAACCTAGCCACTTCAGACTATAGAACTGTGACTCTAAAGGTTGTCCTAAACACTGCTGCCATATTATGTGTAAATGTACTTTGCATTCTGTATTGAAATGTATGTTTGCCTGTAATCCTTCTAGCATTCGTATGCTAGCAGCAGTTGACTCCCAGAACTGTGTTTCGTCCGGTTACTGGGGGATTTGGGATATTGCCTTACTTTTCAGCGCTGACTGTGGATTACCTTTAATACCAGCGGAGATCGTGGGATTTAATATTGCCGCTCCGCTACACGTATATTATCAAAATCTGTAATAAAGAGATCTATTTTAGAGTATACTCTATGAACCTCCTCTCATAAGCATCTATCTGTAATATTAAGACTAGTTTTGTCCATCTTCACATCTGTCACCACGTTCATATCACAGCTATTAATAGTATTCCTTTCTGAATTTTAGAAATCTTGAAAAATATTTTTCTAAGGAAACGTTGGGAGTATAGATTCGGTGCATAAATATTTACTAAGGTATAAAATTGTATTATTGATTTTGCAAACAATTATAAGATATCTGCCTTCAAAATCTTTTTGTTTCAGTATCAACTCAAATTTCAATCGTGCTGATATTAAAATCGCTACACCCCGTTTCTTCTTATTTTGAAACTGAATGTATAAAAATACTAAAAGAGAAGTCCTGCGCTCACTCGCATCACTCCTGGGTGGAAGCAACGACCACAGCACAGCATCAGCCCCAATATATAGTAAAAACCAAAGACCAAAGTTTTTCTGCTAAAGGGACAGAACAACTGCACCATATCAAAGGGACGATGGACGGGGCCATGTACCATCAATTCTTGGGTGAGAACCTCCTTCCCTTAGCCAGGACATTGAAAATGGGTCGTGGATGGGTATTCAAGCATGACAATGACCCAAAACAGACAGCCAAGGCAACAAAGGAGTGGCTCAAGAAGAAGCACAAAAAAGTCCTGGAATGGCCTAGCCAGTCGCCAGACCTTAATCTCATAGAAAATCTGTGGAGGGAGCTGGAGGTTTGAGTTGCAAAACATCAGCCTCGAAATCTTAATGACTTGGCTCCAAGTCTCCTCTAATCTGCAAAGAGAAGTTGGTCAAAATCCCTCCTGAGATGTGTGCAAACCTACAAGTAATGTTGGACCTCTGATTGCCAACAAGGGTTTTGCCACAAAGTACTAAGTTGAAGGGGTCAATTACTTATTTCACTCATTGACATGCAAATCAATTTATAACTTTTTTGACGTGTTTTTCTGGATTTTTTTTTTCATTATTCTGTCTCTCACTGTTAAAATACACCTACCATTAAAATTATAGACTGATCATTTCTTTGTCAGTGGGCAAACATTCAAAATCAGCAGGGGATAAAATACTTTTTTCCCTCACTGTACATGGTTACAATGTTTTCCTGTGCTTGGAACTTTGTATGTATAAAAAATAGTGTAACGGAGCTTCCTGTACCCCGGTTGGGTACCTCCGCCGACGGATGCTCCCAGTGCTCACCGAGGACTCCAAGCACTCCACCAGACACCATCAGCACAGCAGTCCCCACATCCGGGGTTACAAAGTATGCAAGCCAATAAAAACAATGTGATAAGGAATGACACTGCCACATACAGTACACAATCCCTCCTCTCTGCCTGTGATACAATTAAGGCAGATAAAGCTGTAGCGGAGCGGCAATATTAAATCCCAAGATCTCCGCTGGTATTAAAGGTAATCCACAGTCAGCGCTAAAAGTAAGGCAATATCCCAAATCCCCCAGTAACCCCCCAGTAACCGGACGAAACACAGTTCTGGGAGGTCTTTATTCACAGCTTCCAGTATTTATGCAAGTCCCCATGCAAGGGGTTTCCTTACTGACATAGCAGGGGTAATACAGTGAGGGACTACATGGGGGACTTAGCGTTTGGAGCAATTCTCCCATCAGGCACTGCTGCACGAGAGGGATACTCCCACTGAAATACACCGTTAAGTGGATTATCCCTCCGTGCAGCAGAACCGGCATTTTACATTTAAATTCACCACTTGTACAATATTCATGTTATTCTGATGAACGGACGTTCAGTAGATAGCTGGGGTCTGAGTGCACCTTTCGTGAGAGTACCGCTCAGATCACAGCTAAAACAACCAAACGCCGCACGAAAAACACTTTATTATTAAGGTCGTCTAAAAGTACCGAACACCGATGGGGAACCACAATAGGAGAAGACCGGAGCTCCTGAACGGCCTGGAAGTACAGCGGTGTTCGTGCCGTCGAGTAGCTGTTTTCAGTTCCAGGCACTCGACGACAAAACACCGCTGGGGAGACAAAGGATCCAAGATTTGGTAGTCGAACGACGGACACCCAGGAAAGCACTTAACTACCGATTGCAACATTGTAATTGGTGCCACACGACCCTCAGTGTGTGGGCTTGGGTTCGGTACTTAGTTCGTTTCACGAACAGCCGGTAAATTTGCTGTTCGTGAAACAACCATGTAAACTATAGCGGCTTTCGGCTGCTAGCATACGAATGCTATAAGGATCACAGGCAAACATACATTTCAATACAGAATGCAAAGTACATTTAAACATAATATGGCAGCAGTGTTTAGGACAACCTTTAGAGTCACAGTTCTATAGTCTGAAGTGACTAGGTTTGCCACAAAAGCATTAACTTAATTATCCCCAGGCAGAAAGACACACACATTTCTATAAAGTCCAATAAGTACCCCAAAACACAACATATCCCCATTAATCTTACATCTGGTTGCAGATCTGCTGTAGAGAGAATGGATCACCTACCTCCTCCTCCTGGCATTCCTGTGGTGTTGGGTGGGGATCTGGACCAGCCGTCCAGCATCTCTGTAGGTCTGGTGCAGAGACCGCAGTCCCATCTGCACCATTGGGGTCAGGGGTGCTGTTACCCTGTAGTTGGTGAGGAGGATCAGTTGTCTCCTCTCCCGGTATCTCCGGCTGCTGTTGGAGAGAGAGACCAGTTGTCTCCTCTTCCTGCAAGGCACACTGCCGCTGGGGAGTGAGACTGGTTGTCTCTACTCCCTATAGGATACACTGCCGCTGGGGAGGGAGACCGGTTGTCTCCTCTCCCGGAAACTCACCCTGCCGCTGGGGAGGGAGGACAATGCTCTCCTCTCCCTGTGACTGTCTGCCACTGGGGAGAGAGACCGGTGGTCTCCTCTTCCTGCAAGGTACACTGCCACTGGGGAGGGAGACCGGTTGTCTCCTCTCCTTGAAACTCACCCTACTGCTAGGTAATGAGACCAAAATTGATAAGTACCCAAAAACACAACATATCCCCAATAATAATACATCCCCTTATAGCCCTAATCCGGGTGAACAACATATCCATACATGCACAATTACATAATTAGTGCAAATTAAAGGACCACTATAGGCACCCAGACCACTTCAGCTCAATGAAGTGGTCTGGGTGCCAGGTCCAGCTAGGTTTAACCCTTTTTTCTATAAACATGTTTATAATAGGGTTAATCCAGCCTCTAGTGGCTGTCTCATTGACAGCCGCTAGAGGCTCTTCCGCGCTTCTCACTGTGATTTTCACAGTGAGAAGATGCCAGCGTCCATAGGAAAGCATTGAGAATACTTTCCTATGGACTGGCTGAATGCGCGCGTGGCTCCTGCCGCGCATGCGCATTCAGCCAAGGAGGAGGAGAGAAGGAGAAGGAGAGTCCCCCGCCCGGCGCTGGAGAAAGAGGTAAGTTTAACCCCTTCCACCCCCTAGAGCCCGGCGGGAGGGGGGCCCTGAGGGTGGAGGCACCCTCAGGGCCCTATAGTGCCAGGAAAATAAGTATGTTTTCCTGACACTATAGTGGTCCTTTAAGAAAAGCAATTCAAAATATATGTATTTATTTGTCCTGATTTACAGAGTACATCATGTGTCTAGGATTTCATTCTGGTAGTCACAGGTCAGAAAACACAATATTTTTTATTAACAATAATAAACAATTATTGTGTATTTGTACATGTGTTATTACTGTTATAAATTTGAATACCAGGAGGTACCTGAGGAAGTCCTTTGTGGACGAAACGCGTGGGACCTGGTACTATAATAGCTTATATTTTTATACTTATTTTAATAAAGAAGGAATCTTTCTACTCTACAACCCTGAGTCTGACTCTGTCATCTTCGGAACAGAATTAGTGTTTTTTACCACCCATCTACATCAGGGGAGGCACCCTTGGGCGATATTCTTTCATCCTTCTTGTGAGTCATATTCTACATAGTGCATTTACACTTTATCAACAGTGTTACACTATTATTTGTTTTGTATTCATATTGCAGATCTGCAACTGTTTTCTCCTTTGTTAGTATACATACGGTATTTAAAGGGATTATTGCTGGGAAATCCCTGGAGGAAGCTGTCATCACTATCCATTGAGATAAGTGCTGCTTTTCCACTTTCTATTACATTCAGGTGCTAAGTGATTGTTTTTTCTTGTATATATACTTGGCATCCTCTGTTATGTATAAGGAATAGAAAGGAATCTCCATATTATAACAAGAGGAGGATCATATTTTAGGGTTTTATTCACTGATCAGTGAATTGATAACCATATGCAAAATTTATAAAACTGAGTTAGTTTTTCCTAAGAGCAATTTTGTTACCAACTTTATAAACGCTCATTGCTCTGGTTCTATCTCATTAACAGACACTCCGATAGAATATTTCTTGTTTATTATGCTATATTTAGAACTGAACTTTATAATTTCTTTCTAAAAGACATATTTTATTGGGTAGCATTAATTTATACAATTATTGAAATTATGTAGAGGTTATTTGGTTTGCTATAAATGATTATTTCAAATGCCATAACATTCTGAATATGTCATAACTTTTTATTTGTAGCTTTGAAAAACATAGTAGTGAATTTATTACATACAATTTAAACTGATTCCAGTATCCAGACAAAAGTATTTCTTATTATAATTTTTATATATTTTACATCACTATGCAAAGGGTATAGAAAATAAATATTGCAAATAAATGGTGACAAACTAAGCTGCAAAAGGAACAAATGGTGACTATAATCCTGCATTTTAGATATTCATAACTCTTATCTTTTGTTAATGATTACACAGGTAATAGGTAATATGTAGCATGTCAGAACGGAGGATGTACCATATGTGCTGTCTGTATGTATCTAAACAAATATATACAGGCTATACGTTGGAAAATACAGTGGTACCTCGGTTTACAAACACCTCGTTTCACATAATTTCCACTTTACAAATGAAAATCCATTGAAAATAAATGCCTCGGTTTACAATTTTTTTTCGCAATACAAAGCAAGTATCCCCAGGATGCATTGCGCCTGGGAGGTTTATAGCGCCGCCCTCGTGCATGCTGGAGTCTGTGGGTAGCACGTGGCGTCGAGTGTGGAGGTGTTAGAGCGGCTTTTGCATCGAGTTTTGGAGCCATTCTGGAATTTCTTTGCAGTGGTTTTGGGACTTTTTTAAAACTTTTTTTGGTGCATTTCTCAAGCTGTGGAAAGGTAGGGAGCTGAGCTTTGTCGTTTGCATGCCTTTTATTGTGTGTTCTGCATTGTGGGCTGGTTTCCATGCCAGCTCATTTTTACTTTTTTTTTTTTTTTTTTACCTCCAGAACGGATTAATTGGTTTTCAATGCATTCCAATGGAAACCACGTTTCGGTTTACAAATTTTTCGCAATACAAAACGTCCGGGAGAACGCATTCAATTTATAAACCGAGGTACCACTGTATAACTGTATGGTAAACAAGTGAAATACAGTGATGCAAACTATTGTTCAAGCTGCATATTATGAAGGTTGAGTACATTGCTGTAAAGCAGGGTTGCCCAAAAGGGAGATCCTCAGATCTTGTAGAACTACAACCCCCATGATGCTTTGCACGCCTTTAGAATGACAAAGCATCAGGGAAGCTGTAGTTTTAAAACATCTGGGGATCTCCCTTTTGGACACCCCTGATGTAAAGAGAGGAAACATTGGCACATTGATGCACTTTGATAAGTGTAATAATTTGGGTCATAGTTTGGGACATGTAATTTTAGATATTTCTTGAAAAACTAGACAAAAGAGCAGGCGAGTCTGATAGGGAGAATAATGGAATTCCAAAAGAGTTTTGCAGTCCTAGAGAAGTAATATAATTGAGAGTAAGTGTTACAGGTGCAAACAGATGCGAAGCAAAAGAGCATTAGTAACAAAACACTGAGAAGTCCCATGATATCAACGAATCATGCTGAAATAAACAGAATTAGACACAGTTTTATTTATCCTTTGGACCGATGACTATCCACAAAAGTATTCACTCAGAAATCACTTCAAGACTATGTTATGTAAAAATAATCTTATAATTGACAATAAATATATATTTTATGATTCAGGCCTGCTTTTTCTAATACAAGGAAAACTATAAAAGACAGAAGCCCACAATGGGCATGCTGGTGCATGAGCCAAAGGTTCACCATGGCGTGGTGCTCTGAGGGACAGCACTACCATAAGGCGACGCAGCTGGACACCAAAATAGGAAATACATTAAGGAAAAACAAAAAAATCCTGGTGGTCTGGTGGTGGAGTGCATGGTCTGCACTTTTAGCTAGTGCAGACTATATTAATCATTCTCTTGCAGTTTCAGCACTTTGTGAGGAGCTAAGCACTGTTTTCACAGGACTTCGCAGCCCGAACACTGACTTCTTCACTGAATGTCAGACCAGAAGGAGTGATTAATATAATTTACACCAGGTGAATGAACAGACTATGCACTCCACCCCCAGACCACCAAGTAATTATTATTATTAAGACCACTGGTCCAACAACAATTTATTATTAACTCCTGTAGACCTCCAGGGATTCATTATGAACCCCCACTGGCCCACCAGGGAATATAGCCTCCTCTCTGCAAAAAAAAGGTAAGAAGGGAAAAGTTTTCTTTCCCATACAGTTTGGCATGTTTAATTGCATTGTTGGCACTTTGAGAAATAAGCTGGTTTCCAGTTGCAGTGTGAGCACCCTAGCTCACAAAGGTACGCAATAACTGTTCTAGAAAGACTTGGCTGCAGGCCTAATTATGCATACATCTTATAAAACAAAGCAGAAAGTAAAGTTTCCACCCATTCTGGAATATTTTATGTCCAGCTCATTGTAATGCTAGAATCGAATCTTCCTAATATTTTTTTATTTTTTTTTGCACAACAAAACGAGATGCAACCATCACGCACAATGTAGAACATAATGTTCATCTGTGGATCTGGGCATTTCTATGACTGTATCCGACATACAAAGGTCAGTGAATAGCTTAATTTCAAATTGAGTATGCTAATTACTGGAACACCAATTACAAGAAAATCCTCAGTACATCTGTCTAAAATGTCACATCTGTAGATAATATATCATTGCATTTCAGAACACATTGTTAATATTTACTTTTAACACTGAGTGAACTGTAATAAAATTATGCAATTAAAATCAAGAAATGGTAAAAAACAAAAACAAATACAGAAGATAATAATAACTTGTGCGTGTTGCTTTGCAAAGTAAGATTATGTCATAGTTAAAAGAATAAAAGAAAGATTACAAACACTGTTGCCTTTTGAGTATCAGCTCTACATATTTCCTTTAGGAACTGTGTAGTATGGAATGACAGACAATAAAGATATGAAACACTATCATGTTGTGGTGCTGTGGCTTAGTTGGTTAAAGCGCCTGTCTAGTAAACAGGAGATCCTGAGTTCAAATCTCAGCAGTGCCTATTTTTTTTAAATTAGAGGGACAAAGGTTTAAAAATAATATCAGGAAGTATTAAAGGGACACTATAGTCACCTGAACAACTTTAGCTTAATGAAGCATTTTTTGTGTATAGAACATGCCCCTGCAGCCTCACTGCTCAATCCTCTGCCATTTAGTAGTTAAATCCCTTTGTTTATGAACCCTAGTCACACCTCCCTGCATGTGACTTGCACAGCCTTCCATAAACACTTCCTGTAAAGAGAGCCCTATTTAGTTCTTTATTGCAAGTTCTGTTTAATTAAGATTTTCTTATCCCCTGCTATGTTAATAGCTTGCTAGACCCTGCAAGAGCTTCCTGTATGTGATTAAAGTTCAATTTAGAGATTGAGATACAATTATTTAAGGTAAATTACATCTGTTTGAAAGTGAAAACAGTTTTTTTTTCATGCAGGCTCTGTCAATCATAGCCAGGGAAGGTGTGGCTAGGTCTGCATAAACAGAAACAAAGTGATTTAACTCCTAAATGACAGTGAATTGAGCAGTGAATTTGCAGGGGAATGATCTATACACTAAACTGCTTTATTTAGCTAAAGTAATTTAGGTGACTATAGTGTTCCTTTAATTTACTGAGAGGGTAGTAGATGCATGGAATAGCCTTCCAGCTGAAGTGGCAGAGGTTAACACAGTAAAGGAGTTTAAGCATGCGTGGGATAGGCATAAGGCTATCCTAACTATAAGATAAGGCCAGAGACTAATGAAAGTATTTAGAAAATTGGGCAGACTAGATGGGCCGAATGGTTCTTATCTACCGTCACATTCTATGTTTCTAATTTACTTTTTAAAATATTATTAAATAAAGTATAAATGGCATACTTCAATATTTCTGTTTTATTATACCATTGTACAGCGCTACGGAATCTGATGGCGCTATATAAATAAAATAATAATAAAATAATATTGAATTGAGTTTAAAAAAAAAAAAAACAAAGCAAAACAAAAAACATTTAGGAAAACGGGAAGGATATTTAAGAACCAATTGAAGTGTGAATTTAGTTACAATAGTGAAGCCAAAATCTGTGCTTTTATCATTAACAGCTTCCTTTTTAAATAACTGTTATTTAAAAAGAACAAATCTAAAATTAAGATGGTGGACTCCTACTACGTTGGTCACACAGCATGCATTGCAATCAACACATCAAACAGATGACAAAACCACTCAGGTGACACAGAAAAACAGCATTTCGTCCGGAAACAAAACACTTGGCACAGCCAACATATTGCTAACTATAAATGACACATCAATATTTTGGCCAGTAAGCTCTGAATTTACTTTATACATAGAATGAATCTAACGTTGTTTCCTGGAATTAAATACACTTATTTATAAAATATTCTGAGTATAATTGCAATGGGTATTTTTATGAAAACGGTTAGTGTTATTCAGACCTTTATTTGGAATTCTGAAAATCTCAATTTATTTTGTAGTATGAAGATGTTTTTGGAACAAGAATTTACCTTTCTTTGATATGACATTTTATCAAATGATGATCTAACATCATATACACACTCAAGATATGTTTTCTTTAAAACTGTGATAATTTGTTGCTGCATTAGTCATCCTAGCTGTAATTATTATTATTATTATTATTATTATTATTATTGCCATTTATATAGCGCCTACAGATTCCGTAGCGCTTAACAAATGTTAAAATGGACAAACAAAGAAAAACTAGCTCAATATGTAATCTTGCAGGGTTATTGACTAACGTGAGAATTATTCAGGAATTCAAAGGCGATTCACAGTAAATTTGTATCTTTTGGCCTTAAATGTGACATTCCCCTTGATTTCACTTTGAAATCACATCAATTCTCACTTTAGTGAATAATTCTGTAAATATCCAGATTCAATAAGAAATCTACAGTGCGGGTGTAATATACTGCATACTGTCATATCAGCTAATTGTAGATTCTGTATTACCAGATAGGTGATTAGGACATTTGTGTGAGTGACACTTTGGCAGTAACTTTTAATTTAAAAAAAAAAAAAAAATTAAGACTATGTCCTCTTGTTATGGTAGTTTTTCTTCTTTTAAATACAGTCTCCTCCTTTACTGTGTTGATTCCCTTTATGTATTTAAATGTTTCTATCATATCCTCCCGTGTCTCGTCTTTCCTCCAAGCTATACATGTTAAGATCCTTTAACCTTTCCTTGTAAATGGAGAAAAATAGTGAAATATCAGCACATGGTTCTTGTGTTTCCACAGTTATAAGTAGACCCATGTACTCTATGTAATTAGGAAGAGACGAGTGTGATATTATTTGGGACTGTTTGTCTTTTGTTGATATCAGTGCTAATACTAAACAATTGCTTGTTTCAAAGAATAACTGAGAACATGTCTCAGCAACAAGACTTATTTTTTTTTTTATGTTTGTCCTTACAAAGTAGCTGTTGCTTCCCACACATATCCATTTTTATCTTTGGTTTATTAATAGGCATTCTGATTCTTTGAAATGCTACTTTAAGGTTATCTGTCACATAGTGCAGCAACAATATGTTTTCTTGCACTTTAAATAAAAATAATGGCTTCTATCTAATTAGAATTACATTGTTACAAACTTGAACAGGTTTGCAATTATTTTTGAGTAAAGCGATTTAGAGTCAAACATCCTTTTCTAAATATAGACCTCCGTTTAATAAGCTTTCAAAATACTGTTAGAAAGAAAAAAAGATTTATCTACAAAAATTCCTGTCGACATTAATGGTGCCTTCTGTAGATAAGTCGTTTGTAAAGTGTTCAATAGTGATGTCCCGAACTGTTCGCTGGCGAATAGTTCCTGGCGAACATCGCTTGTTCGCGTTCGCCACGGACGGCGAACACATGCGCTGTTCGGTCCGCCCCCTATTCGTCATAATTGAGTAAACTTTGACCCTGCCTGTACCTCACAGTCAGCAGACACATTCCAACCAATCAGCAGCAGACCCTCCCTCCCAGACCCTCTGTAACGAGAATATACCCCTACACGCAGGATCCAGCTAAACAGAAGGCAGTACCGAGGAGAGATACGTCTACCGGACCTTAGAATGGCCGGACTCGATGTATATAGGAGAAGTACAGAGTCAGGAACAATCCGAGGTCAAGGGCACAAAGAGACAGCGTAAACGAGGACAAGCCGGGGTCTGGTACACAGGAAACAGCAAGCCGGCAAACAGAACAGACAAGGATAAAGCGAAAACGAAGTCAGAATACAAAGCCAAGGTCAAATACGGAGGAACACAACAAGCGCTAAGGGGAACTGAAACAGAAACCACAATAGGGCAAGGAACTAAGGGAAAAGGGTAAGTATAAATAGGTTCAAAACTAATGTGATTGGCTCCTGTCACTTCCACACCCCCAAAAGGTAAGTGTATGGGGTGTGTGGGATGACAGGGGCCAATGGGAGCCTTTTGGCAATTTAGGCTCCCACTGTCTCTTTAAGAGCGCGCCCGAGACTTAGATTCAGACGGGACATGTGACCGCATCTCGCGGTCACTGCCCGCCTTCCTGTCTGAAGCGTCGGATGAGCCGCGCGCGGCTCGTGCAGCCGCAGGACCGCGCGCGGCTTGAAGAGAGGACCGCGGCCGGCCCCTGGGAAAGGTGAGGACCGCGGCCGGCCCCTGGGAAAGGTGAGTAAAAGGTGAGTACCCCCCCCCTGAGGACACGCCCCCCGGGCGGGCAGGACTAGGTCGGGCAGGAAAACGTGAATGGAAAGAACGCACAAGGCGGGGAGCATGAACAGCATCAGCAGAAATCCAACTGCGCTCCTCAGGCCCATAACCCTTCCAATGTACCAAGTACTGAAGCCGACCCCTAAGGAAACGAGAGTCAAGAACAGCAGACACTTCGAATTCCTCATGACCCTCCACAGAGACAGGAGGGGGAGGAGGAGCATGCCGGGTATAGCGGTTGTGCACGTAAGGTTTCAACAACGAGGTGTGAAAAACATTAGGTATGCGCAGATTCTTAGGCAGACCCAAGGCATAAGAAACGGGATTAACCTTATGTATAATACGATAAGGACCAATGAAGCGGGGAGCCAATTTCATAGAAGGCACCCGGAGGCGAATATTCCGCGTGGAAAGCAAAACTCTGTCCCCCACAACATAGGAAGGAGCCGCTCTGCGATGCTTGTCAGCCTGAGCCTTCTGGCGAGCAGCAGAGTCAACCAAAGAACGCTGAACCTGCTCCCAAGTATTACGCAAACCAGCCAAATACTCATCCAGAACTGGCATGCCCTGTGAGGAGAATGCAGCCGGGAGAACAACGGGATGCTGGCCATAGACTACGTAAAAAGGGCTTTTGCCGGAAGAATCATGAGTGGCGTTATTCCGAGCAAATTCAGCCCAAGGAAGCAGGTCAGACCTATTGTCCTGATGGTGAGACACAAAACAACGGAGGTACTGCTCCAGAGACTGGTTGGCACATTCAGCAGCTCCATTAGACTGGGGATGGTAAGCGGAAGAAAACAAGAGAGAAATACCCATTTCTGTACAAAAGGCTTTCCAGAACCTGGAAATAAATTGGCTACCCCTATCGGACACAATAGATAAGGGAATGCCATGTAACCGAAATACTTCTCTAGCGAAGATAAGGGCCAGTTCCTTGGATGTGGGCAACTTGCGAAGAGACACAAAGTGAGCCATTTTGGAAAACCGGTCAACTATCATCAGGATGACTGTGTTACCATTCGAAGGGGGTAATTCAACAATAAAATCCATAGATAGGTTGGACCAAGGCCTCTCAGGAACGGGTAACGGATGCAACAGCCCACAATGAACTCTACGAGAGGATTTCATACAGGCACAAGTAGTACAAGCACTTATATAGTCAGTGACATCCCTTCGTAAGGAATCCCACCAAAAATACAGAGAAACAGCTGACACTGTTTTGGAAATACCAGGATGTCCAGCAGTCTTAGTATCATGATATAGTGACAGAATATCCCGTCTCTCGGGAACGTCAACAAACAATTTATCATTAGGCCTCTCGCTAGGTGCCATGCTTTGTTTCGCTTGTATGGCCTGCAAGAGGGACGAGGAAATAGACAATACAGTAGTTGCTATTATCCTGTCTGGGGGAATGACAGGAGTAACATCAATCTCCTGTTTGTCAATAGTTTCAAACAGTCTGGACAAAGCGTCCACTTTAGTGTTCCGATCACCTGGCCTATAGGTGATTATATAATTGAAATGGGTCAAGAACAGTGACCACCTAGCCTGCCTGGAAGACAATCTTTTAGCTTCGCTAAGGTAGGACAGGTTCTTATGATCCGTAAATATGAGGATGGGATCCTTAGTGCCTTCTAACAAATGTCTCCATTCTTTGAGTGCTAAAATGATAGCAAGGAGTTCGCGATTACCCACATCATAATTCTTCTCTGCTTTGGACATTTGTTTAGAAAAGAAGCCACAAGGATGCAATGGCTTTTCAGGAGACTCTATTTGAGATAAGACAGCGCCTACCCCGATATCTGAAGCATCAACTTCAAGTATATAGGGCAATGAGGGGACAGGATGCTGTAAAATAGGTGCAGAGGCGTACGTAGTCTTAAGAAAGTCAAAAGCTTGAAGTGCCTCGGTAGACCAGACACGAGTATTGCCATCCTTTTTTGTCATACGAGTAATAGGTGCTACAATAGACGAAAAACCTTTGATAAAACGTCTATAATAATTAGAGAAACCCAGAAAACGCTGGATGGCTTTTAGACCTTGCGGCAGAGGCCATTCTATGACAGCAGCGAGCTTCCGGGGATCCATACGAAAACCCTTAGCGGAAATCAAATACCCCAAAAACTGGACTTCGGATTGGTCGAATATACATTTTTCTAGTTTACAATAAAGACCATTAGCAAGAAGGGTCTTCAGAACTGTCGTAACATGTCTGTGATGAGTGTGTAAGTCTGTAGAATATATTAAAATGTCGTCCAAGTACACAATAACAAATGAGTGAATAAAGTCTCTTAAGACATCATTAATAAATTCTTGGAATACTGCTGGGGCATTGCAAAGCCCAAATGGCATGACGGTATACTCATAATGACCTGACCTAGTGTTGAAGGCTGTCTTCCATTCGTGGTCCTTTTTTATACGTATCAAATTGTATGCTCCTCTAAGATCTAATTTGGTGAATACCGTAGCATGTTTGAGCCTGTCAAACAATGCTGTTATTAATGGTATAGGGTAAGCATTTTTGATGGTGATTTTATTAAGACCTCTATAATCAATGCAAAGTCTTAAATCACCTTCTTTTTTTGATACAAAGAAGAACCCCGCTCCAGCCGGAGAAGAGGATCTCCTAATAAATCCCTTGTCTAATGATTCTTTAAAGGACCACTCTAGGCACCCAGACCACTTCAGCTTAATGAAGTGGTCTGGGTGCCAGGTCCAGCTAGGGTTAACTAATTTTTTTATAAACATAGCAGTTTCAGAGAAACTGCTATGTTTATCAATTAGTTAAGCCTTCCCCTTTTTCCTCTAGTGGCTGTCTCACTGACAGCCGCTAGAGGCGCTTGCGTGATTCTCACTGTGAAAATCACAGTGAGAGCACGCAAGCGTCCATAGGAAAGCATTATGAATGCTTTCCTATGAGACCGGCTGAATGCGCGCGCAGCTCTTGCCGCGCGTGCGCATTCAGCCGACGGGGAGGAACGGAGGCGGAGAGGAGGAGGAGAGCTCCCCACCCAGCGCTGGAAAAAGGTAAGATTTAACCCCTTTCCCCTTTCCAGAGCCGGGCGGGAGGGGGTCCCTGAGGGTGGGGACACCCTCAGGGCACTCTAGTGCCAGGAAAATGAGTATGCTTTCCTGGCACTAGAGTGGTCCTTTAATGTATTCCTCCATAACACGGTTTTCTTGAACCGATAGAGGGTACATCCTGCCCTTGGGAGGTATAGTGCCAGGCAACAAGTCAATAGCACAATCGTAGGGTCTGTGAGGCGGTAATTTGTCAGCCTCTTTTATCAAAGACAGTCTTTAGAGATAAATACTGAGAGGGTATAGTCGTAGACAAAGGAGGAATGGTAGGAACATTAATAGTATTCACAGGCGTGACTTCAATAGTACAAGACTCGTGGCAGGCTTCACTCCATGATTTTATCTGCCCTGTCTCCCAGTCAAAAATGGGATTGGGGTACGTAACCATGGATACCCTAACACTAATTGTGAAGAGGGAGAGGTGATGACCTGGAACCGAATGGTTTCATAGTGTAAAACCCCTGTGTACATGTGTAACGGTGCAGTCTCATGGGTAACTACTGGAGAAATTAATGGTCTACCATCTATGGCCTCAACGGCCAAGGGTATCTCCTTCTCTCTGATGGGAATGTTGTTTTTCTTTACAAAACCGGAGTCTATAAAATTTTCAGCTGCCCCGGAGTCAACCAGAGCGTATATGTTTTCAACTATACAACTCTCTCCCATATGTAAAGAAACAGGGAGAAGCAGTCGGTTAGGAGGCAATGTAGGAGACTTAGAAATCACACCCAAGGCCAGTCCCCTATAAGGTCTTAGGTGCGAGAGTTTTCCGGGAGCGAAGGACATTCCTTTACCATATGGTCTCTCTTACCACAATATAGGCAGAGTCCCTCCCTTCTCCTATGTAATTTCTCCGTATCTGAGAGTTTGGCAACCCCTAATTGCATAGGTTCCTCTTCAGATACTTTAACACTCTCCGGTATATTAACTCTGGGGTTAATAGGTGTAACAAAACGTCTATTTCTGTTCTTAGTATAGAGCCTGTCACGAATCCTATTATCTATATCGATGAGGTAGTCAATAAGGTCCTCTAAGGCAATAGGAAGCTCCTTAGCTGCTACCTCATCCAATATAGAGTCTGATAAACCTTCCATGAAGGCCGTAGTTAACCCATTGTTGGTCCAATCTACCTGTGAGGCAAGCGTACGAAACT
Organism: Pelobates fuscus; assembly: GCF_036172605.1. Classification (NCBI taxonomy): domain Eukaryota; kingdom Metazoa; phylum Chordata; class Amphibia; order Anura; family Pelobatidae; genus Pelobates; species Pelobates fuscus. The sequence goes on from NC_086319.1 coordinate 60,290,899, forward strand.
GAATAGCGTAATCAGCCACAGACCTAGAACCCTGTTTGACTCTCATTAATGCTCTTGCGGCATTCTTAGACCTTTTCATAGTATCAAAGGTTCTGCGAAAAGCTGTAAGAAAACTGTGAAAATCATGTACCATAGGTCCATTAGCCTCCCAAATAGGATTTGCCCACTCAAGGGCTTTATCAGTAAGTTGGTGCATAAAGAACCCAACTTTAGACCTCTCTGTTTGAAATGAACGTGGATAGATCTCAAAGTGGAATTCTATTTGGTTAATGAACCCTCTGCATGTCCTCTCCATACCTAGGAGGAGGTGTTAAATGGGCCGAAGCATTAGACACAGTCGATACTTCAGGAAGAAGGGGTGTAGGAGGGTTAGGTGTGGTTGCTGGAATGGTTCTAGCTAAGAGCGTCTGGAGAGCCTGGGCTATCTGATCCATTCGGTGATCCTGCTCTACAAATCTAGCCTCATGGGACGCCATCTGTTGAGCTAAATCTGCGGGGTCCATGGCCCTATCGTAATGTAACGAGAATATACCCCTACACGCAGGATCCAGCTAAACAGACCTTAGAATGGCCGGACTCGACGTATATAGGAGAAGTACAGAGTCAGGAACAATCCGGGGTCAAGGGCACAAAGAGACAGCGAAAACGAGGACAAGCCGGGGTCTGGTACACAGGAAACAGCAAGCCGGCAAACAGAACAGACAAGGATAAAGCGAAAACGAAGTCAGAATACAAAGCCAAGGTCAAATACGGAGGAACACAACTGAACACAACAAGCGCTAAGGGGAACTGAAACAGAAACCACGATAGGGCAAGGAACTAAGGGAAAAGGGTAAGTATAAATAGGTTCAAAACTAATGTGATTGGCTCCTGTCACTTCCACACCCCCAAAAGGTAAGTGTATGGGGTGTGTGGGATGACAGGGGCCAATGGGAGCCTTTTGGCAATTTAGGCTCCCACTGTCTCTTTAAGAGCGCGCCAGAGACTCGCGGCGCGCTCTTAGATTCAGGCGGGACATGTGACCGCATCTCGCGGTCACTGCCCGCCTTCCTGTCTGAAGCGTCGGATGAGCCGCGCGCGGCTCGTGCAGCCGCAGGACCGCGCGGCGAAGAGAGGACCGCGGCCGGCCCCTGGGAAAGGAGAGTAACGCTACACCCTCCCACCTCCTGGACAGCATCCATTTTACATTCATTGTGAAGCTGCATTCTTAGTGAGAGTAGGGACAGTGTAGCTGTTTTCTTCCCTTGGTACCCTGAGAGCACAGCATAATAGTGCGTTCTCATTACTTAGAGTCCTGCCAGCATCCATCTAAGCTTACACCTAGTACCCTGGTTATTCATTTGAACCTTTATTCATTTCAACAAGAGACTATAATATTTAGGTGTACAATTGAACTAAATTCATTTATATTTAACCTTATAGGTTAATGTGACATCTTCAAATAGCTCTGTATTCACACAGAGGCTCACTGCCAGTCCAATATACAGCTAATTTAAAGTGCAACTAAATTAGCAACAATTACTGATGGATTGTTACTTTTTACCAACTATGCTTATTTACTGAGCCTGTTGTTTTCACACTCTGTATCAATGCTCTTTCTACTTAGGCAGCTCTTTTGCTATATATATATACTTACACAGAATTCATATCCTCTACACCCCAGGGTACCTTATCCTTCCCCCTTTTATATTTCATGTTTATCACTTTTTATGTGAAGCACAGACGTGTGCCCTAACAGAGAATAAATAGAGTGCAACTTTAGAATTTTTAATCTTCAGTTATCAAGCTATGTTTTTTCATTTAATCATTCACTTCAGGTTTTTCCACCTTATTTAACCCCTTAAGGACACATGACATGTCATGATTCCCTTTTATTCCAGAAGTTTGGTCCTTAAGGGGTTAATTTTATAACATGACAGGAGGCTTCCTATTTTGCATTAACTCTCTTTACTAAACTCCATAGCAGTAAAGAAAAAACGTAAAGTAACAAGTAAATCACTGAGCAGCACAGTATATAAGGGTCATACTGTCTGCATAACTTCCTCTTTCTTTACTGCTCCATCGCAGACAGGTCAGAATATTTGCTCCTCTGGAGCTCTTATATTTATATTTATATTTATATTTATATTTATTATCATTTTCGTCCTATTTATCTGTTTATTTATATGTATTCTATTTACATAGCCTAAATTGCTGTTTACCTTAGCCTTTGCACTTATTTAGTGGGCTGTGGGACTAGGGGCTCTCTGTGGCCTTTCGGCCCTCTTCTCTGCCCCCTTTACACCTCCTGGGACCTTTCCCTGGCTTTATCCCGGTCCCCCAGGCCTCCCCACCGCCCCCCCCTACCTGGAGTGCCCTCCTGGGCTCCCTCCTTGCGGCCGGTTCCGTTCGCGACCGGTTCCGCGCCGGCCCGCTTCCACTCGCGGCCGGCCTAATAAATTTAGTCCCCGGCTTTGCGGCCTACCTCGCGGCCGCCATCTTGGATCGCGAATCTCGCGAGAATTTCGCGGCCATCTTAACCTTGCCTTGTACACCTCATTAGGGACTCAGTGTGCCTGTATTCACCTGCTATTGCAGCCTGCATTACGGTTTTTCACACCCTTTGTGTCTGAACAAAAGGATTACCTGCTCAATCACCTCTATATGCTGTTGTTTTGCTGTCTCATCATCTTCTATCAAGATATACTGTGGCTGGGTCAGTCAGGTCAGTGCTGCTGCCTGTTTATTATTACTGTGACCTGCACTTAAGGGTTCTACCCTGTGCAACCGGGGTGAGCCCCCATTATATTCGCTGCTTACTGGGAGACTAGCTGTCGCAGTTCTCTCTAACTGGGTGAGCCCCAGTTTATAAGGTCACTATCATACCCTGCTGGGGTTATTCTGGGCTTGTTCCCACCATTATACAAACCTGACCCTAAGCCTATTGTCAAGACCTGGGTGCCCGTTTTTTACTGTGCCTTCAGTGACGTACTTGCCTACCCTTGCCATGGAAGATTCCCAGAACCTCCCTGTGGACTTTCAGGCCATGATTAACGCAGCTGTCGCTGCCTCTGTGGAGAAGGCACTCTCTAAGACCCGAGCCGCGGCTCCTGACGTGCCAAAACGCAGACGTTCCCGCCACGAATCGGAATCTGAGTTATCCGACCACCAGTCAAGGGACGATCCCCGCCCTAAAAAGCGCCATGACAAAGGCGAAGGTTTCACGCCAAAATTGACTAAGGGTAAGGCACCTGCCAAACGCAAGCCCTCTAAATTACTCGCCCCGGCCCCGCGTCTGGAATACTCTTCGGACGAAGAGCAGGACCCTGCCCAGTCCATGGCAGTCCTGGATGAATGGCAGGCTGATGCTTCCGACTCGGACTATGGCGCTTGGGGCTCGGATGAGAAGTCTGTCTCCGTTTTCATGCGAGAGACCCTCCTGGGTGCTGCCCAGTCTGGAGGTACCGAGGATACTGCGGACGCAGAACCTCGCGACTCGGACACTATTTTGGACCCCTCGGGTCAAGCGATGTTCGACCCCCGTAACATACGGCACCCCAGATCGGGTGATTGGTCGCCTCCAGAACACCTTGCCAGGTTTATGCACCTGTGGCTTCGCAAACCTCTTGAGAAGGAGGTCCGCAGCCGACTCAGGTCTGAATGCCCACGCCCTTCCCTGCCGGATAAAGTCGCTCAGACCCCGGAATTCGATAAGGTCATGTCGACCTTCATGATGCGTAGTGGTAGAGACCCCCGCCGTGGGGTGGAGAAAGGCCTATGGGGTGCTCAAGACAACCTGCTGGATTCTGTAGGCCCCCTGGCACGCATTATGTATCTGGCGGACGACGCCTACGCAAAAGCCGACTCCTTCTCCTCCGAGGACATCAGGGAATGGGCACATGATGTTCGTGAATGGGCACAACGGTGTTTTTGTTTCATCGGAAACACCAATGTTACGCTCTCTTCGGAGAGGCGAAAAGCAGCGTTGTACCGTATTAACGGCAAACTGGCAGACCTTGGCACTAAGGAGATTGGGCCCCAGGCACAAGGAAAACTTTTTGGTGAACCGTTCCTCAAGGAACTCAATAAACACGTGAACGTGTTCACCTCCCTCAATAAGGCGCAATCATCCATGCGCAAAGTTTTCCGAAGCAACCCCACCAGAGGGGTTTTTGGAAGGGCTGGCCGGCAACGGGGCCGTGCCGCCAGCCGATTTTGGCCTTCAGGCCCCCGCACCCAGCCAACACCATTTTACCCGACAAGGGACTACCGACAACAACCCTTCTCGAGAGGCTCAGATAGAGGTCGCGGACCCCGCGGACGTGGACGTTCCCGCTTTGCCGCAGGTAAGAACCCATATTCCTCCACTGTTACCCTGTACCCGCACTGCGGGCCGTATTTCCCTTTCTTTCCAGAATTGGGCCGCCCTTTGCTCAGACACATGGATTCTACAGACTGTACAGGGTTATGTCATAGACCTAGCGGGGACTCCCTTTCAGGTTCAGCCCCCTCGCCCCATCCACATGTCAGCCTCCGACCACAACCTGGTCAACGCGGAGCTACGCGAGCTCCGAGACAAAGGGGCTATCCAACCGGCCCACGACAGGGGCGGCTTCTTCAGCAACATCTTCCTGGTTCGGAAGAAGTCAGGAGAATACCGCCCCGTCATCAATCTACGCGCCCTCAACGCATATGTGGTCTACCGCCACTTCAAGATGGAAGGCATCCACCTCCTACGAGACCTCCTTCGAAGTCACGACTGGTTCACCAGGCTCGATCTAAAAGACGCCTACCTGTCAGTCCCGGTACACCCGGACTGTCGAGCACTCCTACGTTTCCTCTGGCACGGACGTCCTTGGCAGTTCACTTGCCTCCCTTTCGGACTCAGCTCAGCCCCATGGTGCTTCACCAAACTCCTGAAGCCAGTGGTGGCCCACCTAAGATCCAGGGGCGTGAGGTGCATCATCTACTTAGACGACCTTCTCCTCTTTTGCTCCGACGAACACAGGCTCCGCCAACACACTCGCCTGTCAGTGTCCCTCCTGGAATCGTTGGGCTTTGTGGTAAACCAACAGAAGTCGGAGCTGACCCCTGCCCAAACTATACAATTCCTCGGCTTCGAGATCGACTCGACGACTTGCACTCTGAGACTACCAGCCTCAAAGATTGCAGCCATTCGCAAGGAGATTCGCAGGGTTCTCCGACTCGACTCCATTCCACTACGCAACCTGGCCAGGATTGTGGGTCTCCTATCCGCCTCCATCCAGGCCATATTTCCGGGTCCCCTCCACTACAGGGCCATGCAACGTCTCAAGACCAAGTACCTACGCCACAGGCCTACTTACGACCAACCCGTCCCGGTGACGACGGAAGTTCGCGAGGAACTCTCATGGTGGCTGGACAGCATGCAGGCCTGGAACGGCAGGGCCATATTCGGAGACACCCCAGACTTCGTATTGGAATCAGACGCCAGTCTGTGGGGTTGGGGTGCCACCAACGGAACCGTCTCCACGGGAGGAACGTGGACAGCGCACGAGCTCTCCATGCACATCAACTGCCTCGAGCTCTTGGCAGGCTCATTCGCGATCCGCAGCTTAGCCAGGGAAAGCACCAACTGCTGCATCCTCCTACGCATGGACAACGTGTCCGCAGTCCAGTACATCAACCGCCTGGGAGGCGCTCGCTCTCGCCTGCTGTCGGATATCACGAGGGACATCTTCGACTACTGCCTTCCTCGCAACATCACTCTACAAGCGGAATACTTACCGGGAGAGATCAATCTCACTGCCGACTGGTTCTCTCGCCACTGGAGAGACGTCAGCGACTGGAAGCTAAACACGAGAATTTTCAGGGCCCTGGCAGCCCGGATGGGTCCATTTCACCTGGATCTGTTCGCTTCTCGCAACAATCACCAGACTCCGGAATTCTTCAGCTGGCTCCCGGACCCGGAGAGCAAGGCGACGGACGCCTTTCTCCAACACTGGCCGACGACAGGAGCCTACGCCTTTCCCCCATTCTCCATGATTGCGAGAACGCTACACCAGATGCGGACGCAACGGATCAACCTAGTTGTCATAACACCCTTGTGGCAGAGCCAACCATGGTTCCCGGACCTCCTGGCCTCCTCCTACAGGGACCCTCTTCTCCTACCATCCTTCCCGGACCTTCTCACGGATCCCAAAGGGTATCTCCACCCTCTCCTACTGGAAGACCGGCTACCCCTGGTGGCTTGGTCTCTTTCCGGGGTTCCTGGCGAGTCAGCGGACTATCGCAGGCAGCTAGGGACCTCTTATGGGACTCATGGGCCCCGGGAACTAGACGATGCTACCTTTCAGCTTGGGCCTCCTGGTCTACTTGGTGCATGGAACGGGACTCCGATCCATTTACAGCACCTATTCCCATGATTCTTAATTTTCTCTCCTCCTTGTTCTTAGCTGGCCGCTCCTACCGATCGGTCAACGTCGTTCGTTCCGCGATTTCGGCGGCTCACACCCCCGTCGGGAATCTCCCGGTCGGCAAAGACCCTCTGGTCTGCCGTCTGCTCCGCGGTATGCGGCTCCGCCGCCCCCCGGCCCCCAAATACCCCCACCTATGGGATGTGGGTCTAGTCCTTCGTTTTCTCAGGGATTGGCTTCCAAATGACCGCCTCTCCCTACGCCAACTATCCGCTAAATTCGCTTTTCTCCTTTGCCTAGTGTCCTTTCGACGGGTTTCCGATGTTCGGGCCTTCGATGTTGACGCCTTTGAGGTGGCCCCTGAAGGGGTCACTTTCCGCGTTTCTCGTCGCACTAAGTCGGGATCGACTTCGGTTTTTTACCCCTTCTTCCCCGACGACCCGCAGCTCTGCGTCGTGTCCACCCTCCGCAGGTATGTTTCGGTCACCTCCTCACTCCGCCCCTCTACGTCGGGTCAACTCCTAGTCTCCTACGTACGCCCTCATGCACCGGTCTCGGTCACCACTCTGGCCCGATGGATCCGCTGGATCCTTTCCCTTGCAGGTATAGACCCCGTTTTCGGCGCCCACTCCGTCCGCGGTGCGGCGGCATCATCAGCCTTCATGGCAGGGGCGTCCCTTTCGGATATTCTCCGAACAGCGGACTGGTCTCGGGAATCTACCTTCCGTACATTTTATTTTCGCACTCCCCCTTCTGCTGGGATGTCTCTTCTTCAGCGTTAAAATTGCAAAATAGGAAGCCTCCTGTCATGTTATAAAATTTAAGATTATGCTAGCTTTAGTGTACTAATAATCTTAATTTTAATAAGGACAGGAGGCGAGTATTTTCCCTCCCTTCTGTTCCCTACCCTGACTCTTCGGGGGAGTGGATCGGAAGGCGACGGATATTGGGATTTATTTAGTGATTACTCTACCAACTAAACACATTCGGTATCTTTCCACCTCCATGCCCGTACGGCCATCTAGACAGACACTCTAGTCGTACAACATACTTACATCTCACACCCTTTTTACTCTATAATCAGTTTACAATCAGTCTTTATTGAGTTAATTTACTCCATTCTGTTAAAACACACAGGCGTGAACAGTTACGGTTCAGTACCTAACCGATTTTATACTCTCCTTTCAGTGTAACCCTCTCCAGGACCTCCACTGTTCGCTGGTTGATTAACCTCACGACTCCGTAAGATGGGATGACGACTTCGTTTTGGTCTTATCTCCTACCTCGTTACCAGGAGTCTACTCAAGTTCCGCTCGCCAGAGACCACAGTTACAGTTTCGTTGAGTTTCTGGACGTTCGAGCATCTATCTGGACTTGGATGTCGCTTCAAGAAAGAGGAAGTTATGCAGACAGTATGACCCTTATATACTGTGCTGCTCAGTGATTTACTTGTTACTTTACGTTTTTTCTTTACTGCTATGGAGTTTAGTAAAGAGAGTTAATGCAAAATACTCGCCTCCTGTCCTTATTAAAATTAAGATTATTAGTACACTAAAGCTAGCATAATCTTAAATTTGTGTGTTACACTTTGGGTGATTGACAATTTTCTGGCAATTTTTAATATATCTTTTTCAATAAATTCTTTTTTGTTTTTGTTTTATGTCTTTAGCCTCCCATTGGTATTATTACTTATAGCACTTCTCATGTGCTTCTAGTACCCCTATACTGGTATACTACCCTCTAACTTCCCTCCAGGATTTGCCCTTAGGAAAGCATTATTCAATGCTTTCCTTTAGGTATTCCGGTGACGTTGGAAGCCATCATGCATAGTGTGAGGACGTCCAGTGTCATTTGGACCTTTAAACCTAGAGTAGCACTGGGATATGTTTAACCTAGATTAGCAGGTAGCTATTCACAGCTGTCACCACTAATCCAGTTCCTCTTCCAATGATATTGCACTGACAGATGAGCTAAGTAGGTAGTATTTAACTTTTTCTGTCTCCTCAGCTCCAGTCCTATAATTCCAATATCATGGCAATGCTGAACTAAAATAATTGCAGGCTGGGATGTGTTTGTTGTACTGAGATCAGGGTACTTCTACTGCATAGTATCAATGATCATCATAGAGGACAATGGACTGATAACTCCATTGATAATAAACTGTATGATATTTGATCTGTTCCTTGAATGAGCTATAAGGAACCCAACCCCTAAACATTGCCCTGAACCTCGCCCTAATAACCCCAGCTCTACCTCTATCTGTAAACCTAAACCTAGCCCTAACACTAAACACAACTCTAATCCTAGCACAAACCCCAGGAAAAAGGAATCATCCTATTCGAACTCTGATCTTAGCCTGAACCCTAGACCCATTCCTACCGCAAATCCTAAATATAAACCCAACCATAAAATTAATCCTAGCTCTAAATGTAACTTTAACCTCCACTATAATCTTAACAACAAACCTACTACCCAGTGTCAGTAAAACTGACTATTGAAGAGAATAGTGAATGGTGACATCACCCACAAAACATGAGGTTTGAAAACATGACCTGACTTATTTGAAACCCAAGGAACTCTAGCCTTAACCATAAGCCCAACACTAGCTTTAACTCTAATCTTTTTTTTTTTTTTTTTTTGGGGGGGTTTTGTTTTTAATCTTTCAAGGCAGTAAAGACAAACTTAAATGAAACTGTTTACATCTAAAACTATCAATGTTCAAAAGCGACCGCTCAGGAAGCAAGTCAGGGGCTAAATTTGTTAACAATGCCACTTTTTTTGTTTTCTTTTAATTATAGTATATTTCATTTCAAAGTGTCTGGAACAGTCTTTCTCATGCCCAAATATATTGTCCATTTCATCAAATAAAACCAAGTTCAGAACACAAAAACAAGAAAATAGAAGTGCAAGACTATGGTCATTCTACATGGATTTAAGATTTTAAAAAGGTGGAATTCATCATTACAAAAGACCGTTATGCACCTAGTCAGATTTTCCTGAGCCATTTGAACTGGACAAACAAACACATTAAGTATCCCTACGCCATTTGTTTACAAGGTAGAGGACAAGTAAGATGAAATATAACAATTTTCTTTTCCACTGGAAGATAGAATGACTGAGCTTTTAATAATGATCAGGCGAATGTTCTAGTATGATCCATGTTTTCACAAGCAACCAGAATCATTTTTTACTTGTCATGAGATCATAATTTTTTGGGTTGCCCCTCCCCCATCAATGAGGTTTCTGTATGGTAATCTCACAGGTCCATATTAGAATGATGGTGAGCCCCGGCTCTGGGAAATGTGCTTGTATTTGCAGAAGTGTCAACCAGCCAGACCTAAACTAAAGGTGGCTTTGCATTCTTCATGACGTTTAAATATCGGTTTTCATGGCTGGTTATTCAGCTTTTCTTTTTGTCCAAAGTTGAGCACGCAAATCCACTTTCAAATGCCTTTTCATTGCCTTTCATTTTTATTTTCTTCCTTCTATTGCTTAAGTGCAGCACTCATTGTTAATTGCTGGTCAGGCAGGTTCCCCGGGGAAGGTTATGGAAAGTGGAAATATCTCTGCTCAGACGGTGGGTTTGCTGGCTGATGTGATGGACACCAGTGGGGAATCTGAGATTGTAGTTGATATTCAGCGCTTCTCTCCCTGCAATGGCTGGACACACACAGATCTGTAGGTGGCTCCATTAAGCTCTACATTGGCTCCTTGTTGTTCCAGCGTAGGCCACTGGGCGGATGCCACTAAAAATTCCTTGTTCACACAGTTTCTGAGACTATCTGGAATGCGACCTGTGACAGCTCGACGCATTTCAGTAGCAGCAGCTTCCCTCATTTCCAGGGATGCCTGCTCACTGTACCATGCAGTGTGCGGGGTGCAGATAAGATTTGGGTCTTCTTTCAGAGCACCCTGAGCAAACAGAAAAGGTTCAGATTCATGCACATCCAGAGCGGCTCCTCGTATTCTGCCCTCCTTCAGAGCTTGTGCTAGTGCTTTCTCATCCACAAGGCCGCCTCTTGCTGTGTTTACCAGGAAGGCTCCTTGCCTCATCTGTTTGATTGTGAAGTCGTTAATGAGGTGGTGGTTATGCTCGTTAAGGCTGCAGTGCAGAGAAACACAGTCACTTTGGTAGAGCAAGTCCTGCAATGTATAGACTCTCTGCACCCCTAGTGAGCGCTCGGTGCCGTCCTGAAGGTACGGGTCATAAAAGATAATGTTGAATCCGAATACCTTTGCTCTTACAGCCACCGCCTGACCGACACGTCCAAATCCTAGGAGGCCAAGGGTCTCCCCACGCACCCGGGCTGCACCTGAAGCCACCTCCCTGATCTGCTCCACACTTTGCACCCGTGTCCCATCCCGCAGTGCCTGATAAAGCCACGTGTTCCTTCGGTAAAGATTAAGGATGTGGCAAATAGTTGAATCTGCTGTCTCCTCCACAGCTGCTGAAGGAATGTTACACACGGCCACCCCCATATCTCCAGCTGCCTTGATGTCAATGTTGTCATATCCACTGCCTATTCGCACTATGACCCGAAGAGATTTGAACTTTTCCAGGTCTTCACGTGTCAGGGTAATGGTGTGATACATCATGGCACCCACTGCTTCATTCAAAACCTTTTCGTGGATCTCCTGTGTGGACTGGGCATCGCAGAATGCCACTGTAGCCAGGTCTTTGAGGATTGGCATCTCCACTGTGCAGTCCCTTCCATCCAGCAGAGCAACCAGTGGACGTGGATGCATGGGACCATTCACAGTCTGTGGCCGCATACCTGTGGGAGAGCTGAGGGGATTCCCTGGGGTCCAGTGGTGCTGCTGGGCTCCTGGGGGGCCGGTCACCCGGCGAGCAGTCAGGCTGGCCGGTCCTGCGGGCGCGCGAGGGAGCACTGTCTCCTGTGTGCTTCCTCTTCAGCTCCCTCGCGCGCCGCACTGATCGCTTTAACTCTAATCTTATCCCAACCCAATCCCTAGCTTTAATTCTAACCCTGCCCTTAACCCTTATGTTAGCCCTAATCCTAGCCTTTACCATGGTCATAAACATGACATTAACCCTAATTCTAAACCCAACACAAATTCTAACCCCAACTCTCAAAACACATAATTTTGCAGAGACAAATGCATGGATGACATCAATCATTGTATAGTATAGGATTTGAAAACATGGTCTATCTAACACTAATAAACACCCACCATCATGCAGTATTCATTTTTAAAACGTGATCTGCTTATTATTTAAGCATTGGATAAACATATCTCTAATATTAACACTAGTATTTGACCTAACCCTGGCAAAAAAAATAAAACAAAAAAACAAAACCTTAACATAACTCTAACTCTAACCTTATAAAAAATATGCAATATATATACAATAGTTAAACAGGTATTGAGGGGAAATCCATCTTGGGTTTTTGGAGACAGTCATTATGATATCATCAGAACACCTCAAATGCATTAAATCCGTTTTATTCATTATCACATGATATATACCATAATATGCAGACACACAAAAAACATGGGATGCAAACTCCATAAGGAATAGTAGGTGACATTGACCTGAAACACATAGACTGAAAAAAAAAAAAAAGAGAACTGGGAGACGGTGCCCATCACTACAGACGTGAACTGTTATCACAATGTCACTTTAGAGTTTATAAACCTAAATACATGATGAACAAGTTAAAGGGGGACCTAATTGTAACAAGTTTAGGGGACCTAATTGTAAACTAGTTTGCATAGAGCCTCACTTACTCTCCCTGTAACTCAAACTTGTCATGTTGAATTTACTTGTACAGCACAGCAAAATATGACTATTCTTAAAGGAATGGACAGGAACACAAAACATGTATTCCTGGCCCTGTAGTGCCTAAACACTATATATCACCCCTCTCCATGCCCCTTACCCCCTCTAAATAATACAATCTGACCTTTGTTTCAGTCTACTGCTGCTGGATTTGACACTGATCTGCCTCCTTGGCTGACAAGCAGAAGTGGTGATCTCAGCCAATCACAATGCACAACAGGAAAGCATTGGATTGGCTAAGATTGTCAAGGTGGCAGATCAGGGGCAGAGCCAGCACAAGCCAAATACAGCCCTGGCCAATCACCATCTCCTCATAGGAAAGATCAGTGTCCCCATGCAGAGGGTGGAGACACTGAATGGCAGCACTGCACCCAGGAAGCACCTCTATAAGCCATCTGAGGAGTGGACAGTGGAGATATCCCTAGGCTGTAATGTAAACACTGTTTTTTCTCTAAATAAACTGTAATTGTTCTCATGACTATACTGGGAGTGCAGAATTATTAGGCAAGTTGTATTTTTGAGGATTAATTTTATTATTGAACAACAACCATGTTCTCAATGAACCCAAAAAACTCATTAATATCAAAGCTGAATATTTTTGGAAGTAGTTTTTAGTTTGTTTTTAGTTTTAGCTATTTTAGGGGGATATCTGTGTGTGCAGGTGACTATTACTGTGCATAATTATTAGGCAACTTAACAAAAAACAAATATATACCCATTTCAATTATTTATTTTTACCAGTGAAACCAATATAACATCTCAACATTCACAAATATACATTTCTGACATTCAAAAACAAAACAAAAACAAATCAGTGACCAATATAGCCATCTTTCTTTGCAAGGACACTCAAAAGCCTGCCATCCATGGATTCTGTCAGTGTTTTGATCTGTTCACCATCAACATTGCGTGCAGAAGCAACCACAGCCTCCCAGACACTGTTCAGAGAGGTGTACTGTTTTCCCTCCTTGTAAATCTCACATTTGATGATGGACCACAGGTTCTCAATGGGGTTCAGATCAGGTGAACAAGGAGGCCATGTCATTAGATTTTCTTCTTTTATACCCTTTCTTGCCAGCCACGCTGTGGAGTACTTGGACGCGTGTGATGGAGCATTGTCCTGCATGAAAATCATGTTTTTCTTGAAGGATGCAGACTTCTTACTGTACCACTGCTTGAAGAAGGTGTCTTCCAGAAACTGGCAGTAGGACTGGGAGTTGAGCTTGACTCCATCCTCAACCAGAAAAGGCCCCACAAGCTCATCTTTGATGATACCAGCCCAAACCAGTACTCCACCTCCACCTTGCTGGCGTCTGAGTCGGACTGGAGCTCTCTGCCCTTTACCAATCCAGCCACGGGCCCATCCATCTGGCCCATCAAGACTCACTCTCATTTCATCAGTCCATAAAACCTTAGAAAAATCAGTCTTGAGATATTTCTTGGCCCAGTCTTGACGTTTCAGCTTGTGTGTCTTGTTCAGTGGTGGTCGTCTTTCAGCCTTTCTTACCTTGGCCATGTCTCTGAGTATTGCACACCTTGTGCTTTTGGGCACTCCAGTGATGTTGCAGCTCTGAAATATGGCCAAACTGGTGGCAAGTGGCATCTTGGCAGCTGCACGCTTGACTTCTCAGTTCATGGGCAGTTATTTTGCGCCTTGGTTTCTCCACACGCTTCTTGCGACCCTGTTGACTATTTTGAATGAAACGCTTGATTGTTCGATGATCACGCTTCAGAAGCTTTGCAATTTTAAGAGTGCTGCATCCCTCTGCAAGATATCTCACTATTTTTGACTTTTCTGAGCCTGTCAAGTCCTTCTTTTGGCCCATTTTGCCAAAGAAAAGGAAGTTGCCTAATAATTATGCACACCTGATATAGGGTGTTGATGTCATTAGACCACACCCCTTCTCATTACAGAGATGCACATCACCTAATATGCTTAATTGGTAGTAGGCTTTCGAGCCTATACAGCTTGGAGTAAACAACATGCATAAAGAGGATGATGTGGTCAAAATACTCATTTGCCTAATAATTCTGCACTCCCTGTAGTAACCCTTTTTAATAAATATTATGCACAATAATAAAAATCAGAAAACAGTATAACGTTATCTATAAAGAAGTCTAGTTCAATTTTGTGTTTCTTTACTGACTTAAATGCAGTTAGCACATATTGGAATTCCAGAACATAATTTGTTAAAACTCATCACCTCTGCTCACCGTGCATTTAACCTCTTTACTCTACAAATGTGCTTGTTTTTCAAGAACAGTCAGCTTGAAATACTGCTTCCTAATGTTTGCATAATGTGACTGATTACAATTTAAAGGTATTCAAAACATCATAAAAATGAAAAGAGGGAGCCCTGCATCAGCGCTGTGCTTTACATGGAGACTTCAATTTCCTTAGCATTTTGTAAAATGTTACAACAAGCTTCCATAACTAATACCATTTATTCAATTTAAGAAAACGGTATGGCATCCTCTGCATGATTTCATAAACAGACTAATCCACTGTCAGAGAATGAATGCTTTGAAATTCAATAACATCAAATTATCATATTCAATGTCAAGTAATGAGTCACAGTCACGATGCATCGTGTAGTGTAATGAATTAATATCTCTCTCTAAGCATAGCACTAGCATACATCTTACACATATTAAAGAAGCAGGCAAATACGGAATACACGTTACCATATTTGATCACTCCTTTTCTTCTCGTCTAACCAGAGATAGCAACATGAAGGTGAGGCTGGCAAATTTATCTCAATTCGATACGTTTTTCAGTCACTTCAGACCACCACCACATTATATATCTTTCTATATTTTCTATAATACCTTGTCTTCCTTTGATTTCCAGAATGACTACAAATAAAATTGTTTATTAAATACACTAAATTTGAAATTGCATGATTTGGACCAAATAACCAAGACAAGTGACTCGCAGAATCTTTTGTATTGGATATTTTGGCGTAAAACATATTGTTCTCTTGTTAATTCTCCAGAGTTTAGTAAATACTCCTCAAAAACATCAGGCAGCATTTTTTTTAGGGACAAATTTGTCAGCAAGAATGTAGTTATATATGATATGAAAATGTCCTCTTTGCTAGGTTGTAAGAAGAATGAAAATATGCCAGAAGAGTAACTTTGCCCATTTTGCATTGTTTTGCCACTTTATTGTTGCTTCGTAGACAATAAGACACTGTTGTAGACAAGGATACAATTCTTTAAAATATTTCTAGTATCATTATTATTATTTTATTATTTACGGTATATAACGCCAGCAAACTCCGTAGCAGTAGAATGTATTCTTTATTACTGGGGTACCTGCTACCTATGTATTGCAAAATCAGATATCATACCCTGTGCGTACCCTGAACATTCATGGTTCTGTACTATGAAGCTTCTTGCTCTACGCATTTGGCCAAAGCATCATTTGGCTTTACAACATGATCATGCTATGTAGCTTTTAACTAAACTAGGCTTATAAAACCTTTGGAAGCTAATATAAAGACACCACTTTTTGAGCACACAATAGAATACTTGGACAAGGACACAGCTGGGTAACAGATGGACAGAATAGAAATGGAGTCTGGGTTGCATGGGAATGAAAATGCACTTGAAGATGGACCAGAGAAGAAATGTCAATGTTAATGACATTGCGGAAGAACTCGAAATTGCATGAGGTAGGAAAATACACTGGGAACAGAGGGAAGTCATTGATAGCCATTGAAGAAAAAGTCAGTAGAAGATGGATGGCAATTTATATAAGATACCATTGAGATATGAATTTCCAAGTCAAACTTAGGAAGCTGGCAGGTATGCACACATGCTGTGCCACATATCTTATCTCATGTAATGCACTATATAAACAGAACAACTATCATATATATTGCTGCACAGACAGAATAATCATTGCGTATAATCATAATGTACTGATCTGACTACATTGCGTAGGCATATGGGCCATTAAATACTACTCACAAAATTCATTTTGAACTATGTGTATAATTATTAAACAAATAAGTATTCGATTTCTGCACAGCGAGAAAATTCATCTTGGACAAACTATTTTTTCCAAAGCTTGAATTTCGACCACATGGTGTTTTTGGTGCTGAAAATGCAATTCGGAAATAAAAATGGACGAAGCAAAATGGCGCAAAAATGGGGCAATGCATATACTGCAAAGTATACTGCAATATTATGTATATATCTTGCAGCACACTGATCTGAGCATTTTCCAAACATTTGGTTCACAGATCAAATGAGAAAAAAAGTTAACCAATAGAGGGAGAACCAGGAGGAGCAGTAAAGAACGATTTACATATAGCTAAATATTATATATTTAGTAAATATATAACATAGATTTTTTTTATTTTTCTCCTTTATTACCTCCATTGGTCACTTCTTACTTGATCTTTGAATAAAATCAACATTTTGTGAATTTTTCCTAGCCATCAATAATTCGTTTTTTTTGGCACCACGGATGGAATTAAAAATTACGAGTCAACAAATTGCAGTTTGAATAAAAAGAATCTCCAAGTCTAGTATATATTTTTATCAAAATACTGAGCACTAAAAGCACCTTGGTACATGTGATGATACGGCCCTGGCGTCTAAGTGCTATGACCTGGGCTTTGAGTCGCTTTATCCACCAGCATTCGCATTATAGCAGACCTTGGATAGGTGCAGCAAAGAACGAGACAAGCAGCTTCATTCTTGGTACAAACAGCAACTTAACTTTATTTTCATTTCAGGATATACAATCTACACTTCCCTTCATCCACCTTGACAACAAAAGCATACCTAAATTGGTCGGGCAGATACCTCAGCATGGGGGGCATGCTGTACCTCTTGTGCCATGTGACACATTAAAGTCCCTTTTTGTCACAGTACGTCATCTACATATAACAAGGTCAGTTTAAGAGAAGCCACACCTCACAATCAGCACCTTTAAAAGATTTTTTTTTTTTAAACCCTCTATATTTAAGTACGGATAGAGATACAAAAGTGCACCAAAAGGTCCATTAAATACGTTATCTCTCATTAATATGCAATTTTCAGTACAGAAATAAACGATCACAGCATAATTAAGTATGAAACTAAGATAAAGAAAAGGAGAAGAAAATCTGAATAAGAAGGAAGAGAAAAGAAGATAAAGATAAAGTCGCCCACTGTGGACCAAAAAAAGATTAGAAGTGACATTAGTCGTCTGCTTGGTAACCTACTGTCTGAAGATATTTAATTCTATATTTATGAAAAACAATAAAATAAATAATAATAATAAAAAAATTTAAGTGGTATTTATAGCACACAAAAGTTAACTTGAGAAATATTCTGTCCAAGGATGTCCCCACCCCAGAATACTTCAACCTTGGGACAGCCCAACTACATGTGGAGATACGGTAATAACCCTTTCCCCTCTCCATTGATGCAGATCTCTTTGTATGCTTCCATTTTATAATCTCCAAAATCTCTGGGATATCCCCTCCCAGAATGTTTCAACCTTGGGACAGTCCAACCACATATTGAGATACGGTAGGCACCCCTTCCCCCCTCCATTGATGCAGATCTCTTCGTATGCTTGCATTTTATAATCTCCAAAATCTCCTGGCCTCATAACTGTTGGAAATAAGATGTTGCATAGAAATGGAGAGAGATGAAGCGGATCGAAGCCAAAGTAAACCAGAGATCTCTTCTTATCCCAAATATAAAGGGAGGTGGTAATAGCTGGGTATAACAATCTTGGGAAGGCTAAATTATTGTGTTTCTGAACCTCTTTTTAGAATGCAAGGCTGAACACGCAAATGAGAATGGACAGTAGTCACATTTATTTTTGTGGTGCTACCTCCTTGAGCTGTCAGTTAGCCATAGGGAATGCTCCCTTCCTAACTGGCAATATCAGTCTTGTGCTACTTTTGTGTCTGATATCATACAGAATACACAGCACACTAACCCCCAATGTCTTGGACAGGATGCCCATGACTATGTGAGTTACTTGCAGAGTGTCAACGTTCCTACTGCCCAGCTCTGAAGCAATTTAGCTCTCTAGCTCTCCCATAATGAAACATAAATTGGTTCTGGATTTTGACTGTGGCTCTTGCAAAGTGCAAAACACATAAAATAAACCCAAAACACAAGAAACTTAGTTGGGATTTTATGTCTCATCAAAATACGTGCAAAAAGCTGTCTGCACCTGCGGGACTACAAGAGACTACTGAGAATTTTGCTGAGACTGGTGGAAGATAATACATACAACTAATCCTTCTCAAGTTTTAATGTAGCCAAAAGCACAAGACAGTAAATTTCTAAATAAAATTAGATCCTAAAAAATTATATTAATTGAATATTTATTTACAGTGTGTGTATATAATGAATGCAGAGTGTGTGTATGACTGCAGTGTGTGTGTATGAATGCAGTGTGTGTATATGAGTGCAGTGTGTGTGTATGAGTGCAGTGTGTGTGTATGAATGCAGTGTGTGTGTATGAGTGCAGTGTGTGTGTGTGTATGAGTGCAGTGTGTGTAGGAGTGCAGTGTGTATGAATGCAGTGTGTGTGTATGAATGTAGTGTGTGTGTATGAATGTAGTGTGTGTGTATGAATGAATGCAGTGTGTGTATGTATGAATGCAGTGTGTGTGTGTATGAGTGCAGTGTGTGTATGAGTGCAGTGTGTGTGTATGAGTGCAGTGTGTGTGTATGAGTGCAGTGTGTGTGTGTGTGTGTTGCAGAGCCTTGGTGGGGGGTGGGCATTTTTATTATTATTATTTTTTTTATTATTTTCATAATTTTTTTGTTTTATTAATATTCTTTTATTATTATTATTTTTTATTTTATTATTATTTTTAATATTATTTTATTATTTTATTTTATTTTGTTTCGGTCCCCCTCCCTGCTTGATACATGGCACGGAGGGGGGCTCTCACTTCCTGGTGGTCCAGTGGCATTGGCAGTTCAGTGCAGGGGGGCTGGCAGAAAGCACTTACCTCTCCTGCAGCTCCTGTCAGCTCCCTTCTCCTGCGCGCCAGTCCGTTCAGCACCTCTGTCAGCTCACAGTGTAAGTCTCGCGAGAGCCGCACTATGACCCCGCGGCTCTCGCACGACTTACACTGGGAGCTGACAGAGGTGCTGACCGGACCGGCGCGGAGGAGAAGGGAGCTGACAGGAGCTGCAGGAGAGGTAAGAGCTCTCTGACAGCCCCTTGTCTGTATTATGGCAATATAAATTGCCATAACACAGACATTGACTCGAGTATAAGTCGAGTTGGGGTTTTTCAGCACAAAAAATGTGCTGAAAAACTCAACTTATACTCGAGTATATACGGTACATAAAGGGAGTCAACACAGTAAAGGAGGAGACTATTTTTAAAAGAAGAAAAACTAGCACAAGAGGACATAGTCTTAAATTAGAGGGGCAAAGGAAGTATTAATTTACTGAGAGGGTAGTGGATGCTTGGAATAGCATTTCAGCTGAAGTGGGGAAGCTTAAGCATGTGTGGGATAGGCATAAGGCTATAAGATAAGGCCAGAGACTAATGAAAGTATTTAGAAAATTGGGCAGACTAGATGGCGAATGGTTCTTATCTGCCGTCACATTCTATGTTTCAATGTTTCTTAATTAAAGAGAAGTATACCCAGGACAAAATCACAAGGTATTCATTCCGCTTACCCCTTGTTCAAATCTGTTTCTAACAATCCTGCATGTTTTCTTCACATTACATGTTTGTTTTTGTTATCTGCAATTTACAGTACAGTACTGTTTAATACACATTATTGTCGCTCATGAGTCATATCCTCTACTATTATCTTGTTTTCCTTAGTGTCTCTGTAACATCTTTATGGTTGTAAATGCATCCTTTAATGCAGTCTCAAACACCTACACATAAAAGTATCACTGCTTAGATTTAAAGACTTTTATGAAAAGGATGTTGGAAAACTAATTTAACTCAGTACAAATAACATAATTTGTATTATTTGCAGTTCTGAAGTTTTTATTTCCTAAATTATTTATTGAAATTCTTTCTTCATTGTGTGTGGTTTTAAAAGTGTTTAGTTCTAGATATGCTACAGTCAAAATAGAAGGCAACTGAAATTATAATTAACAACAAAAAACTTGCAGATAACTTGTGATTGGATAACTCGAGACAAGGTGCTATAGCTAATAAAAAAAAATAATGTAAATAAAGCTCCGGGGCCTGATGGTATTCACCCACGAGTACTTAAAGAGCTAAGTGAGGAAATAAGTGAACCTCTGTATTTAATTTTTCAAGATTCTTTTGTTTCAGGTATTGTACCGGAGGATTGGAGGAAGGCAGATGTTGTTACTATATTTAAAAAGGGTTCAAAATCCTTGCCAGGAAATTATAGACCTGTGAATTATAGACCTGTGAACGTAACTTCTGTGACTGGGAAAATATTTGAAGGGCTATTAAGGGATAATATTCGGGAATTCATTGGGAAGAACTTTGTTATTAGCAATAATCAGCATGGTTTTATGAAACATTGGTCATGTCAAACTAACCTAATTGCATTCTACGAAGAAGTAAGTAGAAGTATAGATCAGGGTGTTGCAGTGGATGTGATCTACCGTATATACTCGAATATAAGCCGACCCGAATATAAGCCGAGGCCCCTAATTTTACCCCAGAAAACTGGGAAAACTTATTGACTCGAGTATAAGACTAGGGTGGGAAATGCAGCAGCTACTGGTAAATTTCTAAATAAAATTAGATCCTAAAAAAATTATATTAATTGAATATTTATTTACAGTGTGTGTATGAGTGCAGCGTGTGTGTATGAGTGCAGCGTGTGTATGAGTGCAGCGTGTGTATGAGTGCAGCGTGTGTGTATGAGTGCAGCGTGTGTGTATGAATGCAGCGTGTGTGTATGAATGCAGCGTGTGTGTATGAATGCAGCGTGTGTGTGTATGCAGTGTGTGTATGAGTGCAGTGTGTGTATGAGTGCAGTGTGTGTATGTGTGCAGTGTGTGTGTGTGTGTGCAGTGTGTGTATGAATGCAGTGTGTGTGTGTGTGTGTGTGTGTGTGTGTGTGTGTTAAAAAACTAATGGAAAGGTGTAATTAGAAACAAAAAATCAAATGGGCTGCAACATATAACTACAAGTGACCTAAATAGAGTGTAAGCTCAAAATCTGAAAAAGTATATGTGCGCTCCTAAAAAGTAAAATAAAAAATAAAAATAACACTTATAATACAAACGTATATTTAATGAGTAAAAAAGACCTTTATAATCAAGAAATCTAAAAAACATATGCAATTATGACGAACTGGATCTGTTGCTAAAGGGTGAATAACCAATAAAAGATCAAAATGGACACACAAATCCTGGTAAATAGTAAAAAATTAATTGAGTAGAAAAGTAAAGTAAAAAGACCAGGATAAACACCTAACAGATACTCGGTCGGAAAAATATGAAACAAAGTATCTGGAGGTGTGACCAATGCTAACAAATTAGTACACAGGACATAGGTATCACACAAATATAGGAATAGTACCTTGCCTCGGTGCCTCGCTGTGTGTGTGTGTTGCAGAGCCTTGGTGGGGAGTTGGCAATTTTTTATTTTTTTAAAAATTATTTTAATATTTTTTTATGATTCATTTGTATTATTTTATTTAATTATTATTATTTTTTGAATATTTATTTTTTCATTATTTTATTTGTAATATTTATTATTATTATTTTTTTCGTCCCCCCTCCCTGCTTTATACATAGCAGGGAGGGGGGCTCCTTCCCTGGTGGTCTAGTGGCATTGGTAGTTCAGTGGGGGGGAGGAGGGGGCTGTCAGAGAGTTTACTTACCTCTCCTGCAGCTCCTGTCAGCTCCCTCCTCCTCTGCGCCGGTCCGGTCAGCTACTCTATCAGCTCACACTGTAAGTCTCGCGAGAGACGCGGCTCTCGCAAGACTTACACTGGGAGCTGACAGAGGTGCTGAACGGACGGCGCGGAGGAGGAGGGAGCTGACAGGAGCTGCAGGAGAGGTAAGTAAACTCTCTGACAGCCCCCACAGCCCCCAGTCTGTATTATGGCAATGCAAATTGCCATAATACAGACATTGACTCGAGTATAAGCCGAGTTGGGGGTTTTCAGCACAAAAAAATGTGCTGAAAAACTCGGCTTATACTCGAGTATATACGGTACTTGGATTTTGACAAGGCATTTGATACAGTTCCTCTCAATAGGTTAGTCTTCAAACTAAAATAAATTGGTCTAGATGAATATTCTTGTTGTTGGGTAGAACATTGGCTTAAGGATAGAGTACAATGAGTTGTCATTAATGGTACATTTTCAGGCTGGACAAAAGTGGTAAGTGGTGTCCCTCAGGGTTCTGTTTTGGGAACTCTTTTATTTAACATATTTATAAATGATCTTGAAATAGGCATTGAAAGCCATGTATCAGTGTTTGCAGATAGAAACATAGAAACATAGAAACATAGAAACATAGAAACATAGAATGTGACGGCAGATAAGAACCATTCGGCCCATCTAGTCTGCCCAGTTTTCTAAATACTTTCATTAGTCCCTGGCATTATCTTATAGTTAGGATAGCCTTATGCCTATCCCACGCATGCTTAAACTCCTTTACTGTGTTAACCTCTACCACTCCAGCTGGAAGGCTATTCCATGCATCCACTACCCTCTCAGTAAAGTAATACTTCCTGATATTATTTTTAAACCTTTGTCCCTCTAATTTAAGACTATGTCCTCTGGTTGTGGTAGTTTTTCTTCTTTTAAATATAGTCTCCTCCTTTACTGTGTTGATTCCCTTTATGTATTTAAATGTTTCTATCATATCCCCCCTGTCTCGTCTTTCCTCCAAGCTATACATGTTAAGATCCTTTAACCTTTCCTGGTAAGTTTTATCCTGCAATCCATGAACCAGTTTAGTAGCCCTTCTTTGAACTCTCTCTAAGGTATCAATATCCTTCTGAAGATATGGTCTCCAGTACTGTGTACAGTACTCCAAGTGAGGTCTCACCAGTGTTCTGTACAATGGCATGAGCACTTCCCTCTTTTTACTGCTAATACCTCTCCCTATACAACCAAGCATTCTGCTAGCATTTCCTGCTGCTCTATTACATTGTCTGCCTACCTTTAAGTCCTCAGAAATAATCACCCCTAAATCCCTTTCCTCAGATGTTGAGGTTAGGACTCTATCAAATATTCTGTACTCGGCCCTTGGGTTTTTACGTCCAAGATGCATTATACTTTGTAAAGTAATAAAATGTGAGCAGGATATTGCTTTGCTGCAGAGGGATTTGGATAGATTGGGGGACTGGGCACTAAAATGGCAGATGAAATTTAACGTAGAGAAATGCAAAGTTATGCACTTTGGGGTTAAGAATGCACAAGCAATTTACACCCTAAATGGTAGTGAATTAGGGATAACCACACACGAGAAGGATTTGTGAATTGTTACAGACAACAAATTAAACAGCAATATGCAATGTCAATCTTCAGTTGCCAAGGCCAGTAAGGTTTTGTCATGTATAAATAGGGGCATAAATTCTCGGGATGAAAATATAATTTTGCCTCTTTATAAATCGCTGGTAAGACCACACCTTGAATATGCTGTGTAATTTTGGGCACCTGTTCTAAAGAAAGATATCAGGGCCCTAGAAAAAGTGCAGAGACGAGCTACAAAATTGATAAAAGGAATGGAGCATTTTAGTTACGAAGAAAGGTTAAAAAATGTAAATCTGTTTAGGTTGGAAAAACGGCACCTGAGAGGGGATATGATAACATTATACAAATATATTCGAGGCCAGTACAAACCTTTATCTGAAATCTATTCATAAACAGGGCTATACATAGGACACAAAGTCACACATTTAGGCTGGAAGAAAGGAGATTTCATCTAAGGCAAAGAAAAGTTTTTTTTTACAATAAGAGTAATAAGGATATGGAATTCTCTGCCTGAAGAGGTGGTTTTGTCAGAGTCTATACAGTTGTTTAAACTGGAATTGGATAAATACTTGCAAAAACATAACATACAAGGATATCATTTCTAATTAGTGGGGTAATAGCTGCTTGATCCAAGGAGACATCTGACTGCTATTTTGGGGTCAAGACGACATTTTTCCCTAGTTTGTTGCAAAATTGAAAGCGCTTCAGACTAGGTTTTTTGCCTTCTTTTGGATCAACAGCAACAACATATGTGAGGAAGGCTGAACTTGATGGACGCAAGTCTGTTTTCAGCTATGTAACTATGTAACTATGTAACAACTGTTTAGGATGGCCAGAAGGAAATTGTGTCTAACATTTCCCCTTCAACAAGAACAGAATTACTGTGGAGAAATCCAGGTTCTAAAAAGCCAAACTGACCATAATGACTCTAGGGAAAGACTATCTCATATTTGAAAGACAATCTTGCTGATCATGCAGATAAGGTCAGAATCCACCCAGTGCTTAATGGACTGTCAGAGTGATCTGTGTTAGATCCAAGCGTTTTCAGTACAGTTCAAGTGAAGATCTTGGGGAAGTGGTGTGATATTTTTAAAAAGGCTAATTTGTTTTAGTTTTCAAATGGATTTCTCTACTAACTTATGTTCCTTTAAGAAGAAGGTGCTCATATAAGCCATCACCTATAGTCCAGTCTCATTAAGTAAAGGTAAGAACAAAGGATTTCACATACTTTGCTGCCAGGAACAGTTATGTGACTGCCTTTGGAACCTAAGGTAAAAGTTTCCTAATGGAACTGTACTATCGAGTTGGGGTCAAACAGGAGAAAATGGTTATATATCTCCATAAAAGTAGTCAGTCAAAACCCATGAATTAGACAGGATCAATTAAGGCCTACCAATCCCTCAACAGATATCCCTAACCTTCAACCTTGTCTGGGTGCAACTAATTATTCATGATCCATTTGGTAATTTTTAATAAAAAAATAGAAAGATTTCCTAAAACAATAAATACACTGAGAACTAAACCTGAACATTGTAAGTGTAAGAGTGGATAAGTAACACTTCAGTCCCACACAGACATTATCATAGTTTAATGGAGGCATGAGGAGCTCCAATTGGTATAGTCCCAGACAAGGTAATAATTGAATAGGAGTAAATGTAGGATGTCCAAATTATAGCAGTCTAGTAATAGGTCTCCATCCGGATAGTTTCAAGTTAAAGGACTGCTATAGGCACCCAGACCACTTCAGCTCAATGAAGTGGTCTGGGTGCCAGGTCCATCTAGGGTTAACCCTGCAGCTGTAAACATAGTAGTTTCAGAGAAACTGCTATGTTACATTAGGGTTAATCCAGCTTCTAGTGGCTGTCTCATTGAGAAATGCTTTCCTATGGACTGATTGAATGCGCACGCGGCTCTTGCCGCACATCGAAAGCGCTGACGTCGAAAGATGAAGGAGATTTCCCCAGCGCAGAGGAAGCCCAGCACTGGAGAAAGGTAAGTGTTTAACCCCTTCCTCCCCCTTCAGCATGGCGGGAGTGGGACCCTGAGGGTGGGGGAGACCTAAAGACCCTATAGTGCCAGGAAAACAAATTTGTTTTCCTGGCACTATAGTGCTCCTTTAAGCTTGCTGGTAATATACCATTCCATCTCCTGGAAGGTGCTGAAAATTGCAATCCCATTACTGATAGTAATTCCCAAATAGCTAAAAACGATCATCTCTATTGGACACTGTAGACATTAAACAGCCAATACACCATAGATCACTTTAAAATATTTAATGTGCAGTAGATGGACAAAATAGTTTTACTTTTTCCTGATTACCAGCTTGTCTCTAGTATTAGTGTGAAGCAGCTATTAACTGACTGCAACATATCACCAGTAGCTGCTGAGAGCTACTGACTGCCACTACTTCACTACTTAAAGCCGGTCAAGGAGTACCGGTCCACAGCTCCCATTAATCTCTGATCAGTCTTTAATTAGTAATTGCTACTACTTGTTAATAGCGGTAGCTTATCGGAGCTATTTAGTGACATTTATTAAACATTAACTTGAAGGGAACTGAAAATTGAGTTGCTTTTATTTTTGAGGATAGCCACCCTAAGGTTGATAAGTTCTGATTGTGATTATTGCTGCTGTAATTCTAATGAAGCAGCAAAGACCCTCTTGTTGCAACAATCATATGTGATCTACTTTATGGCCTTAGTCTCCTGGTGAGTATAATGCTCCCATGATAATCACTATTTTTAATTGGGTACATTTATGTCCATGAAAAAGACATCATTGAAATCTTAGGATTCCATAGATTCACCTTATGCCTTTTTTTCACTACCTTGTGTCCACTGGTTAAGCAGGTGATAGAGAAGGATATGGCTAAAATATAGTTAGTGAAAATAGCTTGAAGTGAATTTGTATGAACTAAATATTAAAGGGACACTATAGTCATAGTTAGCTTAATGAAGCAGTTTTGGTGTATAGAACATGCCCCTGCAGCCTCACTGCTAAGTCCTCTGCCATTTAGGAGTTAAATCCCTTTGTTTATGAACCCTAGTCACACCTCCCTGCATGTGACTTGCACAGCCTTCCATAAACACTTCCTGTAAAGAGAGCCCTATTTAGGCTTTCTTTAGTGCAAGTTCTGTGTAACTAAGATTTTCTTATCCCCTGCTATGTTAATAGCTTGCTAGACCCTACAAGAGCCTCCTGTATGTGATTAAAGTTCAATTTAGAGATTGAGATACAATTATTTAAGGTAAATTACATCTGTTTGAAAGTGAAACCAGTTTTTCTTTTTCATGCAGGCTCTGTCAATCATAGCCAGGGGAGGTGTGGCTAGGGCTAAATGACAGTGAATTGAGCAGTGAAATTGCAGGGGAATGATCTATACACTAATACTGCTTTATTTAGCTAAAGTAATTTAGGTGACTATAGTGTTCCTTTAAATAGTGAATAAGTTTTTTTTTATGATCTGGGGTGCCAAAGGTCAGGAGCGCCAAAGGTCGCAAGAAGAACATTTTATCAGCTACTTTTGGTTATGGAAAAGCAATAGTTAACATCTGAAGAGGTGGGAGGTTTTGATTGAAACCCACTGCACATATTAAACAGATGATTTCCGGTTGAGATCTTTAAAATTGCAGCAATAATACATTGTATTACCAGAATGAAGTGTAATTTCACGACATGCGTAGGAGTGTGACATTGCGTTTGTTTGTATAAAATAAACAGATACCATATGATATTACAATGCCTTGAAGAGAAGAATATAAAGGCTGGTCTGAATAGAAAAGTGAAAAAAAAAATCAGAAAACTCTCTATGCTGAGGTAATATGACAGTCAACATCCTTTACTTACTTTAAAAGTCTTACTGCACTTTCTGAAGAGATCTGTACCATGCCTTGGATTGTGTTGAACCGTGTTACTAGTTATACCCTAAACTGTAAGGGAACAAAGTGACTTCAACAGACATTTATCTTTCGCCAGCTATAGACATTATCCAATGTACTAAGAATACCGTCTTTATGATGAATGTTCAAGAATCCTGTAAATTTTTGCAAATCTAGAATGGATCTCCATCTGCCTGTTAGAAACAGAATTTTTCTGTCCAAACTACTTTAAAAATATCTCACAATAGCTCCCTCTAATTGAAGAGAACCCATGAAATTTACAAAGCATCTCTTTTTTCCCTCTCTCTTTCTCGGGATGAAATTTTGGTCAATGTCATATTAATCCTTACAATCCATATGATCTGTATATGCATGACCAGCCTGCCACCCCTTGGGTCTCTGCATCAAATAGGGTGATGGCATAATCTTGCTACCCCTAGGGTCATAGCAAGTAAACCCCTGGTCACCTTTGCCCAGGGATGTGTACTCAAAATGTCCCAAGTAAGAGAGGCTAAACTCCCTTTAGGCAGAAGGTAACAACATAAATCGAAAATAAAAATTCTCTAGTCTTAGAATGACTAAGTCTGAGGGGAGGGGGGAGGGGGGGGGGAGATGGGGTAGTGAATGCAATGTCTGTTTGTGTAGTGTATGCAGTG
This sequence comes from Pelobates fuscus, assembly GCF_036172605.1. Taxonomy (NCBI): domain Eukaryota; kingdom Metazoa; phylum Chordata; class Amphibia; order Anura; family Pelobatidae; genus Pelobates; species Pelobates fuscus. The sequence continues at coordinate 60,319,021 of NC_086319.1, forward strand.
TGTATTGTATGCAGTGTATGCAGTGAATGCATTATGTGTCTGTGTGTGTGTGTAGTGAATGCATTATGTGTATGTGTGTGTAGTGGATGAAGTGTCTGTGTGTCTAGGATGCAGTGTCTGTTTTTGTGTCCTAGATGTAGTGTATATTGTATGCAGTGTGTGTATTGAATACATTGTCTGTGTGTGTATAGTGGGTGCAGGATGTGTAGGGTGGATGCTCTGTGTATAGTGAATTCAGTGTCTGTGTAGTGGATGTAGTGTCTGTGTAGTGTAGTGCATGCAGTGTGGGTAATGTTGGATAAATTCCTTATGTAGATTATTATAAACTATCTAACGAAAATAAAGCCTCACCAACTCAGGATATATGTAAGTACAAAAATGCTATTAACGCAAAACGGTATCAATGAATTATTAATGGAGGAGAAAAACTGAAATTTACACTCATTAAAGATAAATTGGTATTACAAGAGCAATAGGGCAGATAGGCTGCTTACAAATAAATTGAAAAATAAAAAACAACTGAGGAGGATTCATAAAATTGAGACACCGAAAAGGAAAGGCTACTGTGCCCAAAGAAAATTGGGTCAGCCTTTAATGATTATTATAGTCGATTATATAATTTGGAATCTGTAGGACAACAACTTCCCTCTTCAGAATATTTAAAAAATAAAAAAAAATACCAAAAATAACTAGAGAACAACTAACGGAGATAAATAAACCAATAACCTCTGACGATATTAAAGTAGCAATAAATAAGTTACAGTTAGGTAAAGCCCCTGGCCCAGACGGTTACTCAAATAAATTTTATAAGATATTTAGGGATACTCTTTCTGTGCGTCTTGCCAGGATATTTAATGAGATAGTGGAGAATCGTACATTTCCTAATGAGATGCTTCAAGCAAACATTGTCCCAATCTTGAAACCGGACAAAGATCCAGCTAAATTGGCGAATTATCGCCCAATATCTCTCCTTAATGGAGACGTAAAGATCTATGCTTCGATTTTAGCAGATCGCTTAAAAATCTGTATTCCCGCTCTGATACATCAAGACCAAGCCGGATTTATACCTGGCAGAGCAGCCTCTGGTGGTCTTAGAAGGATACTGGATGTTCATGATGTTGCGATAAGAAAGAATGTTCCCCTTCTGACCCTGTCATTGGATGCTGAGAAAGCGTTTGACAGGGTCAGATGGGACTTTTTGGGGAATGCACTCAAGTATGTATGGCATTGTGGGAGCAGTTTATGATGCTTTTATGGCATTATACACTAGGCCCTCTGCTAGGACCATAGGTCCAGGAATAGAGACAGACTGGTTTAATATCAAGAATGGTACCAGGCAGGGCTGCCCTTTGTCTCCATTACTCTATGTTTTAACCATAGAGCCTCTGGCAGAAGATATAAGGAAAAATGAGAAGATTAAGGGACTCAGGCTTAATAATGTAGAACATAAGATCAACCTATACGCGGATGATGTTATGCTTATGATCCAGAATCCCAGATCCTCGCTACCGGAATTGATAAAATTATTGGCCCAATATAGTGAATACTCAAATTACAAATGAGATACTAATAAGACTACAATAATGACAACTAACCTATCTAGTGAAGAAAAGTATTTTATTAAAATGTCTTATGACTTTGTTTGGGTAAAAGATAATACTATCTTTCTTGGTATTAAAATTCCAAGAAACACAAAAAAAAATTGTAGAGGTTAACTTTCTTCCACTTATAGGATCCACAAATAAGATCTTAAAAGAATGTGTTAGTAGAGAGATTTCCTGAATAGGGCGTATAAACACCATTCGCTCATATATTCTGCCTCAATAGAATTATCTTTTTAGAATGATACCAATACAAGTCCCAATTCCATGGTTAAAAATGATACAGTCAGCTTTCTCCAAATTCATTTGGAAGGGGAAAAAAACCGAGAATAAGCTTACAGCTATTATCTAAGAAAAGAAAAGACGGGGGCCTTGCTGCCCCTAATATAATAGAATATCATAATGCCTGTATGCTGGCACATGCTGCTAACACCTTAAGTACTGATCAAAAAGACCAAGCATGGTATCAAATAGAGCAATCTTTAGTAGAGACAAATAACTTACCTGCCTTATTTTGGACAACATGGAAGCGGGAAAATAAGAACAACTCAGTACATCCAGAAAATTCGACTATTATAGATAACATTCTGAGATATTTGTATAACATTAAGACAAATTTCAAAATAGAATATAGACTGTTTCCTTTTTTACCCTTAGAGGTAATTAAGGTGAATATCGAGGATATTAATATTAGGGGATGGACACAGAAGGGAATTACGAATATACAAGAGATTATAGACAGAAAGGAAATTAAGTCATTCAATCAGTTACAATCAGAGTTTGGGATTGATAGTAAGGAGATATTCACATATTTAAGAATTAAGTTTTATTTGGTGAAATTCTTGGATTTCCAGTTTAATAAAAACATCAGTAATTTAAAAAAGATTCTGGAAACTCATAGAATTAAAGACCATATTTCTAGATGTTATGAGTTTTTAAAGGATTCTCAGAAGCTTTCTGTCTGGAAATCTAAGATTAAGTGGGAAAAAGATCTACATATTGTAATCCCTGAGCAAGATATGATAGGTGCGATTGTTAAGGTCAATAAATCGGTACACTGTTTGAATATAGTAGAGAACTTTTATAAACTCATGAACAGATGGTATATGGTCCCAGAAAAGCTGGCTAAAATGTACAAAGATCAGAATCATCTCTGCTGGCGATGTGACGATGGGAAAGGAGATTATCTCCATATATGGTGGCAGTGTAAATCTCTAAGTAAAATATGGAAGTTTATATACCAACAGATTTACAATATCTGCCAGATATATACCTTTCCCAGAGCTTTCTGTTACATCAGGGATGGCCCTCTATGCCTACTGAGAAAAGTATGTTGATAACACATATTTTAATGGCAACCAAGATAGTTCTAGCTAGATATTGGAAAAGCAATAAAGCTCCAGACTGGATTGAAATTAAAAAACAAGCAATATATCAATGTAAAACGGAAATTGGAATAATCCAAGGAAACTCTGTTGGTTTGAGGAAATCCTGTATTTGGGAAAAAATGGTGGATAAGCTCATTGCTAATAATTATAGTTTATAATATAGAAGGTCGGTGCAGCCCCCGCTGTGTGTTTGATCCTGGAGAGATACTAGCAAAAATTTACCTATCAATGTAGGAAAGTAATAAGGGGATAGAATTATGCTAGTTCCACGGGATGGTATGTGTGTATGGTATGAATTTTGCTTTTAATGATTCCTCTATTTTGACATTTATGTTTTCCATAGATATGGTTATTCTATACTGGGCTACTCTGGCAATGCTATCTATGTATATCTATGTGTATATGTATTTAAGATATACATGCATCGATTGTATTAATACTTTTTATTATTTTTTGCCTTATTTTGTCCTAATTGGAAACATTCCTAGGTGTAATTCTGAAATGTTTATAGAGGTACTGTATGTATGTTTTTGAAATTCTAAAATGAAAAAACTTTTGAAGAAATAAAAATATATATATAAAAAAAAATCTCTATGAATGACTAAGTCTGAGGGGGGAGATGGGGTAGTGAATGCAATGTCTGTGTAGTGTATTCAGTGTGTATTGTATGCAGTGTATGCAGTGAATGTATTATGTGTTTGTGTGTGTAGTGAATGCATTATGTGTATGTGTGTGTAGTGGATGAAGTGTCTGTGTGTCTAGGATGCAGTGTCTGGTTTTGTGTCATGGATGTAGTGTATATTGTATGCAGTGTGTGTATTGAATACATTGTCTGTGTGTGTATAGTGGGTGCAGGGTGTGTAGGGTGGATGCTGTGTGTGTAGTGAATTCAGTGTCTGTGTAGTGGATGTAGTGTTTGTGTAGTGTAGTGCATGCAGTGTGTGTAATGTTGGATAAATTCTGGGGTGAGAAATTTAAATTAAATTGGGCTCATACCCCCTTGCCTCTTACCTGTGGGCTTGAAGGTGGGGGTGGCGGGGCGCGTGTAGGAAGGTGACAGTATAAGGGGAATAGTGTGTAAGAAGGTGACAGTATAGGGGAGGGGGCAATGTGTGGAAAGGTGACAGTGTGGGGGGGGGCAGGATGTAAGGGTGACAATGAGAATGGTGAGGGCAGGAAGTGATGGTGACAGTGTGGGGGCAGGGTGTGGGGGTGACAGTGGCAGTGTGGGGGGAAGGATGTGAGGGTGACAGTGTGGGGGGCAGGGTGTGGGGATGACAGTGCAGTGTGGGAGGCAGGATATGAAAGTGACAGTGTGGGGGGCAGGATGTGAGGCTGACAGTGACAATTGTGGGGGGTAGGATGTAAGGGAGACAGTGTGGGGACAGCATGTGAAGGTGACAGTGAAAAAGGGGGGGCAGGATGTGAGGGTGACACTAGGGGCAGGGTGTGGTGGTAAAACTGGCAGTGCGGGGGGCAGGATGTGAGGGTGACAGTGCTGGGGCAGGGTGTGGGGTTGGCAGTGTGGGGGGCAGGATGTAAGGGTGACAGTGTGGTGGGCAGGGAGTGAGGGTGACAGTGTGGGGTTGACAGTGGTGGGTGGCCTGATGTGAGGGTGACAGTAACAGTGTGGGGGTCACTATGTGAGGGTAACAGTGTGGGGGTGACAGTGGTGGGTGGCAGGGTGTGGGGGTGACAATGTGGGGGGCAGAATGTTAGAGTGACAGTGTGGGGCCAGGATGTGAAGGTGACAGTGTGGGGGCAGGGTGTGGGGTGACAGTGGCAGTGCGGGGGGCAGTATGTGAGGGTGACAGTATGGGGGGCAGGGTGTGAGGGTGACAGTGACAGGGGGGCAGAATGTGACGGTGACAGTGTGGGGGGCAGCATGTGAGGGTGACAGTGTGGGGGTCATGATGTGAGGGTGACAGTGTGGGGGTGACAGTGTGGGGGTCATGATGTGAGGGTGACAGTGTGGGTGTGACAGTGGTGTGTGGCAGGCTGTGGGGGGGCAGGCTGTGGGGGTGACAGTTGGGGGGAGGGAGAGGCGTTCAGTTCTTGTCCCCCACTGTTCTCCATCTATACTGCCTCTCTTGGTAAACTCATTAGCTCCTTTGGCTTCCAATATCATTTCTATACAGATGACAATCACAAATCTACCTGTCCTCTCCTGATCTCTCCCTGTCCCTCTTGACTAGTGTCTCTGACTGCCTCTCTGCTGTTTCTAACTGGATGGCTGCCCACTTCCTTAAACTAAACTTGACCAAAACTGAAATTCTGGTCTTTCCTCCCTCAAGTGTTGTTACTCCTGTGTATGTCTCCCTCCAAGTCAATGGTGACACGCTCCACCACGCAGGCTCCACCAGCTCCACCACGCAGGCTCGATGCCTAGGTGTTCTCTTTGACTCCGACCTCTCCTTCAAGCCTCATGTTCAATCTATCGCCAAATCCTGTCATTTCCATCTCAAAAACATTGCGCGCATCTGATGCGACAAAGGTGTTGGTCCATTCCACTGTCCTTTCTCGCCTTGACTACTGTAATCCGCTTCTCAGTGGTCTTACGTGCTCCCAACTTGCGCCGTTACAGTCCATAATGAATGCGGCAGCGAGGCTCATCTTCCTGTCCGCCCGCACCTCCCATTCCTCACCCTTCTGTCAGTCCCTACATTGGCTTCCTATAAAATATAGAGCTCAATTTAAAATTCTGGTTCTTGCTTTCAAATCTCTACATAATGCTGCTCCCACCTATCTATCCTCCCTTATACACAAGTATGTCCCGTCTAGGCCCTTACGATCTGCTGAAGACTTGCGTCTATCTTCTGTCCGTACTCCCACCTCTGATGCTCGCCTTCAAGATTTCTCGAGGGCTGCACTGTTCCTGTGGAACTCGCTTCCCTCCTCCGTTTGATGCTCACCCAGTCTCCACTCCTTCAAAAAATCGTTAAAAACCCACTTTTTCATAAAAGCGTATCAATTAAACTGTTAATAGCTCCCAACTGATTCCTCTTCTGCAACTGTCACTAGTCTAATACTATCGTTACCTTTTTGTGTCATTTTACCCCACTCCCTCTAGCATGTAAGCTCATTGAGCAGGGCCCTCAACCCTTCTGTTCCTGTGTGTCCAACTTGTCTGGTTACAGCTACATGTCTGTTTGTCCACCCATTGTAAAGCGCTGCGGAATTTGACGCGCTCTATAAATATCATAATAATAATAATAATAGGGGGGCAGTGGGGGAGAGGAGAGACAGGCTGCAGGGTTAACAGTGGGGAGGGAATACTGTGGGTGACATTGGGGGGGTAGACTGTGGGAATGACAGTGGTGTAGGGCAGGCTGTGGGGATGACAGTTGTGTGGGGCATGCTGTGGAGGTGACAGTGGGGGAGGGACACACTGCGGGGTTGACAGTGGGGAGGAGGGGGAATGGGCTGTGGGGAGGCTGTGATCAGCCTCCTCACACTCACAAAACTTTTCTTCAGTGCTTCATTACCTGGTGGTCCAGTGGGCTGGCTCTCCGGTCTACAACTCTGCGGGTGTGAATTGCAGACCATGTGATGGGGTTCTCGTGAGCCCTCTGTTACATGGTCGGCAGCTCACACCAGGCAGAGCTGCAGACCAGAGGCACTCTCCTCTAGGGCAGACTGATGGAGGGGCCCCCACACCCGGTGGCACATCGGGCAAGCCACCAGGCCCCCTCCTCGTGTTTGGCCCTCAAGGTGATTTAAGGGGCCACCTAAATCGTCCAGCTAGAGAGCCACCTAGCTGCATATATATAGCAGAGGCGGCCCGGGATGGCAAATTGCCACCCCTTTTAAAGTGCCGTCTGGGGCCATTGCAGGGGGCAGAGAAAAACATATACATGTGAAATAACAGCAACTATATTAATTCCAAACATTTTAAGATCATGGAAATTTAGTTACTAAAAATCTGTATAAATATTTCATGGGCAAAGTTATCATTTGCAGTGCAAGAGAGAACACTCCAATGACAGGAAAACTTAAACTTTCTCCATTCCTGCCTGTAATTAGAAGTAGTGAAACGCGTCACAAAGAAGGGCTTGGAAGATCGTAATATTTTGACTGTAATACTCTAGTGTGGGGCAAAAGTTTAATCTTTGGAAATGACGTCATGATGTTGTGAATTGAAAGTCTTACTAAAAAGTGGGAAACCATAGGAAATCAAAGAAACTGCCACCCTCTTAGATATTTATTACATGACATGTATAAAACAGCTAAAATAGCCAAGCTGGGACTGACCGAGCAGAAGAGCTTTCCCAAATCTGATATTTTGACTTACATTTTACAGTTTGCTTTACAATTCCTTAATGTTTAGAGAAAGCATTCCTATGTTTGGCCTTACGATTTTCATATTTTAAATACATCAGATGTAGCATCTTACAAAAGAAGCATTTTAGTTCCACAATGTTTCGTTTCTGTCCTCGGGATAAACGTTTAAAAATATTTTTTTAAATATTAAAATATAAATAAAATCTACCACATATAAAAAAATATATATCAATAAATCAAAGAAATATCAAAATATTACAATATTAAAATATTTTCAAAATATTGAATCATTTTAAAAGTGTATCCAAATCATTTGAAAAGCTTGTCCTAAAACATTAAATCTGGGCCTACATTAGGCATGGCAAAAAAGGATGGGGTAGTTCTGCAGAAGGCAAAATAGGAAATTGAATATGGAGAAAAATACACCACCAGTAAGGCCAAAACTTATCAAATGCTCTCAAACCTTCCTTTTTTTGGTATGTTGTAATGGAGTGCAGCTGTAATTAACTATGGGATTAAAGGACCACTATAGTGCCAGGAAAACATACTCGTTTTCCTGGCACTATAGTGCCCTGAGGGTGCCCCCACCCTCGGGGACCCCCTCCCGCCGGCTCTAGGAGGTGGAAGGGGTTAAACTTACCTCTTTCTCCAGCGCCGGGCGGGGGACCCTCCGCCTCCTCTCCGCCTCCTCTCCGCCTCCTCTCCGCCTCCTCCTTGGCTGAATGCGCATGCGTGGCAAGAGCCGCGTGCGCATTCAGCCAGTCTCATAGGAAAGCATTCAAAATGCTTTCCTATGGACGCTGGCGTCTTCTCACTGTGAAAATCACAGTGAGAAGCACGTAAGCGCCTCTAGCGGCTGTCAATGAGACAGCCACTAGAGGCTGGATTAACCCTATTATAAACTTAGCAGTTTCTCTGAAACAGCTATGTTTATAGAAAAAAGGGTTAACCCTAGCTGGACCTGGCACCCAGACCACTTCATTAAGCTGAAGTGGTCTGGGTGCCTATAGTGGTCCTTTAAAGATGGGTGATAAGAAGAATCCATTGCAGATCAAAAGGCCTTCTACCACTTGAGTCAGCATATTTTAATTCATCATTTATTACAATTTTAAATGGATGCTATTTTGTATACTGAATCGGTCGATTTACTAGTGCCTGATGTTGTACTCTCCTGGCGTTGCAGCAAATATATGGCTAAATTATGATGATTATTATTATTGTTCTTTTATATAGTGCCATCTTATTCCTCAGTGCTAGGTATATTACAAAGGAAAGAATTTAGCAACAAATGAGACAATCATTTATAAATTGTGTTAGGAACAATAGGTTAATAAGTACAGTGCTCAAAAGAGCTCACAATTTAGGCTAAATACTATTTACTAGCTGGGCTATGTTCGCTGGTCTCTGGGGAAGTGCTTTATCAGCGCGAAACGCATAAGCGCCTCTCTTTGTTCTCATCATGGACCTGGTATCCTTGTAAGATATACTACATTCATGAAAGGTAATAGTGTACAGATATTAATTGTTTTTGCACAAATAATTTGCTATCTGTGCTGCTATACGAGAGAAAAAAATAATTCTGACTGCAGCAAAACCATTCAGTAGGAAACCAAAGAAACGTAATTATCTAATGAAATAATTGAAAATAATGTACTTATTGAACAGTTTTGCGATATCAGCATTGGTGTTACAAATGTTTAAAGAGTACATAGAGCAGCTGTGCCCTCTGGTGGCCAAAATTCAGTGTTGCATTTTAGAATTAGGTTCATGGTAAATGGTAACAATTTTATATAATTTAGAATTATAAGAAGAAGCAGCTTTTTTAACTTTTCTTTTTCCTCTTGGATTGCTGATTATATTTTGAATATAGCAAGGTTTACACAAACAAAATGTAGTAAATTGAAAACAAAATTGCAAAATATAGAGTGAAATAGCCAGGTTGGAACAATTATCGACATCATGGCTATTTTACATTAATTTTGTGATTTGGTTTTCATTACAGCACAATTTCATGTTTAGTTATTAATATAATTTTAAGACAAATTCTATTTGAAGGAAAAATATAATAGATTAAAACAAACAACAACATGTAACATTATTTTACGATTAGATAAAAACCTAAAAACATACAAAGCGTTCAAGGCAGGCAAGGATATTTTTAAAAAGCAAACTTAAAAAACTAAAAGCAAAAAAGAGCAGTATATACTTAAAGACTGTAATTCTATCATTTTGGATCCAGCAGCATTGCAGTTACCATTGAGATCTTTGTCAAGCCTGCCCAAATTGACAATGTGATATTTGAATACGGTGATTAATCACATACTATAAATTCTCTTCCTATAGGACGTTTCAGTGGGATTGGAAAGTGAAGCCTTGAGGGCCAACCTTCAGAATATTTTTTCAAAGACATCACACAAAATTCCACATAGTTTTATTTTGATCTTTTAGAGATAATTTAACTTAGATAAGTTCCTCTTTTCACATTGTACTGTCTTTCCCCCCCACTTGTACATAACTGCAGAATATGTTGGTGCTCTATAAATACCAGTAATAATAATAATGTCATGATCGTATATAAAATATTGCTGAAACTTCTCTTTCACACCCACCCCACTGTCTTCCCTTCCTTTTTTTATTCTCTTTAGATTCCTTTTTGTTTCTTCTCTCTTTCCACCTGGTCTTTGAGGTCCAATAACTAGGACTTCCTTTTCTTTTTAATTAAACCTGTTAATTAAACTAGGACTTCCTTTTCTTTTTAATTAAACCTTTGTTATAACTAACAGTTGACCCATATTGATTTACTGTTCCACTTTAACAACTCTGTTATCTATGTTCTGTACGGTTACAATGTATTTGTAGCTCACTATCTTTGAACGGTTGGATTTATGGGCATTGCTTTTTTATCCTCTTTACTAATTGAGACAAGTGATACATGTAAGACTGGGCTGTAGATGTGGGAGGGCCTTGGTTTCCCTTCTTAAAGGACGCCAGACCGCTCCCCATTATCGTTTTCAGTCTGGCGATTTGCATACCGCGACTTCCGGTAGTTGCAAATCGCTATTTTACTTACCTTCTACACGGGGGAACCCTTACCTGGTCCTCCCTTACCTTTAGCCGCATTCTCGATGGGAGCTGTATTCTTGGAGATCCTCTTCCGAGTCAAGGCGGTAAGGAGGCCGATCTCTGGAGAAGTTCCCATGTTTTCACTAACGGTTTTGTTCTAGCGAACGATTTGAATCAAACAAGATGACCGCTGTAAGTATCATCGTTCATTCCGCGAATGGACCCCCGTAGCCTGCCAACGGAAGACTGACAATCGTGAGTAACCTAGCCTTTCAGGCCTTGTGCGCTTCGTTCGGCAATAATATTTTCATACGCATGTATTGCTTGTTACATTATCTAAACCCCACGAAATACATTACCTAATTCTCACAAACTACAGCACAAACTTAAACGATAGCCGCACAAACATACAAACCGCAATGAGACTCTGCAAACTCACATACGATTAAATATACGAACGCCCATGATCAAACTATCCTTCTCGATTCGTTCAAAGAGGCCGTTGACTGCTTAGATACAGTAGGCATATATATTTAGGTTGCCCTATGTAATTGTATTGCAAGTATTCAACATTATATTTAATTCACCTTCATATCCATTCAAGACCTCACTCCGTTCTCCTTTACATCTTGTACATACATTCAAACTCTGACTTTTACAAAGGGCTGTCTCCTTACACTGACCCTCGCAACGTCCTCAATATGCATTTGAGTATTCGTTACATAACACAATATTCAGTGCATGTTTCTGTACGTTCAAGATATCCAATGAGATGTTGACTATCTGTCTACATCACAAGTACATTAGGATCCAGATTACATGCATTCCACGCAGATACATGAGATATATCTTATTATGATAAGTATTCAGGTTGAGCCACTTCCCCCTCATACATGGAAGCGGCTATTTTTATTCAGGGCGACTTTCACTACTAGTACAATTCAGCTTCTCATCTAAACATAGCATCACAGCATGCCTCCTTTAGCTTACGAAATTAAGCCCCTTATGAAGCCATATTGTTTTCTATAATGTCATTCACATTGGTGCCCCTCAATAGCAGGTGTCGCTACTGACTGGATCAGTTTTATGCTGGTCTCGCAAACAATAGAAAACCATGATATACCTCATACGTATTTTAATATTTAAATATATATGTAGGTAGATAGTGGTTAGGGGTAGTGTTGTCGCGAACCCGGAATTTTCGGTTCGCAAACGGCGAACGCGAACTTCCGCAAATGTTCGCGAACCGGCGAACCGCGCGAACCGCCATTGACTTCAATGGGCAGGCGAATTTTAAAAACAACAGGGACTCTTTCTGGCCACAAAAGTGATGGAAAAGTTGTTTCAAGGGGACTAACACCTGGACTGTGGCATGCCGGAGGGGGATCCATGGCAAAACTCCCATGGAAAATTACACAGTTGATGCAGAGTCTGCTTTTAATCCATAAAGGGCAGAAATCACCTAACATTGACACCTGTCCTCAAAGCCCAGCCCTGATACACACTGACACAGAGCAGAATAGAGACTGTTCCCCCTACATAGGGTCACTTGGCAGATATGGATTGACACCTATCCTAATGATCCCTGATACACACTGACACAGAGCAGAATAGAGACTGTTCCCCCTACATAGGTCACTTGGCAGATATGGATTGACACCTGTCCTCAAAACCCCTGATACACACTGACACAGAGCAGAATAGAGACTGTTCCCCCTACATAGGGTCACTTGGCAGATATGGATTGACACCTATCCTAATAATCCCTGATACACACTGACACAGAGCAGAATAGAGACTGTTCCCCCTACATAGGGTCACTTGGCAGATATGGATTGACACCTATCCTAATGATGCCTGATACACACTGACACAGAGCAGAATAGAGACTGTTCCCCCTACATAGGGTCACTTGGCAGATATGGATTGACACCTGTCCTCAAAACCCCTGATACACACTGACACAGAGCAGAATAGAGACTGTTCCCCCTACATAGGGTCACTTGGCAGATATGGATTGACACCTATCCTAAGGATCCCTGATACACACTGACACAGAGCAGAATAGGGACTGTTCCTCCTACATAGGGTCACTTGGCAGATATGGATTGACACCTGTCCTAATGATCCCTGATACACACTGACACAGAGCAGAATAGGGACTGTTCCTCCTACATAGGGTCACTTGGCAGATATGGATTGACACCTATCCTAATGATCCCTGATACACACTGACACAGAGCAGAATAGAGACTGTTCCTCCTACATAGGGTCACTTGGCAGATATGGATTGACACCTGTCCTAATGATCCCTGATACACACTGACACAGAGCAGAATAGGGACTGTTCCTCCTACATAGGGTCACTTGGCAGATATGGATTGACACCTATCCTAATGATCCCTGATACACACTGACACAGAGCAGAATAGAGACTGTTCCTCCTACATAGGGTCACTTGGCAGATATGGATTGACACCTGTCCTAATGATCCCTGATACACACTGACACAGAGCAGAATAGAGACTGTTCCCCCTACATAGGGTCACTTGGCAGATATGGATTGACACCTATCCTAATGATCCCTGATACACACTGACACAGAGCAGAATAGAGACTGTTCCCCCTACATAGGGTCACTTGGCAGATATGGATTGACACCTGTCCTCAAAGCCTCTGATACACACTGACACAGAGCAGAATAGGGACTGTTCCCCCTACATAGGGTCACTTGGCAGATATGGATTGACACCTGTCCTCAAAACCCCTGATACACACTGACACAGAGCAGAATAGAGACTGTTCCCCCTACATAGGGTCACTTGGCAGATATGGATTGACACCTGTCCTCAAAGCCTCTGATACACACTGACACAGAGCAGAATAGGGACTGTTCCCCCTACATAGGGTCACTTGGCAGATATGGATTGACACCTGTCCTAATGATCCCTGATACACACTGACACAGAGCAGAATAGAGACTGTTCCTCCTACATAGGGTCACTTGGCAGATATGGATTGACACCTGTCCTAATGATCCCTGATACACACTGACACAGAGCAGAATAGAGACTGTTCCTCCTACATAGGGTCACTTGGCAGATATGGATTGACACCTGTCCTAATGATCCCTGATACACACTGACACAGAGCAGAATAGAGACTGTTCCCCCTACATAGGGTCACTTGGCAGATATGGATTGACACCTATCCTAATGATCCCTGATACACACTGACACAGAGCAGAATAGAGACTGTTCCCCCTACATAGGGTCACTTGGCAGATATGGATTGACACCTATCCTAATGATCCCTGATACACACTGACACAGAGCAGAATAGGGACTGTTCCCCCTACATAGGGTCACTTGGCAGATATGGATTGACAAATCCCTGACAAACAGCTACCACATGCAAGGAAGGCAGCAGGGGCGCAAATGACCCACTCCCGACGCGGGAAGGTAGTGACGACAAATAACAATACAGGACTCTTTAGGGGCCCTGTGATTGTAATCAGTCCACTTGAAATCCTTTAACTTTGATCAATTGGAGGGAAGTCTGGTGCAGAGCCACTGACCCATGCGCAGGGCCAGCCTTAGGCCTTTGGGTGCCCTGTGCAAGAAATCTTCCCGACGCGGGAAGGTAGTGACGACAAATAACAATACAGGACTCTTTAGAGGCCCTGTGATTGTAATCAGTCCACTTGAAATCCTTTAACTTTGATCAATTGGAGGGAAGTCTGGTGCAGAGCCACTGACCCATGCGCAGGGCCAGCCTTAGGCCTTTGGGCGCCCTGTGCAAGAAATCTTCCCGACGCGGGAAGGTAGTGACGACAAATAACAATACAGGACTCTTTAGAGGCCCTGTGATTGTAATCAGTCCACTTGAAATCCTTTAACTTTGATCAATTGGAGGGAAGTCTGGTGCAGAGCCACTGACCCATGCGCAGGGTCAGCCTTAGGCCTTTGGGCGCCCTGTGCAAGAAATCTTCCCGACGCGGGAAGGTAGTGACGACAAATAACAATACAGGACTCTTTAGATTTTCCAGACCCTGGGGTTGACATTAGTCCAGATTTACATCTTGTGACCCATGAGGATGTTCCAGGCACTACTTGTGAAATAAAGACAGATAATAAAGTGAATGATCCTTCTCCTTGGGACTTGCACCCTGTCGTTGAAGGTGGAGTAGGCAATGGCAAGAGCATGCTGTGGGTAGTCAGTGCAAACACTCTCTTCCCGGTGAATAATGAGGAGACTAACTATGATGACGTTATTTGCGTTGAAAGTAATGATGCCAGAGATCTTTTGAAACCATATGGAAGGAACGAATTGGTTAAAAGAAAGGCAAGAGACCACCTGCATATAGACAAGAATACGCATAAGAGAAAGAAGAGAACAGGTGAAAAAGAGAAGCTGCAGACTGCCTATCTGCAAATAGTTGAGTTATGTCCTGAAGATGTCCGTGTTACCACAGTGCAGACTCTGTTTGATACACTACTGAGGAGAGTCAGAGAAACCCCAGATCTTCACGTATTGGATGAGTCGGTGCGTGGAGTTGCAGAGAACGTAGAACAAGAAATATTTAAACTTTTCCTGTGTACTGACAGCAGATATACATAGGGTCACTTGGCAGATATGGATTGACACCTGTCCTCAAAACCCCTGATACACACTGACACAGAGCAGAATAGAGACTGTTCCTTGTCCACAGAGACCATGATACACACTGACACAGAGCAGAATAGGGACTGTTCCCCCTACATAGGGTCACTTGGCAGATATGGATTGACACCTGTCCTAATGATCCCTGATACACACTGACACAGAGCAGAATAGAGACTGTTCCCCCTACATAGGGTCACTTGGCAGATATGGATTGACACCTATCCTAATGATCCCTGATACACACTGACACAGAGCAGAATAGAGACTGTTCCTTGTCCACAGAGACCATGATACACACTGACACAGAGCAGAATAGGGACTGTTACCCCTACATAGGGTCACTTGGCAGATATGGATTGACAAATCCCTGACAAACAGCTACCACATGCAAGGAAGGCAGCAGGGGCGCAAATGACCCACTCCCGACGCGGGAAGGTAGTGACGACAAATAACAATACAGGACTCTTTAGAGGCCCTGTAATTGTAATCAGTCCACTTGCACCAGTGGGCCTAAAAATTAGGCATGTACACATGCCTGAAAAATTTGGTATTGTTGCAGCCGCTGCTGTAGCAGCGTCCAGAAAAATTGATGTTTGTTTCACAGGCAGAAAGTGCCCTAAAACATGGCGGCTTGAACCCTAGTTGGTGGCGGATAAGTCACGCAAGTCAAACGTCATTCAGAGCTAAAATACAGCAGCGTGTGGACCATTTTTAGCCCAAGGCAGCTCATCTCATCAGGCCTTTTTTAATCGAATGTATCGCCCAGTGTCAGTCCCTTCGGGATCCATCCCTCATTCATCTTAATAAAGGTGAGGTAATCTAGACTTTTTTGACCTAGGCGACTTCTCTTCTCAGTGACAATACCTCCTGCTGCACTGAAGGTCCTTTCTGACAGGACACTTGAAGCGGGGCAGGCCAGAAGTTCTATCGCAAATTGGGATAGCTCAGGCCACAGGTCAAGCCTGCACACCCAGTAGTCAAGGGGTTCATCGCTCCTCAGAGTGTCGATATCTGCAGTTAAGGCGAGGTAGTCTGCTACCTGTCGGTCGAGTCGCTCTCTGAGGGTGGATCCCGAAGGGCTGTGGCGATGCATAGGACTTAAAAAGGTCCGCATGTCCTCCATCAACAACACGTCTTTAAAGCGTCCTGTCCTTGCCGGCGTGGTCGTGGGAGGAGGAGGATGACTTCCACCTCTCCCCCTGTTAGATTCCCGTTGTGCTGTGACATCACCCTTATACGCTGTGTAAAGCATACTTTTTAATTTATTTTGCAAATGCTGCATCCTTTCCGACTTGTTGTAATTGGGTAACATTTCCGCCACTTTCTGCTTATACCGGGGGTCTAGTAGCGTGGACACACAGTACAGGTCGTTCTCCTTCAGCCTTTTTATACGAGGGTCCCTCAACAGGCAGGACAGCATGAAAGACCCCATTTGCACAAGGTTGGATGCCGAGCTACTCATTTCCCGTTCCTCCTCCTCACTGATGTCATTGAAGGTATGTTCTTCCCCCCAGGCACGTACAACACCACGGGTACCAGATAGGTGACAACGAGCACCCTGGGATGCCTGTTGTGTTTGGTCTTGCTCCTCCTCCTCCTCAAAGCTACAATCCTCCTCTGACTCCTCTTCCTCACAATCCTCTTCCAGCGTTGCCGCAGGTCCAGCAAGCGATGCTGATAAGGCTGTTTCTGGTGGTGATGGTGACCACAACTCTTCCTCTTCCTCTTCACGCTCATCTACAGCCTGATCCAGCACTCTTCGCAGGGCACGCTCCATGAAGAAAACAAATGGTATGATGTCGCTGATGGTGCCTTCGTTGCGACTGACTAGGTTTGTCACCTCCTCAAAAGGACGCATGAGCCTACAGGCATTGCGCATGAGCGTCCAGTAACGTGGCAAAAAAATTCCCAGCTCCCCAGAGGCTGTCCTAGCACCCCAGTCATACAAATATTCATTAACAGCTTTTTCTTGTTGGAGCAGGCGGTCGAACATTAGGAGTGTTGAATTCCAACGTGTAGGGCTGTCGCAAATCAAGCGCCTCACTGGCACGTTGTTTCGCCGCTGGATATCGGCAAAGTGAGCCATGGCCGTGTAGGAACGCCTGAAATGGCCACACACCTTCCTGGCCTGCTTCAGGACGTCCTGTAAGCCTGTGTACTTATGCACAAAGCGTTGTACGATCAGATTACACACATGTGCCATGCACGGCACATGTGTCAACTTGCCCAACTTCAATGCCGCTATCAAATTTTTTCCGTTGTCACACACCACTTTGCCAATATCCAGTTGCTGCGGAGTCAGCCACTTTTCCACCTGTGCGTTCAGGGCGGACAGGAGTGCTTGTCCGGTGTGACTCTCTGCTTTCAAGCAAGTCAAACCCAAGACGGCGTGACACTGCCGTATCCGGGATGTGGAATAGTACCTTGGGAGCTGGGGGGGTGCCGTTGATGTGGAGCAAGACGCAGCGGCACAAGAGGACTCAGCCGAGGAGGTTATGGAAGAGGATGGAGTAGGAGGAGTAGAGGAGGTGGCAGCAGGACTGCCTGCAATTCGTGGCGGTGTCACCAACTCCTCTGCAATGCCACGCATTCCTTGCTTGTCAGCCGTCAGCAGGTTTACCCAATGCGCAGTGTAGGTGATATACCTGCCCTGACCATGCTTTGCAGACCAGGTATCAGTGGTCAGATGGACCCTTGCCCCAACACTGTGTGCCAGACATGCCATGACTTCCTTTTGCACAATCGAGTACAAGTTGGGGATTGCCTTTTGTGAAAAGAAATTCCGCCCGGGTACCTTCCACTGCGGTGTCCCAATAGCTACAAATTTTTTGAACGCCTCAGACTCAACCAGATTGTATGGTAAAAGCTGGCGGGCTAATAGTTCGGACAAGCCAGCTGTCAGACGCTGGGCAAGGGGGTGACTTGGTGACATTGGCTTCTTACGCTCAAACATGTCCTTGACAGACACATGACTGTGGGCAGATGAGCGGGAACTGCTCAAGGCGGGAGACGGAGTGGCGGATGGTTGAGAGGGGGCAAGAAGGACAGCAGTGGTTGACGTGGCTGAAGATGCTGGACCAGGAGGAGGATGGCGGCTTAGAGTAGGCGTGCTGCTTGTACTCATGTGTTGATCCCATAGGCGTTTGTGATGTGAGATCATGTGCCTACGCAAAGCAGTTGTACCTAGGTGGGTGTTGGACCTCCCACGACTCAGTTTCCTTTGGCACAGGTTGCAAATGGCATCGCTGTTGTCAGAGGCAGACACACAAAAAAAATGCCACACTGCTGAGCTCTGCAATGACGGCATTCTGGTGGTGGACACAGCATGCGTTGATTGGCGTGCTGTCGGGCTGACCCCGGGTGCCGATGCATGCTGTCTGACTGTGCCACTAGCTCCTTGCGACGACCCCCCCCTGCTTCCAACTGGTCTCCTCCTCCTCCTCTCTGTCTCCCCATCTGAACTTTCGCCCTGTTCTTCTTCTTGTCTAGCGGGCACCCACGTGACATCCATGGACGCATCTTCATCATCAACCGCTTCGCTTGTATCTGACAACTCAGAAAAGGAAGCAGCAGCGGGTACAACATCATCATCATCACACCGTACCTCCATGTGTTTAATGCTGCCTGCCTGAGACATATCCCTGTTATCTACATCCTCTAGCAATAATGGTTGCGCATCACTCATTTCTTCAAACGGGTGTGTGAATAACTCCTCTGACATACCAATGATCCTTCTCCTTGGGACTTGCACCCTGTCGTTGAAGGTGGAGTAGGCAATGGCAAGAGCATGCTGTGGGTAGTCAGTGCAAACACTCTCTTCCCGGTGAATAATGAGGAGACTAACTATGATGACGTTATTTGCGTTGAAAGTAATGATGCCAGAGATCTTTTGAAACCATATGCAAGGAACGAATTGGTTAAAAGAAAGGCAAGAGACCACCTGCATATAGACAAGAATACGCATAAGAGAAAGAAGAGAACAGGTGAAAAAGAGAAGCTGCAGACTGCCTATCTGCAAATAGTTGAGTTATGTCCTGAAGATGTCCGTGTTACCACAGTGCAGACTCTGTTTGATACACTACTGAGGAGAGTCAGAGAAACCCCAGATCTTCACGTATTGGATGAGTCGGTGCGTGGAGTTGCAGAGAACGTAGAACAAGAAATATTTAAACTTTTCCTGTGTACTGACAGCAGATATACATAGGGTCACTTGGCAGATATGGATTGACACCTGTCCTCAAAACCCCTGATACACACTGACACAGAGCAGAATAGAGACTGTTCCTTGTCCACAGAGACCATGATACTGTCACGGTAATATACCCCAACACGCAGGAATAGTCCAGACAGTCAAGAGACAAGAAACCAGGATTCGTCTTACCGGACCTTAGAATGGCCGGACTAGACGAGTACAAGAAAAGACAGAGTCCAGAACAAGCCGAGGTCAAGGGAACGGAGAGACAGCGTAAAGTAGAACAAGCCAAGGACTGGTACACAGAAGACAAACCAGCGGATAAACAAGCAAGGATAAAGAGAGAGCGGAGTCAGGAACAAAGCCAAGGTCAAGCACCAAAAAACCAACTGAACGATACAAGCACTAAGGGGAACTGGACAGAAACCACGATAGGGCAAGGTGCAAAGGAAACAGGTGAGTATAAATACCCTAATGTTCACTTTGATTGGCCCCTGTCATATCCACGCCCCCAAAACGTGAGTGTATGGGGAACGTGGCATGACAGGGGCCAATGGGAGACTGATTCTAATTTTGTCTCCCACTGTCCCTTTAAGAGCGCGCCCGAGATGCGCGGCGCGCTCTTAGTGTCAGGCGGGACACGTGACCGCTTCTCGCGGTCACTGCCCGCCCGACTGATCTCGTTGTTGGAAGAGCCGCGCGCGGCTCGTGCAGGAGCAGGACCGCGCGCGGCGAGGAGAGAGGACCCCGGCCGGCCCCTGGAGAAGGTAAGTACTGCTACAGTACCCCCCCCCGAAGACACGCCCACCGGGCGGGGAGGAGCAGGCCTGGCAGGAAAGCGAGCGTGGAAAGAACGCACAAGGCGAGGAGCGTGAACAGCGCCAGCGGAAATCCAACTGCGTTCCTCAGACCCATAGCCCTTCCAATGTACCAGATATTGGAGGCGACCCCGAAGAAAACGAGAGTCAAGTATAGCAGCCACTTCAAATTCCTCATGGCCCTCCACAGAAACCGGAGGGGGAGGAGGGACATGCCGAGTATAACGGTTGCACAGGAGGGGTTTTAACAAGGAGGTATGAAACACGTTAGGAATGCGTAGATTCCTAGGAAGATCCAAGGCATACGAGACAGGATTAACCACATGCAAGATACGAAAAGGACCAATAAAACGAGGAGCCAACTTCATAGAAGGCACACGAAGACGAATATTGCGAGTAGAAAGCCAAACCCGGTCCCCCACAGCATAGGATGGAGCCGCCCTGCGATGCTTGTCTGCCTGAACCTTCTGGCGAGCAGCGGAAGCCACCAAAGAACAATGAACCTGCTCCCAAGTATTACGTAAACCAGCCAAATGTTCATCCAGAGCTGGCATGCCCTGTAAGGAGAATGCAGCTGGAAGGACCACGGGATGCCGGCCATAAACAACGTAAAAAGGGCTGTTACCGGAGGATTCATGAGCAGCATTATTACGAGCAAACTCAGCCCAAGGAAGAAGGTCAGCCCAATTGTTCTGATGGTGGGACACGAAACAACGAAGATACTGCTCTAGAGATTGGTTGGCACGTTCAGCAGCTCCATTAGACTGGGGGTGGTAAGCGGAAGAAAACGAGAGGGAGATACCCATCTCTGAACAAAACGTTTTCCAGAATCTGGAGATAAACTGGCTACCCCTATCGGACACTATCGAAGTGGGAATACCATGCAACCGAAACACCTCCCTGGCAAAGATAGAGGCAAGTTCCTTGGATGATGGCAATTTGACAAGAGACACAAAATGAGCCATCTTAGAAAAACGATCCACAATCATCAGGATGACAGTTTTACCATTCGAAGGAGGTAATTCAACAATAAAATCCATGGATAGATTGGACCACGGCCTCTCGAGTATGGGCAACGGATGCAACAACCCACAAGGAACTCTGTGGGAGGACTTCATACTAGCACAAGTAGTACAGGCATTAACGTAATCGGTGACGTCCTTGCGTAAGGAAGCCCACCAGAAATATCTAGAAACTGCTGAGAACGTTTTAGAAATACCAGGGTGTCCAGCAGTTCTAGTGTCATGATATAATGACATAATGTCTCGTCTCTCGGGTATATCAATGAACAGTTTATCAGCAGGCCTCTCCCCAGGAGCCATGTTTTGTTTAGCCTGTATAGCTTGTAAGAGGGAAGAAGAAATAGAAAGAACAGTAGTAGCTATTATTCTGTCGGGAGGAATGACAGGGGTAACATCAATTTCTAGTTTGTCAGTAGTCTCGAATTGTCTGGACAGAGCGTCAGCTTTAGTATTACGATCACCTGGTCTGTATGTGATTATGTAATTAAAACGAGACAAAAACAGAGACCACCTGGCCTGCCTAGAAGACAATCTTTTTGCTTCACTAAGGTAGGAGAGGTTTTTGTGATCCGTTAAAATGAGGATGGGATCCCTAGTACCTTCTAGTAGATGTCTCCATTCCTTGAGCGCCAAAATGATAGCAAGGAGTTCACGATTGCCTACATCATAATTCTTCTCTGCTTTGGACATCTGTCTGGAAAAGAAGCCACAAGGGTGTAACGGCTTTTCAGGTGAATCTCTTTGAGACAAGATAGCACCTACCCCAATCTCAGAAGCATCAACTTCAAGAATAAAGGGTAGTGAAGGGACAGGATGCTGTAAAATAGGGGCAGAGGCAAATGAAGCCTTCAGGAATTCAAAGGCCTCAAGTGCTTCTGGTTTCCAGACATGAGTATTACCATCCTTCTTGGTCATTCTGGTTATAGGTGCTACAATGGCAGAAAACCCTTTAATAAAACGCCTATAATAATTTGAAAACCCCAGAAAACGCTGAATGGCTTTCAAACCCTGAGGTAGAGGCCATTCCATAATGGCAGAAAGTTTCTTGGGATCCATACGAAACCCCTTGGCAGAGATTATATAACCCAAGAATTGGACTTCTGATTGATCAAATGAACATTTTTCGAGTTTGCAATAGAGACCGTTAACAAGAAGAGTTCTCAACACCAATTTAACATGCATGTGATGAGTCTGTAAATCAGTAGAATAAATTAATATGTCGTCCAAGTATACTATTACGAATGTATGTATATATTGACGTAGGACATCATTAATAAATTCTTGAAAAACTGCTGGGGCGTTACAAAGGCCAAAGGGCATCACAGTATATTCGTAGTGACCACTCCTGGTATTGAATGCGGTCTTCCATTTGTGATCCTTTTTGATACGTATGAGATTGTAAGCACCCCTAAGGTCCAATTTAGTAAAAACCGTGGCATGTTTAAGCCTATCAAATAGTTCCGTGATCAAAGGTATGGGGTACGCATTTTTGACGGTGATTTTATTTAGGCCCCTATAGTCAATACAAGGCCTTAATTCGCCATCTTTCTTAGATACAAAGAAGAAACCAGCCCCTGCCGGGGAAGAGGATCTTCTTATAAATCCCTTTTCTAAAGATTCCTTAATATATTCCTCCATAACCAGATTCTCCTGAGGAGATAAAGGATATATTCTCCCTTTGGGAGGCATAGTACCAGGTAGTAAATTAATAGCGCAGTCGTAAGGCCTGTGAGGTGGCAACTTTTCAGCCTCCCTTTTATCAAAAACAGATTTAAGAGACAAGTACTGAGGGGGTATGACCGTAGGCACGGGAGGAATATTAGTAGAATTCAAAGGGGTGATTTTAACAATACAAGACTCTTGGCAAGCATCACTCCAAGAAACTATTTGTCCTGACTCCCAATCAATAGTGGGATTATGAGTACGCAACCAAGGATACCCTAACACGAGGTGAGAGGAAGGAGAAGTAATGATCTGAAACCGAATGGTTTCAGAGTGTAACACCCCTGTAGACATATGTAGTGGTACAGTTTCATGTGTGATAACTGGAGAGCATAATGGTCTACCATCTATGGCCTCAATGGCCAAGGGTGTCTCCTTCTCTCTAGTGGGTATGTTATTCTCCTTGACAAAACTGGAATCTATAAAGTTTTCGGCCGCTCCGGAATCAACCAGGGCTAGTATATTCCCTGCTATGCAGTTACTACCAAGGTGCAGGGAAACAGGGAGAAGCAATTTATTAAGAGGCAAATGTGAGGACTCTGATGTCACACCCAAGGCCAGTCCTCTATACGGTCTTAGGTGCGATAGTTTCCCGGACGCACGGGACATTCTTGTCTCATATGGCCCCTCCTACCACAATAAAGACAAAGTCCCTCCTTTCTCCTATAAAGTTTTTCAGCGTCAGTAAGTTTGGCAACCCCTAACTGCATAGGTTCCTCCTCTGACCCTTTAGATCCCTCGGGAGTCTCAGCTCTAGGTGGGTTAACGGGAACAAAGCGTCTATTTCTGGACCTGGTATATAACCTGTCACGGATCCTGTTATCTATATCGATGAGATAGTCAATAAGGTCCTCTAGGGGTACAGGGAGGTCTTTAGCTGCTACCTCATCCAACATAGTTTCAGACAGACCTTCCATAAACGCAGTAGTAAGCCCATTGTTAGTCCAATCTACCTGTGAGGCAAGGGTACGGAACTGAATAGCATAATCGGCTACAGATTTAGATCCTTGCTTAATTCTCATTAACGCCCTGGCGGCATTTTTTGACCTTTTAGTCGTGTCAAATGTTCTACGAAACGCTGTGAGGAAGCTATTGAAATCGTGTACCATAGGTCCATTAGCCTCCCAAATAGGATTTGCCCATTCAAGTGCCTTATCCGTAAGCTGGTGCATAAGAAAACCCACCTTAGATCTATCAGTGGGAAATGAACGTGGGTACATTTCAAAGTGGAATTCCACTTGATTAAGGAATCCCCTACATGTCTTAGCGTCCCCTCCATACCTAGGTGGCGGGGTTAGATGTGCTGAAGCATTAGGCATATTAGCTGTGTCTGGTATAGGGGTTACAGGAGGCGCAGGTACAGGTACTGGAGCTGATCTGGATAACAGTGTCTGGATGGCTTGAGCCATTTGATCCATACGGTGATCCTGTTCTGCGAATCTAGCCTCATGAGTGGCCATCTGTTGTCCTAAACCTGCGGGGTCCATGGCCCTATCGTAAAGTCACGGTAATATACCCCAACACGCAGGAATAGTCCAGACAGTCAAGAGACAAGAAACCAGGATTCGTCTTACCGGACCTTAGAATGGCCGGACTAGACGAGTACAAGAAAAGACAGAGTCCAGAACAAGCCGAGGTCAAGGGAACGGAGAGACAGCGTAAAGTAGAACAAGCCGAGGACTGGTACACAGAAGACAAACCAGCGGATAAACAAGCAAGGATAAAGAGAGAGCGGAGTCAGGAACAAAGCCAAGGTCAAGCACCAAAAAACCAACTGAACGATACAAGCACTAAAGGGAACTGGACAGAAACCACGATAGGGCAAGGTGCAAAGGAAACAGGTGAGTATAAATACCCTAATGTTCACTTTGATTGGCCCCTGTCATATCCACGCCCCCAAAACGTGAGTGTATGGGGAACGTGGCATGACAGGGGCCAATGGGAGACTGATTCTAATTTTGTCTCCCACTGTCCCTTTAAGAGCGCGCCCGAGATGCGTGGCGCGCTCTTAGTGTCAGGCGGGACACGTGACCGCTTCTCGCGGTCACTGCCCGCCCGACTGATCTCGTCGTTGGATGAGCCGCGCGCGGCTCGTGCAGGAGCAGGACCGCGCGCGGCGAGGAGAGAGGACCCCGGCCGGACCCTGGAGAAGGTAAGTACTGCTACAGATACACACTGACACAGAGCAGAATAGGGACTGTTACCCCTACATAGGGTCACTTGGCAGATATGGATTGACAAATCCCTGACAAACAGCTACCACATGCAAGGAAGGCAGCAGGGGCGCAAATGACCCACTCCCGACGCGGGAAGGTAGTGATGACAAATAACAATACAGGACTCTTTAGAGGCCCTGTAATTGTAATCAGTCCACTTGCACCAGTGGGCCTAAAAATTAGGCATGTACACATGCCTGAAAAATTTGGTATTGTTGCAGCCGCTGCTGTAGCAGCGTCCAGAAAAATTGATGTTTGTTTCACAGGCAGAAAGTGCCCTAAAACATGGCGGCTTGAACCCTAGTTGGTGGCGGATAAGTCACGCAAGTCAAACGTCATTCAGAGCTAAAATACAGCAGCGTGTGGACCATTTTTAGCCCAAGGCAGCTCATCTCATCAGGCCTTTTTTAATCGAATGTATCGCCCAGTGTCAGTCCCTTCGGGATCCATCCCTCATTCATCTTAATAAAGGTGAGGTAATCTAGACTTTTTTGACCTAGGCGACTTCTCTTCTCAGTGACAATACCTCCTGCTGCACTGAAGGTCCTTTCTGACAGGACACTTGAAGCGGGGCAGGCCAGAAGTTCTATTGCAAATTGGGATAGCTCAGGCCACAGGTCAAGCCTGCACACCCAGTAGTCAAGGGGTTCATCGCTCCTCAGAGTGTCGATATCTGCAGTTAAGGCGAGGTAGTCTGCTACCTGTCGGTTGAGTCACTCTCTGAGGGTGGATCCCGAAGGGCTGTGGCGATGCATAGGACTTAAAAAGGTCCGCATGTCCTCCATAAACAACACGTCTTTAAAGCATCCTGTCCTTGCCGGCGTGGTCGTGGGAGGAGGAGGATGACTTCCACCTCTCCCCCTGTTAGATTCCCGTTGTGCTGTGACATCACCCTTATACGCTGTGTAAAGCATACTTTTTAATTTATTTAGCAAATGCTGCATCCTTTCCGACTTGTTGTAATTGGGTAACATTTCCGCCACTTTCTGCTTATACCGGGGGTCTAGTAGCGTGGACACCCAGTACAGGTCGTTCTCCTTCAGCCTTTTTATACGAGGGTCCCTCAACAGGCAGGACAGCATGAAAGACCCCATTTGCACAAGGTTGGATGCCGAGCTACTCATTTCCCGTTCCTCCTCCTCATTGATGTCATTGAAGGTATGTTCTTCCCCCCAGCCACGTACAACACCACGGGTACCAGATAGGTGACAACGAGCACCCTGGGATGCCTGTTGTGTTTGGTCTTGCTCCTCCTCCTCCTCAAAGCTACAATCCTCCTCTGACTCCTCTTCCTCACAATCCTCTTCCAGCGTTGCCGCAGGTCCAGCAAGCGATGCTGATAAGGCTGTTTCTGGTGGTGATGGTGACCACAACTCTTCCTCTTCCTCTTCACGCTCATCTACAGCCTGATCCAGCACTCTTCGCAGGGCACGCTCCATGAAGAAAACAAATGGTATGATGTCGCTGATGGTGCCTTCGTTGCGACTGACTAGGTTTGTCACCTCCTCAAAAGGACGCATGAGCCTACAGGCATTGCGCATGAGCGTCCAGTAACGTGGCAAAAAAATTCCCAGCTCCCCAGAGGCTGTCCTAGCACCCCGGTCATACAAATATTCATTAACAGCTTTTTCTTGTTGGAGCAGGCGGTCGAACATTAGGAGTGTTGAATTCCAACGTGTAGGGCTGTCACAAATCAAGCGCCTCACTGGCACGTTGTTTCGCCGCTGGATATCGGAAAAGTGAGCAATGGCCATGTAGGAACGCCTGAAATGGCCACACACCTTCCTGGCCTGCTTCAGGACATCCTGTAAGCCTGTGTACTTATGCACAAAGCGTTGTACGATCAGATTACACACATGTGCCATGCACGGCACATGTGTCAACTTGCCCAACTTCAATGCCGCTATCAAATTTTTTCCGTCGTCACACACCACTTTGCCGATATCCAGTTGCTGCGGAGTCAGCCACTTTTCCACCTGTGCGTTCAGGGCGGACAGGAGTGCTTGTCCGGTGTGACTCTCTGCTTTCAAGCAAGTCAAACCCAAGACGGCGTGACACTGCCGTATCCGGGATGTGGAATAGTACCTTGGGAGCTGGGGGGGTGCCGTTGATGTGGAGCAAGACGCAGCGGCACAAGAGGACTCAGCCGAGGAGGTTATGGAAGAGGATGGAGTAGGAGGAGTAGAGGAGGTGGCAGCAGGACTGCCTGCAATTCGTGGCGGTGTCACCAACTCCTCTGCAATGCCACGCATTCCTTGCTTGTCAGCCGTCAGCAGGTTTACCCAATGCGCAGTGTAGGTGATATACCTGCCCTGACCATGCTTTGCAGACCAGGTATCAGTGGTCAGATGGACCCTTGCCCCAACACTGTGTGCCAGACATGCCATGACTTCCTTTTGCACAATCGAGTACAAGTTGGGGATTGCCTTTTGTGAAAAGAAATTCCGGCCGGGTACCTTCCACTGCGGTGTCCCAATAGCTACAAATTTTTTGAACGCCTCAGACTCAACCAGATTGTATGGTAAAAGCTGGCGGGCTAATAGTTCGGACAAGCCAGCTGTCAGACGCTGGGCAAGGGGGTGACTTGGTGACATTGGCTTCTTACGCTCAAACATGTCCTTGACAGACACATGACTGTGGGCAGATGAGCGGGAACTGCTCAAGGCGGGAGACGGAGTGGCGGATGGTTGAGAGGGGGCAAGAAGGACAGCAGTGGTTGACGTGGCTGAAGATGCTGGACCAGGAGGAGGATGGCGGCTTAGAGTAGGCGTGCTGCTTGTACTCATGTGTTGATCCCATAGGCGTTTGTGATGTGAGATCATGTGCCTACGCAAAGCAGTTGTACCTAGGTGGGTGTTGGACCTCCCACGACTCAGTTTCCTTTGGCACAGGTTGCAAATGGCATCGCTGTTGTCAGAGGCAGACACACAAAAAAAATGCCACACTGCTGAGCTCTGCAATGACGGCATTCTGGTGGTGGACACAGCATGCGTTGATTGGCGTGCTGTCGGGCTGACCCCGGGTGCCGATGCATGCTGTCTGACTGTGCCACTAGCTCCTTGCGACGACCCCCCCCTGCTTCCAACTGGTCTCCTCCTCCTCCTCTCTGTCTCCCCATCTGAACTTTCGCCCTGTTCTTCTTCTCTTCTAGCGGGCACCCACGTGACATCCATGGACGCATCGTCATCATCAACCGCTTCGCTTGTATCTGACAACTCAGAAAAGGAAGCAGCAGCGGGTACAACATCATCATCATCACACCGTACCTCCATGTGTTTAATGCTGCCTGCCTGAGACATATCCCTGTTATCTACATCCTCTAGCAATAATGGTTGCGCATCACTCATTTCTTCAAACGGGTGTGTGAATAACTCCTCTGACATACCAAGTAAAGCGGCTGTGGTGCTAGTTTTGGTGGTGGCGGCAGGCGGGTGAGTGCTATCTTGAGAGGTGCCTGAAGCTAAGCTGGAGGAGGATGGTGCGTCAATGTTCCGAGCGGAGGCTGTACAAGATTGGGTGTCCTGTGTTAGCCAGTCAACTAAGTCCTCAGAACTTTTCAAGTTCAGGGTACGTGGCTTCTGAAAACTGGGCATTATTCTAGGGCAAAAGGGAATCACAGCACCACGACCACGACGGCCCCTGCGGGGTGGCCTGCCTCTGCCTGTCATTTTTTGGGGGATTTGTGGTACTATGCGTGCAAGCGACTGTGAGACCAGATATGATTGGCAATGTGCACTGGAACAGTGCTGCAGAGCACACACTGTAGGCCTGAGACACCCGCTTGAAGACAAGTAACTGCTATTCAATCTATAACAGTGAAAAACTAATTTTGGTTGTAAAAGCACGCTATAGAGACACAAGATATGAGTGGCAACTGTCAAAGCACACTGGCACAGGTCTGCAGAGCACACGCTGAAGTAGGCCTGAGACACCCGCTTGAAGACAAGTAACTGCTATTCAATCTATAACAGTGAAAAACAAATTTTGTTTTTAAAAGACACCAGATATGATTGGCAACTGTCAAAGCACGCTGGCACAGGTCTGCAGAGCACACGCTGAAGTAGGCCTGAAACACAGACGCTTGCAGACAACTAACTGCTCTTCTATTACAGTGAAAAAAAATTATTTCTTTTAAATCGAAAGCTTAACCAATTGTTAAAACAGATATGAGTGGTGGCACTGACTGTGCAAATGGGCAAGGCATCCAACCTCACACAGAAGCTGGCAGGCAGGCAACTGCTCTTCTATTACAGTGAAAAAAAAATATTTATTTTAAATCGAAAGCTTAACCAATTGTTAAAACAGATATGAGTGGTGGCACTGACTGTGCAAATGGGCAAGGCATCCAACCTCACACAGAAGCTGGCAGGCAGGCAACTGCTCTTCTATTACAGTGAAAAAAAATTATTTATTTTACATCTAAAGCTTAACCGATTGTTAAAACAGATATGAGTGGTGGCACTGACTGTGCAAATGGGCAAGGCATCCAACCTCACACAGAAGCTGGCAGGCAGGCAACTGCTCTTCTATTACAGTGAAAAAAAATATTTATTTTAAATGTAAAGCTTAACCGATTGTTAAAACAGATATGAGTGGTGGCACTGGGCAAGTGGGCACAGTATATGCTGTGAGCCTGACACACAGGCTGGCAGGCAGGCACCTGCAATTACATTACACAGGAAAAAAAAAAAAAAAAAAGCAGCCTGATGTTATAGCCCTAAAAAGGGCTTTTTGGGGTGCTGTCCTTACAGCAGAGATCAGATGAGTCCTTCAGGATTGTAGTGGACACTGAATACCCTAGCCTAGCTATCAATTTCCCTATGTAATCAGCAGCAGCTAAACTTTCCCTCCTCTCACTAAGCATGCATCTTCCGAATGAATCGAAAATGGATGCTGGGAGGGAGGTTGGAGGGTGTGGAAGGGAGGGAGTGCTGCTGATTGGCTGTAATGTGTCTGCTGACCGAGAGGCACAGGGTCAAAGTTTGCCCAATGATGACGAATAGGGGGCGGATCGAACTGCACATGTGTCCGCCCGCCGCGGCGAACGCGAACAAGCTAATTTCGCCGGGAACTGTCCGCCGGCGGACAGTTCGGTACATCACTAGTTAGGGGTGTGTGTGTACACAAATATATGTATATACATGTGCTCCCGTGTATTTACTCACGCTTTGGCGGCTCATTATTTCAAACTATTGTACTCACTGTTATGTTGGTATATGCGATTATGTTATCCTCGGTCCCTATTCCATAACTCTAGGGTCGTTTAATTATGTTTGGCTCACCAATGGCATTTCTCATGTATCTGCATGTTCCTCGAGCAGATCTTGTCATATGCACTTTGTGAGCATACTGACTTGGTCAGTTGCTAATTACTACTTTATCAACATATGACCATATCCCTCACTTATCTTGTTCTCCTTTACAGACTTTCTGCTGAGAGTCTACAGTGTAATCCGGTTATGTCTAGATTTTATGTTGTGTTCAAGCTTCTTGAGGTCAATGGTCAATTTCACTTCTTTTGCCACGTTTTACTTAAATATTTTAACACTACTAAATTATATTTTACAATTCTGTCAGTAATAATGCTGGATAATGACCTAACCTCTGTTCAAGGATTTCCCTGATATGCTCCTACTAGCCTTACACGACAATACTCTAACGACAAGTAATTTCAGACTTTATCTCAGCATTTTACTGCATGGTCAGATAAGGTCTTAATTCAGCTAATTAACCCCTTAAGGACGCTGGATGGAAATTTTCCGTCATTGCCGCACTCCCCTTAAAAAATTTTTTCCGTCCAAAATGAAAATTAACCCGTGATTGCCACAATCGTGGCAATCGTGGGGTTAATCTTCCTGTAGTGTGTCTCCATATCGGAGGCACACTACCATGGGCAGTTTCACTTTCACAGCCCATGTGATCGCTCTGACCGGGAGTCAGAGCGATCACACGTGCTGCAGTGAAACCTGATCTGTTTCCCTGCAGCTCCGTGTGAGCTGTGAACAGCAGAGAGACAGATAGGTGCTGATCTTTCTCTCTGCAATAAAAAAAAGTTAGTTACAAAATCTCACCCCCCCCTCACCTCTTTCAAATAAAATGTAACACCTTCCCTGCCCTTTGATCACTGCCTACAGTGATCAAAATACAGATCACAGTATTTCACTGTTTTCACTGAGGGTAAACTTTTATTTTTTTTTTAATCATCAGGGGTTAAATTTATTTAATAAATTCATTTAAATATTTTAAAATATTTATTTATTTAGCTAGGGTGGATAGAAGTTAGTGGGGAAATTGGGGGATTTACACTTAGGCTAGTTAGGGGTTAAAAGTAAAAAAAAAAGTGAAAAAAACTTTTGAAAAGTTAAAAAAATGTTTAAAAAAGGGGGAAAATGCGTATTACCTCTACACTTGGTACAGGCTAGCGAAAAAATGATACCACGCTAAGGTTTCAAATATGCCTTTTGAAACACCCTTGGGTGTCTTCTTTAGGAAATGGTATGCCTTTGTGAAGTAATTGGAAAACACAACTTATTAAAAAAAATTCCAAAGTGGGGCATGGACACAGCGTAAAAATTCTAACTTAAATGGCTGTGTCTCAAATGTGCCCCTTCAACATTGTCATATACCTGGTAAAGGTACATACGAGGGTATTGCTGTACTCAGATGACATAGCGGAGCAACATATGATGTATTATACTGCTGTAGCACATATAAGGTTTGCAACATATATATTACAAAAAGGCATAAAAAATGCTTATTACCACTACACTTGGTATAAGCTAGCGGAAAAATGATCCCCCGCTAAGGTTCAAAATATGCCTTTTGAAATACCCTGGGATGTCTTCTTTAAGAAACAGTATGCTTTTATGGGATAGTTGGAATATATAGCCTGCTAAAAAAACTCCAAAGTGGGGTAACAACACAGCGTAAAAATTTAAAGTTTGAAAAAACCTGCAATGGTTGTGTCTGAAATGTGCCCCTTCAACATCCACATATACCTGGCAAAGGTACATACGGGGGCATTTCTGTACTCAGACAACATAGCTGAGCAACATATAAAGTATAATAAAGCCCTAGCACACATAAGGTTTGCAAAATATACAGTACA
This sequence comes from Pelobates fuscus, assembly GCF_036172605.1. NCBI lineage: Eukaryota > Metazoa > Chordata > Amphibia > Anura > Pelobatidae > Pelobates > Pelobates fuscus. Next base: position 60,351,097 of record NC_086319.1, read on the forward strand.
AACTCACTGTGTGTCAAAAAGACAGAAAAAAAAATACTTATTACCACTACACTTGATACAAGCTAACGGAAAAATTATCCCACGCTAAGGTTCAAAATTTGCCTTTTGAAATACCCTCGGACGTCTTCTTTAAGAAATAGTATGCCTTTTTGGGGTAGTTGGGAAAAGCAGCCTGCTAACATATTTGAAAATAGAATACGGACCCATTAAAACTCTCCATGTAAATTCACACTTAAAAACCTGAACTTATCACGTCTCTTTCACAGCACTGTAACTTCACAAAATAGTGTCTGGGTCATACATTGGGCATATTGTTTTACTCAGAATCGGTAACTGAGCATACTTAGGGGGAATTTATGACAGTGGCACTTATCAAATGTAAGAAATACTCAGCAAAAATGCAACATGTATGTAAACAAATTAAAAAAAATTCTCACCCCCAAAAAATTGAAATAAATAGGTGAAAAAATGGTGGTTAGTTAAGGTATAATATATGCCTAATAACATTCCCTGGAGTGTCTGCTTTCTCAAATGGAAGGCCTTTGTGGGGTTATTTGAACAGTCAAATGGCTATAATGCCACAAAATTAGACATATGACCATCTATGAAAATTACAACTACAGAAACTGAAATAGCATGGTCTCCTATATGGCATTGTAGCTTCACAGAATAGGGGCAAATGTATACAATGGGGGTATCGTTGTACTCAGCAGATGTAGCTGAACACAATATGGGGTTCTGTACAGGGATAACACACACTAGGTTTACGAAATACACATTACAAAAACCTTGTTATATGTGTATATGCCAAAATAGAGAAAAAACACAATTTTACTCCAATATTTAGCAGAGATTGGCGGTGAAATGGCTACGCAAAAAAGTGTCAAACTAACCTTAGGTAAATAGCCTGTGATGTCTACTTTATATAAATATATACTTTTGTGTGGCAATTTTGTTTCCTGTGATGGGTATTAAACTTCCAAGACAAACATACCAACTTCTAAAATTGTTTCACATTGAAATATTATTTTAGACCTTGTAGTTCGTGACCTGTAACTTTCAAAATAAACTGAAATCCTACACATATTATGTACTTTGTAAATGAAAACACATAAATGAATTGATTTTGAAGTACTTTTCCTAAGCTGGACATATTATGCACACATTATTATTGCCAAAACTTGGGGGAAAATGTTTTTTTTTGTTTTTTTCCACATTATTTTGCATTTCTTTTTGTAATAAATGAGAATTTACATATGTATATGTCACATTTACCCTTTTTGTTGTCTAAAAAACGGTATATAATATGTGTTGGTACAATAAATGAGAGAGATGCAAATTGCAGTTGAACACAAACAGCAAAAAATGCAAAAATTGCTTGTGTCCTTAAGGGTATGTCCAGCTTCTGAAGCTTTGTCCTTAACCCCTTAAGGACCAAATTTCTGGAATAAAAGGGAATCATGACATGTCACACATGTCATGTGTCCTTAAGGGGTTAAGGGGTTTAGCAGGTCACTCCTTCCACATCAGTGCTGACAACCATATCTCCAGGAACATTCGGTACATATTAATGGGACATTGAGACTATGGAGGCCTCTGCTTACTCCACATATATACATCAACCTGTTCTTAAATACGCCAACTCTTCCATAACATGTGTATGTAATATATTGTAATATGCTTGATTTGAAGGCTGTATAATTCTGTATGGTATACTCTTTTTTGCCTTCTTTTATTACAGGTCCACCGCATCGTCGGTTCCGGCACACCACAACCGACTTTTTCGTATTACTATAGCACTCATATAGGGACCTTACATATCTATTTCTAATATTCTCTCATTACGGCTTTTGCCCCGACCACAAATACTATACATTAAAACTTTGTATTACGATGTCTATATTTTTTTAATGAGTACAAACGTTGCACAATAGCTTTAATCCAAATGTTTATTCTAACAACTTAAATATAAGAGCTAAAGAGACAGTAGGGTCAGTCTGCTATTTTATATTTAAAAATTGCTATTTTCTTGCCGCTATTGTCACAGCAATATTGTCAATTGTTTCAAAATACTTGAATATTTATTCCCAGTAAACCACATAGCCTAAAGGTAAAATAGGAGCATGGCCAATCACATATATAATATATATTTTGACATTTGTGTATGTGAGAGTGTCCGCCTGTGTCTGGGAGTGTGTGTCTAAGAGTTTGTGTTTTGTGTATGTGTGTCTATGAGTATATATCCAGAGTGTTCCCACTTAATGTGATATTGTTCTTATTAATAATACTGTCATCATGATAATTGATCCTGTACACATATGTTCAAGATTACTTCTCTTCATAACTGCCCTAACTACCCCTATGAATGACACTCAAACTACACATTTTTCACCTATATCGTTACAGTGGTGACTCTAGGAACTGTATATGGGGAGTGGGGCACAAAAGTTACCACCGTCAAAACAGAAGGGGTGGGGGGTGGGCAATAAAAATAATAATTTATACCACTAAGCATATTATTGCAAGGGGGCTCTAGGCTGTAGTTGCTGTAGGGGAGGAAGAGGGGCTGTAATGGGTGTAAGAGAGGGATAGGGGATGTGGTGGGTGAAAGGGGGGGGGGGGGGTTAGAGACTGTAGTGAGTGCACGTGGTAATAGAGGCTGTAGTGGGTTGAGGGCGTATTAAGAGTTTTAATTGATAGGGGCTTTATCATGTACAGAGAAAGGATGACAGTGGGTGCAGGGGGAAATGGGCTTTAGTGGGTGAAGGTGCTAGTAGGGGTTTAAGTGGGTTTAGGTGGTAATAGGTGTTTAGTGGATGAAAGGGATTGTTAGAGCCTGCAGTGGGTACAGGGGGTAAAAGAGACTGCAGTGGGTAGATGGAGTATTAGAGACTTTAATGGATGCAGGTGAGATGTAGGGGCTGTTATGGGTGCAGGGTTAATATGAGCTGGAAAGGGTGCAGTGGATAATGGGGGCTGTGGTCCATGCAGTGGTTAATATGGGGTATGGTGGGTGCAGGGGGGGAGATAGAAGGTGAAGGGGGTAATCTGTGTGTGGAGGGAGGAAAGGGATGTATTGTCTGGGGTATAATAAGCGTTTTAGTGGGTACAGGGTATAATAGGGGCTTTAGTGGGTAAAGGGTAAAGGGGACAGTGGTTGTGAGGAGCAGTAGTGAGAGGATAGGGACGGTTATATATATATATATATATATATATATATATATATATATATATATATATATATATATATTTTATATTAAATGTTTTATTTATTTATAATAAAAAAAACAACTTAAAAATAGTGTGTATCCCCCCCTCCCCCTCCCCCCCCCCCTCACCCAACCTCCTTCCTGAGCTTTACCTTTGTTCAGGGAGAGGATAATCCTTATCTCTGGTGGTCTGTGGGAGAACATGCTTGTCTGCACCCCTTGGTGCCAGCTCCTTCCGGCTGGTGCAGGGTCTTGTATCAGAGCGTAACCCCATTATGAGTGGCATATCTTGCCTCTCCTAGATTGAGCCATGCCTCCCGACAATCTTCATGGCCATTGGGGAGACCAAGTTCTCCCTCCTCCCACTTGGAAACTGGGCAGCCTGGCTGGTGAGGGTGGTCTTTGATCTCCCCAATGGCCATGAAAATTGTCGGGAGGCATGGCACAATCCAGGGGACGCAAGTTCCCCCCTGTTGCAATGTCTCTATCACAAACCCAAGTTCCAAACATTTTCTGTATTATACTTTCCCTTGATGGTGTTCTTCAATAATTATTAACTTAAACAGTATCTCCACCATTACACTGTGCATGGGCTGATTTCAAGGTGTTAATCACCATCTGCAATCTGCAATTAGTATGTTGCCATTTTTAAAATGTTATAATTATTGTTCTGCAGTATTATGCAGTTATAAATTACATCTTTCTTTCTTGCATGTGCTTAAAAATTTGTATCCTTTCTATCCGCACAATCATATGACTTTTTTCCCCCCTTAAAATAAATGTGAACTATTTAATAATTCATTTCAATACTAGTTGTTATTTTTTTTTTTTTTTTTTTTGTATATTTCTTACAAGCCAGATTGCAGAATGGCTTAGCAAGAGATTATTTAAGGTTGGAGAAGAAGTTTTGCTTGCTGTAGGTCGCTGAGTACAAAGATGCCTGAAGGGTGGATCATATGTGGAAATTAATTTAAAAAACAGGGTGAGAGGAGAGCAATTAGACAATTATTCATTTGTTCTGACATTGATAATCAAGGCAAAACTGTGATATCAACATGTTTCTCCATAGCATATTAGCACATTTGGCCTCTTTCCACATTTCTCTGCAAGGTTTTACCTTTGATGAACTTTGCAATAATTATCTTTATATCTATTACTTGTATTCAATTTGAACTGTACTTTGAAACAATTTTAATCATTCTAGAATATTAACAGAGTTGTCTCTTTGCACTTAGTGTCGAGCAAGATGTCCTAGTGAACACACACGAGTACGGATGCCAATATATAAGGCATTAGCATACATATTCATTTTTTAACCTTTAGTAGTGCTGACAAAGACAGTGCAACAAAATATTTCTTGGACTTATTCCAATAAATTACTTTAAAGGAACACTATAGTCACCTAAATTACTTTTGCTAAATAAAAGCAGTTTTAGTGTATAGATCATTCCCCTGCAATTTCACTGCTCAATTCACTGTCATTTAGGAGTTAAATCACTTTGTTTCTGTTTATGCAGCCCTAGCCACACCTTCCCTGACTATGATTGACAGAGCCTGCATGAAAAAAAAAAACTGGTTTCACTTTCAAACAGATGTAATTTACCTTAAATAATTGTATCTCAATCTCTAAATTGAACTTTAATCACATACAGGAGGCTCTTGCAGGTCTATCAAGCTATTAACATAGCAGGGGATAAGAAAATCTTAATTAAACAGAACTTGCAATAAAGAAAGCCTAAATAGGGCTCTCTTTACAGGAAGTGTTTATGGAAGGCTGTGCAAGTCACATGCAGGGAGGTGTGACTAGGGTTCATAAACAAAGGGATTTAACTCCTAAATGGCAGAGGATTGAGCAGTGAGGCTGCAGGCGCATGTTCTATACACCAAAACTGCGTCATTAAGCTAAAGTTGTTCAGATGACTAGTGTCCCTTTAACAAATTACAATTACATTAAATATCAGTCTTTATGTTTGGTGTAAAACATATAGTGACCACCCAGGTGTGTAAACTACTAATCTCTGCAAGGCTAGTAATGAATGTACAATTTCTGCTCTGAGATTAGGATGCACAGATAAAATAGTTTAACTACAAGTAGTCATGACTACATCATCCATTCACCGCATGGTTGGAAATCATGATCTTCTGTTTAAATTATATATACATACAAAGATAGGTTATTATTAGACAATTAATTTAGATAACTAAATAAAGAATGTATTCAAACTCAGGTAGCTGCTAGAGTGAGGTAGTAGACACCCGTTTAAGAAAAAAATAATATATTTTTTAAATTGTGTGGTGGCTTTCCTTACAGTCATGATAAATTTCTTTTTGGCTCACTTGGACCTTTCTTAGGAAGTACGAACTGGTAGCAAATGACCACAACATAGAAGGTATACCTGTTTACCATGTTTGGACTGCAGTGAGATCTCCTGGGCAGCTGAGATCTCCTGTGGTGAAGACCTCTACAGAGCAAGTAAACACCGTCAACAAAAACACTCCAGCAATAGGTTGGAAAGCATAATTGTGATTGTACAAGAAGTGCGTTACTGGAAGTAATGTTCTGTATCAGTTCCAGGGAATTTAGCATCTAGGGGGATAATGCTAGGTTTAAAAGTTGGGCTGAGAGCTGGTAAATATAAATGATTTTTGCTTTAGCCTCACATAGGTCTGGTCTCTCTTCTGCTATTTATTCAACTGTGGGACTAACTACATTTTAGTCTCAGCTTTTATACTCCTTTTTTTTATTTGCAGCTCTAACTGCTACTCTTTTTCTGTACCAGATACACAATCTGCCCCCATGACATCTCCTGCTAGGTCCAGTAAAAGATTGCACTCTAGAAGTGATAGGTGAGTAAAAAAAAAAAAATCCCCCTGCACTCTCATTTTTGGGGGATATTAAAATAGTGCATTAAAGTGAGTAAACATAACTCTACAGTTCATCCCGCAGATCACACATGAAGTCTCCAGAGAGAAAGAAAAGGTATGAAGGCTGCCATGAACCAGTCTTTAAGGACAAAAGACACTTTGGGATGTGTCTGCTAGAAGCTGCAGGACCTTCATCGACCATGCAGAATTTCTTTACATATATTAAACAGGAGGTGGCAGAAGATCTCAATGAACTCTCACATACTTGTAAGAGTCCTAGTTCCAGTCATACTGAGTAGCCAGAGATATCCTCATTGGAAGAGGACAATGAGCAAGAAGACACATCTCTGCCAGAGGAAGGAGGACACGTAATGGAGGAACTAGATAATAAACACACTGAATCCCTTATCTATGCCATATGCAAAACAATATGTATAGAAGAAACTATTTAAGAGGAATCATCATCCCATAAACACTTCGCAAACCTATGTAACAGACTCACAGCCTTCCCTCTACACAAGACCATAAAGGAGGTAATCTCTGAAGTATGGAATAAAGTAGAGAAAATGATCAACATGCAGAGCCAGATTTCTATGCGGTCAGCCTCACAATCACCACATTAAGTTCCCAGCATCATCCACTGGTTCATCAACAACCACATCAAGTTCCCAGCATCATCCACTGGTTCATCAACCACCACATCAAGTTCCCAGCATCATCCAAAGTTGTTCTTATTCTTGAAAAAGGATCTCTCAACATGGTCAGCCAAACCAAATATGGATGTGGTGGTTACAAAGGCTGGCCAAAAAGAACAACTTTACCTGTGGATAATGCTGGGAACTGTAAAGATCCTATGGAAAAATGCATAGGATCCTTGCAAAGCAGCAAAGACAGCATCAACATTAACATTAACGCCAATGTCAAGAGCTATGAAACAATACTTCTAAGTATCAGAGAAGGAATATCCAGATCAAATCTTTTGGACTACATGTAAAATCTACACCTGGCAGTGGAATTCCTTACCACCTATTGTTAGATCTGGTGATATGACACTGTCTGTGGCTGCAAGGAAGGCATAATAATTAAAGAAGGGGAAACATACCTCTGGAAAGAACAGCCTATGTACATTGACTATTCAAGGGAATATGCTATAAAGAGAATATCTTCCTAAAATGTATAAAAAAGCATCAGAGGGAAATATGGCTGTTCCTTCCTTCAGATAAAAAGCATAGATGAAATGCCGCCCATGACAGGAATTCCTTTCAACGTACAAAGCAGTACAAAGCTAGAAGGAAACTTAAATGTATCAAGCCTGGAGGAACAACATATCCGAAAATCATAGAAGAAGATCCTTAAACATTTCTTTCAAGGAAAATAAGAAGTTGCATTGAACACTTAATCATAAATACAAACGTTAGAGCCATACCTCTCTATTTGGCAGAATTTTAGGTCACAAACATTCAAGATTTCAATGTAATAAAGATAATCACAGAAAGCTATCATATAAGTTTAAATGGACACTATAGTCACCAGAACAACTACAGCTTATTGAATTTGTTCTGGTGAGTAGAATCATTACCTTCAGGCTTTTTGCTGTAAACACTTTCTTTTCAGAGAAAATGCAGTGTTTACATTACAGCCTAGTGATAACTTCACTGGTCACTCCTCAGATGGCTGTTAGAGATCCTTCCTGGGTCATGGCTGCCTAAAATGCATCCAAACATTCAGTATCTCCTCCCTCTGCATGCAGACACTGACCTTTTCTTCATAGAGATTCATTGATTCAATTAATCTATATGAGGAGATGCTGATTGGCTAGGGCTGTGTTTGAATCATGCTGGCTCTGCCCCTGATCTGCCTCCTTGTCAGTTTCAGCGAATCTTATGGAGAAGCATTGTGATTGGATCAGGCTACCACTTCTGATGATGTCAGTAGACTGCTTGTTTTTTTTAGGCAAACAGCATGCAGATCTACAGCTTCTAGCTTGAATATAGTAAGATTTTGCTATATTTATGGAGGAATGAGGGGCCCAGGGGGGGACTAGATGGTGGTTTTAACACTATAGGGTCAGGAATACATGTTTGTGTTCCTGACCCTATAGTGATCCTTTAAGATCAATCCATTTTTTTGTTCAAATCTTTCAACAGACATGGAAGATAAAACAACAAAAATCTCAATTACCTCCCTCCTAAACCAACAAGTAATAATTCACAGTGGCGTCGCTAGGGGTGGGGGTGGGGGGCAGAGGGGGCCATGGCCCCTCTAGGTCAGACTTTGCCCCACTTTGTGCCCCCCCCCCAATTTAAATTCAAGTTATGTTGAAAATAATTGCCAGGCTGACTGGCTGAGTCAAGCAGCGCAGCGCCCAGGCGCCGCTGTTTGTATGATCAGGGAAGATCTGACAGCCGCGAGGAAGAGTCTCACCTCTCTGTCAGAACTTCCCTGATGATTTTAGTTGTTTCCGTAATTCCAGTCGCTCGGTATCCGCTCACCGGCGCCACCGTGTGGTGAAGACCTCAGGAGGAGAACCATAGAGAGGGAGAGTGAGGGAGGAAGCAGAGCGGGAGCGCACATGGCAGCGCACGCACGGCATGGGGCCCAACCTTAGAAGAAGAAAGAAGACCCTGTAAGTCTCAGAGTAAGCACTGTAGCAAAGGGAAGCAGTGATCACTGCAGCGCAAGAGAGAGCACAGAGGAGAAGAGCAAGAGGAGAAAAGAGCAAGTAAGGGGGGGCCTGAGGCTGAGCATATGAGGGGGGGAGCATGTGCCCCCCCCTAAATATGAATGCTGGAGACGCCACTGATAATTCAGGTTCTAGAGGTAGATAAATTCAAATGGTTCTTCTTGGCTTCAAAGTCTCAAGGAAAATGGACTTCTGGATGTGCGTTCTCAATGAACTAATACCAAGCAAAATATTCAAAATGGGATCCTTGAATTCAGAATCAGAAGTTATTCTACCGGATTTCCTTCATCTTAGTTATTACATTATTAATTTACTATAACAATGTTAATATCTATACCTGTAGTTTACTACTGTATTATTTTGTACTGGCAGTTACATGCAGTTATCAATAATCTGGCTGATAGTACTTTGGTTGGCAAATGTTGTAAATGAGACAAATGGCTAGTCTGCTCAGTCATTCCCTCCACCCCCTACCCCCTTCCCACACATTTTGCTACTCCTAGCTATAAATCCCTTTAAATAACTGTGCTTCTCTACTCTTTAGGGCCAATCTTACATCCATCTCTGCAAGAAGGCCAATTCATTTTACTCGGCTCAAAACAACCCACCCACCCTGGTTACTTCTACCTACATAGCATGATCTTCCAGCTGCTTGGAACCAGTCAATCACCTTCTTATTCCCTTCACATAATATCAGCTGCTGCAGTTTATCTATTACCTCTCTCTGACATACAAATCCATCTGCTACCTTTTGTCTCCTCTCCCCCAAAACCTTTAGACTATAAGCTCACGGGCAGGGCCCCCTAACTGTTGCATCAGTCTGTTCTTATTGTATTGTCTTTTTCCCAATTGAACAGCGCGGCAGAATTTGTTGGCACTTTATAAATACATTTAAAAAAAAACTTTATTAAAGAGTGAATCCAAATGACGATACGGTCTCAGTAAACCTCAGAGATGACTGTTTCAATATCCCTATATTTTCAGTTCACCATAAATATCGGATGTTCACCAAAGTACAGCACACCAATTTAGGATGTTGCCATTTAGTCTTAACACAGCATCACAAGTTTTCACAAGTATTCTGGTCTCACTGGTAGCATTCATCAGACTCAAGGGAAATTGTCTCTGCGATATCAATGGCATATAAGACAAGAGGAATACCTGTTCCACAGGGGTTGAGAGCCCATTCAACTAGAGCAGTTGCAGCCAATGTTTTACCAGACCACACCTGCAAGGCGGCAACTTGTTCTAATATACCTATGTTCATCAAACACTATATAAAGAAAACCAGACCTGGAGGGGCTGGTAGGAGTTGGACGCCCCCTGGTGGAAATGTATATATTGGTAAATTAAAACTTAGCTTTTAATAGCATCAATATAAAATTTAGAAAAGTGGTAAAGAAAAAACCGTATATATAATTAAAAAGGTTATAGGCAGGATAGAAAATAAGCTAATAGATGGGAACTGTGTGTGACCGGAATATGTCATACGGTAACCACAACGAGAATAGGTCCCATGGGAGTGCTTAAATCATGAGAATAAACTATGGGTAACTGCTGGACACCGCAGTCCCCTAGAGAATGCTAAAGCACCTCGCTCAAAAAACACTATATAGACTTGTGAGGTCAAGTGAGATAGCTAGGTGTTGCATTATATCACAAAGTAAAAAACGTATGCTAGGATCAGATAGATGTGGGGATATGATACATAGTAGCAGCAGTAGATAATTATGTGTCTGTGTAAGAGAGACAGCTAAGTAGCAAACACAAACTGCGGCTTAGATTAGGAGGAGCATGGATAATAGTAGGGATATAGAAAAAGAAGCAACAGCTAGTAAATACCCCTAAAGTACCTAAATTGTCTCCAAGCCTCCAACTCTAAAACGGACCCCAGTGAAATAGTGTGCCACTTCTGGATTCAAACGCAGAAATGTTGTATTGTGGCATGCTCTGCCTGAATATAATGAGAAGTTAAAAGGCATCCAATATCTGCGGCTTGTATCAAAGCAGGAGAGGTATAGGAGCTAGTCTGCAGGGCTAAAAATAGAAGCATAGGCTAAGAGTTTCCCCAAAGCTTTTCTATTACCCAGCACTCAGCATACCAATCCCAAAATTCATACCCCAAAATGTGATGAAGAAATCTTGGATATCTATCTGAAGTGAGGGGGCGTGTGCTCCGACGTTCGCGCTCAGCGATCGAGCTCATTGTAAGCCACGCCCCCTCTTCACTCTGCCGTGTGCTATCTCATTACATGCCCAAATAATTAACCCTAGCAGTGCCTGAGCAGTCCAGAATACGTTGATCTGGCTGGTCTGGGCTAGTTATAGGGTATGAATAAATGGCAGAAAATGTATAATGGATAGTAGCTTATGTGGAGGTAGGGAAAAGTATAGATATATATATATATATATATATTTAATGAGACCATACATTGTGGTTATATGGTACAAGTAGGTATACAATTCCTGCCTTATAGCTTATCCATTATGTGACATTGTCTACGTAGAGAGTAGGGGGTCTGATATATTGGGGTGAGAGAGACCTCACTTAAAGTAAAGTTAAAAAGGTAATTACATGAAAACATACAGGAAAATATATACATATATACATATTGATGAATAAATTTAATTTAAGATCTTGGTGATCCTATTTAGACAATATAAGGGGTAAATGTGAATCCCTCATTTAATCCATTCGGGTTAAGTGTATTGAACCGATAAATCCAATAGCATTCTCTCCTAAGAAGCGTGAGATCAAGGTCACCTCCTCGTCGTCCAAGGGTCACTTTTTCAATGCCTGCAAATCTAATACCATTTGGATCGCCATGGTGATGACTCCTAATATGTCTGGAAATAGGAGTATCCCTGAAGTTTGTAACAGAGTGTACATGCTCCATTATTCTCCTTTTAAAAGGACGAATGGTTTTCCCGACATATCTGAGCCCACATGTGCAAATTAGTAGATAGATAATACCCTTGGTATTGCAGTCAAACACTATAGCCTCAATGTTGTAGCATCCAAGGATACTGAATTTACCAAGGCAGTTCTATATACCTAAGCTAACTTACCTTTTGTGTTAAATATTTAACAAAAAAAATTCATATCAGTGCCTGGAGCCCCCTAACTCTTATTTAAGCTTTGTTGATCTGTTCATTGATTTGAACTATAACTTATTTGAGATAACTATTAAAGGATCATTAAGGACCTATTAAAGGAAATATTCGTTTTTTGCTTTTTTCACACAAAAACAAATATGAACGCTAACTTTGGCCAGTGTTTGTGACTAAGTGGCTACTAAAAAAGACTAAACATACCCCACTTTCAATACCTTGGCTTGTCTACTTTTTCAAATGGTATGCCATTATGGGGGTAATTCTCATTCCTGGGCTACCACACCGTCTCAAAGGTAACATTACTAATCTGGCAAATTTCAATTTGAAAATGGAACGTTCTATATTTGACCCTGTAACTTTCCAAAACAACATAAAACCTGTTAATGGGGGGTACTGTTGTACTCGTGAGACATCGCTGATTACAAATATGTAATATGTAACAGTATTATGACATTTACAGCTAAAATGTGAGGCGGAACTACACATTTTTTAAAAATAAATACATTTCTCACAGTTTTTTTTATTTTATTCAGAATAAGTTATATTCCATATATGAATAGTTAATGGTAAATTAAAGCCCTGTTTCTCCTGAACAAAATGATATATAATAAGTGTGGGTGCATATAATATGAAAGAGGGGAACTACGGGTGAACAGACATATAGCGCAAATTCCAGTTTTTGTTTACGTTTTGTTTTGATCAGAACGTGCACTATTGACTCTGTCCTGAAGGGGTTAATAAATGTTTATAAACATAGTATAAACTTGGTCAGATTGCATCGTTGTGCATGCCTCTAAGGTAGGGGAGTTCCTTTAAACTCCCCCTTCCTATCCACACATCTCAGTTTCAAACCAGTTCGCTAATGACAAAAAACAAGGCATCATTGTGCAGGGGAGAGAAAGCCAACCCTGATGCCTGCTCTGCATGAATTACACATCAGACTCCCTCTCTTCTCCTCTGTTAGGATGTTGCAAGCTGGAGAGATCTTCAAACTGCACATGTTTAAATCTGTCAGTCATATCCAATTCACTTCTTTTTTTTTTTTGCATTCCTAGGGATAGGACATTGATTGGTTAGGTCAGTGTCCCTCCTGGAGTGGAAAGCATAATAAAGAAGAAGCAGATAAATATATATATTATTTTTTTTTTTACTCCTATTTTCAGCCTGCAGAGTGAGCTAAAACTTTCAATGCAAATGAGACAGTCATCTTGGACTAGTGACTCATGTCCATTTAGGAAAAAAACAAAACATGTTGTTCAAACAGTCAACCCACAATGTCATGCTTATTTATCATTACCAACAAATAAAGGAGTAGGAAACTCCATGGCAAAGTAAGGCCAGAATGTGATGTTGACGTAGACCATCATAAAAATGTTAAGTTACATATGCCGTTTTTTGTACCATGAAAGATGGAATTGCTCTTGGGTGGAGTACTAACAGTTGGCAAGTGAGTGCTTTTTCTTTTACACTAGCCATGATATGCCCTTTTTCTGAGTTATTCCATCAAAATATCACACGCGCGTGGTTGTCATAATACCTTATCTTACATTTATAGAACAAAGATATATTGTGGAAATGCTAAAAAAACATATCCAGATTTGAAAATGAAACTTCACTTACTCTATTAATCAACATACTTTACATGTAAAACATGTTCCCTTGCTACTATACATACGTCATGATAGATGATTGTGTCAGATTATCCCTTCATAGTCTTTTGAAGTAAGATTTTTGTTTGACTTGGATGAGAGGCCCATTCTGGTTAGAAGGCTATTAAAGTTCCTATCTCCTTCTCTGTCAAATTTCCATTAACTTCTTAGCCATGGGAAATGCTTCTAATGCAGAATATCTGCTGGAACAGCTTTATTTCAATGTACTTGGCAGGATGATTTAAACCTTTTCAAGGGTCAACCAGATGTTTGTACATGAACAGTAGATATAACTAGACATGTAGAGCGTAAATGGCTGATTTGCTGCAGAATATCAAGTGACTAGGCCAGAAATTGAATGATGTAAATCACATGGGTCAGTATAGTATTGTAGTACAGAATGAAACAGAATTCATACATTTTACATTTTATGGTGCGTATACATCGGGGTTAGCCATGGAGTAGATACTGGACTATATGAAAACAACATATTTTATTAATCTAAACTAGTCTTAAAGTTGTTAGCGAGCTATAGTTTTTAAAATTAGGGATACACGTTTTGCCACTCTGGATATTAGTTAGAATCTATAAGTAAATTATGGGTGTGATGGTAAAAATATGTGCATAGAGTTTTAACATTGGATTAAATGGAGTACATATTTTTTCATGTGTTCTTTTTTTCTCCTAAATCGTGAAATTCCTTTCACTTGTTCTCACGGAATAAACTAAATCTGATCATCTACAACACTAACATGCAAAGAGAAGATCATATATTCCCATATGTTGTATTTATTATAAATTATTCGAATGTTTATTATAACAAAATATTTACATTTTATCTGATATAGACAGGCACAACAACGCAGATAACAGTTGGTAATAACATGTAGCAATATTTTGCTATCAACCAGGTGTCACCATGCTGATTTCTACCTTTTGTATCTTGGTTAGTGGATTGTGATGTCCTTACTGACATAGGAGATTGTTTCTGCTCTCCCTTGTTAGTAAACTCTTTGATACAGAGTCTATGCTGAAGAATTGATTGACAGTTGAGAGAAAGACCTATTTCAAAATCTGCTAGCACTGTGTATAGATAGAATTTCTGCTCTTTCTAAACAGTATAAGTTATAATAGGCAGGACAGGTAGAACACTTTAGCCTGCTGGAGTGCTTTATGTGTAAAATGTGTGTTCTCTTTCTTCATTTTACAAAAAGTGCAAATTTCAATAAAAATTGTCACTTTTATAAATTAACCTTGTTATACCGCCCTGGCTGTCAACCAGACAAAATGTCCTGTTACTTCCTGGTAGTTTAGCACAGTTGAGCCAAACTCAAGAGGCAGGAATGCCTTGCAAAGACTTATCACTGAGCTGCATTGGGAAGTCTGTGATTGGACAGCAGCAGAAAGTCTCAGCTAGGGAAGAAGGAAAGGGCTTGCAAAGACTGCAGACAAGTGATCTGCAACTTCTACGAGCTGTATTTAGAAATATCCAGATTGAAAAATGCATAATTAAATGCAGCATAATTTCATTGGTGGTACATATACTAAATATTGAATTTTTACTTTTTTTTTGTATTTGGGCAGTGGAGTGTCCCTTTAAACCATCCAGTCCTAAGCATAGCCTAGGCCAGGGATAGGCAACCTTCAGCACTCCAAATATTATGTACATTCCCCATAATGCTCTTACACCCATAATGCTGGCAAAGCATCATGGGAGGTGTAGTCCAAAACATCTGGAGTGCCGAAGGTTGCCTTTGCTTAGCCCAGGTTATGCTGTTGGAAACAGACTGCTTTTCAATTATGCAACAATGCTTTTTGGCACAGTACCATTTCACTGTTTCTTAATTTACACCTAACATTTCAAATGCAGTAATTTAAGACAATACCGTATATACACGAGTATAAGTCGAGTTTTTCGGCACATTTTTTGTGCTGAAAAACCCCAACTCGACTTATACTCGAGTCAATGTCTGTATTATGGCAATTTACATTGCCATAATACAGACAAGGGGCTGTTTAGGAGGGGTCTGGCAGAGAGCTGTTACACTCCTCTCCTGCAGCTCCTGTCAGCTCCCTTCTCCTCCGCGCCGGTCCGGTCTGCACCCCTGTCAGCTCCCAGTGTAAGTCTCGCGAGAGTCATAGCGGGGTCATAGCGCGGCCGCGAGACTTACACTGGGAGCTGACAGGGGAGCTGACCGGACCGGCGCGGAGGAGAAGGGAGCTGACAGGAGCTGCAGGAGAGGAACTGCCAATGCCACTGGACCACCAGGGAGTGAGAGCCCCCCTCCCTGCCATGTATCAAGCAGGGAGGGGGGACGAAAATAAATATAAATAATAATAAAATAATATTTTAAAAATAATAATAAAATAAATAATAATATAAACCCCAAAACATTTAAATAATAATTAAAAAATAATAATAAAAATGCCCACCCCCCCCACCAAGGCTCTGCAACACATACACAAACACACACTGCATCACACACACTCACACTCATATACACACACACTGCACTCATACGCACACACTGCACTCATTATATACACACACTGTAAATAAATATTCAATTAATATAATTTTTTTAGGATCTAATTTTATTTAGAAATTTACCAGTAGCTGCTGCATTTCCCACCCTAGTCTTATACTTGAGTCAATACGTTTTCCCAGTTTTCTGGGATAAAATTAAGTGCCTCGGCTTATATTCGGGTCGGCTTATACTCGAGTATATACGGTATATTAAATGTAAACTATTTTAGTTGGCAAAGTTACAGTAAATAGATGTTATTTATTGCAAGCTATTTGACAAAAAAACAAACCACACAGTTCAATAACGATTATTAAGAAAATACTCCATTAAATAGAAACAAATACAAATCTGAGTGTTTTTGCCATAATTGCTAAACCTAGTTTAAAAAAGAACAAGTAACGCTAACCATTGTCATAGGAGTATAGTAAACATTAGCCAAAGGGGACAAACTTATAGACATCACTGGTGAGTAAGACAGAAAAAAAAGCTTATGAGAAGTAAATAATTACAATGTGTGTATGTTTCTCCCTCTCCCACTTATAAATGTTTGATTATACTGAATAATTATTAAGTCGTTCTCACAACCAGCCGTCTGTGTTTCATCCTGGTCTAAAGACTCCCGACCCTGAACATGGCATCCAGTAACATTAAGGAAAGGAAAACTTGCATAGAAATGAAGGGACCTTTATTCCCAAACAATGAGGTAAAACAAATAGCATGGTATCGAAAAATCAGACAATATAACATTTACATAAAAATACAATAAAAAGTTAACATTAAAGTTCTGCTAAAGGTAGGAGAAGGAAAACTAAGAGATCTATAAATTGAAGTCAATGGTAATACTCAATAAAAGGCTAATTTGTTTTTTTAAGAAACCTAATATCATTGTAATGTGTTAAGATTGCAATTAATGCTTTATGGTATTTCAATAACATAATTTTCGTCTCCTATTTTAATAAATTTTTTTTACTAAAATTATATTTAAATATATGTTATAATTCCTGATTTTTTAAAAAAAAATCAACAGCAAGTGTAACTGATAATATGGAAATTATCACTGTTTTATAAAACTTTTCGTATATAGTTGATATTACAATCCTGAAATCAATAATGCAAACAAAAAAAAAAAAATCCTGTCTGTCTTTTGCTTCTGTGGCATGAATGTTTTCATTAAGCCATTACTCTGGCGGATCCAGAGCCTTATCTCGGGAGGGGCACTCAGATTATTTAAAGAAACAATCCAGGCACAATAACGACTACAGCTCTCTGTGGCTCCCTCCCAGAGTAAATAGTCATACTGTTTAAGAACAGTTTGACAATTTACCTGGGGTCTGCCAGGGGCTGTAGTAGGGGATAGGGCCTCTAGTAATGTGTGTGTGTGTATGGGAGGCACTGAGTGTGTGAGGGATGCAGGATGGGTATGGGAGGCAGTGTGTGTGAATGGTGCAGAGTTTGCGTGTGTACAGGAGGCAGTGCATGTGTGAGGGTTGCAGTGTGTGTATGTAGGACAGTGTGTGTGTGGGGTACTGTGGGAGCACTGTGTGTGGGAGGGGCAGTGCGTCTTTGTGTGAGAGGTGTAGTGTGTGCATGGGAGTGCAGTGTGTATATGTGGGGTGCAGTGGGGTGCAGTGGGAGCACTGTGTGTATGGGACCAGTGTGTGTATGAGGGTGTAGTGGGGCAGTGTGTGTATGGGAGTGCAGTTGTGGAAGTGTGTGTATGGGGGTGCAGTGTTTGTGTGGGGGAGCACTGTGTTTATGGGGGTGTAGTGTGTGTGGAGGGGAGAAGTGTGTGTGTGGGTGCAGTGTTTGTATGGGGGTGTAGTGTGTGTGTATGGGGGTACAGTGGGGGAAGTGTATGTATGGGGGTGCAGTGGGGGCAGTGTGTGATAGATTATGTATGGGGTGCAGGGGGGCAGTGTATGATATATTATGTATGGGGGTGCAGTGTGTATATGGGGGGCAGTGGGGCAGTGTGTCTATAGGGGGCTGTGGGGACACTGTGTATATGTGGGGGCAGTGTGTATATAGGGGGCTGTCGGGGCAGTGTGTATAAGGGGGCTGTGTGTATATAGGGGGCTGTGGGGGCAGTGTGTATATGTGGGGGAAGTGTGTATAAGGGGCTGTGGGGGCAGTGTGTGTGGTGGAGCAGTGTGTATATAGGGGGTTGTGGGGGCAGTGTGTCTAAGGCTGTGCTGTGAGGACAGCGTGTCTATGGGGGGCTGTGGGGGCAGTGTGTCTATGGGGGCTGGGGTCAGTGTGTCTATGGGGGACTGTGGAGGCAGTGTGTATATGAGGGGCTGTGTGTATATGGGGGCTATGGGGGCAGTGTACCTATGGAGGGCTATGGGGGCAGTGTGTATATGGGGGGCTGTGAAGGCAGTGTGTGAGTAGTTGGGGGAGGGGGCAAATTAAAACAAATGTGGTTTTATTTTTAATTTAAAAAATATTCTTTATAATCCCCCCTCCCTTCTTGGATCCAGCTTCCAGTGGGTAGACCTCTCCTAGTCCAGAGAGCAAAGCAGGGTGCTCTTACAAGAGCAACTGTAGTGATCCAAGGGAGTATAGTGATTATAGCAATCCCCAGAGTGTGAATATAGCTCTTCAATCCCTCAGACATGAGCCTAGACTTCATGAACGGTAAAATAAATCTCAGTTTAATGGGAGCCACACTTGGCCTTATATGACAATCCCCATGCAAGGTGTATGCCCACATGGACCTGATGATAGACTAATTTGCAACTTCACAGACCAATAACAATAAGGTTACAAGGCACGACACTCCCACACACCACACGCAATCCCTCCTCTCTGCCTGGGAGATAATTGGATTAGTAACTGTACTAATTCTAATTCTAATTATCTCCAAGCACAGAAAAAACATACTTTAAAAAAAAAAAAACACCCCAAAAGTACCCTAAAAATACATGAAACCCCAAAAATGTTAATTTTTGGGAGTCTTACTTTTGAATGACCGTGCATATGGTCCTATGCCCAAAACAGTTACAGGGAATCAGGGCCAACGGTCAATCTCTCTGTCTGGAGTATAAAAGTACATAACTCACATGAACAGAGCCTTTTTAAGTGCATTTGGGCAAGGTATAGTGCAGGGCCCATAGTCCTGAGGCAATAGGCTGTCCAGCAGGCCCCTCCAAGAACCTGTGACGAGGTTCAATTCGTCACAACCCCCCTCCCTCTCACCATCACCCCCCATCTCCCTATCACCCTGCTCTCCTTATCACCTCCCCCCTCTCCCTCTCACCATCACCCCCTCTCCCTCTAACCATCACCCCCTCTCCCTCTCATCACCCCCTCTCCCTCTCATCACCCCCCTCCCCCTCTCATCACCCCCTTTCCCTCTCACCATCACCCCCTCTCCCTCTCATCACCCCCTTTCCCTCTCACCATCACCCCCTATCCCTCTCACCATCACCCTCCCACACCATCACCCCCTCTCCCTCTCACCATCACTCCACATACCTTCACCCCCTCTCTCTCTCTCACCATCACCCCCTCTCTCTCTCACCATCACCCCCTCCCTCTCACCATCACCCCCCCTCTCACCATCACCCCCTCTCCCACACCATCACCCCCCTCTCACCATTACCCCCCTCTCACCATCATCCCCTCTCCCTCGCACCATCATGCCCCTCCCTCACACTATTAACCCCCTCTCCCTCTCACCATCACCCCCCACACCATCACCCCCTCTCCCTCTCACCATCACCCCCGCACCAGCACCCACCTCTCCCTCTCACCATCACCCCCACACCAGCACCCCGTCTCCCTCTCACCACCCCCCCACACCAGCACCCCTCTCTCCCTCTCACCATCACCCCCACACCATCACTCCCCTCTCCCTCTCCCTCTCACCATCACCCCCCCACACCATCACCTCCCTCTCCCTTTCACCATCACCCCCACACCATCACCCCCTCTCACCATCACCCCCCACACCATCTCTCCCCTCTCCCTCTCACCATCACCCCCCCACAACATCACCTCCATCTCCCTCTCACCATCACACCCCACACCATCACCCCCTCTCCCTCTCACCATCACCCCCCACACCAGCACCCCCTCTCCCTCTCACCATCACCCCCACACCATCACTCCCCTCTCCCTCTCCCTCTCACATCACCCCCCCACACCATCACCTCCCTCTCCCTTTCACCATCACCCCCACACCATCACTCCCCTCTCCCTCTCCCTCTCACCATCATCCCCCCACACCATCCCCCCTCTCCCTCTCACCATCACCCCCTCTCCCTCTCACCATCACCCCCTCTCCCTCTCACCATCACCCCTCCTTTCCCTCTCACCATTACCCCCCTCTCCCTCTCACCATCATTGGAATGGCCTTACATGCAGAAGTGTTAGAAGTTAACACAGTGAGGGAGTTTAAGCATGCGTGGGATAGGCATAAGGCTTTCCTAGATATAAGAGACTAATGGAAGTATTTAGAAAATTGGTGGGCCGAATGCCTCTTATCTGCTGTCACATTCTATGTTTTCCTAATTTATATTGCTACTGTAAAATTATAGTGCATGTGAGACTTCTTTGTGAAAATGTGTAGGTTTGTTTCATTATTTTGGAGATGTTTATCATAATATGTCACTTGTATGAGTAACATGGCATTTAAAAACATTGCAAAAACATTTTCCTACTCGTGTAAATGAGGACTGCTATGGAAAACCATTGACGATACTTACAATTTAACAACAATATATCTAAAATAATATTTATATGTGTATTATGATTTATTTTTTATAATATACGGTGATAAAATAAAATATTTTACTTAAATTAAATGTACCGTATATACTCGAGTATAAGACGAGTTTTTCAGCACATTTTTTGTGCTGAAAAACACTCACTCGTCTTATACTCGAGTCAGTTGTCTGTATTATGGCAATTTACATTGCCATAATACAGACATGGACCGGGGGCTGTCAGGAAGCTGTAACTTACCTTCACCGCAGCTCCTGTCAGCTCCCTTCTCTCTCCTCCGTCCGTGCAGCTCCCAGGTCAGCTTCCTCTGCAACTCTCGCGAGAGCCGCGGGGTCAGAGCGTTGCCACGGGCTACCGTGGCAACGCTCCGCGCGGCCGCGAGAGTTGCAGAGGGAGCTGACCTGGGAGCTGCACGGACGGAGGAGAGAGAAGGGAGCTGACAGGAGCTGCGGTGAAGGTAAGTTACAGCTTCCTGACAGCCCCCCTCCTACAGCCCATCCACTGGACCACCAGGGAGTGAGAGCCCCCCTCCCTGGCCAGCTAACAAGCAGGGAGGGGGGACGAAAAAATAAATAAAAAAAATAATAATAATAAAATAAAAAAAAATAATAATAAAAAAAAATAATAACATAAAAAATATATATATTACAATAATAATTAAATAATAATAATAATTAATAAAATGCCCACCCCCACCAATGCTCTGCACTCACACACACACACACTGCACTCACACACACACACTGCATTCATACACACACTGCATTCATACACACACTCATACACACACTGCACTGCATTCATTATATACACACACTGCATTCATACACACACTGCATACACACTGCATTCATACATACACACTGCATTCACACTGCACTCATACACACACTGCACTGCATTCATTATATACACACTGCACTCACACACTGCACTCATATACACACACTACACTGCATTCATTATATACACACTGCACTCATACACACACACTGCACTCATACACACACATTGCACTCATATACACACACTGCACTCCATTCATTATATACACACTGCATTCATACACACACTGCATTCATACATACACTGCATACACACTGCATTCATACATACACACTGCACTCATACATACACACTGCACTCATACACACACTGCACTGCATTCATTATATACACACTGCACTCACACACTGCACTCATATACACACACTACACTGCACTCATATACACACACTGCACTCCATTCATTATATACACACTGCATTCATACACACACTGCATTCATACATACACTGCATACACACTGCATTCATACATACACACTGCACTCATACATACACACTGCACTCATACACACTGCACTGCATTCATTATAAACACACTGCACTCACACACTGCACTCATATACACACACTACACTGCATTCATTATATACACACTGCACTCATACAGACACACTGCACTCATATACACACACTGCACTCATATACACACACTGCACTCATATACACACACTGCACTCCATTCATTATATACACACTGCATTCATACACACACTGCATTCATACACACACTGCATACACACTGCATTCATACATACACACTGCACTCATACACACACTGCACTGCATTCATTATATACACACTGCACTCACACACTGCACTCATATACACACACTACACTGCATTCATTATATACACACTGCACTCATACACACACTGCACTCATACACACACATTGCACTCATATACACACACTGCACTCCATTCATTATATACACACTGCATTCATACACACACTGCATTCATACATACACTGCATACACACTGCATTCATACATACACACTGCACTCATACATACACACTGCACTCATACACACACTGCACTGCATTCATTATATACACACTGCACTCACACACTGCACTCATATACACACACTACACTGCACTCATATACACACACTGCACTCCATTCATTATATACACGCTGCATTCATACACACACTGCATTCATACATACACTGCATACACACTGCATTCATACATACACACTGCACTCATACATACACACTGCACTGCATTCATTATAAACACACTGCACTCACACACTGCACTCATATACACACACTACACTGCATTCATTATATACACACTGCACTCATACAGACACACTGCACTCATATACACACACTGCACTCATATACACACACTGCACTCCATTCATTATATACACACTGCATTCATACACACACTGCATTCATACACACACTGCATACACACTGCATTCATACATACACACTGCACTCATACATACACACTGCACTCATACATACACACTGCATTCACACTGCACTCATACACACACTGCACTGCATTCATTATATACACACTGCACTCATACACACACACTGCACTCATATACACACACTGCACTCATATACACACACTGCACTCCATTCATTATATACACACTGCATTCATACACACACTGTATTCATACATACACACTGCACTCATACATACACACTGCATTCACACTGCACTGCATTCATTATATACACACTGCACTCACACACTGCATTCATTATATACACACTGCATACACACTGCACTCATACACACACTGCACTGCATTCATTATACACACACTGCACTCATACACACACTGCACTCATATACACACACTGCACTCCATTCATTATATACACACTGCATTCATACACACACTGCATACACACACAGCATTCATATACACACTGCATTCATACACACACACACACACTGCATTATTATATACACACACTGTAAATAAATATTCAGTTAATATAACTTTTTTAGGATCTAATTTTATTTAGAAATTTACCAGTAGCTGCTGCATTTTCCACCCTAGTCTTATACTCGAGTCAATAAGTTTTCCCAGTTTTTTGGGGTAAAATTAGGGGCCTCGGCTTATATTCGGGTCGGCTTATACTCGAGTATATACGGTATGTTAAATCCATTAAACAAAAACAAACAACATTTTTGTTCTTGTTGTTCTACAGGCACATACCAAAATGGAATCTGAAGATGAAATTTTAAACCTGGAATCTGAGCAGAAAATAATGCCAAAAAATAAGTCAGAAAACAAGCCTTCTATAGAATTAATATACTCAATCAATGACAAACCTTCATGGTATTTGTGTATCATTTTGGCACTCCAGGTCAGTTTATTATATATATATTTTTTAAATATTAAAGATAGGTTGTACATAGTTCGGGTTCCACTGGCATATTTGGCACATTATGGTAACATCAGACGCATAGCAAGCTTTATCAGGTTATATCACAACACTTTTAACAATCAAGGTAAACCATATCCCAAGGGAATAGTTTTTGGCAGGTACATGTAGCTAGTGCCCCTGTAGTATGGGGGAAGCCTCTTTGCATCTAAAGATATCAGTGTCATGGTGGAACTGCTCTACAAGGTGCAGCCAATGGACAGGCAAATAGTGAATGAAGAGGCCTGGTTATCTTGCAGGACAATTGTCTCAACAAGCAACCCTCCCCCTCCCGCATCACCAAACATCGATTAGCTTTCAGGTGCCCATTCCCTTCGTCATGTGTAAATATCTTTCAATTTACATCTAGCTGGGATTAAGCTTTTGGCAGTATTCGGGAAATGCCGCATCAGGGACTTCTTATAAGCCGAAACCGGCATTTTGTTATGATGGAGCAGCGTAGGAAGGGGCTTTAGTGGTATGTCTGAAACTAGGATGTCAATAAACATTTTGTGAATCTGTTTCCAATATGAAGCGATCAGTGGGCATGACTACCAAATGTAAAAGTCTGTGTCCCCTGTGGCATCACATCACTAGCACAGGACACTCGGCATAATGCTCATGCAGAATAACCTTGCCGTGGTCCTGTACCAGCATTTCAAGAGTTTGTAATTGAGTTCTTGCAGTTTGTAGCTAATCATCCTCTGGTGGGAGAGAATGCACATTTTATCCAATTGCAGATCTGACAGCGCGGTGCCTGTGGCTTGTTCCCATAGCAACTGATATTTTGCTGGGGGACCCTGTGTAGCAGTTAGCAATATGGCATAAAGAACAGATATCCCACAAACGTAGGTGGTCTCCATCAATGCACAGGATCTCAAAATGAGGTATAAGGTGTTCCCCAGGGAGTGAAATGTAGTAGCACTGGATCTGAAAATATCAGAACCTGTGCTATCCTGTAAATCTTATTTTTTATGTTGTAAACGAAGTAGCTTGAGTGTTAGAATATCAAATGAAAAATAGTAAATAAGTATTTATATACTTAATGTTAAAAATGTTGTTATCGTTGCGAAGTTGAACTTATAATTTGTGCAATAAGAAAGAAAAATAAATTCAAAGAAAGAGAAAGCAAGGTGCAAAAAAAGACCAGAGGTTAAAGGTGTGTCTAGGTTACTAGTTTTGCTAGTCTCATTGTTCATCTGTACTGTGAGAGAATTTAGATGAAGTCTGAGTTGATCACTTTCTATTGTGACATATCAAAAAAAAAAAAAAAAAACAGACTGGAAGAAATGAGATTTCATCTAAGGTAAAGAAAATGTTTTTTTTTTTTTACAGTAAGAGTAATAAGGGTATGGAATTCTCTGCCTGAAGAGGTGATTTTATCAGAGTCCATACAGATGTTTAAACTGAAATTGGATAAATACTTGCAAAAACATAACATACAGGGATATAATTTCTAATTAGTTGGGTAATAGCTGCTTGATCCAAGGAGACATCTGACTGCTATTTTGGGGTCAAGAAGGAATTTCTTCCTAGTTTGTTGCAAAATTGGAAGTGCTACAGACTAGGTTTTTTGCCTTATTTTAGATCAACAGCAAAGACATATGTGAGGAAGGTTGAACTTGATGGATGCAAGTCTCTTTTCAGCTATGTAACTATATGTAACTATATAACTAAAAACAAAGCTACTGACTCTTGTTTCTCTACTGTTGATAAGATATGCGTTGCCCAGAAGTCTGATATTTTAAAATTTTTGTTGCAGAACATATTCTACGAATATTTCTATTTTGATTTTAATTTTGTAATATTAAGATATTTGTTTATATATTATATATATATATTTCTTTCACATATGATAGTTTTTGACATTTTACTATTTTGAATTTTAAGAAAATATAGTTAATCCAAAAATATAAAATCATCTAAAATTATCCTATATTATTACATTGAGGCTTTAGTTAGCAAAGATATGATTATATTACGGTTTAATAACATCATAATAAGATGCAATAAAAAACAATATTTTGAGAATGATTGTGAGTAATGTGAATAATTGTTATCTGATATGAATGGACATTCCCACCAACTTTTTTAGATATGAGCTGTGACTAATGACTCCTGTTGGAAATATATATTTTAATCTCTGAGGGCATAAATACCATCTATAACTTTAAATGCATTCTACTTAGTAGCCACACAACTGATGCTGTGGACTACATCTCACCACATGCTTTGCTAGCATTATAAATGTAAGATAATTGTGAGAGTGCAGAAGGTTTTCTACTACTGTCCTAGGTCATGGCTAACATGCAAGATTCATCTTTGCTTCTTTATTATTTACACAAAGAAAAAACAATATATATGTGATACCTTAAATTATATTACAATGGTATCTAAATATACCTATCTGGTTTACTCAATCAAACAGCCTCTCAAGGTCGTAGCCCAGTTCCTGACCTTTTACAACATATATATGAACACAGAAGGTAATGAGATTCGGCTGCACATAATCTAAAACAGGAACAAAAGAAGGCACATAGTGTGATACAGTAAAACAAGTTCTAGTGCGCTGAGATAGTAATACACTCACAAGATTGAAATGAATAATGCGCCAAAAAGGTACCTGCCCCGATAAACTTGGGCGGCTGAACACCTCCACTCTCCACTGGAACTCCAAGGGACCAAAAATATGGAATGAGACTCCGATGTAGGTATGGGTAAAATAAATATGCAAATTTATTGTAGAAAAAGGGCCATATACATTAGCCACATAAAGAAAAATAACAGAGGAAAGGTCCTACGCGTTTCGTTCCTGTAAAAAGGAACTTCCTCAGGGACCAAAAATAAGTAATATGACAATTAAAAGCAATCAAATACAGAAATGCATACAATACCCCCTCACCCCCCAGCGAGTCTCTATAAATAGGGCTGAACCCTCAGTTCATAGGTGGGTCCAGTGGGAGTTACCGTTGATTCTATGATCCTATTCAGTTGTGGAGTGTCCAGGGATCCTGTTCAGGTGTGGAGTGGGTGTTCCATCGATCTTTCTTGGCGCAAAGATAAATCAAGAGTGGATCAGCACTGTCAGGCCACAGAAACCGGCAGCACACCTATAGAAATCGGGTTCCCTCTCAAACCCCACAGTACAGATAAGATTATCCAAAGAGAAAATAAAAGGTAGCGCCTATGTATATGAATTACAAATGTCCAAATAAAACAGTCCAAATAGACTTTAAAAGAAGCAACAAATTGTTGATAGCTGTTCCTAGATCAAATGTAGTTTGGGATCCAGTAAAACATGTAAAAAAAACAGATCGAGGGACTCCAATAGTACAGTATGTATGTAAAATCCTATCAAGATATTAATAAGGTAGATATTACTCACATTTATCAGAGCTAAATCCAACTCTGATTTGTAAAGCGTAGAGTGGTATGATCCCCACTTCTAGCACATGTGTAATGCATATACATAGGCGCTACCTTTTTTTCTCTTTGTAAAACATGTAATTGTAACTAGACATGTGCAATTCGTTTCGGTCCGAATATGAATTCGGACGAATTTCGGGCAATTCGGACATTCGGGTACTTCCGAATGTCCGAATTGCTGAAGTTGCGAAGTGCTGAAGTGCCGAAGTTCTGAAGATGCCGAATTTCCAAAGTGTCGAACTGCCGAAGAGCCGAAGTTCCGAAGTGTCAAAGTGCCGAAGTTCCGAAGCACAGTATTGCCTAAGTACTAATATACTTACCCAGTGAAGGATCAAAAATGTTACATTGTATACAATTTTAAATAAAAAGTATACAAACATAGCCAGGATTCAGCTGTAAGCATTTGCAACACTGACAACAATCAAGTAACATACATTCATATAAAATGTAAGTTACTTGGCCAGTCAATGTAATGACAGGAATGAATAAGTAGATAACTCCCTAATTCCCACGGCATTAGGGAGCTATCTACTAAAAGGCTGAAAGACCTAAATTGGTCTTTCAGACAAATTTACTAATACTAAGTAAAGATTACTTAGTATTAGTAAATTATGTCCCTACTCGCTATACAGCGAGTAGGGGCATGTCTATTAAACAGTGAGCAGCCTGTGGCTGCTCACTGTTAAAAAAAAACAAAAAACTAATGTCCTCCCCCCTAGCCCCCACCCCTGAGCGGCGGGTGGGGGCCCTAAATACTAATAAGGGGGGGATCTAATGTCCTCCCCCCTGGCCCCCACTCCTGAGCGGTGGGTGGGGGCCCTAAATAGTAATAGGGGGGAACCTAATGTCCTCCCCCTGGCCCCCACCCCTGAGCGGCGGGTGGGGGCCCTAAATACTAATAAGGGGGGACCTAATGTCCTCCCCCTGGCCCCCACCCCTGAGCGGTGGGTGGGGGCCCTAAATAGTAATAGGGGGGACCTAATGTCCTCCCCCCTGGCCCCCACCTAGGGGCCCTACAGTAAAATAAGGGGGACCTAATGTCCTCCCCACTGGCCCCCACCCCTGAGCGGCGGGTGGGGGCCCTAAATACTAATAAAGGGGGGGGGGACCTAATGCCCCACCCTGGCCCAGAATGTTCCCACGCTGTGTAAAATGACAAAGAGCACTCTGATTGGCTTAAACCAGCCAATCAGAGTGTTCTTAGCCTAATTGCAGGCCGTGGCAAGGCTTTATAAGCCTTCCCCCACCCTGCAGAGCTCAGTCTGTGCAGAGCCATCCATGGGTGAAGATGGATTATTTTTTTTTGCGCTCGTTTTTTTTTTTTTTTTTTTCAATTGCGTCGGTTCTTATGGCTTTTTATTTGGCCTTTTTTGGGGCTGAAAAAAGAAGATTTAGAAAAAAGAAGACATCAAATGGTAAGTTGAATTTTTCTTTACAGGTTAGTTATTTTATTCCCCCCTCACTATTTTTTAGGGTGAGGGGGGTAGGTAACTTCTTTTGGGGGTGGGGGGGGGTGACTAGGGGCTTGGGGACCCTACCTGATATACGATCTGTTTGAGAATCCATTCATGCACACACAGACTATATCTTATGTATGTTATATATGTTAATGATATATTAAAATATATTAGGAGCGGGGGGCATGGCCGCGCAACGAGCTAAGATGGACGTGTAAGCGACGAGCTCCTGCACACGAGACCTTCCACAGCGATTATTCCAGCAGTAAGGGAAACAAAAACGAGCCTCCCTAGGCGCCCGGTGACCATGGCACACCGTACAGCTAAAAAACCTAAACAAAAGCCAGCGGATCTGCGCTTACCTAAACAAAAAACCTAAACAAAAGCCAGCTGAAATATCGGCGCTTACCTCGCCGCGAAAAAAATCCAAGATGGCGCCAACGACCCGGCCTCACCAGCGTCCTACTCAGATGGCAGTGACAACATATCCATCTCCACACATGCATCTGCACCAGCCACAGACTCCTCTATCCCGAGGATGCTAGCAGACCTGAAAAGCTCCATGCAAATGGAATTTTCTAAACTGGCAAAGAATATCAAAGCAGACATCCATGCAATAGGTGAGCGTACTGCACACCTTGAGGACAAAACAGATGAAATCATAACCGCGCACAACTCCTTAGCGGATGCATACTCAGACATCAATGCCAGACTTGACAGACAAAGTGTCAGACCACGAAGATAGGGATAGGAGAAGCAACATACGTATTAGGGGCATCCCTGAAGATATATCCCCACAGAACTTGCCCAAATACGCTGCAGGCCTCTTCCATGCGCTGTCCCCAGAATTGCCATCAGCAGAACTTCTACTTGACAGAATACACCACCTCCCAAGGCCTAGGAACCTGCCGACATCGCTCCCGCGAGACACCATAGCTAAATTCCATTACTTTACATCAAAAGATCAGATCATGAAAGCCTCAAGACTTCTCCCCGAACTATCGGGAGAATATGCAAAAATAAAACTTTTCACCGACCTCTCTGCAGCTACACTCCTTAAAACAAAATATTTATCACCTATTACCATGGCTCTGAGAAATGCAAATATTCTCTACAGATGGGGGTTCCCAGCTAGGCTAATGATCAGACGGAATGGAATAGAAAAACATATCCTCACGGTTGAAGAAGGCCACCGTATGCTGAAAGAATGGAACATCCCTCAGCAACCACAGACGGACAATGGGGCACGAAGCCCTCCACGATGCTTTCCGATGCAGATATCCAGAGACTGGAGCACAGCTAAGTGACTTCGACATGCATCACATATCATGCCCACTTCTACACAGTGTCATGAGCTAAAACCGACGAACATTTAGGTTGCTCCATCTTGACACACTTTGTATCTTTATTTTACTATTTTAGGTTATATTTCACATTTTGTTAAATACCTCATCATCCTCACAGAGGTTCAATTTACAATTTGTATAACATAAATTGACTAATATATACAGACATCTGTTGAGTAGCCCTTGCGCTACACTAATAGGGGGAACAGTCCCTATTCTGCTCTGTTTCATCAGAGTCTCTTGCAGGTCAGTCCATTGACCCCCGCTAGGTCACTAATGGCCTTGTTTATGCCGTCTGTACTCTCCAGTACCACCCCTGACGGCACCATGTATATAGTTCCAACTTTTATGTTATGTTTAATGTACCTAACTATGAATGTCAACATTGTACCACTAGTGTCGCCACTTACCTCATATTCTAGCCTACCTACGAGAACATACTCACACCTACCATCAGAGGTGTGCACACTTATGACCCATAATCTCCCCCCCCCCCCCCAAGGCCACTTCAGATATCCTGGTTCAAGATACGCCACGCCGCAGAACACTGTGGTCACACTTACGAAACTCTGCACTTGCGAAACTCTGCATCTCACCATATAGAATAGATACTTACCTTCATGTTGGATAAGGTGTGGCAGACTGAATCAAAGTCCCTCTTGCCTTATGTAGCAATTTTTCATGCCACTGTAAAATGATCCTCACAATTCTATCGTTGAATACGAAAGGCCTGAACACACCCCACAAACGGCGGCTAGCGCTGGCGGAGGCTAAAAAACCCAAAGCCCGAGTGGCTTTCTACCAAGAAACCCATTACAAATGGGGTAACAGACCTAAATTCAATTCAACCCTATTCCCCCATGACTTTCATTCCTGCTACAAATCAAAAAAAAGAGGGGTGTCTACTCTAATTAGCAAAGATGCATCCTTCACATTGGTTAAAAAAAATAGGAGATAAAAATGGTAGATATTTAATTATTCAATGCCACATCAACAACAACCCTTACACGTTAGTAAACATTTATGGTCCGAATGACAACCAACACGAATTTATAGTTAAAATATTTGGCTTGCTTTCACTGTATAGCTTTGGGGATGTCATAATAGGGGGGGACACTAACTTCCTGCTGAACGCCTCCATGGATACATCTACACACCGTCCAGATCACACGAAAACATCCCAACGATCCAAATCCCTTACCTCTAAGATTGCACACACCATCCTTAAACATGGCCTGGTAGACCCGTGGAGAATACTCCATCCCACCGACAGAGACTATACTTTCCACTCTGCAGTGCATAATACTTACACAAGGATCAATAGATTCTTAATACCCGCCAAATACATCGACAAAGTTCAGGCAGCCACTATAGACCACATAACATGGTCGGACCACGCTCCAGTCACGCTAGCCATCCACGAACAATACGCATCCAGGGGCAATGGCACATGGAGACTAAATGACACTTTGCTCACACGACCAGACACGGTAGCTAGCATTCAGAGAGACATAGAAGCATACTTCGCTGAAAACACATTAGAAGACACGAGTGTAGAAATCCTATGGCAAGCACACAAAGCAGTCATTAGAGGTACAATTATCAAATTAGCTAGTTATCAACAGAAACAACGCAGATTGCGATATACACAACTCATACAGGACATCGCAGATCTTACCCACAAAAATAAATTGCAGCCCTCGCAGGACACACACCTCCAACTAACCACGCTACAGAAAGACCTACAACAATTGGAGCTGGAGAAAACCACCTACCTATTACAGAGATACAAACATAGGTTCTTTGCCAATGGGAACAAAGCCGGGGCCCTACTAGCCGCACAACTCAAAACTAGGCACAAACCTCAAAAATAGCTCATATAAAGAATTCCAAATATCACAAACTAATTAACCCACAAGAAATAGTGGACGAATTTGCGTCCTACTGCAGCTCTTTATACAATCTCAAAAACGATCCAAAGACAGTTCCACCCTCTCCCCAATCTATTGCAGATTTCCTGCATTCTGTCGAAGTCCCTAGACTTCCGACTGAAGACATAGAAACTCTCACCTCAACGTTCACAATAGAGGAAGTGGAGAAAATCATCCACGACCTACCCAAACAGAAAGCCCCAGGACCAGATGGCATTACCAACCTGTACTACCAAACTTACACTAAACTCCTGGCACCTCACCTGACGAACCTCTTTAACACGTGCTATACCACAGGACAATTACCGAAGGACATGCTATTTGCCACATATCGACCCTCCCCAAACCAGGTAAACCACCAACAATCTGCCAAAACTTTAGGCCAATTTTCCTGATCAATGTGGATGTCAAAATGTATGCCAAACTCTTAGCTAACAGGTTGTCCCGAGTTCTTCCCGCACTGATCCATAATGACCAGTCCGGGTTTATTAAAGGCAGGCAGGGCTCGGACAACACGTGAAAAATTCTGAACATACTTTCACACATGCACAAGACACAAACTAGAGGACTAATATTAGCCCTGGACGCCAAAAAGGCCTTTGATAGGGTCAATTGGGAATACATGCAACAAGTTCTCCACAAATTTGAATTTACAGAAGGCCTCATTAAAGGCATTATGGCCCTATACAATGACCCTCGAGCACAGGTCTCTAACTCAGGCTTCCTATCTAAGCCCTTTCATATCACCAATGGCACCAGACAAGGGTGCCCCCTATAACCACTTCTTTTTATCCTCTCCCTAGATCCTCTTGCAGCCACAAATAGACACCATGACTCTATCACAGGCATACCCATCAAAGACCACACGTTTTGTCTCTCCATGTTTGCAGATTACATTTTGCTCACAGTGAACCTGAAAAATCAGTCCCAGCACTAATACATTTTCTGCACCATTTTGGACGCCTATTCTACTACAAACTTAACCAGAGCAAAACACAAGCCCTCCCCATTAACCTATCAAGCACACTACAATCTCAACTCAAACAAGCCTTCCCTTTTGATTGGAGAACTAATGATATCACTTACTTAGGTGTAAAGCTCGGTCCCTCACCCACGGCAATATTTGATCTTAACTTTAAGCCTTTAATCCCACTCTGCACGACACACACTCCACAATGGACAAAGGTGAAACTTTCTTGGCTAGGAAGGGTAAACACAGTTAAGATGATGCTACTCCCCAAACTGCTCTACAAATTTCGGATGTTACCGATATACGTTAAACCGACGTTTTACAAACATCTCCAAGCTATACTCTCATCCTTTATATGGGAAACACGCAAACCATGCTTAGCAATATCACTGCTCCAACAACGCCCGCAACAGGGAGGCCTTGGCTTTCCAGATGTGGCTAAATACCATAAAGCTTCGTTTTTAGAAGCGGCGATTAAGCTCCACTCCGCCAAGGGAACTTTTCAATGGGTAGATATGGAGCATGCCAACGCACCTGGAGGCTCACTGATACCACTTTTGTGGATGCCCCCGCACCTCAGGCCACGCACACCCCACACTTTTCCCACTTCAACCCTAACGTTGAAACACTGGGATAGCCTGCACCAATCTAGGGCCAAGATTAATAAATTCCACCCGAGAGCCCCGATCGCAGCCTTGGACTCACAGACCCCAGGTCTGTCACTGAACTCTTGGAAAAAACAGGGTATTACTCACATAGCAGACACATACGATAACCAACAGCTCATGTCCTTCCCAGATCTCCAAAGGAAATACGGACTATCAAACTCCTCCGTTTTCCAATACCTCCAACTCAAAAGCATCGCCACCCACAAAATCCTCTCACAGGCAGATAAGAACAAGCTAAGCTTTTAGCACTCGACATTACCCATACGCATATGGCCGAACATGGGTCACACCACAAACACACGCAAACCCTCGTACACACCCGTTCTTCACCAAGATACCGATAAGCACTGCCACTACCGCACACCAAGCAACACTAACACTGAAGGTACAACAACAAGTTTAATATGTAAGGTTATTACCCCTGGTTGTTAACCCTCCCTTCCAAACCCTTTGGGCCAGAGCCCTACCCTATCGGGTCACCACCACATGAGAGCCGGACTCACTGTGACACCTTAAAGTGATGTATGTACCTTGAAACTATCTGTATGGTATAATGAAACTGTTGTGATGTACCCCAAACCCTCCCCTCTTCTCTTCTGTATCCTACACCCCAGTACATTACCAAAACAATAAAACGTAAATATTAAAACAATATATATATTAGGAGCAAAACATTTTACATGTATGAAAATTGACATATTAGTAATATATCGAAGACTACTTTTTTTCGCCTTATTGTCTGTGTTTTAATGTTGTTAATATCGTTTTTAATTAATAAAACAATTTAATTAATATCAAATCAAAAAGGTGAGTATGATATATATATATATAAAGGTAGCCTAATAAAATGGGTTACTATTAGATTGAAGAGAACATAGTGTCCTATGTATGTTAGATATGCAGAGAATCTGCGCCTCCTACATCTTGTAACAGGTTCACTGTAAAGCCCAACCCAGTGCTTCTGGGTATTGCTAAAATGGCTTTGATTTATGTGGGTGCTTTAGCCCTTTGCCTTTCAGCAGTGTCTGGTGTCTGCTATCTCTATCTGGTATAAACAATGTGACAAACATATAATATAAAAATTATAAGTCATTCAAATAAGCTGCTTAACTAGATAGCAGGCTTGCCACATAGAAACAGCTGATACAGACTTCTATCAAATATTAGCTAAATGTATTGTTTACCCAGCACACTCTGTGAACCAGGCATGCAAAGAATGTTATGTTATGATGCACCGAACTGCATTCTATGTATCCTTCCATGCATTCTATCCCTGCTCCTAACTAGAGTGGCTGCCGCATAATGTTAATTGCTGCTAAAAACTACAATCTAAACCAGTGGTCGAACAGCTATGTCATTGACCAAAAAGGTAGAACTAATCTTTTACTGCTCCTCCTTTTTTTTTTCTCTATTGGTCACTTTTAACTTGATCTGCGAGCAAAAATTAATGTTTGGTGAATGTCAATTCATCAATTGTCAATTGCTCCATTCATCTCTTCATCTCTGTTTTTTATTTTTTTATTTTTTTTATTTGGATACCCTGTGCAGAACTCTGACTACCAAATTAGACGAACATGTTCGACCACTGCGGAATTTCTTTGCTCAGTTATATGTCTATATGGTGCATTGGAGATACGGAAGTTGACCAAACAGCCAATTGGCATACTTTTGGCAGAATCACAAGTCTAGTTCATAACCAATCATTATGGCTATAAGAGGAATCAGTGAATGTTGTATTATAGCCATTATTAAATAATGTATGCTTTTTTCACCAAACACCGTTAACAAGTTTTCGTAAACATTTAGCATTATAAGTGGACCTTTTTGGTCCCTGATGAAGCTGCACAAGTTGCACTATTGGTTTAGTTTTTAGCAGCACTTAACATTATACAGTAGCCAGTTAGTTATTAGCGGGCATAGAATGTGTGAAGCGGGCATGCTTTGGATGCCTGGTTCACAAAATGTGTTGGATGGGCAATAAGAGCAAACACTTAGCTACTATTTTCTACAAGTCTGTATTAGCTGTTTCTATGCAGCAAGCCTGCTAGCCAGCTAGCCTAAACGGATGACTTATAACTATATGTTTGCCTGTCACATTGTTTTATTACAGATAGGGTGATCAGACTCCAGATGTTACTGTAGAGCAAAGGGTTAAATACAATTAAATCCATTTAAGTGATACCCAGAAGCACTGGGTTGTGCATTACATGGAACCTGTTTCACTGGCACTACATGGTGTAGGATAATTAAACAGAAATTGCTTTGTAATAAAGGCTCTTACAATGATGTCAAAATGTAATACATTTCTCTTTCTGTGTTTTTTAGAGGAACATAATAGAATAAATGAATGATGAATAAAGGTTGTGTAACAGTTATGGGTCGCTTACCCTAATATAGATTTAATCTGCTAAAAGCAGATATTAATAGGGCTCTATGGTAATATATTCAGAGGCACTCAGTGATTCATCCTTATTCTCCCCATGTCTGTCTTTTCTGGTATTTGTTTAAGGGTTAAGCTCTAGAGGAAACCATTGGTATAATCTTTTGTAAATTCCAACATTATGAATGCTCACTAATTTTTCTTATCTTACCCCTAGGTTCCTCCTCTTTTTCCCTATATTAGTTACTTTTTCTTACTTGATACATGGACCAAATTTTGGGGAAATGTGGCTATCAGGGTACTGTTAAATTTATACATAATATACATATTATGTATCTATTTTGCAGTACACTGATTGGTCAATTTAACAACTTATTTGATTTGTCCAAGTGTTTCCATAGATGATTGCGAAAAATTACTCTGCCAGACCATAGAGCACAGGTCTATGCACTAGATACACTGTCAATCTCCTGAGTCTTAGATATTTCCGGATGCTACATGAGTGAGCCTTTCCAGTAACAACTCTTTGGGCTTCTGGCCCCTGTCATGTGCCCATTGCTATAGGGCAGTTTTGGGGATATGCTTTACTTTGGCTACATACTTGTCCTGTCATTTACCAATCTCTTGCTATATTGCAATACGCAATATAAAACTACTCTTGTCATCTGACTGCTATGACTGAGGGATATCTTATGCCTCTGCAAATCAGTCAATCAAAATTGAGAAAATATCTACAGTTATAACCTACATTTTTCTACAAAAATGGGTATACATGAAATGTGTTAATATACTCAGGGAATGTAACATGATCCAAATATAGGGTGTTTACAAAAGTAGGAAATGCAAGATTTTTGAAAATAATCACAAAATTGCACTGTGTGTAAAAAAAACATAGGAAAAAGGACATGAAGCCATAAAGTAAAGAGGCTCAAAATGGCCTATATGAAGCAACCTTGGTTGCATATGTGTGTTTAATGTGACATGAGCTCAGTAAATGCACCAGTCTAAAATGTTGAAAGTCTGTTTTTTGTTTTGTTTTTTAAATAAGCATGTCTCTCTCACCTGAAAGGGTGCAGGGAAACAGTGCCTTCAAAGTGTCTTCAAATCCATGTAATGATGAAACAAAAAAAGAACAAATGGAATATAGTGTAGTATTTTCAGTAACTGATGAATTAGAATAAGAAGAATAGCACTTACAATTTTCTGGAGCTTATGATCAGCTCCAGATACATGTACCTGGGCGGTAAGATCCTCACCTATGGATATCTTGCTGAGTGAGGTCGATTATAGAAAGGTGTTCCAGAGCAAAACCTGATTTGTGGTGCCAAGCATTTGCGAATATTCTGCTCCAATATGCAGTATAGTGGCAGTGGGAATTCACCGGTATATATAGAATGGAAATAAAAACAGAATATAGTGCTCTCTGTTTAATTGTGATAAAAATAAACAAAAGGGTGTTTACCCACATAAGGAGAGCAAAAACAAGGTTTTGCTCAATCCCACATATCACATAAGTGATATATTCCCCACTAAGGAAATAAGAGTGTTAATCATCCAGATAAAATCTTCAGGGTGAAAATCAGGAAGGTCCAAGTTGAAAAAGAACGTTTTACTTAAGACAAAAACAATGAAACCAAAATAAAACAGCATAAATCACTAATGCGTTTCACCAGCATGGGCCTTTTTCAAAGAGGACACTTTAAAAAAGCCCATTCTGGCGAAACATTGTTTTTGCTCTCCTTATGCGAGTATACCTCCTTTTATTTATTTTTATCCCAGCTAAACTACCTTGTTTATTTATTATGGATGGCAATGAGTGCCGACCTTTTTTACATGTTTTATATGTCTTTTTTACAGACTATCTGAAACATCAGCATGAAGTAAGTGACCACAGTATTTTTAATTTTTTATTCTTTATTCTTTCTGTGGATGGGTTTTCCCAATGGGATTGGGGTTGCAGCACTAAGATTCTTTACAGGATTTGCCCTGGAGTTTGATGTAATTTGCATTCTGATGGTAAGTATATGCGTGTACTCACCTCCCTTAAGCCGCTCAGCCCTCCCCATGCCGCGCGATCTGATTGTGTGGCAGGAACGTGCGCCGATCTACCGTGCGGCAGGACATCTACATATAGAAAGTAGGCGTGACGTCACGCCCGTTCTTAAAGCAACCACATCATAAAGTGGGCCAATCAGGACATAGGTAAGCCTATTTAAGGCTTTTTTTAGCCCACATTCCTTGCCCTATCGTGATTTCTTGTTAGATTCCCGTTTAGGGCTCCTAGAGATTCCCTTGTGACTTGCTGTGTTTGACCTCAGCTTCATATTTAACTTGTGATTTTCTGGTATCCTGACCTGGCTTCATATTTGTCTAGCGATTTTATGGTATCCTGACCCGACTTTGTCTTGACTCTATTCTTGACCTCGTTTCTCGCTATATTAATGAGTTGAGTCCGGCCATTCTAAGGCTAGGTAATGCGTCTTTCGGATCCACCTTTTGTGTGTTTCTTCTACTTGTGTGTTGGGGTACGACTCCCATGACAGTATAGTGTTTTTCAACAGATTAGTTGAATTGCTCCCCTCACTATCAGTAGGGTGAGGGTTGATAGGTAGAGCAGTTTATTTTATTTTTGAAGTGGTTAGGGGGTTTGGATCCCTAGCCACCCATGTTGGAAGGAGGGGAACTGCTATTATTTAAGGGGGTTTACAATGGCATGGTCAACCCACCCTAGTTTACAATCAATTACGCCCCCCATCCACCGCCCATGGGTAAATTCATTATGAAACACGGAATCTGTATGTCTTCAAGCTATTGAAGTAAATTAGCAAATTCGAGCCTACTTGTTTCCTATTGTTTGCTACCTTGCATAGTGAATGGTGGTACTGGCTACAGCTGATAACGTACCCCAACCAAGTCTTCTCATGTTTTTTGCCATCTAAATTCTGAATAGGCTAGTAGGATCATACACTTATGCATTAGCCGAGCCACAGCAGAGATGCTAAAGTGATGGCACTAGAGAATAGAAGATCCATTTTTTTTTTTAATCAAACTGCTTAACCCCTTAAGGACCAAACTTCTGGAATAAAAGGGAATCATGACATGTCACACATGTCATGTGTCCTTAAGGTGTTAAACTAGAAGGATACAACAAACAATGTGTTTTAGTATGTAGGGTGCTTGTTTATAGTTCCCCATTAAAAATTGAATTTTGTAGGTTATGCAATAAAATAAAAATCCATAATGAGGTAGCTTAATGGTTCCCAAACCAGTCCTCATGGCCCACCAGTAGTCCAGATATGTATTTCTCTGTTTTAGTCCAATGGTGATGGACTGATGGTGGGTCTTGAGGACTGATTTGGTAAATACTGAGGTAGATATAATATTAGTATAACTATATTATCTTTCTGACATTACCTAATAGCGTATCAATTACCCTGTCAGCAGGTTTCTCATCCCCCACCCCATGACTCCTTTCCTGCAACTGTCAAAAATGACATACCAAGCACTCAATAAACCCTTCTCTAACAAACTATTTAATCCCCCTACTTTAACCCTTTGTGTCACTATACCCCACTCCCTCTAGCATGTAAGCTCATTGAGCAGGGCCCTCAACCCCCTCTGTTCCTGTACGTCCAGTGGTCTGATCTCAATTATGTGTCTGTTAGTCCACCCATTGTACAGCGCTACGGAATTTGTTGGCGCTATATAAATAATAAAATTAAAAAAAAATTAAAAAATCACCTGAAAAAAGATATCTAGGTTATCTAGTTGCATTTTTTTAATGCTCCACTGGGTGTCACTGTTGGCATTATCTATACTGCTTATCTATTGCAAATGGAGAGAAGGGGAATTTAGCACCTTTGTGTAAAGTAGTATTAACGGGGCACTACCAGCAATTTAGTTGTAAATCAAATGTATTCACAATTAATAATAAATCGAAACCATAAGACTTTCTTTTACAATAATTAAATTACTTTCACAAACTATAAAAAATTTACTTAATCTTCACCTATACTAATATCAAGTGCATTTCTCTTAATGTTTCCTTGTGGATATCGGAATGATCATGTTAGAAATGCTGTCCCAATGCGCAGAATGGGTGTGTGACATCATCAGCGGCCATCCCCGTCATCTCAATCCAGTCTGCTCACTCTTTACCATTTTTAATTCCAGTATGTATCATTGTGACTGATTTATTACACAGCAGAGCGACTTCATGTCTGCACTGTGTTTCTGCGTATGTACAGAGCAGCTGCTATTCATGTATGGAGCAATGTGCTGTGTTTGCTTCGACAGACAATTTCTCCATTTGTCCCCACACATTAAATACTGGCGCATCCTGCTGTGTACCATGTTTGACCTCCATATCTGCCGGCAAGATAATCCTTTGCAGTGCAGCTGCAGTATTTGTTAAATTGAGCACATACGGATACATTTAACATATATTGGATTCCTTTCCATGCTTGTTGCTTGAGTCTCATTTACACACAAATACAGACTATCAATAAACAAATATGTTAAGAAAAACACAAGAAACTTAAAATAAAAAAATAAATCCTTTATTAAACTCAGATACAAAATATACCTTTCTCTAATCTCTCATTTGAAAACTGAATAAGAAATATACTGAACAACTTAAATACGTAGAAGTGATTCAATAAAATGTCCACAGATAAAGCATGCAAGTGCTAACTGACACAACATAGAACCTCCAAAGCGTGCAAGAGAATTCCATCAAATCTTGTGGAAAAATTAAGCTCTAATAATTTTTGATTATGTTGGGGTTACATAATTGTGGAGGTAATATGTGTATTTATACCCTTTAATTGTTTGATTTATTTACATTTACCAGCAAAGAATTATAAATACCATAATAATCACCTATTGTGTCTAAATTATTCATTGCCACCCTCCTCCGCCCGTGTGCCTTCCTGCCATTGCTTTGGCGGTGGAGGGCACAAGCTGCTAACTGTACCAGCTTAATAGTACTTGGAATAGAAGGTACAGTGCCAGTGCCTACTCTATCCAAATATAACAGTGTTCAGTCAAGGGAGAGTACAGGCAGTGGGGTAGCTATGTACTTACTGTACTCTCCCTGAACAGCTCCCTCGTCAGCCCTGCATTGTGCTGGCAACCGGGATATTACATAATCCCGGCATCAGTACATAGCACACATGGGATCTGTGATGGAAGAGCAATCTTGCAAGCAACTACTGGCCGCTAGAGAGAGGATGTACTCCAGCCCTCCCAGAGAAAGGTTTGAGGCTGGGTAGCCTTTAAATACATTTAAAAAATATAAGTGTGTATGAATGTATACATGACTGTGTGTGTATGCCTGTGATTGTGTGTGTGCGTGTATCTATGATTATTTATCTGTTTCTGTGATTAGGTGTGTGAATATGTGTGTCTTTGATTATGTGTGTGTGAATGCCGCTGATTATGTGTGAATGTGCGTCTGTGATTATATGTGTGTGAATGTCTGTGAGTATGTCTGTGTGTCTATGATTGTATGTGAAGGTTGGTTTGTGTGTGTTAATCATGTCTGAAAATACATCACATGTCAGTGTGTGGGTATGAAAATGTGTATGTGTTTGTAAAGGCACCCCCAGGCATAAAAGGGGTTAAAAGCCGTTTAGGAGATATTCCCTTCCAAATTCACAGGCAGCTACCAAAGACACCAATCCGCCGAACAGGAAACCATATGAATGCTGTAAACAGCCGAATAGGAAAAACCATACGAATAGGTTTACACTCCTAGCAGTCGAACTGGAACAGCATACAATAAATCCCCACCAAGAACGAGACAAGGCTCTGTTTTGAGGGTCAAGCAGGAACAGAACAGATATGTGTCTTTATTGGCCTTATATACACATTCTTACACATTAGTACCACCCACAGGGTTTTGCAGAACAACCAATCAATACGTACAATACACTCAGACACTCCCAGCAATCTCACACACAAAATCCTCCCCTCTGCCCGTGATATAATTACTAAACACAATGGGCTAACGTCATTTTTACAAAAAAAAGTTACAGTGCATGCGTGCGTGCGC
Organism: Pelobates fuscus; assembly: GCF_036172605.1. Taxonomy (NCBI): domain Eukaryota; kingdom Metazoa; phylum Chordata; class Amphibia; order Anura; family Pelobatidae; genus Pelobates; species Pelobates fuscus. Next base: position 60,393,367 of record NC_086319.1, read on the forward strand.
ATAATCAAATAGCCGGCGGGAAGGGGGAGAGGAGCACACGCTAGTGCGAGCACTGGCCACCAATGACGGAGTGGGCGGGGGATATGTTAATATGATATCGGCTAGCACAGTAGCTGCAGCCGATCGGATTATTAAACCAAAATGTTGGGAGATAAATAAATAGAGTAGTATAGGGGGGAGGGATGATGATAAAATAAAGGGTAAAAATATCTAAATAAAAATACACATACAGGGGCAGATAAAATTAAATAAAAATACAGGAAATACTAATAACACATGTGTGGAAATAAAAGAACAATAATATAGAGAAAAAATATGAATAAAACATAGGATAAAAATATATAAAATGTATATATTGGGAACCATAAAAACTGATAATACCATAAGAAGAGGCAAAATAAAAGGCACAAAATATCAGATAAAATTAAACAGATCAAAATCTGAATTTAAGCCTTGGGGTATCAGGGTCTTAAGCTCATATACCCATTTCATTTCTGTTCGTCCCAAGATGTTTTTTATGTCTCCTCCTCTCCAGGGAACAGAACATTTCTTGATACCCATGCATTTTAACATTTTTGGGTCTTTATTATGTATGAGAAAATGTTTGGACACTGAATGATTCAGATATCCATTTTTAATGTTTCTGCAGTGTTCACTTATTCTTGTTTTGAAGCACCTTGTGGTCATTCCAACATATTGGAGGCCACAAGGGCATTCAAGGAAATAAATCACATTTTTTGTAGTACAGTTGATAAAATCATCAATTTTGCAAACCTTATTTGTATACCTTTGAAGAAAAGAAAAAGCTGCAGTATATCCTACAAGCGGGGATCTAAACCGCTGTACGCGTTCCACACTAGAGCTAGTTATAGCTCTACCAAATGTGAGTGCTATATTATTCTTTTTTAATTTGTCATACTTTAGTGAATATATTACACTGTTTTGGATATTTGTTTTATATTTTCATATTATTGGATTTACCTGCGGAAGGATAACAAGGATACCGTTCCCCATCCATCATTGTATAGACTATCCTTTTAAAATTATAAGTGCGGTGTAAGTGACAAAGAACTTATACCAATAGGTGGAGTGCTTTAACACATATAGCTTACCAAAAATGGTCAAAATGATCTTTCATTCAATGATGTTGTGCAGGGTACATATCGAGAAAAATATAAAGGGTACAATATAGTGCAGATGGTTTCAGGATAATAACAACATATAACACAATTAGTGGTATCTTAAAAAATGGAACACTCACATTTAAAGGAGCCTGTATATGAGAACACTGGCTCCGTATTATGGCTTGTGTGCTTATTTGGGGTAGCACGGCCCGTCTCCTTCAATGTGGGGTATTCCTCAAAAGAAAAGAATGGGAGAAGCAGACCAATGTGTGGAAGGTGTTTGTAAAAATCTCAATGTTTAAGAGATAAATGGTGTGCTCACCTGGTCCTGAGCCTGTGGGTCCCGGCTCTAGGTGTAAAAGTATTGTGCCAATTTGAGTGGGGATGGCACTACCACTAGGAAGATTTAGCTGAGGTTTTCCCAAGAAAAAGGACTTGAAAGGATTTTAAGTAAAAAGTAGTAAATTTATTCTATTGTAAAACAAAATAAAATAAAATCAGTATAATAAAAAAGTCCTTAATTAAAAAGTCCTTTTGTAGTAGCCAAAACGCGTTTCACTCCTTGCTCTGGAGCTTCCTCAGTCAGCTGTGATGCTTGGTCCTCTAAATCTTCCTTTTAAATGTTTGTAGGGGTCCTCTCCATTAAAGGTTGTAGTCCATATTGTCCAATCACAGTGATGGTTACATTTTTCCTATATGGCGTTTTGTGTGTGTGTTTCTTTAATAGGTACTAGTGTTGGGCGCCTTTTTTCTTTTAAATTTCATTGGTGGACAGTGGTTGGCAGAAATAATCCGTTTGTGTTCGGGCGATTGGCGGAAATGACGTCATGGATTATTTCCGCCAACCACTGTCCACCAATGAAATTTAAAAGAAAAAAGGCGCCCAACACTAGTACCTATTAAAGAAACACACACACAAAACGCCATATAGGAAAAATGTAACCATCATTGTGATTGTGTTTTTACATTGCTTATTCAAAATTTGCACTTAGAAATGATAAAAGGCACACAAAAAAAATGACAAAAGATGACAGACAGCAGTGGACATCAAACAAACCTACCCTTTATTTCCTGCCACCCCTGCCAGTCCTTTTTAAATTTATTTTCCTTGCCCCTCAGCCTAAAAGCCATTAGTTCATATTGGCTTGACATATCTACTCTTGCTAACATAGCTTGCACCTTAAGAGAATGGTGTTTCTTCCAATTAAATTATATACAAGCTTTAGCTGCTATGAGAATGTGAACTAAAACTGTACATTTTGATTGCTTTATCTCTCTCGGGAACATATGTAATAAATACATTTCAGGTGTAGGAATCAAAGAGAATCCTAATAATGCATTAATTACCATCTCCACCTGTTTCCAATAATTTATTAAACACGGACATGACCAAAACATATGAATCAAGGAACCTCTATCCCTCAGGCATCTCCAACAATCCGGAGACACATCTTTATATAAATGTGACAGTCTAGCAGGAACCAGATACCATCTCACAACCAATTTACAATAGACCTCCCAATTGGATATACTACTAGATGATACAAAATAAAAAGAAAAAGGAAGCGTCTCTCCTAGGGTAAATTTCCAAATAAGGGCTTATAGTATAACCATGAGTAATAAAGAAAAAAATAACTTCAGTCCTCAGTACATAAAGTTAGGGATTGAAGTGAGGAAATTCCCATCATTTCTCAAATTGATGATGGCTGGACAAGAGAACCAAGTAATAACTATTAATTAAAAGCTCAGTGATGCTTGTGAAAAATGAATAATTTCAAACAAAAAGTCCACTTGAAGAGCCTCTATAATTTTGGATAAATCTTTATTCAGTTAGGGCTTGCAAAAGAAGTGGTCTATTAACTAAATAACTAGTAGGGGAGAGAGGGATAGGTAGAGATACAAATCGGATTGTGGTAAGTATGATACAGGGTAGCGGAAAAAACGCAGTTAGAATTGGTAATGGTGAACCTGTGAAATTGCTACATTGAAACAAGCAATTAGTATATTAAGGTTTATATATAATTCATTACTAAACACAAATACACACACCAGTCAAGCCAGAAGATTTGCTTTTCCCACAGAAATCTCACTTTAACAGTGTACTAACTACTAAGGGATTCTGGGTAGGCATATTTTTGCCTCATAATTCCACTTTATACATGGATTCCTTGTATACAACAGCTTTGAAATACAACTCAGGAAAAGGAGCAAAGCCAGTGAACTACTCATGGACAGATGTTTCGTTGTTAATGCTACTCATCAGCATGAGGTTGGTTACTGACTTGCTATAGAGGCTTGGTGTTACTTGTAAAGTACATACCAACAGATTTGTGGTGGGGAAAAAAGTGTGGATGAAAACCCCTTCCACCTGAAGTAAGTGAATAGTTAATACATTGCTAAACACAAATACACACCAGTCAAGCCAGAAGACTTGCTTTTCCCACAGAAATTTCACATTAACAGTGATCTCACTACTGCAGGGGATTCTGGATAGGTGTATGCAAATGAGCTCAACAAAGAACCACATGTTTTTGCTTCATAATTCCACTTTATACATGGACTCCTTGGAGTATGTGTCTGCTGCATACAACAGCTTTGAAACACAACTTGCAGTAGTGAGGGCACTGTTAACATGTTAAAGTTAAAGGACCACTATAGGCCTGGGTGCCAGGTCCAGCTAGGTTTAACTCTTTTTTCTATAAACATAGCAGTTTCAGAGAAACTGCTAGGTTTATATTAGGGTTAATCCAGCCTCTAGTGGCTGTCTCGTTGACAGCCGCTAGAGGCTCTTCTGCGCTTCTCACTGTGAAAATTACAGTGAGAAGACACCAGCGTCCATAGGAAAGCATTGTGAATGCTTTCCTATGAGACTGGCTAAATGCACGTGCGGCTCTTGCATTCAGCTGAGGAGGAGGAGAGGAGGAGGAGAGGAGGAGGAGAGTCCCCCATCCGGCGCTGGAGAAAGAGGTAAGTTTAACTCCTTCCACCCCCTAGAGCCCGGCGGGAGGGGGACAAATCATCCCAAAATAGAATAGTAAATGGGTATAACCTTTGTCATTGAAATAGCATGCTAGTGTACATTTAAAAACATACATGTTACACTTACCCACGCTCCAAACTATAATAACGTTTACTAGCATTGTTGTTTCTTAGTGATATATTTCCTATGCTGCACTGCCAGTAATACATTCTTTACGCAGCAGTAATAATGTTCATAGAAATAGGATTACACTGATCAACCACAACATCAAAACCACCTGCCTAATATCTTGTAGGCCCCCGCATGCTGCCAAAACAGCTGTGATGCTTGGAGGCATGGACTCCACAAGACCTCTGAACATGTCCTGTGGTATCTGGCACCAAGACATTAGCAGTAGATCCTTTAAGTCGTGAAAGTTGTGTGGTGGGGCCTCCATGGATATGATGTTCCAGCACATCCCGCAGATGCTGAATTGGCTTGAGATTTGGGGAATTTGGAGGCAAAGGCAACATCTTGATTCGTTGTCATGTTCCTCAAACCATTTATGAACAATTTGTGCAGTGTGGCAGGTTGCATTTTACTACTGAAAGAGGCCACTGCCATCAGGGAACACCATTGTCATGTTGTGGCTGATCAGTATTGATAAGGGTACACAAAGCAAATTGTGCATCTATCCTATATTTAACAAAAAACAAACACAGCTGTACAAACATAGCTAAAAATCATATGAAGTACTAGATTAAAGTCAAAAATAATCACTATTAATTGCAAATATTAGAGATTTATAAGATAAAATTAAAAGAAAGCAGGAAGCTAGCAAAAACTAAAAAAGTTAGCACAGAGGTCCGACTAATTGTTACATTCTTAACCCCTTAAGACCGGAGGGCGTACTATTACGTCCTTTTTAAAGCAGCTCTTTTTTTTACTTACCCGGTCGCCGGCGATCCCACGCCGGCGATCGTGGTTGGGGGGACTCCCAGGGAGCCCCCCGCGGCAGATCTTCCTCCTCCGGTCCCCCCCGGCCATGTGAGAGTGAGCTCCTTGCGAGGACCTCACAATCACATGGCCGGGATAGCTGGCTGCAGCAATGCCAGCAGGGGGACTAACTGTAATGACAGTTAGTGGCTGAAAATCAAATAAAAATAACTTAAAATAAGTGTAAAAAAAATATATATATATATATATACTTAGATCATATATATATATATATATATATATATATATATATATATATATATATATATATATATATTATATATATATATATTACATATATATATATATATATATATATATGATCTAAGTATATATATACACATATACACACATACACATACACTGTCTAGGTGTATTTTAATATTAATATATATATAATTATATATATATATATATATATATTAATATCAAATTACACGTAGACTGATACTGATTAAATATACATATATATATATATATGTATATATATATATATATAATTACTGTTATATATATTTATATATAATATAAAAAAATATGTAAATAGGTAAAAAATAAAATAAAAAAAATAATTAAAAATAAAATATTAAAAAATATATAGATGTGTTTTATTTCGTTCTAACTGTATTGTGATATTAATATATATATATTTATATCAAAATACACGTAGAACGAAATAATATATATATCTATATACATAAATATATACGTATATATCACAATATCAAATAAATATATATAAATATATATATATAAATAAAAATATTTAAAAAAAATTATATATATATATACGTATACAAATTGTGAAGACTCTTGCACTCCAACTCTAAATAATGCCAGGTGCCAAGTTCCAAATTCATAGAAAATCAAAAAATTACCGGCACTCATGGACTCCTTTCATCCGATTTATTTTAGGTGAGTATAGTCAGGTCGACGTTTCAGCTCCTGATCGGAGCTTTCATCAGGACACCAAAGACATTTTACATGACATAAAACAAACATATATAGGACATATGAACCATATTAACCAATAAGCACTGACCTGATCAGCTGTGTTCCATTCATTCTGATGTTCGGCGTGCACTCAGCACTATTGCGCATGTCTATCGCCGGTATGAACTTCCGCGTCACGTGATCGGGAGGCCGGGTCTCTGTCCTGGTAGCGTCACAGTATCTTAGCAACCGCTGATACAATCAGCTAAGGTTGCTACTATGTTTCCAGCCACCGTCAGGAGAACTCTCCCTTCTACTACAGAGCCAGCCCCTCGGTGACATCGGGTTCTACCATTCCGATCATGGTGCTTGCCGAAAATCCTAATGAATTTAGACACTATCAAAATATACATATTAGTATTCATATCTAAGTTCAATCACTTGTACACCTTTACTAGTTATATAGAAAAAACAATTGTGCTTCAAACTAATTCCTAATGAAAATAATCATAACATAAATAAGTGAACGATAAAGTGGAAGCTTGTGTATACACACAAGAAAAAACATGTGTATGCAGGTGAAGACATATGTCTATTCTGTTAAATGTAAATGCAAATCCATATGCATAATCATTAGGTATTAGTGTAATATAGTGTTTTTAATGTATAGACAATATTAACACTTGTGGCTTACTTACAAAGGGAATAAAACCCTTTATTGATAAACAGTGGTATGATAGAAAGTGTACGGGACATAGGTGTACCACAATATGGGTATGGGTGTGTGATGTGTGCCTCAACATTATTAATCTGCCCCTAAATGACAGTTAAGTGAAAAAATAAAGAATATATAACAAAATATGTGGATTACAGACCTTCTAGGTTAGGGCATGTAGATAGTTTTAGGTCAGTGTTTATGGTTGTAACCTTCAACATTATTAAATGCATTTAAAAAATTCCAGATTAACCAGAATATCTTTTTTTCTTTTTTTCTAAAAAAATGTGTTCAATTTAAAAAAAATTATATTATTTACAAGAGGGACTATTTCTGCAGCTCACTCCCAAGGGTGACTCCCATAAATGTTCCTTCTTTCCATACACTTGAATAAAGAGGACATATAGATACATATTCAAGAGGAAACTACTATTTAACAAAAACAGGAGATCAATTATAGAAAATAAATAAATGAACATTTTTCGTTAAGACCTTTAGGAGAAATGGTATCAAGTTCCATTATCCAATAAGTTTCTCTTTGTAAGAAAAGTCTCCCTCTGTCCCCACCTCTAGCCGCCACAGGCACATGATCAAATGCCACACAGCGTAGGGCAGAGAGTGGGTGTTGTTTTTCCAGAAAATGTCGGGCCACAGGTTTGTCCGACTTGCCATCACGGTAGGCAAGTCGGATACTCGATCTGTGGCCCCTAATTCTCTCGCACAGTGCTGTTTCTGTCTTTCCTACATAACTCAGTCCACAAGGGCATGTGAGTTTATATATAACAAATTCTGTGCGACAATGTATCCTGTGGGCAATTTTATAGATTTTACCAGTGTGAGGGTGAGCAAATGTCTTGGAAGGAATTATATGCCCACAGGTCACACAACCCAAACATCTGACACAGCCATTATTCACTATCTCTTTTCTTGAAGGATTATAGCAATGGATGGGATCTGTTTTAACCAATAGATCCCTTAGGTTCTTATTCTTCTTGTAGCAAAACATTGGCTTGGTTGTCAGTTCCTTCGGGAATGTTGGATCTTGTCGCAAGATGTTCCAGTTACGAGCGACAGTTTCAGTAATTTCTTTACTTGCGGTGTGTAGTGTCACTGGAAAAACTATTCGGTTGGTTGGTTCTTTTCGAGGGTTATTTCCCTTCTGGTATTGTTCTCCTGCTTGTATCAAGGCTTTCTCCAATATCGGTCGCCTGTATCCTCTCTTCATGAATTTGGAGTACATCATCTTCAGTTGTTCCCTCCGTTGTTCCTCCTGGGAGTTATTTCTGTAAACCCTTAGGAACTGAGATAGTGGCAAGGATTTCTTTAAATGTTGTGGATAGTGATGTACCGAACTGTCCGCCGGCGGACAGTTCCCGGCGAAATTAGCTTGTTCGCATTCGCCACGGCGGGCGGACACATGCGCAGTTCGATCCGCCCCCTATTCGTCATCATTGGGCAAACTTTGACCCTGTGCCTCTCGGTCAGCAGACACATTACAGCCAATCAGCAGCACTCCCTCCCTTCCACACCCTCCAACCTCCCTCCCAGCATCCATTTTCGATTCATTCGGAAGATGCATGCTTAGTGAGAGGAGGGAAAGTTTAGCTGCTGCTGATTACATAGGGAAATTGATAGCTAGGCTAGGGTATTCAGTGTCCACTACAATCCTGAAGGACTCATCTGATCTCTGCTGTAAGGACAGCACCCCAAAAAGCCCTTTTTAGGGCTAGAACATCAGGCTGCTTTTTTTTTTTTTTCCCTGTGTAATGTAATTGCAGGTGCCTGCCTGCCAGCCTGTGTGTCAGGCTCACAGCATATACTGTGCCCACTTGCCCAGTGCCACCACTCATATCTGTTTTAACAATCGGTTAAGCTTTACATTTAAAATAAATATTTTTTTTTCACTGTAATAGAAGAGCAGTTGCCTGCCTGCCAGCTTCTGTGTGAGGTTGGATGCCTTGCCCATTTGCACAGTCAGTGCCACCACTCATATCTGTTTTAACAATCGGTTAAGCTTTAGATTTAAAATAAATAATTTTTTTTCACTGTAATAGAAGAGCAGTTAGTTGTCTGCAAGCATCTGGGTGTCAGGCCTACTTCAGCGTGTGCCCTGCACAACCCTGCCAGCGTGCTTTGACAGTTGCCAATCATATCTGCTGTCTCTTTAGCGTGCTTTTACAACGAAAAAAGGTTTCCAGTGTAAGCTAATAGCAGCCAGTCAGTGTCCTTCAAGCGGCTCTGTCAGGCCTTCCTTCAGCGTGTGCCCTGCACAACCCTGCCAGCGTACTTTGACAGTTGCCAATCATATCTGGTGTCTCTATAGCGTGCTTTTACAAAGAAAAAAGGTTTCCAGTGTAAGCTAATAGCAGCCAGTCAGTGTCCTTCAAGCGGCTCTGTCAGGCCTTCCTTCAGCGTGTGCCCTGCACAACCCTGCCAGCGTGCTTTGACAGTTGCCAATCATATCTGGTGTCTCTTTAGCGTGCTTTTACAAAGAAAAAAGGTTTCCAGTGTAAGCTAATAGCAGCCAGTCAGTGTCCTTCAAGCGGCTCTGTCAGGCCTTCCATCAGCGTGTGCCCTGCACAACCCTGCCAGCGTGCTTTGACAGTTGCCAATCATATCTGGTGTCTCTATAGCGTGCTTTTACAAAGAAAAAAGGGTTCCAGTGTAAGCTAATAGCAGCCAGTCAGTGTCCTTCAAGCGGCTCTGTCAGGCCTACTTCAGCGTGTGCTCTGCAGCACTGTTCCAGTGCACATTGCCAATCATATTTGGTGTCTCTATAGCGTGCTTTTAAAAACAAAATTTGTTTTTCACTGTTATAGATTGAATAGCAGTTACTTGTCTTCAAGCGGGTGTATCAGGCCTACTTCAGCGTGTGCTCTGCAGACCTGTGCCAGTGTGCTTTGACAGTTGCCACTCATATCTTGTGTCTCTATAGCGTGTCTCTTGCCTTTCTTTTAACCAATTCGTTCCTTCCATATGGTTTCAAAAGATCTCTGGCATCATTACTTTCAACGCAAATAACGTCATCATAGTTAGTCTCCTCATTATTCACCGGGAAGAGAGTGTTTGCACTGACTACCCACAGCATGCTCTTGCCATTGCCTACTCCACCTTCAACGACAGGGTGCAAGTCCCAAGGAGAAGGATCATTCACTTTATTATCTGTCTTTATTTCACAAGTAGTGCCTGGAACATCCTCATGGGTCACAAGATGTAAATCTGGACTAATGTCAACCCCAGGGTCTGGAAAATCTAAAGAGTCCTGTATTGTTATTTGTCGTCACTACCTTCCCGCGTCGGGAAGATTTCTTGCACAGGGCGCCCAAAGGCCTAAGGCTGGCCCTGTGCATGGGTCAGTGGCTCTGCACCAGACTTCCCTCCAATTGATCAAAGCTAAAGGATTTCAAGTGGACTGATTACAATCACAGGGCCTCTAAAGAGTCCTGTATTGTTATTTGTCGTCACTACCTTCCCGCGTCGGGAAGATTTCTTGCACAGGGCGCCCAAAGGCCTAAGGCTGGCCCTGCGCATGGGTCAGTGGCTCTGCACCAGACTTCCCTCCAATTGATCAAAGTTAAAGGATTTCAAGTGGACTGATTACAATCACAGGGCCTCTAAAGAGTCCTGTATTGTTATTTGTCGTCACTACCTTCCCGCGTCGGGAAGATTTCTTGCACAGGGCGCCCAAAGGCCTAAGGCTGGCCCTGTGCATGGGTCAGTGGCTCTGCACCAGACTTCCCTCCAATTGATCAAAGTTAAAGGATTTCAAGTGGACTGATTACAATCACAGGGCCTCTAAAGAGTCCTGTATTGTTATTTGTCGTCACTACCTTCCCGCGTCGGGAAGATTTCTTGCACAGGGCGCCCAAAGGCCTAAGACTGGCCCTGCGCATGGGTCAGTGGCTCTGCACCAGACTTCCCTCCAATTGATCAAAGTTAAAGGATTTCAAGTGGACTGATTACAATCACAGGGCCTCTAAAGAGTCCTGTATTGTTATTTGTCGTCACTACCTTCCCGCGTCGGGAAGATTTCTTGCACAGGGCGCCCAAAGGCCTAAGGCTGGCCCTGCGCATGGGTCAGTGGCTCTGCACCAGACTTCCCTCCAATTGATCAAAGTTAAAGGATTTCAAGTGGACTGATTACAATCACAGGGCCTCTAAAGAGTCCTGTATTGTTATTTGTCGTCACTACCTTCCCGCGTCGGGAAGATTTCTTGCACAGGGCGCCCAAAGGCCTAAGGCTGGCCCTGTGCATGGGTCAGTGGCTCTGCACCAGACTTCCCTCCAATTGATCAAAGTTAAAGGATTTCAAGTGGACTGATTACAATCACAGGGCCTCTAAAGAGTCCTGTATTGTTATTTGTCGTCACTACCTTCCCGCGTCGGGAGTGGGTCATTTGCGCCCCTGCTACCTTCCTTGCATGTGGTAGCTGTTTGTCAGGGATTTGTCAATCCATATATGCCAAGTGACCCTATGTAGGGGGAACAGTCCCTATTCTGCTCTGTGTCAGTGTGTATCATGGTCTCTGTGGACAAGGAAGAGTCTCTATTCTGCTCTGTGTCAGTGTGTATCAGGGGTTTTGAGGACAGGTGTCAATCCATATCTGCCAAGTGACCCTATGTAGGGTGAACAGTCTCTATTCTGCTCTGTGTCAGTGTGTATCAGGGATCATTAGGACATGTGTCAATCCATATCTGCCAAGTGACCCTATGTAGGAGGAACAGTCTCTATTCTGCTCTGTGTCAGTGTGTATCAGGGATCATTAGGACAGGTGTCAATCCATATCTGCCAAGTGACCCTATGTAGGAGGAACAGTCTCTATTCTGCTCTGTGTCAGTGTGTATCAGGGATCATTAGGACAGGTGTCAATCCATATCTGCCAAGTGACCCTATGTAGGAGGAACAGTCCCTATTCTGCTCTGTGTCAGTGTGTATCAGGGATCATTAGGACAGGTGTCAATCCATATCTGCCAAGTGACCCTATGTAGGAGGAACAGTCCCTATTCTGCTCTGTGTCAGTGTGTATCAGGGATTATTAGGATAGGTGTCAATCCATATCTGCCAAGTGACCCTATGTAGGGGGAACAGTCTCTATTCTGCTCTGTGTCAGTGTGTATCAGGGATCATTAGGACAGGTGTCAATCCATATCTGCCAAGTGACCCTATGTAGGAGGAACAGTCCCTATTCTGCTCTGTGTCAGTGTGTATCAGGGATCATTAGGACAGGTGTCAATCCATATCTGCCAAGTGACCCTATGTAGGAGGAACAGTCCCTATTCTGCTCTGTGTCAGTGTGTATCAGGGATCATTAGGATAGGTGTCAATCCATATCTGCCAAGTGACCCTATGTAGGGGGAACAGTCTCTATTCTGCTCTGTGTCAGTGTGTATCAGGGATCATTAGGATAGGTGTCAATCCATATCTGCCAAGTGACCCTATGTAGGAGGAACAGTCCCTATTCTGCTCTGTGTCAGTGTGTATCAGGGATCATTAGGATAGGTGTCAATCCATATCTGCCAAGTGACCCTATGTAGGGGGAACAGTCTCTATTCTGCTCTGTGTCAGTGTGTATCAGGGATCATTAGGATAGGTGTCAATCCATATCTGCCAAGTGACCCTATGTAGGGGGAACAGTCTCTATTCTGCTCTGTGTCAGTGTGTATCAGGGATCATTAGGACAGGTGTCAATCCATATCTGCCAAGTGACCCTATGTAGGAGGAACAGTCTCTATTCTGCTCTGTGTCAGTGTGTATCAGGGATCATAAGGATAGGTGTCAATCCATATCTGCCAAGTGACCCTATGTAGGAGGAACAGTCCCTATTCTGCTCTGTGTCAGTGTGTATCAGGGATCATTAGGATAGGTGTCAATCCATATCTGCCAAGTGACCCTATGTAGGGGGAACAGTCTCTATTCTGCTCTGTGTCAGTGTGTATCAGGGATCATTAGGATAGGTGTCAATCCATATCTGCCAAGTGACCCTATGTAGGAGGAACAGTCTCTATTCTTCTCTGTGTCAGTGTGTATCAGGGATCATTAGGACAGGTGTTAATCCATATCTGCCAAGTGACCCTATGTAGGAGGAACAGTCTCTATTCTGCTCTGTGTCAGTGTGTATCAGGGATCATTAGGACAGGTGTCAATCCATATCTGCCAAGTGACCCTATGTAGGAGGAACAGTCCCTATTCTGCTCTGTGTCAGTGTGTATCAGGGATCATTAGGACAGGTGTCAATCCATATCTGCCAAGTGACCCTATGTAGGAGGAGCAGTCCCTATTCTGCTCTGTGTCAGTGTGTATCAGGGATCATTAGGATAGGTGTCAATCCATATCTGCCAAGTGACCCTATGTAGGGGGAACAGTCTCTATTCTGCTCTGTGTCAGTGTGTATCAGGGATCATTAGGACAGGTGTCAATCCATATCTGCCAAGTGACCCTATGTAGGAGGAACAGTCTCTATTCTGCTCTGTGTCAGTGTGTATCAGGGATCATTAGGATAGGTGTCAATCCATATCTGCCAAGTGACCCTATGTAGGAGGAACAGTCCCTATTCTGCTCTGTGTCAGTGTGTATCAGGGATCATTAGGACAGGTGTCAATCCATATCTGCCAAGTGACCCTATGAAGAAGGAACAGTCCCTATTCTGCTCTGTGTCAGTGTGTATCAGGGATCATTAGGATAGGTGTCAATCCATATCTGCCAAGTGACCCTATGTAGGGGGAACAGTCTCTATTCTGCTCTGTGTCAGTGTGTATCAGGGATCATTAGGATAGGTGTCAATCCATATCTGCCAAGTGACCCTATGTAGGAGGAACAGTCCCTATTCTGCTCTGTGTCAGTGTGTATCAGGGATCATTAGGATAGGTGTCAATCCATATCTGCCAAGTGACCCTATGTAGGGGGAACAGTCTCTATTCTGCTCTGTGTCAGTGTGTATCAGGGATCATTAGGATAGGTGTCAATCCATATCTGCCAAGTGACCCTATGTAGGGGGAACAGTCCCTATTCTGCTCTGTGTCAGTGTGTATCATGGTCTCTGTGGACAAGGAACAGTCTCTATTCTGCTCTGTGTCAGTGTGTATCAGGGGTTTTGAGGACAGGTGTCAATCCATATCTGCCAAGTGACCCTATGTAGGGGGAACAGTCTCTATTCTGCTCTGTGTCAGTGTGTATCAGGGGTTTTGAGGACAGGTGTCAATCCATATCTGCCAAGTGACCCTATGTAGGGGGAACAGTCTCTATTCTGCTCTGTGTCAGTGTGTATCAGGGCTGGGCTTTGAGGACAGGTGTCAATGTTAGGTGATGTCTGCCCTTTATGGATTAAAAGCAGACTCTGCATCAACTGTGCAATTTTCCATGGGAGTTTTGCCATGGATCCCCCTCTGGCATGCAGTCCAGGTGTTAGTCCCCTTGAAACAACTTTTCCATCACTATTGTGGCCAGAAAGAGTCCCTGTTGTTTTTAAAATTCGCCTGCCCATTGAAGTCAATGGCGGTTCGCGCGGTTCGCCGGTTCGCGAACATTTGCGAAAATTCCGGGTTCGCGACAACACTAGTTGTGGATGAAAACTGTCAAAATGTAAAATAGTATTGCGATCAGTCGGTTTAGTATATAATTTAAACTCTAATTGATGATCGATGATTGATAATTCGAGATCGAGGAATTGGACATTTTTATGGTCAATATGTGAAGTCACTTTTATTGGAGTGGGCAAATCGTTGATATATTGAATGAATATCTTTGCTTCTTCACCTGTGCCCTTCCAAAGGATTAAAATATCGTCAATAAAGCGATAGTACCGAACTATTTGCTCCCGATATTGTGTTAATACGTATTTTTGTTCAAAATCGAACATAAACGTATTGGCGTACATTGGGGCCATCGCGGCCCCCATCGATGTCCCAGAGACCTGTAAGAACCATTGTTTCTCAAACCTGAAATAATTATTATATAATGCCAATGATAGAAGTTCCAACGTAAATTCAATGGGAGGGCCACAATAATGTGTGGATGTTGATAATAGTTGTCTCATCGCTTCGATGCCCTCTTGGTGCGGAATCACCGTGTACAAACTATTGACGTCCATTGTTATTAGTATCCCATCAAATTCTTTAATTTCTTTGAGGTCTGCTATCAAACTATTGGTATCTTTAATACACGTAGGTATAGCAGTAACCGGTAGTTTGAATAGATGGTCAAGATACTTGGCTATGGGTTCTATAATACCGTCTATAGCAGACACAATAGGTCTGCCTGGGGGGGTATTTGGATTCTTGTGGATCTTGGGCAGCGTATATAATATTGGTGTACGTGGCGCTTTTTTCTGTAGATATCCAAAGAGATCCAATTCAATATAACCCGCTCTCAATCCAAATGTTAGAACCTCTTCAATCTTTTGAGTAATGGCACTAGTTGGATCTTTGTCTAAAAGTTGGTAAGTTGTTTGCACAGACAGTTGTTTTTTAATTTCTTCTGCATAATCAGAGTAGTTCAGAACCACTATCCCCCCTCCCTTATCCACAGGGCGAATTACGATCGTTGGATCTGATGATAGACGACGTACTAGTTTGTGTTGTTCTTTTGTGAAAATCCAATATTGTGGCTTATGTTCTTTTAACACACTCTTTGTCTCATTCATAATGGTGGACAAAAACGTCTTGATCGTAGGTTGAGTTGATGGGGGGTCAAATTGACAAGGTTTTCGAAAAAATTGTTCTTGGTTCAGAGGTCTGGTTGTTTATACTCTTTTGGTTTTTGTTGAAATAATCCTTAAGTCTCAGCGTACGGCCACATTTATATAATTCCACATTCCACTGGAAGTGGTTTGGGGCCTGAGTTGGTATGAAAGATAATCCTTTGCTCAGAATGTCCAATTCCTGATGATCAAGAGGTCTATCCGATAGGTTAAAGACTGGGATTATATCCGCATCGGCGGTTTCCCTTTGGGTCCAGTGTATCCGTCCTTTCTGCCCCCGTCTTGTGGCAGATCTCTTTCGCTTTTGCTTCTTGTCGCGATTCTCTGTGGGAGTAGATCCTCCTGGCGTTCCTCTATGTCTAAAAAACTAGCTGGTTCACTCGGGCGTGTGCCCTCATTATCAGATGCCGATTCACCTGATGTGACATCGATCGTCCTAATGTTTGGTTTGACAATCCGCTTTCGAAATCGTCTAGGGCGATTCCTATGTTCGCCTGATAGCCATCTATACACAGAGTGTTCGGTATAATCTTTCTGTACCCGTTCCATTTTTTGTCTTTTAAACTTTATCAGCTGATTTTTGTATTTTAACAATTCCTCATTGAGTTTGAGCTGCATTTTCACTCCATCCTGTGAGTTCAGTAGTATTGCCTGTTCATTTTCAAATTGTTGAATTTTTTTGCGGATCTCCATAAGGTCTTCTTTTACATCCTGAATTGTAATTAACATTAAATCTAATGAACATTTATTAAGGACTGAGGTCCAGTCCTTACATATCTTTGATTTAGTTCTGCCAATAGTTGGTATGTTATGGACTCTAAAGCCCCTTGGTATCTGCTTAGCCCTATGATAATCAGACAAGAAAAGGCCATGTAGGTCCAAATCCGTTTCTTTTTTCTTAAATTTCAAAAGTTTGAAATACACATCCCTTACAGTGGTTGTGGTAGGTAAGGATAAGCTCGTGGAATCCCACAAGATTTGTTCGGCCTGTTCCTCAGAAAATTGGAGGGTGTTTGCTTGTGTTGCATAAGCTCCTGACTCTTGAAAAAAAGTATCCATATTGATTAATAATGCAGATTAATAATGTTGAGGCACACATCACACACCCATACCCATATTGTGGTACACCTATGTCCCGTACACTTTCTATCATACCACTGTTTATCAATAAAGGTTTTTTTTTCCCTTTGTAAGTAAGCCACAAGTGTTAATATTGTCTATACATTAAAAACACTATATTACACTAATACCTAATGATTATGCATATGGATTTGCATTTACATTTAACAGAATAGACATATGTCTTCACCTGCATACACATGTTTTTTCTTGTGTGTATACACAAGCTTCCACTTTATCGTTCACTTATTTATGTTATGATTATTTTCATTAGGAATTAGTTTGAAGCACAATTGTTTTTTCTATATAACTAGTAAAGGTGTACAAGTGATTGAACTTAGATATGAATACTAATATGTATATTTTGATAGTGTCTAAATTCATTAGGATTTTCGGCAAGCACCATGATCGGAATGGTAGAACCCGATGTCACCGAGGGGCTGGCTCTGTAGTAGAAGGGAGAGTTCTCCTGACGGTGGCTGGAAACATAGTAGCAACCTTAGCTGATTGTATCAGCGGTTGCTAAGATACTGTGACGCTACCAGGACAGAGACCCGGCCTCCCGATCACGTGACGCGGAAGTTCATACCGGCGATAGACATGCGCAATAGTGCTGAGTGCACGCCGAACATCAGAATGAATGGAACACAGCTGATCAGGTCAGTGCTTATTGGTTAATATGGTTCATATGTCCTATATATGTTTGTTTTATGTCATGTAAAATGTCTTTGGTGTCCTGATGAAAGCTCCGATCGGGAGCTGAAACGTCGACCTGACTATACTCACCTAAAATAAATCGGATGAAAGGAGTCCATGAGTGCCGGTAATTTTTTGATTTTCTATATATACGTATATATACACATATGTATATATATACATATATTAATTCTACACATATATTTATGTAATAATTTTACATAATTAGGTATCCTAATTAACTACAATTAGCGGGACCTGCCTGACAACCCATGCCGAAAGTATAGGGAATTTAATTTGCTAGCACTATATTTAACCCTATAACTTTCCAAGACACCATAAAACCTGTACATGGGGGGTACTGTTTTACTCGGGAGACTTCGCTGAACACAAATATTAGTGTTTCAAAACAGTAAAACGTATTACAACGATGATATCGCCAGTAAAAGTGACGTTTTTTGCATTTTTCACGCACAAACAGAA
This sequence comes from Pelobates fuscus, assembly GCF_036172605.1. Classification (NCBI taxonomy): domain Eukaryota; kingdom Metazoa; phylum Chordata; class Amphibia; order Anura; family Pelobatidae; genus Pelobates; species Pelobates fuscus. The sequence continues at coordinate 60,411,088 of NC_086319.1, forward strand.
CTTACACGGACGATATTATTGCTGCAATACTTTTTACTGTTTTGAAACACAAATATTTGTGTTCAGCGAAGTCTCCCGAGTACAACAGTACCCCTCATGTACAGGTTTTATGGTGTTTTCAAAAATTACAGCGTCAAATATAAGGCTTGTGTTTCATTTTTTTCACATTAAAATTCGCCAGATTGCTTACGTTGCCTTTATGACCCTATGGTAGCCCAAGAATGAAAATTACCCCTATGATGGCATACTATTTGCAATAGTAGACAACCCAAGGTATTGCAAATGGGGTATGTCCAGTCTTTTTAGTAGCCACTTAGTCACAAACACTGGCCAAAATTGGCGTTTTTTGCATTTTTCACACACAAACAAATACTAACGCTAACTTTGGCCAGTGTTTGTGACCAAATGGCTACTAATAAAGACTGGACATACCCCATTTGCAATACCTTGGGTCGTCTACTATTGCAAATGGTATGCCATTATGGATGTAAATTTATTTCCTGGGCTACTATGCAGTCTCAAAGGCAACGTAACCAATCTGGCGAATTTCAATTTCAAATGTAACACGCTATATTTGACCCTGTAACTTCCCAAAACACCATAAAACCTGTACATAGGGGGTACTGTTTTACACATGAGACTTTGCTGAATACAAATATGTGTATTTTATTGCAGTAAAAGCAAACAGTATTATGACATTGACAGTTAAAATGTCATGTAAAACTAAAAAAATAAAAGAAAATCTTATTTTCTCCCATTTTTTTCATATTAAATTATGTTTCATAGCTAAATATTTGATATTAAATGAAAGCCATGTTTCCCCTGAATCAAATGATATATAATAAGGGGGGTGCATTTAATATAAAAAGAGGTGAATTACGGTTGGACAGACATATAGCGCAAATGCCAGGTTTTGTTTACATTTTGTATCGTTCACAACTTGTACATTTGGCTGCGGTGTTAAGGGGATAAACCACTTAGACTTTGGTCTTGTGGTTTATTATGATGTCTTTAGAACCCCAATTACCCCATAACACACAGTTCACTGGAGAGGCGGGGAGCACCCAGTGGACCCCAGGTAAGAAGTGAATTTAATGGTTTTGGTCCGATGCCAGGATGTTTCTCGCATTAAACCCTTAGAATGTGCTGTAGTGATTATGGTCCTTGGAGTGTCCCTTTAATACCCCTCCCCCCCCCCATGGGTTGATTTACAAAGAAAAGCTAACCCTCAATCTGCACTGCTTTAAGGAGTAAAGCAAAGTGGTTGGCATAGATTATAACTTGATCCATATTTTTATTTTATTGTATTTTAAATTCACACTTTAAAATATATACATGTTGTTGTTTTTTTTCTTGCAGCATTATATTTTGGCGTTTGGAGGTATAATCGCCGTTCCATTAATACTCGCTGAGCCATTATGTGTCAAACATGACAATGCTGTGAAAAGCCAGCTTATAAGCACAATATTCTTTGTATCTGGAATATGCACAATTCTTCAAACAACAATTGGCACGAGGTAACAAATACATTAATATTTATAATGTGATAATTGAATCACTATTTAAATATTTTTTTCTGTAATAACAGTATTCTATTGTAGCGACTGAAGCGACTAAAATGTATAGCAATTTGAATAAAAAAAAAATCTGCATTACCTTCAATTTATATTAGCTTATCATTTTTATATTAGTATAATAGTCCCCATTGTATTGGAAGTGAAATAAACCCCCAGACATAACTATTACAAGTTATTGACTTGTGAAAAAATAAGCTCCAACTCATCATAGAAAACTCACATATATCTATATCACGGGTAGGCAACCTTCGGCACTCCAGATGTAGTGGACTACATCTCCCATAATGCTCTTACACCCATAATGCTGGCAAAGCATCAAGGGAGATGTAGTCCACACCATCTGTAGTGTTGAAGGTTGCCTACCCCTGATCTATGTGATCATATTGACTGCATCCTGCTATCACTAATGGAATCCTCAGTTAAATATCTAAAATGTCATGGGTGCTCTCAATGTTACCTTTAATTTTCAGTTGGTGTGAACAGAAATATGTTGTTGTGCAAATGTCATTCTTGTTACAAAAGTATGTGTGCTCTAAATGCTTGTGCAAATGTTAACCTGGAATTTAAAAACCACAGACACAAATAATTTTTGGATTTAAAATTATCACAGCTTTAATTAGGTTTGATAAAATAACTTATATAAAAGTCATTGTCAAACAAACACTTAATACAATGTAAAAACCTAGAAACCCCTGAAACATAACTATACCCACAGACAATGACCCAACCATAAAAACAGCAATACAATCATATAACATTGATATAAATAACATGAACAGTTAACACAGCCACCAATGGTATTCTTTTCCAACTGTAGGAGTATACCTCTACACCCCCGAGATACCTCTACACCCCTTGTTTCCTGTGCTATCGATGAACCTACCAATATCAAATCCAAACATAACTATTCATCCTAAACTTAAACTACAAGCCAACCTACCCCCTAATTTTCCTATCCATTCCCTGCCACAGCACACAGATTGACCTCCTTAAGCGAACTCAGCATCACCACCCCACAGAAACAAAGCATGCCTAAAACCACTCTAAAAGCCAAACTTTAAAAAGTCTATAGCCACGTCTGAAAGATGTACCCTGTTACCCTGTTATGCCAGAAATATTTTGGAAGCATGGTTTCCAACTCTTGGTGTCAAACTACCACCCCCTAACAGCTTAATATAGATTGCCAACAGCTTATTGATCTTACCTCTACATCTGGCAATCGCCATAGGATTCCTAGCATAGCACCAATGAAGACGTGGCACCATTTCAAACCAAAAGATAATTACCCCGGGTTTAACCCCTTCACATCCTATCCATTTCCTTCCTACATCTCACTAATTCCCTCTGGGACACAAGCCCTAGATCATTCCCCCGGTGTGAGTTAGAAGTAAATCCGGAACCTGACCCTGACCTTTGCTTCAAAATAACTCGGAAAATACATCTCTCCACCCAAAACCATGAAAACCAAACCAGAGCAAAGAAACTAAATCTTGTAGAAAACCCAGCTCCATGCCTTGCTGATGAACTGTGGCTCTCCGTTCTCCCCAGTAGATGTAGGGGTGGCCTACCAGCCAAGCGACCCATCCTATAGGAAGAAAATAAACAACATAGCACCACCATAACATCACACAAGCTCCCCACAAAAGGACCTGAACTATACCAAGTGATCAGGCAGAACATAAGACCGGAACCTCACTGATTTTACCGCCTAATCTTCTTAACCAACTCATCACCCAAACCCAATGCCACTTCCCCAATCTGAAATTAATGCGTACTAAACTGACAGATCCAGGCACAGATGCAGCAAATCTAACTTAAAAACTAGAGCAAAGAGATACTTAGGCAGAACCATCCTCATGAATGAAAAAGGAACCCCTTACATGTGACTAAACCGACAAATATCCCAATGCACAACCCAAAGGGCAGGCAAAGAAAACAATTGCTCCAGGCAAAAAAAAAAACAATTTAACCAAACAGCCCTTACTAAAGAAATCCGTCTTAGAATGCCCAAGACAAATAGCTACATGATCACCCCACACCCCCTACTAGCCCCTACTACTCACTAGTTCACTAACCCGAAATGCCCCAAAAAAGGCCCAAATGAAGGCAACTGAAACCAACAAGACCTTATAATGGGAAAAACAAATACCCGGCAATGCCCTAACCAACTGTTGAAGTAAATCAGAAGACAAATCTCTTAGTGTCTGGAGCTTTCTTACCCTTGCGAAAACCATTAAATGCTTAACACACCAGAAAGTGCTTTGTCAAATCTTCCCATCCATTTAACTTAAAAACAAAAGCCAACACTGCTAAATTACGGTCAAAAACTGAAGAAGACACCCTGGCAGCAAACAATTGACAAAGAAACCACAATAGAGCATCCAAACGTACCTCTGCAGAATGATGCCCCCCCCCCCCCAGTGCAGACCAATGCTTCATCCCAAGCATCCGAAAACCTTACTGTATGCCGCCCAAGTGCCCAGAGCCAATAAATCTTTGATCAATCCTCCAAGCAGGTTGTCCTGAGCTGCCACATGTTGTCTGGACAAGACAAACCCTCCTCCTGTGAGCCGCCACGCAAATCCTCGCCCACTAAAAACTAAAGAGTGAATCAGCGATTCTGTTCATGAGCCCGGGCACATGACACGCATTAAAAACAACATTCAACTGCATGCAAAACAGGGCAAAAGAAGCCTAACCACTGGAACCAAAGAAGCAGATAGATTATTCAATGCATCCATCACCGCCATATTATCAATAAAGAAAACAACTTTCCTGTCCCAAAATAAATGTCCCCACAACAATAAAGCAACCACTAATGGAAACAACTTAAAAAATATCAAATTCTGCATAAGCGAGTTTGCTGTCCAAGACACCTTTCTGCGCACCACTGTCCTGCAAAGTAGGTAAAAAAAACAACGCTCCCGGACGCGTTGGTAAAAAGTTCCAGTTCACACAATGAGACTGCCGTGTCTCGAAAGAAAACTCAACCATTAGAATCATGAAGTAAAACCTCCCATTTGCCTAAATCCTCCGTCGTAGGGACTGTGACTCAGATAAAGTGATGCGGCAACCACACCCCTCAGGTAGCCTTAGCCAATAACCTGTTAATTACCCTTCCCACTGGAATCACTCGACACACAATTCAAGTGACCAACTAAGGACAGTAAAGTCCTCAAAGTCACTTATTTGAATCTGCACACTTCAGCAATGACCTTGTCAGGAGCTTTTTCTCACAATACGCTTGCCAAAATACAAAATGCTCTCAACAAGTTACCAAATGTTTTAGGAATCTTCCTAAACCGACGTCGCTTTTCCTCCTCTTCCTTCTTCAAATCCCTCTTTTCCTCCTCTTTTAAATCAAATTATTCTTCCAAGGTGAGAAGGGAAAAATTTCAACAAACTCACCTTTCCATTTCTTGTCTTTGACTCCATACCTTTTTGACAAGAAAGTATTTTTCTGGAGTGAGAGAATGAGACTAAAATGGCATGTTTGTGGTGCTATATTTAGCAAAACATATATTCATTTTTATTATTATTATTGCCATTTATATAGCGCCAACAGATTCTGTAGCGCTTTACAATATTATGAGAGGGGATTTAACTATAAATAGGACAATTACAAATAAACTTACGGGAACAATAGGTTGAAGGCTCAATCGAGCTTACATTCTATAGGAGGTGGGGTGTAAAACACATTAGGACAGGAATTTGCAATCAAATAAGGTGGGCTGCCCTTTAGGAGAGGGCAAGAGACAGGTATGTGAGGTAGGGGTTAGTCTTGGAGGCCATAAGCTTTCCTAAAGAGATGGGTTTTAAGGCACTTCTTAAAAGATGCAAGACTAGGGGAGAGTCTGATGGCGGTAGGCAGGCTATTCCATAGGAAGGGAGCCACCCGCGAGAAGTCCTGCAAGCGCGAGTTGGCCGTACGAGTGCGGACAACGGACAGGAGGTGGTCACGGGCAGAGCGGAGAGACCGAGAAGGGACATACCTATGGATCTGTGAGGAGATATAAGAGGGGCTAGAGTTGTTCAGTGCTTTATAGGTGTGAGTTAGTACCTTGAATTGACACCTATAGCATACAGGAAGCCAATGTAAGGACTGGCAGAGGGGTGAGGTATGAGAGAAACGACTAGAGAGGAAAATCAATGTAGCAGCAGCGTTCATTACGGAATGTAGGGGTGCAGTACGGCTATTGGGAAGACCAATCAGGAGAGGGTTACAATAATCCATGCGGGAAATTACTAGAGCATTGACAAGCTCCTTGGTAGTATCTGGTGCAAGAAAGGGGCGGATGCGGGCTATGTTTTTAAGATGGAATCTACAGGATTTGGCAACATGCTGGATGTGAGGCTCAAAGGTGAGACCAGAGTCAAGTATGACGCCAAGACAGCGCGCTTGCAAGGATGGACTGATGTTGGTTCCACAAACTTGAAGGGAGAGCGAAAGAGGAGGATCAGTATTAGGAGGAGGAAAGACAAGGAGCTCAGTTTTTGAGAGATTGAGTTTCAGAAAGCGGGAGGACATCCAGTCAGAGATGGAAGAAAGGCAAGCAGTGACACGTTGCAGGACGGCAGGGGAGAGGTCCGGGGAGGAGAGATATAGCTGGGTGTCATCAGCGTACAGGTGGTAGTGGAATCCAAAAGAGGTAATAAGTTTGCCAAGAGAGGCAGTATAAAGAGAAAATAGAAGGGGACCAAGGACGGAGCCTTGGGGGACCAACCGAGACAGGGCGAGGGGAGGAGGTATCATTAGAAAAGGAGACACTGAATGAGCGTTGGGAGAGATAAGAGGAAAACCACGAGAGAACAGAGTCACAGAGACCAAGCGATTGAAGAGTTTGAAAAAGGAGAGCATGATCAACGGTGTCAAAGGCCGCTGAGAGGTCAAGAAGAATTAGTATGGAGTAGTGGCCTTTGGATTTAGCTGCGATTAGGTCGTTAGTAACTTTGATAAGGGCAATCTCTGTAGAGTGGAGAGGGCGGAAGCCAGATTGAAGGGGGTCAAGGAGAGAGTTGGAATTGAGGAAATGAGACACACGGGTAAAGACAAGTCTTTCCAGAAGCTTTGAGGAAAAAGGGAGCAGGGATATGTGACAGTAGTTAGAGAGGGTGGATGGGTCGAGGGATGTTTTTTTTAGTATAGGTACTATAGTGTCATGTTTAAGGTCAGCAGGGACGATGCCAGAAGAGAGCGAGCAGTTGAAGATGTGTGTTAGAGAAGGCATGAGACAAGTGGAGAGAGATCTGATAAGGTGAGATGGGACAGGATCGAGCGGGCAAGTGGTGGGGCGAGATGACCAAAGAAGAGCAGCCACCTCTTGGTCAGTAGCTGGGGAGAATGTCTGAAGGGTAGGAAAGGCATGATCTATGTGTGATTGAGAAACAGAAAGGCAAGGAGGGGAGAATTCTTTCCTTAGCTGTTCAATCTTGTCAGTGAAGTAACATGCAAAGTTATCAGCAGTAAGGTTAGTTTTGGGGGTGGCCACAGCAGGGTGAAGAAGAGAATTAAAGGTGTCAAAGAGACGCCTGGGGTTGCGGGAACATGAACTAATGAGAGAGGATATATAGGACTGTTCAGAAATAGGAATTCATAATTAATTATACAGATTTGAGCATGAACCTATCAATGAATTACTTATATTGAAGCCAAAATCTATCAAATTCATTCAAGTTGTACTGGTGCCCAGAGGGACCCCTTAATTGTATCATAATCAGCACAACATTTTGTGTATAGGCAGGGCCGGCGCGTCCATTTGTGTGTTTGTGAGTTTGTCAAATCAGTGAGAGTATGTTTGTCATTGAGTCTGTGTGTAACTATCAGTGTGTCTGTCAATGAGTGTCTGTCAGTGTGTGTGTCTGTCAATGAACGAGTGTGTGTCAGATCAGTGTGTCTGTATCTATCAGTGACATTTGTGTGTTTGTCATTGATTGTGTGTGTGTGACTGTATCTGTCAGTGTGTGTCTGTTGGGGAATGTCTGTGTGTCAAATCAGTGAGTCTGTGTCTGTCAGTGATGTCTGTGTGTTTGTCATTAAGTGTTTGTGACTGTCAGTGTGTATACACCACTGAGTATAGCATGATGGAGCGGAGCACGGTACATGAGCTTCTGTTTCCTGTACCTGGCCAGACTGATAAGAGGTGCTCCCGGTGAGAGCACTTCATGTCAGTCCGGCCGGGTACAGAAAACTGAAGCTGCTGTATGGGGATCGGCTCCACTCTACTCGCCACACTACAAGAGAGGTAGGTTGCACACCAGGAAGGGGAGGGGACCCTAAGAGGGTGGGGGTGCACCAAGGGACAGGGAGGGGAGAGAAACACTAAGGGACAGGGAAAAGAGGGGGGAGGGGAGAGAAAAACTAAGGGACAGGGAAGGGAGGGTACCACTAAGAGATGGGAGGGTAGGGGGGTTGGATGTGAAAGAAACACACAGCGGGGCTTGAGAAGGGGGAAAAGAGACAGACAGAGTGGCTGGGGGTGAAAGAGACGCACACAAAAGAGCTTGGTAGAGCAAAAGACACAAAGGGGCTGGGGCGAGTAAGACACACAAAATGTGGGAGGATGTAAGAGTGATACAAAGAGAGGGGATAAGTGGCACACAAGGGGGGTTGTAAGAGATACACCACAGAGTTGTAAGACACACAATGGGAAAAAAATAAGAAAATAAGATACACTAAATTGGGTAAGACACTTAAAAGAGGGGATTAGAAGCACAAAAGGGAGGTTAAGAGGCACACATGTGAAGATGTTTATTTTTTTTTGGGGGGGGGGGAGGGGGGGCAAAAATGCATCTTCACCTATGTACCCAAAACTGGATGAGGCCTAATCCACCGATATTGGGGTACTGTGACATAGTGGTGGGTTTTACTCAATACGGCCATACGGTGTAACTGAATCCCCATATATATGCTAAGATAAGTCCTTAAGTAGCCTTGTAAAAGTTAAAACTGTATTTATTTATTTTTGTGTGTGTGTGCACTGTTTCTTAATCTGTTTTTTGTAAAGTCATATAATGCCACAAATATCTATTAAATAAAAATTTCAGGATTTTTTTTTTTTTACATTTATGTTTATAGGTGTTTCAAAATTGTAGTTCCCGTTAATGTAATACTCAAGGTGCTTATGCTCTTTTGCCTCATTACAGGTTTATTCATGCAAATTAGGGATGTGTAATATTGTAGAAAGCTTTATGACACCTAATAATCCAATTTAAGCTGTCGGGTATACTGACGATCCAAAATCGTGACAAATCCCAAATTTGCCCACCTAACACCTTAATCTGACAATAATGATGATAAAACATTGCAAGTATGTTATTGCAATCTTCTTGGATGAGAAGTCATTCATCATGACATATTCACTATGTGATATATATTACTGTGATGTAATTGGCTCCTTTTTTGTTTCTTTTACATAGACTTCCTATTCTCCAAGGAGGTACATTCAGCCTAATCACACCAACTCTAGCAATTTTATCTTTGCCTCAGTGGAAATGTCAAGACTCCGAAATAGCTCCATTCAATGGAACTGAGAAAAACTTTACTGCTGATCCAGAATTATGGCAAAGACGCATGCGAGAAGTAATATTTTTTACTAAATATTTTATTTCAGACATTTGTTTTAAGTTAGGAAAAAATAACATGTTAAACATGTGTTGCTGTATGTACTCCTTATATTGTATGTATGTATTATTTTCAAATTATTGTTGTATTAGCAATTTAGTTTTTGTTACTGCCACCAGAATGCCGTAGAAGCATGATGTTTAACTGGAAAAATAACAAAATATATATTTGTGACAATACAGTCGAATATCATCTGTGGGTATTCTTTTTTACACTCCCCTAACTACTCCACTAAATGCTAGGACTCATCTCTGGTAGCAAATGCAGGATATACTGCACTGGTAATCATATGATCTTCTATCCATCTAGTGCTCTGGCAATACTCTTATTAGTAATTACTCTATAGAGGACAATGAATAGCGATATCATATGAGACAAACAGCTTCGTTCTTGGCAACTCCAGAGAACTCAGACCCTGTTTATTGTATAAAGATTCAGCTTACATAGATCATAGCAGACAGTAAAAACACATTGCACAAACATTTTCACCAATGGGAATACATAACAGGGCACATAGAACACACAGGAAAGAACTGGTTACAAAGTAATGTATTACACTAGTTCCCCCCCCTCCCTTTCATGTGCAAGTCCACTCTAAAGAGAAATGGTTCTCTTGATTGGACCCACTGTCCCTTCAGAGCAATCTCTGGTTAAGTCAACACAGCCCATTCAGACTTGCTGGCTCCCACAGAAGGTGGTCACTCACAGTTCAGCATTTAACTTGCTTAACCCACACAATACATTTCACACACCGACTATACTTTATGCACACATAGAGAGCTGCTGTCACTCCCCCTCTGTTGTCCCACAGCAGCATATACAGATATCCACACTGCTCTATGTATAATACAGGTACACAATACAGAGATGCCTGTAATACAAAGATACCCTTGTACATGGAAAACAGTCACAAAATGGCGCCACAAGCTTGCAGCTTGCGCAAAACAAATCAGGGAGATCAGGGCATCCATCACAATATTATTTAAAACAAGCTTTTGTAATTATTACAAAGTAATAACGCAGTGTTTTCATATAATGTAAGTAATATATGGTGGAGTAAGTATAGTGTCATGAAGACTCTAGGCATGCATGTAACTTGGTTTGAACTCAACCCTATATATATATATATAAAAACACGGTACTACTACCTATATCTCTTCGGTAACATTATTCTTATACCAGACAAAGACAGAACTTTGTAAAGAAACATTTATGATGAACAACAATAGTCACTAAAATGTTTAGTCAGATTTTAGTCGACTAAAACTAGACTAAAACTAAAACAATTCAGATGACTAAAATACAACTAAAACTAAAACATATTTTTAGTCAAAACACTATGACTTAAAACTAAATTGAATTTTGCTGGCATAATTAACACTGGCGGGTAAGACACATGGGGGAGGGTATAGAGGAAATGAGACACATGGGGGCTGAGGGAATGACACAAAGTGACATAGTGGAGTTGTGGAAGAAAGAGGCAAGGTGCTTGGGGTATAGATTCCCAAATGGGGCTGTGGAGAGAAAGAGACATGCAAAGGGGCAGGGGGTGGGGGCAAAGAGACACAGAAGGGCTGGGGAAGGGCAAAAGAAACAGACAGGGGCTCTGGGGAGGGAGACATCCAGAGAGGCTGGGGAAACACAAATAGACACAGAGGGGCTGTGGAAGGGGTTAAAGATACAGATAGAGGCTTTACTAAACCCATTTGATTTTATTCATGTTGACTAAAATCTACTATACATTTAGTCGACTAAACTAGACTAAAACTTAAACAATTCAGAAATTCAGACATCTAAAACACACACATTTCCTGACAGACACACACTCAGTGACATACATACATACACACTCAAAGAAAACAAAGAGAAGAGTCAGCGCTAGACTGCCACAGAGAAATATATAATACCCAGTAAACGGCTGCACACCTCAAAGAAGAAGGGGAGTTCCCTCTAATCCCCTAGTAGGAAATGACATACAAAAAAATACACAAAACAGAAGAGAGGGTGCGCCTCAAAACAAATGATAAAGATATTAATAATAGTCCAAGTAACTTATCATAAGTCCAGAATGATGCAATCCACGCTTATATGGAGGGCACTTGAAAAATGGAGGAAGTCTTCACGGATATGTACTTGTAATTCGATGAAACAATGTAGAAAGAAAACAAGAACTGGACTCCAATGGTACAGTATGTAGGCAAAATAAAATAAAAAAATAGTAATAATTAGTATTACTCACACTTTACAGAGCTAAAATCCTGCTCTGATATTGGATCCGTGAAGTGGAATAATCCCCACTCAAGGATATGTGAAGTGGTGCTGGTTGGCAGGTATATAGGGTGAATCATAAGTCCAGTGTTGGTACGGTCCAGCCCAAAAGTAAAAAGGATAAAATATAGTGCTCTCTGTTTTATAGATAAAACTATTTTAAGAGATATAAAATGTACTCACGATATGTAGAGCAGGCTATACTGCTCGATGTAAGCGTGTGGGTGGTATAATCCCCACCTATGGATTCTTTATGCTTCTTTATTGAGTGCTGAATATCAATGTAGCCAGGTAAAAATAAGTAAAATAAAAAAGAATAATAAAAAAGGAATATGGCAATCAGAAGATTTGGTGCCAACATAATTCCTTTATTACAATATAGTAATGTTTTTTACTATATTGTAATAAAGGAATTATTTTGGCACAAAATATTGTGATTGCCATATTCCTTTTTTATTATTCTTTTTTAATGTTTTTTTACTATATTGTAATAAAGGAATTATTTTGGCACAAAATATTGTGATTGCCATATTCCTTTTTTATTATTCTTTTTTAATGTTTTTTACTATATTGTAATAAAGGAATTATTTGGGCACCAAATATTCTGATTGCCATATTCATTTTTTATTATTCTTTTTTATTTTACTTATTTTTCCCTGGCTTCATTGATATTTTAGGTTTTGTTACATATGGTAGTGGTGTTGTTTGAGTTTGTTTAACCAGTAGGTTTATTAGATACAAAAATAAGGAAATGAGGGATAAACATCCCTAAACAGGGAGCAAATCCCATCAAGACCAGTACCCCCAATAGAGCACTATATAAAACCTTGTAAGAAAGACTGTATCTCAGACAAGGTAAAAAAAATAAAGTTTTAATAATAATAAAGTATATTGGAAAACTAAACACCAAGTGTCTAAAATACACCAGACTGTTAAAGCTATGGATATAGAAAAATACTAAGAAATATAATTCCAGCCCAATTCCACATAAATTCAAAAGTGTTATAAATTGATACTTTGTAATAAATTCACTCAGAGTAACAGAGTGATTAATACAAATTACAGCAACATAGGTAGCAAAAGTATCAACTCATAATAATAGCTGAAATATACTCAGATTAGTCCAGATAGATGAAATCATGGACATGAAAGAACCCTTGAATCTTGTGTATCTAAATTCTATACAGAAAATACCTCAAAACCTATGAACTCACTCAGACTAAAATAGCCCTATATGTATCACACAAAGTGAGTAAATCGAAAGGACAGGAAGAGGTAGATAGATGAAAATTAAAGTAAGAAGTAATATTGTGGTATAGAGGGTTCTCACAACTCCATAAAAAGTATATAAATCTATCACAAAAAGCAGAGACTCAGCCGGCAAAATAGAGTCCCTGCATAGGTGTAGCGTGTTAGGTTCTAACAGGCTACCTAAAGACAGTCTGTAAACCGTGAAAAAACACCCACATCCCGATGCGCGTTTCAACGATAATATTCGCCTTTTTCAAGGGCACAAGTAAGCAAGGAAGGTCCCCTTACCTCCTTCTCCTTAAATATACCGCCAAAGACTGCATTCAATTAGTGGGTTGTATCTCGCTTTGAACTGCCAATACGGTTCGGCGGTGGGAGGTCCCGAAAATCGGTACTTAGTCAGAATACCAAAGAGGCGCATGCGTGTACAGATCTCGCTGCGCATGCGCACGGCACCTTTCAACATGACAATTTTCTAAATAGAAGGTTGTGTCGCTCATTGAAGCGCCAATGTAGTTTGGCAGGGGGAAGTCCCAAGAATCGGCACTTAGCCAAATTACAAGAAAGGCGCATGCGTGTAGATATCTCGCCGCGCATGCGCGCAACGTCCTTCCGCACGACAATGTAACTGCGTCCTCAATAGGTTCCACCAGGTGCCCCTATAGGTAGATTGTTGAACTGTATGACACTCTTTATTTCTCAAACACAAAATACAGAATGTTTTGAATTCAATTGAAGTGTACATGCTCAATTGACACTAAAAAATAGTGTAAATAATCAGTAGTAGAGAGTAACCTGGGGAAGAAATTTGGAGAAGGGAAAGAAGGGGACATACACTAACAAAGACAAAGTAATAAACAGGCAGGTGACATCAAAATATGTCAAACAAAAAAACACACAAACAACAAGAAATCACAGTAAACCCAATGGTCTTTTTTAAAGTCCAAAGTCCAAAGCCCATTGGTGAAATATTGTTTATATGAAGAGATTCCATATATCCTGGGGACACAGGATGCATCATTAGAAATTAAAGTAAATTAAAGAAAAATAAATTAAATTAGATGAAAGGGGCAAAGGAAAACCCCTCATTAAGACCAAGAGGTTGTAATGTCTTTAGTCTAAAAATCTATCATGACTCCCTCTGTCTTAGTAGTCGATCATAGTCCCCACGTCTCGGATGTCTCTTGACCCACTCCAAGCCACAAAACTTCAAATTACTAGGATCACCCTGATGGTGTTCCTTGAGGTGTCTTGAGGGGGATCTTACATGCTCCATAATCCGTTCCTTGAAGGCTCTGAATGTCTTGCCTACGTATCTTTGTCCGCAAGAACAAGACAGCAAATATACCAAGCCCTTTGTGTTACAATTAAAAAAGTTTTTAATTTTAATTGAGCCCTGGCCTGTGCTGTCACTTACTATTTTAGATTCTTTGGAGAACAGCCATAAGAGCCACATGGTGGATTGCCCAACCATGTATCCTTCAGATGTGCTTTAATGGATAAATGGCTGGGCACTAACAGGTCGCGAATATTACGCCCTCTTTTGGCAGTGATGTTGATACGTGGACCTAAGACCTCTTTAAGGTGTATATCATTCAAAAGGATCGGCCAAAATCTATCAATGCTCTTCCTCACTTCGGACCATCCCGTGTCGTATGTTGCAATCATACAAATATTGCCCTTATTCTTTTGTTCCCTATTAGCGGGGTGGTCACAGAGAAGTTACTTTCTTTCAGTTTCCAGGGCTCTCTTGTATGCCTTTTAAAGGCAACGGTTTGGGTAGCCTTTCTCCTTAAAGTAAGTTCTAAGTTGGTTCGCGTTTAATTTAAAATCAGCAGCATCGCTACAGTTTCTTCGGAGGCGAAGGTATTGGCCAACCATGATCCCTTCCTTGAGGGGCCTTGGATGGCAGCTTTTCCAATGTAGGAGGGAGTTCGTAGCTGTCGGTTTTCTAAAAAGAGTAGAGTGGAATGTCCCATCCTCATTAATAGAAATAGTGATATCCCAAAAATTAATTGAACGCCCCCCATATTCAGATGTAAATCTGAGATTCTCGGTATTCTGGTTTAGACATCCTACTAGATCTGTGAATTCCTGTGGTGTCCCCCGCCATACCATCAAAATATCATCGATGTAGCGTCCCCACCATAGGATCTTAGGGAGATAATCCTTTAGAGCATCTGATGAAAAAATCTGCTGTTCCCACCATCCCAGGTGAAGGTTTGCATATGAGGGGGCACAAGCCGTCCCCATAGCAGTACCCCTCACCTGGTGGTAGAATCTAGTGTTGAATAAAAAGTAATTATGTGACAAGATGAATTCTAAAAGGCGCACCACAAAAGTTGCATGTAGGTCATCCCTACAGGTCCTTTGGTTTAGGAAGAATCTTACATGTTCCAAACCCCTCTCATGAGGAATGGATGAATAAAGTGATTCGACATCTAAACTACAAAGGTTGGCATTGTGAGACAATTTGAGATTCAAGAGTAGATTCAAGGCTTGCTTAGTGTCCCTTATGTATGACGGTTAGGTCTCAACCAGAGGTCTCAGAATTTTGTCAATATATAAACTGCCATTCTGTGTAAGATTATCTACCCCAGAGACAATAGGTCGTCCCAGGGGTTCTTGTAAATTCTTGTGGATCTTAGGCAGGCAGTGGAAGGTTGCTATCCTTGGGTGACGATTAATAATGAATTCATACTCATCACCCGACAGCAACCCTCCACTGCGGCCATCATCCAAGATCTCCTTATATTGAGTCAGAAATTCATTGGTAGGATCGAATCTCAGAACCCTGTATGTTTCAGTATCACCCAAAACTCGCTCAACCATTTCAATGTATTGTTTTACTTCTAATATCACCACATTTCCTCCCTTATCCGCTGGCTTGATAATAATACCAGCATCCTTCTGAAGTAATTCCAAGGCATGTTTCTCTTTCTTATTCAGATTGTTATTTGAATAGAGATGAAGGGATTTTACATTGATTTTTTCGATTTCATTCCTTGCTGCCTCCAAAAACAATTCAATATTGCGGAAGCCAGCAAAGTTAGGTGTATAGCGACTTTTAGGTTTCAAGTTGGTGCGATTTAGTGTGACATCTATGTCATTCTCTTCTAAGAGAGATAACACTGTAGTCAGGCATTGGTAGTTCTTAGGTGTGAGACCCAGATCTCTTGCTTTTTTCTCGTTTCTTATGGAATGAAATTTATGTAAGGCAAGTTTACGAACAAAAAGATTAAGATCTTTGATCCATTCAAACTTATCAAAGAAAGGAGTTGGCACAAAGGAAAGACCATGTTCTAAAACATTGATTTGATCTTGAGTTAATACACATGGGGACAGATTAATAACCTGAGATTTGGGATGAGTTGGTACTGATGCTTGGATATTATCTAATATCTCTTTCTTCTTCCCCCTTCTCTTCCCCCCCCCCCTTGTTTGCCCCCTTAGGGTTCGGGTTTGATACCTCGTACGCTGGCTTGGGAAATCCTCCTGATGATCCAGGGCTAAATATTAACCCCTTTCTTGAGGATTCCCTTAGGGTTGGAATTACTAGTGGAAGTGGAGGGTTGTGATTGAGAATCAGTCATACTTATTTGACTATTAGAGTCTGTATCAGACGAATCATAGTCTGAAGTTAATAGGTTTTCTTAAGTACGTCTTAGTCTACGATTGAATAGCTTATATACATTCCCAGTCTCATAATCCTGTAAATCCCTTGAGAATTTTTGATGTTTCCTAAACTTAACCGATTCCTGATATTTGTCCAGATTCTGTTTCAGTCTGGACTCCAGGATGGTAAAGTTAGGATCATCCTGGAACTAATCGTATTAATTTCTTCATCGAGATCCCCATTAATTACTATTAGCTGTTCCTGTTCAAATTTAGAAATGATCTGCATGAACGTTTTTGAGCAGATCTCTGCTGCCACTTCCCATTCCTTCATTAATGCCAAATTTTCCGAGTGAGAGGATGAGGTATTTCTTATTCTCAAACCTCTGGGTATCATATCTTTTTTTATATAGTTCTCCAAAGAGGAGATCTCCAAGCAAGTTCGGATCTGTTTTCTATATGAACCCTGAAGTTTGTTGAATGATTGATTAACATTTGGGACAGTTGAGTTTGGATTAAGCTTTGTGTTAGAAAACACATTATCCGCATCTTTACACCAAACACTACTGTCCATTTTATTAGATAAAAAAAAACCTGCCATAATGAAAGTGTAAAAAATATATAGTAGCTCAGTTAACCCTTGTATTGAAACCAGAAATAACAAAATTAATTATAAACACAGTACTCTCAGCCAGAGAACAGTCCGGTAGAGAGTACAGAAAGGGTTAAAGGGGTACTAACAGGGCTTAACCCTAAATCATACAAAAGATACAAAAATAAGGAAATGAGGGAGAAACATCCCTAAACAGGGAACACATCCCATCAAGACCAGTACCCCCAATAGAGCACTATATAAAACCTTGTAAGAAAGACTGTATCTCAGACAAGGTAAAAAAATAAAGTTTTAATAATAATAAAGTATATTGGAAAACTAAACACCAAGTGTCTAAAATACACCAGACTGTTAAACCTATGGATATAGAAAAATACTAAGAAATATAATTCCAGCCCAATTCCACATAAATTCAAAAGTGTTATAAATTGATACTTTGTAATAAATTCACTCAGAGTAACAGAGTGATTAATACAAATTACAGCAACATAGGTAGCAAAAGTATCAACTCATAATAATAGCTGAAATATACTCAGATTAGTCCAGATAGATGAAATCATGGACATGAAAGAACCCTTGAGGGGTTTATTAGATATGTACAATAGAGTACAAATTGTTTCTTCATAAGACTAACTATATTATGGGGGGGTTTGGTTGACCGTCTGAACTATACACAGACAGATATACACACAACTCAGTCTTTATTTTCTTTTTAATTCTGTCTTAATTGCATTCTTCATCGTCTGCGAAATGAAATAAGATTAGAGCTCAATTATGACATTTAATTTGGGGATGTTCTTGTGGATGTTTTGGTGGATGCTTCTTTTCATTCTTACACAAAGAAACAATTTTATTTTTCCTGGATTTGTGTGATAAGACATAGTTTGATTTCTTAAATGTCAATTACATTTCAAAAATGTAATAAAGTAAATATGTACATGCCATTTAACCCCTTAAGGACTGAGCCAAATGCACACGTTGTGAACAAAACAAAATGTAAACAAAACCTGGCATTTGCGCTACATGTCTGTCCAACCGTTATTCACCTCTTTCATATTAAATGCACCCCCCCATTATATATCATTTTATTCAGGGGAAACAGGGCTTTCATTTAATATCAAATATTTAGCTATGAAACATAATTTAATATGAAAAAAATGGGAGAAAATAAGAAATGTTGTTATTTTTTTAGTTCTATATGACATTTTAACTGTCAATGTCATAATACTGTTTGCTTTTACTGCAATAAAATACACATATTTGTATTCAGCAAAGTCTCACGTGTAAAACAGTAGCCCCTATGTACAGGTTTTATGGTGTTTTGGGAAGTTACAGGGTCAAATATAGCATGTTACATTTGAAATTGAAATTAGCCAGATTGGTTACGTTGCCTTTGAGACTGTATAGAATATTGCAAATGGGGTATGTCCAGTCTTTTTTAGTAGCCATTTGGTCACAAACACTAGCCAAAGTTATCGTTAGTATTTGTTTGTGTGTGAAAAATGCAAAGAACGCCAATTTTGGCCAGTGTTTGTGACTAAGTGGCTACTAAAAAAGACTGGACATACCCCATTTGCAATACCTTTGTCTACTATTGCAAATGGTATGCCATCATAGGGGTAATTTTCATTCTTGGACTACCATAGGGTCTCAAAGGCAATGTAACCAATCTGGCGAATTTCAATGTGAAAAAAATGAAACACAAGCCTTATATTTGATGCTGTAACTTTTGAAAACACCATAAAACCTGTACATGAAGGGTACTTTTGTACTCGGGAGACTTTGCTGAACACAAATATTTGTGTTTCAAAACAGTAAAAAAGTATCACAGCAATAATATCGTCCGTGTAAGTGCTGTTTGTGCGTGAAAAATGCAAAAAACTTCATTTTTTCTGGCTAAATCATCGTTGTAATACATTTTACTGTTTTGAAACACTAATATTTGTGTTCACCGAAGTCTCCCTAATAAAACAGTACCCCCCATGTACAGGGTTTATGGTGTCTTGGAAAGTTATAGGGTTAAATATAGTGCTAGCAAATTAAATTCCCTATACTTTTGGCATGGGTTGTCAGGCAGGTCCCGCTAATTGTAATTAATTAAGATACCTAATTATGTAAAAATATTACATGTAGAATTAATATATGTATATATAATGGAAAATTCCTTCATACTTACCGTAATTTTCATTTCCTGATAATTATACATGGCAGCATTTACTCTTGGGTAGCTCCTCCCCTCACAGCAGAAAGGACAGGAAACAGAACTCTGAAACTGGTATATATAGATCCTCCCCCTACCCATCAGGCAGTCTTTGTAACTAGCTTCACCTCCTATAGTATATGGGTGGGACCGTAATGCTGCCATGTATAATTATCAGGAAATGAAAATTACGGTAAGTATGAAGGAATTTTCCATTTTCCTGACCAATTCTACATGGCAGCATTTACTCTTGGGGAATACCCAAGCAATACACAGAGGGAGGGACAGAGTTCAAAAACAGCCAATAGCTATAAAACCATTATTGAGCTGTATAAATCGTAGAAGACTTTACAAAGCCAAACAAGAATCAATAGGAAATTGTCATAAAAATCTGCTCAGACAAGACAAATTTCCCCTAGAGGCTGCAAGGTCAGCAACCTCCTGGCATTCAATACCAGAAATATCCTGAATAGATATAGAGTCAGATAGGAATTAAGGCCATAAAAGCACAAACTAGAGAAGAAAAATGTTACTGATATAAAACCGAATTGATATCATCAAATCAAAAACTCAACAAAGGCATAACTTCCAGTGATCATACTGTAACACGCAGATAAATGTTGGATGAGAACGGAGACCCCATGCTATTAAACATGGGGAGAATAACATTGAGAATCTTACTACTTTCTGGATGTATTTAATAAAGACGATTCACACCGCTTCCTCTTGCCTTGTGAACTACTTACCTGAAGCAACAGGAACAAATCAATACCTGCCTGTCAGAAAGGGGCAGAGCCTAGTAGAGAA
This sequence comes from Pelobates fuscus, assembly GCF_036172605.1. Taxonomy (NCBI): domain Eukaryota; kingdom Metazoa; phylum Chordata; class Amphibia; order Anura; family Pelobatidae; genus Pelobates; species Pelobates fuscus. The sequence continues at coordinate 60,431,040 of NC_086319.1, forward strand.
ATAAGAGTCGGTCATTAAAACACTGCAACAATTACCCGATGTTGCAAAATTCAGATTCACAACCTCACACAGTGGACGAATTGATACAGCAATGATCAGCCACAGGAGATAAACTAAATCACATTACTAGGCAAAAGGCAAGAAGAACCATATACAGATTAGTTGAGGAAAATAAAGAAATATCGGTATGAACCATAGAATTTGTGGCAACTAATAATCAATAAGGAGGCTAACCATGTCAGTACCTATATTTGTAAAATAGTACAGGTTATGCCAAACAGTTTAATCACATTTACTAGAGACTGTTGTGCAACATAAGTAAGATATACATGGTAATAGAAAATATACACACACATATTAGGCAAGATACTGATGGGAAGGTGGTAACCAGAGGCACATTATACATTGCGGCAACAGACACAATAAGCAGGGCAGTAGAAGATATTCAATTATCCCTAGGAGAACAACCACATACTTCCTCTTACCTTATCCTCAGACAGTGAAGAAGGACTTATGGCAGAGCCTATGGTGATAATAAGCAGCTTGTTATATCTGCAAGATATCAACCCCAATCCAAACATATAATCCACAGGTTGGTCGCAATTACAGAACCTGTTTAGGGATTTCCACTATTGTTCAGGTAGCAGGTGAATTTTTACCTAAAATAGAAAACCTGGTAGGAAGGACTGGGGACTGGAAAGACCTTAAAATACGTGCAATCCACAGCATCAAAGTTACCTGAGCATATGAGCCTAAAATAATACCATTATTGCAGAAAGGAATTTATAATGTTCCCCTTCACAACAGGGGAATTGGTCAGAAGATTCTGATCATTAACACATTAAGAACCAGAAGCATGACACTCCTGACATATACGAAAGGGATTGCCAATCTTTCAGGAGCCCAAGGGATAAAAGATAATAAGATTTATGCTTTAAGGAAATGAATTCAGATTTAAAGACTAAAAGGTTATGACCAGGTGAGAGAAAAAAACAATATTAACAGCTTTTAAATCAGGTAATGGCTTCAGCGTTACCTACTTGTGAGATCAATTATTAGCCCAATTTGTACTCTTGCAACTAGTATGATCTACTTAGCTGTGAATTAGTAATCAGCATATATCTAAAGGTAAAACACTGTCACCAATTAAAAAAAAAAACATTCCCTATCTTGGACAGAGAGGAGAGGATACCTGGTAATAGAAAGTCTATTGTCTCATGAATAATTACATAGATGTGCACCCAAAAAAAAAAAATAATTAACATTGATTCTGTGAAACAGTACCATGCTTCATTTTGGAAAATCAGGTCTCCTTCTCTCCTGGGAGAGGCACTCAGACAGGTTCAGTAACACCTGCACTCTACCTGAAGTGATAAAAATGTGTTAATTGCTTATCCTGAAACACCTGTGGGAGAAGGAATCTAATACAAAGCCAACAGCAGTATGTTCCCTTATTTACTTCATTTAAAAAACTGAAATAGAAAATCCACAGTAGGCAATAATTACTTATCCAGTTACTAGTGCATTAGTATTTGCTAGAACTGGGCAGTGCTACATTTCAGCGCAAAACAGACCTTAGATCATTCGTATATACTAAATCTACCAATGCCGTATATAAATTGGGGTTATATAATAATACCAACCTGCATACAGATTATATGAATCACATACATTGTGAGAGTTACTAACAGCACCTTATGCACAGATATATCAGTTACATATACGGAGTCTGTTTAAACAGAAATCATACATAGCCTACCTCTGCTATATATAGTGACACTATGCCTGTACACATATTAAGATTATATGAATGAGCTAAATTTAGGCTGTGTTCTAACCGAACTTCATGCACATATTACACCAGTCATATATACTGAGGTTGCGACTCACAACCGACATAGAACCAGTATTAGCTTGGATTCATATAGCGGATGTGCCCTTTATCATTCACACATATTGTGTTTCCACTAATACATCAATCACATAGGGAACAGATACACTGAAGCAATGTCTCATATAGAGCATGTAGAGGACATATACTGAGGCTGAGTTTTCACAGCGACTTAGAGCATATAAAGAACACACACTGAGGCAGAGTCTTCAGATCAACTCATACACAGCCAATATAGTGGGTACAAATACTAAGGCTGTGTCCCCACAGCAACTCACACACAGAGCATCTTTATAGTAACTCACACAGAGCCTATAGTGGGTACATATACCTAGGCTGTGCTCGCACAGCAACTAACACATAGAGCAGGCATAGGCAACCCCCGGCACCCCAGCCATCCCGGACCACACCCTCCACGATGCTCTGCCAGCCTTATGGGTGTAAGAGCACTATGGGGGATGCAGTCCACAACACCCGGAGCGCCGAAGGCCGCCTACCCCTGACATAGAGCATATAGTGGATACATACACTGATGCCGTGCCTATACTGAGGCTGTGTACACACAGTAACTCATACATAGAGCATATACTTAGGCTGTGTTCTAATAGTAACTCATACATAGAGCATATAGAGGATACATATACTTAGGCTGTGTTCTAATAGTAACTCATACATAGAGCATATAGAGGATACATACACTGAGGCCGTGTTCTCATAGTAACTCATACATAGAGCATATAGTGGATACATACACTGAGGCTGTGTTCTCACAGTAACTCATACATAGAGCATATAGTGGATACATACACTGAGGCTGTGTTCTCACAGTAACTCATACATAGAGCATATAGTGGATACATACACTGAGGCTGTGTTCTCACAGTAACTCATACATAGAGCATATAGTGGATACATACACTGAGGCTGTGTTCTCATAGTAACTCCTATAGAGAGCATATAGTGGATAAATATACTGAGAGTGTCCTCACAGTAACTCATACATAGAGCATATAGTGGATAAATATACTGAGGCAGTGTCCTCACAGTAACTCATACATAGAGCATATAGTGGATAAACTGTTCATACATTAGAGCATGTAGTGGAAACATACCGATGCTGTATCACCACCAGTTCATGTACAGATACTGAGGCCTGGTGGTCTCCTGTGCAGCATATTCTTCCAATGTCTGCAAAAGCCTGCTTATTTGTGATAATGCACAGATAACAGCAATCAATGCCACATACCTTGATAGAAACAAGTGTGTGTGTGGCCTTGGAGCTAGGTTTTTCAAAACCGGTCATATACATATGTGTACTTCAAACAGACACCCAGGAAGGTTCTCTTACCTTGGATATTCCTCTGACCCCAGGCTGTGGAATTCCAGCAGACTTTGTACAGCCAGGATATCCATTATTAGCACTCTTTATCATAGCGTCTCATTGCATTATCAGCACTCCTTTGCACAATGCCTCCTTGTATTATCAGCACTCTTTTTGCATTATCAGCACTACTTTGCCCAATGCATACTTGTATCATCAGCACTCTTTTGGGTACATATACCTGCACCAAACAATATAAACTTACCTAAAATGCTCACCACACAAATCTCCTAAATGTGACCTATTTGTTAGAAGGAAGCCTAAAATAAGCAGCTGGGAGGGACTGAAAGAACAGAGACCCAGGTGCCTATACTAGTTTTAATCCAAACTACTAATGCACTCACCTGAACCGTTGCAGGACTGAGTTTCAGCTGAAAAAATGGGGATTTGAACAACTGACAGCCTAAACTGTTTAAACTATAGGCTTCCATCTGTACCCCATATGCCATTCATCATCACCATACAAGGTGGAAATAGGTATACCCCGGCAGTCACAACTCTGTTGGGCCTCATGTAAGCAGTGTACCGCTGTCAACCCTTCAGGGAGAGTTATGGGTTAGACTCCTGATTGCTGAAGGAGGTACCCAGGCTGGTAACTCCTACACATGTACCGTTTGCTGGGTCTTCAGGGATAAAGTCTTAGACTCAACTGGGCCACATATATGCAGTGGACAACTGTCATTACTTCCAAGAGAGATAGGACAGACCCCTGGATGCTGAAGCAAGTACCCAGGCTGGAAACTCTTACCGGTATGCTGTTTGCTGGGCTTCATGTATACAGTAGATCACATACATCCCTTTAGGGGGTACCCAAGCTGGCCTGCTGCTGGTTCTTCAGGGATAAGAGGCTGAACCCTGGCATGCAGTGGACCATTTTCATCCCCTTCAGGGAGAGTTTGGGTCCAACCCCCGGTCACTAAAGGGGGTACCCAGGGTAGCAGCTTTTCATCTTAGTGCGTATTGCTGGGTCTTCAGGGCTTAGAGGCTGAACCCTGGCATGGCTACAAAAATATAGCCTGGTGAGCATAAAAGAAAACCTTGGCCTGCATAAGCAGACTCCTTCCAAACTGCTTGTGAAGGACAGGAAAAAAGACTGCCTGATGGGTAGGGGGAGGATCTATATATACCAGTTTCAGAGTTCTGTTTCCTGTCCTTTCTGCTGTGAGGGGAGGAGCTACCCAAGAGTAAATGCTGCCATGTAGAATTGGTCAGGAAATATATATATATATATATATATATTTACGTATGTGTATATATGTGTGTATATATATATAATTGTTTTTAAATATTTATTTATATATAGGTATATATATATATAGTGATATATACATATATATTTATGTATATAGATATATATATATTATTTCGTTCTACGAGTATTTTGATATAAATATATATATATATAAATATATATATATATATATATATATATATATATATATATTAATATCACAATACAGTTAGAACGAAATAACACACATCTATATATTTTTTAATTATTTATTTTTAATTTTTGTAATTTTATTTTTTAACGTATTTAATTTTTTTTTAATATTATATATAAATATATATATATATATATATATAGCAATAATTATATATATATATATTTAATCAGTATCAGTATACATGTAATTTTATATTAATATATAACAATAATTATATATATATATTAATAGTAAAATACACCTAGACAGTGTGTGTGTATATGTGTGTATATATATATATATATATATACATATATATATATATATATATATATATATATATATACTTAGATCATATATATATATATGATCTAAGTATATTATTTTTTTTACACTTATTTTAATTTAATTTATTTTATTTCCAGCCAGCAGGGGGACTACCTGTCATTACAGGCAGTTCCCCTGCTGGCAATGCAGCAGGCAGCTAACCCGGCCATGTGATTGTGAGGTCCTCGCAATGAAAAAAAAACAAAAACGGAGGGTGTACTATTACGCCCTGCGGCGTTTAGAGCCGCTTAGAATAGGGCGTAATAGTACGCCCTCCGGTTTTAAGGGGTACAGTTGTGCTCAAAGATTTGCATACCCTGGCAGAAATTGTGAAATTTTGGCATTGATTTTGAAAATATGCCTGATCATGTCAAAAAATAAATTAATAAATAAATATATATATATATTTTATTGAAGTATAGTGATCATATGAAGCCATTTACTATGATATAGTTGATATCAGAAATCACCCAAATCACCCAAATGGCTCAAAAGTTTACATACCCTTGAATGTTTGGCCTTGTTACAGACACACAAGGTGACACACACAGGTTAAAATGACAATTAAAGGTTAATTTTCCACACCTGTGGCTTTTTAAGTTGGAATTTGTGTCTGTGTATAAATAGTTAATAAGTTTGTTAGCTCTCACGTGGAGGTACTGAGCAGGCTAGATACTGAGCAATGGGGAGCAGAAAAGAACTTCAAAAAACATGCGTAACAAGATAATGGAACTTTAAAAAGTTGGAAAAGGATATAAACAGAAATCCAAAGCCTTGAAAATGCCAGTCGGTACTGTTCAAGCACTTATTAGAAGTGGATAATTTGGGGGATCTATTGGTATCAAGTCAAGGTCAGGGAGACCAAGAAAGATTTCAGCCACAACTACCAAAATAATTGTTTGGGATACAAAGAAAGGCCCACAGGTAACCTCAGAAGAAATACAGGCTGCTCTGGAAAAAGACAGTGTGGTTGTTTCAAGGAACACAATACAACAATACTTGAACAAAAATGATATGCATTATCGAGTTGCCCGAAAGAAACCTTTACTGCGCCAATGGCACAAAAAAGTATTGTTACAATATGCCCGACAACACCTTGACATGCCTCACAGATTCTGGCATACTGTTATTTGAAGTGACAAGACCAAAATAGAGCTTTATGGTCACAACCATAAATGCTGTGTTTGGAAAGGGGTCAACAAGACCTATAGTGAAAAGAATACCCTCTCCACTGTGAACCATGGTGGTGGCTCAGTTATGTTTTGGGTGTGTGTGAGCTCTAAAGGAATGGGGAATCTTGTGAAAATTGATGGCAAGACAATACTGGCAGACAATTTGTATTCTTCTGCACCAAGGCTGCGCATGGGATGCTCTTGGACTTTCCTGCATGACTTTAATAAGCACAATGCCAAGTTGACCCTCCATTGGTTACAGCAGAAAAAGGTAAAGGTTCTGCAGTGGCCATCACATTCTCCTGACCTTATTATCATCGAGTCACTCTGGGGAGATCTCAAACGTTCTGTTCATGCAAGACAACCAAAGACTTTGCATGACCTGGAGGCATTTTGCCAAGAAGAATGGGCAGCTATACCACCTGCAAGACTTAGGGGCCTCATAAATAACTATTACAAAAGACTGCATGCTGCCATTGATGCTAGACGGGGCAATACACGGGATTACGAACTAAGGGTATGCAGACTTTTGAACAGGGGTCATTTCATTTTTTCTTTGTCGCCATGTTTTGTTTTATGATTGTGCCATTCTGTTATAACCTACAGATATATATGAATCCATTAAGAAATAAAATAAATCTGTTTTGCCTGCTCACTCATGTTTTCTTTAAAAATTGTGTATGTATTACCAATTCTCCAAGGTTTTGCAAACTTTTGAGCACAATTGTAAATAAGGAAAATGTAAGACTAATTTAATTATTTGCTGCAAGTAATTTTATGTGAGAATACAAATATATTTATTAGGTTATTAGGTTTATTACGTTTAAAGGGACTCTCCAGTGCCAGGAAAATAAACCAGTTTTCCTGGCACTGCAGGATCCTGCAGTGCCCCCCTCCCTCCGACCCCCCATCCCATGTTGCTGAAGGGGTTAAAACCTCTTCAGTGACTTACCTAAATCCAGCGCTGATGTCCCTCGGCATTGGATCAGGCTCCTCTCAGGCTCCTCCCCCGCTGATGTCAGCCGGCGGTGGAGACCCAATGCGTGCGCGCGGCAATGGCCGTGCACGCACTTTAGACCTACCCACAGGAAAGCATTATTTTATTTAATGCTTTCCTATGGGGATTCCGGCGATGCTGGAGGTCCTCATGCATAGCGTCAGAACGTCCAGCATCATGCATAGCGTCAGAACGTCCCTCTAGTGGCTGTCTATAAAAACTGCAATAATTACACTTGCAGGGTTGAGGGTGATGGGAGTTGGCACCCAGACCACTCCAATCGGCAGAAGTGGTCTGGGTGCCTGGAGTGTTCCTTTAAGTACTTTGAATTATACAATGCCAATCATATTTTATTAACTTACACATTAGCTAGAATAGTTATTAAGTGTTCTTAAGGAAAATGCAGGAATTTAACTGCAGTCAATACAGTTTTTTTGTTTGTTTATTGAAATCTGAATTTGAAAAGTTTTGAAATCAGTAATGATTTTTTGAAATTAGTAATGTAGCTACATAACGACAGAAATAATGGTGTAGAAAGATCCAACTATCATTTACTAAACTGCTTACTTGTTGATCTACTTAAAAATTTAATCTTAACCCCTTAAGACCGCAGGACGTTCTATGCCGTCCTTATTTAGATGGCTCTAAAATCCGCAGGGCGGCATAGAACGTCCTGCGGTCTTATGTACTTACCCGGTCGCCGGCGATCCAACGCTGGCGATCGCGGTATGGGGGACTTACCTGGGAGCCCAGGGAGTCCCCCTCCGTCCTCTTCGGCCCCCCAGGGCCATGTGATCGCGAGGTCCTTGCGAGGACCCCGCGATCACATGGACGGCATAGCCGTCCAAGGCAGTGCCAGCAGGGGGAGTGCCTGTAATGACAGGTACTCCCCCTGCTGTCTGAAATTCAAATAAAATCTGTTAAAACAGTGTAAAAATAAGATTATATATACTTAGATCATATATATATTTATTATATATATGATCTAAGTATATATATACACATATACACATATACACATAAATATACATACACTGTCTACATGTATTTTAACCCCTTCAGGACCGGCCTGTTTTTGCGATGTTTGTACGTTAAGGACCAGAGCAGTTTTAACACTTTTGTGGTGTTTGTGTTTAGCTGTAATTTTCCGCTCTCTCATTTACGGTTCCCATACAAGTTATATATTGTTTTTTTCACGACAAGAAGGGCTTTCTTTACATACCAGTATTTATATTATGTCATATATTGTATTTAAAAAAAATAATAAAATATGGTGAAAAATAAAAAAAAAAACATGTTTTTGGACTTTTACTTGAAAAATCTTTTACTTATCTACAAAAGCTAATGAAAAAAACTGCTAAATAGATTCAAAATTTTGTCCCGAGTTTAAAAACACCCAGTGTTTACATGCTTTATTGCTTTTTTTTGCAAGTTATAGGCCTATAAATACAAGTAGGAAATTGCTGTTTCAATATATATATATTTTAAATGTATCAATAGTGACATTGTTACACCGTTATCTGTCATAAATCCCCGAAACACACCTAACATGTACATATTTTTTAAAGTAGACAACCCAGGGTATTCAAAATGGGGTATGGCCAGTCTTTTTTAGTAGCCACCTAGTCACAAACACTGGCCAAAGTTAGCATTTATATTTGTTTGTGTGTTAAAAATGCAAAAAACGCTAACTTTGGCCGGTGTTTGTGACTAAGTGGCTACTAAAAAAAGCTGAACATACCCCATTTGCAATACCTTGGGTTGTCTTCTTTTGCAAATGGTATGCCATCATGGGGCTAATTCTCATTCCTTGGCTACCATACGCTCTCAAAGGCAACCTAACCAATCTGACAAATTTCAATAAAAAAAAAAAAAGTAAAACCAAGCCTTATATTTGACCCTGTAACTTTCACAAACACTATAAAACCTCTACATGTGGGGTACTGTTATACTCAGGAGACTTCGCTGAACACAAATATTAGTGTATCAGAACAGTAAAATATATCACAGCAATAATATCCTCAGTGAAAGAGCTGTTTGTGTGTGAAAAATGCAAAAAACTTCACTTTCACTGACAATATCATCGCTGTGATATGTTTTACTGTTTTGAAACACTAATATTTGTGTTCAGCGAAGTCTCCCGAGTAAAACAGTACCCCCATGTACAGGATTTAGGGTGTCATAGAAAGTTACAGGGTTAAACACAGTGCTAGCAAATTAAATTATCTGGACTTTTGGCCTGGGTTGGCAGGCAGGTCCCTCAAATTGCAATCATTAAAATTACTTAATTAGGTAAAAATATTACATAAATATGCACGTAGAATTTTAATATATATACATATTTATATATTTGACGTCTACGTGTATATTTATGAAATTATTTATGTAATTATGTATGTGGACATATGTATATTTCGTATTATTTTTATTTATTTATTTATACATAGATATATATATCATTACATTCTAAGTGTATTTTGATATAAATATATATATATATATCAATATCAAAATACTGTTAGAATAAAACTGAATATATATATATAATTTTTTTTTAATTATTAAAAAATATTTTTATTTTTTGTTATTTATTTTTATTAACATATTATTTTTATTTTATAATAATATATATATACCATATATAGTTATTATATATATTGTATATATTCGTGTGTAATTTAAATATAAGTATATTTTTATAATTATATTCGTATATATAAATATAAAAATACACTTAGTGTGACATTATATATATATGATATATATACATATATTATATATAGGTATATATAGATATAATACATGTATATATAGCATATATATATACACATATTATTATTTTTTTCACACTTATTACTTTATTTTAAAACTTTATTTGTGATTTTTCACTTGCAGGGAGACTGCCTGTCAGCACAGACAGTCCCCCTGCAGGCAGATACACAGACCCCTATTGCGGTCATGTGATCGAGTGATCACATGGCCGTGGGGTCCTGATCTGCCGAGGGGGGGCTGCCCGGGCAGACAGGCAACCCCCTTGGACCGGGAGGAGAGCTGATCGCCGCCGTGGGACCGACGGCGATCAGGTAAGTAGCCCAAAACCGTTATGACGGTTCAGGACCGTCAGCGGTCCAAACGCACGTTTTACCGCTGACGGTCCTGAACCGTCAGCGGTCCTTAAGGGGTTAATATTAATATATACATAATTATATATATATATTAATATCAAAATACACGTACAATGATATTGATTAAATATATATATAATTTTTATTATATATATATTTATATATAATAAAAAATAAATAAATATATAAATACGTTAAAAAATAAAATAAAAAAAATAATACAAAATAAATAGATAAAAAATATATAAACATGCGAAATTTCGTTCTAACTGTATTTTAAAATTAATATATATATATTGATATCAAAATACATGTAGAACGAAATAATATATATATATCTATATACATAAGTATATACGTATATAACACTAAATATATACCTATATATAAATAAAAATAATAAAAAAAATTATATACATATATATGCACACATATATATATACACACCTATATATATAATAATTCTACGCATATATTTATGTAATAATTTTACATAATTAGGTCATTTTATTAATTACAATTAGCGGGACCTGCCTGACAACCCATGCTGAAACTATAGGGAATTTAATTTGCTAGCACTATATTTAACCCTGTAACTTTCCAAGACACCATAAAACCTGTATATGGGGGGTACTGTTTTACTCGGAAGACTTCGCTGAACACAAATATTAGTGTTTCAAAACAGTAAAATATATTACAACGACGATATCGTCAGTGACAGTGACATTTTTTGCATTTTTCACACACAAATGGCACTTACACTGACGATATAATTGTTGTGATACGTTTTACTGTTTTGAAACACTAATATTTGTGTTCAGCGAAGTCTCCTGAGTATAACAGTACCCCTCATGTACAGGTTTTATGGTGTTTTCAAAAGTTACAGAGTCAAATATAAGGTTTGCGTTTCAGTTTTTTCGCATTAAAATTTGCCAGGTTGCCTTTGAGACCGTATGGTAGCCCAGGAATGAAAATTATCCCCATGATGGCATACCATTTGCAATAGTAGACAACCCAGGGTATTGCAAATAGGGTATGTTCAGTTTTTTTTAGTAGCCACTTAGTCACAAACACTGGCCAAAATTTGCGTTCAAATTAGTTTTTTGCATTTTCAAATATTAACACTAACTTTGGCCAGTGTTTGTGACCAAGTGGCTACTAAAAAAGACTGGACATACTCCATTTGCAATACCTTGGGTTGTCTACTTTTGCAAATGGTATGCCATCATGGGGGTAATTCTTATTTCTGGGCTACCATATGGTCTCAAAGGCAACGTAACCAATCTGGCGAATTTCAATGTGAAAAAACTGAAATATATAACATGCTTTATTGGACCCTGTAACTTCCCAAAACACCATAAAAACCTGTACATAGCGGGTACTGTTTTACACGTGAGACATCGCTGAATACAAATATGTGTATTGTATTGCAGTAAAAGCAAACAGTATTATGACATTCACAGTTAGAATGTCACGTAGAACTAAAAAAATGTAAAAAAATCTATTTTCTCCCATTTTTGTAATATTTTTTTCATATTAAATTATGTTCCATACCTAAATATTTGATGTTAAACGAAAGCCCTGTTTCCCCTGAATAAAATGATATATAATAAGTGTGGGTGCATTTAATATGAAAGAGGTGAATTACGGTTGGACAGACATGTAGCGCAAATGCCAGGTTTTGTTTACGTTTTTTTTGGATCACAACTTGTACATTTGGCTGCGGTCTTAAGGGGTTAATTAATGTATAACATGTATTTGTATTGTTATACTTTATCTATTAATTCATATATTTGGAAACTCACATTTTCACGTTTTGCGTAATATTTTTTTTTTATCCAGGAAACACAGTTATGCAAAGTAGATCCCCTTATCTTTTACTGTTGGCTTTGGGTGAGAACCAACATAGTGAGTCAGGCTCAATAATGTGACAGGTTCAAGTTCTTGAAGGAAGTTGCACAGAGAATTAAGGTCTTAGAATAAACTGTCTAACTCACCAATTAAAACAAACAATTGACAGAAAAGATACACAAGGGCCCAGTTCCAACAAATTCCATTGAATCACTGAGTCACCAAGGAAACAGGCCCATTTAACTAGTATAGTCTGGCAAAAACTAGGGAAAATAGAATTTAAAGTGTGCATGCATAGTCTTCAGTTAGCTATGGTTAAGACAAAAGACCTATTAGTTCATGTTCTTGGAAATTATGTAAGTCTTATTAGTACAATAAAAGGCAGCATCCATTTTGGGTTTTTTCAAGAGCAGTAAAACTTGCTCGTGATGTAGGTGTAGATACTTAGTGACAAACTGTCATTCTTTTTGCACAACCAAGAAGCAAAAGGTAGATCTTGGATGTGGCATTTAATTAAGAAACTCTCACAGTGCTATACTCACAGTGAATGCTTGCACTACCGATGAAACACCTAAATGCACATCTGTTCATTTGACATTTTTCTGTTGATGCCTGGGCCCGCATGAGCATTCCCGAGTCTTCATGGGGTCAACAAAATTGCAGTGCAGGGAATATAAGTATGTTTTTTACTAAGCTCTGCTGCTTTTTCAGCCTAGTAAACTCTGTAATAATGTCTACTAGGGTGACATAACAAGAACATGTCACTTCAAAAGAAGAAATAGTACTACTTTAACCCCTTAAGGACAGAGCTTCAGAAGCTTGTCTTTCACTTAATGACAACGGCATTTTTTGCATTTTTTGCTATTTGCGTTCAACTGCAATTTGCATTTTACTAATTTATTGCACCGACACATATTATATACCGTTTTTTAAAGGACAGAAAGGGCTTTAATTTGATGTAACACATATATATATAAATGCTTATTTATTATAAAAAAAATACAGAAATATGCAAAAAAATGAATTTTTGTGTGTTTTTTTACAGTTTTTGCAATAATAATGTGTACATAATTAGTGCAGGTTAAGGAAAGTAATTAAAAATAAATTCATTTAGTTGTTCTGAATTACAGAATATATAATGTGTCTGGGATTTTCAGTTTTTTTTGGTAGTTACAGGTCACAAAGCACAAGGAGTAAAATAAACTTTTTATGTGGAGCGATTTTAGAATTTGGTATGTTTGTCTTGTAAGCCTAATAGCCATAAAAGAAAACAAAATTGCCACACAAAAGTATATATTTATATAAAGTAGACACCACAGGCTATTTACCTAAGGTTGTTTTGACACTTTCTACGTAGCCATTTTACCGCCAACCTCTGCTAAATATTGGAGTAAAATTGTGTTTTTGGGGGGTTTTCGCACACAAACTTATAACAAAGAACTTCTCATGTGTATTTTGTAAAGTTGGTGTGTGCTATTCCTGTACAAAGTTTTATTATGTGTTCAGTTACTTCTGCTGAGTACAACGGTACCCCCATTGTATGTCTTTGGCACTATTTCGTGAAGCTACAGTGCCATATAGGAGACCTGTCCTTTTCAGTATTCACAGTAGAATTTTGAGAGACGGATTTAATGAGCCTATGCTTCCATTTGGGGTATTATAGTAGTTTGACTGTTCAAAAAAACCCCACAAAGGCCTACCATTTGTAAAAGTAGACACTCCAGGGTATCTCGTAAGGTGCATATTGTGCCTTAACATGCCCCCATTTTTTTACCATTACATGCCAAAGTATGTGGTAAAAAATAATTTTGTGCATATTTTACATACGGATTGCATTTTTGCTGGGCATTTTGTATATTTCATGTGTGCCACTAAGTTCAAACCCCCCAAATTATGCTCAGCTAAGTCTTCTGAGTAAAAGGACACCCCCATTGTATGTCTATGGCACTATTTCGTGAAGCTACAGTGCCATACAGGAGACCTGTCCTTTTCAGTATTCACAGTAGAATTTTGAGAGACGGATTTAATGAGCCTATGCTTCCATTTGGGGTATTATAACAGTTTGACTGTTCAAAACACCCCACAAAGGCCTACCATTTGTAAAAGAAGACACTCCAGGGTATCTCATAAGGTGCATATTGTGCCTTAACATGCCCCCATTTTTTTACCATTACATGCCAAAGTATGTGGTAAAAAATAATTTTGTGCATTTTTTACATACGGATTGCATTTTTGCTGGGCATTTTGTATATTTCATGTGTGCCACTAAGTTCAAACCCCCCAAATTATGCTCAGCTAAGTCTTCTGAGTAAAATGACACCCCCATTGTATGTCTATGGCACTATTTTGTGAAGCTACAGTGCCATATAGGAGACCAAGCCATATCAGTTTTGACCGAACTTTGAATTTTGACGCCGGGCCTATGTGCAATTTCCAAGCATCTTTGCAGGTTTTAAATTCAAACTACCCCACAAAGGCCTACCATTTCTTAAAGTAGACACCCCAGGGTATTTCAAAAGGCATATTTTGAACCTTAGTGTGGGATCATTTTTCCGCTAGCGTGTACCAGGTGTAGTGGTTATAAGCGTTTTTTTTCTGCCTTTTTGACACACAAAGTGAGTTTGCACAGTATATTTTGCAAACCATATGTGTACTACCACTGTATAATACTTCATATTTTGCTCAGCTATGTCTGCTGAGTAAAAAAATACCCCCGTATGTACCTTTGCCAGGTATATGTGGACATCGGAGGGGCACATTTGGTACACAGCCATTCCATTTTTTTTCAAATTTTGAATTTTTACGCTGTGCCCATGTCCCATTTTAGAGTATTTTACCAGGCTATATAATCCAAATACCGCATAAAGCCATACCATTTCTTAAAGAAGACATCCCAGGGTATTTCAAAAGGCATATTTTGAACCTTAGCGTGGGATCATTTTTCCGCTAGCTTGTACCAGGTGTAGTGGTAATAAGCGTTTTTTCTGCCTTTTTGACACACAAAGTGAGTTTGCACAGTATATTTTGCAAACCTTATGTGTACTACCACTGTATAATACTTCATATGTTGCTCAGCTATGTCTGCTGAGTACAAAAATACCCCCGTATGTACCTTTGCCAGGTATATGTGGACCAGGTGTAGCTTGTACCAGGTGTAGTGGTAATGAGCGTTATTAAATGTATTTTTTTACTTTTTAAAACTTTTTTTTACTTTTTAAAACTATTTTTTAAACTTTTGTTTTGATTATTCATTTTTTTAAAGTTTCCTAAACTTTCGTAAAACTTTTTTTTACAGATTTAACATTTTTCTAAGCTTTTTTTTTTACGTTAACCCCTAACTAGCAGTAAGCAGCACTAACAGTAAATTCCCCATTTTCCCATAACTCCCACCCACCCCAGCTAGCAAAATATTTAATTATACAATATTTAAATTAGTTAATTAAATAAATTTAACCCCTGAGGGTTAAAAAATAAATAAAAGTTAATCGTCAGGGGTTAAAAAAAAAAAATTAGAACAGTATAATACTGTGATCTGTATTTTGATCACTGTAGGCAGTGATCGACTGGCAGGGAAGGGGTTGATTTTTATTTGGACTGGGTAAAGGGTTTATTTTTTTAAATTTTTTACTTAAATGTTATTAAAACTTTTTTTTAACTTAATTTTTTAACTTTTTAAAGCTTATTTTTAAACTTTTTTTAACGTTAACCCCTAGTTAGCGTAATACTAAATCCCCCAATTCCCCACTAACTTCCACCCTCCCCAGCTAGCTAAATTTATAATTTTAAAATATTTAAATTAATTAATAAAATAAATTGAACCCCTGAGGGTTAAAAAAAAAAAATAATTAACCCTCAGGGGTTAAAAAAAAAATCAGATCTTAGTAAAATGTAATCCCTGCCAATTGATCACTGTAGTCAGTGATCAATTGGCAGGGAAGGGGTTAATTTTTTATTAAAATGGGTAAAGGGGGGGTAAAGGGGGGTGGGATTTTAATTTTACTATGTTTTCTTTCCACCAGGGGGCAGGATCACTGAAGATCCGTCTCCCTGCACTTCACACAGAACCAGGAAGTGCAGGGAGGCGGAGGTGAGTATACACAGCACATGTGCCCGCTCAGACATGCTGTCAGAGCGGGCACATGTACTGGCGCAGCCCGATCCGGTGCTCCCGGTCTGCCTCTAATGCAGAGGCAGACCGGAGCACCATTAACCCTGCGATCGCCGCGATTGCGGCGATCTGGGGTTAATTTTAACGGGTGACGGACGAGGTCCGTCACTCGTCATTAACGCATTCCCCTGAGTGACGGACCTCGTCCGTCACTCGTCGTTAAGGGGTTAATGGACATCCATTATTAGATTAAAGGACCACTATAGTGGCAGGAAAACAAACTAGTTTTTCTGGCACTATAGGGCCATTAGATCCCCCCCACCCTCATGGCCCCCCTGCCGCTGGGCTGAAGGGGTTAAAACATCAGCACCAAATGTGCATGCAAGCGGCCCATAGGAAAGCATTACTCACAGTGAGAATCGTGGTAGTGGGCTCTAGTGGCTTTCAATGAGACAGCCACTAGAGGCTGGATTAACCCTAGGTGTAAACATAGCAGTTTCTCCGAAACTGCTATGTTTAGAGCTCCAGGGTTAAACTAGAGGGACCTGGCACCCTGTCCACTTAATTGAGCTGAAGTGGTCTGGGTACCTATAGTGGTCCTTTAACTGAGGAAAGGATATTGAAACAGTAAAGTATACAGTCAGTAGTTATCCTAATATTTTTCATATGTGTATCTTACCTGTTCTGTGTTGAATTTATACGTACACCCTGTTCCAAATTATTATGCAAATTATATTTTTCTCATTTACCTAAATCATTTATGTAAATAAGTTAGCATAATTCTCATGTTATCAACTATTAAGAGTAGTAGTAGAGTTATTGAACAAACCTCCTAATGATAACAGTATTTTTTTTAAACATAAAAAAACTTACAATGCACTGTTCCAAATGATTACGCACAGTAAATTTCAAAACACTTTATAGGTTGTAAAGAACTGAAAATTGTCATTTGTTGTGTTTGCAGCATATTTACTGAAATCAAAAGCTATTTCAATCTAACTTATAACAACATTTTAACTTTTTAAACATTTTGACAGGCCATGTTACATCTTAACATAGGACCCCTTATTTGATAGCAGCTTCACAAGTCTTGCATCCATTGAACTTGTGAGTTTTTGGACAGTTTCTGCTTGAATTTGTTTGCAAGATGTCAGAATAGCCTCCCAGAGCTGCTGTTTGGATGTAAACTGCCTTCCGCCCTCATAGATCTTTTGCTTGAGGATGCTCCAAAGGTTTCTTAATAGGATTGAGGTCAGGGGAGGATGGAGGCCACACCATGACTTTCTCTCCTTTTATCCCCATAGCAGCCATTAATGCAGAGGTATTCTTTGCAGCATGAGATGGTGCATTGCCATGCATGAAGATGATTTTATTACTGAAAGCATAGTTCTTTCTTCTGTACAAGGGAAGAAAATGGTCAGTCATAAACTCCACATACTTTGCAGAGGTCATCTTTACACCTTCGTGGACCCTAAAGGGGCCGACCAGCTCTCTTCCCATGATTCTGGCCCAAAACATGACTCCACCACCACCTTGCTGACATCGCAGCCTTGTTGGAACAGGGTAGCCGTCCACCTACCATCCACTACTCCATCCATCTGGACCATCCAGGGTTGCACGGCACTCATCAGTGAACAGGACTGTTTAAAAATTACTCTTCATGTATTTTTCTGCCCAATGCAGCCGTTTCTGCTTGTGAGCATTGGTTAGTGGTGGCCGAATAGAAGATGTATGCACAGTTGCACTGCTCTCTTGATCCGATGCATAGATCTGGCAGAAATCTTCCTCAATGTGCCTTTATCTGCACAAACTAGTCTGTGCTCTGAATCAGCCACAAATCTCTTAAAGGAACACTAAATTACTTTAGCTAAATAAAGCAGTTTTAGTGTATAGATCATTCTCCTGCAATTTCACTGCTCAATTCACTGTCATTTAGGAGTTAAATCACTTTGTTTCTGTTTATGCAGCCCTAGCCACACCTCCCCTGGCTATGATTGACAGAGCCTGCATGAAAAAAAAACTGGTTTTACTTTCAAACATATGTAATTTACCTTAAACAATTGTATCTCAATCTCTAAATTGAACTTTACTCACATACAGGAGGCTCTTTCAGGGTCTAGCAAGCTATTAACAAAGCAGGGGATAAGAAAATCTTAATTAGACAGAACTTGCAATAAAGAAAGCCTAAATAGGGCTCTCTTTACAGGAAGTGTTTATGGAAGGCTGTGCAAGTCACATGCAGGGAGGTGTGACTAGGGTTCATAAACAAAGGGATTTAACTCCTAAATGGCAGAGGATTGAGCAGTGAGGCTGCAGGGGCATGTTCTATACACCAAAACTGCTTCATTAAGCTAAAGTTGTTCAGGTGACTATAGTGTCCCTTTAATAGTGCGATGATCACGCTTAAGTTTTCGTGAAATACCTCGTCCAAGGTATTGAACTATTTCACTCTTTTCGGCAGCAGAGAGATCCTTTTTCTTCCCCATATTGCATGAAAATGGTGCTCTGCTTAATAATGTGGAACGAACACCCGTCTTTAGTAGTTTTTCCTTAAATTGGGCTCACCTGGCAATCTAATTATCACAGGTGTCCGAGATTGTTTTCAGTGATCAGAAGAGCCCTGAGACACAATGCGATCCATGAGTTAAACTGAAAAACAAAATATTTAATCTTTGTGACACTTAACCCCTTCAGGACGGAGTCAATAGTGCACGTTCTGATCAAAACAAAACGTAAACAAAAACTGGAATTTGCGCTATATGTCTGTTCAACCGTAATTCACCTCTTTCATATTAAATGCACCCACACTTATTATATATCATTTTGTTCAGGAGAAACAGGGCTTTCATTTCATATAAAATATTTATATATGAAACAATTTATTATGAATAAAATAAAAAAAAACTGTAAGAAATTAGAATTTTTTATTAATTTGTAGTTCCGCCTCACATTTTAGCTGTAAATGTCATAATACTGTTAGGTTTTACTGCAACAAAATGCACATATTTGTAATCAGCGATGTCTCACGAGTACAACAGTACCCCCCATTAACAGGTTTTATGGTGTTTTGGAAAGTTACAGGGTCAAATATAGAACGTTCCATTTTCAAATTGAAATTTGCCAGATTAGTAATGTTACCTTTGAGACGGTGTGGTAGCCCAGGAATGAGAATTACCCCCATAATGGCATACCATTTGAAAAAGTAGACAACCCAAGGTATTGAACGTGGGGTATGTTTAGTCTTTTTTAGTAGCCACTTAGTCACAAACACTGGCCAAAGTTAGCGTTCATATTTGTTTCTGTGTGAAAAAAGCAAAAAACTAATATTTGGCCAGTATTTGTGACTAAGTGGCTACTAAAAATGACTGGACATACCCCATTTGCAATACCTTGGGTTGTCTACTTTTGCAAATGGTATGCCATCATGGGGGTAATTCTTATTCCTGGGCTACCATACGGTCTCAAAGGCAACATAACCAATCTGGCAAATTTCAATGTCAAAAAAATGAAATGCGAGCCTTATATGTGACTCTCTAACTTTCCAAAACACCATAAAACCTGTACATGGGGGGTACTGTTATTCTTGGGAGACTTCACTAAACACAAATATTAGTGTTTTAAAACAGTATAACATATTACAACAATAATATAGTCCATAAAAGTGCCATTTGTTTGTAAAAAATGCAAAAAACTTCACTTTTACTTAAAATATCATCGTTGTAATACAATTTACCAGTTTGAAACACTAATATTTGAGTTCAGCGAAGTCTCCCGAGTAAAACAGTACCCCCTATATACAGGTTTTATGGTGTCTTGGAGAGTTACAGGGTCAAATATAGTGCTTGCGAATTAAATTCTCTGCACTTTCTCCCTGTGTTGTCAGGCATGTCAATCAAATTTTAATTAATTAAATGACATAATTATGTTAAAAAATTACTTAAATATACACGTAGAATTTTAATATTTATGCATTTATAGGTATTTAAATTCTACGTGTATACTAATGTAATCTTTCATGTAATTATATGTATTTATCTATCTATATATATTTGCGGTTATTTGTATTTTATATATAGATAGATATATATAGAATGTCATTCTAAGTGTATTCTGTTTCCAATATATATATATTAATAACAAAATACAGTTAGAATGAAATTACATATGAATATATAATTTATTTTAAATTTTGTTTCAATATTTTATTTATTTATTTTATTATTTTATTTATTTATTATTGTAATTATACGTATATATATATAATATATATATGTAGATCTATTATATATATAATATATATATACATATTATATATGTAACGTCATTCTAAGTGTATTTTAATACTAATATATATACTAATATTAATATTAAAATACATTACGTATGACGTTACATATATATAATATGTATATATATTATATATATAATATATATACATATATTATATATATATAAATACTTGTATTTTATTTTAACATGTGTATTAAATTTTTTTTTACACTACCTACCAGCAGGGGGACTCTCTAATATTTTAGACAGTCCCCCTGCTGGCAGATCCATAGCCAGCTATAGGGGGCCATGTGATCGCTCTTTGAGAGCGATCACATGGCCCCCGGGGGCCTCATTTGCCGGAGGGGGGCTGCCTGGGCTCTCAGGCAGACCCCCAGAAGAGGATCGCGGCGGAGGTAAGTATAGCTTACCTCCTGGGGGCTTCAGCCGTTACGGCGTTCTATGCCGCCGCAACGGCTTTAAAGCCCTTTAAAGCCGCGACGGGATATAACACCGTAACGGCGTTAAGGGGTTAAATAGAATTTGCATAATAATTTGGAACAGGGTGTATATGAGTTGTGTACTAATATTATTTTGTATTTTCAATCTTATATTGTACCCTTTTGTAACAGTGCAGTGTTAGTGGGCCCAGGACATATTCAACAACAAGAAAAATCTCAATGTATCCTTCCTGTTAAAATATTTTAAAAATAAATAAATATTGCCATATCCTTGTTCTGTCATCCTAGCAGACACAATTCCAGAGTTTACCAGGTCGAAAAAGCAGCAGAGGCAGTTATGATGGGTATCATGGTTAAAATACTGATCTTCCCAGACCGTATTAAAGCTTAGAAAAAACTAAATTAAAAACAAAACGACATGAATGAATATATATTTTAACAAGTAAATGTTTTACAAAATAGAATATTTTAGAACATGTATAACTAGATTGTATTTTATTTTATAGATTCAAGGTGCAGTGATTGTTGCCTCTACTCTTCAAATAATACTTGGGTTTTCTGGCTTAATTGGATTTTTGCTGAAGTTTATTGGTCCTCTGTCCATCACACCGACCATAACGCTTATTGGACTCTCTTTATTTAATGAAGCAGGGAAGAAATGTGGTACTCATTGGGGAATTGCTGCTATGTAAGTTAAAAATATACTTATGTCAGTTCCATAATTTCCAAACTGTCACCAGTCTGTAAAATGAACAACTCTTCACTATTTCTTTATGGTAAAAATTCCGAATCTATTTGTAGGAGATTTACGTTGAGAAAGCAAGCAAGTAGAGTTGAGAAAATATACTGCAAAAATTTGTAATTTAAACAAACCAGTTTCAGTGTTTCTATTTTTCAAAATATTAATAACTACGTGTACATTAAACATTGGTGAGATACCTTAGCTGAAAATAGAACAGAAAAACCGCATCTACAGAAAATCTACAATAATAAACTATAGGTAAAGATGGTAACATTGTTATATTAAAATTATAGTATGGAAACATAAGAGGTAAACTATGTAACGGATCACCTGGTACCCCGACTGGGTACCTCCGTTGAAGGATGCTCCTAGCACTTACAGAGGGCTCCAAGCGCTCCGCAGACACCACAACCACCGCAAACCCCACAAACCGCCACAGCGTGGTTGGGGTCTCGCCGTCTCCTACACACCCTGGACCTACGACAAGGCTCCAGGTTTCAGTGGGTGAACCTCTCCTCCAAGAGAGTGAAGCAGGAACAAGCTCTTAAAAGAGCTTAGTAGTGATTAGCAAAGGGAGTATGCAGAGCATAGCAATCCCTTGTGGTGATATAGCAATTCCCCCAATAAGAGACAGAACTCTAGATTGAGGGTGAAGTAGAACTGATGTTTAATGGCAGGTACTCTGCTTTTATGCAGTGCTCCCCTGCAAGGGAGACGCCCACAGGCAATTAGGCATTCACCAATCAGATAACGGTTACATCCCACAGATACCCTCCCCTCTGCTTGGGAGATAATTGAGTTTCTTACTGTATCTACTCAATTATCTCCAAGCTGAAAAATCATACTTTTTATACATTTTTATAACTTTAAAACTATACATTCAATCTTCATAAAAAATACATATTCAAACTCAGCACACTTTACTTACATACATATCCAAAATTCAGCCAATTCCATCCAGGGGTTAAAGAGTTAGCTGGCCGACCGCAAGCATATTTTCCTGCCCAAAACAGTTCCATAGATTTGGGCTGTGCGGTCGGTAAATTTCACACTGAAAAAATGACTAAGTCCCATTCGAAAGTGCGTTCAAATCTTCGAATGGGACTTAGTCTCTGTGGCTGAAAACTTGGTGCAGGAGAAGGTAAGGGTCAGCGGTGTTCGTTGAAATATGTAGCCGATTTCAGTTCCATGGATTTGGCTACAAATACCGCTGACCTCGTTCGAATGAACAAAAATGGCCGCCGCCACGTGTTCGTTTGTCGAATGGCGGCCACTTCGACTACTTCAGCTGTATCCGAAGTGCCAATTTAAAGTTGCAACACTGCTCCAAAGTAATCAAAGGGCCAGAAACAGCATTATCAAAATCCATTATACAGTTCTTAAAGGGTCAGTAACAGTATAATCCATAGTCCATAAGCCCCAACTCAGTTCCTTAAAGGGCAATACATCCCAGGGCCATAGTCGCAGGGCAGGAGGCTGGCAAACAGGCCCCTCCAAAAACCAGTGGCGAGGTTACTTTCGCCACAAACTAAATGTACAATACACAATGTGGAGTATCTTACATAGTTACATAGCTGAAAAGAGACTTGCGTCCATCAAGTTCAGCCTTCCTCACATTTGTTTTTTGCTGTTGATCCAAAAGAAGGCAAAAAAAAAAAACAGTTTGAAGCACTTGCAATTTTGCAACACGCTAGGAAAAAAATTCCTTCTTGACCCCAGAATGGCAGTCAGATTTATCCTTGGATCAAGCAGCTATTACCCCTACATTGAAAGATTATTTAATTGAATATTCTGTTTTTGCAAGTATGCATCTAGTAGCTGTTTGAACATCTGTATGGACTCTGATAAAACCACTTCTTCAGGCGGAGAATTCCACATCCTTATTGTTCTTACAGTAAAAAAAAGTCAATACCTAAACAGTGACCTGTGCTCACATGGCAACTGCACAAGTATGACATGCTTATCAATGATATTTAGTGAATAGCCTTTATGAGTCTATTCTATATTATCTTAAAGGGACACTCCAGCCACCAAAACAACTGCATCTAAATGAAGTTGATATGGTGCATGCAGACACCTTTGGACACTATTACCTCAAAGGGGTTAATCTGTTCTCAAACGGTTTGACCCCATAGTTGCCTCCAGCGGCAAAGTCCACTCCTCTCCTGGCGGCATCCAGCTTCTGAATTTTTTAGAGGGCATGGGCACTGCTGATTGGTTGATAGGGGTCAGCTGACGCTTTCAGCCAACCAGTGACTCTCCATTCAATAAACTGGCTTGAGAAAGATACCAGTTTAGTGAATTAATTCAGAAGCTGGATACTGCCAGGGGAGAAATGGACATCACTACTGGAGGCAAATTTTGGGTTAAACCATTCGAGAAGCATCACAGTTTCTTAGCCCAATTTGCCATATCTCCCATCTGGATTGTCTTGCAAATCCCCAAATGAAAGCATTGATTCAATGTTTCCTTTGGAGAAAGCCTAATGTGTGTGTGTGGCACAAGTTACACATGCGCATTAAGTTCCCCCTTGCACTGACATTGGAGGAGGTGGAGACGGAGACAGCTCTAAGGGACCTTGGCTCTGGAAACAGGTAAGTGGTTAAAGGGATTTTAAGCCTTTCATTGCGGGAGGGAGGCCAGGAGGGGGGGGGGGGGGGGGGGGGAAGGGAGCAAGGGCAGAGGGACACTGCAGTGTTTGAAATACATCTTTGTATCAATAACACTAAAGTACCCCTTGAAGGCCAGAGTAGCTAAACTGAAAGCCCGACTGACTTAGATAACTTTTCATTTTCTGCTATGTTGAGTAAACAACTCGGTAGTTTTAATAGATGTTGGTGTAACAAAATCTATATTCATAAAATATCCTTTTTCACATCGCAATCAGCCTTTACCTGCTTTAGAGCTTTAGAAATGACTTTAAAGTAAACATTGAAATTTATTACAATAAAAAATAAAATAAAAAATCCCTCTAGCATTTTATTATACTTTAATTGTTTATTATTGTTTTGCAGCACTATGTTACTTATTGGGGTTTTCTCACAATACCTCAGAGATATAGAATTACCTCTACTAACTTATAGCAAAGGAAAATTGAAGATCATCAAGTATCCTGTTTTCAAATTGTTTCCTGTAAGTATTATAAGTTTCATTTTAGCAGGGTAAGAGAGGTGATAAAATTTGGGTTTATTTCACAGTTTAAAACTATACATTGTCTCAAACAAAGTAGATCAAACCTAATTTCTCATTTAAGCAGGGCCGGTGCAAGGATTTTTGGGTACATAGGCGAAGATGTATTTTTCCACCCCCCCCTCCCCCCCATTCAAAAATAACATCTTCACCTATGTGCCTCTTAACCAGCCCATCTCCCCGTCCATTATTGGTCCCCTCCCTTCCCTGTCCCTTAGTGTTCTTCTGACAGTCACACACACTCAATGACAAACACAGAGACTCACTGATCTGACACACACACACTGATTGACACTCATTGACAGACACACTGATAGTCACACACAGACTCAATGACAAAGATACTCTCACTGATTTGACAGACACTCACAAACACACACTGACAGACACACACATACACTGACACACTCACATGCAACACTCATACAATCACTCACAGACACACATACACTCACTCACGCACACACTCACAGTCACTCACAGACACATACACTCACTCACGCACACACTCACAGACACACATACACTCACTCACTCACACACACAGTCACTCACAGACACACAGTCACTCATAGTAACACATACACTCACTCACGCACACACACACGCACACACACACACAGACACATACTCACATACACTCACTCACGCGCACACACACACACACACACACACACATACTCACAGACACACACTCACAGACACACACTCACAGACACTCACACACAGACACTCACACACAGACACACACTCACAGACACACACTCACAGACACACACTCACAGACACTCACTCACACAGAGACACACTTACTCACAGACACTCACTCACTCACACACACTCACACACACTCACTCACTCACAGACACACTCACAGACACACAGACACTCACTCACTCACACACACTCACACACACACACACACACACAGAGACACATACTCACTCACAGACACATACACACACACACACACTCACACAGACACTCACACAGACACTCTCACACACAGACACATCACATACATTCACAAATTATTTTAATACATAAATAATATCCACCCAGCCTCCCTACCTGGAGAGCTGGTGTGGATCATTCCCTGGGGTCCAGTGGGGCTGCTGGGCGGCGTGCGGCAGGGCTGAGACCAGGCGCTGCGAGGGAGCTCTAACCTCTCTGCTCTGCTCCCTCGCGGGCTTTCTGCTGATGCCGCGGGAGCCGGAATATGACATCATATTCCGGCACCCGCAGCATCACTAGACAGCACGCGAGGGAGCAGAGCAGAGAGGTTAGAGCTCCCTCGCAGCGCCTGATCGCAGCACTGCCGCACTGGGGGCGGAGATGGTGGCCGGCAGGAGGGAGAGCTTCCCTCCTGCCGGTCACTGAAATCTTGCGCCCCCGGAGCCGGTGCGCCCTAAGGCGGCTGCCTGTGCCGCCTTATGGACGCGCCGGCCCTGCATTTAAGCCCTCCAAATTGGCACTCATGTATGCTGGCCAGGTTCTGCACCCAAACTCCACAATCATGTTTTTAAAAAAAAAAAAAAACTCTAATCTAGGCAAAAAATAATGAGGTTTAGTTACATTATATGATCATACATTGCATAAGCCTGCCACAATGTCAATGTACCCCATCTTGGCGGGTCCTACTCCAGGGATCCTCAAACTCTGGCCCCCCAGATGTTGCTGAACTACAACTCCCATGATTCTTTGAATTACATAGATAGTCAGAGAATGGGAGTTGTAGTTCAGCAACATCTGGGGGGCTGGAGATTGAGGACCCCTGTCCTACTCTAACGGCCTAATGTCTGCTTCATGAGCTACTCACTTGGGGGAAAAATTCCATCTGGAGTTCTCTGCAGTACAAGGCTAAATAGGGCCCTGGGATGAAGCAACTGTGACATGGAGGGGTGCAAAACCAAGGAGTTGGCTAGACTCCCAAATATATATGTAGATAGTGATCAGCACTCTCAGACTTTGAAGATTAAAACATACAGTTTATTAATAATCCATTAAAAATAAGATCGACGGATCAGGCATAAATAATATGGTAACACAGTGCATTTATATAGAGAAAACATAAATGGAATTAGTGAAAAATGACTTACCCCTGGTGCTAAGAATAGTGAGAGTGGTGCCCATAGCGTCCCCCAATGTCCCATGCGCATGCGTGGACGAAGCCACGCACCCACGTGCCGTTTTGCAGCGGCAACGAAAAAAAGCACGTGGTGCTAGAATCAGAAAATAGCATGCATGTGAACAAAGTGTATACCCGGTTGTTATAGCAACCTGTATACATAAATAAAATCATGCAAAACATAATGAAGAAGTGATCTATGAATCTATATCCACAACCATTAGAAGTGCTTCAATATAGACATATAGAAAAATAGAAAAAAAATTGAAAAAAGGAAAAGAACAGGATTGGAAAATAAAATAAATGGTACATATACATATAATGACATAAGTTGTAGCTAACCTATCTCCACTATAGTGTATAGTACAATATAGTAGATGGAAATTTCATTGTGTCAAGTAAGATTTAAGTTTCTACCAATACGAGGTCTTAAAGTGGACCAAATATACTTAAATTAAAGTGCTTGCTTGGTTGTGTTAAAGTGCTATATGAATTAATAAAGTGATAATAGTGCTCTAGAGTGCATCACTACTATTTATTAAAGTGCTACCATTTTAGTCAGTGCTGTATATTACAGTGGTACTGCCATATTATAAAGTGCTGTAGTTCCAAATATAAAGTGCTAATAAAAATATTCTGTGAATATTAAAGTGAAACATGTGCATCATAATATTAGTACAATATTTACAACAACCATCTACTTATATACATGAAGACAATGTTAGTACTGAACTAATGTACCAAATGTTAATATCTAAAAACCATTAAAACATTGCAGAGGGGTTCAACTTTTAGAGAAATGAGTGATAGGAGATCATCTCATTAAGTCCTTTGGGAGCAATCGTATTTAACTGGAAAATCCACTGTGTCTCTCTATTGAGAAGAAGTTTGCCACAATCTCCACCTCGCCTGGGTATAGGAATGTGGTCTATTGCAATACATTTTAGAGAAGAAAGTGGGTGTTTCATGTTCAAAAAATGTTGTGCCACAGGTTGTTCTGAGTGTCCATCTCGGTATGCCACACGTATAGCCGACCTATGTCCACGTATTCTCTCACATAGTGGGGTTTCGGTTTTACCGATATATGATAACCCACATGGACATGTTCATTTGTACACCACAAACAATGTTTTGCACGTGATTGTGTGTTGTATTTTAAACACTTTATTGTTGTGCGGTTGTTGAAAAGTTCTTGATGGGGTCATGTGGCTACATGTAACGCACCCTAAACAACGGACACTGCCACAGTGCTGGATTGCTGCATCTTGACTGTAACTTTGAATCGGATCTGTATGTACCAGTATGTCCTTTAGTGTTTTATTCCTTTTGAAACAAATCAACGGATTTTCTTTGAACACTTTGGGCAAGGTATCGTCGCTTGCCAACATCTTCCAATTTTGTTTGATGATTTTGGCTATTTTAGGTGAAGCGTCATTGTAGGCCATTGGAAATACCATTGCTGGTGGCTTTCTGACTTGCATATTGGCATTGGCATTTCTTGCTTCTTGTTGTGCCTTGAGCCTTGATTCCTTCCTCTTTCAAGGAATTTTTTAGTCATCTCCTCTATCTGTTCTTCCATCTCATGTTCGTCCGAGTTGTTGCGTGCAACTCTCAAGAATTAATGAGTTTTTCTGTTTAGACAAAATGTTATTTTTTGTCATCTAGGCATACTGAAACAAAAAATACATTTAAACATTACTTTCCAGAACACACAAAATACTCAGATTATGGGGGTAGTTTTTTTCTGCAAACCCCTTGGTAGTGAAGGGGTTAAACAAAGTTCTAAGGGAGCGTTTATAGCACTATAGATTAAAATCAGGGCTAATCTTCAATCTAAAATATGTGTATTTGTGTTAGTCTGTTGTTGATCCATGACTATTTATTTTGTTTACAAATGTACTCATTGTTTTGGAACCTTTTCCCCTTGGCAACTTTACTGGTAACTTTACTGTTGCTCACACATTGGGCCTCGATTAAATACTATTGGATATTTTTTTTCAAAGGATTTAATATATATATATATATATATATATATGTAAGCAAGCTTTTCTTGTATACAGCAACCTTGCTATCATATACTAATACAAACATATAGTACAGTAGACAGGAATTAATTGGACATAAGTAACGTGCATATGTGTGTATATATATATATATATATATGTATATATATTTATAAATTGATATATGATTTAAGACTTAACAACTTTCTAAAGTCAAGGGCCCCCACGGCAGTCAAGTTGTGTTCAGGGGTAAAACAATACACACACAAACCAATCAGTGCATATCAAAGAGTAACAGCAAAATCTAATATGTTGATACACTGATTACATAACTTATATATATATTATATATCAATACCTCTTTCTATTTTGCATTGCCGTTTAATGGTTTCCAGTATCTAGGGCCAGATATCTATTGTTTTTTTCTAATTTCTAATAATCAAAACTTTAAAATCCATTGGTGCATGGTAGTAGTGGTAATCTTAGGTGTAATAAGGCCTCTAGGAGCCAAGATTGTGTCAGTCCCAATAACGTATTAATTTCTGAGAAAATTGAATCCCAGGCGGTCTTAATAATAGGGCAGTGCCACCAAAGATGCACTCATCTGCCTCCTCAGAGCCACATCTCCAGCACTTTTGAGAGTCAGTGTCAGCTCCCTCCCACTTACTTTATCGTTCTGCCGATATGCTGACGCGGGGATCAGTCGGACCGCTACTCCCACGCCGGGAGAAGCTCCACTCAGCCACAGGGATGCCTGCCGCTATGTGCGCCCCTTTTAATGACACGGCGCATGCTTGCTGGCGTCATGAACTCAGGAGAGCTCTATACAATAGAGCCCAGGGTACACGTATCTTTTGGGGGCGTGGTTATGATAATCAACAGGGCAAAACAGTGCCCTGTTGTGGTTCCTAGTGTGCCTTGTGTCACTAATGTCCCTTTAGTGCGTTTCTGTACCCTTTTGTGATAGTTCTTTGGTTTTGACCCGGCTTGCTCTTGACTATTCTGACTTCTGGTTTCCCTGACTCGGCTTCGTTACTCGTTATTGTGTTTTTCCGGCTTCCCTTGACCTTGGCTTGTTTCTACGTTTCTTGTAGTTATTTTTTTTTTTTGTCCGGCCATTCTATGGACCGGCTTAGGGACTTTCTTTCTGTCTCTAAATCTACTGGAAGTTTTCACTCTGCGTGTTGGGTTAATTGCTACAGTCAGGAGGTAAAAATGTTGCCATTTTTGCCGGAGTCAGGTACCATCTGTTCATTAACTTAAAGTACGCTTCCATAATATTTAAACAGTGAACTGAAGAATAAACAGATTGTAATGCTACCTACCAATCTTTTAAATCAATTATAATGAACAAATCCTTTTCCCATCTAGTTTGAGCATTGGGAATTGCTGGATTTTTAATAACTCTAACTATGATTTAATATTTTTAGATAAACCTTTAAAATATTTATTTTAAACATTAAAATATAAAAAAATATATCATATATAAAAATATATAAAAAAAAATCAGAATATTACAAAATGTAAATATTTTTCATAATTTTAAATCATTCAAAAGTGTAACCAAAAATATTTTTACAAGCATGTTAAGTCATTTATAAAGTTTGTCCAACAATTTTGAATGAATGCCTTGGTGGGACATGGTCTGAAAGACATGGATACTGAACTACATGCTAGTACAAACTGACATTTTGGTTGGACAGAATCTCTAAGGGATCACACAGTTGGTGCATAAGTCAACAAATTACAAAATGCAGATTGGAAATCCTATTTTTATTATTTTAACCTAGTATTTTGCATACATTTTGATGCGCTCTCTATGTAATGCATTAAAAAAATGCAGCCTGGATCATTTTGCATTGCTGATATATAATATATGTTTGCATTCTAACCAGGTTCTTCTGGGCATGTGCTTGTCCTGGCTTATCTGTTATATTTTAACATATTTCGATGCAATATCAAAAAGTCCGACAAGTTATGGATATGCTGCTAGAACCGATATAAATTCTGATGCCATACTCAATTCACCATGGTTTCATGTTCCATATCCAGGTATGTATAAATATTTATATATTTTTTTTTTACTTACTACACATGCCATATGGAGTGTAAAGAAGAAAGTTGTAGAATAAATTGTGTAGATGTATTATTATTGTTATAATTATTTATATAGCGCCAACAAATTCCACAGCGCTATACAATGGGTAGACTAATAAACACGTAATTGCAACCAGATGAGTTGGACGCACAGGAACAGATGGGTTGAGGGCCCTGCTCAATGAGTTTACATGCTAGAGAGAGTGGGGTAAAGTGACGCAAAAGGTTCGGGGTAGAAAAGTTGGTTGGTTAAATTGTATTAATTGAAGACTTCATGTTTTTTTTGTAAGAGAGTAATCAGGGTGTGGGGAGGGGAGCTAGTAACAGTTCAGTTGATACGCTTTACTGAAGAAGTGAGTTTTCAATGATTTTTTGAAAGAGTGGAGACTGGGTGCATGTCTAACAGACAATGGAAGGGATTTCCACAGGAATGGTGCAACCCTAGAGAAGTCTTGCAGGCGAACATCAGAGGTGGGAGTACGAACAGAGGATAGACATAGTTATTCGGCAGAGGGTAGAGTCCTATATAGAGGCAGAGGGTAGGGGCCAAGATATCTATCCTCCTTGTGTATTAGGGAGGATAGATATCTTGGAACAACATTATGTAGAGATTTGCAAGCAAGAGCCAGAAGTTTAAATTGAGCCCTCCATCTTACAGGAAGCCAGTGCAGGGGCTGACAGAAAAGGGAGACGTGGGAGGTGCGAGCGTATAGGAAGATGAATCTCGCAGCCACATTCATTATAGACTGTAACAGTGCAGGTTGGGAGCACGTAAGACTACTGAGATGTGTCTGGCATTAAGTAGGGGCAGATGTGCGCAATTTTTTTTTCATATGGAAGCGGCAGCATTTGGCGATCGACTGGATGTAAGGGGTATTATATATGATGTTCAAGTTTTAGTCCTCCAGCCTCATATTTAACATTTTGCCAAATTATATTATCTAACAAAAAGATCCATTCCAAGGGGTATAGGTGATTGTGGCAAGTGTCACATAATTTTGATGGCCATGTGACCTATTACCAGCAAGTCATAAGGAAAATGAAAAGGTTTCAAAGTTAAATGATCCTTACATAAAATAACTAAAGCATTAGAAAGTAACAACACAGAAGTAGCATTTTTAAAGTAAACTTTAATGAGGTACAAGTCTCAAAGATGGCCAACCTAGCTATGAGTTGATCTGGCATTTCCATCTCCTTTTAAGTTTTGAGGTTTCATATTTCACCGAGACCCAGGCATAACATATGTATTTGAAAGAGCATGATTGCATTTCTGAGCTCACATGGTCTTTACAAGTGCTTATAAAAACTCACTGCATTTTTAGAGCTGGTTCTGTTTATGTTGTCCAGTCTTGGGTGTCCTTGATGGACATTTCAAACTATTAGAGGACTTTCATAAAACTACAGCTAATTAAAAAGAGCTGAGGAAGATCCATCTGCTCCTGATATATGGAGTAATTATGTAGAAAATCAGATTATTAACTAATGGATTCTAGGAAGGAATTGTATTGTTCTTATAGAAATCTACTCTTTAAGAAAAAACACAATTTCTTCCCATGTGTTTGTTTGTGTATCTCAAAATTTTAGACAAAAAAAACCAAAAAACTAAAGAATTCACACATACTATATAGATTCAGCGTTAAAATCATCCTAAAACTCTAGAAAGGTAGATTGCTTAATGTGTGCTTTTAACTTTTATTTTGCTAGGGTAGCTGCTTTTAAAATAAAACAGACTGACTTTTCAAGATTTGCTTCAGGGAAAAACATTCCAACTACACAATATACAGCTTTAATTCTTTCCTTGTATGGTGTACAGACCAGAGAGGATTTTTACTTAGAGTGATTCACGGATGTAAGCAACATGTGAAATGACACAGAAAAAATACACTCGCTTGCCCAGTACAGGATTTAACAAATAGAAAACAGGACTGTTACATCCAGAGTATGATGTGGAGATACTTAGATCTAGAGGTTTTTTTTTCTTATTCAATATTTAGTGAGTGATTTTAGTAGTTTCACAATGTATTTTATTTTGATATTGGTTAGTCATTGTCGACAACCGATTTTATAATCTTTTGTTTATGACTCACCACCATAGTCTGTGGAACTTCAGAAGGATACAGTAAATAGAAAAAGCTTGACAGTATACATGGTCATGGTACAGTACTAGCACAACACAGCAGACTTGGTTAATCATAAATTATATTCATTGTTGATTGATATAATTTTGCATTGCAGTTGTTTTTATTGACTCTGTTTGGGGTACTGTTTAATAACATTGAATGGCACTTCACCAGAACTTAATATTTTCCAGGATTTCAAAATTCTGTTTGTTCATATATTCTCTTTAGCTAATTGTAGGCCTTTAATTAGTGTAAAACCCCCAAAACTCCAGGGTGGGGAACCTTTGCCTAAGACAAATCTGATGCTACTCTTACCAAGAGAAAAAACTGAAATCACATGGTTTTATCAATGGGATGGTTATATGTAGCATTCTTATTACCAGTGAAGTACTGCCATCTGTTCTGTATTTGTAAGTATAAAGTATGGAATTGCATTTTATTTTATTTAACAGATAAGTATGTAGCATTTGCAAAATTGCTATAGATGCCTAATGCATATTTAAAGGGACACTTCACTGCCTAAATACAACATTGATAAAAAAATAAATAATAACTGATTAGTAGATATATATATAAAACAAAAACATTTATTTTAATTTATCTTTTCATTGGGGCTATATCTAAAAACAGGGTGTAACACCTGCAGTTCTATTGTTTGCTGCATTTGCCCTCCCCTTCTAACCCCGCCCAGACTTTTTGTTCCTGTCCAATCACAGTCTTCCCAATGCAGCTCAAAGAGACGTCTTTGCAAGCTCCACTGACCACAACGAACCAACTAACCAAACACAACTAACAACTAACCGAACCAGGAACTAACTGGACTGGTTGTCTGATTGAAAGCCAGGGGAGTGCAATTTGGTTAATTTATAAAAATGAAAATTTCTGTTGAAATCTGCACATTTTGCAAAATGAAAAAATGTAAAACACTCTTTAACCCCTTAAGGACCAGACTTCTGGAATAAAAGGGAATCATGACATGTCACACATGTCATGTGTCCGTAAGGGGTTAAACACAAAGCTTTTCAGCAAGTTAAAATGCTTAAGGGTGTCTCTTTAAGCAACCTGTTTTCACCATATAAACATTTAAATATGAAAACTCTTACAAAATCAGTTCTTTATTCAAAAAGGTGCAGAAATTATCAAACACAAAAGTTTGATCCACATTTATTTTTTTTATGCTGAATTTATCTGCACTTATCGAACAAGTTGCAAATATGATCAAATTAAAGGTTTGCTATATATTTCATTTATTTGTTTACACTAAATATGTTTTTCACATTTTGTTGGCATGCCAATGCTTTAACTATATGCTTTAACTATGTAACTTTGCTTTTAAACTATGCGTTAGTTCTTTTCAGCTTGCTTAAAAGGTAACCATACAGTTTGAACAGCTGTCCCACCACTGAACTTGCTAAGTAGTGCTTGATTAAGAACTTCCTGAGTCTGAAGATGAAAGTTCTTTGAAAGTACATTTCTGACCTTTTGTATAAGAGAATACGCACTAGACCTCTATCTGAATTTGGAATTTCGAACCATATACAAAGCCATCCCTATGTGCATTTATTATTTGAAAATTCGAACCATATAAAATCCATGTACCATTTGAAATCTTAATAGGAAAGCAAAGGACACAGAGACATCTGCTAAAAGAACCTATTCTATGGAACCCATTTTATAGATCATGTGACACGCACAGACCCATGTGTAATAGGCTTGACCACAGAAGAAGTTCTCCAACGAGCAAATGAGTATATAAAGTGACAAAAATAACCAGTGACACCGCAGTCTCATAACACTTTTCTCCAAGATCTAGTCTGCCGGCTGGCTGAGCACTGCAGGAAATTAATTCTGCATCATATTACATCCATACTTTAGACTTTAGTGTGTATTGCTGGAGTATTCATTTTCATATAATGATATATATTTTTTTGTCTTTTTTTTTTACTGTTAACCTTCTTAATGTTTTGTGTATTTGACACAAGACATACCCAGCATATGTGACTCATTAAGATTTATTAATGTGACAGTGAGACATGTGCATATCGTGATGAACTGAAACGTTTTATCTAATTTCATTAAATTACATGCAGAGCCTTACTCACGAGGAAACATGGAGTTGGATTTTATAAGATTTTTATAAGATTTTTAGAATAACATTATCTCTCCACCAAATAATGATTTAACAAATATATTCTTGGGTGATACACTATAGATAAGGAAGCAAATGGGCCAAAAAAAAAAGTTACACCTAATTGTTGATGAAAACAGCTAAATGAGTGCAATCTAGAGGATAATGATGAGAGCTGGAATCTGCAGTGCTCATCAACCCAAGAAAAGTATCTGTAGAACTGTCCATGTCCCCCTACAGAGGGGGATTTTATTGTGTCTTAGTTTTCCCGTTGGCCATGATTCCATCTCCTGGAACATCGGTCATTCATACTTAGAGTGTTTGATGTCATGCACTCACCTATTTGTCATTTTATGACATCTATGCTAATGATGTCATGGTTATCTGATGACGCATCTCCTGTTTTGTATTGTATCGACCATGTTTTCTTGTTTTCCACTGGCAGCACATGGAGAGAGCTGTAAAGGGACATCTGGGCCCTGATTACAATATTTAATACCCGTCTCCAGGTTTCCCGTTACATTATTTCAGGAAGTAGCAAAGGGGTCAAATGTGTTTGTGTGGGTGGGGACAACTCCTGGTACTGCTTTTTAATTTGTTAGCTCTGCAAAGCAATGGATTTTAGAAGATTTTTGCTTACTTGTTCACAGTACAGTCACTTGCTGCAGTAGACATCTGCAAAAAGGAAATAACTTTATATTTCTCATCTGTATTTCATATGTAAACAAAATAGTTATTTCTTCATGTAATCCTTTCTATCAAAATAGAATTTGTTTACATAAATGCAATCAGGTCAAAGGAGTATTAGCTCTTTCTAATGCAATGCAACAAGTTAGTTTATTTAAACATGTTTTTTTTTTAAGTTACCGCCTAATATTAAAGTGGGTCAGTGACCAAAAACAAACTTTATCATGTCTGCTTCTATTTTGCTCCCTATGTCTGAATCTTTATTTAATTTTTCCTGCACAACTGACTTTTCTTAAAAAAAAAAAAAACATTAAGAATATTAGGCACTACTTTATTTTATGTATAGTAGTCAGGCTGATAAAGCTTGAAAATGGCCTGAAGCCTAAAACAAGGTTCTTTTTCAGTTGCCAATCTAAATTACCCACAATCTATCAGTAAACTCAATCACACAGAATGGAAAACAGAAGACTTCATGGGCAGGCAAGAACAAAATGGCTGAACTAAATATTAAGATCTGGCACAAAGAAGAAAAGAGAAATATTACTAAAGGCAAGTGTGAAAGGGAGAGTATAATCATAAAGATAGATAGGGCATGGGGTGGAGCCAGTGCCCATGTGAGCTAGACAGACATTGTAGCATCTCCGTTGGAAATCTCCTAAAAAGCTTGATTTGTGGAAGCTAATGCCCTCATCTACACAGAAGAGAGACAAAACTTACCTCTGTGAACCCTGCTGGAATGACATATGCCATTTTTCAAAACTCCTAAGAGGAAACGGCAGAAATGCAGATCTGAGGAACTGCTCGGCGGGTTTGAACCGTCTGGAGTGCTGGAGGCGAGGGTTACACCTGATGCTTCATCTCTTTCCGAGAGAGGACGGGGATCACAGACATTGCAGTTGGACTTACTTCCAGTAACGAGAGCCTATCTGCAGCGATCACCTCAGCCTAAAAGTAGGAGAGTAGGTCGACTCCGGATGCAGCCAAGAACAGAGCAACCACGCTAAACACCCTAGACGGGTCGGCACCTGTCATGAAGCAGGACTTTCAAAATCTTTGTGGAAATAAAACAATTATTGGCAGCAGATGTGGCAATCATAAAAGCCGACATGCAAGTGGTAGCCCCGGAGGTGGATATAGTGGAGTCCTCTCAAGGACTCTGTGCAAGCTTTACAAGCCACTCAACACGTCCTCACACTACATTATACCGCACTTGACGATCAGTCCAGGCAAAACCACCTGAAGATCAGGGGCATACCTGAGGCAGTCATGCCAGAGGAGTTCCCTCCCTGCATGAGATGCCTAGTGCCCTCTATTCTGCCACCGGCTCAAACCAAAAAATTCTCTGTAGATGGGATACATCGTCTCCCCAAATCCGGTGAGGCACATGGTTAGAGATGGCATCGCTCGCTGCTCCCTATACCAGGATAACAAAAACCCTGTTATCAACACTGCAGGGCAAGACTCCATATGCATTTGAAGGATATAGTCTGACCTTCTACCAAGACCTCACATGGCCCACCTTACAGTGGTGACACTCCCTAACCCTGTCACAAGCCAACTCAGAACAGAAGGCAACAAGATTCCTCGTGGTCGCACAAGGTGGGACTGTTCACAAGATCTTGGATTAGCCATAAGCCTGAAGTTTGTTTTTCTTAATTTGTGTTGCAACCTATACTTATACTTATATTACCCCTGTTCTTTACTGTTATTGCATTATTTCTATCATTTTCACTTGTGTTACCTCTTAAGAGATATTGCAGCAACTAGATATGGTGTTATGATAAAAAGGGTTAAATCCTACATGGTGGAATTTTAGCTACACATTTACTCAAATTCTCCCCTCAGCCCCCCAACCACCACCACCACAACCTCCTTGGTTAGGGGTATCATAGCACATGGCCTTTTGTCTTTCGTATACCTACAACCTGTACCTTCCTATAAGGATGTCTCTAATACCATATAGGCTGCTCGTATATATCGATAGACCCTTCCTGGATGAAAAGTATTGATACTTGATGTTAAATCTTTTCTACATAATAACTTATCAGTTGATATATGATATATTCCACGTATCTATGTATAATTATGCTCTCTTTCTGTCTCATACCAAATGTCGATATACATACAAAATAAATAAAAAAAGATTGACAAAAAAAGATAAATAGGGCATTAACCTGACATCTTAATTGAGATACCTTCTCAATAAAGTAATATTGATTTTTCTGAGGAGAGCATTTGTTTTAAAGGGTCACTCAAAGCACCAAATATCATCTTAATGCTATGGGTTTGATTCACTGTTTCTGTCATTAAGGCTGACACTGATAACTAATAATTTTTGAGAAATGTTTCAATTTTCATAAACTTGTGTCTATAGTGACTGTCTAACAGGTAGCCACTAAAGCCATTTCCTACTTTACATGCTTCTATATAGGAAAGGCTTCACATTCACACAACATCATGATGTCAGCCGTGGCTAATTCTTCTTACGGAAATCCAAGTTGCAGTTGGATAACTTTAAATTCATGTACAATGCAAATATATGAAATAAGTAAGATTGTGATAGATTTGCTAAGTAAAACAAGCAATGAGACAAGACTACAAAAAAGAAAATTTGTTGGTATCAATAGTAAAATCTTTTTTTAAAATCAGAACTCAATTTTCAAACGAGAGATATTAAATAATTAATTTAATAGATCATAGAGTAGATAAATAGTTGTTTGGTAACTATCAGGAATATTTTTAATATCCAAAATCCCTTAGTATGAAACTGAAAATAAACTTTTGGTTGATACCTTCAATTGATGATATTTTTTTTTTTTTTAAATCTTTATTTTAGTTGTGCATGTTGTATACAGGTTACCTGCATTGCCACAATAGCTGATGCAGGCGTTTCATTATACATTGAACAGTGGTATGGCAAACATATTTCGGCACATTTTTGTATTTATAGTAGTAGAAAAGTAATTGAGCTGTATTTCGTTTAAGAATGTAAGAAAACAGGCTATCTCTAGCAAGTCTGAGATTAACCCATAGACCGGACTATGTATACTGGGGGTATTGTACCATCAAGTTACAGGTAGGGCGTATGAAAAAGCAACTTTGTATGACAAAACCAGTACAATTTATGATTATTTACTTTGTGGATTACGCCCGGTCTGAGGGAGTTACAGTAAAGATATTCATAAAACAGTAGCTGATCAACTCAGCTAAACTAGGCCGACTACCCTTCTCAGGAGTGGCATCGGTAGGATCCGTTATTTCAATGGGGCAGACACGGCCATGAGCCTCTTGTGAACAACTAGTGAGGGTATGAACATTAGTTAACAAGGTACAAGAGGCGAACACCCGCTCTAGTATGTGACTTAATGCTGAAATCAGTGATTGGGGTGGGGGGGTAGGGAGAGGGGTACGTAGACCCCAAGGCCAGCAAGTGAGAGTTAGAATGTACGTGTCTCTAGGGACGTGTATCAGACCACACATTATGCAGAGTTAAATATCCAAACATTGAGAAAAATAAAAAGTATAACATATTAAACATGAACTTGGATAATAGCATTGGTGTAAACATTGCGTGGTAGTGTAGAATGTTCAAGTTGTCCCGGTGGCATCCGTGTTGTTTCTTTGGGTAGTCGGGACAAACGGGCGGATTGTAGCCAGGTCCCATGTCTGCTTCGACCTAGGCGCTGGTGGCTGCGGCCCCGTCTCGGCGGGGGGGAGTCCGAGTTGTTGGAGTATATTGCCCATTTCAGAGATGTCGGTAACTTTGAGAGTCCCAGTCCCATGAGGGATCAGAAGGCTTCGTGGTGCCCCCCATCTGTAAGGTTTCTTCTGCTCTAACAGAACTGTGGTTAGCGGTTTTAGGGACCTCCGCCATGTCATGGTGGCCCGGGATATGTCAGGATAGAACAGCAGGGAATGTCCCTCAAATTGGAATGGGGAGGTGTTGCGGACCGCTGATAGGAAAGCCTGCCTGTCCGGGCCGTGCTGGAAACGTACGATTACATCCCTGGTAGTTTGCTGGGAGTTCATCTGCGGTTGTGGTAGCCTGTAGCACCCCTCCAACATCATGGCTTTGGCTTGTTTTGGAGCGAATAGGCTGGAAAGCAGTCGTCGAATGAGGTGGGGGATTTCTGCCATTGTAACACTCTCAGCCAGGCCCCTTATCTTTACATTATTCCACCGCCTGCGATCTTCCATAGCTGCAACTTGGTGCTGGATTTGGATCAGGTCATTTTTTGTCTTTGTCAGCTCGGTCTCCAGGCTGTTGATGCGAGCCTCGTGTGCTGCTGTGCTGATTTCTGTGTCATGCAGTCTCACTGACACCCCGTGGATTTCCTCTTTGAATGAGTTGATGTCTGCCGCAATATGTCGGCGTAAATCATCAAGGAGGACTTTCAGTCGATCTTCAGTGACTGGGGGGCTGCCCTGTGCCTTAGGCTTGCCTGCTCTCTGTGACTCTGTTGTCAGTTCCAGGTTTGAGAGGGAGTCTTCACTGGATGATCTGGACGGTGCGTCGGAGAGCGGCGCCATGACAGGCCTGGAGGATGCTTGCGGCCTCCACAGAAGTTCGCCAATGTCGGCGGTGGATGGGTGTTTTTCCACCCGATATTTTTTGCTTTTTCGCCCCATTACCTTGGTAGGTCGGTGGGGTTGATGTGGGGTCGACGTGGTCTGGGTTTTGGGGCAGTAATTGCTTATTTTTCCCACGGCTTGAGCGGAGCTCCCAAGGGACACGTCCGTTCCGTGCGGCTGCTGGCTCCGCCCTCTTCCAATTGATGATATTTTAACAGATGTATCAAAGGGAAAATATTTACAGAAAGTGCTGCTTGCCAAACTTTGCTATGTTTGCAAAAACAAATTTGTAGGATAAATGTAGCTTCCAAATTCCCACGAAAATATGTCCAATATGTTTCAACACAATTTTAGAACATTTGTAAAGTAAATAATCATAGCAGTAAGTACAGCAGAAGAGATACAAACATTAAAGAAGCACTACAGGGTCAGAAACACAAACATGTATTCCTGACCGTATAGTGTTAAAACCACCATCTAGCCCCCGTGGCCCCCTCTTGCCACCCTTAATATAGTAACATTTTACTTGTATTCAAGTCTGCAGCTGCTACCTCTGCCCCTGTTTGCCTCTGAAAATGCCTGTGTCTGCTGACATTATCAGTAGTGGTGGTCTGTGCAAATCACAATGTTTCACCATAGGATTGGACTGTCAAGGAAGCAGATCAGGAGCAAAGCTAGCACAAGTCAAACACAGCCCTGGCCAATCAGCATCTTCTCATAGAGATTAATTGAATCAATGCATCTCTATGAGGAAAGTTCAGTGTCTGCATGCAGAGGGTGGAGACACTGAATGGCAGTGTTGCTTACTCGGCAGCACTGCCCAAGAAAGCACCTCTAGCAGCCATCTAAAGAGGGGCCAGTGAAGTTATCACTAGGCTGTAACGTAAACACTGCATTTTCTCTGAAAATTCTAAAG
Source organism: Pelobates fuscus (assembly GCF_036172605.1). Lineage (NCBI taxonomy): Eukaryota > Metazoa > Chordata > Amphibia > Anura > Pelobatidae > Pelobates > Pelobates fuscus. Next base: position 60,472,631 of record NC_086319.1, read on the forward strand.
GGAATGATTCTACTCACCAGAACAAATACAATAAGCTGTAGTTGTTCTGGTGCTTATAGTAATTAGTATTCTACTCCTTAAGGACTATGATTAAGTTATTAGCTGAGTGGAGTCCATGTGTACAGAAATGTCTAAAGTGTCAAGTGATCCAAAATAAATACACCTGGAAAGACCCAGAATTTGTAAAAGAGCATATATAAACAAAGAGCATCATGAAGACTAAAGAGACACCAAACAGGTCTGAGACGTAATCGTGGGAAAGTATCAACCATGAATTACTTAAAAAGAAAGTAACGGACACGAGCAGACTCACGCTTTTTGAGCTCCACTGTAGTATCTAGAAAAACTGCAGATTTCTGTGAAAATCATAATCTAAACAAGTGGGGAAGGCTCTTTCTGACTAGTAATCACCACCAGGGTGGACAAGGTGCACTCTTGAGGAGAGTTCGTACCTGCAGCTCCGCCGGGTTCCTCTCGCTAGGTCGTAGCATTGCCGCGGTTACCACGGCAATGCTCAGATCTCGCGAGAGTGAACTCAACCCCCACAGGCTAGAGTTCACTCCCCACCAGGACCACCAGGGACTGCAGTACGGCCCACCTCCCAGTCTAAAGGTAAGAAGGGAGGGGGGGATCTAAAGTTTTTTTTAATTTTAATTAAAAAAACAATCTTATTTAATATATTTAAACCTGCCCCCCCCCACACACACACAACCCTCCAAACATATTCACATACACACAGCACCCTTACACACACACAGCACCCTCACACAAACAGCACACACACACACACACAAACAGAGCACACACACACACACACACACACACAACACCCTCACATACACTGCACCACTCTTACATACACTACACACTCCTCTGACACACACACACACACACACACACAGACTGAACCAATCACACATGCACACAGCACACCTAACACACTGTGCCCCTCACACATACAATACTTCCAAAAACATATATGTGTGAAGGGACCCCTATATATAAATATGTGTGTGTGTTTGGAAGTATTGTATGTGTGCAGCACCCCTCACACTGCACCACTACACACATTACACTCCAGATACATACTAGATCCCTTACCCAACTCTGAATTCATTCTCTCTCTCTCTCTCTCTCTCTCTCCTTCCTACACACACCCTGCATCACCTACACACTCTATATTCCTGACATACAAACTCTGGATCCCCTATGCACACACTACATTCCTTTTAAGCAAACACACATACTGCATTCTCTAAACACACACTCCATACAACCCCTACACACACTACTTTACCTATACACACACACTACAGCCCGTATGCACACACTTGCTACATCCCCTATAATACTATGCCCCCTAAACACACACTCTCTACAGCCCCTAGCCACACATATTAAACCACACACATGAATGAAATTGACCTATTTACACAATACCACACCACAATCAGCTCACTCTACACACATGCAATCCCATAAGAACATTATATACTTTCCTGGCCCTTTTGTCCACTTATGGAGACACCAGAGACAAGTAAAAAAAAAAGCAAACAGTGCTTGCATGTTACTAAATTTGCTTGCGCTGCGCAGAACAAATACAGGGCCTTTTCCCATGCTAGAGCTCTTCAGCAGGGCTCTGCACATTGAACCAACATGTTCACTTTAAAATGGAGTGTGCTTGTCAATAGTGATGACAAAACACACCCTATCTGTCCCCGCCCTCTTCTCAGGGGGCTGCTGTGATTGATAAATGCCCTGGCTGATTTTTTTCTCAGTCTAGCCCTGAGTACACCCCTACTAGTTCAGGATTTAGGGATTACCCTATTGTGTCTAAAGTGTTTTTCTTTTTTGTTTGTTTTCTCTAAAATCACCTTAGACACAACTGGGTAATCCCTTAATCCTTGACTGTTAAGGGGTACTTAAGGACTGGGTTGGGAACCTCTGCAATAAACAATGAATGGCAAGCTGGCAATCTAATGAAAGTACTTATCCGTCTACAAGTCCAGAACATGCTGTAAACTTGGTAAATGCAGCACAAGGGGATTCCAGAAGATTGGATATCCAGCTAGTTCTATCCATTGGTCAGAAGACACAGATGCCAGATGCTCACTAATACCCTCTGCCCCCCTTGTAAACTCTCCCTTTTTTTTCAAGTCCCTTACTTTACAAACTCCCCTACCAACACTTTCACAATCCCCCCTCTCTTTACAAACCCCCTTCCCTTTTTACAAACCCCTGCCCCACCTTCTACAAACTCCTGCCATGTCCTGCCTTCTACAAAACCCTTGCCACCACTTCTAAAAAAAACTGGCCCCTCCTTTTACAAAACCCCTGCCCTCCCCTTTACAAACTCTTGCCCCCCCATTTTACAAGTCCCTCCCCATTGTACAAACACCCTGCTCCCCATAACAGACCCATCTGCCCCCTGTTAAACTCTCCCCCCCTTTACAAACCACCCTGTCAACCCTTTTACAATCCACCCTCCCCTTACAAATCACTGCACCCTCCCCTTATAAAAACCACTGCCCCCTGCCCTTTTACAAACCCCATGCCCCCTTCTACAAAACCCAATCAATTTAAAAATAAAAAAATACGGGGGGCGGGGCCTGACAGCCAAGATGGCCGGACGTGCTCCATGAGAGCTCTCAAGTCAGGGAGCACAAAAACAAATCTCCTGGATAATCTACCCATGCCAGCAGCACAAAGTGCCCAAAAGCTGAACCAGGACCACATAAGGAACAGATTGATATCTGTCCCGCACCGACAAATAGACGGAGCACTTTCACCGTCCATGCGGCCTACACTGGAGCAGAGCCTGAGGCCTGGGGGAAGCGGCCGATCTCCCGGCACGGGATCTGCCCACCAGACTCGCTTGAATGCTGCCCTGCTACCCCCCCCCTCTGGACCGGCGGGGGTTATCCCGGTCTTCGCTGGGGACGACTACCCCCACACAGCAGCTCGAATAATCGACTAGACCCACAAAAGTACAAACCCCCAGGGGCCCACGCGGGATGGCGTCACGAAGCACCCTCGCCAAACCACCCAGGCACACCCAAGCATTCTTCGACCAGCTTCGAAACAGACTCTGGACATCGCTCCACGCCAGAGGCCGACACTTCAAGCTGGTGATGCAAAGTGTGGCGGCGTGGATCTGCCCGGCTACCCGACGCCGCCTGAGTAGAGGCCCACCTCGAGCTCCCAGAGCGGCCTCCAGACAGAGCCATACTCAGAGCGCAAAACGGCGGGAAACGACAACAAGCTCACCGGACACAGACATCCACCCTCACAAATGCCGGAGAGACACGACGCAAATAAAGCAAGCCAGAGCCTCACCCGCTCAACGATCCGACTCCCAAGGCAGCAAGGTCCGACATTGCACCAAAAACGATGCTACACTAGCAAGAGCACGGCGACAAATCCCACGGGGCACTGCCAGAGCCGGCTCCCAAAGCACCGCAAGCAAGCCATGGGGCAACAACAGGGAAACAGAGGGGAACGGAATCAGGGCCTTACCTACACTGGGTATCGGATGAAGCACTCATTACATCGCCGCACTCGGGCCCTCTTAGCCTGGACTGTTCCAAGCCTGCATGGTAACGAAACACCCGGACTCAGGGACCTCATGTATACCCTATGCAAACTACACTCCCATGCTAGCAATAACAGATGTTTAATGTGATATGTCTGACCACACTCGTACCTAGTGGTTTCATAGCATAATGTTAATATGCTTTAGTCTGCAACCAATTGCCGTTTTGTTTTAAGACGTGTTCATGCTTTTATTCTATATTTTATTTTTATTTCATCTAATCCTACTCGGACAAATTAACTGTTTAGACATGCGTGTTAAACATTAAAACTGTGCAAACTAAGACGCAAAAGCACTTGAACATAGCACAGTCATGTGGATCTAGCCTGTGTTCAGCGGTTTGCCTCTTATGTTTGTTGCTGACGTAGAGTCAGTCCTACTACATATGTTTTAGAAAGCTCCTAAGAGGCTGTCATTAGTTGTACATAACATACCAGTTTTCTACATGACTTGTTAGCACCCCATATCGCACACAACAACCTCACGTAACAAATAGCTCACGCCTAGAGCATATACGACTAGCGAGCAATCGAAATGTCTATACATACCTACCTGCATATAATCTCGGAGCATACCTAACTCTTGGGCATGCCAGTTATATCTGCCCCATTAAACTGCGACCAATATATATGTCTAGAAAGCCACGCAAAGATTGTTACTCCAACTTAGTTGAATTTAGTCACTCTAGACGCATGACCCCAGCCTGATTGTATAATAACTTAAAAAATGTGCCGATACTTCAACGCCATGATTGTACAAATAATGCTGTTATATCTCTTGTTAATGCTGTTGTGGCAATGTCTATACTTTGTTACCCCTGCACAAAGAAAAATAAAGATTTAAAAAAAAAAAAAATACAAGATGCAGACTCTACTCACATTTAAACAAGGATCCAGCACCCAAGCGCCTGCTGCTTTCTGGACCCAGCTGACAGACAGTGGCCTCCTGTCTGACTCCACCGCTGCCAGCATGTTTAGAGAAGAGTCTCTCAGTTATAGTCAGAGCGGATCCTTCCGCGACTATGAGAAACACAATTAAGGCGGAAGCAGAGCACGTTGCCTCAGTACGCGGCGTTCCCCTCGCTCCTCCTTCATGCTATAAAATAGTGCAGCCCTCCTGTCAGTAACTGACTGCGAGCTGTGTTGGCCGCCCGGCACCCTGTGCCTCTGCACAGCTTGCGCACCCCAAAGGCCAGCCCTGCAGGCTGCAGGAGTACTAACGGGAATGGCGTTACTGCTGTGGAAAAAGTGCAGGAACACTGTTCCCACGCGTTCCTGAAGGACTTGAGCCCTGAGTGTTCAGGCAGTCCCCCTAGTGCTTGCATAGTAAAATAAAGGTCACAAATTATAATAATATATTATACATATGTTATATATGTATAATATATTATAAGTTAATTAAAACACCTGATTAGCATATTATACATATATAATACATATATAATGTAATTCTTACTGTATTTTGGTATTAATATATAAACATATATTAATAACAAAATACACTTAGCATTAAATTATATATGGAAAGTGTACAGTGTTTTTATCCACTTGAGAAAGCCCGAAGGGGAGAAACGCTTTGTGGAAATTTTAACTAACTGTTAACTGTAAACACTTTTAATAAAGGTATTTTGGCCACTTTCTTTGTTGTGAGTAAGCCATTTTATCTTTTTTACCATATTTATTATTTTACTACCTGGCATCTGAGTTTTACTTGTTCCAGAAACATACTACTCCAAAGCATCCTTGGTGGGGATTATACCACTTACGCCCTATCATTGAGCAGTGCATCTGCCCAATTAAATGTGAGTAACCATTTGGTATTTTTATACACTCTCCTGGTTTTATCACAGTGAGCACTATTGTTTTTTTATGTTACATATGGTCCCCATCTGACGAGATATCTACTTACAACACGTATCCCATAAGTATATATATACCTTTTTTTTATTGTTTCCTCTCTGTATTAAATATCATTGTTTATTTCTATATTACTACTTGCTTATATTTAATTGTACATATTATCTCTGTGGCGCCACCTTTTTCTACTTCCTTATTAAATTATATATGGATAATATGTTAATCAGATGTTTTAATTAATTATAATATATTATACACATATTACAAATATACATAAAATTTTAAAAAAACATTTATGTCATAAGCGTATCTTGATATATTATATCATTTAACGTGTATATTTATCTACTATAGTTACATAATTAATTATTCTATTAATTATAATTCAAGGGACCTGCCTGACAACCCAGGCAGAAAGTCCATAGAATTTAATTTGCAAGCTCTATTTTTGACCCTGTAACTTTCCAAAACTCCATAAAACGTGTGCATATGGGTTACTGTTGTACTCTTGAGACTTCGCTGAACATAAATATGAGTATTTTAAAACACTAAAACTTGTAATGATGATTATATCAGTGAAAGTGCAGCTTTTGTGTGAATAATGAAAAACAAAATATGAAAACTAGTGTTTCTGACTAAGTGGCTACTACAAAAGACTGGACTTTCCCAATTCTAAATACTATGGGTTGTCTACTTTTGTGAAAGGTATGCCATGATAGGGGTAAAATTCATTCCTCAGATGCCATATGGTCTCAAAGGCAACATAGGCTCAGCAAACCCATCTGGCAAACTGAAATGGGAAAGCCCTATATTTGTCCCTGTAAGTTTCCAAAAACCCATAAAATCTGTACATGAGGGGTACTGTTTTACCCAAGAGGAATCTCTGGACATAAATATGAGTGTTAGAGCAGTAAAACCTATATTGACAATTATATCATCAGTGAAAGTGCAGTTTATTTGTGTGAAAAATGCAAAAAAAAATATGAATGCTAACTTTGGCCAGTGTTTGTGACTAAGTGGCTACTAAAAAGACTGGACATACCCCATTCTGAATACCCTTAGTTGTCTACTTTTGTGAATGATATGCCATGATGGCTGCCATATGGACTCAAAGGCAACATAGGACATCTAACAATCTGGAAAAATGAAATGCGAAAGCCCTATAGTTGTCCATGTAACCTTCCAAAACCCCATAAAACCTGTACATGTAGGGTACTGTTTTACTCATTTGACTCTTTGTGACCAAGTGGCTACTAAAAAAGACTAAACATACCCCATTTTGAGTTGTCTACTTTTACAAATGGTATGCCATGCTAGGGTTAATTTTCAATCCTGGACTGCCATACAGTTTCAAAGTCAGCATACCTAAGGCCACATCTGCAGATAAGAAGATAAACCACAAAAGATGAGTCACAACTGATCCTGTCATTAATCAAAAATAAATCCTCTCCCTCTGTGGGCCCAAAGTGGGATACTTTTGTGACACTCATAATTGCACGTGAGGCATCTTGTTTTGCTGCAACGGAAATTCCCTGAAGTGCAATTAGAGACCTCCACAGAATTTTATTTAGAAGGGGCCAAAATGTTTTTAAGATTTCTATTCTTCCTCTAGGTTTATCCGGGATACTGAATTTGAGCCACAGATCCAATTTCAAAATGGACCAGTGCTTGTATAAAATTGCGATGATATGATCATATGCATTATTAAAAACAGTGGAAAGATGGGACCCTTATTTTGTAGTACATCCTTAGTACTAATGTTACAATAATAACTAGGAATCTTGGTTTCACTTCTCCTGCCCCAAGTAGATTTAAAATTTCTAGATGTCTTGGGTCAAAGTCAGATGGTATATCCTTTACTACCTCTTGTTTGAGGGACTTGATTCTTAAGATCTCTCCATACTCCTAACCTTTTTGTAGGCTAATAAAATAGACCTCGGAATACCCTTTTTCCAGGAAAAGTAAGCACAAAATATGTACCTCATCCTCAAAATCTTTTTAAGAGAGGAGCAATTTCTATGTAGTCTTGTGAATTGCCCCAGAGGCACATTAGAAATCCAGATTGGGTGGTGCCCACTAGAGACATGCAAAAAAACCATTTACATCAACACACTGCATTTTACTTGATTTGATCTATCTATTCCAAGTCGTTCTCTCCGGTGTGAAGCATCCCATAGTAATTATATTTATATGTTTATGGCCCATGTGTTTCTATTTTCACATATATTTATATAATATAGAAATATAGATTTTTTTTTAATGCTCCTCCTTCCCTATTTGGTGACTTTTTCTCACATGATTTGAGAACCAAATTGAGGAAAATGCTTCTATCAGGTACTGCAAAGTATGTACATACCGTAATATCATATTCTGTTATTTGCTCTACACTGATTGACCCTTTTTTGCACCCTTTTGGTTTGTCTCATTCTGTTTCCGAATTAATTACGATACAAAAATTATTCCCAGCCAAACCAACATTAGGTCAAAATTTGTGCAAAAATGGTTTGGCTAAACTGAATTATTTCATGGTGTGCAAGCCTAGCGAAAAGAAAACCATAGCAGAAAAAAAAATCAGTTAAATCCCAATTGGAATTTGCAAAAAAAGCATGTGAGAGATCCAGTTTATAAAATATTTCCTGAAGTTTCCTAAAGTTGGCAGGAGGTGCGATAGTGCCAGAAATACAGCTTTGTATTCCTGGCGCTATAGTATCCCTTTAAATAATTTTTTTTTTTAAAAAGCTGCTATTTTATTAAGATAGTGTCAGTGAGACCATCTCATTGGCACAGAGCAATGTTTTGCCCCCGGCACCTCCATCATTAATTCCCTCAGACTCTTACTTACAGTCTGACGGAAAAAATACATTATATGTCATTAGAGCAATTGAATTTCAGGTCCCTTCTGTGGTTGCCTTGGCAGGGCCAGACCAAATGACTTTGCGGGCCGGAATATAGGGAGAGGGAGAGGAAGATTCATTTGTTCCCTATTAACCGAGGGGTAATGGTGAGAGCACATGTCCCAGCTATGATAACAAGCATCAATATATAATCATATTGTGGTTCAAAAATTGGTGGTGTGGCTGCCATGTTTGTAAGTCAAAATAGCCTAATTGGAAAAACAACTCCAAAATATATTTGTTTTCCTAAAATCTACTTTTTTACTTTTGTTTAAAGTTTGCTAAATTCTTCAAAATGTCCTTCTTAGTTTTGTGTAGTTATATATTTTCTGCAGTCATTTTAACGTTAATAGGAGTTTTGTCGCTCCTGTTTAAGAATAAAAAAAGTTTTATAATAAACAGTAACTTCACAAATTTGACCAAATAAATGAGATTTGAAAAAAAAAATCAATATAACATGCCATTCTCATTTTCTCTTCTTTTTTTTAAACACAACAATGTACTTTAATAATAAGCTGCCAATTATCATAGACTACTTTCCTATGTTATTTGACAATAACAAAACCATATTAAAAGACAGATGCAAATCAGCCATTTTTTACAAAAATATAAGTTAATTAAATGAATAATAATTAATAAAGGGAATAAAAACAAGCATTGTGCACCTGGAAGAATGCCATGCTACGTGATTTGAAGGAATTTTTTTTTACTTTGCACCATATATGGTGCTATGTTGAGATTGTTAAATGTGATATATGCATTAGTCAGAGATGTGTGATTTCATATGAAATGATTCAAGAAACGATAAAATAACTTTGAGTAACCACAGGCCTTTTTACAGAAATTAAAAGCACATCATGTTACACAACAGTAACTATTTGAAAAAACGGTTGTTTGTTAGTTGAGAAAAGCATCAATACCCCTTTAGTTGACTCGTAGCATTAGTCATCTTTTTAATCAGTTGCACCTATGTGACTTTGCAAATGACTCACTGTTATTTAAAAGATGATTGTCCCCAAGTAGCCTAGTAGCCTAGCCTAAGATGTTTCTGGAACCTAGCAACCCCACTGTCCGAGGCCCAAAATTAGCCAATTTACTATCAAATAGTTATAAAGAGAAATACACATAACATTTAGATGAAATCTAGGATGATAAAATAGAACAGCTGTTTTGTATATAAATTGCTATTATCAAACTTTAAAATTCCTATTATATAAATGTGCAGAATTTTTTTTTATTATTATTTTCTATTCACCCTTCACAGAACTATTGGGTGGATAAAATAATTTGTAAATGGTAAAAAAATAATGTAAAATTTATAAAAAGTTACCTGATTAAAACTGATACATTAACTTTCTATGTCCTCCAAACAGAAAGATAAATAATAACTCTCGTACAGTGTAGCTCAAAGGATTTAGAACCTACAGTTCTAGACTCTCTACAGACAGGAAATTGTTGGAGCCAAAGCTTGAAATGATAATGCACGTATGAAATATAGTTTTCGGCTGGAAATTTATTTTTCCAGTGGGTAAAAACGGACACTGTAGTAGAGGTAAATATAAGTGAATATAAATGGTGTAAATTTAATTTTGCATTGAAAATTAGCTCATGAATTAATAATTGTCAGAGAGAAAGGGGTAAATATTATATAACAAATTGGTAGACTTTAAAGAAAAAAGCAGCCTAATAAAGACTGGCATGAAAACTAGGTTAGTAGAACAATAAACAATATAGTCAGCAACTAAAAGATTTATTCAAAGGAAAAAAATAGCAGACTTCTGATAAATTGACAGCATACATTCAGTGGTGTATTTAGGATTTGGGCTGCCCTAGACAGGACGGTGCTCGGGCACCTCCCCCCCCCAATTTAAATTTTTCGCACCCCTTCCTATCAAGGCTGCACTTTGACAGACGCTCACTCACTGACAGACGCATACACTCATTGACAGATGCATACACTCATTGACAGACACACACACACTCTCAAATAGACTGACAAACAATGACATACACACACACTATTACTTGGACACACACTGACAGATGCACACACACTGCCAGACGCATGTACTCACTGACAGACACACGCACTCACTGACCGATACATACACACTCACTGACCTACACACATTCACTCACATAGACACACACACACTTACAGACACACACACACACACACACATACACACTTACAGACACACACATTCACTTAGACACCCACACTTACAGACACACACACACACACACACACACACACACACACTTACAGACACATACACATTTCTCCCAACACTCACAAATTATCATTTTTATTTTATTTTAAATTCACCCAGCCTCCATGGGAGAGCTGGAGTTGATTGCTTACCTGCAGTCCAGTGTGGCTGCTGGTCGGGCAGGCAGGGGGTGCACAGGCTGAGTAGGTGGCGCTTAGTGATGCCGGGAACCGGTCTGACGTCATATTCTGGCTCCCAGCCTCATTAAGCGGTGTGGAGGGAGCTGAGCAGGTAGTGCTCAGGTAAGTATTCTCTCCCCCACTGTCCGCCACACGGGGGCTCAAAGGAGGCCAGCTGGTTGGCTCTTGAGCCCCCCAGGATGCGAGACAAGCAAGGGTTCTGCCTGGGCATTTGGGGGGGCGGCTTTTTTGCCGCCCTCTGCAAAGTGCCGTCCAAGGCAGATGCATTGTTTGCCTTGCGGGAGACACGTCCCTGCATACATTAATTACTTAAAGGGAATCTCCAGTGCCAGGAAAACAATCCGTTTTCCTGGCACTGCAGGATTCCTCTCCCTCCCACCCCCCAATCCCCAGTTGCTGAAGGGGTGAAAACCCCTTCATTGACTTACCTGAGGCAGCGACATGTCCCACATTGCTGCCTGCTCCTCCCCTGCCGCTCCACCTTCTGCCTACGTCGGCCGGTGGGCGAGACTGATCCCGACAACCGGCCGAGGAGACCTAATGCGCATGCGTGGCAATGCCGCGCATGTGCATTAGCGCACCCCATGGGAAAGCATTGAAAATGATTTTCAATGTTTTCCTATGGGGAATTGAGCGACGCTGGAGGTCCTCACACAGCGTGAGGATGTCCAGCAACGCTCTAGCACAGAAAACCTGTGCAATAGATCAGGAAGTTCCCTCTAGTGGCTGTCTATTAGACAGCCACTAGGGGAGGACTTAACCCTGCAAGGTAATTATTGCAGTTTATAAAAAACTGCAATAATTACACTTGCAGGGTTATGGGTAGTGGGAGTTGGCACCCAGACCACTCCAATGGGCAGAAGTGGTCTGGGTGCCTACAGTGTCCCTTTAAATTACATTGTAACATTGCTAATTCAATATTATTAATGCTATTTATAAATTGTCAAAGACTAGGCTGTACATTATGCATTCATGTATATGTGTTTTACAAATCACCAAATCTAAAAGGATGAATCATATTCCACCATGGCCAAGACCAAAGAGCTGTCCAAGGATGTCAGGGACAAGATTGTAGACCTACACAAGGCTGGAATGGGCTACAAGACCATCGCCAAGCAGCTTGGTGAGAAGCTGACAACAGTTAGTGTGATTATTCGCAAATGGAAGAAACACAAAATAAATGTCGGTCTCCCTCGGTCTGTTGCTCCATGCAAGATATCACCTCGTGGAGTTTCAATGATCATGAGAACCGTGAGGAATCAGCCTAGAACTACATGGGAGGATCTTGTTAATGATCTCAAGGCAGCTGGGACCATAGTCACCAAGAAAACAATTGGTAACATACTACACCATAAAGGACTGAAATCCTGTAGCGCCCGCAAGGTTCCCCTGTTCAAGAAAGCACATGTACAGGCCCGTCTGAAGTTTGCCAATGAACATCTTAATGATTCAGAGGAGAACTGGGTGAAAGTGTTGTGGTCAGATGAGACCAAAATCAAGCTCTTTTGCATCAATTCAACTCGCCGTGTTTGAAGGAGGAGGAATGCTGCCTATGACATGAAGAACACCATCCCACCGTCAAACATAGAGGTGGCAACATTATGCTTTGGGGGTGCTTTTCTGCTAAAGGGACCGGACAACTGCACCACATCAAAGGGACGATGTAACATCAAATCTTGAGTGAGAACCTCATTCCCTCAGCCAGGGCATTGAAAATGGGTCGTGAATGGGTATTCCAGCATGACAATGACCCAAAACACACAGCCAAGGTAACAAAGGAGTGGCTCAAGAAGAAATACATTAAGGTCCTGGAGTGGCCTAGCTCGTCTCCAAACCTTAATCCCATAGAAAATCTGTGGAGGGAGCTGAAGGTTTGATTTGCCAAACATCAACCTCGAAACCTAAAAGGGACTCTCAAGTGTCAGGAAAACAAATCCGTTTTCCTGGCACTGCAGAATCCTGCAGTGCCCCCCTCCTCCCCACCCCCATCCCATGTTGCTGAAGGGGTAAAAACCCCTTCAGTGACTTACATGAATCCAGCATCGATGTCCCTCGGTGCTGGGTCAGGCTTCGCCAACGCTCCTCCCCTGCCGACGTCAGCCGGCGGGGAGACCTAATGCGCAAGCGTGGCATTGGCCGCGCGCGCACACACATATTAGTCCTCCCTATAGGAAAGCAATATTCAATGCTTTCTGATGGGGATTCTGGTGACACTGGAGGTCCTCATACATAGTGTGAGGACGTTCAGCGTAATTGAAAACACTTTTTGTGTTATAAGATCCCAGACAGCCACTAGAGGAGGACTTGACCCTGCAAGGTAATTATTGCAGTTTATAAAAACTGCAATAATTACACTTGCAGGGTTAAGGGTGATGGGAGTTGGCACCCAGACCACTCCAGTGGGCAGAAGTGGTCTGAGTGCCTGGAGTGTCCCTTTAATGACTTGGAGAGGATCTGCAAAGAGGAGTGGGACAAAATCCTTCCTGAGATGTGTGCAAACCTGCTGGCCAACTACATGAAACGTCGGACCTCTGTGATTGCAAACAAGGGTTTTACCACCAAGTACTAAATCAAAGGGGTCAAATACTTATTTCACTCATTGACATACAAATCAATTTATAACCTTTTTGACATGCATTTTTATGGATTTTTTTGTTGTTATTTTGTCTCCTACTGTTAAAATCCACCTACCATTTAAATTCTAGACTGATCATTTCTTTGTCAGTGGACAAACGTTCAAAATCAGCAGGGGATCAAATACCTTTTTCCCTCACTGTATAGCTAGCAGGCAAATAAAGGTTTTGTTTAAAAACTATTTATTTTCCAACATACTGTGAAACTTTTACGATTGCCTGAATTGACACTCCACGGAAAGGTACAAGCTATCTTTCAGAGTATCAATTCAGATTCCCAGAAATATGATTTTGTAAGTTGGAATGAATTACGTCCCATTAGTAGCCTAATTTAGAAAATGTTACTATTTATATCTATAAAATGTATTTATAAAGATTCCCAGTGCCGATGTTATAACAGCTCTTATGTTATGTCCTTCCCAGGAAATATTTGTTCATGTTCAGAGATGAGCTTAGATATCAGAAGAACATAAAACCTAGATCTATGATCTAAGACTTAACATTTATTATGTATAAAGAACTGATTATTTGCAGGGAACTTCTCAAAAATATAAAGTTCCCTATGATGAATTGTTATTTAACTAGCGTTACCAATGTAATATGTATCATCTGACACCGTCATGTTTTTATAATTCTTTTTTCTATGCTGTTCTGATTTTTGTAACGGGGGGAAGCTCATGAATTAGATTTATAATGCTTTATGAAATGAAACCCTTTCTTTTAAGAATCAAAGTGCATCTATTGCGTATTCTATTTCTTTGAAATACACGTGTAGCCAATTGGAACTTTGAATGCAATTAGATGTAAATTACATAATCTCTTTTGCTTATGGTCCTTACAACATACAGTGTATTATTCTGTCCAAAGTAAAAAAAAAATCTTAAAGAAGTATAAATACAATGCAACATTGTAATACCACAGTGCTTAAATTTAATATTCAATTTCACAAGCAAAATAGCAATTCTTTGAAGATTTATTGCTTACCCGGTTTCCTGACTCTCATTGCCATTCTGTAGTGCTATATCTATCCTTTCTTTGTGAAGCTGTTTCGGGCGTATACCCTAAAGTGGATGGCTTCATTAGATATACTTGCATGTTGTCTTTTGCCTAAAATACATAAATTCAAATATGTTGAACCCCTTCAGTGACTTACATGAATCCAGCGCCGATGTCCCCTGGTGCTCGGTCAGGCTCCGCCCACGCTCCTCCCCAGCCGATGTCAGCCGGCGAGGGAGACCTAATGCACAAGTATGGCAATGGCCGCATCGAGCACGCGCACACATATTAGTCCTCCTCATAGGAAAACATTATTCAATGATTTCCTATGGGGATTCTGGTGATGCTGGATGTCCTCGTGCATACTGTTTTTTTTCCTTTTGCTAAAACTCTCTTTTTTTATATTCTTCATGCTCTGTATACAGTAAAATGTTTGTTTTTGTTCATGAAACTGTAAAATCACCCCAATGTGCCTGTTTTTTTTTTTATCAGAATATCTGTGAAGTTAATCTACATACTCTGTGGGTCATTCTTGATAATCACATAAAGAATCACCAATATGCTTTTGTTGTAGGACAAATTCAGAGCTACATCTTGAGTTACAACTTTATGGGGAGAGTTATGCACTTTGCACCCAAAATAGCACCTGTTTTTCATAGATAAAGCTCCCCTATTTTTTTTACTGTTTGTTTATTGTTAACCACAGTTCTCTGTCAAATATACTTCACTGCTTCTGGTAGCAAGAGATCGGTTTATGGTAATATTTAACAAACTGCATCCGATTAATTTGTCAGTGGCTTATACTTTTCCTTTCAAACTAAATGGCACTTGATTATAATCAATTCACTAAAATAAGCTGCAATTTCCTTTAATGTGAGTTTTAAACTCTAATACACACATAAATAAAAGAAACAAATTAAAGTTTCAAAAAATTAAATAGCAAAAAATAAACAAAAAAGAGATGTCCAGCACTCCTTGTGGAAAAAAGGATATCCATTTATTGGCAAATCAGCAACGTTTTGACTGTGAGTCTTTGCCAAGTAATGTAAATTCCTCCCCAAACAATAATTAAATGTATATCATCTTAATTAATCACACAACATGTCAGTTTCCATAGTGATAGTAGCCATAGTAATGTAAACACCAACAATAACAAAGTTATATGTGCTAAACAGGGCTTGAGTTCTGCAGGAATGCATGGAAACAGCATTCCTGTACTTTTTCCAAAGCAGGAACGCCGTTCCCATTTGTAGTCCTGCAGGACTTGTTTGCCCGCATTTGCCTTGTTAGCCTCAGGGCAGGCGGGCGGCGAGGGAGCGCTGATCTGTGAGCTCTCCCTGCTCAGCTCCCTCACGCGCCGCAGAGTACTGCCTTCCTGCCTGCACAGATCGACCAGCAGCCCCACTGGACCCCAGGTAAAACATTTAAAAAAATAATCTGTGAGTGTTTGGGGGGAAATGTGTGTGTGTGTATGTGTGATGTGTGTGTTTGTGTGTGTGTCTGGCTGTCAGTGAGTCTGTGTGTGGATATATGTCAATGTGTGTCTGTGAATGAGTGTGTGTGTGTGTGTGTGTTGGTCAGTGTGTCTGTCTGTGAGCCCCCCTACCCACTCACAGTCCCCCTATCCACTTCACTACCCTCCTACCCACCTTACAGCTACCCTACCCACTCACTGTCCCCCTACCCACCTTACAACCCCCCTACCCACCTTACAGCCCCCTTCTCACATCACAGCCCCCCTACCCACTCACAGTCCCACTACCCACCTTACAACCCCCATACCCACCATACAGCCCCCTACCCACCTCACAGCCCCCTACCCAACTTGCATCCCCCCTACCCACCATACAGTCCCCCTACCCACCTCACAACCCACCTACCCACTTTACAGTCCTCCTACCCACCTCAGAGTCCCCATAATCACCTTTCAACCACCTACCCACTCATGGGGTTTGTAAGCTGGGTAGGGGGACTCCCCTACCCACCTTACAAACCCCACACCCACCTTAAAACCCCCCTACCCACCACACAGATCCCCTACTCACTTATAGACCCCCTACCCACTTACAGCCCCCTACCCTCTGACAGCCCCCCTACCATTTCACAGCCCCCCTACCCTCTCACTGCCTTCCTACCCAAACCTTGTCACAGCCATCCCCAACCTGTCTCCCCAAACACCGTCACAGCCCCCCCCCCCACAAACCCTGTCACAGCCCCCTCACACACCCTGTCACCTCTCCACGCACACACCCTGTCACTTCCCCCTGCCTATTTGACCAACACCAAATCAGCTTTCTTAGATATGTGATTTCCGGAAAAGTATTTGCTATGGATCCCAAAAAATTGGATTCAATACTCCAATGGCCTCTACCTAATGGGTTAAAGGCTATTCAAAGATTTATAGGATTCACTTACTATTACAGATGCTTCATAAAGGGTTTTTTGTCTATAGTCACTCCTATAATGAACATGACAAAAAAAAGGTATGAATCCAAGGAAATAGGATTCTAACGCATTAAATGATTTTGAGTCACTTAAAACTTTTTTTGCGTCTGCTCCTGTTTTACTACATCTTATTCCTAGTTTACATTTTTTGTTAGAGGTAGATGTGTCAGAGACTGGTGTAAGAGTTGTGTTGTCACAACGACTAAGTCCTGACCTACCACTACATCCTTGAGGGCTGTATTCTAGAAAATTATCAGATGCAGAAAAACATTACGATATAGGAGACAGAGAACTCCTTGCTATTATTCTAGCCTTAAAAGAATGGCAACACATTTTAGAAGGTACTTACTTCCAGTGATTATCCTAACAGATCATAAAAACCTCTCCTATATTGGAGAGGCCAAACGTTCTTCTGCTAGGCAAGCCCGATGGTCTAAATATCAGAATGAGATACTCGTCCTCTTTCATGACAATAAAATCGCAGGCCATCCAGGTATTCACATGACGTATTCCCCAATTGCCAAAGAATTCTGGTGGACTTCATTGAGAAAGGATAGTAAAGATTATGTTACGGCTTGTACTGTTTGAGCGAGAACCAAACTGTCTACTGCTCTTCCATGTGGTCTGCTTCCACCCTTAGATATTCCTAACCAACCCTGGGCAAGTATAGCCATGGACTTCATTGTTGACTTACCTACTTCCGAAAAGAAAAAAGTTATCTTGACTGTTATTGACAGGTTCACCAAAATGGCGCATTTCGTACCTCTGGTGAAGATACCCACTTCACCAGAATTGGTGAAGATCTTTGCCAGGGAAATATTCCAGATCCATGGAATACCTGGAGAAATTATATCGGACAGGGGTTTGCAGTTTATCCCTTAATTTTGGAAGACTTTCTGTAAAGAATTGGGTATAACTCTTTTTTTATTTCATCCTATCATCCCCAATCTAACAGGGCAGCAGAATGTACTAATCAGAAGATCAAACAATACCTATGATGTTTTGTATCTGGGTTGGCTTGCTTCCTTGGGCTGATTTTGAACACAACAGCTTAGTTTCCGATGCTACTCAATACAACCCATTCTTCTTAAATTATGGTTTTCATCCAGTTGTTCTCCCATCTGCGTTTTTATCACAGGGAATGCCGATGGTTGATGTACACTTTGAAAACCTAAAGAAGACCTGGGAGCAAGTTCAAAATTTCCTCACTAACAAATCCAACCTCGGTAAAAAACATGCTGATGTGCGTGCTCCTGCATTTCAACTGGGTGATAAGTCTGGTTAAGCACGAAACATATCCGCCTTAAGGTACCTTCTATGAAACTAGCACCTAGGTTTATTGGTCATTACAAGATGGTAGCCCATGTTAACCCTGTTGCTCATCATCTTGATTTACCCATGACCTTTCGTATTCCCAAGGTGTTTCATGTCTCTTCATTGAAGCCTTTGACCTGTAATAGATTTACCAGTCCTATTGTTGCCCCTTCATCTGTGCAAGTGGAGGGTCGGGAGGAATACGAGATCCGATCTCTTCTTGATTCTCGTTTCTCTCATAGTAAATTTCAATATTTGGTTGATTGGAAGGGCAATGGTCCTGAAGACAGGTCTTGGGTTGACCGTTCTGATATCAATGTTCCTTGTCTTCTCCATTCTTTCCATTCCCGTTACCCGTCTCGTCCGGGATCCTTCCGCCCTCTGGGTGGATCTAGAAGAGGGGGTACGGTCAGGGTTTCCTCTTTGGTGACCAGGGATGCCCCCGTGGTACTCACCTCTTACCTCTTACAAGAGGAGGTAGGTCCTCTCCAGCATCCCTCTTCTTTCTCCAGCCGGCCACGATAGCCCTGCCCCCTTTTATAACACGGTGAGGGTGCATCGACATCATGACCCTAATGATGTCACATCCTGCCGAAACGTTCTAAGGTCCGGTACACGTTACCTTTTGTCTACGTTCTGCTCCTTGGATCCCATCCCATTCCTGACAAATACCCACAGATTAAAAATGAAGCCTAATTTTTATATTTAGAATGGGACAAGCAAAATCTTCTAATCAAACCTAAACATGATTTGTGTAACTTAACCATATGGGAAGGGATTGTGATGTCCACTGTATTGGGTCAGTAAGAAGTGTGACATATCCATGGAATGGCAAAATAGTAACAAATTCATAGATCCAATTATTATTTCTGTGGCAAGTACATAAGAAGAGATAGAACCAAATGTTTCCATTTGGATTGATGTTGGTCTGGAACACAAAGGAGTGGTCACTTTTTGTCTCTGCAGGTATGCCATATCTCCACCTCTTGGCAAGGCTTGGCAATTCACATGGTATATATCTAATGATACTGAAATGTGTATTGTACTTGCTTGGGGTCAAAATCTAATTTTGAGTGAGTCACCATCTTCTTTGCCAGAGACCCCCTGGGCAGAAGTTTTACTTAGAAAACCTGAGTAAGTGATACGAACCTCTGTTATTTTATCACATTTGTTTTTATATGTTGTTGGTGTAAATAATTTGTTTGTCATCTATTTTTTGTATGCACTGTGACTATTTTTTTTGCTCATAATAAATATTCCTTTATTAAGTTCTGCCTTTGTCTGGTAAAGAATCACGTTACCTGAAGAGCCTAATTAATGAGTGTTTTGCAATTGCATAGGTATTGTGCTAAGTTGTATTTGGTGGGTTTTTATTATTAAGTTACCTGGCGGACCAAGCCACCCCATTTATAAATTGTCTTGGTGGTAGCAGTGTTAATATAGTAATATTATTATTATGGTTAAGTGTGGGTGGTGTTAAGAGGGATTTTTATCATTATTTCCGGTCTAGTGCAGACAAACTAAAACTCTTTCACCACCACAGCTACGTCACTCACTTTATAGACTGCACTATAGATATTTTTGTTGTAACTGTACTTACTGTATTTGGCACTATGATATTCTTTTTTTAGGAGGCAGCATTCCCAAAAACTCAGATTCTTCACATTTACCAATAAGGACCACATTTTTAAAATGTATTTTCTCATACTTACTATATTTAAAGAACGATAACGCTTAAAAGTTATATGTATCTTATTGTCCTGATCCTGCAGACCATCAGTGCATAAAGCAGTAATACATACTTATTCTACAAAATCTAGCTGTATAGCTGTCTTTATAGTTAATTAAAAATAAAAATAGCCCATCCACATTGTCTGTTGGCTCCTTTCCTTTTTATTATTAATTCTTTATTTTATTTGTGCATGTGTTTAACAAGCATGTTTGCTGGCCCACAACAGCTGGAGCAAACTAAGCGGTATACACAGGGCCGGATTAACATAGGGGCTGATGGAGCTGCAGCTCCAGGCCCAGGCCCATGGAATAGGCCCATTGATTTAAAAAAAAAAAAAAAAAAAAAAAAATTTTTACATTTTTTTTTTCACACACACACACACACACACACACACACTACTCTTAGGGATTCCACCTTTCTTTTATTTTATTGGCACAGCCAGTATTTGAGGCTGCCTGGCTGGTGCCAATATTGCCGTGATACTGGCAATACAAATGCTGGTATTTTTCTCAGCATAAACAAGAGATTACTCTGCAATACCAGCACTGGCCAGTAGGGGTCGCTGTATGTGGAAGCAGGCAGGGATAGGAAGTTCCAGCATCTCCCTCCCTGCCTCTCTCTGTAGCTGCACCCCTGCAGATCAGTGATTAGAGAGTCCAGACAGCAACTCCCACCCTGCAGAGACAGCCTACAGCTCAGGGAAGTAAGGGATGGGGGAAAGGCTGCAAGGAGACATACACTGAGACACTAAGGGACATTGGGAGACATTATGACACAGACACATGGGGACACAGTGTCCCTAGTCTCACAGTGACCCCTAGTCTCCCATTGACCCCTAGTCTCCCATTGACCCCTAGTCTCCCAGTGACCCCTAGTCTCCCAGTGACCCCAGTTTCCCAGTGACCCCAGTCTGCCAGTGTCTCACTGTCCCAATGTCTCCTTGTGCCTCCATGTCTCCCAGTGCCTCAAGTGTCTCAATGTCTCCAAGCTAGTGTCCCTGGTGTCTCAGTGCCCCCAGTCTCTTAGGGATTCCACCTTTCTTTTATTTTATTGGCACAGCCAGTATTTGAGGCTGCCTGGCTGGTGCCAATATTGCCGTGATACTGGCAATACAAATGCTGGTATTTTTCTCAGCATAAACAAGAGATTACTCTGCAATACCAGCACTGGCCAGTAGGGGTCGCTGTATGTGGAGGCAGGCAGGGATAGGAAGTTCCAGCATCTCCCTCCCTGCCTCTCTCTGTAGCTGCACCCCTGCAGATCAGTGATTAGAGAGTCCAGACAGCAACTCCCACCCTGCAGAGACAGCCTACAGCTCAGGGAAGTAAGGGATGGGGGAAAGGCTGCAAGGAGACATACACTGAGACACTAAGGGACATTGGGAGACATTATGACACAGACACATGGGGACACAGTGTCCCTAGTCTCACAGTGACCCCTAGTCTCCCATTGACCCCTAGTCTCCCATTGACCCCTAGTCTCCCATTGACCCCTAGTCTCCCAGTGACCCCAGTTTCCCAGTGACCCCAGTCTGCCAGTGTCTCACTGTCCCAATGTCTCCTTGTGCCTCCATGTCTCCCAGTGCCTCAAGTGTCTCAATGTCTCCAAGCTAGTGTCCCTGGTGTCTCAGTGCCCCCAGTCTGCCAGTGTCTCACTGTCCCCATGTCTCCTAGTGCCTCCATGTCTCTCAGTGCCTCAAGTGTCACAATGTCCCCATGTCTCCAAGCTAGTGTCCCTAGTGTCTGTGGCCCTGGTGTCTCAGTGTCCCCATGTCTCCCAGTGCCCCATGTCTCAATGTCCCCATGTCCCCCAGCCAGTGTCTCTAGTGTCTGTGTCCCCATGTCTTCAAGTGTCCCCTATTTTCCCAGTGTCCCCATGTGTCCCAGCCAGAGTCTCCTAGTCTCCCAGTGTCACTGGTGTCTCCGTGTCCCTAGGTCTCCCCGTGTCCCCAGGTCTCCCCATCTTCCTAGTGTCCTAGTGACATAGGGAACCTGGGATACATGGGGACACAGGGAGACATGGGGCATTGAGACACTGTGATACATAGGATCACTGGGAGACCTGGGGACATGACACTAGGGGACACTGGGAGACACTGGGAGACATGGGGCACTGAGACACTGATACATAGGAACACTGAGACCTGGAGTAATCGACACATGGGGGCACTGAGTCATGAGGGCAATGGGAGACATGGGGGGGCACTGGGAGGAATCCATCTATACAGCAGAATCAAACTAAGTAGTGTTTTGGTGATTTTACAGCATTTTCTCTTATGTCACTCTTTGTGATTTACATCATGTGATGTCACCCATACATATTTTATTAAGCAAATTAGTAAGGCCAGTATGTTTTTTCCAAGAAAGGTGGCAACCCTAACTACTTTTCACATACTCTTACTTAAGTATGGAAACTTAAGAGGGATGTATGGGAACAAAACTTGTGTAGACTGGCTGACAATGAATATAGTTAAAGGGACACTATAGTCACCAGAACAACTGCAGCTTATTGAATTTGTTCTGGTGAGTAGAATCATTACCTTCAGGCTTTTTGCTGTAAACACTGTCTTTTCAGAGAAAATGCAGTGTTTACATTACAGCCAAATGATAACTTCACTGGCCACTCCTCGGATGGCTGTTAGAGATCCTTCCTGGGTCATGGCTGCCTAAAATGCATCCAAACATTCAGTGTCTCCTCCCTCTGCATGCAGACACTGAACTTTCCTCATAGAGATTCATTAATTCAATTCAACTCTCTAAGGAGATGCTGATTGGCCAGGGCTGTGTTTGAATCATGCTGGCTCTGACCTGCCTCTTTGTCAGTCTCAGCCAATCCTATGGGGAAGCACTGTGATTGGATCAGGCCACCACTTCTAATGATGTGAGCAGACTGCTTTTTTTCTGAGTCTAACAGCATGCAGAGTTACAGCTTCAGGCTTGAATATAGTAAGATTTTGCTATATTTATGGAGGCATGAGGGGCCCAGTGGGGCTAGATGGTGGTGTTAACACTATAAGGTCATGAATTCATGTTTGTGGATCCTTTAAGGTAATGCTGACTTTGGTCTCTCTAACACTATGGCATGTTCACTTTCTTCTACACTCACTACATACAGCTTTTCTCTGTCCCAGACTAAATACCAGGAACTTCTGCCTGCTAGTAAGAAGGTAAGGAGACAAGTGGACCAGCGAGTGCTAGAGGACAGTCCTTAGAAAGCGTTGAGCAAGCGCATCATTAGATGCATTTATGCCAAGCTCAGGGTGCTGTCTGCATTGTATGCCCTTAGTTGGCCAGCTGCAGGATTGGCAGGCAGCCTGACATGCATTCATGCCAGGCTGGCCTTCAAATTCTTTGGGCAGACATGTCCTCTTTTTGGGCATGTTCGCCCCTTTTGGCAGGTTACGTGATTTGTGTCAGTGGCACGCCCATTGGCTTCCTGCTTGACTGGACACTGCTGTTAGGGGTTTTGGATTTACTTGAAAGATGAAAACATAAATTAGTGAGAGATTAGCATAGGGTATGTGTTTTCTTATAGCTGCTTTTTTCTTTCTCTCCACCACCATCTCCATCAGATACATGATGCTTGGGAGGTATGACTGTTTTACTGTTTTTGGTCGATATGATTTTGTAATTAGGCCCGTCATAATTGTCAGCACCAGGCCCACTGGGCTCTTAATCTGGCCCTGGGTATACATAGAAATACATCATTGTGGTATTGGTAGCGTTGCACAGTTTTAGATTAAGTAATCAGGAGGAACAATCATGGCATGACACTTAGTAAAAAAAAAAGAGTTAAGTGAATATAAGCTTATGACACAATATGAAACGTAGGTGTTTTTCTAGATTTCAGTAGCAGGTTGTCTGAGAGTAGCGTCATTATAACATGCATGTAGTAATGGTTAAACTCAAGCTAGTAGTAAAACAAAAGTATGCACGTTCCCTTTTTGAGCTTGCCATTGAAACTATTGCCAGTTAGCTGTAAAACGTATGGATTAGCTAAGCAATGATACGACCTGTCTTCGCAATAATAGAAGTGATTTTTGCCTGGCTATGGTGTATAAGCCTGGGGTTTTGCTGGTTTATCACCACTTATGGGTGCACACTGACCAGTGGCTTCCTCATCAGTGTAACTCTCTAGAGTGCATAGGCTAGGTGTAGAGTGTGTAGTATGTTTAAAAGGTTAGCTAGGTGAGGCTATCTAAAATGTAACCAGCTGAGCTAAAATCATGCTAATCTACAGTTTATATTAACAAATAAGTATAAGTATTAGCGTAGATGCTTCATCAGATTGCTTTACGAGAGTCCCTTAACGTGGAGCTAGCTGCCGCAAAGCTCAGTGTCTCGTAGTGCTCAGGTAGATGCGGCTTGGTGACCCCGTTCAGCGGTCAGCCGATTCCGGTGTCTGTCCTCTGCTCGGCTCGACCTGGTTGATCTGCAGCTCTCTGGGGTCCCTCCCCAGTGTGCTGTGGGGGAGCTCTCCGCCGGTTTCGTTCCCCAGAATCCGGCTGTGTTGCGTCTCGATCTGCGTCGCAGTGGGCTGTGTGGGTATCTGCGTGTTTGTTTATGCTCTGCTGGATGCTGGTTGCTGGGACCGCAGGGTGAGGGGTAGGCCGGGTCTTGTACTGTAGCGTGGGTTCGTGAGGTTCAGCATTCAGAGGACCCGGCACCGCTTCCCGCCCTTTTGAGCTTCGGCTCCGATTCAGTTTTGAGTTGCTAGGGGGATTCCATTGCAGAGTGCGCCGGGTGCTCGGGCGGTCCACGCCGCCACCTCTCTCATCGTCAGCCTGTAAGGTTGTCTCCGGGCATTGAGCTTTGCCCAGAGGTAGGTGCGTAGCCTGTCTACAAAATCCATCGTGTGCTTGGGTGGTGCGATGCGTTGGTGCTTTGTCTTAAGCCGCGGCCGCGCCATCTTGCCTGGGCCTTGTGAGCTTTGTTTGGTTGACGGTTGTGTCACTTGTTCTGGTGCGAGTATGGGGGTAATCGTCCCCTGCGAGGACCGGGATGTCCCCCGCCGGTCCAGAGGGGGGGGCAGCAGGGCTGTAATGGGTTTCTGCCAAGAAGCGCATCCCTTGCCAGGGGATCGTCCGTCTCCCCCGGGCCTCAGGTTCTGCTCTGTTGTAGGCCCCATGGTCAGCTGAAGCGTGTCCGTGGCGTACCGATGCCGGACTTGTATCGTTGAGTTCAGGGAGTCGTTCTGTGTCTGATCTCGGTCGCCGTTTACCGCTAAAGCTGTCAGATCGGCCGGTCGTTTCATACTTTTGTCTGTTGTTACAGGAGCTCTTCAAGTGTGCGACCGGCCATCTTAGCTGTCAGGCCCCGCCCCCCTTGGCTCCTTTCCTAAGCCAAAACAGGAGGAAGGGACAGGAGGAAGGGACAGGAGGAAGGGAATAAGTAGGAACCAGAGGCAGACTGAGAGTGAGAGACTTAATTTAGATGAAGATGAAGTTGTTTTGAGCGTGAAAAGCCCATTTAAAATGAAATTCACTCTCCCTAGATATTATTATTGATTGGATTAGATGTATTAGTCCAGTCGATGCCAAAATAACAGAGTTTTGCAATATGCAATGATTACATATATATACAGTGGGACCTTGGTTTACACGCCTCAGTTAACATAATTTTCGGTTTACAAATGAAAATCCTTTGAAAATAATGCCTCGGTTTACATATTTTTTTCGCAATACAAAGCAAGTTTCCCCAGGATACATTGCACCTGGGAGGTTTATAGTACCACCCCCTGCATGCTGGAGCCTGTGGGTAGCACGTGGCGTCGAGTGTGGAGGTGTTGGAGCGGCTTTTGCATTGAGTTTTGGAGCCATTCTGGAAATTGTTTGCAGTTGTTTTGGGACTTTTTGGTGCATTTCTCATGCTGTGGAAAGCTGAGCTTTGTTGTTTGCATGCCTTTTATTGTGTGTTCTGCATTGTGGGTTGGTTTCCATGCTTGACTTTTTTCTGACCTCCAGAACGGATTAATTGGTTTTTCAATGCATTCCTATGGGACACCGCATTTCAGTTGACACATTTTTTGCAATAAGAAACGTCCCGGAGAACGCATTAAATTCGCACTGTATATATATATATATATATATATATATATATATATATATATATATATATATATATATATATATATAAATAAATAATATTATTATTTTTTAATTGTTTGAATTCTTGTGAGGGTTCTATTGCCTAATTGGCTTCCTCGTTGTAGTGCATGGTGTTAAAGAGATAGCCATAGACTTTAATGCATTGATGTGGACACATGTGCAGTCACCCTGTTGCACTGACAGGTCAAGTTCTTTTATAAAACCCGTAACTTCAGGAGGGGCACAAAAAAATGCACATGGGCCTGGTTTATTCCAGGAAATCTAATTATAGCTTTAAAAAAACAGGACGTGAAGTAAACCAATGTTCTGTGCCTCTTAATAAATGACATTTCCTGTCCAATTGAAGTAAGTTCTTAAATCTTGTAGTAAGGCAAGTATAATCTCCCCAGTATGCCACGAGGTTCACAAAAAAAAAAAAAGTTATAAACAGGGAAGAAACTGACCACCTCCTGAAGAGAGTGATGCATCTGAGGATGGTTAAAGATCAGAGTGTAAGTTAAAGACACCGTTTTGCAATACCAGGACGATACCAGCTGTTTTATGACAGTACAGGCCAAACACATTTCTTTACTGGGAAGGCTCCAGTTATATGGATGTAGCCAAGACCACTGGGTGAGTCTGGAGTTCAACCACATAAGCTCAAAGCTTACAGATGATCAATAGATCATGGTGTAGGCCTGGACATATTTTTCCACTTCTAGTAATAGAATGTTATCCGGATGACTGATGACTGCACTGGTGAAATAATGAATATTCTGGAACAATAGTGACATCATTATAATGATTTATATAACTAACAACATCAACTAACCAGTGGTATTTAAATTGGTGGTCAACAAACTAGACCTTCACATCCCAGACTATAGCATTTCTCCGATTTGATTGCCTTGAAATGAAACTTGTTTATTTCACAGGTAAAATATGGACTTGCAACATTATTCCTCATATGCAACAAATAAACCATTATTTCATGTTCTATATTGAATTAATACTTGTCTACAACAGTAGCATTTAATACTTTGCAAAATAAGTGGAATTGCATTATGGAGAATGAGGTGGGAACTACACCTGGTTGTTGGAAGTAAATACAGTACAAGAAAATGGCAAGATGGAGAGAAATTAGATTTACATTTTCAAAGCTTAATAATGCTAACTATTTATTGTGAAGGTTTAAGACAGAAAAAACAAGTTCATTTCCATTGGTGGTTTATAGCCAGTGATAAACAAACACGAGCTTTGTGATACTCTAACCCAATGGCACACAGAGAACAGACAAGTAAAACAAATGTAATCCTTCTAGTATTACTTAGTGAGAGGTTTCAGGGTCTCTTATAGAAATGGTATGAACATTCAATTTCAGACATTAAACTACAAATTAACAAACATTAAATAATACATTATACATTGATGAATAAAAGTGTTCAGAATTCCGTTACTACAGTTGTGCTCAAAAGTTAGCATACCCTTGAAGAATTGGTAAAAACATGAGTGAGCAGGCAAAACACATTTATTTTATTTCTTACTAGATTCATATTCAACTGTAGGTTATAACAGAATGGCACAATCATAAAACAAAACATGGCAACAAAGAAAAATTTGAAATGACCCTTGTTCAAAAGTCTGCATACCCTTAGTTCCTAATACTGTGTATTGCCCCATTTAGCATCAATTACAGTGTGCAGTCTTTTGTAATAGTTGTCTATGAGGCCCCTTATTCTTGCAAGTGGTATAGCTGTCCAATTGTCTAGTTAAAATGCCTCTAGGCCATGCAAAGTCTTTGGTCGTCTTGCATGAACCGCATATTTGAGATCTTCCCAGAGTGGCTCGATGATATTAAGGACTGTGATAAAAAAGACTGATGGCCACTCCAGAACCCTCACGATTTTCTACGGTAACCACTGGAGGGTCAACTTGGCCTTGTGCTTAGGGTCATTGTCATGCTGGAAAGTCCAACAGGGTCCCATGCGCAACCTTTATGCAGAAGAATGCTAATTGTCTGATTACATGCTGCATTCATCTTGCCATCAATTTTCACAAGATTCCCCATGACTTTAGAGCTCAAACACTCCACAACATCAGTGAGCCACCACCATGCTTCACAGTGGGGATGGTATTTTTTCACTATAGGTCTTGTTGACCCCTCTCCAAACACCGTGCTTATGGTTGTGACCATAAAGCTCTGTTTTGGTCCCATCACTCCAAATTACAGCATGCCAGAAGCTGTGAGGCATGTCAAGGTGTTGTCAGGCATATTGTAACAATACTTTTTTGTGGCATTGGTGCAGTAGAGGCTTCATTCTGGCAACTCGACCATGCAACTCATTTTTGTTCAAGTATCGTCCTATTATGCTCCTTGCAACAACCATACCATCTTTTTCCAGAGCAGGTTGTATTTCTCCTGAGGTTACCAGTGGGGGTTTTCTTTGTATCCCAAAAGATTCTTCTGGCAGTTGTGGCTGAAATCTTTCTTTGTCTACCTGACCTTGGCTTGGTGTAAAGAGTTCTACAAACATTTCACTTCTTAATAAGTAATTGAACAGTATTGACTAGCATTTTTAAAGCTTTGTATATCTTTTTATATCCTTTTCCATCTTCATAAAGTTCCATTACCTTGTTACACAGGCATTTTGACAGTTCCTTTCTGCTCCCCATGGCTCAGTATCTAACCTACTCAGTGCCTCCACGTAAGAGCCAACAAACTCATTGACTATTTATACACAGACATTAATTGCAATTTAGAAAGCCACAGGTGTGGGAAATTAACATTAAATTGCCATTTTAACCTGTGTGTGTCACCATGTGTGTCTGTAACAAGGCCAAACATTCAACGATAAGTAAACTTTCGATCAGGGCCATTTGGGTATTTTCTGTTATCATTATGATTTAAAAGGGAGCCAAACAACTATGTGAGTCATATTTTCAAAATCAATGTCAAAATTTCACAATTTCTGCCAGGTTATGCAAACATTTTAGCACAACTGTATGTAAATGCCAATCTATAAATCAGCATTAAAGCTATATCCTCTTAGGGAACATATGAAGGACAGTCATGCAATAGAATTATTGCTACATCCTTTCAAAAGTTATTAAATTGCTAGAGGCTAGACAAGAGTCAGAAGACTATATTATACTAGAATTTCATTAATTAATGGATATAACAGATGAAATGTGTACAGAAGGGAATGAGAGAGCAGAGGCTACTCTTAAAATCCATATGGTTGGAGTGGAAAATAAATGAACCAGGGTTTATTAAAAACAGGGCATTTGAAAAAAGTATTATCCCATATGGAAAAATGAGCAACAGGGATATATGTCAGAGTCATGAGCACCCACAAAGGAAGTCATATAAAACTTCATGGAATCGATATTTTACCTTCCATGAAAAATAGTTTTAATTTCATAGTGCATGAATGTTAAAGGGATTTTTGAAAAAAGTTGAAAATGGGCCCGGTGGGACATGCAGTTAATCCCGTGAAGTACGTTAACAAGCTGAATTGCTGTGGGGATTGGAAAATATCTTTAAAGCCATCATACTTGGTAAATATTCCAAAAGGTGGGAAGAGAAGAAGATATGAAATCATTCAAAAATATAAAAGTTCAACTCACAGAGCTACCACCTACAAAGCACTGGACAAAAAACTATAGAGCAAATTTGATATCAAGTCAAATATAACTACCAAAGAAACTGCACATTATTTAAAACGATAGATATACTAACTTCCCTAAGATTTAGGCATTAGCCAAAAGATTGTAATGAGTTTAACCGTAATACTGCAATAAAGTCTTCCTGCAATAAGTCTGACTCTGTTGGATTGATATGGGATAAGGTTGGATCCTGTGATAGCAGGTTCCTGTCCTGAAGGATGCGAAGAGAGAATAAATTAGATACTTGATAGAGGTGAGCAAAATTTGGGACTACACTATATAGTACTGGACTTTCTGCATTTGGTATAATGAGTGTATTTGGTAGTCTGAACAATGGGTGGAGCTGTAGCAAGCTACACAATTTTCTATGATTAGCAATGAGTCTTACTTTATTATACAGGCTTACTAAATAAAGTGAAAATTGGCATGAAACCAAAGTGAACACAAAGTTAAATTCAAATTTAAGGCCAAAATAACTGAACTGGAAACACTCTCCGCTTATCAGTTCAGCTACATTGATCCAAAATTTGAAATTCACGTTGATTTCACTTTGATTTCCTAAAATTCTCATTTTAGTGAATAACACAGATTATTTGCTGTGTTCATCCAATATGTCTGTATAGCAGTAAACTTTATTGTAGCTCTCCTTTTTAGTAGTATAACAACTTTTACGGTTCCTTGGTAATTTTACATAATTTAAATATTCATGTTAATTTTGCATATATTTTTTATAAATACATGCTAACCTTTTTACGTTCAATACCGGCTCTGTATCTCATATACAGTTGTAATCAAACTTATTGAAAATCAGGCTTATTGTCAAAATATATAGACTTTCAGCTGTTTGCAATGAACAAAACAAACATAATACATTGAAATCGCTCAACACAATGAATGCTTCAAGTGATTCCCCCAAATTCAACTGAAAATGCAACTTATAATGATTTCACCAGTTTAAAATTATTCAACCCACTGAATAGAATCTCTCACAACAGTGCAAAATATGTAAAACAAATGTTGTCTCAAGAACACCTAATGCAACTAATCAAGGGCTTCATTAGTTGCACCAAGTGTGTTTGAGCTGGAACACTTGAAATACCTGAGCTGTCTAGGGGTTTGTTGAGTGTCACGTTTGACTGCATGTTAGAAATATAGCCAAGTCAAAAGAATTGTCCACAGAGTTAAGAGAAGAGATAATGGCCTTTTACAAACAAGGAACAGGATACAAAAAAGATAGAGAAAGCACTGAACATTTTACTTAAGACACCATTGGAAGCATACATAGCAAGTTCAAAGTTGAAGGAACAGTGGTTACACTACCTGGACGGGGCAGAAAAAGGAAGCTATCAATGGCTGCAAACAGATTTCTGAAAAGGCAGTTTGTGAAACCCCCTGAGTGACTATAAAAGACCTGCAGCAAAAATTGGTGACAACAGGCATTGAGAATTCAGTGAGCACAGTATGGGGGTTGGGTCCGGGGAGTGGAGGCCGCTGGGAGTATGGGGGGTTTGCTTCTCCCTCTCGGGTGGGTGCCGCTCTTGCGCGTCCATCTGGTCCTGGTGGTGCGCGTGCCTTCGGCGTTCCCCGTGGGTGGGTCCCGCGGGCGGGCTGGCCATGTGGGGGCTTCCGGTGTGCACTCCGTGCCATTTTGTCAGGGTTGTCTTTGTTCTTTGTTTTTGTGTTTGCTTGGACACATATGATTCACGGGCCGTGTGGGCAGTTGTTGTCGACAGATTATTGTTTTCTAAGGGTTTGACGCGTGCAGATGGTTGTTGCTTCTCAGTGTTCTATGTGTGCGGGACAGCGATGTCTGTGCCATGACTTTATGCAAAAAGAAAAACAAAATAAAATAAATAACTAAAATTGCGGATGAAAGAATTAGATTTTCAGAAATATATGCTCATTTCCACTGACCCTCAACAGACTGCTGGCAAAACATATTTGACCTGTAGAATACAAACAGTTATTAATTAAAACTAGCCAAAAGACGTCTTCAGATGACTTCAAAGTCATATTACAAATCAACATCAGAACTAGATGAATATGTTTTAACTAATACACAATAAATGCTTTCTGAAGCCTTAAAAAAAAACCAAAAAAAAAAACACAGAAGTTTTCCATGCCAGAACTCCGAGGTGTACACCACTACTGACCCAAAAGCACAAGAAAAGTCAGTAACAATATGGTCAAAATCATATAAATAAGCTACAGAAGTTTTGGGATTCTGTTCTGTAGAGCGATGAAATAAAACTGGAGCTTTTTTGGTCCAATGGATCAGCAGTATGTCTGGAGGAAGAAGAATGAAGCATATGCTGAATAGAACACTCTGCCTACAGTTAAGCATGGGGGTGGCTCGGTGATGCTCTGGGGCTGCTTTGCATCCTCTTGCACCAGTAACCTCCAGCATGTGGAAGGCAAGATTGATTAATTGAAGAACCCCATAAAAAATCTCTGGTGGGATTTGAAGAAGGCGGTTGCAGCACACAAACTCAAGAATATTACTGAACTGGAGGCGATTGCTCATGAGTAATGGGATAAGATTACTCAGGAATGCTGCCAGAAGCAGGTGTCTGGCTATACATCTCATTTGCAGCAGGTCATAACAGCAAAAAGGTGCTCTGCTAAGTACTACAGATGTTTGCCATGAAGTGGTTGAAATTTGTAGATTGGAGAAGTCATAATAAGTAGCATTTTCAGTTTAATTTGGGGAAACCACTTGAAGCGTCCATTGTGTTGAGTTATTTCAAATGCTTTGTTTGATTTGCTCATTGCAAACAGCTGAAAGTCTATACATTTTGACAATACACCTGATTTTCAATAGTGGTTGAATCATTTTATTACAACTGTGTATGCATGATTAACTTTAGTTATAATTATTCTGTAATCTCCTTTATCTTTTGCATTTAGATTCTTAACAACTCAGTTATGCCTAACATTCCTTTTATGATTTCTTGATAGACTTGGGAACTTCAGAAATTTTCATTCCAGTCGTTCGAAAAAAATAAAATTGTTTTGTTAGAACCAAAATGTGTCCATTCTTTCATTCGTTTTTGTACGAAATTCATTAGTTTTTTCCGTTTTGGATAAACCCATTCGTTCATTCGGCACGGTTTAATTGAACCAAATTAATTTAACATAAAAATCAGTTCCCTAAATACCGAATAGCCTGAAATGAACAAAGTAAAACCATTTGTTTCAAGTTTCGTATATTGATCACAACATGGCATTGAAAAATTTTCTATTCCCCTGATTTTATGCATAAAACTCCCAAAATAACTCCCGAACCACCAAATGCCCAAACACTATAAATTGCATGAAAATGTATTGGCACTATTATTAAACTCCCGAACACTCACTATAGGCATTTGTATGCCGAATTTCATTGCAAATGCATTGCTTTTTGCTTAGTCTCTTGAATCATCATGCTTTACTGACAGGTGGGAACAGGCAACACAGTATCATTTTAGAAGGGAGTGGGAAAGTAGCCAATTAAATAGGCCTACACATACTGCCAGACAAAGCTTAAGAAAATCAAGTCAAGGCAATCCTTCAGTGCAAAATCTATCCAGATATTCTATAGGCCAGCCTTTCAGAGCTCAGCCTGCCCATCACTCTTTCAGCCATCTTAGGCACTGACACCTATAGCCTGAAACTGACAGAAGTTGCCATGCCTTCCTCCAGCTCCTCAAGTGATCAAGCAATGGATATAGTGGAGGGGAGCATTGGCCACTCTGGCCAGGAGCAAGGAGAAGCAAGTGGGAGAAGCAAGGGAAAGCAGAGGCAGCCCAGGATCTTAAAGGCTGCACATTCTGGGAGGAATGAAAAAAAAGTACGCAGAGAACTTTGGTGCAGAGGAGAATGCAGTACTGGTCACCAAGTTGTGCAATTACTACCAATGTATTTTTGGGGGAGCAGCCAAAAAAACTTCTTGTTCAAAGAAGAATCGTCTGTGGAGGAAGATTGTGTCCGAGGTGAACGCTGTTGGTGGGAACAACCGCAATAAGGATGTGGTGAAGAAACGGTAAGTGCACTTATATTCCTAAAAATTCATTTTCTTTATTCCATTTTCTTTAAAACATATTTTTTTTCCTCCATGTGCTTTTGCTACCTATTCCCACCATTGGCTGCTATGCTTTTAAAGTCTTTTTAAAAGTGAAGGTCGGGTCACTTGAGCACATAGAGGGAAAAAAAAACACCATGCACAGCTCAGCTTTAAAGAAACACTATAGGGACAGGAATATTAACATGTATTCCTGTCACTATAACTGAAAACACAGTTTAGCCTCCCTGTCAGCAATGTAACTGTAATTACTCATCCTTAGAACAGCGCTGCGTGGGTCTATCACAGCTGGCTCTGCACACACTCTGCCTCCTTTGCTGTGATCTTCATAATTTACTATATCAGCCAATCCAATGCTTTCCCATAGGAAAGCATTGAGAGGCTATCATGTTGCAAAACGCAGCTGTTCTATCAGAAATCTTTATCTACCAGATTTCTATACCTACGTTACTTCCTGTGCCCCCACGTCACCGGAAGTGACGCAAGATCAGCTGCGCGCATGCCCGCTAACAGGCCTTGGGGTATAGAATTCTGAAAGAATTCTAGTGGAGGCGCCACGCACATGTGCGCTGCCTCTGACACTCGATCAGCTGGTCCTTTAATCTGAAGGGTGTACTGCACATGCGCGCAAAACATCCATCAGCTATAGCAATCTGATATACAAATCTGACGGATGTACTGTGCATGCTTTCACTGTGTAGTAACATAAACAGTGTAGGCTAATGTGGTGTAAAATAAGGGAGATGCAGGATTAATGGGGGTGACAACCCAGAAGTCCCTTTAGTGGCAGTCTGGTAGACAGCCACTAGAAGTGGAGTTAACACATAAAGGTAATTAATGCAGTTGCAATAGTTACCTTTACAGGGTTAAGGGACCTGGAACACTAAACCCAGACCACTTCAATGAGCTGAAGTGGTCTGAGTGCCTATAGTGTCCCTTTAAACATGTCAGTAAACATATATATTGAAACATATTAACGTTATTAATCAATTACACGTCATTACAGTTACTACGACATCAGGCGGATGGCGAAGAGGAAGATAAACAAGGCAGCAGCCGCCTCTAGGAAGACAGACTGTTTTCCTGGAGGTGGTTCACAACAAGAATCGGACCTGCTGCCCTATGAAGAGGAGCTCCTGCAGTTCCTGGGAAGAGACAGCCTTGTTGGGATTGAGAGGACCACTGGCGCTGAAACATCTGAATGTACGTTAACTTCATATTTGTTAGTCAAAATGTAAATATATTAGTTTTCATGTTTTAACCCTCCAATTTGTGTTTTCTATACCATCAGTGCAAGCCCCTCAATCCCAGGAAGAGACATAAAGAACTGCAGGAGATACGGTCTTGTAGTATTTGCATTGCATTGTTAGATAGATATATATATGTGTGTATGTAAACATACACACATGTATGTGATTGTACTGTATATGACGTTAATCACATACATGTATTTCAGACCATCCACAAATTGTCGAGCATTCACCTCATCTGACTGAGGTTTCCCTCCAACAGCTGGCCACTGGTGTCCAAGAACAGAGATCCACTGCTGAGGTAAGTAATATATGCTTTCTGTCATCTAACTGTACACATATTCTTTGCAGGCATACTAGTTTATGTAACAGGCAGGGCCTGGTCGACTGCTAGGCAAACTAGGCATCTGCCTAGGGTGTACTGGCCAAGGGGATTAATGTCCGGGTGACCAGCAGGGGTGGGGAGGGAGCGTGCATTGCTCCTCTCCTTCTGTTCACTTTATGTACTGTGGCTGAGTGGACGACGGGTGTATGATCTTCTGTACCCTCTACTTGGAGTGCAACAATCAGCTTCCTTTCAACAGAAGAAACAGGAGATTCTCTACCATGTGAAGCTTTGTCACGATACATGTAGTGAGATTAGAAGGAAAGGTAGGTGGGCACAAAGAGATGCATTGAGGGGTTACAAAGAGACAGAGAAAGTGCTGGCGACGGCAAAGACGCATAAATATACTTAGACATAATAAACGAATAGCATGACTGCAGTTTTAATAATATTGTTGTACAGATAATAGTTAGCATTGCAACATATGACACATGCTAACAATGTTCTTTCTCTGTTCTCCCCTATAGGTTCTGATCGTGCTCTCCAACTGCCAGAGGAGGGTACCATTACCCTTACAGCAGTGGTTCCTGGTTCAGTTACATCAGTGGCCGAAGAAATGCCATTACCACAACCTCCTCCACAGTTGGCTGCACTATATGAGATGATCCAGGGTTGCTAAGCTCAACTCAAGATGTCCATGCAGCAGGATAGGGAGAATCAGCAAAAACGCTTTGAGAATGTAATAACTGATGGTACACTCTATGTACACTCTATGTCAAAAACATTTTGAGGGCGTTAGGCAATTTACAATAGCAATTGTTTCCTTTGAGCAAAATATGCAGCGCTTTATGGAAATTAGGGAGGAAGAGTGCATTCTAATGCACGCCCAAGCTGCCCATAATTTGGGCATAACCATTGCTGATGTAGATAACCTAATTCATGAACGACGTGCACAGGATCTTCACAGAAGGGATGATGATGATGAATACATATCTGTGGGTAGAATGTACTCAGATGTTTGTTCCTCATTATCATCCACAGTGTTAACACAACTGACACTGTTCATCATAGGTTGTTGCATATTCTTAATTTTCTTCTGGTTTTCCCTATCCTTCCCCCAAAAATACATTGGTTTATTCTCCTCTGCACTATATCCTCCCAGGACTGCTCCTAACAACCTGGGCTGCCCCTGCTTCCATGGATAATTGTAGAGAGATAGAGATGATAATAGTAGAGATAGAGATAGACACACATCTAGAAAGAAAATAAATTTTAATGGAAAACTGGTATGTGTGTATATATGTATATGTATGTGTATATATATATATATATATATATATATATATATATATATAGATATATATTTATATATATAGATATATATATGTGTGTGTGTGTGTAGAAGGCATATGCCTGAAACTGTGGGAGGAGTTATTTGCCCTATTTAAACCCCCAGTAACCCCAGCTTACCTGTCGTCGCCATTTCGGAAGTTCTTCTGCTTCTGGTTTACAAAGACCCTGACGTCATTTCCGCCGGCCGGCCGTCTGTACGAACACAGCTATACAATTTACTGTCGTGCAAATTCGTGAGTATGTAAAAATTAACGCAGCCCGTTGCACAAACACTGCCTTTTTGCAGCATACATTCTACAAACTATAAGTAGTTTGGTTATTAGAACACCTTGTATTTCGTACGTTGTCACATACAATTCGTATCAATTAACTTGTATTTTATATTCATTTAAATAAATGCCTGTTTTAAGCTGCTTCATTCGTCTATGTGTTCTACAGACACTTTATTCGTATGGGTGAAAGCATTCGAAAGGCATTAGTGTATTAATTTGTGCTGTTTTTACCTAAGCTATTTCACATAATTGTCAAGTTCAATGCTGTTCACGCCAAATTTTACAAACACCAATTCGTTTGAAGGTTTCCCGTTTGTGTATTTTTCTTTCACAGGAATTTAAATTTGTTTGCTTTCTATATAACACTATGACAATTTCACTAGGTTTCATGCATTACTGTTCAACTATTTATGTGAATTCTTATCTATACTCTAGTTATGCTGTATGTCAGATATGTCTGTATGTCATCCGGAAGGTTCACTAATTACTTAACAATTTAGCAGTTCAAAATTTCTCAGTGTCAAACTCATTAATAATCGTTAATACCATTTCAAATAGGGTATTAAATTAATTTCTCAATGCACGTTTCAATAATTTTAAAGTTATATTTTCTCTCTCTATGTCTCCCTCCCCTTGTTTCCCCCCCCCCTTTTTTCTCTTCTGTCTCCTTTTCCTCATTCCCGCCTAATCCTTCAGGCTCTCAGCAATCGCTTCCTGGGGGAGACTCTCATTTGAACTTGTTGTAGCTCAGGAATTTCCTTTGAGAAATAATGGTTAGCACATTTTATGATTTATTTCCCTCGTCATCTAAATAAAAATGTATATTTGTCTTGTTCTGTTAGTTTTTTAGCTTTATATAAGCATACAAAACATTTACAAATTCCAAGGTTATAAAAAAACAAAAAAGTATAGGAACTTCTCCAAACCATTGTTAGGTGTGAAGTAACCTCCTGAAAGTTCTCGCAAACTAGGTAAAAATTTTCATAGGCCTCTTCGCCTTAGTTGAGTGGTCCCGCAAGGCCAACTCCCATCCTCACGCTCGGAGGTACAAGGCAACGGCACCAACCGCATAGCTAGAGCCTTGCATTATGTTATAATCAGGGCCTCACCTGTCACGGCCAATGTATCTTAAATCTGGTAAACATAACTGAGAGACCAACATAACTGAGTGACATCAAGAAAGCCCCACATGCCAAATCATAGGTAGAGTCTCTCAAGCCACTTGACATTTAGTTAGGGCCTCATCTGTCACCAAACTAGTTATAGCAATATAATTTTGCTATTTGGCACTAGTAGTAGGCAGCGGATTTACTTCATACCAATCAACTTACACTTCAATAATCAATTTGTTTCCTTTAAACTCATAGTATGTCTAACACCCTGCTACACAAAAACGACCTCTCGCTTACCAGCACCCCATTCAGTTCTAATTCTATTACAAGACAGACCATAGTAACCAACCCAGCTTTCCAGCTACAGCTACAAATCATGGATAATACCCGAAATTATAGCAGAACTTAAAAGAGGGAATATTCCCTTTCCAACTACAGCTTAAATAGCTTAAAAGAACTACATAGTATGGTCTCATCTCTGGTGGCTTCAATAGCTACTATTAATAACAGGTTGGACAATCTGGAAACCACTAACCGTACTTCTAATGCCCCCAAAATATATATAAAATGTGAAATTTTAGAGGATAAAGGCGTTAATTTGGCCTTTCTACTCATTGAGACACAAGACATAGTCAAAACAGGTCTTACACCTTTGTCGATCGGTCTGTGGTAATGAAGGCTAGAAATTCTAGACTTAACAAGAAACTAAATATTCCAGAATTCATTTAGATTTTGGCTTATTTAGGGATGTGATTTGCTCCTCAGATCCTCACAGTAGAGAGGAACTAGATTTGTATATGCACAAACTAGTGGACCTTAGAGATATGGTTAGAGATATGGCGGCTCCCCTTTTACGATCTATAACTACACTTTTACACTTTTTACGATATCAAGTCCTTTCAGCTAAATCTACTGCTACATTAGTCCAACTTAATGTCCATACTGACTAGGGGCCAACTAGAGACAGAATGATTATGCAGGATTTAAAGAGCACTATAGGGTCAGAAACACAAACATGTATTCCTGACCCTATAGGGTTAAAACCACCATCTAGCCACCCTGGTCCCCTCATCCCTCCCTAAATATAGTAAAATCTTACTTGTATTCAAGTCTACAGCTGCTTACCTTGTCCCTGTTTCCTTTAAACCTGCCCACTGCCTGCTGACATCAGCAGAAGTGGTAGCCTGATCCAATCACAATGCTTCCCCATAGGATTGACTGAGACTGACAAAGAGGCAGATCAGGGGCAGAGCCAGCACAATTCAAACACAGCCCTGTCCAATCAGCATCTCCTCATAGAGATGAATTGAATATCAATTAATCTCTATGAGTAAAGTTTAGTGTCTGCATGCAGAGGGAGGAGACACTGAATGTTTTGATGCATTTTAGACAGCCATTACGCAGGAAGGATCTCTAACAGACATCTTAGGAGTGGCCAGTGAAGTTATCACTAGGCTGTAATGTAAACACTGCATTTTCTCTGAAAAGACAGTGTTTACAGCAAAAAGCCTGAAGGTACGTATTCAATAAGCTGTAGTTGTTCTGGTGACTATCGTGACTTTTAAAAACACTAGTTTGTGCAAAATGTTCCTCGGCCACGCAAATTTCTGTCCCAATGCCGATGCAATACCTTCTACTAGTGATGCCAGTACTGAGTACAGACCTAACACCGCTCCAAAAGAGTTAAAAGTCAAATTGAGTAGACCAATTGTTTTTCTGGGAAAACGCAGATATGTAATAATTTTAACAGGAGGTTGTGGACAGCGCCTACAGATTCCGTCATGTATGTTTACTGTATTTTAGAGCGTATGCCAAGACAATGTGTCCTAACAGATTATTTCCTGCTTTTATAGCTTTAGATCTGTTTGTACTTTTTATATATCCCCGTGCAGTTATAGAAACAGAATGTCAGACCTCTGTCATGCAAGTCTGATCCATGCTTTCGATACATGCTTCAATCACATACATGCTAAGAGACCACTACATAATTTGATTTAGCAGTACAAAGTTGATATTATGTTTTTTTTGGAAATTTTAACTATGTGTATTTGCTTGCCATCATTTGGAAACAAATTGTATACATTTGTATTTCACCCACATGCATACAGCTCATTTGGGAAAACAAACTCTTTTCACTCAGCTTTGGGAAAATAGCGGTTTAGGGGATATTCTACCTGATATATTACACGTTTATATGGTTTAAATATCACACAATATTAATCACATCATAAACAATACACTTCAATATCTTCGGAAGACATTTCTTTACAATATGCAAATAGACAATGCTTTTAAAGCTATAATCGATATTGGTAAAGGAGCCTGGATGAGCAAAATGAACATCAGATGCCTTTAAACTTCTCCCAATACATCTATCACTCTGGTGGTTGCATGGTGTTAAATTTGAAGACCAATACTACTTACTACAAGTCTGATTTTTGGTTCCAATAGTAGCCCAGAACTTTTTAAATTTTCGCTGAAACCTTAACATGGCAGTAACACATGCCGGCAAAAATAATAATAGATCTTAAAGCAAGATAAAAGATACATAATAACTCAAAATTCACAGGTGTCCAGTGGTGATACACTACCTTGACAATTTCCTCTTAAATTGAACCTACTCCACATCAACCAGTCTACTAGACACTCTTTATCAAGGAATTAGGAATTCCGGTAGCTCCAGACAAAACATAAAGTCCCAATATGGAAATAACTTTCCTGGGTATTACACTAAATTCTGAATCCATGCAAGCTTACCTGCTTTAGGGAAAATAGAACAGAATTCTGACATACATCAATTCCTGCAGCACGTGTGGGTCCGGCATTAGAAAGGAATTACAATCACTGTTAGGTTATCTCAACTTTGCTATAAGGATCATTCCTCATGGCAGGGCAGAAATGGCTTGCACTGCTACACGGACTGCCATATGACAACTCTAGATTTATTTAGACGATCCAGCTAGGGCTGACTTAAAATGTGGCATCTCTTTCTGTCCTCATGGAATGGTAGTTCGTTATATATCCCACCCATAATGGATGACTCCCCAGTAATATGGACTGACTCAGCAGAAGCCATAGGTTATGCGGCTATATACTGTAACGATTGGGTAGAAGCTACATGGCCACCAGAAACTGCCATTCTAGATAGCTTTAATCAAACTTCAGCACTGTTAAAAGTATTTATAATAATAATAACAGCACATATGGGATAAAGAGTGGTAATGGAAAGCAGTTAGAGGTTTTCTGTTAACGTGGTAGCTCGCAATATCATTATAAAGGCCGGTCAAAAAAATCTGTCAATATCATGAATTTTAATACAAAAGATGACTGAGTTAGCAGCACAGCTCTCATTACACTGCATCCATGTACCGGGTGTTACGAATAACACAGCTGTTGCTCTGTCATGTTCTAGTTTACAGACATTTTCAGACACCAACCAACAGCGAATATATTTAGCCCAGAGTTCCTCTGCAGTTTAAAGATCTAACCATGCCTTAAGTTTTATTAAGTCAGAGTTTTATCACTTACGCAGGCAGATTAGTCTCCCAACACTAAGGAAGTTAGAACTTATGGTATGTGGCGAAATTAACCTCACCACTTGTGCCTGGAGAGGACTGCTTGCCAGCCTCTTGCCATGTGATTATGGTCCCTGGGAGGTTTGGCCCTTTAAATACAAGATTTGGGCACAATGGATTTTCGTTGTGCTGCTGCTGGCCCTTTAAGAACCATCTGGGGACATACTGTGACTTTTGGGAACAATGCCCCTTTAAGACTATGGCCCCTGGAAGATATTGCCTGTTAAAGACTATTTTAGCAGATTGGATTTTAAATGGACTTGCTTCCCCTTTAAATTGTATTGGATCAGTTCTGCAGCTTTAAATTGACACTTCGGATGCAGCTGAAGTAGTCGAAGTGGCCGCCATTCGACAAACGAACACCTGTCGGCGGCCATCTTTGTTCATTTGAACGAGGTCAGCGGTGTGTGTAGCCAAATTCATGGAACTGAAATCGGCTACACATTTTAACGAACACCCATTCGGCAGTTTGAACTCACTGCTATACTAAGCTAAATGCACGAACGGCCCGTTCGTGCATTCGAATGGGACTTAGTCATTTTTCTGTGTAAAATAGAACGACCGCACAGCCCAAATCTATGGAACTGTTTTGGGCAGGAAAATTTGCTTGCGGTCGGTCATACACTCTGGGGATTGCTATAATCACTATACTCCCCAGGGTATGATCACTAAGCTCTCCTAAGAGCTTGTTACTGTTTCTACTCTCTGGGGAAAGAAAGGTTCCCCCACTGGAAGCTGGACCCTGGCCTTGGGTCCAGGGTGGGTGGAGATGGCGAGACCCCGGCGCAGCTGCATCGCTGGAAGTGGGGTCTGCAATGCTGATGGTGTCGGTGGGAGTGCTTGGAGTCCTCAGCGAGCACTATGCGCATCGATTGGCGGAGGTACTCAGTAGGAGTGCCAGTGGTCCGTCACACGGTATATTTAAGAAATTTGTGTATGATTTTAATATAATAAATGTGTTTCAATTGAAAATGGTTGATTTCACAACTTTTTGCCACATCTCTTTGAAACCAGCCTATAATACAATTAAACTATACTTAACAGGAATGTAATATTACATGTTGACACTATTATATAAAATAAATGAATAAATATTACTGGAGCACTAAAGAATCACTAAAGTTAATAGGGGTAAAATATAGTTTCTATAAAGTACAAGTGTACGTAATTTATCAGAACAGCTTCCACACTTCAAAAGTGTTCCCGTCACCAAATGCAAGATATAAATGCCCACTTCAGATATAATGTAGAGAAGTGGAGCGATATAGAGTAGATAAACCCCTTTCACCATATATCAAAACATGGAAAAATACAAAGAAAAATATACTTATATTTTTGCTGGATCAAGCTCAATATCATATGTAACGTAGGAAAAAAAGAAATCAAAGAGATCATAGTACAGATCTGCATGAACAATTATGTACTCTTATATATGTACACTAAATCAGCTGGATATAAAAGTTACAATTTATTTGTATACAATGTAAAAAATCAAAATATTAAAAACACAGCTGAAAACAGCTATAAACAATAGTGTAAAAAGTGCAAACAACTTGCTGCTTACTAGAAACATTGGTGAGTAAAACGGTATGTGTCCCCGTTACTCACAACTATTTTATCCCGCACTGGGAGATGTCCCCATGGTAGAGAGAGTTCAGTGAGGCTCTTTTTAGCAGGTTCCGGGTCGGCAGATGAAAGTTCAGGTAGTAACTGCTCCGTGATCCCGGTTCGCATTCAGACTCCGCCTCCTCCTCTTGCGTAATCACGCGTCTGTCTACGCGTTTCGCCGTTCTCAGACGGCTTCGTCAGGACGTGATGTGCTGAAGTCCGTTCTCACTTGTACGGATTTTTATATGACCAGTCTCAAATATAATTGGTTCGGTCTTTCAGTCCAAATTAACATATGTACGGTGTCCCAGAGAAACCAACCGGATCAGCAAGCATATCATATTTTAAATTAAAAGCTGCTTCACCTTCGTTTTTCAAGGGGATTTAACTCCTTATGCACAAGTTCTTTGTGCGTTATACATAAAATAAATGTACATGTAATCAAATTAAAACAAATATTTATGCACAATTAATCAAATTGATAAAATACATTTACGATTACAATTCCAGCATATTTTTCATATATTCACTTTATATGTACTTTCTATTGCATGATATTTCCTTGCACTTTTTACACTATTGTTTATAGCTGTTTTCAGCTGTGTTTTTAATATTTTGATTTTATACATTGTATAAATTGTAACTTTTATATCCAGCTGATTTAGTGTACATATATAAGAGTACATAATTGTTCATGCAGATCTGTACTATGATCTCTTTGATTTCTTTTTTTCCTACATGTTACATATGATATTGAGCTTGATCCAGCAAAAATATAAGTATATTTTTCTTTGTATTTTTCCATGTTTTGATATATGGTGAAAGGGGTTTATCTACTCTATATCGCTCCACTTCTCTACATTATATCTGACATGTTGACGCTATACCTTAACAAACTCCCATTTTATCTTCTTATCCGATAAAGGTGTGCTGAGAGGTATTCAGAGACCAAAACTCCACAAACCAACCAAAAGACTCCCCATTTCAATTGAAACACATTTATTATATAGCTTGGTTGCTACTTCTAAGTGCTGCTTCTAAGTGTGTGATTGGAGATATTCTTGAGAGTTTTATGGAATCTCCAACTGTCTAAGATTTTTCCAAGAGTTTTCTTTTTTACTGTTACAGGTAAGATTCATCTATAGGAAAAGGTTACTGATTGCACAAGGTTTGCTTTCCTGTTGGTAATTGGTAAGGCATTTGATTTGATTAGCTATGTGTTTGCTATTGATTGATTGTTGGTTAATTAGCTATTGTTTGAAAATTAGCATAGGCCTACCCAGGTGTTAAACATTCCTAGTGGGTGATGATTTTAGGAGTTATATAAGGGTTGTGGTCATTAGCTTGGCTAATATAGCTTGGTTGCTACTTCTAAGTGCTGCTTCTAAGTGTGTGATTGGAGAGATTCTGAAGAGAAACTGGAGGTAATCTGAAGCATGCAAGAGGATAAAAAAATTAATATTTGTATTAATAAATTCACCTCATTAAAATGGCAGACTTAGTTCAGTGTAATAGTTGTTATGCATTTGTTTCACGATCCACTTTTTGGAGATTTGGATGCGGTCTAATCTGTAGACAGTTCTCTA
The DNA here is from genome assembly GCF_036172605.1 of Pelobates fuscus. NCBI lineage: Eukaryota > Metazoa > Chordata > Amphibia > Anura > Pelobatidae > Pelobates > Pelobates fuscus. The sequence continues at coordinate 60,517,398 of NC_086319.1, forward strand.
TATTGCGGCAGGAGATAGCATTTTTTAAATCTGAGATTTGTAAATTATCTGGTAAACAAACTCAGGATGGAACTGCTGCAAAGCCACTGCCGCAGAGACGTATTAGGAATGGCAGATGGATTACTGTAGCAGTGGCGGATCCAGAGCCTGATCTCAGGAGGGGCACTTGTAGATTATTCAATTAAATAATCCAGACACAATAACCATTACAGCTCAGTGTAGTGGGTATGGTGTGAATAGTGCCGGGACCCCCTCCCAGAGGTCTGCTGGGAAATAGGGCTGTAGTAGGGCATAGAAGCAGTGGTGTGTGTGTGAGTGGTGCAATGTGTAAGGGGTGCAGTGTGTGTGTGAGGGGGACAGTGTGTGAGCAGTGTGTGTATGTGTGTGTGTGTGTGTGTGTGTGTGTGTGAAGGTTGCAATGTGTGAGAGAGGGCAGCAGTGTATGTCAGGGGTGCAGTGTGTGTGTGTATGGATTGCAGTGTATGTGTGAGTGTAGGGCAATGTGTGTATGGGAGGCAGTGTATGTGTGGGGGCAATGTGTGTATGGGGCAGTGTGTGTGTATGGGGGCAGTGTGTGTATGGGGCGTGTGTGTGTGTATGGAGGCAATGTGTGTATGGGCGCAGTGTGTTTGTGTATGGGGCAGTGTATGTATGTGTATGGGGGACAGTGTGTTTGCATGGGGGACCGTGTGTGTATGGGGGCAATGTGTGTATGGGGGCAGTATGTGTGTGTGCACTACCCTTCTTACCACACACACACACACACACACACACATTGCCCCCCCACACAAACACACATACACTGCCCCCGTACATACATATTAATATTTAAAAAAAAAAAAACACATATTACAAAAAACATATGTACATTATGTCCCCCCTCCCTTCTTACCTTTACTGAGGGAGGAGGGGTGACATTTCTCGATCCCTGGTGGTCCGTGGGGAATCCCTGGTGGTCCCAGTGGTGAGAGTGAACTCTAGCCCGTAGCTCCAGGGCTAGAGTTCACTCTTGCGAGATCCAGGGCGTTGCTGTGGTAACCGCGGCAACGCTCCATGCTCGCGAGAGAAGGACCCGGAGGAGCTACAGGCTGAGTTGCCAGCACGGTGCCTGCGGACTGGGGGGGAGATCTCTGTGAAGGCAGATAGAAATGGGATTATTTCAAAGTTGCACTGCTGAAGGCAACTGAAAATTGCCTTAGGCTTGTCAATAAAAGCAAAAAAGTCAAGAAACCACTGTGGTACTCCGCAGATGTGGCCAAAATAGTGAAAAAAAAAAAGTTAGCATTTAGTAATTATAAAATAACCAAGAGTGAGAAAGACAGAATGATCTATACGATTCGACAGAAAGAGGCTAAGCAAGTTATAAGAGTTTCCAAATCACACATAGAAGAGAAAATTGCACCATAAGTAAAAAAAAAAAAAAGGGGGACAAAAAATTTTTTAGACACATAAATGAGAAAAGGAACGGAAAACAAGGATTAGTTAGATTAAAAACAAAAGAATGAATTTTTGTAGAAGAGGATAAAGTTCTAGCTGACTGCCTCAATGAATATTTTGGTTTAGTACAGATGAAAATGAAGGAAAGGGGACTCAGTTAGGAAAAAGGAAAAATGAGTAATTTGTTACATATGAGTTTACAGAGGAAGAGGTTCTATTTCAACTGTCAAAAGTAAAGACAAATAAGTCAATGGGACCTGATGGAATACACCCAAAGTTATTAAAAGAGCTTAGTGGTGTACTAGCAAAACCATTAACCATTAGATTAATGGTGTACTAGCAAAACCCAAAACCATTAGATTTGTTTAACCAATCATTGTTAACAGGAGAAGTCCCAGAAGATTGGAAGTTAGCAAACGCTATGTCCATTCACAAGAAAGGTAGTAGGGAGGAGTCAGGCAACTATAGGCCAGTAAGCCTTACTTCAGTAGTGGGGAAGGTAATGAAAACCATGTTAAAGGATAGGATTGTTGAACATCTAAAATCACATGGATTTCAAGATCAGGGACAACATGGGTTTACTTCAGGGAGATCATGCCAAACTAATCTTATTGATTTTTTGATTGGGTTACTGAAAAAATAGATCAGGGTTGTGCAGTAGACATTGCTTATCTAGTTTTCAGTAAGGCTTTTGACACTGTTGCACATAGAAGGCCTATCAATAAACTGCAATCTTTAAGTTTGGATTCCAATATTGTTGAATGTGTAAGGCAGTGGCTGAGTGACAGGCAACTGAGGGTTGTAGTCAATGGAGTATATTCGAAGCCTGGACTTGTCACCAGTGGGGTACCTCAGGGATCTGTACTTGGACCTATTCTCTTTAATATTTTTATTAGTGATATTGCAGAAGGTCTTGATGGTAAGGTATGTCTTTTTGCTGATGATACTAAGATATGTAACAGGGTTGATGTTCCAGGAGGGATAAGCCAAATGGCAAATGATTTAGGTAAACTAGAAAAGTGGTTTAGAGTTGTGGCAACTTACATTTAATGTGGATAAGTGCAAGATAATGCATCTTGGATTTAAAAACCCAAGGGCAGATGACAGAATATTTGATAGAGTCCTAACCTCAACATCCGAGGAAAGGGATTATGGGGTGATTATTTCTGATAACTGAAAGGTAGACAGACAGTGTAATAGAGCAGCAGGAAATGCTAGCAGAATGATTGGTTGTTTAGGGAGAGGTATTAGCAGTAGAAAGAGGGAAGTGCTCATGCCATTGTACAGAACACTGGTGAGACCTCACTTGGAGTATTGTACGCAGTACTGGAGACCGTATCTCCAGAAGGATATTGATACTTTGGAGAGAGTTCAGAGAAGGGCAGTGTTAGCCATGAGAGGTCAGGATATATAGATATGGGAACCTCATTTTATAGGAGAGGTTGAGTGGATTGGTGTAGGGCTTGTAGTATTTCCTCCTTGCATGTATAGTAGTGGATGGGGCACACTACATCTCTCGGGTTTATCCGTTGGGCCACCTCTAGGTCTAAGGGCTCTATGTGCCCTATCCAATAGTATTGGCATGTCAGGGGGTCTCTCTAAGATCAGGTATGTCCCTGATAGGTTCTCCTGGTCACACTCCGGGAGCCCTTTGACCCTTAAGCTGTTCGGGCGTCCTCTATTGTCGAGATCGCCAAGGGATTTTGGCACCGCTGAGAGGTGAGTTGCCTGTGCCTCCAGTGTGTCTTGTATGTGCTGGGTTTGGGAATATATAGTGTCCCTGTCATCCTCAAGTGCTGTCACTCTGTTTCCCATTAGGTGTAGGTTGGTACCTATGGTATCCAGTTTAGCTTGAAATGAAACTTCGAGTTTCCCCAGCATTTTAGCCAGGTCTTGTTTTGAGGGCAAGCTTTTCAGTATATCCCTGATGTGTTAATCTGGTAGTGATTGTTCAGATTCTCCTGGGCTGGAAGGCAGTGTAGTGTTGCCCTGAGAGTCAGGTGCCATATCAAGGCCTACCATGGATGGGTGTGTGTCCATGCGGTCCCAAAAAATATTTTGACAGGACACCTGATTTACCAACCAGAGTTTTGCCGGGAGCCTTTTGGGGTGAGGCTGCTCTTTTGGGGTGACCCATTTCTTCTCTTTTAGTGCCTTTTAGTGCCTGATTATAGTCGATCGGAGCTCTGTTAGAACGCGGCCATTCAGGTTGGTGGTTCTGCAACACATTTATTTATGTCCGTCAACTCCTGTCTTCTATTGACTTGTCAATAATTGACACTAGTCCTCCTGCTGACTGATAAGAGTATAGTTAAAAAGAACTCTTTTATAACACTAAATTTTTCTGATATTCCAGATAGCCTTAGTCAGGAAATTCATCACAAAAGCTGGGCAATAAATCTTCTTTCTAGCAGATTCATCTGTTTTTTGTGAAACATCTGTGCTTTACTTGACAAAACACATGCACATTTTTTTCACTGGTGATAGCTGGGAGTCCAAATTGCTTAAAACTGTGGTTTTTCATTAGAACATTTTTTTTGATGATTATTAAGTGATGTTTCTGTCTCTTTTCAAAACTATAAAAGCATGTTAACCGATTTTCTTTTCTTATATTGGTTCAACAGCAGATATTTGTGTGAAAGCTTGAAAGTGATCTACATCTATACATGTATATCTGTTTGCATGTGTGGGGGGAGGGGTGAGGATGGATGGGGGGATAGACATACAGGGGGTGGGGGGACCCAGGGCAATGTTCGCACCGGGGTCCGATGGTTTCTAGTTATGACTCTGTATAGCTCCCATTATTCTCTTCAAAACTTTAATGCTGGCAATATAAATTGCTGTTGTACAGTTTTTCTTCAGCCTATATTATGATATAACTATGTAATTGTGGGAGATATTTCTAACGTTTTCTTGGGATATTCAGGATTCCTTCAACATTAGTAAATGTATTAAGACATTATATTTAGAAAAAAAATTCTAGTTCTTAATCGTTATTTTTTGCCAAAATATAAAAGTGGATGGAAAACTTAAAGGGACACTACCGTCACCAGAAGTGACTACACCTCAGATAGCTGCTAGACGTGCTTCCTGGGCCATGCTGCACAGTGTGCAGCACTAACATTCAATGTCTCCATCCTCTGCATGGAGACACTGAACCTTCCTCATAGAGATGCATTTAGTCAATGCATTTTCTATGAGGAGATGCTGATTGGCCAGGATGACATCCTGAAGACTGGAATAAAGGTAAAAAATTACTATATTTGGGGGGCAAGTGAGTCCAGGGGGACTAGTGTTTTTATCACTATAGGGTCAGTGATACATGTTTGTGCTCCTGACCCTATAATGCGCCTTTAATAACAAAGAAAATAACTGGATACATGTGATATATTCATGCATTGTAATGTATTGCTAAATTTATTTATTAAAGTAAGAATTCAAAATGAATTTAAAATTTAAGGTCAGAGTAGAGTAGCCAAACTGATAGCATAGTTGTCTTAGAGAATTTTCCAGTTTGGCTATTTTGAACTTAACTATGAAGTTCAACTTGAATGTCAGTATCCTGACATCAAAAAACAATTAATTTAAAATAATTATGAATCTTAGGGGGAGATTGATAGGAAAACAATAAATAAAAAGTTATAAAGAGTTATAATGAGGCAAAGTAGATGAAAACCAGTCTCAAATAAAGAAATTCCCAAAGGTTAAAGGGTTACTCCAATCAAAAAACAGTATTTTAATTAAATAAAATATATTTAAAAATTTTTTTTTAAATAAACTGTTTTTAGTAACCCTAACTGGCATGTCCCCCCTTAAGGAAAAAACGATAAAACTTACCTTAGATCCCACACTAAGGCCAACTTCTCCATGAAAAGAAAAAGTTACCTGCGCTCTCTCCTTAATCCCTATGATTATTTAGACAAATGGAGGTCATTTAGTTGCTCCAATAGCCATTGGAGGGAATGCCCACCTGCCAACGTCAAGGCAGACCTCCAAGTGGGTCCTAACACTGACCCTTCAGCCTGCTTCCTTGAGCTTCTGGCAAAGATATCTCTATATGAGACAGAGAGGGGTATTTTCTATATGCAACCCTATATACTTATTAACCTGTAATAGGGGGCACATGGGATGGGCGGCAGCATTGTAACAAGGCTGTGTGATACAAAGCAAATACAAATACAAAAAGAGAAGTCCTGCACTCACTCCCATCACTAGTGGGCCGGCAGCAATGACTACAGTACACATCAACTTCTCCATGAGACTGATTCTCCTCTGGTGATGTCACTCTCATTCACTGTAGAGGGAGGGCAGCCTTGAAGTATGGGTTGAGGGAATGACTTGGGCAGTAACGGGGAGAGACCATGCCACCATTGGTTATCTGTTAGCCAACATACTATCTTTGCTAAGGGTAGATGTAAAATAGGCACAGAATTAACATAAGTCAACCTGGAAGTCTTATTCTGGGCAGGTTAATGATGCTGCTGCAGGTTGAGTTTCAATGGTGGTAACAAGGCACATTTTCTGGATGTTCTTAAACAGGTAAAAACAAATACAAATGATTTCTGCAAGAGTTTAGCATGAAACATGAGAGAGATGAACAACTTGTCCACATACATTTGCTGCACAGTAGTGGGTTTAAAATAATTATGTTGGTTCCCAGGTACCCAAGATAAAGATTAAAATCAGAGAAGTGGGATCCTTTAGTTCTATTTAGTGTAAGTAGGGTAGTTTAAAAAAAAAAAAAAAAAAAAAAAATTTAACTTACCCCTCTGTCCCTTGAGGAAATAGGCAAGGGACTGACCATCTCTTATTCCTTTTGTTATTGAACTAGGGGCTCCCTAACTGTATCACCCTCTGCCACACAATGTAAAAGGTGGAGGAAGGGGTAGAGGCCTCCTGCCCTGCTGAATTATATTTCCTCCACTCATCTGTGCATGGGGTTAGCTATGCCCCATAGTTAATCTTGTGGTTCAAGAGGCCCGAGTTACCGTATAAACTCGAGTATAAGCCGAGTTTTTCAGCACATTTTTTGTGCTGAAAAACCCCAACTCGGCTTATACTCGAGTCAATTGTCTGTATTACAGCAATTTACATTGCCATAATACAGACAGGGGGCTGGCAGCGAGCGCTTACCTCTCCTGCAGCTCCTGTCAGCTGAACGGACCAGCGCGGAGGCGGAGGAGGAGGGAGCTGACAGGAGCTGCAGGAGAGGTAAGTAAACTCTATGCCAGCCCCCTCCTACACAGTGCCCATCCACTGGACCAACAGGGAGTGAGAGCCCCCCTCCCTGCCATGAATAAAGCAGGGGGGATGAAAAAATTAATACAAATATAAATAATAATATTTATAAAATTAAAAATGATAATTAAATAAAATTAAAAAATAATAATAAAAAATAATAATAAAAAAATATTTAAATAATTTTAAAAAATTATAATAAAATTGCCCACCCACCACCAAGGCTCTGCAACACACACACACACACACACACACACTGCACTCATACACACACTGCGCACTCATACACACACACACTGCATTCATACACACACAGTGCATTCATACGCACACAGTGCATTCATACACACACTGCACTCATACACACACACACACTGCATTCATACACACACACTGCACTCATATACACACACTGCACTCATATACACACACACTGCATTCATACACACACTGCATTCATACACACACGCTGCACTCACACACACTGCACTCACACACACACTGCACTCATACACACACGCTGCACTCATACACACACGCTGCACTCATACACACACACACACTGCACTCATACACACACTGCGCACTCATACACACACACACTGCATTCATACACACACAGTGCATTCATACGCACACAGTGCATTCATACACACACTGCACTCATACACACACACACACTGCATTCATACACACACACTGCACTCATATACACACACTGCACTCATATACACACACACTGCACTCATATACACACACACTGCATTCATACACACACTGCATTCATACACACACGCTGCACTCACACACACTGCACTCACACACACACTGCACTCATACACACACGCTGCACTCATACACACACGCTGCACTCATACACACACTGCACTCATACACACACACTGCATTCATACACACACACACTGCATTCATTGTATACACACACTGTAAATAAATATTCAATGAATATATTTTTTTTAGGATCTAATTTAATTTAGAGATTTACCAGTAGCTGCTGCATTTCCCACCCTAGTCCTATTACTAATAATTAAATGATGACTAATTACCCTCCCAGCAAGTTCCATTTTAATTATCTAGTTTCAGAACAGTAAGAGGCATGTGATACCCAGCTGTGGTCAAGTGTCTGAAAGATGTTTTCCCAGTGGTCCTCCAATGTGTGCATCTAAGGTGTAAGATCAATGACTTTGTGTATAAAACTTGCTAGACCACTTCCTCTTTTGCTTTATTGCCATTCATGTTGTTTGTGTCATTAAGAGTTTTTTTTTTCCTTCAATGTTTGCTTTGAACATTTTTACAAAATAGTATCCACATTTTACTACATACCTGATCGAGGCTTTCACCCATCTCTCTCTTTCTGAATGCATACCCAGATGTCATGGTTGAACATTTAACACATCTGGTGAGTTATGCTTCTATTAAGTGTAAATTTATGTGATTTATTTATATTTTGTTAAGCAATACCAGAGATTTAATCTACTTTAAAGATTAGTAGTAGCGTAGTACAGAACAATTACGGGTGATAGCAACATTAGCCAAACGTGATACATTATAAGGTAACCAAAATCTTGTTGTATGGGGAATATCCCCATTAATAGCCAGATTGATGGGGACTTTCCAGTCCTGGGAAATCGAGGCAGTACTGGGATTGGTTTAATCTAGCAGTCTAAATCACTCATCCAGTTTTTTTGTTTTTTTTTTACACATATTCACATTTTGCAGTGAGTTTATGTATGTCCATCCTAATAAAGCTTATCATTTTATATTGATTCTTATCTTAGAGATAATTTTAGTGAGGCAGGGTGGTCTCCTTGGTGGTGCCCACTTGCCCTCACTATCTGTTTCTACTAATCGTTCTCTTGGGTTATGCCCTACTCTGTAAACCTCATATAACCCCATTTTGTTGGAGTTTTCTTTTTTGTATATTCTGCTATAATATACAATATAAAAACAAACCAAACTAAAAATATTATGTCAAGATAACTAAGAAATAAAATGGCTACCCAAATTATCTTATAGAGAGGAAGTAAGACATTATTATCCAACTCGTAAAAAACTATTTATTCTAAAGGAAAGATTAATCAAGGGACATGGTACAATAAGCAAATCTATAAAAATACAAATGTGAAAAGGTAGCTTTAGATTAAGAAGGTGACATATACAAATTGTGATAATTCATATTGCATGAGATGGAACAAAATGGGAATGCTAAAAATAATTTTGCTTTTTTCTACATGCTTTATTTAAAGGATTGGATATATAGATAAAATAAATGGTGAAGAAGAAGAGGAGTAAAGAACAAAATAATTCAATAAGAGCATGGCAATTTGTGAAAGTTGTAGTTGCTGGTTTGACATAGACTTGTGCACAGATAGAAAATTCAACTCTATCAAATTGCTTCTTATTTTCTGAAATTAGAAAACTTTTTGGGTAAGCTGAATTTTGTTCATGCTCTGGTTCGGTTTGCCCAAATTTAGTTTGCATATTTGTGTTACAAATTAAATTTGGATGAACTGTTAAAAAATGGTAGTGGCGGGTATAAACAAATCTAAATTAGCCCCACATTAGTAAAAGGGAAGTTTTATACATCCTCCATGCCGGTAGTGTGCCTTTGTGGGTGTACAGTGAACACCCCCCATTTTTAAATTGAAGTTCCCACCATGCTCACAGGTGGGCACACTGGTGGGTGTACATAACTGCCCAGTTGATAGTCTGTTATTACAAACATGCCCCAAATCACAGCATGGTGAGTGAGGGCAATTGGGTAGATATAAAACCTACCTGATACTAGTGTGAGAATCATAATGACCTCCACGGGCGTCCTTTAACCATTTGCCCACTGGCTGTTATTGTCGCCAGTGGGAAAATAGTTAACCCCTAACCATGGAGCAAACAAAATGTCTTGCAATGGTGAGCCAATAATATGGCATCTTGGAATTTGCAATTTCTCAAAATGCAGATGAATTGCGATTCTTCTGAAAATGACTCTCCAAGTCTAGTTTTAACACAAGACAAGTTAAAGTCAGAGAAATTGCCAAGATAGAGTGAGGGAGGCAGTTGGCTACACCTAGTATACGAAAGTGGCAAGCATGAGAAATATGTTTTTAAATAAAATTGGGAAAGAGGGAAAGATAAAACAAATGCAAAAAGCGTAAACCTTATGGAATTGCTTTTATTGTTATAGATAAGTAGTAAGCCATCTGTTTACAGAGAGAAAAGTTATTATTATTGATACAACTGAAAATATCAATTTAGAATTAATCAAGAGAATAATTGAGAGATAAAATGGCGTAACTGAATGTAATCCAGATGGCAGATGCCTGTGTGGGAGGAGGATAGAAACAAATACCAAACAATCCTCTATCGTGACTTAGAAAAATATGCTTACTCCAGAAGAAAAAAGTATGTTTTTAACTCCAAATATAGTCTTACAGTATTTTTTTAATTTTCTAATAGGGAACTATAAACACAACTAATTGATAACTAAAATAATAATAATATCAGCAGACTGAAAAGGTTTTTTAAAGTTACATCTTAACACAATGTCCGTGTATTTTGTATAAGTAAAATCTTTATAAAATAATTACATTGACTGTTTTGGACAATTTATTGAATTCCAGCACAATCAAAAGATACAATAAGACAAAGTAGGGACGACTTTGCGATGACTAGCGATGGCTGTGGGAAATAAGTGACTTCTCTGAGAGTGTGAGAAAGGGTTTACTATGCTATTTTATTGTTGTGTGCACTTTTTTTCACTTTTCACAAATGGTCACTGCTGTGTGGTGATCTCTCCCAGTTATGGTAGATGTTACTGGTAGGTTGGAAATGTTTTTGTATTTAGTAGTGGCAACATCGACTTTTTTTTCTGTTGCTAATACCAATAGATTACAACAGATATTTAGTAACACGTTTGGGAAAAGGAACTATGTCTCCCACATTCACTTTAACTTCTTTGAGAAGTACAACCACTATTTGTAGTTCTTTCTTTGGCATTGCTCCTCAATTTGAAGGAGAATGGAATAAGTCTGATTATTTTGAGATGACTTATCAAGCTTCAACAAGCAGCCCACTGCCAACTCAGATTTCCACGGAAGAGGTGAAAAAACTGTTGTGCATATCATACATAGCAAAGAGATATAATAAGATAGAAAAAGCATCCCCTGGAAGTTGATACATAAATGTTCATTCGTGCATTCTAAAGTGTTTTGCAAAATAAAGCAAAGGTAGCCATCTACTGGGACTTGAATACAGCCCTGTAAAATATGTTTGACATATGCCCCTAATAAAAACATTTTTGCAAGTTTTATGAGAACAATTCCCCAGTTTCACACACGGAGTCTCCATATTTGTTTTAGCTTGCATAAGTGCCATAAAAATACCTTCTAATTATCTATCTATCTATCTATCTATCTATCTATCTATCTATCTATCTATCTATCTATCTATCTATCTCTGAACAAAGAAAAGGAACAAAGGGCACTGCCTGTAGAGTATATATATATATCGTTATATAGAATAGAAGTAAAATAAAAAAATATTTATTGGTGAACAAGATACAAAGTGATTATTTCATACATCCACTGCTGAGCCTTCTGTATAAATGCATACAGGGGCCTACAGAGATACTATGCAGAAATAAGAAAGGTTTAAAAAGGACAATTAACAGCACCTAAATCACAGCTGTTCTCAGATCTTACACTGTCTCCACCGTTACAGTCAATAGTACTTTTGGCAGTTAGTTCTGCTGCACAAAATTTGTAACCGTAAACAGGGTATGGGAGACTAAAGTCGTCTGAGTTTAGCTCAGATCTTACACTGTCTCCACCGTTATAGTTAGTGGTACTCTTGGCAGTCAGTCCTGCTGCACAAAATCTGTAACCACAACCAAGGTGCAAGAGACTTAAGTCGTCTGAGTGGGGTCTCTATCGTTTAAGGCAATAGTATCTCAATGTAGTTTCCAAAAGTAAAAGTGTCAACTGTAATTGGAATTACCACGGGAGACCCATGCTGCCTGAATGCTGTCTTAAAGTTAAAAGACTGCAAGCTATGGTAGTGGTACATTCGAATCCTGCAATAAAACTCTACTCCGGGTGCTAGATAGTAAATTACCCCAAATACAATGTAGAGAAAAGACAGAGAGAAAGAAGGTATACCTCTGTGCCTTCAAGGGCACCTACCAGATAAGAGAGCTAACTGCAGGAAAAAGAGAGGTACAAAAGGAGAGAGGTATTTAAATAAATCACAGTAGATAAATAGTAAATACTAACTGTGCCTTCAAGGGCACCTTCCTTTAAAGTCACTAGCTGGCTTGCGTCTGAATAACTAGAATCTTAACACAATGAAGTATATGTGCATGTGTTAAACACAAAAATAGTGTATAGCCACAATCAGTGTCAGTGGCTATAACCTAGGTGTCCCTCCCGATATACCCGTAACCTATATGGATATCGTTGATGATCGTAATATAATAAGGTATTAACTGCTCGTGCAGACGGTATAATTCTTAGGAGAGACCAGAAAAAACCCTGACGCGCGTTTCGCCGGTAAGGCGGCTTTTCAAGGGGGACGAGATCGTGTACCAGTGGGCTATTAAATAGGGCGCCCAAACCTATTGATTGACATCACGAGAACGTCGACGTCATCAGTCAGGTCTGACGGGAGACGGTGGCCTAGAAGGGTCATATCCCTCCGTACCCATGCTGTTTACATTGTATTTCACAGGGAGTGAAAACGATCTGTATCTGATTAACAGATACATAATGATAAAGAGCAAGTGGCATGTGCACAATGAGTGACATACCTAAACGAACAACCTGTTACATATATATAGTATTCATAATGCTTGATCGGAAGATTCTACTCCCTTACATGATCTTACAAGATATATACATGGCTATTGTATCGTGAGAAAACCATAAAAATCATGATAGTAGTACTCATATAGCCAATGTGAAACTCATAATGCTCGATCAGTAAAATATAGGGTAGTTTAATTCATCTATAGACTTAGATATGTTTCCTAAAGTATGAGACATAAGGGGCTTGATTCATACCTTCATTTAATACAGTATTTACAAGTGATGATGCCTCCAAAAAGTATGGCTGTTTACATTGGTAAATAGCTAGTTGCCATCTATAAGTGGTGATATAGAGTGTCTCGTTTGAACACATAATGTATCCACTTCTTGTATCATATAGGATCCATATGTGCACATACTTATACTGGAAGGTCATTCATGTCATAGAGAATCCATAAGAATAATAATAGTGATGATACAGTCAACAGCCCGTTACACAGTTTGTCATCTTCTCAAAGGGTCAGGAAGATGTTAGGTATTGTTGTACTGATTGATACCGTATTCTCATATAGAGAGTACCGTGTGCCTTGTTTTGTATTAAAATTATTCTGAAGCTCACATGTAAGGGAATCAGTGGCATATAAGCTATATATTAGTGCATGGTTCGACGTTCTCGGTTTTTGTTAATTTCTGCAAAAAGTCTTGTAATTAGAAGAAATGCTCACAGGATCATGAAGATAATTGGTAAGAAGTTTATGTTTAAATATAGCTAAATAGTTAGTAATGATCTAACAAGTGCCAGTCATAATGGCTGAGAGAGTTATATGAATTGTGATATAGCTCTGAAGGAATGGGAATTTGAAATTAATTAATGTATGAAAGGTGTATAGTTGAACTCCTCGTTGAGTCCCTGAGGGGCGAGGGTTCTAAAGGAATATATCCATTTAGATTCTTTTTGGAGTAATTGCTGGTTAAAATTCCCTTTCTTAGGGTTAGGAATCAGTTTTTCAATAGCTTGGAATTTCAGATTGTCAGTATTACCCTGGTGAAAATTTATGACATGCCTTGCCACAGGGGTAGGTGTGATGGTGTTCTTTACAGAATTGATATGCTGAAGGATCCTTCGACGAAAAGGTTGAATGGTTTTGCCAATGTACTGGATATTGCATGTGCATGTGATCAAATATACCAGACGAGTGGTACTGCAGTTAACTAGTGCATTGGTCTCAACAATGATTTTGGATTGCGTGGACGTAGTTGACTTAGAGGGGGTAATGGATGGGCAGGCTTTACAATGGCCGCACCTATACGTACCCTTAGTGTTGGTGAGCCAATTGGGTTCAGTTGGAATGGGAGCCAGGAAGCTGTGAACTAAGTAGTCTTTCAGATTTTTTGATCTACGGGCCGTGATCGCTGGATAGCATGGTAATGCTTTCTTTAACACAGGGTTATGTGTAAGGATCGGCCAGTGGTTAGACAGTGTTTGTGTCATCTTTCCCCAGCCACCGTCAAAGGTGGCGATGCATCTCGGGGTTGAAGAGTTAGTTTTTAAACGTGTAGTCTTCAAACTTTCCACTCTATTCGTACCGCTAGCCCGTTGGTATGCCTTTTTTAGAACCCTGTTTGGATATCCCAATGCCTTGAAACGGAGTTTTAATGATTGGCATTCTTGGTAGTATGTCCTCAGAGCAATTTCTTCTTGCCCTCAAGTATTGTCCATATGGGATTGATGCTTTCAACCTATACGGATGGTGGCTCTCCCAATGCAGGAGGCTATTTGTTGAGGTTAGCTTCCTAAAAAGCTCAGTTTGAATAGTACCGTCCTCCATCAGGAGGATCTTTAGGTCGAGGAAGACCAGTTCTTTTTCATCCATGACATGTGTGAGTGATAGGTTAATAGTATTGTCATTTAGAGTTTTGACAAAGTCTTCAAATGTCTTAATTGAACCCGTCCATAATATAAACACATCGTCGATATATCTGTACCACTTTAGAATATATTTGTGGTACAGATTGTATCGTGGGTCATTCCATATTTTGTCCTCCCACCACCCTAAAAAGAGGTTTGCGTAGGTGGGGGCACAAGTCGTACCCATCGCAGTCCCGGTCTCTTGCAAATAATATTTGCCATTGAATAGTATGTAGTTATGCGTCAAGATGAATTCTAGTAACGACATGATAAAGGAGATCTGTGCTTCGTCGTATGCTGCTGATTCAAGATATGAGCGACATGCTTGTATACCTATTGTGTGTGGGATATTGCTGTATAGGGATACCACATCCAAACTTGCTAATAGGGTATACGGAGGTACCTGCAGTCCTTCCAAGATCAATAATGTGGACTTAGTGTCTTGTATATAGGATGGTAGGTCTATAACAAATGGGTGCAGGATTTTGTCGACATATTTGCTAGCTCGTTCGGTCAGACAGTTATTGCCTGATATAATCGGTCTCCCTGGGGGTGTTATAATGTCCTTATGCACTTTTGGTAGGCAGTATAGAGTTGCTACCGTTGGGTGCTTGTGTGGTAGTAGGTACTTGTATTCCTCTGTATTGATAATTTTATTATCCAACGCTTTTTTGAGTAAGGAGTCCAAGTCTTTTATGTACCTTTCAGTGGGATCCTCAGGGAGAACGCTATAGTTTAGTTCATTATTCAAATGTGTCATGCACATGTCAATGTACATGTCACGGTTGAGTAGGACGATGTTCCCCCCTTTATCTGCAGGTTTTATGACAATGTTGTTTGACATTGTCAATTCTTTAAGAGCTTTTCGTTCGGTGGTAGATAGATTATTGTCCAGTGGGCGTCCGAATTGCACTTTTTGCATCTCGCTAGTGGTCATTTCTACGAATAGATCTATATGTGGGGTATCTTTCAAATTTGGGGTAAACCAGCTCTGTGGTTTTAAATTCGTCAAGGATCTGGATGGATTCTGTTCCTCCAGTAAGTCTGTCAGTATCTTTGAAAGTTTGAAATCCTCCAAAGTAAGGCCCAGATCATTTGCCATTAGTGCATCTTTCTTGGAATGCATCAAGTTTAATGCTAATTTTCTGCCAAATAGATTAATGTCCTTTGACCATTCAAAGCTATTGTAACCTGGAGTCGGTACAAAAGTGAGACCTTTGCTTAGAAGCGAAATATGATTGGGTTTTAACGGGAAATCAGAGAGATTGATGATCCTGTTGCCTGTCAGAATCTCTGACCCCGTCCCTGTCGCTTGTAGGCCCAACGGTCCCTGTCCCTTAGGCGTCCCCTCTGTTCCCGAGGGGGATCCTGGCCTAAAAAAGTCTTGGTAACGGTGGAGTTAGTACTATCCGAAGAAATGGGGGCATCTAGAAATGCCACTGATTTGTCAGGGCCCTTAAGGATACCCCTATTTGGTGAGTGACTTGGGACTGGGTCGTTGTTACGTGCACTTTTACTGTATGGTCTTTGTCGGGACCTAGAGGAGCTTACATCAGAGTCTGACCAGTCTGTATCTGCGGATGTCGACCCTCCCTGGCTACTGTTATATCTCCGTGTTTTCCGTTTTTTTCGAAATATTTCACCTTGTTTAAAATCGTTATAGTCTCTTTGGAATTTAGTGTGTTTTTTTATTCTCAAGTTCTGTCTGAAATGTTCTATATTTTTTTGGAGCTTTGTTTCCATTGGGGCAAAGAGGTTATCCGTTTTAAACTTTTTGATTTGTACAATCTCATTTTGCAAATTTGTTTTTGTTTCCTCTAAATGTATCGTTTCTAGTTTGACCAAAAAGGTCATTAATCTAGCAGAGCAATCTAACAGTATGGCGTTCCATTCGTTTTGTTGCTCTTCAGTTTGAATTTTATCTGGGAGGAGAATGTCAGGTCGGAGGCCCCTAGGGACCAGCTTTTGTTGGATATACTGATTAAGACTCGTCAATTCCCAGAAGCTCCTAATATGTTGTTGGTATAGCTTCTGTATTTCGAAAAAGGCATTATTAATGTCAGTGTTGTTAACACAATTTGTCAGAGGATTTATTGAGAAAACATTCTGAATCTCATCTAGATTTATGACAGGATCTGACAATTTGTCCAGGAGGTCAGTCATTGAAAACTGGCACTTTGGTGGTGGCTATTGGTTAGGTATTGAAACCTGGGGTTGAAAGTTTACATAAAATGAAAAGCCTGGTATAAAAATATATCAAGGCAGTGAAGGGGTTAACCCTACGTGAAAATTGGTGAACAAAGAAAAGGAACAAAGGGCACTGCCTGTAGAGTATATATATATATATCGTTATATAGAATAGAAGTAAAATAAAAAATATTTATTGGTGAACAAGATACAAAGTGATTATTTCATACATCCACTGCTGAGCCTTCTGTATAAATGCATACAGGGGCCTACAGAGATACTATGCAGAAATAAGAAAGGTTTAAAAAGGACAATTAACAGCACCTAAATCACAGCTGTTCTCAGATCTTACACTGTCTCCACCGTTACAGTCAATAGTACTTTTGGCAGTTAGTTCTGCTGCACAAAATTTGTAACCGTAAACAGGGTATGGGAGACTAAAGTCGTCTGAGTTTAGCTCAGATCTTACACTGTCTCCACCGTTATAGATAGTGGTACTCTTGGCAGTCAGTCCTGCTGCACAAAATCTGTAACCACAACCAAGGTGCAAGAGACTTAAGTCGTCTGAGTGGGGTCTCTATTGTTTAAGGCAATAGTATCTCAATGTAGTTTCCAAAAGTAAAAGTGTCAACTGTAATTGGAATTACCACGGGAGACCCGTGCTGCCTGAATGCTGTCTTAAAGTTAAAAGACTGCAAGCTATGGTAGTGGTACATTCGAATCCTGCAATAAAACTCTACTCCGGGTGCTAGATAGTAAATTACCCCAAATACAATGTAGAGAAAAGACAGAGAGAAAGAAGGTATACCTCTGTGCCTTCAAGGGCACCTACCAGATAAGAGAGCTAACTGCCGGAAAAAGAGAGGTACAAAAGGAGAGAGGTATTTAAATAAATCACAGTAGATAAATAGTAAATACTAACTGTGCCTTCAAGGGCACCTTCCTTTAAAGTCACTAGCTGGCTTGCGTCTGAATAACTAGAATCTTAACACAATGAAGTATATGTGCATGTGTTAAACACAAAAATAGTGTATAGCCACAATCAGTGTCAGTGGCTATAACCTAGGTGTCCCTCCCGATATACCCGTAACCTATATGGATATCGTTGATGATCGTAATATAATAAGGTATTAACTGCTCGTGCAGACGGTATAATTCTTAGGAGAGACCAGAAAAAACCCCGACGCGCGTTTCGCCGGTAAGGCGGCTTTTCAAGGGGGACGAGATCGTGTACCAGTGGGCTATTAAATAGGGCGCCCAAACCTATTGATTGACATCACGAGAACGTCGACGTCATCAGTCAGGTCTGACGGGAGACGGTGGCCTAGAAGGGTCATATCCCTCCGTACCCATGCTGTTTACATTGTATTTCACAGGGAGTGAAAACGATCTGTATCTGATTAACAGATACATAATGATAAAGAGCAAGTGGCATGTGCACAATGAGTGACATACCTAAACTAAACATATCTAAGTCTATAGATGAATTAAACTACCCTATATTTTACTGATCGAGCATTATGAGTTTCACATTGGCTATATGAGTACTACTATCATGATTTTTATGGTTTTCTCACGATACAATAGCCATGTATATATCTTGTAAGCATCACAACGTGTGAATACCAAAAAATGAGGGTCAGTTTTAAGTCCCTTACGTTTCATGCCTTACAAAATATATCTAATCCTGCTGATAAATTACAATTACCCGATCATGTAAGGGAGTAGAATCTTCCGATCAAGCATTATGAATACTATATATATGTAACAGGTTGTTCGTTTAGGTATGTCACTCATTGTGCACATGCCACTTGCTCTTTATCATTATGTATCTGTTAATCAGATACAGATCGTTTTCACTCCCTGTGAAATACAATGTAAACAGCATGGGTACGGAGGGATATGACCCTTCTAGGCCACCGTCTCCCGTCAGACCTGACTGATGACGTCGACGTTCTCGTGATGTCAATCAATAGGTTTGGGCGCCCTATTTAATAGCCCACTGGTACACGATCTCGTCCCCCTTGAAAAGCCGCCTTACCGGCGAAACGCGCGTCGGGGTTTTTTCTGGTCTCTCCTAAGAATTATACCGTCTGCACGAGCAGTTAATACCTTATTATATTACGATCATCAACGATATCCATATAGGTTACGGGTATATCGGGAGGGACACCTAGGTTATAGCCACTGACACTGATTGTGGCTATACACTATTTTTGTGTTTAACACATGCACATATACTTCATTGTGTTAAGATTCTAGTTATTCAGACGCAAGCCAGCTAGTGACTTTAAAGGAAGGTGCCCTTGAAGGCACAGTTAGTATTTACTATTTATCTACTGTGATTTATTTAAATACCTCTCTCCTTTTGTACCTCTCTTTTTCCTGCAGTTAGCTCTCTTATCTGGTAGGTGCCCTTGAAGGCACAGAGGCACCTTCTTTCTCTCTGTCTTTTCTCTACATTGTATTTGGGGTACCGTATATACTCGAGTATAAGCCGACCCGAATATAAGCCGAGGCCCCTAATTTTATCCCAAAAAACTGGGAAAACTTATTGACTCGAGTATAAGACTAGGGTGGGAAATGCAGCAGCTACTGGTAAATTTCTAAATAAAATTAGATCCTAAAAAATATATATTAATTGAATATTTATTTACAGTGTGTGTATAATGAATGCAGTGTGTGCGTATGTGTGTGTGTATGAGTGCAGCGTGTGTGTATGAGTGCAGCGTGTGTGTATGAGTGCAGCGTGTGTGTATGAGTGCAGTGTGTGTGCATGAATGCAGTGTGTGTGTGTATGAATGCAGTGTGTGAATGCAGTGTGTGCAGGGCCGGTGCAAGGATATTTGCCGCCGTAGGCAAAAAACATTTTGCCGACCCCTCCCCCCCCCATATGTCCTGACTTCCCCTCCTCCTCCCTCAGTGGTCCTTACCTCCCCACCCCCGTGTTCCTTCACCCCCCCCCCCAGTGGTCCTGACTCACCCCTCCCCTAGTGGTCCTTACCCTCCCCTCCCCTAGTGGTCCTTATCCCACCCCCTCCCTCTCATAGTGGTCCTTATCCCCCCCCATCCCTCCCATAGTGGTCCATATCCCCCCCCATCCCTCCCATAGTGGTCCATATACCCCCCCTCCCTCCCATAGTGGTCTTTATACCCCCCCTCCCTCCCATAGTGGTCCTTATCCCCCCCTCTCCCTCCCATAGTGGTCCTTATACCCCCCCTCCCTCCCATAGTGGTCCTTATCCCCCCCCTCCCTCCCATAGTGGTCCTTATCCCCCCCCTCCCTCCCATAGTGGTCCTTATACCCCCCTCCCTCCCATAGTGGTCCTTATCCCCCCCCCTCCCTCCAATAGTGGTCCTTATACCCCCCCTCCCTCCCATAGTGGTCCTTATCCCACCCCCTCCCTCCCATAGTGGTCCTTATACCCCCCTCCCTCCCATAGTGGTCCTTATCCCCCCCCTCCCTCCCATAGTGGTCCTTATCCCCCCTCCCTCCCATAGTGGTCCTTATCCCCCCCCCTCCCATAGTGGTCCTTATCCCCCCCCCTCCCTCCCATAGTTGTCCTTATACCTCTTTTTTTTGTTATTATACATTTTTTATTATTATTTCTTATTTTTTTATTATATATTGTTTTTCGTCCCCCCTCCCTGCTTGATACATAGCAGGGAGGGGGGCTCCTTCCCTGGTGGTCCAGTGGCAGTTCAGTGAGGGGAGAGGGGGGCTGGCAGAGCTGTACTTACCTTTCCTGCAGCTCCTGTCAGCTCTCTCCTCCTCCGCGCGGTCTGTGCAGCTCTCTCTGTCAGCTCCCAGTGTAAGTCTCGCGAGAGCCGCGGCTCTCGCGAGACTTACACTGGGAGCTGACCGAGGTGCTGAACGGACCGGCAGAGGAGGAGAGAGCTGACAGGAGCTGCAGGAAAGGTAAGTACAGCTCTGCCAGCCCCCCTCTCCCCCCAGTCTGTATTATGGCAATGCAAATTGCCATAATACAGACTCTGACTCGAGTATAAGCCGAGTTGGGGTTTTTCAGCCCAAAAAATGGGCTGAAAAACTCGGCTTATACTCGAGTATATACGGTAATTTACTATCTAGCACCCGGAGTAGAGTTTTATTGCAGGATTCGAATGTACCACTACCATAGCTTGCAGTCTTTTAACTTTAAGACAGCATTCAGGCAGCACGGGTCTCCCGTGGTAATTCCAATTACAGTTGACACTTTTACTTTTGGAAACTACATTGAGATACTATTGCCTTAAACGATAGAGACCCCATTAAGACGACTTAAGTCTCTTGCACCTTGGTTGTGGTTACAGATTTTGTGCAGCAGGACTGACTGCCAAGAGTACCACTAACTATAACGGTGGAGACAGTGTAAGATCTGAGCTAAACTCAGACGACTTTAGACTCCCATACCCTGTTTACGGTTACAAATTTTGTGCAGCAGAACTAACTGCCAAAAGTACTATTGACTGTAACGGTGGAGACAGTGTAAGATCTGAGAACAGCTGTGATTTAGGTGCTGTTAATTGTCCTTTTTAAACCTTTCTTATTTCTGCATAGTATCTCTGTAGGCCCCTGTATGCATTTATACAGAAGGCTCAGCAGTGGATGTATGAAATAATCACTTTGTATCTTGTTCACCAATAAATATTTTTTATTTTACTTCTATTCTATATAACGATATATATATATACTCTACAGGCAGTGCCCTTTGTTCCTTTTCTTTGTTCACCAATTTTCACGTAGGGTTAACCCCTTCACTGCCTTGATATATTTTTATACCAGGCTTTTCATTTTATGTAATCTATCTATCTCTGTTTTGCCATGTCTGAACTCTTACTTTGGAATTTGACAACTCCATTGTGGATGGCTGAAGTTCCTTAGCTGAGATACACGTTACCAGTGGCATACACATGACCCATGGGGCCCCGGTGCGAAAATTGATCCATGGCCGCCCCTCCCCCGCGCTTACTGTGCGCAGGCCGGGGCCGCAACACATGGTGGCGGGCACCTGGTCGCAGGGGTTGCAGGGCTGTGACCCATGCGACCGCGGTATGTTCGCCAGTGCATGCAGATGCACACACACTTAAAGGACCACTACAGACACCCAGATCACATCAGCTCAACGAAGTGGTCTGGGTGCCAGGTCCCTCTAGTTTTAACCCTGCAGCTGAAAACATAGCAGTTTCAGAGAAACTGCTATGTTTCACTGAGGGTTAATCCAGCCTCTAGTGGCTGTCTCATTGACAGCCGCTAAAGGAGCTTCTGCGATTCTCACTGTGAAAATCACAGTGAGAAGACACTGAACATCCATTGGAAAGCATTGAGTAATGCTTTTCTATGGGCGGTTTGAATGTGCGCACATGCGCATTCAGAGCTGAGAGGCAGAGGGTTCCCCAGCGCCCAGGTAGTCCGGCGCTGGAGAATGGTAAGTACTGAAGACACACACACACTCTCATGAACAGATGCATACACGCTAGTTACAGACACACACATTTACTGACAGAGACACACTTAGTGACAGACATACATACACACTCACTTACAAAACATACACTCTCACTGACAAACACACACTCACTAACAGACATCAAACAGACTCACTAACAGACACACAAACACACTCAGTAACAGACACACACAGTAACACACTGACACTCACTAGCAGACACACACTCAATAACAGACACACTCACTGACACTCACTAGCAGACACACACACACTAACACACACACTAACACTAACACACACTAACACACACACACATACTAACACACTAACACATTCACACTAACACTAACAAACACACACACATGGTTTTTTTTTAAATGTAATACCCCCAGCCTCCTTACCTTTTGGAGAGCTGAGGGGGTTCCCTGGGGTCCAGTGGTGTCACCCGGTGGCCGGTCCTGCGGTCGTGCGAGCGAGAACTCTCCTCTGAGTGCTCCCTCTTCAGCTCCCTCGCGCACCGCACTGATGTCATCTTCTGGCTCCGGTATCAGTGCAGTCCGCGAGGGAGCTGAAGAGAAAGCACTCAGGGGAGAGTGCTCCCTCGCGCGCCCGCAGGACCGGCCGCTGGGTGACAGCAGAGTCAGCCTCGGGGGGCCCTGAGGTGGCCGGCTCCTGGGCCCCCCAGGAGAAGAGGCTGGCCACAGTGGCAACCCCGGGTATGTACGCCACTGCACGTTACAAATCAAGTGTTCCACTAAGACATATTTCATAGCATATAGGTGGAAAGCCACACATAGCAGCTGGTTCTGTTTCAGTGCTGTGTATAAGTATAAACAAATAAATATTTTTTATAGGTTCTCTTAACGTTATAACATTATTTTTTCTGATTTACCATTTGATTTGATTTATTCCTTTTGCTCTGGAGACATTTTGATTATCTCTCCTTAGAATCAATCCAAATCATCATTGATATATCTACCTTCACATTCCAGTAAGGATTCCAGTAAGGATTTATGCCAAAACTGACTGGGTATTTTTATATTGACCCCTCTATAAATGCATTCTGTTACTGATTAATTTAGCAAACGTGCTTCTTTTTTAAATTCTATATTTCTTTATGGTTTCAGATCAATGTCTGGGTCTTGTAAATGTACAATTACAGAATTTACTTGCTGTTTGAAAAGTCCGATTTTTATCTTGTTCGGGTTTAAATGTCATTGAAAGTAATCTCTTCTAGAACTCATTATCCTGTTAATACAATGTATGTCATTTAATTATTAATTAAATGTAAGGCTATTTTACTGCATGTAGCATCATCTAGTGACTTTAGGCGAGGGGTTCCCAAAAGGTAGATCCCCAGATGTTGTAGAACTACAACTCGCATGGTACTTTGCATACTTTTAGAATGCCTTTAGAATGACAAAGTATTATGGAAGCTGTAGTTTTAAAACATCTAGGGATCTACCTTTTGGGCACCCATGCTTTAGGCCTTACAGAGCATTATCTAGTGACTTTATTGCAATAATAATCAGGGGATCCACATAAAATGTTTCAAAGGAGGCATAGCCTGTGTAGGCACTGTCGTCTCAGTATAGGCACCATTTAAATCAAATAAAGTGAAATTTACTGTGGGTTACTTGCCCCCTTTTGCTCTATGCGGTGCATGCCCATGATAATGTCTACACTATCTCGTGGGGATCAGAACATCACTGTATTTCTATTTTTGAAAGTTCTTGAGTAGGTGAGAATATCTAAATGAACAATATAATGTTATGTAGCCAAGTTTTTCCTGTATTAATTTTGTATTATTTAAAAAGGAACATATTGTGATAACCATTTTAGCTATAGTGATTTAACGTCAGCTAGGATATTTAACTCCATATGGAGAACCAGCTGAGAGTGGGAATAATATCATTCAGCTATTGTTAATGGGTCCAGAAAACTAAATGTTCCTTGATCTTTAAAGGAACACTATGAGCACCCAGGCAACTTCACCTCATTGTAGTGGTCTGCATGCAGTGCCAATTTCCCTCTTAGCTCGCAATGTAAAACATTGCAGTTTTACAGAAACTACACAGTTTGCATTGCAGTGCTAAGATTTACTGGCCTTTACTGGCTGTCTACCAGTCATCTTTGAATTCCTAAGATTGAACGGTTCCTTTAAATAGATTAGAAGACCACTGATCTGTCATTTCCAACCACTTTCCACATTACAGACAAAGGTGTGGAGGAAGTTGTAGGGCAAGTTGTTGACTCCTTCATGTATATTATCATTCTCCACCCAGTTTAAATTTTTGCATTTGCTTTTAATACTTGGTAGAACAATCCACATGCATTCCAAAACCCATTGTTTGTTAAGCTTACTTTTAGCACAATCAGGGGTCAAGTCCTGGGGAATAAAGTGTGGGAACTCACTCGAGTTCCACCCCCACCCCATCACCAAAAAAACCCCAAAACTTGTATGCATATATAAACGCGTACACACACACTCAGGTGCACACATACACTTACAGACACACACGTACACTCACAGACACACAAAGACACACACAAACACAGACACACACAGACACACACACACAAATTCACAGATAGACACACATACTCTCACAGACACACACACACTCACGGACACACACATACACTCACAGACACACACACTCCCAGACACATACACACACACATACACACACACACACATACATACACTCACAGACAAACACCCAGACACTTACACTCACAGACACACACACTCCCAGACACATGCACACACACACTCAAAGACACACACACAGACACCAACACACACATACACTCACAGACACACACACTCACTCCCAGACACACACTCCCAGACACCCACACACACTCCCAGACACATACACGGACACACACACTCCCAGACACATACACGGACACACACACTCCCAGACACATACACACACACACTCCCAGACACATAAACGGACACACACACTCCCAGACACATACACACACACAAACACACTCCCAGACACATGCACACACACATACATACACTCACAGGCACACTCACTCCCACACACACACACACATACATACACTCCCAGACACACACACTCCCAGACACACACACTCCCAGACACATACACACACACACACTCCCAGACACATACACATACATACACTCACAGACACACACACTCCCAGGCACACTCACTCACAGACACATACACACACACATACACTCCCAGACACACAAAGCACACACATATACACAAGAATTATTTGTATATATTTTTTTTACATTTAAAAATGTCCACCCAGCCTCCATACCTGGAGAGCTGGCGTGGACCTGTCCCTGGGGTCCAGTGGGGCTTTAGTGCGGCCGGCTCTTGTCTCGCTGTCAGACGTGGCGAGGGAGCTGTGTTCTCTCTGCTCCCTCTTGCTGCGCGGGCTGTCTACTGATGCCGGGAGCCGGAAATGACGTTGTATTCAGAGAGAACACAGCTCCCTCGCCGCGTCTGACAGCGAGACAAGAGCCGGCCGGGGGGGTCCTTCAGGTGGCCATTAGGCCACCTCTTGGGCCCCCCATGACAGGGGGAACACAGGGGAATTTGAGGGCGGCATTTTTTGCCGCCCCCTGAGTGCCTGCAGGACCACAAACGGGAACGGCGTTCCTGCTCTAAAAAAAGTGCAGGAACGCCGTTCCCACGCGTTCCTGCACGACTCGAGCCCTGAGCACAATCATGGAAAAACATACAAAAGAAACACACGCTGTTATGCCAACAGTTAGCCCCCTGATGTCTTTTTTTTTCTCAATATATAATTTTTATTCAGTTTAATTTTTTTCAAATAGAAAAATGGTGATCAGAGAGGGTACATAAACAGAACACGTCCGTGTTGCAATTGGTACATACATACGAAGAAGTAAATAGAAGTATAGATCAGGGTGTTGCAGTGGATGTGATCTATTTGGATTTTGCCAAGGCATTTGATACAGTTCCACACAATAGGTTACTCTTCAAACTAAAATAAATTGGTCTAGATTAAAATTCTTGTACTTGGGTAGAACATTGGCTTAAAAATAGAGTACAAAGAATTGTCATTAATGGTAAATTTTCAAGCTGGAAAAAGGTGGCAAGTGGTCTCAATCAGGTTTCTGCTCTGGGACCCCTTCTATGTAACATGTTTATCAATGATTTTGAAAAAAGCATTGAAAGTCATGTTTCAGTGTTTGCAGATGACACAAAACTGTAAAATTATACAATGTGAGCAAGATATTATTTTGCTGCAGAGGGATTTAGATAGACTGGGTGACTGGGCACTCAAATGGAAGATGAAATGTAATGTTGAAAAATGTTTTGCACATCAGCTTAAAGAATGCACAAGCAACATATACCCTTAATGGAAGCCAATTAGGGATAACAACACACGGAAAGGACTTGGGAATTTTTATAGACAACAAACTATGCAGCAATGTGCAATGTCAATCAGCAGTGAATAAGGCAAGTAAGCTATTGTCATGCTTGAAAAATCTTCCCTTAACTGCAACCAACCCCGCCACATTTGTTTGTGCTTTTCTTCCCTTCCTTCTATTCTGTAGGCAATTTTTTCATATTGGCATGCCATATCTACTCTCTGTAGTGCTTCTGTTATGTCTGGAGGAGTTTGTTTTTTTTCCAATTGTGGGCAATGCCAGTTTTAGCAGCCAGAAGCATATGCATAACTGCTGTTTTAGTTGGTATTGTGTAGAAGTCCTGGTGCATATATATGTATACTTCTTGGGTAGGTATGGGCATTTCTATAAAAGTGTTTATGGTTTGTTTAACTGCATTCCAGAACTGTATTAGACTGTGGCAATCTCAGAAGATATGAATAATGGTTCCATTATGCCGTTGGAATCTCCAGCATAAGTCAGAGACATTTGCATACATCTGTGAAAGTTTTGCAGGAACCATATATCATTGCAAAAGTAATTTGCTGTATACTTACCAGTAAGATAAACTATAAGATGAGCTTTTAGTGTGATGTAAGGCTTGTAGCCAGAGTGGTAAGGAGAAAGTTTTCCCCAGATTCCTTTCCCATAGAAGCATATATGGTAACTTCCATTCTCTGTAGGGGTCATTGAGTGAGTTAAAGCACAAGAGAAGAATTTTACCAGCTGGATTGGGTTTCAAGCAGCATTTGCCAAAAGGCATAAGTAATGCCATATCAGGTTTTGGAATGTTGTTGGATAATATCACATTCTTAAAAAGCTCTAGTTGACTAGCACTCCATAACATCAAGTTAAGGTCCTGCGTAAAAGTAGATATAATGTGTAACGGGCAATGGATAACATTCCCATATCCCCTATTAAGTTTGGGGCCCAGGTGGACCAACACTGGAGCATTATTTTAGACAAAGGAAGCATGTGTTTGTTGTCTTGGGGAATTGGTAAGGTCTTCCAAAGAAGTTCCTCTAAAGTATAAGGTTTAATGCATATATTTTAAGTGTAACAGTGCTGCTGGATGGAAGAGTACTGCCATGCTTTGAGATACAATGAAACCTGGTAGTATTTGGCTATGTGTGGAATGACTAATTGTCCTTTAGAGTATCCTTGGAGGTTTTTTTTCCAGATATGCGCGCTAATGTTTTGCTGAACTTTGTTTAGTAATTTGCTTGGTTATGTAATAGGGACAATACGGAAGAGATACAAAATATGAAGTACTATCATCATTTTGATTGTGTGCACACAGCCCAACCACGACACCCCCAGCAGGGGCCCCCGTACTTACATTTAGTTCTCCAAGCTGTTCAATACCGGAATTTGATTCCCCTTAATTAAGAGGGAACTGAATTTAGTTAACTTTGTCCTTAAGTAGATAAGAGAAATCTTGCGCCAATCAAACATGTAAGTGGCGTTCAGCTGGGAGACATCTGTTTTTGATAAGTCTAATGGTAAGGCTTTGTTTTTTTTGCTTTTATTTTTAAAATACGATACTGTGCCATATCTATGCAACAGGTTTAGCAAATGTGGAAGTGATTTGTTTTTGTTAAGAATAAGAGCACAACATCAGCGTAGAGTGCTAGTTTCTGTTCTCCGCTTGGTGTAACTAGCCAACATATGCCTGGGTGTTGTTTTATATGTCTAACCAAGGGTTCTAGACTTAGTATAACAATTAGTGGTGATAGTGGGAATCCCTGGTGGGTACCATTTGTGATTCCAATTTTTTTGGATAAAAAGCCAGTGTTATAGGGGGCAGAGCTAGGAAGCAACCCAAGCAGACGTCTCTTGCATGAGCTCCGGACTTCACAGCAAACACTTTATTTACACAGCTACCCGGGATCCTACTACCCCACTCCAACTGGGTGCATAAATGGGAAAATGAACAAAGAAATAAAACCCCACAGAGGGCTCCAGGTCCCGCAACATATGGGATTTTCTTCTGAGAGACCCACCACAATTGACACCCAAAATGACATCACAACCCATGAACGACTCCTCCACTGGGGAGGAAGAACCCATGGATTAACTTTATGACATCCTCAATGGCCTCCACCATACTTCTTTGGATGAGGATGAAAACACCCCTGCCACCAAGAAGGACATTAAAATGCTCCTCCAAGACATCTACTTTTTTTCGTGCAGACTTCGACATACTGAGAGAGGAGATGCATGCGATAATGGGCAGAATTAAAGCGGTGAAGGAAGACACACTGCATTTGCAAGCCCAACATACGGCCCTGTCCTACAACCATGAAGAGCAGTCACAGGCTCAATCAACCATTGCCCAATAACTTACCAGCCACGAAGACCAGAGTCGACACAGAAACCTCAAATTACAGGGTGTTCCAAAAGCAGTGACCGACACAGAAAGACCACAATATCTCTGTCGACTCTTCCACCATCTTCTGCCACCGAAACAAGCAAAGGGTATTATCCTGGATGGCTACTTCAGGATCCACAAATTGGCGAGAGCACCAATCTCCTCTCATCATGACCTAATTGTCCAATTTGTCTCCCACATGGAGAAGGTAGTGGTACAAGCTGCGGTGAGGAGCTCTCCCACACCGGAGTTCGAGGAGGGCACCCTGTCATTCTATGCTGACCTGTCACAACCTACTCTGCAGTTGTCAGCGGCATCCTTAAAGAAAAGAAGATACCATATCAGTGGGGCAAACCCAGATCCCTACAAGTCTCTAAAGAAGGGTCTGTGCACACACTCACCAAAGCCACAGGCTCTGTGGCCTTTCTAGCAGTGTTAGGCCTTTCTCCTAACATAGAGCCAAGACAGGCTAAGAACCCAGCTCATAGATGGAACGTCTCCAAAGTCACTCCCTTCATTCTCAATGCAGGCCCATCCAGTGTTCGCATCAGCCCCAATGACTACAATGGACAAACCAGGGGATAGAATTTGGAGTGTAAGTAAGGGGGGCTCCATTGCACACAAATGGGATTCTTGGAGGCATATTACTGTGGCCCTGGATTTCCGCATGTCCTGGTATTGTAACCATATTTTATCTATATTTATCCATATTTAGCTATTAAGACCATTAACATTCATGGAGACGATTCGTAAAGATGTAATCATACTTTAGTAAATATTATTTTTTTAAACTGGAAAAGCCACGATTATCCTTATTTAAGTGGATTTTGGGCATTCTAGCATGAGGGTTGAAGGGTCAGCATTGCTAAAACACTGCACTGTATCTGCATGTACAGTGCATTATATTCCTTTCTGTACTTGTCACACTCCTAAATGGTAATAAAAGTCTTAGGTGGTCAACAGGGTAGAAAGTAACTGCAAAAAAACACTAACGAAAAGAAGGTATTTACACACCCTTGGTGAGAAGGGTAGTATGGTGACTAGGCAAGGGAGCAATCCCTATACCAGCCTGGGGGGGAGGGTAGTGAGGCCTAAGGAGGGGCCTGCTTGCCATCCTCCTGCCAAAAGACTATGGGCCCTTTAAAAAGTATGTGATTTATGTACGTTTGTACTCCAGAAAGAGACAGCGACCATTAGCCCTAATTCCCTGGACAGTCAGTCAAAATGATGACTTCCGTGGAAACCCCGAACACCTGAATCGATCTTGGTGATTTGTGGATATGTTGGTCCCCCAGATCGGGGCTATCAGGGCATGTGACTTTTGTGGGCTTTCCATGTGTTTTGGGGGTACTTTTGGGGTGTTGTTAAAATGTATGTTTTCTGTGCCTGGAAATAATTGAGTTTAGTACAGTTGCTGACTCAATTATTTCTCAAGCACAGGGGAGGGATTATCCGGTTTTGTGTGGGAGTGTCCTGGACCTGAGAGCCAATGTAATTACAGTGTGTACTTTGTCACAGTCCACTCTCAGGTCCAGTGGGGAATGCCTCTGGAATATGTTATGGAAAACCCCTTTCATGGGGACTTGCATATAAGGCCAGTTGTGGCTGCCATTAAACAGTTCTACTTCACCCTCAACACAGAGCCTCGTCTCGTGCTTGTAGGGAACAGCTATAACTGCTATTTCATTAGCTCTTGTATGAGCTTTCCTGCTATACACTCTGGAGTAGGAGAGGTCTACACACTGGAAGCTGGATCCCTGACTTAGGTACAGGGTGGATGGAGGACAGTGAGACCCCAGCCAAGTTGTGGCGGCTAAGTGTCTACAGTGCTGATGGTGTCTGTTGGAGTGCTTGGAGCACTCGGTGAGCACTAGGAAGCATCGTTTGGCGGAGGCACCCAGTCGGGGTGCCAGGCGGTCCGTCACACATTTGTAACCATTCTATCTGAATTATTTTTTATTAATTATTTGGTTAATAATTAATACATCTTTTTTTTCAGTCAGGTAATATTTTATCTGAGAACCCTTTCTCTGGATTTATATTCATTATACATGCAATGTTCCATTAGCATTGCACCCAAAACAGAATGAGAAGCATTCACTTATATTATCAGTTTATTTTGAAAATCAAAATGTCATGACCCACATTCTTTTTCATTTTTAATGTCTTTAAATGGTTTAAGTCATTCCAGATCCACAGCATGTCTTCCAGATGCAGTTCTCTTAGTGGGGCAGTTATGTCTGTTAGCCCAGCACAAATGGTGTCACACAATTTAACTTATATGGAATGGTTTCCTGTTCTTTCTAGACGAAAACTAATTGAAACCACAAATGTTTTATTTGAAGATACAACAAGGCTGAATATGAATCTGAATTCCAAAACTTTACATATTTTGTGCATGAAGCACCTAATCAGATAGAAGCAGGAAGTGGTAGCTGTTCGATTACTGCTATCATCTGTGGATCTAGATCTAAACCATTTTGTATCAGTAAAATACTATTCTATTTCATTTGTGATATTTTCTGGGTTCAATTTCATGTTGTATATACAACAGTGAGTTAATAGTTATTATTAGAGATGTCCATGGGAAAAAAAAACGGTCCAGTTCGGCACTTCCGAAATTCGGAACTTCGGCAATTTGACACTTTGGCACTTCGGTTTGGCACTTCTGAAAATCAGAAAATCAGGCAATTTGGGACTTTAGTAATTCGGCACTTCGGGACTTCGGCACTAACCCTAACATTCACGTAATTTTCCCTCCCTCTCTTGTTTTGCCACTTTTCAGAAATCCTTAGCACTTCGACTATTCCGAAATTCGGCACTTCCGTTTGGTTCAGCACTTTCTAAATTTGGCACTTTGGCAATTTGGTTCGGCACTTCTGAAATTTGTCACTTCGGCAATTTGGAAATTCGCACATTCGGAAGCATCTGAATGTCCGAATCACCAAAATTTGTCCAAATTTACATTCGGAACGAAGCGAATTGCACATGTCTAGTTATTACATGCAGTATAGATAAGAGGGCCCCCAAAATAAAAGCCTAAGAAGCAACTGGAAAAGTGCAGTAGGGCCTCTGATCTGTTCGCGGCCTTACAAGCCATGTGGTCAGGCTCCCAAGATGGCGGCTGGGCGAGCCAGAGGGTGCCAAGATCACTATTTAGCACTGAGAGTAGTGCTGCATCAGGCACTCCAGTGACTGATACAGCGCAGATCTTGACAAAACTCTCGGAGGTGCGTACTTACCTTGCCACGGACATAGCTAGAACTACCAACGAAGTCAAGACGGAGATTCAGGCCTTGGAAATGAGGGCGGCACTATTGGAGTAGCGGGTGGAGTCCACGGCTGTGGCCCACAATGAAGCTACAGCACAGATTAATCGCCTTACGTCCAGGTTGGCATCAGCTGAATCTGTTCTGAAAGATCTAGCGAACTG
The DNA here is from genome assembly GCF_036172605.1 of Pelobates fuscus. Classification (NCBI taxonomy): domain Eukaryota; kingdom Metazoa; phylum Chordata; class Amphibia; order Anura; family Pelobatidae; genus Pelobates; species Pelobates fuscus. The sequence continues at coordinate 60,549,659 of NC_086319.1, forward strand.
GTCCAGGTGTAATAACATCCACCTGCGAGCCTCCTGGAACAGGAGTGGGAAGGCTCCTTAATAGACGTGGTGACTGCTTTCTGCAAGCCGCTACTGTCGGAGGTGACGAACCACCTGTGGTACATAGAGAGAGCTCACTGGGCACTTCGTGCTAAATGAGCAGACAACAAGATGCCCAGGGATATGATTGTTAAGTTTCAGTTCTTCCAGACCAAGGAGGCACTCTTGCAACAGAGCAGAGAGGGCCCGATAAGGTACAAGGTCTCGGAGCTAGCTCTTTTCCAGGACTTGACGCCGACCACTTTGCAGAGCCGGTCACCGAGCTCCTTTGCAAAACTCCATCAAATATGCCTGGGACATCCGTTCGAGTTCTACATCCCCTGACGGTGATCTTGTGACCTACCTGAAGGATTTGTGCATTCAGGCCCCAGCGGATTTGGCAATACCCAACTCCTAGGCGGAGGAATTGTATCCCCTTCTGAGATTGGTACACTGTGGGTGAGTGACATCCGATGGCGCAGGGGCCTTTGTTTTAGTTGGCTGGCAGAGAGGTGGCAGGGGTCTGCTGTGTTTTGTTAGGTGGTGGGTCTGATGAGTTTGTCACACAACGGGCTCTTTCACCATCCGTCCGCCTTGCTTTGCTACCCGGGCTGTTATGTACATACGGGGAGATGGTCGGGGAGGGGGGTTTGGTTACCTATGTTGGGCAGGCTAGGGCATCCCTTGAGACTACTTCCCTTGGATGGCGAGACCTTTTTGCACCCGGGTACTATTGGACGCATGGTCGGGGGCGGACTGTTGCCGGATGTGAGGGTTTGGAGGCACAGGAGAGAGGAGTCATAGTGACTTGCCATTCACTAGGATGGTTAAAATAACCAAAAGCGAAAAGCTACAAAAACTTAAAACAACGACATGATCAACCCAAACCCAATAACAAAATACACTTATAGTCCCATGACCCCAACTAGAGGGAGAATCATTTAGCTGGGAAAAAAAATATGAACAAAAAAGGAAAAAAAAAGGGGGGGGGGGGAATTACAAACAGGGATGGGTGGAAGGGGCGACTGGGGGCGGTTGCAGTTTTTACTTGGTTGGGTCGTTTCTCTTAGAATTTTTGTTTTAATGTGTCTGGCATAGAGGGCTGGATGATGGTCGAGCATTTACTATAGGGTGAAGGGGAGCACGTCCTCAATGTGTGCTCCTTGTTCCTCTTAACTCCTCACAGCAACCCGTTACGGAATCGACCCCCACTGATGCCCCGTCTTGACACTAGCACATAGTTTCTATCCCCTGGAAACAATGCAGCTGTCACATTCATTGCCTAGGTGCTGCTGTCTTGATTTAATAACCGGGGTGCTCAAATTATCTTCCCTCATGCCAATGAGAGGCTATGTCCCCAGTTGGCGGTGTCCATCTTCCCTCCCCTTTTCTTCCGTCTCCCTCATCTCTATTCCTAGAGTTCAGCCCACTTGAGGTGGACCTAGAAACGGTGTTTGGGTCACGCAGCCAAGGGGAACTGCTGGTGAAGTCTTGTGGGAGGGGGTCCTATATGGGGTCCTTCCCCATGTCGGTCATCGAGACACCTTTTTGGAGTCCCTGCTTCTGGGCGCCCCTTCCCTCCAGATTATTTTATTAAAGTTAGGTTCTTATTTATTTTGGATGCTGAAAGTGGCAGGGGTGCTCATTGCTGCCTTATGGGTATGTTTAGATTCTCCTATTTGTCTTGCAGCGTGGGCTCATTGTATATTGGTAATATATTCTTGTGTTCCAGGTGGCTTGATGCTGGCCCGATTCTGGGATGTGTAGGGAGATGGAGGTCGGGGGGGGGGGGGATGCGGGCATTGGGCTTGTGGTGTACATGCCTCCACCCTGTGCCCAGGCTTCTTCTGATGCTTGGGAGCGGTGGGGGACAGAGATTTCTTCTAAGCGAGATGGCTTGGGGCCTGTTTCTGGCGATATGTTCTTGCCTGACCACAAGGGTACGAGGTTGATGTCCATGTAATATTTATTTTATATGTTGGCACTGTTGTGGTGCCCAAAGGGTGTTGGTCTATGTCCCCGCAACTCCTGAATGCTGATGGCATTCGGGAGAGACTGGGACATGTAGCCCACCCATGCCTAGCTATTTCTGTACATATTGCTAGTGTTTTCTTTCAATCTTTCTTCTTACTCCTTGTTATTTCTTTTACCCTATATTTTTCCCTACCTACCTTTCCCTGGGGGGAGCTGCTGTGGGGATTGGGGGGCAGTGTAGCTGTGGGACTGTGCCTCCTGAGGCTGGTTCTATACACTTTATTTTTTGGATTGTGGTCAAGTAATGTTATGAGATGGAGCATAGGGAAACAGTTTTTCTATAGCTATATTTTTCACGTGATAGCATTTCTCTGAAATTCACTTCCTTCCTAAACGTTAAGGGACTCAACACCCCCAAAAAGAGACGCCTCATGTTCTGGGAGCTTAAGCGCCTGGACCCAGACATAGCTTTCCTGCAGGAAAAGCATATCCCCGCGTCCCCCTGTTTCACCTTATCGTGTATGATAAGGATCATGTAGATCACACAACCTACGAGGCTAGGGCCCATAATAAGCAGAATGGAGTGGCAGTGTTACTTCATCACAGATGCCTGTTCAGGGTTAGTATGATGTTCTCAGACCCTGGAGGGGGGTGTCCTGGTGATAGGAGCTTATGCCATGGGCTCCCCCACTTCCACGGTAGGGGTAGATGGGACAAATTGCTACATACCTTTTTGCAACAGACTGGTCTCATAGACATCTGGAGAGCTCACCATCCAGATGAGCTTGATTATACCTTTTATTCAGCCCCGCGTGATACCTACTCAAGGATAGATTTGTTCTTGGTGAACTCCCTTACTCTGCCCATGTTGTCGGGGTCCTCAGTAGGATCTATTACATGTTCAGACCATGCGGATGTCACCTTGATGCTGGTTAAACTGAGTGTAGCAACCCCTTGGTCTTTGAAATTGAATAACTCCTTGCTTAGGGATCCTGAGATAGTCAGCACCCTGCGTAAAGAGCTAACCGAGTACTTCCCTATGAACACAGTGCCAGGTCCTTCACTTGTTATGGTATGGGCAGCTCACAAAGTGGTCATCAGAGGCATCTTGATCCACAAGGCAACATTGAATAAAAAACGTAAATCACAACTCTTATTGTCTCTCCTGGAGTCTTTGAGGACTGCGGATCAAAAACATAAATTGGATCCTTCCCCAGCTAACTTGACGGCAGTGCGCTCATTGTGGTTCTTAATTCGTGAAACTCTCCTTGAAGACATGGCACAAGCTATTGTCTGGTCCAGGAGGACCTATTATAAAATATAAAACAAAATGGACAAGCTGTTGGTTTGGTCTTCGCCCAAGACATTGAAACACACACATCACGAAAATCAAAGATTCTTCAGGAGCCTACCAAACAACTCCTGGCAAAATAGCTAAGGTATTCACAGATTTTTATGCAAAATTATACAATCACACTTGCCCTGACTCTGTTAATGCTCAAATGGAAATTGATAATATTCGGACTTTTCTACGCCAGTTGTATCTCCCAACATTGACGGGCCGGATTCCGATGGTCTACGGAAAAGATTCTCAATTGAAGAAATTGATTTGGCCATATCTTGCCTAAAAGATAATAAGGCTCCAGGCCCAGATGGCTTTGATGGTAGCTATTACAAAATGTTTCATGAGGAATTATCACCACACTTAGAGTCCTGGTTTAATGACCTTATGGAAGGGTATCCTCCAGACAGAGACATGTCTTTGGCGGATATCGTCTTATTGCATGAAACTCAGCAAAGACGACTCGGAACCAGCAAACTTTGACCAATTTCTCTAATAAATCATGACTCAAAAATGTAAGCAAACATTCTAGCAAACAGATTGAACCCCATGCTAATACGTTTGATCCACGTGGATCAAGTAGGATTTGTTCCGGGCAAGCAATTATTCAAAAATACCAGATGCAGATGTGGATATCACATGGAGACAAGTCACCACTGAAACATCATCGCTGATCCTGTCACTTGACACCGAGAAGGTCTTATCTGTTTGAAGTATTGGCACATATTTACATCCCTGACCCGTATTTAGCAGCAATTCGAGCTATGTATATCAATGTTAGGACGCAGATTCAGATCTCAGGGGCACAGGTCAAGCCATTTACACTGAGAAACAGCACCAGACATGGGTGCTTTCAATCATCCCTGCTATTCATACTTTCTTTAGAGACACTTTTGCAAGCAACCAGGACCAGCCCAATACTATAGTATTGGTTGGGGGACAGCAATTTGTGATCTCGGGCTTTGCAGATGATGTGCTATTAACCTTAAAGCACGCTAGGGACTTTATGGTGGCACTGGCAGAAGTGTTGGAGAAATACAGCGCATTAGCAGGTTACAAAGTGAACTTGAACAAGGCAAGTGCCCTTCCTATAGGCCTCTCAGCAGCGGACACTGCGCACGTTGGCCAGACATACCACATGCATATAGCCCAAAATCATCTCAAGTATTTAGGTGTTTGACTGACGGCGGACCCTACCCGACTATACCAACAAAATTATGTTTCAGAGCCCTCATTGAAGATATGGAAAAGTGGGTAAACAAGACGATCCCGTAGATAGGCAGGATCCACTCTGTGAAAATGAATGCCCTGCCAGTGCAGATGACCAAATCCAATCTGGCCACTCTTCAACAGGCATTGGCAAATTTATATGGCAAAATAAAAAACAAAGAGTATCCTGCAATGTCCTATATTGAGCAAAGACGGGGGGGGGGGGGGGGGGCTAAGGCTTGCCTAATTTGTATTTTTATTACCTAGCGGCCCTACTAACTCAGATTGCGCTGTGGCATTCTCCCCCTGAGGAAAGACGATGGGTGGATTTAGAGTCTTTGCTAATGGGTTCGAACCTACCACAGTTTTCATGTGGGCACCTAGGGACAATCGGGCGTTTCCCCCGGGTCTGAGAGCATATGGTTTTAAAGGTATAGCATATGCTGAATTGCAGCATATTTGACATCTATATGAGGGAGGCTCTCCAATAACCTTTGAGGTTAAGAAAACTAGTGCTACCTTAAAACCTTTCAATTTTTTCAGATATATTGAACTTAGGGATTATGCTCAGGATGCTCCGGTTAAGAAGGTAGCTATGCAACAGCTAACATTTTTTGAAAATATGTGTATTCGGGAGCACTTCCCAAGGGGCTTGATCACTGCTTTATACGCCCACCTTAGCACCCATACTTTAGAATGTGGAGAGTTAACCAATGGGAAGCTGACTTAGGTGAAATGCTAGAGAGGGTTGAATGGCAGGAAATTTGGGCAGCGAATGGGACTTGATCCAAATGTGTCACTTTGCAGGAACAGTCATATAAGACCTTGTTTCGATGGTACAATACCCCTGTCTGTTAAGAATGAACAAGATCTTCAATGATGGATGTTATGAAGACTATGCATTCGTTAAATTTGTTGGAAACACACTTCAAAGTTCTAAATAGATGGTACTTAGTACCAGATAAATTAAATAAAATATATCCTTCAATGGATCCTGTATGTTGGAGATGTAGATTTGCAAGAGGTAATTTTGGACATATATGGTGGGACTGTCATAAACTGAGAAACACAAAAGTTTATATCTATAGATCTAAAACTCGAGTTGAGAATTTCCCCAGAGGTTGTTTTGTTACATCTAAATTGGCCACCTATGCCGTATGAATCAAAATTAATTCTTATACATCTTTTTTTGGCTGTTAAAATAGTTGTTGCGAGATGGTGGAAAAAAGATTTAGACGTCCCCTGGAAGAAAGTAAAAAATCTACTCGAGTTTCAGATAAAAATGGAGTTGATGTTGAGTAAACAAAAATTAAGAAGAGAAAAAGAGAGAATGTACTAAGGTTCTAACTAGTAGACCCTAGAAAATAGCTTGGATATCTGTAGAGATTGGTCTAAATACGATATAATTAAAATAAAAAATAGCTTTATTGTATAAACAAACTCCTAACTACTAATTAAACACATACAAGTGAATCCCAGAGGGGAGCTGTAAAAAAGCTCAAATTGCCAAAATGGACCTGTGGAGCCCTGAACAGTATATGCCTAACAAAATTGGGTCGTGGCTCATCCCATCTAGAGAGTATCGAACCCTTCTAATAAGGTGAAACCTTTGACCCCTAGCGCATAAACACGGCTAGGAGAGGGAAGAATCTGAAAGAGATTCTTGTCCCAAGCCATTTACAGCTTCAAAATAAAAACAAAGGAAGCTGGCTCCCGGTACACGGTACATATAAATGTGGCAGGTGTGTCGCATGTTGTTTCATGGCCAAGGACTCCAAAACTCTATCTGACTCCACAGGTACAATTCAGATCCCCATAAAACATTTCTTCAACTGCAATACTGCAGGTTTGGTCTATCTCCTAACCTGCAGCTGCGGCATGAAATATGTGGGGAAGACCATATGTCCCTTTAAGAGAAGGGTAATGGAGCATGTCCACTCCATAACATCATTGAGAGACACCCCAGTGGCCAGACATATGAGACAATACCATCATGACTCATCAAGAGCCACAAGATTTGCAGGCATTGAACGTGTCCTTAAGGGCAAAAGAGGTGGAAATTTTGACCTGACTCTAAGAAGAAGGGAATGTTTCTGGATAAGTAAATTGGACACCATGTCACCTAAGGGACTTAATGAAGGGTTCTCTTTTACCCCATTCATTAATGTCTAGAGAAGGACCAGTAATAATAATTATGTTTTGGCTTTACTATTTATAATGATTTTTATTTGCTTTTTTAATTGTAATTCCCAATATACTACATATGTAATGAACCATAATAAGATTTCTGTCAGTGTTATATCAGTCACATGTATGGTAATATTTCAAATGAACCATCTCCACTTTATGTGTATATCTTTTTGGATCACTTGGGGATCCGTATTTTTAGGACCTCAAGTGAAGTATGGGTTAACATGTCCAAAGGGTTAACACTCAGGTTCAGTACTGATTTCGTATACACACCCTATTAGGCGGAGTTTCGCCGAGGATGTAATTGAAGGGGCGGCATAATCGGATGGGAAGTGCTTCTGTTAGCACGTTGCGTTTCAAGCCTCGTTTTGGTTTGAAACGCATACCCGCCCATCACAAGTAATTGGATGGCTAAGCCCTCCCTTCAGGTATATAAGAACACGCAGAATACAGCACGGTTCATTCTGCCTTTGACAAAGGCACTTCAGCAGCACCGAAACGCGTTAGGCATCATGCTCTAGGCATTATGCCATTTTAATCTCACTCAGCACGATTTATTTAAGCACGTCTTTTTTGGTCTTTATTTATGGGGGTTTTGCCTGCTCGGATCGAGAGCCTCTAGGTTGCAGTCTGCTACAGTTTTTGGGGGGGACTTCCATTTAGTGCTAGAATCTCCTTATAGCACCCGCAGGATTGAGTTAGGGGCACCTCTATTTTAGTGCTACCATCTCTTTTGTGTATAGGGTCCGTTTTTGAGATCCACAATACCCACAAGTTGGGGTTTCTGCAGCACTAGCCTTAATGAAGTCATTTTTATCTGAGGATTTCGCTACATTGCTCACTTAGCTAGTTTTTATCTGGTATATCCTCAGTATACACCTCTACCAGGGTATACAATTCACAAGTCCAGTCCTACATTTATTTTGAGCGTCTCCTTTCTTTGCAATTGTTGCAATTCTTATGCAAGCGCTTTAGTTGTTACACTGGCTACATCTTGTTACCCTGTTTAGCAGATATTCTGCAACTTTGTGTTTATGCGATAGGGGTCAAAGGTTTCACCTTATTAGAAGGGTTCGATACCCCCTAGATGGGATGAGCCATGACCCAATTTTGTTAGGCATATACTGTTCAGGGCTCCACAGGTCCATTTTGCCAATTTGAGCTTTTTTACAGCTCCCCTCTGGGATTCACTTGTATGTGTTTAACCCCTTAACGCCGTTATGGCGTGCTATGCCGTCACGGGTTAAGTGGGCTTTAAAGCCGTTATGACGGCATAGCACGCCGTAACGGCTTGCAGCCCCAGGAGGTAAGATGTACTTACCTCCGCCGCGATCCGCTTCGGTAGGACTGCCTCACAGCCCAGGCAGCCCTCCCACGGCAAATCAAGCCCCCGGGGGCCATGTGATCGCTCTCAAAGAGCGATCACATGGCCCCCTATAGCTGGCTGTGGATCTGCCAGCATGGGGACTGTTTGAAATATCAGACAGTCCCCCTGCTGGTGGGAAGTATAAAAAAAAATAAGTAAAAGACAAGTGTAAAAATAAATTAAATATATTTTTATACATATATAATATGTATATATATTATATATATGTAACGTCATACAAAGTGTATTTTAATATTAATATAAGTATATATATATTAATATTAAAATACACTTAGAATGACGTTACATATATATAATATGTATATATATTATATATATAATAGATGTACATATATATATTATATATAAATACGTATAATTAAAATAATAAATAAATAAAATAATAAAATAAATAAATAAAATATTGAAACAAAATTTAATATAAATTAGATATGCAGATGTAATTTCATTCTAACTGTATTTTGTTATTAATATATATATATATCGGTAACAAAATACACTTAGAATGACATTCTATATATATCTATATATATATAAAATACAAATAACCGCAAATATATATATATAGATAAATACATATAATTACATAAAAGATTACATTAGTATACACGTAGAATTTAAATACCTATAAATGCATATATATTAAAATTCTACATGTATATTTAAATAATCTTTTAATGTAATTATGTGATTTGATTAATTAAAATTTGATTGACATGCCTGACAACACAGGGAGAAAGTGCAGAGAATTTAATTCGCAAGCACTATATTTGACCCTGTAACTCTCCAAGACACCATAAAACCTGTACATAGGGGGTACTGTTTTACTCGGGAGACTTCGCTGAACTCAAATATTCATGTTTCAAACTGGTAAATTGTATTACAACGATGATATTTTAAGTAAAAGTGACGTTTTTTGCATTTTTTACAAGCAAACTGCACTTTTATGGTCTATATTATTGTTGTAATATGTTTTACTGTTTTAAAACACTAATATTTGTGTTTAGTGAAGTCTCCCGAGAATAACAGTACCCCCCATGTACAGGTTTTATGGTGTTTTGGAAAGTTAGAGAGTCACATATAAGGCTTGCATTTCCTTTTTTTCACATTGAAATTTGCCAGATTGGTTATGTTGCCTTTGAGAGCGTATGGTAGCCCAGGAATGAGAATTACCCCCATGATGGCATACCATTTGCAAAAGTAGACAACCCGAGGTATTGCAAGTGGGGTATGTCCAGTCTTTCTTAGTAGCCACTTAGTCACAAACACTGGCCAAATATTAGTTTTTTGCTTTTTTCACACAAAAACAAATATGAACGCTAACTTTGGCCAGTGTTTGTGACTAAGTGGCTACTAAAAAAGACTAAACATACCCCACTTCCAATACCTTTGGTTGTCTACTTTTTCAAATGGTATGCCATTATGGGGGTAATTCTCATTCCTGGGCTACCACACCGTCTCAAAGGTAACATTACCAATCTGGCAAATTTCAATTTGAAAATGTAATGTTCTATATTTGACCCTGTAACTTTCCAAAACAACATAAAACCTGTTAATGGGGGGTACTGTTGTACTCGTGAGACATCGCTGATTACAAATATGTGCATTTTTTTTGTATTATGACATTCACAGTTAAAATGTCAGACGGAAATGCAAATGTAAAAAAAAATCTTATTTTCTCACATTTTTTTTACTTTTATTCATAATAAATGATGTTCCATATATGAATAGTTAATGATAGATTAAAGCCCTGTTTCTCCTGAACAAAATGATATATAATAAGTGTGGGTGCATATAATTTGAAAGAGGGGAACTACGGGTGAACAGACATATAGCGCAAATTCCAGTTTTTGTTTACGTTTTGTTTTGATCAGAACGTGCACTATTGACTCCGTCCTGAAGGGGTTAATTAGTAGTTAGGAGTTTGTTTATACAATAAAGCTATTTTTTATTTTAATTATATCATATTTAGACCAATCTCTACAGATATCCAAGCTATGTTCTAGGGTCTACTCGTTAGAACCTTAGTACATTCTCTCTTTTTCTCTTCTCAAGTTTATCAGGGTCACCCCCTATTTTGGATATCTGGTAGACACCACACATTCACCTTTATTGGTAGTTTGTGATTTTTTGTTTTCTATGTAAACAAAAATTAAGCAAAAAAGTATCTGTCTGGTTGAAATGCTCGGAATTAATTAATTGAGAAAATATGAGATAAGTAAGTCTCTATTAAGTTGAAGTAATATTAGCTGAATTGAGTATACCTTGGACATTGGTAATTTTTGAGTCATATTTAGAGCTCCTCCTACCCTACTAAGGAAAACTTTCTAAATTTCCAATTATGTTGCATTGTTGTGTATTGTATTATAGTGTAAATTTGTATAGTGTATGTATTATTGGTAATGTAATATATTATATTATCCTTTTTTGTAAATGTTTTTAGCTTCTATGAAAAAATTTATATGAATTGAATATCGACTATATTATATTTATAGAAATATAAATTATTAATGGAAGTATTGTTATTTGTAAAAAAAAAAAAAGAATGAACAAGATCACCACTGACTTGTATTGGGAAAGGTATGGACAAAATGGGACGTATATTCACATGTGGTGGGAATGCCCAGATGTGCAACTGTATTGGAAAAAGATTTGCTTAGGGATGTTCTTGGTAAAGAAGTTAAGTTAGATCCTTGGGTGTTTTTGTTGGCTAGACTAATAGATGATCGGACAAAGATGGATCAAAAACTTTGGCACAAATTAAATTTGGCAGCTAGGAGGGCTCTAGCACAGGTGTGGCTTTAGAGGGAGACCCCTTCAGCAGTAGCTGTTATCCAAAATTCAAAGATACTTGCCTCATGGATAAGCTAACGGCCCAGGTGCGGGGTATCATGAAGGCGTTCAAAAAGGTTTGGAACCAGTGGATGGCCAACGATGGGGCAGCTAGGGGATGAGCAGGGTGGGTTCAGTCCCCCACCTCAACCGCTCTTCATGCCTCATAAGGTCACTGGATTTTTCCTTTATCCCCTACTGGAGGGGATTTAAGGATCCCTCCGTGGGATATTCCCCTGTCTACATCTCTTTTTGGAGAGATCGCTTCTGGGTGCCTCTGTGGCTCTCGTGTTCACCCCCACCCCTTTTTACCATCTGTGGCAATCACCCCCTCCATCACCCTTCTCTTCCCCCCATCCTTGTTCCACCCCCCTCCCTCCCCATCTTCCATCTGACTTTCACTTCAGTCCTTTTCTGTCTGTGGTGACAACCATCTATTTGGTGGGGCCTAAAGCAAAGGTGGATTTGTGGTTTCCCTGTTTTCTACCAGCTGGAGGGAAGGCATTTAGGCTGGCTAATAGGGGACAGCATATACCTTAACCTTCGGTTCCTGCTCACTGGTGTTCTTAAGCTAAGCATCAAGCGTTACTATTTATTTCTTCATGTTAATATTGTATTCTATTTTTGATAAAACACCCTGATGGGTCATCTTCCGGTCTGGAGCCCGTGCACTATACACATCGGTTACTGTCTGTAATATTTGTGTTGCAAGAAATGTTAGTATTCATTTTGTATAATGCCAATTTGTATGATTTTTCTGTAGTAGGTTACCTAATTGTAAATTATAGGTTTGTGGGTGACTGTCATGGCAATAATAAAAGAAAGAAATGAGGTTTGACCAGAATTTTTTTCAGGTAGACTAAATTTTGTCCATGCAAAAATTTTAACACAATAAAAATATATGAACAAGGGCCAATCAGTGTACTGCAAAATATATTTATAAATTAAATATTATGTATATATTTTGTAGTAAACTGATAAACGCATTTTCCTACCATTTGGTTTGCCGGTCAAGTTAGAAAACGTAACCAATAGATGGAAAAAGGAAAAAAATCTATATGTATGTATTACATATATTTATTATATATATATAAAATATATAATTATATATATTTTTACTGCTCCTCCTTTTTTTCACTCTACAGGTAATTTCTCATGTGATCTGTGAATATCAACATTCAGTGGCTGTCCCCTACTAATCAGATCATCTTTTTTCTCATCAATCATCTCTTTTTTGGGGGCCACAGGTACAATTCCGAATCATATATGAAGCAAAATTGTTCATCCATTGTCCATTTTTAAATGCATTGATCATTCCATTTTGAAATAGGTTCTTTAAAGACCAGTTTATTATGATGTATTATTATCACGTCATTGGTTATTAAAGGGTTATTGATCTCTTTACTGAAATATTTCTTCTGTTGATCTAAAAGGTCATTCCAAATGGGGCTTTCAATTTGGATTTTTTTTTGACCCACCAATAATGATGTGAATGTAGTAAAGTGAAGAATATGAATTTTTCTTTATAGTGATAATGTCATCTAGAGTGAGTAACATTATTAATAGACATTAGACTTGTACACTGTTAGAATATACATTTTTCAGGACGATCAACTTTTAGCCGAATGTAAGTTCGGCTCGCCAGACTTGCAGTAGCAGAAACCTGGCTCAGTAAGCGAAACAGACAAATCATCATTCATCTTTTTTCCTCATCAATAGTCTCTTTTTTTGGCTCCATGTGCAATTTGGTACATTTTTTGAGTACAATTAAACTGATCATCCTATCAGCCCAAGTTTGGATGAATTGCAGTTCGGACCGAAACAAATCTCCACATTTAATATATATTCTAAAAGAGTACCTCTTCACTGCAAAAAGCAGAGTTAAATCACTCAGAAGGTCACCTTTCAGCCATATGCTTAAGCTTGCTTTAGTTTTTGCCTCTTGAACTATGTCTGGTTTTAGATCTGGTTTTAACTTTATAAGAAAATTAAAAAAAAAACTTGATAAACAGCCCAGAACTTCAAACACATGAGAAAATCTACTCTTAATAAAATGTTTCGCAAATGCGTAATCTAAAGTCTAAATATTTTTAAGACGCATTAAACACACTTGATCCCAAAAAGGTTTTCATTAGTATCATGTTTTGAAACATATTTTAACTCACAATGGCATTATCATTGTGTCATGTCCTCAGCGGCTTCCTAGCCCATATGCTTTGCAACTGTAACTTTAACAAATTCATATTTGTCTGATTATTATCTTTTATATTCATGGATATGCAATGTGTTTGTTTTCCAGTACCGAATTCTTAATGGTATAAATATTAGTTGCACTATTTTTATTCAGCATAGCTAGATTGTCCTCATCTTTCTCTATAAAAATCACAATTCTTCTATAACCTATCAAGATATATCTGCACAAGATAGTGATTGCACATACCTCCCATGCAGCAAAATGTGGGTGAGTGGGTCAAAATGGAACTGTATCACTGTAGCTGTCCAGAAAAGAGGAACTGCCTAGAAAAAGGCCAGGACATTCTGAAGAATAGGTATGCGAGCCTGAGTACAGATATATTTCCCTTGCAGTAGACCTTTGCCCGTTTTGGCAGAAGTTATAAGGTCAAATTACGGACATCCCAAATTCACTGTACTGTACACTCAATCTGTATCACCGTACTGACCAGTGCCAGATTTTCATCCAGTGTCAGAGGTATCATGGCTTACACCACTGGAAAAAAAAACTGTACAATAAAATAAAAAAAATAAAAATTCCATCTGCCAATTTTCCCTAAAAAATTCCCGAACTAACTAAACAAATACAAATGTTATTCTTACCCTAAGTATGATATTAGTCATAATTCCAAACGTTAATATTGATTCTAACAACATTGATATCTCTAAACCCCAGTACTAAAGCATCAACAGTCAGTGTCCATCAGTATCTGTAGTGTCACTCTTTGGACAAAACCCATAATTAAAGCAATTTTTAAATGTGACCTACAGCTCTAAAGATATTTATTTCATCAGAACAGAAATATTACTCTCAATAAAGTTTAATCTAACATATTTTATTCCTGTACAATTTTTTTTAAAGGAATTATTCACTTTATAACCTATGAGAATAAAATAATCAATTCCTCTTAGTCAGAGGCAGAAACCCACAGCATGGATTGCCTAACTTATACGTTCGAAACCCAATCTAGTAAACACATCGCAGAGACTGGATTTATTCCTCTGTAATGAAAACACTGTAAGAAAGTTTTTTTTCAGAATTATCTGGAATTCTGTATTATTTAGATTCAAGTGTGATTTGAATTATTTCCACGCCTCATTACTAAAGGAAAGAGAAACGTATTAACAAAAAGCATAAAACATTACTACCTTTTCATGTCATAACTGAACAGATCAAGCCCATGTTGATGGACGGGGAAACTACACAATTTTGGTTTACTGACAGAATGCTGACTCAACGCAGACATTATTCAGATCACCAAAATAGATCGTAACATAAACTCTAGGATGTAATATACTGCCACAGTATTACACATTTTTATAATTTGAAAGGATATATAATGTTAGCATAATAGGCCACAATTAGAATTGCTACAATTAGAAAACATTTAAATGGGTGAACTGGATATGTGTTTGAAATCATATGTTATATCTGATTCATGACAGTCTATAGATCCTATCCTTGTTTTTAGGTACACTAGCAGGATCCCTAAACTCTCTGCGTTGAATACGTCGTTAGATTGAACCAAGAGTTTCATGGAGGTAATCAAACAAATATATTGTAAGCACTCTTAATGGTGTTTGTATTTAATGGTTTCCAGCATATATAAAGCTGAGTGTAGATAGAGGAAATAGATATCTGAGTTTATCTGGCAAGAGATGGGATTTCACAGTTACAATTAAATCAATAGATATCTAGCAAGATATAAAATCCCCTAACTCTATTCTCAATCAAATTGAGATTAGCAGCAGGATTACACCCTCTATGACAGGGGTTCCAACCCAGTCCTCAAGTAACCCTTACCAGTCCAGGATTAAGGGATTACCCTGTTTTTTCCCCTAAAAATACCTTAGACACAACTGGGTAATCCCTAAATCTTGGACTGTTAGGGGCTACATAAGGACTGGGTTGGAAACCCCTGCTCTATGACATTAATAAGGTAAACCAAAAACTGCCCAATTGTGACTTAGACAAGTCCAGATCAGATATAGGATGCATTGAGCTTTTTTTTAAGCTTTTTTACTTTTACTCTAACAATAGTTTTTATCTATTAAGATATTAAATATAGCTAAATAAAGTGGTGTTTTACCAGTGGTAATTTTTTTTCTGAAGCCAAGCTCCTTAGTGGGGCTTGTCTTTATTTAATGCATTCAATAAAGTTGCCTCCAGCGGAGATCTCCACCCCCCCCCTACCCCCACCCCCCCCAGGCTGTATCTGTCTTCTGAAATATCACTTTCAGGAAGCGCAGAGTGGAGCACTCCGCAGTTACTGAATATGAAAATTCAGAAGCCAGATGCTGTCTGGTGTGGAGTGGACATCACAACTAGAGGCAACTTTGGAGTTAAACCATTCGAGAACAGTTTAATCCATGGAAGTAAGAATGCATCAGGGGCTTCCTGACTCCATAATAACTTTATTTAATTGAAGTTGTTTTGGTACGTGGAGTGTCCCATTAAGTAAAAAGCAATATTGAAATTCTTTGCTTTGTGACTGTGCAACCGTAGTTTTACTTTCTTTTCTCATTTAGTGCTCCCACATTAATATTATATGTTTTCTTATTTGTTTGTTTTTCAAGAGGCAGATAGGGCACATATAGGTTGAAAAAAAGAACATCAAAATAAATTCACTTGTTCATTTTGATTTATGGACTGTATTATATTTCTAGGATTTCAGTTTATTTGCCAGGATTAAATGTTCCAAATCACAAGAAGTGCAGTATTATTTCTGCACTGAAAATTGCAAACTTTAGCAAATCTTACAGAGGAGCTTGAAACAAAATTTGCCAAAATATACATTCTAGGGCATTTACCTATAGACATTTTTAAACTTTTTATATGCTATTTTTGTAATTATTTTTTTTTACACACAGAAATGTACTTTGCATTTTTTTATGAATATTTTATAAATATGATGTATACCACTGTAGTAAATGCCCCTGTATTTTTATTAGTTGATTTCAATAGCACTTACTTAATAACATTTTGTTAATGGAATCCAATGTTTTTAGCTCAGTGCAACAAGAATCACTGCACAATTATTTGATGCCAATCAACCCTCTGGTTCTAAAAAAAAAATTCCTTTTTTAAGAAAATAAATTCCTTTTATTTTTTTTGGGGATGAGATTTTGGAATGAGTATCTCCTTTGTCTCATAGTAGATAGACAAAGTGATAAGTACAATAATAAATTGTTCCCAGAGGACAGCTACCAAAACAGCGATTTACAAAATATAATTTCCTGTAAAGAACAAGTGGATTAAATGGTATAGTATGTGAACATGCTGAATAATCTTAAGAAGAGTATAAAAGTGAAAAGAAGGCCATTTGTCACAGTGTCCAATCGGCGTCTCAGTGTGACCGCACCAGATCAGTGCGGTCACACCCAGGGCCGGCCTTAGGCATTTGGGCGCCCTGTGCAAAAAATCTTCACAGCGCCCCCCCCCCCTCCCCCACTCCTTACCCCTTCCCACACACCTTGTCACACACACACAGGCAGGCAGACAGCCATATACACACACACACACACACAAACACACTCAGGCAGTCATACACAGACAGCCACACACAAACACACACACAGACATAGAATGTGACGGCAGATAAGAACCATTCGGCCCATCTAGTCTGCCCAGACAGTCACACATAGGCAGTCACACACAAACACACACACACACACAGGCAGACAGCCACACACACACACACACACACAGGCAGACAGCCACACACAAACACACAGGCAGACAGCCAAACACACAGAGGCAAACAGCCACACACACACACACACAGACAAACAGTCAAACACACACTGTCAGACAGCCACACACACACACAGTCACACAGACAGACACACACACACTGGCAGACAGTCACACACACACGCAGACAGTCACACACACACACACGCGCAGACAGTCTCACACACACACACACACACACACACACAGGCAGACAGCCACACACACACTCACAGTCAGACACACACACTCACTAAAAGACAAACACACTCACAGACACACACACTAACAGACACAGACTAACATACACAGACACACACACACACACACACACACACTAACATACACACACACTCACCCACATTAACACATTTTTTTTAAATTTATTTAGACCCCCCCCCAGCCTCCTTACCTTTGGGAATGCTGGGGGGGGGTCTCTTCCTCCCTGGTGGTCCAGTGGCTGCTGGGCTGGGCGGGCGGCGCTGGCGGGCGGCTGGCGAGGGAGCACTTCCTCTGAGCGGTTTGCTCAGCTCCCTCGCGCGCCGCAGAGTGAGGCTGGGAGCCGGAATATGACGTCATATTCCGGCTCCCAGCCTCACTCTGCGGCGCGCGAGGGAGCAGAGCAGACAGCTCAGAGGAAGTGCTCCCTCGCCAGCCGACCGCCCAGCAGCCCGGCATGTCTGTTAGCCGCAAGGCTAACAAGACATTTGCCTTGGGCATTTGGGGGCGGCTTTTTTTGCCGCCCCCTGGAAAATGCCGCCCAAGGCAAATGCCTTGTTAGCATTGCGGCTAACAGACATGCCGTGTGAGCTATGCGGCCGCAGGGCGCCCCCTGCACCATGGCGCCCTGTGCGGCCGCACAGCTCGCACACCCCTAAGGCCGGCCCTGGTCACACCATCACAGTGCCGATCGACACCGCAATGTGACAGCATCTGCTCGATGAGGTCACATTAAAGGAGGGAGAGGTTACTCCTAATACAGCAGCCGGGTCCAGCATTAGGTAGGCGCTGGCCACTGCAAGGAGGTGCTATATGATAGCGCCACCCAAAATGACGTCACTAATGACATGAACGTGCGTGTGCCATGGCGTTTTTGCCATGGGACCCAAATTAGAAAATAGTAGATTTACTGGGTTATTTAAAACCAAACCTGCAGTTGTTCAGTGCGCTGTCGTGGTTTCCATCCTGTTGGTTATCCGAGAGCATGTTCTTGAATCTGTTTATTGGTTATTGATATTGGCTTGGCTTGACTTCCTGTATTTCTGGTATCCCTGACCCTTTGGCTTTGCTCTTACTGTATTATTCCTTTCTGTATTCCTGATCTCGGCTTGTGACTGGTTATTCTATTACATTAAATCCGGCCCTTCTAAGGCCTGGTAATACGTTGTTACTGTTTGTTACTTGTTACGTGTTTGACTTAATTCTGCGTGTTGGGCCATTGGTTCGTCCTGACACCATTAACCCCTTTCATTTCAACCTTGTATATACAAAAGCTACTGAAATATCTGTTTTTTCCCCCCAGAAACAGAACATCAACCCCCGACCCCCTGTTCAAACGCATAAACCTACAGATACAAGAAACGACAACCACTTGAAGGAGGTCCATCTCAATTCTATTACCCAATGACATTCCAAAAAAAAGGTTTATGCAATGTCCTGTTTTTAAGGACTATCGAGAAACTAAAGAAAAAGGCAGTGAATGAGCTGGCAGTCTTTTAGACTGTATAGGCACTGCTGGCCCTATTCAATACCAATGGCTTTCTGTCACATTCTCTCTTCCACTGTGATTCTCTCCCCTTTTTCAGCAATCGACCCATATATACTGGGAAGTGATATCGTCATTGGTTGGTTCATATGAAATATGCACATTTTAGTAACATTATTGTTACCCTTCCCTTTTGACATTATAACAAAGTTGTATAGGCTTTGGCATTCCATTTTTCTCCCTATTGTCCTTACTCCTTCTCATCTTCCCCTTTCCCACGTGTTATAGTTTATTATTGCTGCAGAACAGGATGTGCATCTATGGTGGCATCCTACCTTATTAGGCATCCCCTTAGCATATACACTGTAAGACCCAACATCTTCAGTTATCATTACCGTGTATACCATGGGTTCTTTTAAGTTACATGCCTAAGGTCTGTTTGATATCTGTGTATGCCATTGAACATGTGTGTTTCCTGTGATTTTCCTTTTCTCAGCTCTCTTGTTTTGTTCTTTGTATTTACCCGTGTAAAATTAACAAATAAAGAATTTTAAAATAATATCACGTTGATTATGCATCCCCAGCCACACCGACACTGGCTGTCTAAGGACGTTTATAAGCTATTTACAAGAAATGAGACACATAGTTTGAGGAATACAAAATGTCAAAGTTTCAGCACAATGGTAAGAACTGGCCTGAAAATGGATTTAATGCCACAGAGATTGAACACCGCTGCTTCTGTAAATCTAGTGGATCAATGCTATGCTATTTCAGCCCTGCACACATCTGGTCAGCACATTTAGCTTAATTCCTTCCATATCCCCTGTGCTACTGTATTGTACATTGAAACTTTCTATACCCTGCATTTTGTGGCCATTAGTCTCTTTGTGCTTAAGTCAAAAAGACTGAGTGATGCACCCTCGTTCAATTTACTCAGCAGAAAAAGGACAACTTTGGATGTTTGTTTTATTTTTATTGTTTTCTATTTTATTACTTTTTAACCTAAAAATACTACTTGTATGAAAGTAGATGAGATTGAACATGTTCATTTTTTTTATTTTTATTAAATATACTCAGTGAAACAGTTTTACTGGCATGTTGACAAGCTGTATGCAAATTGTATAGGTTGACTCATGACAAAACTATTGCTTACTATAGCATCCAGAAAAATATAATAATAAATTCCATCAGGTTAGCATTAAACAGGAGACTGCACATTTAGTAATAAAATAAAGTATAGTAAGCACAAACTGAGTATTATCACATAAACAGTAGTTTAGCTTGGTTATGAGAGTAGACTTTCTCCTGGTTTTTCCATGTCATCCTATGCCCTCCGAGGGCCAAACACAGTCCCGCAACTTAGGCAAAAGCAAGAGGACCAGGGGTTGATAGGTGTTGGAGTCTCATATATAGAGTGGTAACCACGGAGCCCCATGAGTTACTGTGTTGACAGCTTCAACACAAGACCAGTAGCCAGGTAGGTCCCAGGCCCATGCCTCCTTCTGTAAAAGTGATAGCTCCAGTCCTGTTTAGATTGACTGTGTTGGACATTGGTAATCAGGTGCATTTTCTTGGGTATGCTCACCCTGAATGAGAGAAACACACATCTGTAGAGTCGACTGTTAGACAAGAATATGTGACTCATCCTTCAAGGCCTGCTGGCTGCTTTAAGGCCTGGAGCAAAAGTCCTTGAACAACATTTCCAGGATAGGGGACAGCTTGTCACAGGAGTCTGGTGCGCAATGTGGCATCTGCCATTTTAGAAAAGACTAGAATACTAGTTGATGCAACTGGTTACAGTAACACTAGCTGTGAAGGATAGTGGAGAAAATACTGTGGATGTCAGCGAAATTAAAGGTAACAGGATCACCTGCTTCCCTCTCATCCACATAGTAGGCCTCTTGTAGGCTACATGTCCACCCCAAGCAAAATTCAACAGATTCAGTCAGAACTGTGGCTTGAGCCCACAAGGTTGTAGGTCAGCTTCATTGCTGTATGACCCCTTGATGCAGACAATAAGCCTCTAAAATGGTGGAAATAATGGGTTTTCTCTGGGAGCTCTCAGAAGATGCAACCAACTAATAGCAGTCAGGCCCCACCTCAATTTTAATTCTATTTTAATATGTATAGTGTATATACAGATGTTACATTTAAAAGTCGTGTGTCAACATCAAGTAATGGAATTGTCATTTTTGTGTTAAATGTTTTTGATCTTTTTTTGTAAAGTTTTTCATGAAATATGTTCAGAATTTATAGATGATCTTATGTCTTCAAAATATTTACTGATAAGCCATTGTTATTTAATATATATGCTATTTACCTTATCCTATTCGTCAGGAACTAAAGTTTCAAAGGGTTTAAAATAGGATATGAAATAACACTAATTAATTTAATGCATATAGCAAGTGTTCATAAAATACAACAGAATCACAGTCAAAAAATACTGCATGCATAAAGTCTCCTGATCTGACTTTTCACGCTTGTAATTAAAGTCTTGTGAAACTGAGAGACAAACAGGCAAAGAGTGGCAGAAAATTAGTTTAGTGATTTTGCTGGAAATGACCAGTTTTCTTTAAATTGGTCCAACCTTTTCTGGTACACTGGGTGATCTGTGATTCTGGTGACTGCTCTTCCCTTAGCCCCCTCTCACTTCCAATAGTTTTCTTTTTATAAAAATACTACCATGAAATTTACCATGGAATGCCAAACAGAGAGACATACAAATAGTCACGTAACTTATCATGGGTATTTGCAAGAGACATTTTTGGATTTCTGGGAATGCTACCTTTAAAAAAATGCAACTAGTTATAAAAAGGAAAGTCTATATGATGACAAAACTAAATGCAGCATAATTACAGCTTGTCCTATTCAACATCTAAAATACATCTTTACCTTTTATACAACATTTTTGGACACAGTGCTCTAATGCCACCAATAATACAGATATAAAATATATACCAAAGTTACACACCAGAAAGGGGAATATAAAAAAGTATAACAATTATTACCCTTTTAGATAAAATATAAAGATTGTAAGAAAATTCCTCCTATCTTCTGTATGAATATATAAAATATACAATCTAAAAAAGAAAAATGTGATAGTAGTTTATGTGACGGAACAGTGGTACGCCATCACTTGGGCATCAAGGGCTACTTTGTTTGGATGGGCTCTGGTGGGGAGCGGCCATTTAGACCGCACAAACTTAGACCTAGTCACAACATGGAGCGAAAAGATGGTGCCAAACCAGAGACTGTGTGACCACGTGGGTGGGGGTTGGTACTTTCCCCTTTGTGACTCAGGGAGCTGAGTCACCTATTATTGACTGTGTGTTCATCCCTTTACCTAATGCATAATGTTTTCCTGTGTATGCAAAGTAGGTGTTCTGTGACGGGGTGTCCTATTGGTTATTAATGGGCTTAGTGTGATTGGCTGTTTGTTTAGGCCCATTTTGATTGGTTGTTGTTCCAAACCTTTGTGAGTTTACTAATGAGTTTACTTGTGAGTTCCTGTTCTACCCTCAAGCTGTGTGTATCTGCTGTTCTTGGGGGAGAGGTGTTAGCTGACTGAGTCTTCATGAACGGACTGACATCTGTGGTTTGGTAGTGGAAAGAAGCTGTTGGGGTGCAGGGGACCCGTCACAGCTTAGAATTGTCAGACTCTATGTAACGCTGGTGACAATATTGCACTCAGAGGATTGAAATTGTTTGCAGGCACAAAAAGGTATCTTTAAAAGGTGAAGCCTTCTGATGTTTTCTCTTATTCCCTTTGTCACGAACGCACCATACTTCAAGAGTGTGTGACGTAGTTGTGGCGGTGAAAGGGTTAAAGTTCACTATTTGTCTGCACTACACCGGAAAAAATGACAAAATCCCCCTTAACACCACCCACACTTATATAATAATATACCTATCACTATTTTAACACTGCCACCACCAAGACAATTCATAAATGGGGTGCCGTGGTCCCCCAGGTAAACTTAATAATAAAACCCCACCAAATACAACTTATGTATTTAAGAAATTGCAAAAATACTTATTAGTCTCTTTAGGTAAAGTGATGCTTTACCAGACAAAGGCAGAACTTAATAAAGCAATATTTATTATGAGCAAAAAATAGTCACCATGCATACAAAAATATAGATGACAAGCAAATTATTTTCACCAACAACAGATAAAAACATAAGGGATAAAATAACAGAAAGTCCTAATCACTTACTCAGCTCTTCAAAGTAAATACTTCTGCCCCATGGGGTCTCTAGTAGGAAAGATGGTGATTCACTTAGAATTAGATTCTGGCCCAAAGCAAGTACACAGACATTTCAGTATCATTGGATATATACACTGTGGATTACCACGCCTGGTCTAGAGGTGCTGTTAAGGCATATCTATAGTGATAATGAGTGACCACCCCCTTGTGTTCCAAACCAACATCAATCCAAATGGAAACATTTGGTTCTATCTTCTCTTATGTACCTGCCACAGAAATAATAATTTCATCTACGAATTTGTTGTTATTTTCCTATTCTATACATATGTTGTACACCTTACTTGCGACCCAATATGGCGGACATCAGAATTCCTTCTCCTATGGTTAAGTTATGCCAATCATGTTTGGGCTTGTTTAGAAGATGGCGCTTGTCACATTCCAAATAAACAAAAATTAGGCTTAATTATTATTCTGTGGGTAAATATTAATGTTTTTCCTTGTATATATGATACTGGGACAAGGCTAATGGCCATTAACATATCAAAGAGATTGATCCATCAATTAAGAAGTATAGACCATATGGCTGAGCCAGACATTCAGGCTTTTCCTGTGTAGAATCTCACACCTTGCAGAGTCTTTGAAAAATTGCAGGATCCATTCATTGGATAAAACCCTTTTCACAATCCTATGCAATTTACATTACCCCTTCTGTCATCTGACCTTTCATACAATAAAATTAACCTCTTTTGACCTTGACAATATTCCATCTCTACCAGGCAAGCATATTATCTATGCACTTCACAAATTATATTAAAGGACAATATTCCATAGTGCAATAATGAGTTATGCACCCTTGCCATGACACCCTTAGTACATGAAAAAAAAGTATTTTTGAATGGGGCAATAATAAATTCACTTTGCTGTGGGTGAATTTTGAATGTTAGAATTGTATTAGGCTGTATATGATATTACATTGTGCGATATAAAGGAGCTTAAAAGTACAGGTGGCAATGTAAAATGAGAAGGAGGGTATTGGGGCAACGCCAGTTGGTTTTCTCAGATTTCAAAAGCATCATGCATCCTATTTAACCCCTTAAGGACACATGATGGAAATATTCTGTCATGATTCCCTTTTATTCCAGAAGTTATGCCCTTAAGGGGTTAAAATACAGATTGTTGTGTTTTCATCAAGGCATTTAAAAGGGACATTACTGGGCCCCTACAGCACTTGAGCTTTCTGAAGTGCTTTATGTATGAAGAGTGTGTCCTCTTTTTTCATTTTACCAAATAGTGCAGATTTCAATAGAAATTTGCACTTTTATAAACTAACCTTGTTACACCCCCTAGGCTGTCAATCAGACAACCAGTCCTGTTACTTCCTGGTTTGTTTATCTCAGTGGAGCCTAATTGAAGAGGCAGGCAATTGCCCCGAGCACCTGCCTTGTGAAGATTTCTCATTGGGCTGCATTGGATAATAGACAGGCACGGAACATCTAGGCTGGGTTAGACTGGGAGTGCAACAAAATACTGGTTCGTTTGTAGTAGAGAGGAACTCAACTGTAGTGGAATTGCAAACCTGTTACAATTACAACCCACCTGAAGGTAGTTGGGGGGAAGTGCCTGGTTTATGTAGACAGACCAAGTCACTCCCCCATAGGTGCAGCCAGCTTAACTACATCCCAACTGCACCTCTCAAACCACCCACTGTTCTTTCTACTCCCCCAGTATATATCGGGCAGGTGTGGATGCGGCATGCAGTGCTACCATCATCATACCCAGCTCTGGCACAGGATCTGGAGGAGCCCACAAGATAGACTGTGGAGGTATGGCAGGCTGTATCTCCTGTGGGTCCGCCTCCAGGATTATGTGAGTGCACTGGGAAGGGTAAGTCCATCCAGACAATGTTACATTGTGACATTAAATAATACATAATTAAATACAGAGGGTAAGTCCAGACAGAACATGTGACATTGTGACATTAAAACATACATAATAAAATACATAATAAATAGTTTTCATTGAGGGGTATAGCTACAAAACTGTTTTTTATTTGGGAATTGGAGTGTCTCTTTAACACGTGGTACAAACTGTTGCCTATTCATTAAATATGTTTCAACCTAAGAAGGATCATAAAAATATTCCAGTGTTGCATAGTTGAGAAAAAAAAAAATATAACCATCAAAATGAAATTGAGAATTATATCCAACTAGGACTTTTGCAACTATATTGAGTGGCCTGAGTTTAGGTTTCTAATACCATTCATTGCATCATAATTATTCAAGACAACTTTTTCAAAATTGTAGTTAGTTAAAATTAAACACATCTTGCAGCATAGTTAACATCTGGAGAGCTCTGTAATTATCTGTACAGAGCACCTCCTCTTCTTCCTCAGTGATTCATATTCTAGAATTGATTTGTTTTTCCTCCAGGTGTCTATGTTATCAGATTTAGATTTGATGAATGTGCGATATCTTGGTCAGATTAGTCACCAGTCATTTTACAATTGAAAAAAACTGCCAATGGCAAAGGTAAAATAACTTGTAGAATGAATGAGTATCTTCTCCATATTATTCACTAGTCATCTCAGTCAGAATAGCATTCTCTGAATTGTTTACCCGTCTGCTGTCACCTCTGATCAAACATTATGGTATTCCTAAAAAGCCTCTATAGAGACACATGTAGCAGACTTGTTATGATCCTTAATAAAGAGCGTTTGAACAAGTAGGCAAAATTAGAGACCCTCTCCACCTCCCACAAAGATTAGTAAGATCAAATTAAATTTGTAAAAGCCGAACGATAATTACCGTATTTATCGGCGTATAACACGCGCCGGCGTATAACACGCACCTCTTTTTCAGAAGGAAATTCCAGGAAATTTCCACCCCTCCCATAGTATTCCCCCCCCTCATCCCATAGTGTTCCCCCCCCTTTCCATAGTATTCTTCCCCCCCTCCCATAGTATTCTCCCCCCCCCCTCATCCCATAGGGTTCCCCCCCCTTCCATAGTATTCTTCACCCCCTCCCATAGTATTCTCCCCCCCTTCCATAGTGTTCCCCCCTCATCCCATAGTGTTCCCCCCCTTCCATAGTATTCTTCCCCCCTCCCATAGTATTCTCCACCCCCCATAGTGCCCCTCCCATAGTGTGTCCCCCCTCCCATAGTGTCCCCTAGTGCACTTTCCCTCTGTCCCATATTTACTTACCTGTCTTGAAGCGTGGGCCGGCTTCACAGCGCGCACCGCGGTACTGGAACTTAAATTTCAGGTTCCGGTTTCCGGCGGGACTGAAAGGAAGTGTGCACACTATTGTGTGCACACTTCCTTTCAGTCCCGCCGGTTGTGGAACTTAAATTTCAGGTTCCGGTTTCCGGCGGGACTGAAAGGAAGTGTGCACACAATAGTGTGCACACTTCCTTTCAGTCCCGCCGGAAACCGGAACCTGAAATTTAAGTTCCAGTACCGCGGTGCGCGCTGTGAAGCCGGCCCACACTTCAAGACAGGTAAGTAAATGTGGGATATCGGCGTATAACACGCACCCATGATTTTCTCCCTATTTTCAGGGAGAAAAAGTGCGTGTTATACGCCGATAAATACGGTAAATTTAAGTCAACTAAATAAGATGATCTTTCTCAGAAAGACATGGACACACATATTATATATGATGAATAGTAAGCCTTTCTCATTACATGCATACCAGATAAGGAAAAAAAATCTTAATGGTAGAATTAGATAATGTCCAAATGACGCAACCCAGATACTCTTAACACATTTTAACGCATTTTCTAACTATTATAAAATTGTGCCCCAACACTTACTCCATCAAGGAATGATACACTAGATTCTATCCATGGCCTTCCTTGTCCCAATAGAGCAAAAACTATTTTTTGAGCACTCTATCGAAACACAAATTCATAGTTATTCAAATTCAAGTTATTTACAGGGTTATCCATAAAAGTGAGAATTCAAAGTGAATTTCAAATTTCAAATGTCAGAGTAGCTGAATGAAAAGCATAGCGGACTCGGAAACATTTTCTAGTTTGGCTATTTTTGTCTAATTTTTTAAATTCTCCTTGAATTCTATCTTTATAACTCTTCGTTAATTCAAAGAAATGTTAAAGGTTAATGCGGTTACGTTGCGCAAGCTTGGTAAAACAGCAAGTGCTACAATTTCCTCCCGAAAGTAGTGCTTACTGGTGATATCAACATGTATGCCACACTCCTAGCTAATACATTAACCAACATCATACCCTCCGTGTCAAGGAGACTTTGCAAAAGTACGTCAAGCCACATATAAGACTAGAAAAGCAAGTAATAACTTTTACAAATATCTTTAAGTCCAAATTGATTTAGAGTGTGTTTGTGGCACTCAGTGCCAAGATTACATTTTTTTATTTAAGGTCAATGTTTATTAATCTGAGCTTATAAACATACATGAATAATCATAGCAGTAGACATTGTGGTGTCGTTACAAAGTAAGTAAAGGAGGATTGAGAAATTAACAGAGGCATATTTTACATAGTTGATAAACAAGCTCGCATTGTAATCCTTATGAGTATGTTTGTTGATACATCGTGTGTGGATGTTTCCCAATTCTTTTGTATAGCTCATTGGTTGCTCGTTAGCAGGTAGGCTGTGGTGGGGGATAGTAAGGATCAAGAAGTATTATAGTAAAAGTAGCCAATTACAAGTTACAGGTTAATGGAGGAGGCAACCCTGGGCTTTATGATGGTGTGTAGTGTAGTCCCTCCACCGGTGTTGGCGTTGGCGCGGGGTCTGATGTTGGAGGGTTGAGTGTTCGATGAGTATAGGTAAGCTCTGGCCAGATTAGTGGAAGGGAGGGTGGGGGAGAGGGTAAGATGGGTAATAGAGGTGAGGGGAATAAGGGTGCAGTGAGGTGAGTTGGTGGTAGGGAGAGCAGAAGAGAGGGGGAAAGAAAGAAATAAGAGAGAAAAAAGGGGGGGGAAGGGGATAAGCAGTGGATAGGTAAGTTAGTGTTGTCCAACCCCTCCGTCCGCCCACAATACCCAAGATGAAATTTGATATGATTAACTGGGCATACATGAAGCAAACACTTCTTATATTTGGTCTACCAGGTTTATTTGCCTCTGCCATTTTTACTTTGTACACTAAGTTTTCCAAGCTGGGTTTCTTTCAAATGCTTTCCCTAACAACAATTGTGTGAGTCTCAAGTCTGTTTTATTTCACTAGAGTCTTCAGCACAGAACCGATATCAAAGTCCTCAATCAAAGCATGAAAAGTGTCAGGATTGTATGGGATGTTTTTTTATTTTTATTAAACAAATATATACTGTTTTTCATGTTTTGATTAAACAATATAGTTGCTTGATTTTATGAATTATGGTTTCAAAAAAATAAACTATTACATTTTTATAAAGAAACCGGGAGTAAGCAGCATCTTTGTTATGCTAATAGTGCTTACATCAGTCCCATACACACACACACACACAAATACCACACACACACAGGGCCGGTGCATCCATAAGCCTGAACAGGTGGCTGACTTGGGGCGCCAGCGTAGGGGGGCACAAAAATCTGACTCGGATTTTTCAACTTACCTGTCTCCCTGCAGCCTGCATAGAGCAAGAGCAGGGCAATGTAGTCAGCCATTCTCCTCTGATGATGTCAGACGGGGGTGGTGCTTCAACTGCTCCCAGACTCCCCAGTGGTCCTGACTCTCACTGTAGCTCCAGCCTCTAGAGCAGCCTGTCCCACTATGGATAAGGTTCTCCACTCCCTGGCTCAGGGTAAGCCTCTGGGAGGGGGGAAGACCTTTTAATATTTTTCTTTTTAAATCAAAACTTTTTTTTTTTTTTTTTAGCTCTCTACAGCCCCTCTATTTCTCTCTACAGCCCCTACCCCCTCAACTGCCCCTCTATTTCCCTCTACAGCCCCCACCCCCACCATACTGCCCCTGTGCCCCCTCTACAGCCCCTCTATTTCCATATACTCTATTTTCCTCTACAGTCCCTGCCCCCTTTAATGCCCTCCTCTACTGTGCCTCTATTTCACTCTACAGCCCCTTTAACCATTATACTGCCTCTGCCCCCTTTTACTGCCCATGCCCCCACTATACTACCCATGCATACTTTTACTGCCCCTGTGCCCCCCTCTACAGCCCCTAACTCCCCTACATTCCTTCCACTACAGCCTCTATTCCCCCACGTGCAGCCCCTAACCCCCTTTAGCACCTATTCCCTTACTACAGCCCTTACCCCTCCCTACTACAGTCCCGCTGCCCATACCCCCCACACTACAGCCCCTATACCCATTTGCAGCCATCAACGTACTTCAGTTCCTAACCCCCCTACTACAGCCCCTATCCCCCACTACATTTCCAAAGCCCGCATTTACAGCCCCTAACTCTCAACTGCAGCCCCTGTCCTCATACTACAACCCCTAACTCCTCAATTTCAACCCCTATCACCCTACTACAACTCACTACCAGTCCCCCTCCCAAGATTAGGTTCTGGATCTGTTCTGTATACCTGTGTCTGTATGTCTCTGTATGACTATATATCGCAGTATGACTGTGTATGTATGCCTGTGTCTTTATGTCTCTATATGTATATATATGACTGTGTCCGTATGTTTCTGTATGCCTTGTTCTGTATGTCCCTGTATGTCTGTATGACTGTATCCATATGTCTCTGTATGCCTTGTCCTGTATATCTTTGTGTGACTATGTCTGTTTATATATGTCCCTGCATGCCTGTGTATGCATGTCTCTGCATGCCTATATGTATCTGTATGCCTTGTTCTGTATGTCTCTGTATGCCTGTGTCTATGTCTCTATATGACTGTGTTTGCATATCCCTGCATGACTGTGTCTTTATTTCTCTATATGACAGTGTCTAAGTGCCTCTGTGTGTATCTGTATGACTGTAGGTTTGTGTTTGTATGTCAGTGTACTTGTATGTGTTGATTGTACGACTGTGTGCCTGCATGACTGTGTTTGATTGTGTGCCCGCATATTTCCGTGTCTGTGTGCCTGTATGTGCATGTAGCTATATTTCTATGTCTATATGTTTTGGGAGGGAAAAAATACATAATGGGCCCGAGGGGAAGAGGGACACACAAAAAACAGGCTGAGGTGAGAGACCCACAGAAAAGGGCTGTGGGAAAGAAAGAGACACACAAGGGGCTGGGGTTGAAAAAAAGATACACAATGGGGGTTGTAAGAGACAAACAAGGGGTATAAGACACACTAAAGGGGGACACAATACACTAAATGGGGTGAGAATTTCAAAATGGTGGATACAAGACAACGCTGAAGATGCATTTTATTTGTGGGGGGTTGGGGGGACGGTAAAGTTCATTTTCGCCTGTGCAGCCAAAAATCCTTACACTGCCCTGCACACACACACTCGCAGACACACACTCACAGACCAACACAGATACACATTGCAAAACACAAACACTCATGAAATATATGCATATTGCTTTTACAGATTTACAGAGTCTCCTGTTTGTCTATCCTTTGGACAGATATTTAATGGGTAGTGTTCTGTTAAATTTAAAAGGCTCCATTTTCTCCTACGTGGAATCCTAGTGTAGATATAGACAACCCTTGGCATTCCAAATTTCGTGGACTACATTTCCCATAATGCTTTCCCTGTGTTATGGCTGAATAAACATTATGGGAAGTGGACTCCAAAACATCTGGATGTCGCCTACCCCTGTTCAATAAAAGAAAATAATATGACATAATATCACTTGCATGCAAGTGTAAATAAAGTGAAAGGGAGTTAACAATGCAATTTGTTAAGAGGCCCTGTGCTTCACATATCTTCAATGTAGTCAGTACTTGACCAGACCGATTACCAGCGTACTGTATCTAATTTCCTAATGGCATCTCTGTATGTAGTAAGTAAAAACACAAATACATTCTTCCTACTTCAAAGTGATTGGAGCTTCACGGGGTACCCAGACTTTATCAGACTACATGTTTTAATTATTTGCATTAAAAACATACACAATATGGGGGCGTGGCCTAGCAGCCGACAGAGATGGCAGCTTAATCAGAGAGCTCCCGCGCATCCACGCTGAATCCAGCACCAGTAAACCGCATCGCAACCGCAAACCGGCACCTACATGCCCCACAAGGGTCCCGGTGCCACCCCACGCAGGAAAAAAAGAGGGGAACTGCTCAATTCCTCCCCTACAGTGGCAGACATGTTCGCGGCCTCCAAATCCACACAGGCCGCACAAGATGGCCGCCGGACGTGCACACAAGGCTCCCAATCCCCAACTGCAGACACAGACAGGGGACTGCCCGGACAGACTGGGGATACCACCGCACAAATCCTACAGCAATTAACAGAGGTAAAAACGTTCCTGGCGGGAGAGATCACACGCAGTGCCCTAGATATTAAGGCAGAGATCCAGGCCCTAGGCGCCCGCACAGCAGAACTCGAGCAGCGCATGGAAACACTAGTACAAGGCCACAACACAGTAATACAACACTCCACATCCCTAAATCAACACCTCAGCGAACTAGAGAGGCAAGTAGAGGACCTCTCCAACCGCACCCGGCGGAACAACCTCCGAGTCAGGGGCTGGCCAGAAACAACACAGGAAGGCCCCCTGGCACCCATCATGGAGGCATACTTCAGCAACTTATTGCCGGACATACCCAAGGCTCAGTGGGCAATGGAACGGGCACACAGGGCTCTGCGTGCTCGGCGCCCGAACACAGATACGCCGCGAGACATCATAATATGCTTCCACTATTTTACAACTAAGGAAGCCCTCCTGAGACACAATAGACACCATGCATTCACCTACAAGGGTAAATCCATAGCCCTATATCAGGATTTAGACCCGAGCACATTGCAAAGAAGGAGGGAGTGGAGGCCGTTGACAGATATACTACGGCAGAATGAAATCCGCTTCACCTGGGGCCACCCATTTAAAATTGTGGCCTTCAAAGCTGGGAAGACATTCGCCTACCAACCGGGAGGAGACCCGAGAAAATTCCTCAAGGACCTCGACATCGCAGCACAGCGAGACTTCGCCCTGCCAGGACCTGCTCGACCGACTCTCACACCCCTCCCAAGGGACTGGTATACGGTCGCAGCACAAGCGGATAAAGAACACTGAAACCTGAAGCATGACCGCACGACCACAATGTTCGAAGCAGCACGCTCTACACACCGGACAGTTAAGTTCTTCCAGATGCTGACCCCGCGACATGTCGCACCATACTCTATTTTGCTTTTACTTGACTTTCCCATCATTCCTTTTCTCTTGTACGCTTAATGGACAAGGATGAAACTGTCGTTGACATGGTACTACGCCCTGTGAACTGCACACAAACCTAGACGGTACAGTACCAAAGTCGTGGGCTGGGCCTGGAAGGCCCTTCACACAGGGACGCAGCATGCTATACCAAACCGAACTTTATTTCACTTTTATTGGCTCAGCCTTTGTTTTATACATGCCTATTACATGCTATGTAACTACAGCAGGACATGGCGGTAGCACGTTATTGGGGGGAGGTGGGGGGGGGGAAGGGCTAGATGACACACTGCATGGTACCCAAAAAAAAAAAAAAAAAAAAAAAAAATTACTACAAACATAAAAAAAAATAAAAAAATATGACAGCACGGTACCAAGGACGCAAGATGGCCCCTGGGGGACTAAAACACATGGAGAACGCACACACTGAGGGAAACACTTTTTCGCCATTATCCGTCACAACTCTGCTAGACTGGGTAACCAACGCTAGAAACGTTATTAATGTGACGGGGGGGGGACGGGGGTGGGGGTGGGGGTGAAGGACAGGCTGACATACTGCAAAAAGCATAAACACTTAGACAGCGGACGAGGGGCTTGGGCTCTGACCCACCACATCCAATGACAGCACAGTGGAGGCCATAAGTCACTCCCCCACACTCCAGCAAAACATACACGCTATAGACAAAAATGGAAACCACACCAAGGCGAACACCCAGTAGACATGAAACAATAGAAACCCAGGAAAGACAACATAACAGGTAATAATACCCTCGGTCACATCGCAAGACCCTAGTACAAGGGCCATAACACACAGCGGGTTGCCACCCACACTACAGTGGACAGGCGCGGGGCACTCACCAACTCTGAGGGGTGACCTTTCACACGCCACTCGGAGGGGGTGCACACCCCCACTCTAATCTGGCACAGGTTAAGACCAGATGGTTATCAACTGTTTATTTTCTATGTATATGTAAATGTTTATTGACAATGTTTTTTGATACTCAACTTTTCTTTCTTTCTCTTACACTATATTTTAAGACAAGTACTACCTCACAGTCACGCCTCCCTGCCTGGATGCTGTCCGCGCCGCCGGGGAAGGGTCCCACGACCGATCCCGCACACACTGCCATCTGCGGTTCCCGGAGGACGGGGGACCACACCACACCCATTGCACCGATTGCGCCATCACATGGCACTTAAGGTACTATCTTTCAATGTCAAGGGCCTCAACTCGCCCAACAAGCGTAGGTTACTGGTGAGAGACCTAAAGACCAAGAAAGTAGACATTGCACTAATACAGGAGACACACCTCCCCAGGTCGGCGACCACCAGACTAACGGACAGAACTTACACGACAGTGTACGAAGCACGCTCACAACGTAAGCGGGCAGGAGTGGCGATACTCCTGCGTAGGAGTTGCCCACTGCACGTTACGACCATTCACACCGACCCAGAGGGGAGATTCGTGTACATAGGGGGCACCCTCTACACCACCAAGGTGCATATCATTAATGTATATGCCCCCAACGAACCAGACCAACTGTTCTGGGCAAATCTGGAGATGTTGGTGGCCGGGGTGGGAGGGGGAGTCCTTCTTGTTGGAGGCGACTTCAACGCAGTGCCAAGCCCGGCAGTCGACAGAAGCTCAAAACCAGGCACAGTGCGATCACAGGGCAGAGGGAGCCAAGACAAGCAACTACACACATTCCTAACACACACAGGCCTCCTAGACGCCTGGCGGCTACAACACCCAACCACAATAGACTACACGTTTTACTCCGCACCACACAACACCTACTCCAGAATAGATAACATGTTTCTCAATGGAGCAGGGATGGCCAAGGTTCTACACACAGACATAAACAGCATCACATGGTCAGATCACGCAGACATAACACTTACATTAGGCAACCTATGCTACAAAGCCAACTGGTCATGGAGGCTTAATACTAGCCTCTTAAATGACGACATAACACAAGCCACGACCCGACAAGCCATCACAGAATACTTTGAGTTAAACACAACCCCCGAAACTAGCCCTACCACGACCTGGGCAGCGCATAAAGCAGTCATACGCGGCCATTTTATAAAACTAGCCACCCAGAAAAAACGAGCCAAAACAAAACAGCTACTCGACCTACAGTCCACCCTGCGTAAAAAAGAACAACAACACAAAACGAACCCGACAGACACGAACCTTAGGGAACTCAACAACCTCAGACACTCTATCAGAGACCTCACCCTGGAGACGGTATCACGCTCCATACTTTGGTCCAAACGACTGTTCTATGAGAAGGCAAACAAGACAGATACACTCTTGGCCAGGGCGCTTCGCCCAAGACCGCAAGGCAAAACCATAACAAAAATACGCACAACAGCAAACACACTAGCCAGAACACCTGAAACGATCAACGAAGTATTCACATCTTACTTCTCAGATCTATACAATCACTCCCCCCAACTCCGGACCACCAACGCGACATATATGTCAGACATACGCCAATTTCTCTCCGAGCTCGCAATTCCAAAAGTGAACGGAGCAGAGGCTGACGCACTGCAAGAACCAATTACACAAATCGAGGTAGAGGCAGCCATAGCATCCCTGAAAGGCAATAAGGCACCAGGACCAGATGGCTATGACATCAGTTATTACAAACAATTCAAGGACGTATTAGCCCCCCCACTCACGACCCTTAGTAACCACTTTCTGCAGGGCGGGACACCTGATAGCGCCATGGCAACGGCTAACATTATCCTTCTACCAAAACCAGGGAAAGACGACACACTAGCCCCGAGCTACAGGCCAATCTCACTTATCAATACGGACCTTAAAATATTTGCTAAAATATTGGCGTCCAGACTCACCCCCCTACTCCCGCGATTGGTCCACCCGGACCAGGTGGGCTTTATGCCAGGCCGCCAATTATACGAAAACACGCGACGAGGGGTCAGCACAGTCTGGCACATGGGAGCATCCGGGGCGCCTTCTCTGGCACTCTCACTGGATGCGGAGAAGGCGTTCGACAGGGTGTTATGGCCTTACTTATTCGAGCTACTCCGATTCCAAGGGTTCCCAGAGACCTTTGTAACAGCAATACAAGCATTATACACTGACCTGAGGGCACAAATACTCATCACAGGGGCACAAAAAACACCCTTCACCATGGGAAACGGCACCAGACAGGGATGCCCATTATCCCCCCTACTCTTCGCATTAACCTTAGAGCCACTATTACAAGCCATTAGGCAGCACCCGCACATCCAGGGCATCGAGATAGGGGGCACCCCATTCACGGTCTCGGCATATGCCGATGACGTCATGCTGACACTCCGAGAACCGCTGCACTCTCTCCACCATTTAACGCTCGTACTAGAGCGATTTGGAAATATAGCAGGGTATAAAATCAACTACACCAAATCCGTGGCAATGCCCTTCCACCTAGAGCCCCCGGCACTTACTCACATACGCGACACGTATCACTTTAAAATAACCACTGACGAATTCATGTATTTAGGGGTACGATTAACAGCGAACACATCCTCCTTATTTGCCCGCAACTATACACCCCTGTTCCAAACCCTTCTCACAGAACTAGAGCAGTGGACAGACAGGCCCATCTCCTGGATGGGGCGAGTAAACTCTATAAAAATGAATGTGCTACCGAGGATACTGTTCCTCTTTCAAGCACTCCCCATAAGAGTAACCCGGGGGGACCTGACAGGCATACAAAGAGCAATAGATGCCTTCATCTGGCACAACAAACGCCCAAGAATAGCACGCACCCTCATGTACAGACCAAAACCCAGGGGGGGACTGGGACTACCCAACATATACGCCTATTATCTAGCCGCACAGCTGACACAGGTGATACAGTGGCACACACCTCCAGGCAAGAGGCGATGGGTAGATCTGGAGTCATTGATGACGGGTCAGGATCTCCCACAATTTTTCATATGGGCACCCAGAACACAAAGAGCCATACTACGAACAGCGAATCCAGCCATACTCAACTCCATACAGATATGGGACCAAACCAAAACGAAGTACGCCCTCAGCCCCCAATCATCCCCCATGACACCAGTTCTTCGGAACAGGGCTTTCCCCCCCGGAATGCAGGCAAGAGACTATAAGGGGATAGAGGCCACGGGGCTCCAAAGATACGTCCACCTATACGTGAACCAAAACGTAGTCACTTACGAACACCTAACCACCAAAGCCACCTTACACACGAGAGATTACTTTAGGTACATACAGATCCGAGACTTCGCACAAAAACCAGAAATACGAAAGGCGGCCCTGACACCACTGACCTTCTTTGAAAAACTATGTTACAACGAGACAACACAAACCAAACTTATCACACTACTATACGACCACCTAAACGGGACTCCGGACAGGGAGGGCGTACTACGATACACCGACCAATGGGAAGCCGACCTGGGGGAGGTACTGGAGGGAACGGAGTGGCAAGATATATGGGAAGCATGCAGCAAAACCACAATATGTGTAACACTCCAAGAACAATCTTATAAAACATTATTTCGTTGGTACATGACCCCAGTGAAACAGAAACACATGAGATTGAGCCCCACAGACGATTGCTGGCACGGGTGCGGGGGTCGAGGCACGTATATACACAT
Source organism: Pelobates fuscus (assembly GCF_036172605.1). Classification (NCBI taxonomy): domain Eukaryota; kingdom Metazoa; phylum Chordata; class Amphibia; order Anura; family Pelobatidae; genus Pelobates; species Pelobates fuscus. Next base: position 60,586,406 of record NC_086319.1, read on the forward strand.
GTGGTGGGGATGCCCGAAGGTCACAGAATACTGGCGCAACATTGTAGAACTCAGCTCCCAAATCCTACAAAAGCGAATGGGTTTAGACCCATGGGCGTGCTTACTCTCAAGACCCACAGAGGGCCTCACCAGACACGAACAAAGACTCCTTAACATGCTCTATTTAGCGGCCCGAAGGTCCCTAGCGCAACAGTGGTCATGTCCAGACCTCCCACAGATATCCCTGGTTAAGACGAAAATGAGGGACAATTATATAATGGATAAATTGACCTCCCAAGTACGAAGCACAATGACTAAGTTCCAAAAAGTCTGGGCCCTGTGGGAGCAGTATGATACTTAGAACGATGTCTCGGGGCGCAGGGCAGCATCCACGCGATCCGAAACAGGCGAAAATGAGTCACACCACACACCAAATACCACACCAACACTCGGACAGGTGGTAGCGGCACCACTACCGGACGAGTGAAGGGAGAAAACCCAGGACATAAAAGAGCAACTCGAGGGGACTGGCAACCCCCATCCTTAATTCACCCGGACACCATACCAAACTGATAATTACACACAGGTACTTGTCTCTAACTCTCTACTTTTCCTTTCTATCTATCTACTAAAGGCAAGCACTCTAGACCTGCAAGTGGGCAGGAGGGGAAGGCGGATTACAACAGGCTAACATTCCGCGGAATACAGAGGGGAGCGGGTGCGCAGTCGCACGGCCCAAGAGGCGGGGGACTGACACTCTACTCCCTAAGCCTAACTTTCCACATCAATGCTATTGTATATAGTTAATATAGCTTGCCACCAAATTAGAAAATCTCAGACGAAGACACCAACAAAACATAGGATGTATATAACATGCCTAAACTAACAACTGTCATCTGCATTCTGTAAACCATTATATGACACTGCGCTGTCACTTGCATAAAAGTAACCACTTACAATGTTTACCATCTGCTTCGTCAAACCAAAAATAAAGAATTTAAAAAAAAAAAAAAAAAAACATACACAATATGCAGAACACTTAACTGCTTTAATAAAGGGAATCAATCTTCAAACAAGATATCTCAATGTCAAAAATTCTTTAGCATTACAATCTATGTGATAGGCTGGGCTATTTCAGCTAATCAAATTGCACCATTTCTTACACCTGCATTTATTGAAAATGGGATGAAATGGTGGGAAGTTTCTCTAATATTCACTGTCACGTGGCAACTCTTGCTCTGAAAGATTTTGTTAATATCCTTCTGGATATGAGTAACATTACAGAACCATGCTGGAGTAAAATTCTAAAAGTGCTATCAACATAGTTCTGTTTCAGATTTTAGAATTTTAAGAACCCATACAAAACTCTAATTTTGTTATACCCATTGTCATCTTTACACATCATCTATCATATACTATCTAACCTACCTGATGCTAAATTCAACTTTTAAATCAATGTAAGAATTTAAAATTAACTATTTAATTTTCTTTCTTATGAAGGTCAATGGGGATGTCCTACTGTAAGCCTCTCTTCGGTACTAGGGATGTTATCTGGTGTGCTGTCTTCTACTATAGAGTCGGTCGGAGATTATTACACGTGTGCAAGGTTATCAGGAGCACCACTTCCACCTACTCATGCATTAAATCGAGGGATTGGGATGGAGGGCATTGGATGCATTTTGGCTGGTATTTGGGGGACAGGAAATGGAACAACATCATACAGCCAGAATATTGCAGCCTTGGGAATTACTAAGGTGAGAAAGTATACACTTATTGCCATATAGTTTGCAGTATACATAGTTATTTTGTAGAATGTGAAGATGTTTTAGACTATTCAAAAAAATATAAAGAAAATAAAGAAAATAAAGTAGCAACATGTACTATTATATATTATTATTTATTGCTATATTATTATTATTATATAATAAAACTTTAAATTAATAATGATGGTATAATTGTGATTGGATGATCTCATATTTTAATTCCATGGTCATAAAAGGAAGATATGGGTATAGATAATTAATAATAACCGGTTGAAAAAAAAAATATGTTGGAGATAATCAACTGACACAAAATGAAACAAGCTGACAGAAAGACAAAACTCTATGAAATACCTATAAGACAATGAATATGCCTCTTTTTGTGAGATCTTGGCACATATTACATAGCCTACTATGGATTTTGCATCTGCAAAAAGATGAGGAATTCTAAGACAACAGTTAGATATTTAATGTTATTTTTCAGGCCAGTACAGTTTATCATGGCAAAAGTGATATCATTTGATTGACAGGTTAATTATTGGGGTTAGTCCAAAAGACAAAAGGATTTATTACTATTTAAAATATGTCTTCAATGCAAGCAAACCTGACAATGGTAACATACTGTAATATGCATATGCAGAAAACAAGAACAATTTATGGAGAACAATCTTAGGAGTTTTTAATTGACAATTCAGCTTTCTTTACTATCTTCCACCTCTGATAGGAAGTCCTGCTGCTTTTGTGTCATTCTAGAACTGCACTTATTATCTTCCCTCCTCATAGTACTAATTCTCCTCTTTCACTCTTTCCTGCAAGTTGATGGTATATATATCAGCCTTTACAAGCTCACTGTCTTGGTGTTATCTTTGACTCTGCTCTCGTCTTTATGCCTCACATCCTGACAATTCCACCTTAAAAACATTATCAGTAAAATATTTTATTAAGAAGCTTGTTCATGCTGTTTCTCGTGTTTATTTCTGCAATTCTCTCTTAATTGGTTTCCCCAGAAACTATACTGCCTCACTACAATCCATAATAAAACCTGATGACAATCTGATTTTTCTCTCCCATTGCTACTCTCACACCCGACCTCTCTGTCAATCCTTACATTGTCTTTCTGTACCTTCATTTATAAAAATAATTTTATAATATTAACAACTCCAGACCCACTACATTTCTTCAATAATTCACACAAGTACATCACTTCTCGGTCGTTCCGCTCTGCCAGTGGTTGTCAGTGATCTTCTTCTGTTCTTTGCTCGTACCTGTACTGCTAAATTGAACTTGCAGAACATCTCACGGACAACTCCACTCCTGTGGAACAGCCTGTCTAACCCCATCAGGATCTCCCCTGGTCAATCCTTCAGGAAGTCCCTCAAAATCCATCTCTTCAACAGTAGAACGTAATAGAATATAACAGGTATCAACAGACTGTACTGCATAACAATGTACCATAACAATGCACCTTAATATACCAATGTATCGTAAAATGACTGAGTATCCTATGCATTTCGTCACCTATGCACATGTACGTATATGTGAAACCGTGTATATATGCATCCGCAATTGTACTTAACTGCAACCCCCCCCCCTTCTTCCTTTCTGTACCCCAACCCGAAACTCTTTTAATAAAAGACAAATTGAAAAAAAAATCCATCTCTTCAGAACTGTCAATGGCCTCTCTCTTGAAGGACCACACTCCACTCTGACCTTCCAATTCTGCGAACTTTTCACTCTGTCATATGGTTGCTATCTCCCATGCAGCCCTTCTTATTGTGTTTTTTTACCCCCACTCCATTTAGATTGTTAGCTCTTTCGAGCAGGGTCCTCATCAACCTGCAACTATTTGCAATTGGGAAATTCTTCCTTTATAATATTGCATAACACTGCAATAATAATAATACAAATAATAATAATTAAAAAATTGAATACCTTTGTAAAGTTAGGGTCATTTTTTTGTACAATAACAACATTACACAAATAAATGAAAAGTTATACAATTAACATACATGGACACATTATATTTACATCAACTGACAGGAACCACTCTGTATTATCCCTTCTTTTCACTAGGCAGTAACTAAGTTCAGAGATTTCAATTTCAACCTTTTCATCTTACATGTTGTGTAAAAATTCTAGAATATGTGAAATACCTTTGCAATACCTGGCGTCTTGTGAGGTATTCTTCCCATCTGTTTAACCATGCAATGTTTTATTGTGTAAGGCATTTATATTTTACTGCACACATTATATCAAATGAGCTGAACAATATATTATGTATAATATAGTTGTGTTTTTTTTTTCTTGTAGGTTGGAAGTCGCACAGTTTTGCAAACTGCTGGAATTCTACTAATTATTTTAGGGCTTTTCGGAAAATTTGGAGCAATTTTCATTACTATACCTGAGCCAGTCATTGGTGGCATGTTCATGATAATGTTTGGCATGATTGCTGCTGTGGGCATTTCAAATCTTCAGGTAACTTTATGGAAAATAGAATATACAAGCTAATTTTAAATGTTATGTTTGATCATGTAAAAAGTCTTAGCAGAAATAGTTTTGACATTTGGAAATCAAAAATAAAATAAGAATCTCAGTGGCTATTATGCCAGGAGTGCACTTCTGCCATTCCAAACTAAGCTGTCAAACCATTTTACATTTTAAAACAGATTTATAGGGGGGCAGAGCCTGACCGCCGATCGAATCAGATGTGCTTCATCTGGGCTCCTACATCTGAGCCAGAAAACAGGAGATAACTTAGTGCCACAAGCTAACACTGACCCAAATCAGCGACCCAGATACTCATAAGCTGACGGTGAACTCGGGGATACCTTACTCGACAACATACAACTCTGAAGTACCCTGATTGAGGCCTACCTGAGCCTGAGCTGGAGAGAGACGTCCGCTCTCCCAGTTCTCCGACCAGTGTCTTGCTGCCCCCCCCAACCCTGTGGGCCAGCGGAGTTATCCCGGTCCCCACGGACAACCACCACAGCTTACAGCTGCACTCAAACACCAGTCTTGCTGCAGCCACAAATAGGGCATTGCACCCCAAGATGGCTGACAACCCAAGGCCTCGTGCACAGCACTATGTGGACACCAAGCAGTGCACAGGTGTGCTCGCATTCCAACATGCAGTCGAGACATACATCGACGTCTGGGACAAACTGCCTGACCACCTCAAGAAGCCTGAAACACTGGCAGCAAAGTATAAACAGAGAGATAAGGGCGGGAGAGCAGCGGGCCCCCTCTGGGCATTCCTTTCACAACACTGCTACGACCTAACACGACGGACCTACCCAGGCTGAAGATCATATGGAATGAATTCCCTGAGCATCGGCCACAGACGCAGAGGATCCGACGCCACAGGCAGCGAATACCCATCTGGATCCAACGCTGTCCCCTACATGGGAAGAACCCGGCCTCCCACGGGAGCAACCAGATTCATGGCCCAGAGATACAGGACTTCGCAATGGTCCATGGCTATGGGGAGGTCTGGCTCAAACTCTGCCTCTTGCTCTCATGCCACCCCTCAAGCCTGATACCAAGCCGAGGCATCGGCTACTCCGAGACTTTGCACCAAAGCACTCAGCCGGCGTGGTCGCTCACAAGGTGGACTGTCCCCCTGATTTTGGCAGGCCAGCCTGCATATACAATCTTACCCACGGGTCGTGTGCGACTTAATTTGTATGTATGCCCATATGTTTTGCATAACTGCCCGGCTGGAAGCGGGTGTACGGGCACTTAGCCAACTTGTGAGCTCACATTTAGCCGATAAGGCGCTGCATAGAGCGAACACACGCACAAGACACATACCTGGCATTGACACACACCAGATCTACTTAACATACCACACTTGACGCACCCACTAACACACGGCGGCTAGACTAGGCCAAACTTACACCATCCGCACAGTGCAGTGAGACGGAGAACCGTGGTCTCCTCAGCTTGAAACTCTAACGACGTCTCTGCTAATATTAAGCACCCACACATACTCAGCTTGCACCACTGAGGTATCTTGCCCAGACGAGTTACAGTAGTATATCCTTGTATACCTAGCCTGACTTATCGTGCTGTACAATAACCTACTCAGACATATTCAGCTTGATAAAACTAACCCCTCACTACAAAGGTGAATACCTCATTTAGAAATCTCTAAGAAAGGTGATTGGCTGCATGGCCGTGTAAAGGAGGAGATGAAAACTCATAAGTCTCATTTGACCATGGCTGGAGATTCAATGCTGCAAATGGAGCCTAAAATAACTAAAGTGAAGATTCATGTTAAAGAAACATTGTGGGTTTCCTCTCTCTATTGAATATCAAAGTTTCCACTTTTTCCAAGAATTAACACTAGAGCTAAGGAAATAAAATACAGATGGGGATTTCCTGTAAAAAAGTATTTTCGCCATGATGGAAAAGGTGTTACAATTTGTTCACCAGAAGAGAGACGGAGTTCCTGTCATTTTTGCAAACTCAAGACATAATGGTTCCAAAAATTCAAAAAGAGCAGAGAAATCCTGACTATAATGACTTTTTTTTTAATTTTTTTTTACTTTTTTTAAATCTCGTTTTTATTGTAGCATATATATATACCCTATGGTTTCATGGTTCCAGGGGGAAAAAATTCAAGGACATTCTAACATGTTCTGCAACAGTTGTGTTTGTTATTATATTGAGAGATTTTGATGTGGGGTTTTTTTTGTCCATTTTTAATGATGTTTCGTTGCCAGTATACAAGATTAGTTCATAAGAAATACATATAATTTCCTTCTTTCATCTTAAATTTCTTTGTAATGACTATCATTTATGGTGATGAGACATTGTCTATTGTCAAGCAATAATATAATAAGGCTATTTGTGTTAATATTTATCTTTATTTGTTGCTTCCCTTTTCAGCAGTTATTTTCATATAACTGTTCATAACCACTTCTATTTTTTTTTTTTAATTCTTATTTTGGATTCGATCCATAAAGACAGTAATAAAACATCAGCCAACATACAGTAGCATCATACAATTAACAGGGAATATGCAAACCAATATTCCTAAGACCTAGGTTTACACAGGCTATGGATTGATTTTATAGTAAAAGAGTAACTAAGCGGTGCTCTGAACCATTCACTCGGAGCAGGGAAGTGAAAAACTGGGGTTCTATCACTAACTTTGTCCCAGTTTTTTAAAACTGTTTTGAAGGCAGTTTTAATCATTATTACATACTTTTCATTGCAATTGCATTACAATTATTTTAAGCCTAGATCCATATTTTATTCCTATTTATGTTTATGTTTACCCCCAACCTTATAGGCCTGTCCAAATTTTTGGTAGGATGGGACTTTCTAATGCCTATGAAATATACACACAGTACTTATAAAAGACTAATTCCTATTATAGCATCACATCTTGGAAAATATTTTTTTGGTAGAATAGGCAGCATACAATTACAGAGGAACCATGTTAACGTTTCAATTATTTGGGGGTTATTTGCTTAATTGCAATACTGACTTTCTCTTGTTTGTTACCTGGGTGGTGCATTTATTTTGAACTTTGCTTTTAGTTGAAGGGTCTCTAGTTATGCTCGCATGTTTGTAATAACATCTAATGCATATGTATACAAACAAGCACTCACTGGACTTGAGAATTCAATAATGCAGTGGGGCTATAGAACGTCTTATGTGACCTTAAATGATTAGAGTCTATATAGCACCATTTGTTTTGTATATATTATTTTTATTTTCTATTAATAACACAAATAACACAAACTTATCAACTCTGAAAGAAAAAGAGCATACAGAAATGAGTTGAGCTCTCGCAACTCAGCAATGAGTCCTACAGTAAGCAACCTCAAATTCCATCTCACATACGGCAAACAAGGTGAAGTTACATGGTGGATTTCTAACAAACTGGTGGCGATGGGAGATCTTGCTCAACTAGCTCACCACCGAAAACCTTATTAACTCTTAGAAAATGCCTAGATCAGCAATGACAAATTGTAAATGTATCTACATATACCTCAAATCCTTGTCACACCATGTAGATCGATACCGTATGACTTAATTTGAATGTCTATATGCATTTAACTCTTCAAATAAAGGATAATAATCAGCCAAACAACCTCTTAATAAGGTACGTATCTACAGGGAAGACAAGATTCCAGAAATTATGGAACCACAATGTAGGAAGATCACTAGATGATAACAAATGGATGAGAATATTTACTGATTGTACCACAATCAAGAAAATAGATATTAATGCTTATCCAGACGGTACCTAGATCCAGTCCCTCTTTCCCCTATCTTCAAAAGTGTATCTTCTATGTGTCCAAGAGAATATTAGCATGCAGAACATTTTTCCACATGTGGTAAACGTGTACTAAAGTATCAACATTCTGGAATGAGATCTTTCAGATATTGAGCAATGCATTGGAAATGTGTCTGTCACCTAATCCTATCTTTGCATTAATCAGCGGCAACCATTTTATTATTAGCTTACATTCTACTACTCTGTCCTTTTGCCATTAATTTTGAATGTTTGGAAGACTATGTATTGCAAAGAGATGTAAAGATAGAATTCACACTCTTGATAAATTCATGAGAAAAGGGAACTTTATTCAAGATATGGAACTTAGAAGAAATCTAACCTCACACAATAGAACGTGGCATCCGTGGATAGAATATAAAATCAGACACATAACCTAAACAATATAATCTCCCTATCCCAATTTATATTGTTTTCCCCTCCCCTCTTTTTTTTTTTTAATATTTAGTTTTTATTGAAGGTTTTCAAGATTATGATTCCAGTACATAGTTGGTTTACATAACAAGCATAACTGAGTATACAAAAATGTATTGTTTGGGTATTACAGTGGTTAATAACGTAACACAATGTCTATGTCTGTTTTAATTTACATTTTAGCATTCCATTCTTGTTGCACTGTGGTTTTACAGTTATTTCCTTCAGTAAGATATATGGTAAAATGAAAAATTAACTCAACAAATGTATTTACACAAACAGATTTTCAGACAACCACGGAGTTTCCTCCTTAACGTTGTTATATATGTTGTTTCCTGTTGTGGTATAGACGTCCCTTCCTTGTACCAGTCCCTCATTTGGTACCTCTTATGTCTCCCGAGATTTCCTTCCCCTGTACCACCTATTCCAAACCTCCCATACCTCTCTAAACTCTTCTGTGGCTTTAGCGGACTCAGTGGACATTTTTTCATAGATATAGAATTGTTGGACCTTATCTATTAGTTGTTGTTTATTTGGGCACTTGTGTGATTTCCAATTTAAGGCAATTAGGTGTCTGGCAGCCATGAGGATTATGCCCACTAGTTGGGTATGGTTCCGGCAGGTGTTATCAGGAAATCGTAAAAGCAGGCAGGAATGCATGTCCATAGGGAAGTTGTTAATTGCGAGTTCAGTTAGTAGGGTTTGGACGTCCCCCCAGAGCGGTTGTATCCCCCCACATTTCCACCAGATGTGTGGCAAAGTCCCTTCGTCTGTATCGCATCTCCAGCATTTGGATGAGACCTCTGGATATATTTTATGTAGCCTATCGGGGGTCATATACCACCTATAAAGTAATTTGCGGTGTGCTTCAATATGTGAGTAACACTTGGTCCATTTTCTGATCCCATTAAGGGCAAGAAGCCATTCCTCCTCAGTTAATGTGATTCCCACCTCTGATTCCCAATGTTGTTTGCATGTCAGTGGTTTCTGTGGGGCTAGTTCTAGCAATGCCTTATAGCAAAGTGAGAGGGCTTTGGGTTTCGTTGGGGCAGTCCAACATCTGTGAGGTATTAATCTGGCTGCAATCGTAGTGGCAAGTGAGGTGGGCGTTATAGTCTGAACGTGGGCTGTAATAGTATGTTTCAATTGTAAGTAGGGGAAGATATCCTTTTCTGGGATTCCCCATTTAGTTTGTATATCGGGGAAGTCCATGATTTGGTGACCTTTACATATTTTATGAATTTGGGATATGCCTAACCGTGTCCATCTAGCTAGGGGGATTGTGGGGTTCACCGCTTGGAGTGCGGTTAGGGGGGCTTCTGGGTGGAAGAGCTTCTTCCAGCCCAGGGAGGACATATAAAGATCCCATACTCTGATCGATGCTTTTGTGGTAGGGTAAAGATCTACTTTAGGGCTTCTTAGGGAGCGTGGTGTCCACATGTAATTGGTTAGAGATGTGTGTCGGATTTGGTCTTGTTCCATATCTACCCACTGTGTTGTTCCTCTTTGAGCGTGTAGGTGGATGTTCGTTGCGAGTATAGAGGCTTTGTAATAAAGTCCAATGTTAGGTAGTCCTATTCCTCCCCTTTTTGTTGTCTGCTGTAAAAGGCTCAGGGGTAATCTGGGTCTCTTGCCTCCCCAAACGAAGGAGCTACAAGTGGCCTGCAGTGTTTTAAAGATTACAGTTGGGACCTCTATTGTGAGCATGCGGAATATATACAATAACCTCGGTAGGAGCATCATCTTATAAGCATTTACACGGCCTAGCCATGACATTTTTGCGTTCTTCCATTTGTGTAATTCTATATTGCACATATGTATGAGGGGTTTGTAATTGAGTTTTATTATATTGCCAATAGAGGTGGCGATTTTAACTCCTAAATACGTTATGGATGACGACCTCCAGTCTAGGTCAAAGGAATTTTTAAGCGCAGTGACGGCCAGGTTTGATAAGTTAATTGGTAAGGCTTGTGTCTTTTCTTTGTTTAGGCGGTAATAAGAGACTGTACCGAAGTCTGTCAGTAATGCCAGCAGTTGGGGTAATGATCGTTCAGGATGTGAGATAGTAACAAAGATGTCATCTGCGAACATCGCTAGACAGCATTCCTTGTCTCTCAGTTTGATGCCGGATATGGAGTGGTGTTGTCTTATCTTCCAAGCTAATGGTTCTAGGGAAAGTATGTATAGTAAAGGGGACAACGGGCATCCTTGACGTGTCCCATTTGTTATGTGGAATATTCGCGATAGGAAGCCTCCATGAGAGACCCTAGCGCTGGGTTTCGCGTATAGCGCCATTATCCCTTTGATAGCCCCTTCGGGGAATTTATATATGCGTAGTACCTCCGTCATGTACTGCCAGTTTAGCCTATCGAAGGCCTTTTCGGCGTCTAACGCCAGAAAAAGACCTCCGAGTTGCCCCTTTTCCATTCCCGCTATGATATTTAGTACCTTCCTTGAATTGTCGGAGCCCTGTCTACCCCTTACGAATCCCGACTGGTCATTATGCACTAATTTTTGTAGGAGCGGTGCCAGTCGTTCGCTAAACAGTTTGGCGTATATTTTGGCGTCACTATTAAGCAGTGAAATAGGCCTGAAGTTCTTACATTGGTCTTTGCTTTTGCCTGGTTTAGGAAGCGTGGATACATGTGCCATTGTCACCTCTACAGGCAATGCTCCCTCTTCTCTGCAGTGATTGAATATTGCCTGGAGAGGTTGAATTAACGTGGGTAGGAAAGTACGATAATATATATTAGATAGGCCATCGGGGCCTGGAGATTTGTGTGGTGGGAGTGTGGAGACCACTGAAGTGATCTCTTCTAATGTGAAGGGCTTATCAAGCTGCTCTGCGTCTGTGATAGACAGTGTTGGGAGGTCTATGCCTGATAAGAAGGAGTCAATGTCAGTCTTGGAGGGGTGGATGGTCTGTTGGTCATCTTTCAGGTTGTAAAGTTTTTCATAATAGTGTGCAAATTCGTCTACTATTCCTTGTGGGTTTAGAATGGTGGCACCTTTGGGGTTTTTTATGGATGCGATCTTGGAGCTAGCAGCCCTCTGTTTTAATTGGGCGGCCAGTTTGGCTCCGGCTTTATTACCTGCTGCAAAAAAGCCATGTTTGTGCCTGTGCGTGAGAAAGGTCGTTTTTGCTAATTCCAGATCTCGTAATTGTGATTGTAATGATAATAGTTTAGCGTGAGTGGTTGCTGTGGGAGAGTGTTTGTTAGAGTGTGTTAGGGCGGTTAATTCGGAAAGTATGGCCGTGTATGCTGCGAGCCTCTTTTTTTTTGCAAAGCTAGCATGTTTTATTAAACAGCCTCTTATGAAGGCTTTGTGTGCCAACCAGATTTGGCTTGTTCTCTTTAAAATAAAACTGTAAGTCCTGTTCTATTTGTTTGACAACGTCAGGGTCTGTTAGTAGTCGTTCATTTAGTCTCCAGCTAGCCCTTCCTGTGTTTGGGAATTGTTCTCTGAAATGTAACGTAATTGGGGCATGATCAGACCAAGTGATTAATCCTATATCGGTATGTTCAACTTTCATAAGGGAAGAGGAGTGTAATAGGAATCTATCAATTCTTGAGTAGCTATTATGAGCTGCGGTATGGCATGTATAGTCTCTTTCCGTGGGATGATTAATTCGCCACGGATCTACGAGGTTGTGTGCATTTAATTTGTTGCGGATTGCCGTGGTCAGTTTGGACCTGTTCTTTAGTGTTTGTGCGGTCAGGTTCGTGCCTCCCGAGGAGTCTAATTCGCTATCCAACAAGAAGTTCGTGTCACCCCCTATGATTACTTCCCCTAGTGAATGAGCAGACATCAATCCCATCAAAACATCGACAAAATCACCTTGATTAACATTAGGACCATAGACATTAATTAAAGTATACACATTATTATTCAAAGAGCATTGTAGGATAAGATAGCGTCCCTGTTTATCCCCGATTTTGCGTATTAAGGAGAAGGCCACCTCTTTACTGATGAGGATAGATACTCCTCTCTTTTTCGCGGAGTAGCAGGAGTGGAAATCAATGGGGTACTGCGGGGAATTAAATTTTGGTCGTTTACTCCATAAAAAATGGGTTTCTTGGTACAGCATTACATGGGCACCCAGTGATTTGGCTTCGCGTAAGGCTAAGCGGCGTTTATGAGGGGAATTTAACCCTTTGGCATTCAGGGAGCATATTTTGAGTGCCATCTAGGTGGTGGGTTTGGTTGTGGCTGGTTCTGGTAGCTGGGGTGTCTTTTTGTTACGGTCATACCCCAGACTATGGGGCCAGCTGGTGGTAGCGGCATGGGACTTATTATCCGTGGGTCTGATTTTGAAAGAAATAATATGCAAAAGGAAAAAAAAATCAATAAAACACTTGGACCTTAGGTCAACTATGTACATTTTTCCGTTCACTGCACCCTGGTAGTGCAGTGTCAATGATAACGGGTTCTCTAGTGGCTCTGAGTTGCAGCCACTTGGGGGTGGGTAAAGAAATCTGAATATCAGGTTTAACAGCAACAAAGGTAAAAACAGTTGCTAAGTGTCGTAGGTTGGCTCTCGACAGGTGCGAGTAATCTATAAGTCCGGCATGGTATAATAAGGAAAGGATACGTATGAGTACAGTTTATGTATACGACCTGTCCGTTATATATGCAGTACAGTCCATGGGCAGTTAGGTGTCCTGGGCCTTCCTGTGGTATCTGTGTGAGCTCGTGGAGCGCGGCCTTTTCTGCCACTCGTTGTGGAGTTTGATTGTAGATCCGATGTCTGTGGATCGGAGGTGGACATCGGGTATAGGGATGTTCCAGTCTTGCAGCTGTTTCGTGCCCGATTCTGGATCAAGGATCTGGTTTTCTATGCCATTGCGTTTGACCAGTAGTTTAGTCGGGAAGCCCCATTTATATTGCACCTCCGCTGCCCTTAGGGCCGCTGTAATGTGCGCAAAGGAGCGCCTTTTGATCATGGTAGCAGAGGATAGGTCAATAAACAATTTAATTTGGGAAAATTGCTCAGGAGGTTGCGTCTGGCGTCTGGATGTTTGCATGATGCGCTCTTTCGTGGTAAAATAGTGAATGCGCGTAATAACATCTCTCGGTACTGTTGCTGGTAGGTGTTTTGGCTTGGGGAGACGGTGTGTTCTATCCAAGATCAGTTCACTGTCAGTCAGAGTAGGGACATATGCCTTAAAGAGATCTTGCACATATTGGGACAGTTCCTGAGAGCTGATAGATTCTGGTATTCCCCGAATCCGAATGTTGTTACGGCGGTCCCTATCTTCGTGGTTTGCAATTTTAGCTTCTAGGCGTTGAACTTTATCGCAGAGTGCTGTATGGGCTTCAGATAGACCATTATGTGCGTCAATTATGTCTTCTGCCTGTTCCTCCAGGCGAGCTGTCCTTTCACCCAGTGCATGTATGTCTGCCCTGATTTCTGCAGCAACTTGTTGTAAGTCCGTTTTAAAGGAGCATTGAAAGCCAGAGAGCATGTCATGTATGGAGGCATTGGTGACCGGAGTGTGCATGTTGTCTGTGGTGTGATTAGACTCACCCATTGTTGCACACGTGGCTGGGGTTTGATGCCGGCCGGCGCCATTTTGTTCCTCTGCTCCACTCTTCGGCGACGCTGCTGCTTGCAATTGGAGCGTTTTCTGCCGGAATTTTTTGGTAATTTTAGTGGACATGGTGTAGTGAAGGTGTACCTTCGTTTTGTGCTCGGTTGCCGGTATGTACACGCTGTATTTTCTCGCTGTTGCACCCGTCGGCGGGAGAGCTCCGTGATCAGGCGACTGTTCTCATTCGCCGCTAAGCCACGCCCCCTCCCCTCCCCTCTTTTTCTCTCTCTTCTCTTGCCTTCTGTCTTTCGTAATGCTACTTGCTATTATCTTTTCATCTCACGTCTTTAGTTTATGAAGCCTTATATTACATTAACTCATATAAGACATAATAAAGGAGATAAGTCTTAATACAAAGAGCATATGTATTATTGCTCTTCTATAACCTTCTATTATTCAAATAATTACATATCACCTCCTATTGTTAATATATATGCAATGTAATGCACTGTCTCAAATTGCTTGTAATTGTCTGCAATATTGTTGATATATATTTAATGCTGTACCACATCTCTCTTTTCATTAAAAAAAATATTTAAATAAATGATACAGTGAGCATACATATTACCAATTAATTGAGAGACAGAATACTTTTAACAGTCATGTGATATGAAAAGGGTCCTGCTCAGGGCCGGCCCATCCACTTGGGGCCATGACACTGTGACAGAGGCAGAATTTTGCCTCCACAGTACCTTTAACAAATCTAGAGTGTGGGACCCTGGCCGCCTGTTTGCACATGTATATATCGAGTACCGCTATACATGTGCAGTGCTGGGTTCCTGCTGCTGTATACAGTGAAGAGGCAGCCCAGTAGTGTAATCTTACACCTCCAGCAGCAGCAGGTCCTCTCTTCTCGTGAGATGTCAAAGCATTGCTACAGGTTGCCATGGCAATGCTTCCAGCGGTTGCCATGGCAATGCTCTCAAGGCTTGCGAGAGGAGAGAACCTGCTGCTGCTGCTGGAGCTGAAATATTACACTCCTGGGCCTCCTCTTCATTGTCCTCCAGTTCCACTGGACCACCCATCCCTGCCCATATGTAAGAGGTTTGTGCCAACGTCCCTGCATATCTATAATCTAGTATGAAAATGTTATCTATTTTAAATATTTTCTTTTAAATATGACTTTTTAAAAAAAAAAAAAAACTTTATCTTTTACAGTTTGTGGATTTAAATTCCTCCAGAAATCTATTTGTTCTGGGTTTTTCCTTATTCAGTGGTCTTGTCATTCCAACATGGCTGGCAGACAATCCAGGGGTTATCGCTACAGGTACGTTCCTTTAACATAGCTTGGATGTTTGTACATTTTCAGTTACATTTAAGTGTATCTGTTCTACATTAAATAGTTCCAATAGCAGGATATCATCATGCTTTATGGGACAAACGACTACAGGAGCCCTCACATTTTACGAGACACACAACCAAGGAACCATTAATGTTATGATGTATATTACCTGTCATTAAGGTATTCAACATGTACATCATTAAAAAAAACACTATTTATATATATATGTCTAAATCCCGCAAACCACACTAGAAAAGTAAAATCTATTTTACTATTTAAAAAAATATATATATATTAAAAAAAAATATTGTTTTCCTTCAAAAAGTGAAAAACATTATAGATTGACCCTATGCATTATTTTATAACTTTGCACATTATGTATTTTTGTGATGTGTCTCTGGGACTTGACAGTGTTGATAGTTAAAGATTGGTTTGCCAATTTATGGACAAGGATAATTTACAGTAAGTCACAACTGTTCTAGGCACTGTGTCAATGCTACATTAAAATGCAATGGCTCTTTAGAGAGCATACAAAACTATATCCGTTAGTTATATAATGAAGGTAATGGATCAGATTCAGTTGGCACTGTGTAGGATTTATATTGACAAGTACTGCAGTTTATGATTCACATTCACAACTTGTGTTACATTATTAAGAAAAAATATGTAAGTCGATTCTTGCAGCGTTGCCATTCCTCTGTGGTAAGCATTATTATATAAGTGCATGGCAATTAAATTGTATTGTAGTTAACTGTACACACTTACAATTTGCTGTAGACAAATGCTTTTACATTCGCTTTTATAGAATATATAACATTTAAAACATTAAAACGTTCTGTAGAACATTTTGTGAATTGTGGTCTGTAGATGACAATTTTTTTGTCTCGCAGTTCAATTCATAACTTATTCATTTAAATAACTTATAGCTTGGTATTTTTTGTGGCTGACAGTTAACAGCCTTCAAGAACGTTATGGTCATAATCATGCTGGAAGGTAAGCTTCAGTCCAGTTTCAAGTGGTATGGACCATTCAGTCTTCTCATCAGTCCCGACCTGTTTAAGTTTTAGTGTGGGACATACGTTTAATATTACTTTGGCCGTACAGTCCCACTTACCTTCTTTTACAATCCTGAAATTATTTTTGGCTTTAAAGGAATAGATTACTCTTTTACCGTTCTGTTTTGAAATTCAAACTTTCTGCAAATGGACTGTAAGTGACAGATGTCCCGACTGCTACACAACAAAGGAATCCTTATAATAACAAATAGTTACTGTTGTATTCTATAGGAAAACCCCAATGTAAAACGTTTTAGCAATTTACTACATATACCCCCAATGAAAACACACATGCATTTAATTATGCATTTTTCTGTTGGAGGTAAATATATAATAATAACTTGCAAAATCTGCAGCTCTCTTGCCTGCAGCCTTTGTAAGTCCTCCCTGTTTTCCCCAGCACAGTTGTCCAATCACTGACTTCCCAATGAAGCTCAATGAGAAGTCCTTGCAAGGCACATGCTCTGGGCAGTTGCTTGCCTCTCGAGTTTTGCTCCACTGAGCTAAACAACCAGTAGATAACAGGTCTGTTTTTCTGATTGACAGCCAGGGGATGTAACCGGGTTAATTTACAAATGTGCCAATTTCTGTTAAAATATCTGCACTTTTTGTAAAATAAAACAAAAAAGAGGAAATGATCTTCACACATAAAGCACTTCGGCATGATAAAATGATTTAGGTGTTTGGAATGTTCCTTTAAATTGGGGCAGTTTGGAGTTAGGGAGGGTCTTAATGTCACGCAGAACAGTACAGAGATCAGACACATTGCTGTGATACTGTGAATACTGTGATGCTGTGATACTTTGAAACCCCTGTATTTTACAAATAGATGATTTTAATGTGCTTATTGTGTGTTACAGTATGCTCAAACGCAGACTTTTTTAAAAATTCTGTTACAGTTGTCTGCAAAGGGTAAATAAATGAATGAAAAAAAGAATTGTGAAACTTTGTATATTTTAATTGTTATGTATCTAAACAGCAATCTATCTACAAAGTGCTACATGCATATACAAGCGAAGTCCTTTGTTCAAAAAAAAGTTATACTAATATTTTTGAAATTAAAAAAAACGCCTGGTAGTAAATGGGGTTAAATGCATTAGCGAATTAAACATTAAACTTCAAATATTAACTGTGTTAGACTTTACCATAGGTTCTTATACTCCCTCCAGTGATATAGCTTGAGAGGTTCTTAAGTAAACTTATTTTTCCGTATCGCCGAAAAGGCAACAATTGTCTTGAAAAAAGTTCTAAGAAAAAAAATGTCAATGAGCGATCTCTCTTGGCTGCAGTTTTTCGATGCTTCTTTATGTTCCAACATCCAAAGAAACAGATGGAGTAACATTCTCTGTTGCCTGGGAGAAATGATCACTGCACAACTTCAACAACTGAATTGAAGTCGAAATTCTTCTTGGGCTGTTTCCCAAACTGAAAATAAGCTTTGGCTGGTACAGAATTACCTAGTCTCGCAAGTGGTTATTGAATAATGACCTACATGGTATAAATGTTCCTTCCACTAATATTTATGGAACATTGTTTATGAATAGATAAATTCTTTGCTTTGGCTCTGTCTCAATTCACTATCAGTCCATTTGGTAGCTAAGAAGTTACTTTGCTTTGCGTTCCACTTTTTCATTTTGTAAATAAATGGAATCAAACAAAGTATGCTTGCCAACCGATGTTTCTGAATTGTTGGGGGAACACCTTGTTGTCAACATTTAACAGGGCAGCTTCCTTCTTATTTACTAATGTGAAACTGAGTGGTTTATTCAGGCAGCACTATCTATTTTTAGCATTCACTGTTCCTAGATTCCAGTTGTATTTAATGTAAATGGAACGGATGCCAAAACAGTTATGGCGAAATGTCTACCTTCTGGCTGAATAGGATTCTTGTGCAATCATTAAGCGTCCCCTCTGTTCTCTTGTTAATATATAAATCAACTGATTCATTTCAAATGTGTGTATGTCCTTGCTACCCTTCCTGTCTATATCTAATGCTGCTTGCATACCGACATTTTTGAATAAGCACAATTAAATTAATACACACAAACACTCAACCAGCAACACACTGCCTTGCCATGAAATTAATAGTTGCATTTTTATGTTTCGCATTTAAACATTGTTTCCTGCATTACACAGATGCCTTAAATAGTATTGTTTTACAAACTGATCAAATGGGATTCTCTATGCACTGTAACCACTTCATCTAATTGAAGTGGTCAAAGTACCTCAAATCTCCTGGTGCCTTCCCTCCATTGAGTGTTATACCATTTTTAAATGTCTTAACATTGTACGTGGGTCCCGCCAGCCTGCAGCCTGGCCACATCTGGAGGTATGGCTAAAACAGATATTAAACTCTACCTCAACCATAACAACTCATATCAGCAATGGGTGTCTCAGATAGGCAATGGACACTCAGCCGAATCTCTCAGACAATTATTATCATCTATCACTACTTGCGCTAATATGAAAGCATTAGCCTGAGCAGCAAATAGGGACCAGGCTGTGGACTTCCAGGGACACTAATTCAGTGTTAAACCAAAATCGTGTAACAATGAGGGGAGGCACGACATCAGTGGACTTCAGGCGCTGTAACCAATTCAATGCGATTAAGTGTTTATTGTGCCTAGAGTGCCTCATTCATGTTTCTCAAATTACATTTAGAAAAAAGGCAATCCAAAGACCCAAAACCTACAGCCCTCGACACTACAAAAGCGGGAGACACCCCTGGATCATACACCAGTGGTGCTTCCAACCGTGATCAGTGGGTAACCCCGGAGGAAGATCCACGGCCTACAAGAGGCCTAGTTGCAGCGCACGAGAGGGAGGCGGCCGATCCCTCAACCTGCTATCGAGCAATTACCCAGGTGGACCAGCCCGTAACCCCCCCTTCCCCTAGCCGGTGGGGGTTATCCCGGCAACTTTAAAGGGTGGCTAACTAGTGAAGCTCTTGCCACGATACACTCTGGAATACCCACCCGCCAAGACCAAGATGGCGGACACCTCGTGCATCTCACTGCCTCAACCCAATCGACTAACTCTACAGGAGAGGCTTCACATCTTATTTGCAAACTTCTGGGCCACGCTAGCTGCACGCCGGCACAAGCCAGCCGGCGCCCAGCCAGAGCCAACCTCGCAGCTCACGGCGGGGCCGCCCGCGACTTTGGGGTGAAGCCGTGGCGCAGCACCGCCACTAAAGAAGAAACGGAGGCCGCCTCAACAAACACAGCGCCGAAGAATCGGCATGGTCCAGCAACCGCCCTGAAGCACAATCCCAACCGGGAAAATCCCGAAACCCACCGGTGGCGAAGCTCTACCGCAATAACTCACAGGTGACGCCTATGCCTCAAACAAACGCCCGAAACGGAGAGAGACAGGGGGCACTGGAGTCCACCTCGGGCCTCCCCCCTAGAAAAACGCAAGTGGCCTGTTCACCCAGACCAAGGACCGCCGGAAAAAAGACCCTGCAGCATTAACCATGTGGCCAGAGGACCAACTGCAAATTGCGGCTTACCACCATCACAGCCTTCTACCTAACTCCATCTGAGAAGGACTGGGACTCTGCGAGCTTGCAGGTACATGACTCAAAGACGCTACCCAGAAAACCAACCTGGGGCTTAGGAGGGGTCCGTCGACAAGCCCGAACTACTACTGCTCCCAACACTCCCAGGAAGCACAGCACATGTATATGTGACCAAGGCATCGGTTAAACGTTTACAAGTGAGGACTGACCTTAGGATTAAATGCTTACCTTGTGCATAGCAGATACCTTTACATTCCAATTTCTCTTGCCTTACTACATCCCTTTATATCACTTTATGGGGCTCCAAGCCTTGATGAGGTTTTGTGCCACTGAAGAAGATGTACCCCAGATGCTCCCCAAGTGAATTTTACTCATACCTATAGTGCTATCGATGTTCAAGCTACCATCTATCTATGATACCTTAACACTCCCATGCTGTCAGTTAGCTTAACCTGGTTCATTATTGTTTTCGGACATATGTTTACCATGTCCTCGTTTCACTATATACTAAAAATTGTGCCTAGCTTGTTTCATGTTTCATCACAATAACACTTAAGTGTCTTTGATTGCATGGCCGCCCTCCCTCCGCGGTGAGCACCATACACCATATTGATGCGCCCCAGGGGTTAATCTCCCCGGCATCATTATACCAGCCCACTCAAACAATCTCCCCCAGATTACATTGGTTATACATACACATTGCCTACAAACCAGCATGCTTAATATGTTATGGCCTATCTACATCATGGGGGGGACAAGTATGTTGCCATGTGCCTTAACCGGCACCATGCCTGACTCAAACAAAACTATTCTCTTGTACCATAATCGCACTTAACATACTCAAGATATATAGCTCACTACACTATGACACTGGTCCACAATGTGGCTATTCTGAGCTATACCCTATTTCACTCTATTACAACTACAAATATGCAACGTATGTTTTTTCTATGTTATTATCTACAAGTTAATTATTAAGCATGTTATCACGTTATATTCCATAAAATATAGTGCACAGTAATAGCCTGCCATACCTATGTACCAAAATGTCTAACTAATTCTGCTTGATGATGCTGTTGTGGCACCATAAACATGCCTGTTATCACCTGCACTTCAAAAATAAAGAATTTATAAAAAAAAAAAAAGAAAAGAAATGAATACCATATAATTTGGATTTTGTAAAACAATATATTTTAGAATCATTGTCATCGACCATTATTTCTTTAGTTGGTCAAATCATACCAGTGCGGATGTTAAAATGATGCCTGCAAATTTTGATTTGATACCGTAAACATAAAAAATACTAATACAACTCCAAACCCATATTCACAAAGGTAATAACGGATGAGTAAATTAGCCCAAAAATGGTTTTAGCAATAATCAGCTATTATTCTGAAAAAGGTGAAACAATGACTAGTTTTAAATATAACACATAACCCTCTCACCGTCTGCCTATTTAATTTGAATACTTATTTCTAAAATTTATTTTAAGATATAAAAAACAGATAAAAACTACTTTTCCGGTTTAACTGTACACCTGGAAATCAGTGCCTCAAGCTTTTTTAATTTGATACTCTGTAAAGCAAAAAGAATATTGCTTAACAACAATTAAAAGTAAGATCATCTGTCATGCAAGACAAGAACCACACTTTAAACATGCTGTTAAAAGCTTCTGGATGTTTTAATAATGTATGGAATGTTGCTGAATAATATTACAATATGCATCATAACACCCAAAGTTCACATATCAAAATTCTCTTTAGATCTCTGTTTGTTGTAGCTCCATATTATGACTTCATTGTACGGTATTTCTGCTTGAAATATTTGGCTAATAGAATTAGGAATTTTCTAAAAATTAGCACAAATATTATGCATCATCAGAAAAAGTTTCTTAATCGGTTTACATAATTTATCTTAAAGTAAATTTGAAATAAAAAAGATATTTGACACCTTGAGAATCAACAATATAAAAACTATGTGGCAAAGAACTTAGAACTAGTAGAATGTGGTTGTTCCAAACACACACACACACACACACATATATACTTTTATTTACGCTCCTATGTCAGTCATCACATAATCATCAAATAAATACTAAAGGCTTAAAGGAACACTATAGCATTAAGAGTACAAATGAATATCCCCAGCACTATAGTGAATGGGTGGCTATTAGGTCCCTTATCCCCACTTGTGGGGATAAAAAAAGCAGTTGTACTTACCTTTTTTTCTCTTGCAGTGCCAGTGTCTGCACTGCCATCCCACCTCCTTTGCTGAGATCATTGACATTGATGATCTAAGCCCATTCAATGTTTTCCTATAAGAAAGTATTGGACGGCTAGCGTGCATGTGCCAATTAGATGCTATCTAATTGCGTTTTACTCTGCTATTTCAGAGAAAGTGCCTCCAGTGGCTACCTGAGTGACAGCCACTAGAGGCATTTAAACCCTGCAATGAAAACATTGCTATTATGCAGAAAATTAATGTTTTCACTTGCAGGGTTAAATTTGAGGTTAGGAACATGTCACTCAGACCAGTTAATTGAGCTCTGGGTGCCTATAGTGTCCCTTCGATATCCTGAAAAATACAGTGGAAAAAACGTGAGGAAGCAAGAAGGAATCCACATGCATACAATGGTTCGTTCTATTTCCTCACATTAAAACCACAGAACAAGGAGTAAGTGGAAACCAGTTAAGGGGCCTTCAGAAACAAGTAGCAGTCTGCCAGATGGATCCACTTGTTGGTAACACTTGACACTCTTTATAGACAGAATTCATCATGGCGAAAGAGGAAGATAGATTACATATTGGCCCAGTGAATGCTACAATACAAATACCTAATATAAGGCAGGACTTGTGAATGGTTAATGTAATTCCACCGCCAACCTGTGCTGTCATAGTTACCTGGATTCTAAAGCCAAATCATGCATGAAAACATAGTCCATATACCTGATTAGTCAAATTCCCCAGCCACCCCAATTATGAGAGGTATTTTGATGATTCTTAATCATGGTAACCATAACATCTCGAACATGCCAATACTTATTGGTTAAAAGGACTTCAACCCACTGAAGCCAAATTGCAAACAAATCAGTATATAGCAGATTGCAATCACCATAGCATTGCTGAAATAAGCCCCAGATTTAAATGCATTTGTACCTTTAAAGACAAAGTTTGATTCGTCTTGGAGAAGTGAGAAGTAACATTTGTTATTTTGTGGCAAAGATAAGAGACATCTGCTTATTGTTTTTCAATTCTACCCTCTGTTTGTCCTGGATGGGCAAATCCCATCTAAATCTACTGTATCGATCCTGTATCGATCCCATCTAAATCTACTGAAAGAGTGTTAAGGTGCAGCCTGTAAGTTCTAGAACTCTGTGAATGCAGAATACATTACAGAGATCACCAGAACATCTGAACTTAGTTACTGAACGCATTCTTGCAAAATACACAGGATGCACAGATTCATGAGCAGTTGTGGTTTCATCAGCAGCAGCAATCAAACATCTGCTTCTGTGAGTATTTAGTCAATAATTAGAATAATATGACCACAGATGGCTACTTTTACCCATCCTTTATTAACTCTGAAGTAATGCTTTGGAATCTGAGCTCCTCATTCCTTCATATAAGAGGCAGAATTGAATCAATGTCTCCCCCACACCCCTGAAAAAAAGCCAAGACATTAAGACTGTTTTATCAATTTTTAGAAGTCATTCCTTCAGTCAAAACTGCAACAATCTTTAGAGGTTCATAAGCTAGACTTACAGTTTAAAGTCTGGATGTATATTAGGGAACCCAAGATATCGATTCACTAGGTTTTGGCATAGTAGCCCAAAGCCTGGTCTAAGCTCAATAGGCCAAGGTAACTTGTCAGATGTCAAGAAACTCTTCTTCTCATTAGATATTTACCCTGTAGGTTGGTTAAACTAGATATTTGATGCGTATGGAGGAGAAATGGCCAAAGGGCAGTGGGTCCTATAGGACAGACCAGGGGTTAACCCTAAATGGTGAAGGAATTGAAAGGAAAGAACACAGTCTGTCCACACGTGTATGCATACATACATCAATATCAAAGCAACAGTCGAAAAAGAATAATAATAACTTTATTGAGTAACACAAAAACTGAACTATGTACAAAAAAGTGGGGGAATGGGAGAGAGACAGAAATATGTCTGATGAGAAAGCACCTGGGTGGTTAAAAATATATATAGATATAGAGCTATATATATGTACAAAAGGTTTCTTAAATGATAGAAACCGCTAGCTGGGCCACTCCAATAGAGACAAGGGCTACTATTGTAAGGGGTACCCACACACTATGCAAAATGCTGCGTGCAATCTCTGATGGCCGAGCACACGAGAGTGTTTAAACAAGTGGTGCACTCAAGGTGCCTAACCCGAAGTCACAACTCTAGATCTCCTTAATACCGTGAGAGGTTTACCGAGTAATACAGAAATAATACTGTGTGACTGGGCAGGGTAAGCAGCTATATGCAGGACCACTATGATGAAAGGTATATAGCCATAGTTAGCTTACTCATCGGTGCACTGGATTCTTACCGAGAGAGAGAGGGTTAATAGGCTCTGTAATAGGTCTAAGCCAACTCAAGAAAATATATAGTTCCTCGGTACAATAGGTTCTTGCCGAGAGAGAGAAAGTGAATCACCTCTATCAGGGTGATGCATACATCAATAAGTGGAACCTGGCTGCAGATACCCTTTTAGTCTCCTAGGTTGTCAGTGATTCTAACGGAGTGAGACAGTGGTAGTTACACAGGATTACTTGTAAAGATAGTAGTTTCTGAAATATACGTTGGGGCAATATAGCTCCGGTTTTCCCCAAAATCCTCCTCGGAGCAATAAAATTCTTGCCGAGAGAGAAAGGAGAAAAATAATAATATACAGATTAACTGAGCGGTTCACATAATGTCTGTGAGCTCAGTAACTACGGTTGTCCCCACGGTTCTCCTCGGGAAAGTAAGGTTTCTTACCGAGAGAGAGAGGGGGGATAAATGTAAAAGTAGGCTGAGCGGATAACAAAGTAATTAGACTGTGAACTACAGGGGATACAATGTCCCAGTCCTCCAGAATGTAACACTCCGTGCAGTGGGCCTAGTCAGTTAGATATCAGTCTTTAGACTCATTCCTGATCGTTGCCAACCTGACGAGGATCACTCAATGGGGAAGAGTGTGTCCATTAATACACCTCCACTCGACACCATACTACTTTGGTCATACACTGAGCCCGGAATAATGTAGAATAAGGACTAGGGTATCGTATGTAGCCGTATGGTAGTGAATGGTGTGATAAGGGGCCAAAATCACTCCTCGTCATGTAATGAAGTGTAAAATACAGTAGTGGAGGAAAAAGAAAGGTACCTTCTTGGGTACCCGGTATAGTAAAGAGGAGAAAATGGAGGACACAGATAAAGTGTGTCCTAAGTCTTTAGCAATCGTGCCCATGTAGTGCTCAACAGTACTGTATGTTATGCCTTGGTCGGCAACACAATCCTGTGAGTGAGTGCTAGCTTGTATGGGATCGGGTATTTGGTCTATCCGATCAAGATAGGTGTTTAAATAACACAAGCCCAACTTTAGTAGTAGTGGGGCGAAAGGTCTGGACACCCAAAAGCAGGTGTCAGACGGTAACGTTTAGGTAGGATCTCTCCAGCGTCTTGCCCAAGGTCTGAACACCCAAAAGCAGGTGTCAGACGGTAACGTTTAGGTAGGATCTCTCCAGCGTCTTGCCCGACGCGCGTTTCGCCTGGGAGAATGCCAGGCTCGTCAGGGGAAAATAATTCCTGGGTGAATTAGTTTTAAATAGCCCGCCACGAGCCCTGATTGGTTCCAGGGAATCTCAGGGGGAGGAGTTCGATTACGGTGGCCGGAAAGGCTCATACCGGTGTGGAAAACCATTTTTCCAACTCGGGATAGGTAGTGAGAGCCTTGTCTAGGTTGTCAGGATGAGATTCGTACTCCAGCAGTTGTGGAGTGCAAGTTTACAGGGTGCCATAAGCGTTAGCCTGATAAGTGCCCATGGTTGGGGAAAGATAGTTTGGTGAAGGTTTCTTATTGAAGGAAAAGGAAGACATAGGTGGGACGACATCAGTGAAGTGTGGCACGGTAGATGCCTGTGTGGACTCCATGATAATGTCAGTTGTCACAACAGTGAAATATGTCATTATGGGGGCCGGGAGAGGGATGAGACACGCTCCCAGCACCATCAATATCAGAGGTATCCAGAGAAATGGCGAAATGCCATTCAGAAGAGACGGAGATAAATATATAAATAAAAAGTTGTAATATAATGGGTAGGGGAGAAGTTTAATGGATAAATGGAGTGTAATTAAACTCCTCATTAAGACCATGGGGGGAAAGGGTCTTGAATGAGAAGATCCATTCAGATTCTTTACGTAGCAGCACCTTATTGAAATCCCCTTTCCTCGGGTTAGGGAGTAGTTGCTCAATGGCTTGAAATCTTAGATTCTCAGGGTTCCCCTCATGGAAATTTTGGATGTGTCTGGCCACTGGTGTGGGTGTGACCTTGTTCCTTACTGAAGTTATATGTTGCAGGATTCTCCGTTTAAACTGTTGGAAGGTTTTTCCAATGTACTGTATCCTGCAACTGCAGGTAATAAGATATATTATCTTTGTGGTGCTGCAGTTGACTAAGGTGTTGGTTTCGACGGAGACCTGAGTTTGAGTAGATGTAGCAAATTTGGAGGGGAGAATGTACTGACAGGCCTTGCAATGTCCGCATCTATAAGTGCCTTTGGTCTCAGTTAGCCAATTCCTAGCTGATGGAAGAGGTGCCAGGTGACTGCGAACGAGTTGATCTTGAAGATTACTCGGCCTACGGGCTGTCAGTGGTGGATGTTCTGGTAGTACCTTGGAGAGCACCGGATTGTGTAGGAGTATTGGCCAGTGGTTTTTGAGAATCTTAGACATGGGAGACCACCCCTGGTCAAATGTGGCAATGCAACAAGGTGATTTCTGTTCTTCTTTTGGTCTGTTCAGTGTCAGTGTGGACTTCCTTTCCATAGCGCAGACTTTGTGGAAGGCATGTTTCAAAACTCTGTTAGGGTACCCGAGTTCTTTGAAACGAGACCTTAATATTCTGCATTCACTGTAGAAACGGGGGACGTCCCAACGGGGACGTCTAAGAGACAGGGATCGCTGGGCATACAAAACCCAGAACCGTACCCAAAGACAATGAGTTCCAACAAAGTAATTAACCTCTCTAATTTTCATCTTGAACAACACCACTTAACGTTATTGAACCGAGGGTTGTCCTTTGTGCCCACTCCCAGTTGTGACATGTTCAACTGGTCAAAGGATCTTAACCTGTTTGGCCGTAAGCTGGCTCTTAATATCTTCCACGCCAAAAAAGACCAAGCAATGGCCAATGACATGGGCCTCACCCTAGAGGACTTTGAACTCTCAAAAACTTTGGATTCACTTTTAATCGATAATGACCTCTCTAGACCACTGACGGATTGCAAACCCTCAAGTTATTTCACCCCTAATTTTGTGGACACTCCCCATGTGGACCTCTTTATACAAATGACACTTAAAGAGTTAGAAACGATACCAAACCAAGCACCAGTTCTGAACAATCTGAACCTAATGGAACGGCAGGCATTGAAAGACCTGAAACAACAACCCACGATTGTCATTAAACCAGCTGACAAAGGTGGGAACATCGTCATCATGAACCGGGCAGAGTATGTGGAGATGTGTATGGTACATGTCAATGATCATCAATACTACAGGGCTCTTCCCTCTAATCCCACTAAGGCATTTACTGATGAGCTCGATATACTCCTCAATGATGCCCTGAACGATCAGATTATTACTAAACACGAGTTACGGTTCCTTCTACCTCACAAAAGTCCAACTATTGCGACTTTTTATTGCCTGCCGAAAATCCACAAGGGTATCTGTCCCCCTCCAGGGAGACCCATTGTCTCCGGCAACAACTGCCTAACAGAAGCACCTAGCAAGTTCATAGAAAAAATCCTCCACCCTCTGGTAACTACATTACCATCCTATTTACAGGATACTAAGTCTACTCTGCTGAAACTCCAAGACCTCATAGTTCCTCCATACACCCAGCTAGCAAGCCTTGATGTCGTAGCATTGTACACCAATATCCCCCACGACAAAGGCATTCGGGCCTGTAGGCACTTCTTGGAGAGCACAGCATACACTAAGTGCCAGACCGATTTCATTCTGACCATCCTCGAGTTCATCCTTACCCATAATTATTTCATCTTCAATGGGTAATTCTTTCTACAGGTCTCCGGGACAGCTATGGGGACGGCCTGTGCACCCACCTATGCCAACTTGTTCCTGGGGTGGTGGGAGCAGTGTGTGGTTATGACACCACAGTTTCGCCACTTCCAGGACTTCATCGTAAGTTGGCATAGGTATATAGATGATATCCTACTAATGTGGTCAGGATCTGTCAGCCTATTTCAGGAGTTCGTGAAGGCACTTAACGTCAATGACATAAATCTCAAATTAACCTGTGTCATTGACGAACACGAACTTGTATTTTTAGACCTAAAAATTCTGTTACAACTGGATGGCACAATTCAAACTGAATTGTTCAGAAAGGAGACCTCAACGAACAGTTTACTACATTGGGAGAGCCATCACCCCTTCAAACTTAAGGCCTCTATCCCCTATGGTCAATATCTGCGAGCGAGACGAAACTGCACAGTAGATGAGACTTTCTACAGTGAATGCAGAATATTAAGGTCTCGTTTCAAAGAACTCGGGTACCCTAACAGAGTTTTGAAACATGCCTTCCACAAAGTCTGCGCTATGGAAAGGAAGTCCACACTGACACTGAACAGACCAAAAGAAGAACAGAAATCACCTCGTTGCATTGCCACATTTGACCAGGGGTGGTCTCCCATGTCTAAGATTCTCAAAAACCACTGCCAATACTCCTACACAATCCGGTGCTCTCCAAGGTACTACCAGAACATCCACCACTGACAGCCCGTAGGCCGAGTAATCTTCAAGATCAACTCGTTCGCAGTCACCTGGCACCTCTTCCATCAGCTAGGAATTGGCTAACTGAGACCAAAGGCACTTATAGATGCGGACATTGCAAGGCCTGTCAGTACATTCTCCCCTCCAAATTCGCTACATCTACTCAAACTCAGGTCTCCGTCGAAACCAACACCTTAGTCAACTGCAGCACCACAAAGATAATATATCTTATTACCTGCAGTTGCAGGATACAGTACATTGGAAAAACCTTCCAACAGTTTAAACGGAGAATCCTGCAACATATAACTTCAGTAAGGAACAAGGTCACACCCACACCAGTGGCCAGACACATCCAAAATTTCCATGAGGGGAACCCTGAGAATCTAAGATTTCAAGCCATTGAGCAACTACTCCCTAACCCGAGGAAAGGGGATTTCAATAAGGTGCTGCTACGTAAAGAATCTGAATGGATCTTCTCATTCAAGACCCTTTCCCCCCATGGTCTTAATGAGGAGTTTAATTACACTCCATTTATCCATTAAACTTCTCCCCTACCCATTATATTACAACTTTTTATTTATATATTTATCTCCGTCTCTTCTGAATGGCATTTCGCCATTTCTCTGGATACCTCTGATATTGATGGTGCTGGGAGCATGTCTCATCCCTCTCCCGGCCCCCATAATGACATATTTCACTGTTGTGACAACTGACATTATCATGGAGTCCACACAGGCATCTACCGTGCCACACTTCACTGATGTCGTCCCACCTATGTCTTCCTTTTCCTTCAATAAGAAACCTTCACCAAACTATCTTTCCCCAACCATGGGCACTTATCAGGCTAACGCTTATGGCACCCTGTAAACTTGCACTCTACAACTGCTGGAGTACGAATCTCATCCTGACAACCTAGACAAGGCTCTCACTACCTATCCCGAGTTGGAAAAATGGTTTTCCACACCGGCATGAGCCTTTCCGGCCACCGTAATCGAACTCCTCCCCCTGAGATTCCCTGGAACCAATCAGGGCTCGTGGCGGGCTATTTAAAACTAATTCACCCAGGAATTCTTTTCCCCTGACGAGCCTGGCATTCTCCCAGGCGAAACGCGCGTCGGGCAAGACGCTGGAGAGATCCTACCTAAACGTTACCGTCTGACACCTGCTTTTGGGTGTTCAGACCTTGGGCAAGACGCTGGAGAGATCCTACCTAAACGTTACCGTCTGACACCTGCTTTTGGGTGTCCAGACCTTTCGCCCCACTACTACTAAAGTTGGGCTTGTGTTATTTAAACACCTATCTTGATCGGATAGACCAAATACCCGATCCCATACAAGCTAGCACTCACTCACAGGATTGTGTTGCCGACCAAGGCATAACATACAGTACTGTTGAGCACTACATGGGCACGATTGCTAAAGACTTAGGACACACTTTATCTGTGTCCTCCATTTTCTCCTCTTTACTATACCGGGTACCCAAGAAGGTACCTTTCTTTTTCCTCCACTACTGTATATTACACTTCATTACATGACGAGGAGTGATTTTGGCCCCTTATCACACCATTCACTACCATACGGCTACATACGATACCCTAGTCCTTATTCTACATTATTCCGGGCTCAGTGTATGACCAAAGTAGTATGGTGTTGAGTGGAGGTGTATTAACGGACACACTCTTCCCCATTGAGTGATCCTCGTCAGGTTGGCAACGATCAGGAATGAGTCTAAAGACTGATATCTAACTGACTAGGCCCACTGCACGGAGTGTTACATTCTGGAGGACTGGGACATTGTATCCCCTGTAGTTCACAGTCTAATTACTTTGTTATCCGCTCAGCCTACTTTTACATTTATCCCCCCTCTCTCTCTCGGTAAGAAACCTTACTTTCCCGAGGAGAACCGTGGGGACAACCGTAGTTACTGAGCTCACAGACATTATGTGAACCGCTCAGTTAATCTGTATATTATTATTTTTCTCCTTTCTCTCTCGGCAAGAATTTTATTGCTCCGAGGAGGATTTTGGGGAAAACCGGAGCTATATTGCCCCAACGTATATTTCAGAAACTACTATCTTTACAAGTAATCCTGTGTAACTACCACTGTCTCACTCCGTTAGAATCACTGACAACCTAGGAGACTAAAAGGGTATCTGCAGCCAGGTTCCACTTATTGATGTATGCATCACCCTGATAGAGGTGATTCACTTTCTCTCTCTCGGCAAGAACCTATTGTACCGAGGAGCTATATATTTTCTTGAGTTGGCTTAGACCTATTACAGAGCCTATTAACCCTCTCTCTCTCGGTAAGAATCCAGTGCACCGATGAGTAAGCTAACTATGGCTATATACCTTTCATCATAGTGGTCCTGCATATAGCTGCTTACCCTGCCCAGTCACACAGTATTATTTCTGTATTACTCGGTAAACCTCTCACGGTATTAAGGAGATCTAGAGTTGTGACTTCGGGTTAGGCACCTTGAGTGCACCACTTGTTTAAACACTCTCGTGTGCTCGGCCATCAGAGATTGCACGCAGCCCTTTTGCATAGTGTGTGGGTACCCCTTACAATAGTAGCCCTTGTCTCTATTGGAGTGCCCCAGCTAGCGGTTTCTATCATTTAAGAAACCTTTTGTACATATATATAGCTCTATATCTATATATATTTTTAACCACCCAGGTGCTTTCGCATCAGACTATTTCTGTCTCTCTCCCATTCCCCCACTTTTTTGTACATAGTTCAGTTTTTGTGTTACTCAATAAAGTTATTATTAGATATTTGATGCCAAGCAAAATAAAGCGTTGTTTTTATTTATATGTTGTCATCAAGCTTCTTTGCAAACTCATAATAACTTAAAAAAGGCAAGCTTTATTGCAAAGCATTTTTATTTTACATCCTTAATTCCGAGTGTAGAAAATAGTTTGAATCAGAAAAAAAGAAGATTGCAAATATCTCCTTGACCATCTGAGAATTTTGCACTTATAGTTTGCTTTCAACAGGTATTTTCTGAAAACTATATACGCCATGCTGATAGATAGAGTTTAAAATTACTAAAATACAGAATACATTTTTTATATATTGCATGGATTGAAAATTTGCATTCATTCACTTGGTGTTTACTCCTTACATCTAGATAAGGCTGGTGTACGTTTCAGCCAGATAGGGACAGGTCAAGTGGTAAGTTTTACCATGTGCTATAGAGAACAAGTCTCTTATTCATCGTTATGGGAAATGTTAAAACATTCGGCAACAGCTAATTACTAATTATTAGCAGTTAAGTTTTGCAGGGTGGAAAAAGCCATGAATTTGTTAATTTTGGCAATAGCTAATTTCAGAATCACCAACTGGTCAGATAATGATTGCCGTAAGTGTGGAGACAAGCCCAATGGATGGTAGAGTCGATTCCAGCAGTGACGACCCTTTGAATTCCATACCATTTTCTCAAATTAGTTATAGAAATGTTTTCTCTAGAGAAAGGATTTTAACGAACTCTCACTACTATGTTAGAAAAACAAGTTTGTTATGTGTATTTCTAGATAACTTGTTGAAGGTGGTAGAGACAAAATATAAATTAAAGGTTGGACTAGATAGTTTCAGTTTATGTGCTTAAAGCACATATTACTTTGCATATTAAAGAAACTATGAATGTGTTTACAGAAAAACGTTAAGCACTATAACTACTGCAAATTCAAAACAACTGCACACACTCCATGCAAATTCAAAACTATATGCATGTATATATTAATAGTATAAATAGTGGGTGAGATGCATCATAAAGCTAATACATCTAAAAAAAAAAAACTTATAGAGAATAAGATATTTACTATAAAATATTCAGAATAAAGCAGGAAAGAATAACCCGACAGCGCAAGGTATGTGGGGCTCAATTTAATATTATTGGCTAAGCTTTCCAAATTAATACATTCTTTGGATACATTTTTAAAATTATTTTGTCAACATTTAAAAAAAAATAAAAAAATTATCAAATATAAAAAATATATCAATACATCAAAAGTATACCACTATTTCAAATATTAAATAATTTATCACAATATTAAATAATTTTTAACATTTATCAAAAAATATTAAATCATTTGGAAAATGTATCCAGAATATAAAATCAGGTCATAGTTCGAGAGAAAAAACTGATTCTCCCAACTATCTCATTTGTCACCATTGTATACAAATCTTTTTCCATAAAGGTGACATCCTCCAGACTGTTTTTTTTCTGTAACTGAATATATACAGTATCTATATATATATATATAAATAGCGAGGGCTTGCACTCCTGGTGTAATCCTGTGGTGCCCGGTGCTGGTCTGGCAAGGATCATGTAGACATAGCAGAAATTACCGCACTCCAAGGACTTTATAGAGATTTTCAAATAAAATGTAACTTTTATTCAATCCATTTAAAAAGTCAACGTTTCAGCTCCCACATGGAGCTTTCATCAGGACAAAACATAACTTACAAGTGCAGACACAAAGAAATATATACCCCCAATCCCTCAAAAGAATTTACCTTAATTGTGTACTCACCTAGCCATGAGACAGCTTGTCCTGCATTAGAGAGTGGTGTATCTCTGAGTGTGGTGGCCACGTGTGCAAGGCCCAAAAAAGGGGCAGGGTTACAGGTTACTTAGTAACAATCCAACTGGACTGATTGCTTTCCAGCTTGTGGCCTAGTAGCTACAATCATGATTGAGCTCAGGGTAAAGTAGGAGTGGATACAGAGTCTAGAATGTTTCAAAAATTAATCTGTCTGTGTTCATATATTTTAAACAGTGTAACAGGCTGGAAGGGCCATCAGGAATCCAGAATCTGTTATCATACTGTAAATTCACTCTTTGAGTGCTGGGGCAGTTATTATTATTATTATTATTATATTATTTATAGAGCGCCGTCAAATTCCGCAGCGCTTTACAATGGGTGGACGAACAGACATGTAGTTGTAACCAGACAAGTTGGACACACAGGAACAGAGGGGTTGAGGGCCCTGCTCAATGAGCTTACATGCTAGAGGGAGTGGGGTAAAATGACACAAAAGGTAAGGATAGAATTAGACTAGTGACAGTTGCAGAAGAGGAATCAGTTGGGAGCTATTAAGAGTTTAATTGATACGCTTTTATGAAGAAGTGGGTTTTTAATGATTTTTTGAAGGAGTGGAGACTGGGTGAGCATCTAACGGAGGAGGGAAGCGAGATCCACAGGAACGGTGCAGCCCTCGAGAAGTCTTGCAGGCGAGCATCAGAGGTGGGAGCACGGACAGAAGATAGACGTAAGTTCATCCAATGCAGCACTGAAAGGGTGTATCTGTTCCTTTGTAACTGAGGAAAGAGCTGGACTATAAGTCTACTCTTAAACTCTCTATGCTTATAGCAAATAGGGTGGGCATATCTCATGGTTTGAATAAAAGTTAAATTTTATTTGAAAATCTCTATAAAGTCCTTGGAGTGCGGTCATTTCTGCTATGTCTATATATATATATATATATATATATATATATATATATATATATAATCAAAAACCTCTAGAACTTGGTTTTCATGCCACCTGTAAAATGACTAATACACGGGTAGGAAACCTTTCAACAGCACTGTGCTGAAATAGGATTGTGATGTTCCGTAGCGTGCTGGTCCTATTTTTTTTAAATTGAGGTGTTGCCGTATTTTGCTTGTGTTATTTATACTGCAGTTGCTTTGTATTGTTGTATTTGTGTGTATATGAGCTCTCATATTGTATATGTTTATGAGTAGTTTGTGGTATTGTGTATGATACCTAGAAATGTGGGCTGTGTGTGGGGGCTGCTTGTGTAATTGTGTGTGTGGATGCAGAGGCGTAACTAGAAACCACACGGCCCTGGTGCGAAAAGTGCTCTGGGGCCCCCCTATGCATTTGTATTACACATACACATGCAGATACATACACGGACACACATGCTAATACACATACACATAGAATGGCACACATTCAGATACACAGAATGACACTTCTACAGATACTTAGACACACACTGATACACATGCGGATACACAGACACACATATAGACACACATGCAGATGCACATACAGAGTATGACACTCATACAGCTATAAACAGTGACACACATACAGATACATAGGGGTACACATACAGACACACAGATACACAGAGACATACAGATACAAAGACATACAGATACACATACCGATACATACACATAGAGACACGCATGCAGATACACAGACACAGTTAATGACAAACATTGCGAATACACACACACAGTTAATTACAAACATTCAGATGCACATACAGGGCCGCTTCACAATGCCGACGGGCACCCCGCGGTATTTACGCTTATGTATGGATGGATTTGTCACATCTGTTTGGGGTATTGCATTTTAGAGGCTGCATGTGGGGTTGTGTGCATGTATGTGGATTGTTAGTGGTGTTGAGTTTGTGGGGATCGTGTGCATGTTTGTGTGTGGGCTGTTTGTATTATTTGTTTGAGGGGAGGGTTATTCTGCATTTCTGTGTATATCTAGCAGTGTGGGTGGCTTCCCTGGCTTCCAGTGGTGACCAGGCTGGCCAGGTACAGGTCAAGGACAGGAGCTGCAACAGCAACTGCAGGCTGCTCTTCTACAGTGTGGATTCCCATTCACAATTGCTGGAATAAAGTATTCTGAGATCACTTCCTCTACATGCTGCAATGCATAAATTGAGGAGTGTCCTTCACCAGCTTTTTATACTAGCAGATATCTGAAGTTTCACTGGGATTCTTGATAGGCCAGAGCCTGTTTGGCTTTAGCATCTTTGAGTGCCGTGCAAAGACACCTCGAGTGCCATAGGTTTCCTACCCCTGGACTAATATGTTAAAGAATAATGAAACCAGGACAAAACTCTGAGACACCCTTTTTCCCCACTTCCATTGTTTTCCTTTTTTTTCCATAAATGTATTGTTTTTCTAATGGAATGAACAATTTCACAGGTATGCATATGCAAAGATGATGGACAGGTGTAAAAACATTGTGCATAAAGGAGCGGTAACATAAATGACAGTGGTCAATTTTGTGATTTGTACCTGAGGCTTACACAAACAATCACCTCAGGGATAGAGGAAAGCGGTACACCTGGATGACCAATCTGTAATATTAGTTAAATTTCATGAAATGACCAATGCATGCATCCTGCGATAAGGGAAATTGGGGTAAGGGGTACAGAAAATAAATCAGATGGGGTAATGGAAGCACTAAACTTAACCACAATCCTATCTATGTCCATCCACCAGAGTTTGTTTATGGTCAGCTCACCCAAGAGGTATGTCCTTCGCCCGAGTGTGTGTAATTATGTCCCCTGTTTATACCCTTATGTGGTTGGGTCTCACCTGACCCCCAACAACCACTCCCTGCTACCACTGGGCTTTACTTTCTCCAGTCTAATTTGTATGAGTGTGTGAGTTGGCTAACGACTGCAGCCGGCAGACCAATCAGCAGAGACTGGGTCTTTAACTGATTTAACTTGTAGTAGGAAAGAGAACTGTATTCTTGGAGTAGGTGTAGAAGCACTGGAACCAATACTGTCGGCGTATCTAATGAGAGGAGGATGTCATCCGTAAACATCAATAGGCAATATCGTGTATCATTCACCTCTATGCCATATATGTCTGGATGGTCTCTAATTTTGGCAGCAAGTGGCTCCAGAGAAAAGATGAATAGCAGGGGCGACAGAGGGCAGCCCTGTCTGGTGCCATTTGTAATGTGGAATGGTGTGGAGAGAAAGCCTGCATTAGAGACTCTAGCTTTAGGAGAATTTATTATCCCTGAAATGAATGGTCGCGGAAAGCTGTATTTAAGTAGGACTTGCTCCATGCATTGCCAACTAATCCTGTCGAAGGCCTTCTCCACGTCCAGTGCTAAGAGAAGACCCTCGCTTTTGATGGAGCGCATATGGGAAATATTATTGATTATTTTCATGATGTTATCTGACCCCTGTCTCGCTTTGACAAAGCCAGATTGGTCATGGTGTATAATTCTCGTTAGAATTGCTGTCATCCAGCCTGCTATAAATTTAGCATAAAGTTTCACATCGCGGGTTTAGGAGCAAGGAGCAAGATGCGGTGAAAGTTGGGGCAAGTGGTCGTCGGCTTTCCAGGCTTGGGAAAAGTGCAGATGTGTGCCATCAACATATCACTCGGTATAGCACCTTTGCAGTAGCAACTGTTAAACAGGTCTGTGAGCCAGAGGGAGATGATATCTATATATGTACGATAGTAGATGTTAGAGTATCCATCTGGTCCAGGGGCTTAATGGGTCAGTAGATTTTTAATCGCCTCCTCTACCTCCTGTTTATCAAAGGGTTTAGAGAGTGTAGATAGTTCGTCATCTGTCAAGTGTGGTAAGTCAATAGTGTTGAGAAATGCTTTTATGCGTTTTGGATAAGTCTAATTCTTTAAGTCTAGTTTGTAATGCCTTAAGTTTATGTTGATTTTGGGCGTTGGCTCATGCTTGTTCCTATGGGTCAAGTCAGTGAGTTCTTGAATGGTATCTGTGTATGATACGGTCCTCTGTTCTTTTTTAGCTGGCCGCCTTAATAAGACTACCTCTGATAACTGCTTTGTGGGCCTGCCATACCGTTTCTACACTAGTGTCTTCCGCGGGATTTAGTTGAAAGTAGGAATGCAGGTCTGTTTTTACTAAATTGCCTATAGACGGTTTAAGCAAAAGTCTCCATGTTTCCATGTTCCTGACCCTGTGGAGGGGAATCTTTCCAATAATGATAGTATTATGAGAGCATGGTCCGACCACGATATCCATCCCAAAGTTACACTTTGTATTTTGGGCATTAGAGTTGTGTGTGTCAGAAACCCGTCTATCCGTGTGTATGTGTTATGTACCACAGAGTGGTAAGTGAAGTCATTCTTAGTGGGGTGTAGTACACGCCCCGCATCCAGAGAGTTATGTTGTAAGATCGTTTGTCTTAACTTGGTGGAGAGAGATTCTCTCTTCGCTGCCGTAGCGGTTGCTACCCTGTCTGTGGACATGGAGTCCAGCAGTGGGTCTAGCAGCAAGTATGTGTCGTATCCAATGACCATCTCGCCAAATTTGTGTAGTGTTGCTAGAGCAAATATTTTTTCTAGAAAGGCACTCTGATTATCATGTGGACCATATACATTTATAAAAGTACATTGTTCATTGTTGATATAGCATTGTAAAATCAAGTATCTGCCGCTTTCGTCTCCCACCTTCTTTACCAAAGTTAAGTAGACATCTTTGTTAATCAGGATTGTCACACCTCTCTTCTTTGTCCTATAGCAGGAGTGAAAGTCGTTTCTTGACAAAACAGTAGATGGGCCTTACATTTATTTGCTTCAGTTAGCACTAACCTGCATTTATTGGGAGAGTTGAGCCCCTTGACATTCATCGAAACCATGCTAAGAGGCATTATGTGCGTTATCAAGATGCGGGGTACCTGTATGGTGAACAGTAGTGGGGTCGAGGGGCTTTAGTTGGACTGTGGTATTCAAGCCCTCAGTGGGCATTAGATAGAAAGGACTGGGGCGGTACATTTGGCATTCTAGTAGGTGTTCGCCAAGGGCAGTGCCCTGTCTGATCCACTGCGCCCAAACTTGCAAGGAGTATTTTTTCTTAGTGTTTTTTAATTTTATGTTTTTTTCCTTTTTTTTTACCATTTTTGTTTTTGTCGATTTTTTTGTGTTTTTCTTTCTCTGTTTGTTATTTGTCATGTTTTTTTTACTTTCTCTACCTGGGGATTCGAGACAAGGACAGAGAGACGTTTCAACCTATTATCAAAGCTAATACATGGAGTGTAATAAAACGAAATCCCAGTTGCAGGGATTCCCACTTCTACCATTAGTGAAACTGTTGGCTGAGATTCCCCTGTCTCCCTGCCACCCCTACCCCCACAAGCTCCGGTGTAGCAGTATACTGTGGGAGAATACGTATTAGATCGGTCCCATGGGGATTGGTGGGGGGACAGCATCCCCAAGTAAGGCTTGCCCAGGGGGGCTATTCTAGTCACTGTGTGAATACTCCACATACGGAGCTGGCAACTCACGTGGCCATCTTGGTGAGCAGCCAAGTCATGCCCACCAATTTTTACATCTTTTTTCAATGAAACTTTCACCTACCAAAACTTGTAATATTATCTTTACATATCACTCTATTCAACAAATATATATGTGTGAAATGTAAAACTTTATTCTGCAACTGGGCGCCACCATCTTAGCTCTCTGTCAATCAATGTTGTAAGCACTGTCCTTTGCACCCGGCAGTCAGCATAGAGAAAGTATACACAGAAGTAACTGTTTCTATTTTTCCTCTTCAATCATCATACCTGCCCTGGCTTTGCCTTGTCTAGACTGGAATATGATATCAGTAGTTAAATCTTTTACTTATGTTTTATCATTGTGCCTCATAAAAAAACATTTGGACACGTTATACATGATTGACACTGATTTATACTATAGTGTAAATTCCATAGAAATTAAATTTCTCTTGTAACACATCTGTGCACACAATGCTTTAAACTGTTTAAGCAACTTCTTAGTACATAACATCTACTGCAATCTGTGTTATTCTTTTAACTTTTTCGTTGAAAGCAATTGCATTCTTTTGACATGATTTGAATTTCTTAAACCATGTTGACTCTTGCTAAAGATATTCCTGTCTAAAATGTATTGTTTATATTTCCACTTAAAAACATTTAATTCATTACTCCATCAAATATATCATGTTGCTTGAACTGTAATTTCAAGGCTGATAGTGTTATCTTGTTTCAATTGTGGGCACCACGTGTGTTTTATGCTATATCTTCAGGATCATTGTTTTAAAGAAAAACTAAGAAAATGAAACACTTGGATACTACTAATCTCCTTAAAATACTGCATAACATCTGGCCTGAGGCTGTTACTACTTATCTTTGAATAAATAGGCTTATGTTTTATTGAAGGTAACTCAATCAATCATTTGTGCAAGGTATTTTGTAACATTGTTATGCAAATCAAAATGTCGAGACTTTATTTTCCTTGGTAAAAGAAGACATTTTAAAACAGCCGTTTAGACCTGCTTATCAGTAGCAATCTTAATAAAATGTAAACTTAAAACAAATGAAATTCAGTAAAGATCTATGTGATTTGAATTATAGGCAAGCTTCTAACTAACCCCCTTGGTGTTATCATCAAAAAATGCACTGTATAAAGAGGCTATGGAGTCACCTACGACTTAAAGTTAGCATAGTTTTATTTAAATAAAGGAACACTATAGGGTCAGGTACACAAATGTGTATTCCTGACCCTATAGTGTTAAAAAACACTATTTAGGTGGCTTGTTCCCCTTAAAAATGAATTAAAAGGACGCTAGTGCTAGCCCCGACCCGATCTGCCTCCTTGGCTGAGAATCAGAATTGATAAATTCAGTCAATCCAATGCTTTCCCATAGGAAAGCATTAGATTGGCTGGTATTGTCAATTCTGATTATCTCAGTCAAGGAGACAGGGTGTAGGTTGAACCAAACACCGTTATATCTATTGGGAAAGTTCAGCATCTCCATCACAGCACACTGACCCAGGATGCACCACTAATGGACGTCTGAGTGACTGCCACTGGAGGTGTCCCTAGGCACCAATGTAAAGACTACCTTGTCTCTGAAAAGGCAGTGTTTACATTAACATGCCTACAAGGACTGGCTATACTCACCAAAACAACTGCAGTAAGCTGTAGTTGATTTGGTGACTATAGAGTCCCTTTAAATTGTGTACCAGAGTTAAAAGTAAGGATGTTATCAACATAAATATTCAGAATATAATAAGTAATAAGTATAATAAGTCTATAATAATAATCACAGGCACATACCAATGTGGTTTATTGTTTTACTTGGATTTAACTTGTGAAGATGTCCTGTTATATAAGATATTATCTCCCTGTAAATAAAATTAGGTAGGAATAGAATCTGTGTATCTCCTTTTAAAGAAGACTTCTCTATAGTGTGACAGTTTTAGCAGATTTAAAATTCCTCACTAGATGTATTCTAGATGCCTACTGTTTTATGAACATATAACACACATCAAATCAGTTTATCACAGTTATTTTTGGGTCTATGAAGCCTGCGTATCCATTTCAAAAATAGAATTTTATATGTAGCCATTCTAGACGGAGACACGCATTACGCACAGTTCCAACAGTTTGTATAACGCCACAAATCCATTAAATAAAAAGTTATTTATCTTGCAATATAAACTATGTATATATTTTAGCATTATGTATTATACTTGAATGTAAATAAGTGCACATTTATGTAAAAATCCACATTAAAAATGGTAACAGAAGTCTGTTAGTGTCAGCAAAGCAGTTTCAATGTTCTTGGAGAAGCAGATTAAACTTCATTCCTCATTCTTAGATTAACTGTCTATTTTGTTTCATGATTACAGTCCAATGTACAGAGACATTGCAATCAAGCAAATTGGTGACACATTTATAAATTCCGACCAGGGAAAAATACTTTTATTACTTGAACTACCAGTCAGTAGGAAAGCAGGATCTTAAAAATGTAGTGCGACCTATTAGAAAATCGGTTTTGTGATTCAATGTTCCGTCTGTGGCGACAAAAACAATTTGATGAAAAATGATTGACGGGTTAGGGTACAGAAACTAAATGTTGATTTTATGCACAGGTCAAGTGACAAGTGACCAATAGAGGTTAAAAAAGAGGAGGAGCAAAAAAATAAATCTGTTTTTTATATACTATATATTTTATATATATATTTATATAATACCTAGATATATAACTATATCCAAACTAAAACAACCCATGAACAAAACCACAATTGCCTGAAACTATATATATATATAAAAAAAAAATGTACAAGTCGAATCGGGCAGACCAAGTTTTTTTGACATGCACATGTCTGAACGTATAGTCATAATTCCCTTGTGAGTTAAGACAGAGCTTAGCTTAGTTAACAACGTATAAACTGAATGGAGGGCTTAGAATGAGCAAGTAAAAAAACGAAATAAAATATTTTATTAAGTGGGTAATGAAATTGGTAAAAAGACTACCTTAGCAATCAGTGTTGACTTGTGTCATGCCTTAACTATAATATCCCCTTACTTCCTGGTTCCACGGAGCTTAGCCACACCTCTTCATGACTCGGTCTCCCTACTTAATCTGACCGCACCAGCTGATCGAGGCTGGATTAATGAACTACGTTCTGTACTCACGAACCGGCTGCAACTTAGTTGTGAAATCCTGCTGTTACCGGACCGGAATAGAAGACTTCAAGTTCCCTTCGCCTCTCCTCATCCACGGCTAAAGCTGAACTCTATCCATGCAGGATAATCTGCCTCTGAGGAATCTCGGGAACCAGTGTTCTATAAGCCGGAAGCTAAGTAAAACTTCTCTGATAAACGTTGCATCTAAAGCTGTTATTTCCTGTCTCCAAAGTCCTTCGTTAAAGCCAACCGTTACAGCTAACTTCAACACATACTTGTCTCAGTTAGCTGCATCTATCTTTCTTCAGTTAAAGTCTATGGAACAGCTATTGTAACTTCTTATCATCTAATTAACTAATACTACTAAAGGACTCTTGCTGCTTCAGTTCCGTTTACTCCTTAAAGCTACAGTGCATGTAACTGTGGACTTCATTTATCATTTATTACTTAATGCTACAGTACCTGTATATTGGAATTAAAGTCAATACCAATTACTTCTAATAAATATTCGAACTATAAGAAATCTGCAGTTGTGTTCCTTCATATGAAATGTTTAAACGTGACAACTTGTTGGAAGGGAATATAAATAATATCTTGTATGACTACATAAAGTCTAAACTAATTCAATAATCTAGCAGTATATTTACATATGGTCACCATTATTGAAGTATAGGGGATGGAACGACAAATTAAATAATAGTTTGCTCTAAAGCGCTTATTAGATATTTCTATCAAAATAATCATGGATTGCAGATTTAATTTATATGACAGATCAGGATATTATCTAAAAAAATGTTCAGAATTTTTTTTTAATTTGTGGCCTTGAACCTAATAAAATAAAGATGTGCTCTCTCAAAAAAACTTGTGCAATGTCGATGTTCATAGTGTGCACCTGAGTTGTCATAATTTGGAACATCTGCTAATGCTTCACAGTGTAAACAACTAACGACTAACTAATTGTTTCAGCTAGAAGATGTAATTGGCCCAAATATTTTACATTTTGACGTGACAAAACAAACTAACTGATTTTTTCACTGGTCCTGAGCAGGTTATTCTACCTCTTTTTGAATCCACCGGTTTATATTATGACAGATTCAATTTTTAGTTTGCAGACAATTTCTTCTAAACATTATGCTAACTAAAGGACTTGCAAATGTTTGGTGCCACAGATATAGAAAACAATATATACCTGATAAACAATTCCAATACTAAAAAAAAAGTAGTTTAGTATAAAACCAACCACACAATACTGAAATATTATAATATAGGAGTAAGGAGTTAATACACCAGGCTGTGAGTATTTCAATACATGGCTAGATCTCCAGAATATTGGGTTTGTTATTTTTTTCTTTTTTTTTTTTTAATTAAACACACTACAAAAACACCTTCTTATTTTAATCATTAACCTTATATATTAAATGACAACTGTTATGCTGTATTTTGCAGGTATAAAGGAAGTTGATCAAACATTAACCGTTCTTCTCACAACACATATGTTTGTTGGAGGATTCTTTGGATGTTTTTTGGATAACACGATTCCAGGTAAATCAGAAAATGTCATCATTTTTAGGAAAACTTAGCAAGATAATTCATTTTGTCTTCTTTCAGAACTTTGCTTCAATATTGTAAGTAAAAGATCTAATGTTCATTGCTGCTTGCTTAATATGTTGAACATTGGATCTTATGCAGTTTTATTTATAATTTACTCATGTGTATATTTTCCAGGAATTGACAAATACCCGTGATAATTTGCTGAACAAAAAGTCAGTTCCCAGCATCGGAACACTTAGTTTACTAGTTCATGGTATTTGCTATGATATCCATATCAAATTTTGTACATTTGGGATAACATTGCCTATTATTTTATTCGTAGAAAAGTTAAACAAGGAGAATTGAGTATTAAAACCTTCAATTGCCAAAAGTTTTGTGTATTTCGTGTATTTCGCAGGTCAGGGCAATTTTGCAATACACATGTTCAACCATAATTCGGCACATTACCATTTAGTGTGCTTACACAATTTGTAGTTTAAGCTGTTCATCCACAACATTCAAACCACTGGAGGTCAAGTGAATAACATGGATGATATCGCTACAATGGCACCTGTCAAGGTGTTTGATATATTAGGTAGAAAGTGAACAGTCAGATCTTGAATTCCATGTGTTGGAAACAGGAAATATGGGCAAACGAAGATCTGAGTGACTTTGGCAAGGGCCAAATAGTGATGGCTGGATGACTGGGTCAGAGCATCTCTGAAATGAGAAGTCTCAGTGGTTAGTACCTACTAAAAGTGGTGCAAGGAAGGACAACTGGTGCACTGGCGTTAGCATCATGGGCGCCCAAGGCTCATTGACAGGGCCGCCAACAGGGGGTGACAACCATGACGGTGATCTCAGTGATCTCAAGACAGAGACCTGAGGCCTGATCAAGAGGTGCATGGAGACGCAGTCAGGGTCTAAACAAACTCCAAGATAAGATACACATCTGGATATGAGTATTGGTCTCTCATAATGTGGCTTATTTCCTGTTTGCATGTAAACAAGGATAGCCTTTCATTTACTTCCAGGATCATTTTGGTTCGGGTACATACACTGCATCTAGCTATCTACAGAAACAGATTAATGCATAGCGGCACTTCTTGCTGACCTACGCTTACAAGCTGACAACCTTACTATGTTATAGCACT
The DNA here is from genome assembly GCF_036172605.1 of Pelobates fuscus. Lineage (NCBI taxonomy): Eukaryota > Metazoa > Chordata > Amphibia > Anura > Pelobatidae > Pelobates > Pelobates fuscus. Next base: position 60,631,208 of record NC_086319.1, read on the forward strand.
AGCTGAGCTTTTTGAGATGCTGAAAATGTTATAAACTATTCAATTGTATGTTCATGTATGTATCCAGAAACAAACTATATTTTGGAAGCTGAGTATAAAATAATTTCTCTTAATTTTGATTAATCAAATATATTAACAAAGTCACATCTAGGATATAAAATCACTATCATTCTTTAATTAAATACATATATTACATGATCTGCTCATTATTTCTAAATGCAGACCCTTACTCTACTGCACATATGGTAATATAGCTGCCATCCATGACTCTAACTCCCACTTCTCGAAGACAGCGCTGAGACATTCTTGCCATAAAAGACTTCCCTTAACCCCTACATAAACTACAATAACGCTAACCATAACCTAAAACACTACCCTAACACTAAACTCTACATTAACCTAATCTACATTAACACTTACACTACCTTAACTCTTAGCCCTTATATTCTCCTAACCATTAACACTAACCCTAACACTAGCGCTACATTCAACGCTAACCCTAACTTTAACCACAACTCAAGCCCAAAAATATAATGCAATTTTAAAGAAACATAATGCAAAAGCATGTATTATTGTTATAAAAATATGTCTTAGGGGGGCGGGGCCGAACCGCAGAGCTGAGCAGCAGCAGCCATTAACAGCTCCTGCAAAAAACCACTTAAAAAGCGAAATAACTATTCCAAAACGGCACCTAGAAGCCAGGCCGGGACCACCAAGCGATGGGGGAAATCGGGACAAACAAAAGGATACATTACAAGCGACGATCGACCCGACCCACGCCGCTCACACCGGTGAGGCCTACTAGCTTGGCGGGAGCAGCGGCCGCTCTCCTGCAGCCGAAAACTAAGGGGCGACCAACTCAGGGCCCTCGTTCCCCCCCCTCTGGACCGGCGGGGGATATCCCGGTCCTACCCCTCCTGCCCAACCGGCCACACGAGGCCCGAGCGTCGGGACTACGGAGTCCGGGGAACACAGACGGAGCCCACAAAATGGCGGATGGCACATGCTCCACTGCCGAGCACACGATCGAGAGGGACACGGAGCTACGGTACAACCGCATATTCAGAGCGACCTGGGAGAAGCTGCAGGCTCTACTGTGGCCCCAGCAAGCGAAATCCTCATCTGGCGGGACGCTGCAGGGACTGAAGCGTATGGGCACAGCAACAAAGGGGACTAACCCCACTATTAAAATGGACACTCACGGGAAAGGGTCTGGCCCACCACTGCCCAAACGGAGCGACGCCGCACCTAAACTCAAACCCTGCCAAACTAAGGGGACTCCCACTGCACAACACCACAGCCAGCCTCGCCGCACAGCGATGACCCAACGAAGATCCAAAAGTTGCAAAACCCACCCAGGCAGACTAAGGGGATGGCAGACCGTCAAGCCTGCACTGACAAAAATCGCAACACGGCCACAGCATCGCTCAGCGCAACTTACAGCCAGGACCCCAGGAGGCTTGCCAGACAAGTCTGTAACCTCCATGGCCGCTTCTTTCCTCTGCACACCCAGACCGCAGAGCAAGGAACCCAGACACCCGCAGCAGGGAACAGCACAGCCCCAAAGAGGCATCGGGTGAGCCAGCAAGAACGCGCCGTTAGCAGTGTTCCGCGACCGGGAAACCAAAGAGGTCATAAGGGGCCCCACGGAACTCACTGAAGTCTGGGGGAATTGATCTTCCGAAAAGATAAACAAAGAGAGAAAAAAACCTGACCAAAGAGAGACTTTACAGTATTAAAGTGACTCACACTAAATGGACGCAAGTTTGATATGCCTACTACATTTTTCAATATTTTTTTTTGGTATCATTACTTTTATTCTGCTTTTTTACTAATTGTCTCCTCTGCTTGAGCAGCATTCGGCTAGCATAGGATTAAGCAGCCGGAGATAGACCAGTTGCATGCTCCAGTGACTCCGTGTTTTATTAAACATGTGCAAAGCTTCAGCTACACTAAAGCTTGTTTTCTATCTATCAAACAATTAGCAAAGTCATTTAGTCATAACAAATGATTTAGAGTTAGATGTATATACCTAGCTTGTTCACCACTGTATCAATCTGTGTGTATTAACCTATAACATAAAAAAGCGCAAGTACTAACGTCCACAGGTACACCTGTATTAGCTGAATGTTGCCACTAGCGCTGAACTACATTACCTGTAGTACTTATATTGTCTCTAATCTAATCCACGCATGAACCAAACCTGTTTGCACGATATACTCACATTACAACTGATGCTTTAACGTTAAACTCAGCTTGATAAAATATAAAAATTGTGCCAGTTAATCGTATACCCCGCATGTTAAGCGTGGGAATTTCCTGAGGATTGCTTTTGGGGCACCTCAAGCTTACCTGTCTTATTTAAGTGCACTACAAAAATAAAGAATTAAAAAAAAAAAAAAAAAATATGTCTTAGACACTGCAAAATATCCACAATTATCCCAAAATTGAATGTTTTTGATTTAGGTAAGCTTTTCCAAATTTTGCCACTTTTCTAAATTTCAGCCCACATTTCTTTAGATTCTATTAGAAGACACATTTTTAAATGGTAGATTTTTCCATTTCGACATACGTTATGATCCTAATGGACAAAGTACTAACTATATCTTTCTTTTGGGGCTCTTAAGAAAGTTTAGATCTGTTTCCATAATAAAAATATATCTGGCAACATGGACCTAGGCAGCTTAAAAAACAACAGTGCGATTAAAAATGCCCCCCAAAAAAAAAATCTCCACTGATTTCTGGGCTAATTGCCGTAATAATTCAGAATTGCTTTTAGAATTTACTTACGGTATATAAATGTATACTTTCTTATTAATTTAATCTTACATGCATGTATGTACTTCCAATCTTTCTGAAAAAACAACAAATTAAGTCAAAACAGCACAAAAAAATAATGAATACTTTTTTATTTCAAAAAGCATATAATAGGTACTAACGAAGAACACTTTCACTGAGTATCAGCCAAGCACAGCTGTATAATTAAAGAGAATGCCAAGGATAACTTCCAATCTTCCGTCTTGTCTTTAAAACAAAAACTATATTAAACTAAAGAGTATGACAACATGTTTTAATAAAGAAGAAACCATGGCTTTTAAATATAAAACACTGGATTTAGTATTTAATCAAAGACTAACTTCTGAAGAATATGAAATATAATACAATGATTGTGCAAACAATGCCCACGCTTCTAAACTTAGATGTTTTTCGCCAACATTCTTGTATGTTTTGGCTTTGAATCAATAAAGCCTAATAAATTAATTGTTCGGACAAAAATCATGATCTTCTTTTCTTATTTCCTCTTAGGTTCAGATGAAGAAAGAGGAACCTCAGCTTGGTATAAACAAATGCATGGAGACAAAACTAATGGCAACAAAGGACAATCTTGTTATGATCTGCCTTTTATCACAAAATACCTAAGAAAGCTTTCATGGAGCCGATACATTCCATTCTTACCAACATTTCAGATGGAGAAAAATTAACACTCTTATTGCTCTTTACCGTATATTCCTTTCACTTATTAAGCAATGCAAGTGATGTTCTTTCATTTAACATACTAACTAAGTGCCAGAGGAGTAAGTAGTAAGACATTCATTTATAATTAATTGTTCATCCTTTGGGCATTTCACTGAGATTTGCCTTTAAAAGCATTGATTAATGTATTTCTGCTTTGAAATATACTTTTATTTTTAACATAACATTTCTTGAAATAAAAAAAATCTGAAAGCTTTTATAATTAACTGCATTCATAATAATTTCCGTTGGTTTTAATGAAAAATATTATCAATTATTCAATTAGTATATAATTTATAATAATTGGCTGTTTGAGCAGGCATAGATGACACATTATTTAATTGGGACAAAAATGAAAATGTTGGTTTGACAGTAAAAAATTATTTATCAAATAATAAAAGTACAAATAGGAAAAACTATTTTGTAAATAAATCATATTTAAATTATGTAACATTGACATTTCCCTCCATATATTCTATAATCATCTCACATATGTCCCAAATGTACACACACACACATGCACTCTTACTCTGTATTATATTTGTAGTCGGGACAATAAGCCGAGTTATAGTAGTGGTGGCATAAGTCGGTTGTGGTGTGCTGAAACCGCCCTTCGTTCGGGTAGGCCTTTCATAAAGGGAGCAGTGGGTGGGCTGAACCAGGAAGTAACAGCACAGAGTAAGGGGTGGCCTGTATATTTATAGGCCAACTAACCTTATTTCAGAATTCCAGGCTTCACCCACAGGCTCAGCCTTTATATATATTTATATATAACAATATATATATAAAATGCCAAAATACCAGAGTATTGTAGTATCCAAAGATACCTTTTTTATTGGACTAACATAATATTTCAAAGACAAGCTTTCGAACGTTTTCCTCTCTTCCTCAGGTCTCGAAAGCTTGTTAGTCCAATAAAAAAGGTATCATTGCATACAGCAATACTCTGTATATTTTGGCATCTTGTCTTCTAGACTAATATGGCTAATCCAATCTACACTATATAATGCAAAACCTCTCCATAATGGAAACCTCTCCATGGGGTGTACCACCGGCAGATAGTGGCTCACATGACAAAATCCTACCATTTGTTGGAAAAGGCAGGACTGAAAGACAGCACTGAGGCACTAATCCTAGCAGCACAGGAACAGGCACTCAACACCAGATCAATAGAAGCTGGAGTCTACCACACCAGGCCCAAGGTGCAGACTGTGTTTACATTTTATAGGGCTACTAAAGATAATCTATCTCAGCAAACAAATATGGTGATTCAGTTCCATCATATGGCCAAATTGTGTTAAGCCCACCACTACTTCACAGTACCTTAATATCAGTGGGTCCTACACTAATTCTAACGTTGGAAAAAACAAAAATCCTTGCACTCAAGCCAAATAGTGTATTGCAGCCCAAAGCAGGCTTTTACTTGCCGGGTGCCAGTCCTCAGGGGATTGTTGTACGTAGGAATGAAGATGGAACTGCACTTTCGGTCTTCAAATACAAAAACTATATTCTTTATTTCATCAAATCAACGTTTCGGTCCGCACAGGGACCTTCCTCAGGATAAAGTGACCAATTCAAATATGCTGTGTCAAAACTAAACTAAAGTGATAGTGTTTTGATGTAAGTTAAAATTATAATTAAAGTGAAGAGAACGTTTTTTCCCACTGAGCACTTAGATTCCCCTACACCCCTCCCAGATATCAATCAGTCTTTTAATAATCTAAATAAACTTTACAAACAGTTTAGAATATGTGGGAGATCTCATCTATGGAGAACTATCTAAAAAAAAGATATGATTCCATGCGGTTTGAGAGTTTGAAACATCCCTCATCGTACTATAATTCATCACATTCAGATTCCGAAAGTCAAGAAACCTTGTCACAACCCCACACCCAGACCCCTGCTCCTTCGGGTATGAGCAATTCTAAAAGTATCCTCAAGAAAGGAGTGACTTTTTTTTGCCCTAAGTTCACAGCAGGAGTACCCAATATACAGAACCTGAATCAGATATGCATTGGGAGGGTGGGGTGAAGGAAGGAGGAGGAGATATTAGAAGAACCACAAACTATATGCACTGCTAAGATTAAGCACCCTTTGGGTGATTAATCTGTCTGTACGTCACCTTGATGAATATAATTTTAAAATTATAATTAATAAATTATAATTAGTTATAAATTATAATTAGTTAAACGGGATCAGAGAAGAGGTGATTTTGACAAGATCCTTAGACAAGAATGTATGTGGATGTATACAGTGGTGTATCCTGGTTTTGTGCTGCCCTAGGCAGGACAAAACTCAGGCGCCCCCCTCCCGCCCGCCCGCGCCACCCCCACCCCACCCAACCCTTCCCCCGCCCCGCCTTCTAAATACACACACACACACATTCACTGACAGATACGCATACACTAGCTAACAGAAACACACTAACAGACATTCACTAGCAGATACACACACACTCACACTAACAGACACACACACAGTCACACACACACAGTCAGACACACACTAAGACATACAGAAACATACACACACACACACACTAACAGACACACAGACATACACACACACACTAACAGACACACACACACACAGACACACACTAACAGACATACACTGACACACTAACAGACATACACACACACTAACAGACATACACACACACACACACACACACAATAACAGACATACACACACACAATAACAGACCCACACTAACAGACATACACACAATAACAGACACACCCTAACAGACATACACACACGCACACACTAACAGACATACACACACTAACAGACATACACACACTAACAGACATACAAACACACACACACTAACAGACATCCACTAACAGACATACACACACTAACAGACATACACACACACACACACACACACACTCTAACAGACAACCACTAACAGACACACACACACTAACAGACATACAGACATACACACACACACACACAATAACAGACATACACACACACACAATAACAGACAAAAAAACACACACACACACACAATAACAGACATACACACACTAACAGACATACAGACATACACACACACACACACAATAACAGACATACAGACACACACACAATAACAGACATGCACACACACACACAATAACAGACATACACACACACCCACACAATAACAGACAGACACTAACAGACATACACACACACACACACAAACTAACAGACATACAGACATACACACACACACTGACTTTTTTATTTTTTTTATTTAACCCCCCCAGCCTCCTTACCTTTGGGAATGCTGGGGGGGGGGGGGTTCCCTCTCTCCCTGGTGGTCCAGTGGCTGCTGGGCGGCGCTGGCAGGCGGCTGGCGAGGGAGCACTTCCTCTGAGTTGTCTGTTCAGCTCCCTCGCGCGCCGCAGTGAGTGCGGCGCGCGCGAGGGAGCTGAGCAGACAGCTCAGAGGAAGTGCTCCCTCGCCAGCCGCCCGCCAGCGCCGCCCAGCAGATCGCCCGCCCAGAGGGCTTGTCAGTTAGCCGCAAGGCTAACAAGGCATTTGCCCTGGGCATTTGGGGGCAGCATTTTTTGCCGCCCCCTGGAAAATGCCGCCCAAGGCAAATGCCTTGTTTGCCTCGCGGCTAATACGCCCCTGGATGTATAAAATGAAAACTCTCCACACATTGGGTTGAAATAGGGTTTCTCCTTCTCCCCTTTTATCTAATTTCATTTATTCTAACATATGCTAGCCTTCTTCTGCTCATACATATAACTTTGATCACCTTCATTCAAAAATATTGAACTTTTAATTCCCCCCCCACCACCACCTTTATGTGATATAACCATAGCTTTTGTTTTCAATATATACATTTTTTCTATATAGGATATAATCACTCTCACAATCCCAGAAGGAATAGCTACTCTACGTGTTTACTTAGGTCATGTTCTTTATATATTGGGAAGTCTTGTACAAAGACATTTTGTTGAAAAAATTGACTAAGTGGCTTCTAAAAAAGACTGAACATACCCCATTTGCAATACCTTGGGTTGTCTACTATTGCAAATGGTATGCCATCATGGGGGTAATTTTAATTACTGGGTTACCATATGATCTTAAAGGCAACGTAACCAATCTGGCAAATTTCAATGTGAAAAAACTAAAACGCAAGCCTTATATTTGACTCTGTAACTTTTAAAAAACACCATAATACCTGTACATGAGGGGTACTCTTATACTCGGGAGACTTCGCTGAACACAAATACAAGTGTTTCAAAACAGTAAAACGTATCACAACAATTAGTCAGTGTAAGTGCCATTTGTGTGTGTAAAATGCGAAAAAATGTCACTTTCACTGACGATATAATCGTTGTAATACATTTTACTGTTTTGAAACACTAATATTTGTGTTCAGCGAAGTCTCCCAAATAAAACAGTACCCCCCATGTACAGGTTTTATGGTGTCTTGGAAAGTTACAGGGTTAAATATAGTGCTAGCAAATTCAATTCCCTGGACTTTCTGCCTGGGTTGTCAGGCAGGTCCCGCAAATTGTAATTAATAAAATGACCTAATTATGTAAAAATATTACATACATAATATACATAAATCATTATTTTTATTTATATAAGTGATCTATACATATATACATATGTATATATATATATATATATATATATATATATATATATATATTTATATATTATTTCGTTTTACATGTATTTTGATATATATATATATATATGTCCTGATGAAAGTCCACAGCGGACTGAAACGTTGACTTCTGGAATAAAAGTTTTTTTCTACTTTTTGTTTACATTGAGAGACCCTGAGTGCTAGCATCTTTTTTGAACTGTATATATATATATATATATATATATATATATATATATATATTAATATCAAAATACAGTTAGAACGAAATTACACACACATATATATATATATTAAAAAAAAAAAAGCACATCTTGTTTGTTTCATTTCAAACCCATTGTGTTGGTGTATAGAGCCAAAAAGATTAGAATTGTGTCGATGTCCCAATATTAATGGACCTGACTGTATATATATATATATATTTTTAAATATTTATTTTTTATTATTAATTTATTTTTATTTTTTTATGTATTTACATATTTATTTATTTTATATTATATATAAATATATATATATATATATATATATATGTATATATAATTGTGTATATATATATATATATATATATATATATATATATATATTTAATCGATATCATTCTCCCTGCATTTTGATATTATATCTACACTTAGATAGTTTATGTGTATGTATGTATGTATATGTATGTGTAAGTGTATTTATACTTATATTATTTTATTTTAAACTGTTTTAAAACTGTTTTAAAACTTTATTTTACTTTTTACAGGCAGCAGGGGCACTACCTGTCATTCCAGGTACTCCCTCTGCTGGCACTACTATGGATGACTATTCCGCCCATGTGATCGTGAGGTCCTCGCAAGGACCTCACGATCACATGGCCCAGGAGGGCCGGATCAGCAGCAGGGGGACTCCCTGGTATGCCAGGTAAGTCACCCCATCGCGATTGCCGATTGCCGATTGTGGGATTGTTGTCGAGCAGGTAAGTCTGCCTGCCGTCCTTAAGGGATATATATATATATATATATATATATATATATAGGAAACATGGGGGGATGGTTGCACTCACCTAAACATGCTTAAATGGGGTGCTGCTGGGGGCCATATTATACAATAAATACACAAGATCCAGCGCACTCTCCTATCTACTAAACAGCAACTTCAATGTCGACAGACTTTATTAGTCTGTAAAAGTTTTTTTTAAAAAACACCTAATCTAGGCAAAAAAATGGGGATTTAGTTACATTATATGATCATACATTGCATAAGCCTGCCACAACGTCAATGTACCCCATCTTTGGCAGGTCCTACTCTCACAGTCTAATGTCTGCTCTTATGAGATTAACCACTTACTTGGGAAAAAATTCCATCTGAGGCTCTCTGCAGTACAAGGCTAAATAGGGACCTGAGATGAGGCACCTGTAACAGGGAGGGGTGCAGAACCAAGGAGTTGGCTAGACTCCCAAATATATATAGGAAACATGGGGGGATGGTTGCACTCACCTAAACATGCTTAAATGGGGTGCTGCTGGGGGCCATATTATACAATAAATACACAAGATCCAGCGCACTCTCCTATCTACTAAACAGCAACTTCAATGTCGACAGACTTTATTAGTCTGTAAAAGTTTTTTTTTAAAAACACCTAATCTAGGCAAAAAAATGGGGATTTAGTTACATTATATGATCATACATTGCATAAGCCTGCCACAACGTCAATGTACCCCATCTTTGGCAGGTCCTACTCTCACAGTCTAATGTCTGCTCTTATGAGATTAACCACTTACTTGGGAAAAAATTCCATCTGAGGCTCTCTGCAGTACAAGGATAAATAGGGACCTGAGATGAGGCACCTGTAACAGGGAGGGGTGCAGAACCAAGGAGTTGGCTAGACTCCCAAAAAAAGCCAACTCCTTGGATCTGCACCCCTCCCTGTTACAGGTGCCTCATCTCAGGTCCCTATTTAGCCTTGTACTGCAGAGAGCCTCAGATGGAATTTTTTCCCAAGTAAGTGGTTAATCTCATAAGAGCAGACATTAGACTGTGAGAGTAGGACCTGCCAAAGATGGGGTACATTGACGTTGTGGCAGGCTTATGCAATGTATGATCATATAATGTAACTAAATCCCCATTTTTTTGCCTAGATTAGGTGTTTTTAAAAAAAAAAACTTTTACAGACTAATAAAGTCTGTCGACATTGAAGTTGCTGTTTAGTAGATAGGAGAGTGCGCTGGATCTTGTGTATTTATTGTATAATATGGCCCCCAGCAGCACCCCATTTAAGCATGTTTAGGTGAGTGCAACCATCCCCCCATGTTTCCTATATATATTTGGGAGTCTAGCCAACTCCTTGGTTCTGCACCCCTCCCTGTTACAGGTGCCTCATCTCAGGTCCCTATTTAGCCTTGTACTGCAGAGAGCCTCAGATGGAATTTTTTCCCAAGTAAGTGGTTAATCTCATAAGAGCAGACATTAGACTGTGAGAGTAGGACCTGCCAAAGATGGGGTACATTGACGTTGTGGCAGGCTTATGCAATGTATGATCATATAATGTAACTAAATCCCCATTTTTTTGCCTAGATTAGGTGTTTTTAAAAAAAAAAACTTTTACAGACTAATAAAGTCTGTCGACATTGAAGTTGCTGTTTAGTAGATAGGAGAGTGCGCTGGATCTTGTGTATTTATTGTATAATATGGCCCCCAGCAGCACCCCATTTAAGCATGTTTAGGTGAGTGCAACCATCCCCCCATGTTTCCTATATATATTTGGGAGTCTAGCCAACTCCTTGGTTCTGCACCCCTCCCTGTTACAGGTGCCTCATCTCAGGTCCCTATTTAGCCTTGTACTGCAGAGAGCCTCAGATGGAATTTTTTCCCAAGTAAGTGGTTAATCTCATAAGAGCAGACATTAGACTGTGAGAGTAGGACCTGCCAAAGATGGGGTACATTGACGTTGTGGCAGGCTTATGCAATGTATGATCATATAATGTAACTAAATCCCCATTTTTTTGCCTAGATTAGGTGTTTTTTAAAAAAAACTTTTACAGACTAATAAAGTCTGTCGACATTGAAGTTGCTGTTTAGTAGATAGGAGAGTGCGCTGGATCTTGTGTATTTATTATATATATATATATATATATATATATATATATATATATATATATATACTGCCTGGCCCAAAAAAAAGTCACCACATGGATTTAACTAATCAAATAAGTAAGAGCCTCCTATTACTGCATGGGCCCAGTGGTGAACAGTCATCCAAAGTCCACCGTGTTATCATCGATCTTGTCCTCATTGGGAAGGATTAGTCACTCCTGAATCTGTAATTCTCCCTGGCAGTCAAACTGGTAATTCCACCAAGATGCAGAAGACTTCTAAGATTATCAATCCAGCACAACATTAAGAAAGATATCTTGGAAGGCAAGGATGTCAACCTTGCCTCACTACTGATTGCCTCCCAATATATACTGGAGAATAATATTTACTCTTATGGCAATGTCTCTATTGTTCTGAAAGCTAGGGATGGATTTGAAATGATTCATCCCTGAGTTTGTCCTAGCCTCCGGCATATATAGGGATGTCGTATACTCTGAGAGGAATATACCCTTAGAGAGGAATTCAACCTGTAACTAAGCTGGTGGACTTGTGGCACAAGTATGGTGGTACATCATTTTACGATTACCACAGGTCCTTTTCCACAAAGGCAGCTCTGGCACAGTTTAATTTTCAGGCAGGCTGAAGCCGTTTGGATATGGTGCTATTCTGCAGGCACTTTGCGGGCCTCAGGACACCAGCTTGTGTTAATCGCTCCTCGACCTCCCACACAGTCAACCTGTATCCTAATACCCGGAAGTTGGTTCTAATTTTCCTACCCCTAGCACCATGGCTAGACCTGATGGGAGTAATAAAAGACAAACTAGGACATAATGTTTTTTTTTCTGGGAAAATCCCAGATATGTAATAATTGTAACGCAGGTACTTGCAGTTTCAGTGCCTGCAGATTGTTACAAGTATGTTCACTATGTTTTATGGCACATGCCAAAATGATGTGCCCCAATAAATTTAACCCAAACCCTATTTGGCTTCGATCAATGTGATCTCTTTCGCTATGTTATTGCATAACCACTCCTCCCCACATTTGGTGGAATTTTTGGTCTCAGGTTTCACGGAGGGGTTTCTATAGGGCATTATTTACATGCCATCAGGCATAGTTGAATGTAAGAATCTGCAGACAGCCTTGGCCAACCCTGAGGCAGTGGACTCTATTAAAAATTGAGGTGGACCAAGGTTTCGTACTGGGCCCCTTCTGTTCCCCGCCTTTTCCCATAGGGGTGGAATCAGGAAAAAATTCAGCAAAGCAAAGGTTAATCATCGACCTATCTGCTCCCTATTCTTCCACTGTCCCTAGCCTTAACTTACTAATTTCTTCAGAGGAATTCTCCCTCCAGTATGCCACAATTGACAATGCCATTGACGCTATTCTGTCAGCAGGGATTGGTGCATGGCTTAGTAAGACAGACATCATAAACGCTATCAAACTTCTCCAGATCCATCCCTCTCTGTGGCATCTGCACGGTGTTAAGTGGCAGGGATTGTATTTTTTTTTTCACGTCTCAATTTTGGTTCCAAAAGCAGTCCTAGTATTTTCAACATTTTTGCTGAGACATTGTGCTGGCTGCTGCTTAACATCTGTAGATGCCCCGCGGTTATACATTATCTAAACGATTTCTTGCTTATTACTGCCTAGTAGCCTTAAAGCTACAATTCAATTTTTTTAATATTTGGGGGAGTCAGTCTCTCCAAAAAAGACAAAGGGAACTGATACCTTGTTGATTTCCTGGGCATCACACTAGTCTTGGTTAACATGCAAGCCAGCCTACCCAGAGGGAAAACTGACCGCATTCTAGCCAGCATCGATCTATACCTTTCAGTGGGATCATGTAATCATGAAGAACTTCAGTCCCTGCCAAGTTCTCTTAACTTTGCCATGAAAATTATTCCTCAGGGACAGGCTTTCATATCTAGAGTGCTCAGCCTTTTCCCCTGCTTTCAGTCAGATGATTCCCGCATTTCACTTGACATTCACGCCACCACTGATTTGCACATGTGGCAGGAACTTCTCTTCAAATGGAATGGGAAGAGTATGTTTATTCCATTACTGACTACTAATCCCATTACAATTTGGATGGACGCAACTGCCATTACTGAGTTTGCTGCAATATTTGTTGATCAGTGTGTGTGGGTTTGTTGGCATGATGAAGTGAAGAGTATTCCGGTGTTTACTACCACTTCAGCCTTATTTGAGCTTTACCCAATCATGGCAGCAGCAGTAATGTGGAGTCCATTATGGTCAGGCCATGCAGTTAGATATTTTTCGGATAACCTGGTCACAAGCCACATAATTAATAACGGTTGTTCGGCATCTCTGAGCATAATGCGCCTTCTGAGGAAATTGTCTTGGCTTGCTGCTAACTATATAATGTTAGCAGCTGATCATCTATCTCACGCTCAGTTTCAGAAATTCCGCAGAGCTTTACCCTCAGCTGTCCTGTTAGCTATCCCGACCATTGTGGCAGAATATGACATTGGACTAGAGCACCTGTTAACTCACGGCCTGCACCTATCACAGCTGAATCTTTCGGATAATACAAAACAATCATATGACAATGCTTTCTGCATTTTTAACAGGTTTTTGTTAGATTGTCGTGTTGTAAATAAATATTCTATGGAGGGGGGGCGGAGCTAGCAGCGCAACGGAGCGGTCACACTTCTGTGAGCTCCGACTCAAACTTAGTCTAAAGAACCGTTTTCATGGTGGAACCCGACCCAAAAGTATGCACACATCTACCTGTACCTCACCGCACACCATGGGCCGATAAAATAAGAAGGCAAAAGCAGAAAAAGGCACCCACGGCAGAGATATCGGAGATATGCTGCGGAACACACAACAGGCCGCATGGTCCAAGATAGCGCTGGCGGACGACCTCTCCTCTTGTTCCTCGGAGGAGCTTGCCACAGACCTCTTGGAGGGAGCGTCCATTAGACCTATGCCGGATCATAACACGGCGCCTAAAACAATCGGGGAACCGGTCACAGCAGACCAACTCAAGAGAATGCTAACAGAGCTACGTAAGGACCTGGCGGCAGACATGGCCTACTATAGAGAGGCCAAAGAAGGAGCCCAGTCCAAAATCACTCGACTAGAGACACGCTCGAGTACCCAGGACTCTAGATTAGCCAAAGTGGAACAACAAATGGCAGACCTGACTAAACAGCAGAATGCCACCACAAACCGGCTAGACGCTCTAGAGGATCAGCGGAGGAGGTATAACTTAAAAATCCGTGGGATACCGGACTCGGTTGGCCTCTCTGAATTACCTCACTATATCAGGCGGCTCCTGGGGAGCCTGCTCCCACCGAAGCAAGTGAAATCTCTGAGACTTGATGGGATGTTTCGACTACCAAGGCCGGCTCGAGCTCCAACCGCAGCACCTGCAGACCTTATCCTGCGCTTCCAGTCCTTAGCGGACAAAGCTGCTCTTCAAGCTGCACTAAGAGGCAAGACACCTATGCTGTTCGAAGGCGAACTCTTACAATCTTCCCAGATATCACCAAGAGCACCCTTACCTGGCGGAAAGCACTGCAGCCGCTCCTACAACACCTCCGTGCCAAAGAGACGCCCTACCGATGGGGAACGCCGCGAGCGGTATTCTTCACCCATAACGGGATACCCCACAAAGCGCAGAGCTTCCCGGAACTAGAGTCGCATCTCATATCTGCGGGCATACTCCAAGCGGCACCAACGAGAAATACAGGACTGTCCCAGCTAAACCCCGCTAATGTACGGGAGTTCAACCCGAGGGAAACTCTGAGGGCATCACCGGCCAAACAGCCCACCTGAGGCACTAAGAACAGCCCAACCCATGGGGACACTGTTTATTCCACCACGTACAATGAACATGTTTATCAGAGTTTGAGACCGCTAATAGAAGGTCTATGATTTTAATTTTCCGTTACATTTCTTCATTGCTTGCCTTAGTTTATATATTTTTTTTATTCATTTTTTTTGCCTTTAATGATGTGTAATCCGTGCCTTGTGACCAATATGTACTCCGCACCTCCCCTGGCTGTATTCATGAGACTGCTGTCGGAAGTAGCCACACACAACAGGCCGACCACACAGACGAGCATGGCAAGCTCACATACACGTAGGACACCATAGTTACAGCCTCAGCTAGGTTTTAATAGACCGCGCATAGTCACTCTGGAGTAACCTCTCCGCATATCCCCCCCCCCCCAGTTTTATCTGCCGGCCCATAAGCGAACTCGCTATAGAGAGCACACACACACAGCTACCTGGCAAGGAGGCCTCCCTACGTGCCCAGCACTTACTTAGAACCATACCTGGATAGCGCTCCCACATAGGGCACAAGAGATGTTTACTGTTTATGTTATAATTGTGCAACCTAAACCATAAAAATGTGCAAAGTTTACCAATGCCCAATTCTGTTATGAAATGTTGACTCCTTCGCAGGTTAATGCTGTTGTGGCATGACTTGCTACTATGTTTCCTATAAGCACGATAAAATAAAGAATAAAAAAATATATATATTCTATATATATTCTTCTTTTTGCCACCTTAAATTAAAATTATCATTTAACACCATCAAATTATATCTAACAGGTATACAACATAACATACTCACGCAATGGCCAAATGCCCATAGTTTCTTGTCATCCTATCAAATTAAGACTACACTTAAAGGCATTAAGAATTCAATCCCTACCCCGACATTTACTAGGTTACCTATCCACAGCCAACTTTTCCAGTAACTTTCCGACCTCATTGACACATCCCCTTTCTAACCTAACACAAATCACGTCATTAAAAACGCCATCTACCTAGTCTTCTATGGTTTTCTCAGACCAAGAGAAACATCACTTCCCAGGACTACATTAACAGATCTCAGATTACTAAAATACAAGACCACTATTTCTTATCCCTCAGCCACACAAAGACTACCCAGAGAGAGCAGGTGGTAAAAATTCCCTATTACCCTACAGACAATAAATGGTGCCCGGTCCGCGTACTAGATCATTATTTAACCTCTGTTCCCAGTTTCTCTACACAACCTCTAATAGCTTTACATGACAATGCTCTCACAACAAATAAATTCATGCTCTATATCAGGGTATTACTGGTAAGATTAGGCCCTAATACATCAAATTACTCAGGTCACTCCTTCCGAATTAGGGCGGCCTCCACTGCATCTAGCAAAAACAAACCAGTACACATTATTAAAGCATTAGGACGATGGAAATCCTCTGTTTACGCTAGATACATACCTCATCCCAACGAGGGAAATACGCAAAGCTTTCTGTAATATGAATATGTATGTAATGGATGGTACATGCTTGTTATTTGTAGGCTGAATAAATCTTGTTTGGTATACTAACTTTTGCCATCTTTATTACAGGCCTACAATATCATCGGTTCCGGCACACCACAACTGACTTTTCTATATTTCTATATTGTACATATTGGGTCTTTAATTTACTACCTTATTATGCTTTCATTATGGCTTTTAAGCCCTGAACAGAAATGGAAGGTTGGGCCTGTAGTTGTGAGAGGGGCTTGGTTACCCTACTTGAGAGGGGCATGGTTGCCCTTTGCTATCATCAATACCTATGGTAGGCCATCTTTATTACAGGTCTACCACATCGTCGGTTCCGGCAAACCACAACCCACTTTTCCATATTTCTATATTGTACATATCGGGTCTTTAATTTACTACCTTAATATGCTTTCATTACAGCTTCTAAGCCCTGAACACACACACACACACACACTCACACATATATATATATATATACATATCTCCCTATATATATATATATATATACATATATATATATATATATATATATATATATATATATATATAAAATAGGGAAATATTATTTGCAGTAGTTTAGAAACACAAAGATTATTTTTCAGGAAGGGAGGGTGGTAAGCCAAGAAAATAAAGGAAAATCTAAGGCTCTCTTTAATTCTGTAATCAGTTTTAGTTCTGTAGGCTCCCCTCATTGTTGGCTGCTTGGAGAAACTTACTTGAGAGCATCTAAGAATGTCACAAAAATGGGGATGGTTTGAAATCTGCCTGTTTAAGCAGGTTTTGCACATGCCAAGTGTCCTTTAAGAAGGAATCTCCGTAATTGCCATTTGAGCAGCAGAGCCCGCCTCCTATGAGTGAAAGCATGCTATTGACCTCTATATTAAGGGGTCATCACTGGCTCATAGCACTAGGTGGTGGGCTTACAGTGCCCACGGGAGAGAGAAGCTAAAAGCCATTTTGGAAGCAGCACCAGAAATATAAGAAACAGAAGGGTGGCTAAAAACGGACCAGCATCTTCGTGTCAGTGTATTTGTTTGCCAGTGTGCCTGTGTGTGTATCTCCATGTCTGTGTGTATATCTGTGTGTCAGTTTGTCAGTGTGTGTCTATGTGTCAGTGTGTGCGGAGGAGAAAAATTCTATGGGAGTCTGGTACTCCACCATTTTAAAACTTCACCAGCCATCACTGGTAGGGAGGTTGTGTTTATGTGTCCAACCTCCCTACACAGTATATTATTATTATTTTTATTATTATTATTATTATTATTATTATTATCATTTATATAACTTGTTCCACAACAAAATGTTTAAAGCCAAACCTCCATAACAAGCCAGTAAACAACCTCATGCTGATGAGTTGCATTAACTACGAAACAGATTCCACAAATGGTTCACTGGCTTTGCACCTCTTCCTGAATTGTGTTTTAAAGCTGCAGTATATAACAGACACAAGGAATCCATGTATAAAGTTGAATTATGAGGCAAAATGTGGTTCTTTGTTGAGCCTATATGCATATGCCCACCCTGAATCCCTTGCAGTAGTGAGAGCACTGTAAAAGTGTGATTTCTGTGGGGAACACAAGCCTTATGGCTTGACTGGTATGTACAGATTTGAATTTAACAATGTATTAACTGCCCACTTACTTCAAGTGCAAGGGGTTTTCCTCCACATTTTTCTATAAAAAACAAACAAACAAAAAACCTAATCTAGGCAAAAATATTGGGGATTTAGTTACAATATATGATCAATCATTGGGTTATCTTAGCAACCAAATGTTTGATTTTATGAGATAAATCCACTCTCTGCTGGGCAAGGTTAAAGAGGGGTGCAAAATCTGGGAGGTGGCCTGGACTCCAAAATATTTAATATTATAGGGTGCTGCTTGAGCCTATTTATACAACATTCATAAACATACCATAAAAAGAGCTTATTCCAGTCTGTAAAACAGTCATATGATTTACTAAATATCAGATGGCAATGTAATTGTTATGGTTTCCCAGGAGAGGGCTGAAAATGTTTGGCCTGGGTGGCATGTGCAAGTAAATGGCATTTTTTTTTTTTTTTTTGTGCACAAACCCACAGCTCTGTTGGGTGGCTCTGCTAATGTGAAGCATACACTATGTATAGATTTGATACATGTGGCTGCTTGAGTTGCTATCATACATCTCTGCAAATTCAACTGTATTATCTGCACAGTACGATGGAGCTTTCATGGAGAGTTGCAGAGTCCGATTCCATCTGCAATGCTACTAATGACAACTGGTGTGTGTTATGATCACTGTCTCATGGTCAGTGACAAATCACACGCTAACACCTTCATGGATATCATGCATGCTCATTGAAGTCTGGAAACATGGTCAGCCTTAAAAACTGCTACCCACCAGAAATTATCTTGTTGGCCAGTATAGGCCTTCAGAGCATTGAAAGCACATTACACTGGCCCATACATAAACACACATAATTTGGGGCTAACAATAGCCATTCACAATTCCTGTCAGCTGCCTTACTACTGTAAGCAGGAAAAACAGAATCATGCAGGCACTCAAGAAGTGCCTATCAGGAAGATTTTGGGGGGAACACAGCAACGTGTCAACCTCAACTGATCTCTTTTTTCAAGCTTGCCAAGGCCCTTAGTTGAGATGGAAACATCTTTGTGTTCTGCAATACCTCCACCTTATACACACCTTGAATGCCTGGGCCATTCTGTTTATCCTACTATTGACTGAGGTTTAACCAGTCTCAGGTTTAGCTAAGCACCTTGTGTGTGAAGGGAGTGTTTACTTCTGTTTACTACAGCAAACAGTCATCCCAACACACTTCCCACTAATTTTCAGATAATTGGTTTGAGGCTCCAGCACACCACTTTCTTGCCATCTTTTTAATGCCCTGGAGGCAATTGCCCACCTGCCCCCACCCCCCTTGCCTGCCCTCCAAAGCCTGTAGAGCATTTGTACTTTTGCTAATTGGCACCATAGCACAATTCTGACAGTTACTATATTGTAATTCTGGTGTATTTTTTCTGCAAAGCCAGTTAATACAATATTGGGTTCTAGTGAATCAACATGCAACTGTTGGAAATTCAAGCCCAACAGAGACTGAGTGGCTCAGGAACTGCTAAGGAATTAATTCTGTAGAACTATTTACAGTCAGTATACTCATAAAATAGCCAAGAATGCCAAACAGTTATTTTATGAAGATAACATAATGTATTTGCACTGTGATTACTGGAATGCCAGAATGAATTAAATAAAAGTTACATAGCTTATTGCATGCTAAGTAGACTCATAAAATCATACAATACTGTACAATACTGTATTCAAACTGCTGTCTGAATACATACACTATTTCAGAACGTGGTGCCTGAAGGACCACCTGTATACCAGATGATGGTGTGTGCGTAGCACTGACTGCATTTTCTGATATTACTCATTAATTTATTTTTAACTGTACAATATGTTAAGCAATTCAATAGGGCTGTGTACCCATGCCTTCCAGATTAAGTGAACAACAATAAACAGCTAGCAAAAAAGCATGACATCTCTCTGAAATCGTGATTTCTGGGCAAATTATCCAACTTTCACTGAATTATTCACAAGATCTTAGAACTGTTCTACCTACCACAGCGATCTACACCGTTCTTCAACTCTCCCAAGACGGAAATGCAGAGACGTCGATGTGGGTCCCACCATATGCCCTCCGGTCTGGATCTCGCTGATCTGCTGAGTGGATTTCCACCACGCAGAGAGCCATCTCAACTTCTACTCTGACAGAACCTACCTCACCTATGGGTCAACACACTCTGAAGTCGCAACCCGATCCGCCCTCAGGGTTGAAGGATATCAGAGCTTTTCTCCAGCGGCAGCCCAAGCAACAAAAAAAGGCGGCGCCAGTAAGCCACGAGATCTCTGAAGTCAGCTAGGCCCTACACAGGCCGACTCACTCCTGAGCTCTGAGCCACCGGGAGAGGAACACCCTCTACAAGATGCTCCAGACAGGCAGGCCCCTGTGACCAAATAATATTTCCACAAACTGGTAGTGGAGATCAAGACTCTCTTAGTGGCGGTTGTGGAGCTTATCAAAGCAGACATGCAAGTGGTTACAGGTAGGGTGAAGGCCTTTGATGAGGACCTTAAACAAGACCTGTCCTCATTAAAGGATTCTGCAAACAATGCTCTATGCCCTATTGTGTCACTACACAGCTATTGATGACCGGTCTAGGTGAAACTACCTGAAGATGAGAGACATCCCTGACACTATCACCCTGGAAGAGCTCCCTCACTACATGAGGCGTTTACATATATGCTTGTATTTTTTTGACTATGAGTGTACTGTCAAGTATTGATATGAAAAAATGAATAAAAAAAGAATCTAAATTAAGTTAAATTCAACAGACACTTAATTAAAGGATATATACTCAATGGTCACATCTTAATCCATCACTCAAAGTGTTTTGCGTGAAGAATAAATTATATGTGTGTCTCTCTCTCCACCCCCTGTGTATCCTCTTCAATCTTTCAGTCTTGTGCATCATTTTCCCTCTACCCCTCTCCCACTTAATTGTCCATTTCATGCCTTCATTGAGTGTGCATTTCTGTGTCTACTCTGTTTTACATGTTGCCAAGCACACCAATCACCATGCCCTTATTGTGTGTCCCTCTCTATGTCCTTGTGTATCAATCTACAATCCTTCATTGTGTATAATTTTCCATGCTCTCATGTTTCCATTTCCTTGCCTTTATTGTGAGTCCATTTGCATGTCTTCTTGTGTGTCAATGTCCAAGCCTTAAATATGTTTTTTCCTCTTCATTCCTTTCCTCGTGGTTCTAACTCCATGACCCTTTGTATGCCAACTCAATGTCTTTATTCTGAGCCCCATAGTTATTTTTTTTTTGTCTTTCCACCCCTTGCCATCCATCCTTGGCAGTGTGAACTAAGAATTGTACTATAATTGGAGGTGAGAGGGCCAATATATTGCATTTCATTGTGTTCCTGCCTCTCAAACTACTTCATACTGCACTATGTCTATACCATTATCAGGGACAGGTCAGCAGTTACACTATGATTGAAGTGCCTGCTGCCACACTCCCCAAGATCTGTCAGGGTTGTGTTGTAGCTTACCTTCTTGGATTATGCCCTAAGGGATCACGCATCCCTATAATCCAGTAAGATAACTTGTAAAAACTTGAAATTTGCTTTTTTTTGCTTGAAAACATGACCCATGTTATTGATAAAAAGAAAAAAAAAACAACATTAAACAAACGTTCAAATACCTTGGACATACTAGATATCTAGGTGTTTTCTTTAACTTGGTATACACCACATTTGATGTTCACTTGCGTAATTGACCTGGAATTGGCTAGCAGAGTTGTTCTCCACTTATCTATTGAGTTCTTGATGAAGGATCTTGTTGACCTTGTGTCAGCCAAGCATCTCAGTATCCATGTGTGGGTATTGTGTCATTGGCTTTCTGTAGCCAATACAGACTGCACACTGATTGGTCTGTCTGGTCTTTGCATCATTGATGACTGCTTGATCTACCAGTAGCTGGTGTTTTGCTGTTTTATTGACTCATATGCCCATCGATTTTGGAGGCTCTGATGCCTGATAGGACTTTCCATGTTGTTGGTTAACAGGTGATTGGTTGATTGGTGCACATATGAGTGCATATGGGATACAGTATATGTGAGAGGAAGATTATATAATTCCTAAGTAAATATATATATATATATATATATATATATATATATATAAATATATAAACTACATATTAATTTATGTTATTTACTTATTTGGTAGATTTTTGTTTTGCCTATATTAGTCAATTATCATTTGATCTATGAATAAAATGAACTTTTAGTAGCTGTCTTCTAACCATCAATCATCTTTTGTTTTCCACCTCTTAATAAGACAGGAAATGCAGCCCAATGATTGGGCAGATCTCTGGTAAATCATGGCAAACTAAGCTTGGTATTTACTCTCAACCAGGACAAAAAACTAGCCTTTTCTCCATTTCATCAAACTTTTTTTCTGGCACCAGGAATCACAATCTAAATCATAAATCAAAATTAGCATGTTTGTGAGTTGCGCGAGTCGTTTGTTCTGAGATTATGGCCCTTGGCGGTTCGAAAATTCTAATTTGGGCCAGTTGCCTGATCAGAAAGAATTCAGACAAATTGCAGTTTCAAACTAAAGAGATGTTTAAGTCTAGTCTCCTAGGACAATGTTTGCCCTGATCTGCCTAGTGTAATCTGTATTCTGCATTGTATTGATGATTTTATACAATGAATTGAAAATTAGGCTCATAAAAACCATTTACCACATTTTTGTTATAATTCACATTGTTGCTCAGCCGAATGTTATATTAGAACTTCAATATGGTGAGTTGTTTACATCTGACTAAATAGCATTAAATATGTAAAAAAAAAACAAAACAAAAAACTCCAAGTTATTTACATTGTTACTGTGTGAATGTTCGTTGTGAACACTAATTCTAGATTAGCAGTAAATTCATGGCAAAGGTCTGGGTGTAGCTGCTCTGAGGGATTTCTAAAAGCGATGGAAAATACAAAGAAGAAAACTAAATAAAAAGTTCAAAGTACATTCCATTATACAGGACAACATTAACATCAAAGGTAAAAGCACAAACAGATTGAATCAAAAATGAAAGCACACAGAATACTGTGAAAATAACTATTACACTGCCACTCTTCTTTTAAAATAGAGCAAAGAGAACTTGTTTTTCTCGATGTGTAAAATGACAGGTGTAAACACGAGAATATATAAAAGGTGTAATTAACATATTACCATTATCTTTCCCATAGTGCACCCACATTCATTGCTAGTTGAAGTACCACTGTGTCTTTCTTTGATATAAGTTTTTATATAAACCATGATGATAACAAAAAAAACTAAAACACTTCTTTTGCCCAATTTAGCTTCGACTACTACCAATCTGAGCAGCTAAGTGGAACTGACTGTATTAAATAATGTTACCTCATTTAAGAACTCTTGCATGCATTATTTATTTATAGTTCCAAATATTGGTTGCGCATTGGAAGGTGTACACTGATCAGCAACAACATTAAAACCACTGACAGGTAGGGGCGGGGCCTGACTGTCATGGTGGAGAGACACATTGTGAATGAGCTCCTCCGATATCTCAATGGAAATCGTCTCTTGTGCCTTCACCAAACTAAACCACGAACAACCGAGTAAAGCAATTGCAACCCTCCCTTACCAGACAAGCTGTGCTGCAGAAATCACCTTGTCAAGAGTTTGTTACCGCATCATGGCAGATGTGGCCTAGTACAACCAGGGTAGGAGAGGCAGGCCTGGAGATTCACAGGAGAAACCACTTTCAAGCAATTGCCCCCCCCCCCCTTTGGACCAGTGGGGGTGATCCCGGTAAACACCTGAGAGGCGACCGAGATTCAAAAAACCAGGGGAATTAACCCTTTGAAGTTGGAGAAAAGTTCTCTGAGTCATCCAACATGGGGGAGACCGCTTGTGACTCATTAACCCCAGCACTGCACAACTTGATTTTGAAGCCAGATTGAACAAAATCTTTGCTGACTTCTGGAGGAGGTTGCAGAACAGGGTCAGTGAGCACCAGCAATGATGCAACATCCCAGAGAAGCAAACCCAGCCCTCTCGAAAATTCCTGCAACATCCCTGGCGGCCACACCTGGCTGCAGGGCAGAGGCGAACCCAAGAACGGAGGAGATGTCTAATCCACCACAAGTCGTCAGGAGCCGGGCACAGCCTAGCTACAGGTCTGCTTAGGCGTGGGATCCATTCTGCAGTATCCCTAGAGACTGGCATCCTAGAGGAACCTCCTCGGGCTACAACTTGGATCATCGCTACACTCCACTATGGTACTACCATGGCCCACGAGCGGGCTCATACGTCTGATAACTGATCTGCCGAAACAACACTGCTAAGCCCCAAAGTGGCATTGGCTGATATGAAACCTGGACTCCTACCAGCTGGCATTATTCTCCCATATTGTAGTTCAGCTCATTGAGAAAGGGGGAAGGCAGGTGAAAGTACAGCACTACTTCCTCTTCTGTTAGCTATGTGGAGCTAAAAGAAGTGGAAGCAATCCTTCCTAGCCGTGTGACAAAGAGAGAGGTGTATTTGCCCTCAGTTAGAAAAGGTCTGAATTCTATTGAAATTAGTCCTTTTATAAACGGAAAATGAGTATTCCTCTCTCTTAGCAAACTTCCTTATATATACACACACCCACAAACAAACTGTCTTATACATATAAACACGCACACTAATACATACATACATACACACAGGTATACGGCCAAATACACACACAGAAAGTGCCTTATAAATACATGCACACAAACTGCCTAATGCACACACACACAAACTGCCGAATACATACATACACCAACACATACAATCTGCCTCATACACACACACTGTATAATGCATACACTCACACACACTGCCTCAAACACACACACAACTGCCTCATACTCACACACAAACTGTCTAATACACACACACTGCCTAATACACACACACACACACACACACACACTGCCCAATATACAAACACTCTGCCTAAACACACACACACACACAAACCACCCCAGCTGCCCTCTCTCACATGCTCAGGAGTGGAATGTGGGGGCACTGGCTGCAGCCCAGTCACTCACTGTAGTACCTCTTCTGCTGACATGCAGTCTGTTAATAGGCCCTCCACTTCCTCATGCAGTCCAGGACCATGACAGGGGGAGCAGAACATGATTGTAAGCTCTGCACTTGTGCTGCCACTTCTTCTAAGGATCTAAGGTGAGTGGAAAGAGGAGGGAACAGAGTCAGACTGGGGTGGGGTTAAATGTTTGGGGTGGGGCAAGACATGATCCATTACCGGAGGGCAGTGGCGGATCCAGAGCCTGATCTCGGGATGGGCACTTGTAGATTATTTAAATAAATAATCCAGACACAATAACCACTACAGCTCAGTGTAGTGGTTATGGTGCCAATAGTGTCGGGACCCCCTCCCAGAGTAAGTAGTCAAACCGTTTAAGAACAGTTTGACAACTTACCTGAGGTCTGCTGGGAAATGGGGCTGTCATAGGGCATAGGGGCAGTGGTGTGTGTGAGTGGTGCAATGTGTGAGGGGTGCAGTGTGTGTGTGTGTGAGGGGGACAGTGTGTGAAGGTTTCAGTGAGGGCGGCAGTGTATGTCAGGGGTACAGTGTGTGTGTTGGGGGCAGTGTATGTGTGGGTCAGTATGTGTGTGTGACAGTTGCAGTGTATGTGTAGATGGGGGCAGTGTGTGTGGGGCAGTGTGTCTGGGGGCAATGTATGTGTGTCTGGGGGGCAGTGTGTGTGTGTCTGGGGCAGTGTATGTGTGTCTGGGGGGCAGTGTGTGTGTGTCTGGGGGGCAGTGTGTGTGTGTCTGGGGAGCAGTGTGTGTGCCTGGGGGGCAGTGTATGTGTGTATGGGGGGCAGTGTGTGTGTATGGGGGGGCAGTGTGTGTGTGTATGGGGGGGCAGAGTGTGTATGGGGGAGCAGTGTATGTGTGTGAGGGGGGAGGGGAAATGTGTGTGTAGGGTGTGAGAGTGTGTTATAAGGCTAGGGGAGGCTTTTTTTATAATATGCTTTTTTTTTTTTTTTTTAAATATTTAATTAAAATAAATATTAATTATGTTCCCCCTCCATTCTTACCTTTACAGGGAGGAGGGGGGACATTTCACTGGTGGTCCGGTGGGGAATCCCTGGTGGTTCCAGTGGTAGGAGTGAACACTAGCCCGCGCTCCAGGGCTAGAGTTCACTCTCACAAGATTTGGAGCGTTGCCATGGTAACCGCGGCAACACTCCAAATCTCGCGAGAGGAGGACCCGGAGGAGCTGCAGGTAAGAGCTCCCGGGTCCTCTCTCCTCCCTCTCCCTCCCCTGCCGCCTGTCAGCACGGTGCCTGCGGACCGGGGAGGGAGATCACTGATCTCCCCTCCGGTCCGCAGGCACATGGCAGGGCTAGCACCTTCATGTGCTGGCAGGGGAGAGGGAGACCGTCGGTTTTCTCGGGGGGGGGGGGCAATTACCCCGTTGCCCCCCCCCCGATCCGCCACTGCCGGAGGGGTGGGGTTAATGGTTTGTGGGCAGGTATGGGGAAGGATTACTGGTGTAATAGAGAAGGTCTCTGAAAACATTGTAAAGAGCCTACTTGTCAGGAGGAGGGTAGAAGCAGTGAGGGTAGGACGCTGCCGGCAGCTATCACAGTGGGAGGAGGCACACGGCAGCAAATACTAATGGAGTATTCAGATGAACATTACAGCCCCTGCTGGTGCCCCCCTCTTACAGAGCGCCCTAGGCCACTGCCTAATTGACCTAATGCAAGCGCCGGCCCTGTTTCCACCACCAAAAATGTCTTCAGTGGAGACATGAGAATCAGAAATGGACCATAAAGCAATGGAAAAAGGTTGCTTGCCTGGTCTTATGAATCATGTTTTCTTTTAGATCATATGAATGGCTGGGTGTGTGTGCGCCATTTACGTGAGGAAGAGATGGCAGCAGGATGTATTATGAGAAGAATGCAGGCCAGTGGAGGCAGTATTATGCTCTTGTCAATGTTCATGGCATTCATGTGGATGTTACTTTGACATTTAGCATTTACCTAGAGAATGTAGCAGACCAAACACAGCCCTTCACGGCAATGGTGTTCCCTGATGCCTGTGGCCTCTTTCATTAGGATAATGCACTCTGCCACACTGCAAAAAAAATGTTCAGGAATGGTGTGAGAAACATGACAAAGAGTTCAACATGTTGCCTTAACCTCCACATTCCTTAGATCTCAACCCAATTGAGCATCTGTGGGATGTGCTGGAAAAACAAATCCGATCAATGGAGGCTTCACCTCGCAGGAGGATCTGCTACTAATGTCTTGGTGCCTGATACCACAGGACATGTTCTCTCATTAAGGTCTTTTTGCATCTATGCATTCCCCATTAAGGCTCATTGCAAAGGCTACTGTGTTGTGGTAAATCATCAAGTGAAGCTAGGTCTGGTTCCAACAGTGATTCTGCTTCCTTGTAGTGGCTCCATTGTGAAGAGAAGGGGCCACGTCAAGCAATCTTCTATTTTTGGGGAATTGGAGAAAAATGTCTTATCATGTAGTCTGGATCTCCTTCCCATCTGTGCAGATTAGTGTTGGCATCAGAGATTATCTCTGATCTCATCAGATTTCAGTATGGATACATCTGTCCACTTTGAAAGTTAAACACTCAATAATACACATAATCAAACATAACCACACACTGTAGTAGTTATGGTGGAATGAGTGCCTTGCTTCCTCCCCATTATAAGTAGTCATAATATAGTATAGTTTGACTCTGCTGGATGCCAACCCCCACCACCACTACTGCCGATGGAGAGCCAGAAGCTCTCTGTCTGAGTTAATTAGAAGAACCTGCTTAGATGCTTCCAGCTCTCCACCAATGGAGGTGCAGCCAGGTAGATCCTAGTTAAGTCAAAATGTAAATATTTTTGCAACTTGCAGTGGGGGAATACCAGAACACTCTAGTGACTTTTATTCTTTTTACTTTTTTAAACAATTTTTGTTTTCTTATCTACTGTATAATATCCACAGTGTTTGGTCTTTGTTTATAACTAGATCTTAAAATAATGCAAGACATGTTAAATCAAGTAGATAAAATGTATTTTGTTTTTAAGTATTAAGGGGAAAAAAGTTTTTCTATATTTTTTTTCCTCTTTACAGAACTTGCCAAGGCAGACATTATTGCTAAAGCATGTTTTCTCTTAAATTTTCAACGTTGGCAGATGTTAGCCAAGTATGAAAGCAAAATCACGTTCATCTTACAAGTTATTCCATTTAACTTAATGCTTTAACGTATAAGATTTCCTTTTATAATTTTAAAAATAACCAAACACAATAAATGTGTGGCATTCGATGCTATTACTCTCACTGTGCCCATTTTATTTAGTCAATTCTTCATCTTGATTTCACAGGTGGGAATTTACTGATGATTTCACCGGCAGGTGGGATTACAAATGTGATGGTGAATTACAAGCCAGTGCTACATTAAACTGGTTTTAGGGCATCTAGAAAAAAAATAAAGAAATGCAACTAATGGAATCATTGACTCTACTGGGACATACTGATCATGTTACCTTTGTCTGCTCCAGGGCTTTTTCAATATAACCCCTATTTCACACAGCTTTGAAAATGTGTTTGTTAAACTCAGCATCTCTATAACAGAAGTGGGACTGGCATTTCAGGTGTTACTTCAGTAACTGTACTCCAAATGGTCTCCAACAAATGCATGTAAAAGATTATGTAGTTCCCTAAAACTCAGAATCAGCACGTCAGTCTTTTGCCTTTAGCACAAACCTGCACTGTGATTTTACACCCTGCAGAAGGAACCTGTCTAAACTTGAACGATTCAACCTGCTTTTCACACCTTTTCATAAATACCTGCTTTAAACATGTTTCTTGCTGTTCTATAAGTTTGATAAATCACCAAATTTAATTTAAATTACTTATTTAAAGACAGTCAATAAGATACAATATTGGCATTTGTAAAATGACAGTTAAAAACATGTGCAGGGTTAAACACCATAAACAGAAATATTATTACACCAAATAATGTTAGAAATGAGAACAAATGGGAGAAATAAGTAAGTGGGGGAAGAAGTAGGAGCGAAGAGCAAAAGAAAGATAGGCGAAGAAGAGAAATTCAGGAAAAAAGTTAAAAAAAGAAATTCAGGAAAAAGGACGCTGCCGCGGGAGATCAGATTATAACCCTAATAAGCATGTCCGATCATTGACACTGTAGGAGTCCCAGAGATGTCAAGTTTTCTGGAATAAAATCATCAGCTTATGCATCGGAGCAATTAGCTTGTCCATAAGGAAAGAGTCCTAGATTTTAAGAACAACAATTTCTCTAGTAGGGACCTCAACCTAAAGCCAGACCTGAGTTAACTCCCATTGGCAGCTAATGTGATTTTATTACCCCATCTATAGGTTTAGACAAAGTCCAGTGATCAATAGTAATTTGTCCCTGATGTAACCTTGGATATACCTTCCTTGGATATGTTGTTGCTACGGATCTGATTATGTTTTGATATGTAACATATTTTTGCTTAGTAACACAGGTTAATTTAATATAGCCTGATGCTTTATCATACTCCACGATACTATTTATTAACTGGTGTAACCCAGTCAAAACCAAAATAAAAAATATAAAGGCTTCTAACCAGAGTACAATCTCTCCATCAGAAATCAAAGCAACAGCACGAGCTATTTAGTAGATGGCATTAAGATTTGATAGGCGTAAATGCAACAAATGCTATGCCAAACATAATATCTCACTAGGTGTGTAATGTGAGTGGAATTATTCATTAAAAAATAAAATTGTATTCAATTAGACTCCAATATTGAGCTGGGGAGGAGTCATAGAGTGCTTGTCCTCTATGGAGGGGCGACTAACCAGGTTGGATCCAAAAGATTTGCTCCCTAACTTCCTTCACTCCCATGACCGTGGTGTCAAAATTAGTAATATTTAATTACCTCAAGTCCCCTACTACAAGCAAGTGTCAATGGGAGCCAAATCTCACATTAAGACCAGATTATTCAAGTTTCTTATTGTTAACCTATCATGTATACAAGATTCCCAGGGTGTGCACCCAAAAT
Source organism: Pelobates fuscus (assembly GCF_036172605.1). NCBI lineage: Eukaryota > Metazoa > Chordata > Amphibia > Anura > Pelobatidae > Pelobates > Pelobates fuscus. Next base: position 60,661,397 of record NC_086319.1, read on the forward strand.
AATTTTGTTTGCAATTTGTCCCTTTTAGAGTAGCTACCTGGTCTGGAGGGGTCTGGCAATTCAACTCATTCAGTCCTGATCCTCTTCCCTCTTTTTGCTATCATCCACCCACTTACCTTTTCAGAATGACATCCCAATGTCCCTTGCTGTATATCCTAGTTAGGTGTATCAGTGAGTTGATGTCTCACTCACTCATGGCATACAGTTTGATTTAATTTATGTAGAGGAGGTGGGTGATGATAGCGCCACTCTTGAATCTGTATATATATCAACTTTTCAGCATTGGTGATAAAGGATTACCTTGATATATACCACATTCGATGTTTATTTTTTAGTTTTTAAATTCTTTATTTTTCCATCTTGGTGGACACAGTGACTTAACAGTAGCATATAGCCTTGTGTAAAAGCCAAATAACATGTCATATGAACAGTGTTACAGAAAAGACATCCTGAGACAATGCTTGGGTATCATAAGTGATAACTTCTTCACCGTCTGTAAAGGAGTTTTCCTATTTTAAAAAAGATTATTTAACTTATAATATACAGTAGACAAGACAAGCCAATACACACATTGTTAACATATACCACTTTGCCCTTAGAAGCCCACTTTGCCCTTAGAAGACGTAATTATAGGCGTCTTGTGGGAGTACACCATTTTCATGAACTGGAATTTTCGTTTTGAGGTGGCATCGCCTGAACAACAAAGGCACCTTCTATTCGTTCTTAGTTTCTATACTAGGTGTAATGCTATATTTCCAAATGCTATCTGAGTGCACCAGTTTACCCTTATACTAGGCAACCTCCGGTCTAGTGTCTACTCTCCAGTACTCCCGTGTACACCTCCCTTTGTGACTCATGTACCCTCTAGAATAAAATCATCAGCTTATGCATCGGAGCAATTAGCTTGTCCATAAGGAAAGAGTCCTAGATTTTAAGAACAACAATTTCTCTAGTAGGGACCTCAACCTAAAGCCAGACCTGAGTTAACTCCCATTGGCAGCTAATGTGATTTTATTACCCCATCTATAGGTTTAGACAAAGTCCAGTGATCAATAGTAATTTGTCCCTGATGTAACCTTGGATATACCTTCCTTGGATATGTTGTTGCTACGGATCTGATTATGTTTTGATATGTAACATATTTTTGCTTAGTAACACAGGTTAATTTAATATAGCCTGATGCTTTATCATACTCCACGATACTATTTATTAACTGGTGTAACCCAGTCAAAACCAAAATAAAAAATATAAAGGCTTCTAACCAGAGTACAATCTCTCCATCAGAAATCAAAGCAACAGCACGAGCTATTTAGTAGATGGCATTAAGATTTGATAGGCGTAAATGCAACAAATGCTATGCCAAACATAATATCTCACTAGGTGTGTAATGTGAGTGGAATTATTCATTAAAAAATAAAATTGTATTCAATTAGACTCCAATATTGAGCTGGGGAGGAGTCATAGAGTGCTTGTCCTCTATGGAGGGGCGACTAACCAGGTTGGATCCAAAAGATTTGCTCCCTAACTTCCTTCACTCCCATGACCGTGGTGTCAAAATTAGTAATATTTAATTACCTCAAGTCCCCTACTACAAGCAAGTGTCAATGGGAGCCAAATCTCACATTAAGACCAGATTATTCAAGTTTCTTATTGTTAACCTATCATGTATACAAGATTCCCAGGGTGTGCACCCAAAATAATTTTGTTTGCAATTTGTCCCTTTTAGAGTAGCTACCTGGTCTGGAGGGGTCTGGCAATTCAACTCATTCAGTCCTGATCCTCTTCCCTCTTTTTGCTATCATCCACCCACTTACCTTTTCAGAATGACATCCCAATGTCCCTTGCTGTATATCCTAGTTAGGTGTATCAGTGAGTTGATGTCTCACTCACTCATGGCATACAGTTTGATTTAATTTATGTAGAGGAGGTGGGTGATGATAGCGCCACTCTTGAATCTGTATATATATCAACTTTTCAGCATTGGTGATAAAGGATTACCTTGATATATACCACATTCGATGTTTATTTTTTAGTTTTTAAATTCTTTATTTTTCCATCTTGGTGGACACAGTGACTTAACAGTAGCATATAGCCTTGTGTAAAAGCCAAATAACATGTCATATGAACAGTGTTACAGAAAAGACATCCTGAGACAATGCTTGGGTATCATAAGTGATAACTTCTTCACCGTCTGTAAAGGAGTTTTCCTATTTTAAAAAAGATTATTTAACTTATAATATACAGTAGACAAGACAAGCCAATACACACATTGTTAACATATACCACTTTGCCCTTAGAAGACGTAATTATAGGCGTCTTGTGGGAGTACACCATTTTCATGAACTGGAATTTTCGTTTTGAGGTGGCATCGCCTGAACAACAAAGGCACCTTCTATTCGTTCTTAGTTTCTATACTAGGTGTAATGCTATATTTCCAAATGCTATCTGAGTGCACCAGTTTACCCTTATACTAGGCAACCTCCGGTCTAGTGTCTACTCTCCAGTACTCCCGTGTACACCTCCCTTTGTGACTCATGTACCCTCTAGAATGCACCGGTACAATGAACCGCTGCCTTCAATTAAGGCCTCCTACCAATAATGTGTCTTGTCTGCTCTGTCTTAACTTACACCTTTTAAGAAGGGAAGAAGATAAGAAAAGAGAAATAAGAGATAGAGAAGAAAGGGGGAGTCATCTGGCCACGAGGCCCCCTAATCAACCACGAATGGTGGTGCCCTTGCGTCATAAAGGGTTCCAGTGTGACTTATTAGCCAAACGTCCCCTGAAGAGAGTTAATTGTCTGTCACTGCCCTATCGCCCACTGCAATCGCGTGTGCTCGCCCCCTAGGTCAGCTCACGATCCCACTGGGCTGTTCTCCCAAGGTTCCCCGATCCTCTGGGAGCCCTGGCAGTCAAGTCATCCATCAGTTTGCTGTCTTTGATCCTGGTGATCACTCCCTTAGAAAATCGGTCCCCCCGGGGTCAGCCAAGAGGTTGCTATCACTCTTCGCATGCTTAAAGTAATTTTATGTAGTAGTTTCTGTTCTCTCCTGGTCCATCCCTCCAGTGACCTATTTAAGAGGTATACCCAGGGATCTAGTGCGGCAGATCTATCAAAAACCTGTTTCAACCAGTTCTCTACAGATTTCCAAAATCTGACTATAGTTGGGCATTCCAACCACATGTACGCAAGTACGTCTCCTCCAACAGTCATCTGTGGTGGTTTTATGAATTCTAAAGAGTTTTATTGGCATTGTATACCACCTGAACATGGTTTTATTTGTGTAATTTTCCTGGAATTGGCTAGCAGAGTTGTTTTCCACTTGCCCATTGTGTTCTTGATAAAGTATTTTATTGAGCTTGTATAGAATCTGTGCTTGGCATACTCTGTGACTGTTTGGTCTACTAGTAGCTGGTGTTTTGTGCTTCTGGTGTTGTTTCTAATCCCCTTCTTAGTATTGTTCCAGTATTGAATCATATGCCAATCAATATTTGGGCTATAATGCCTGACAGGGACTTTCATGTTGTTTGGAGGCAAGTGATTGGTTGATTGGTGCACATATGAGTACATATGGGATACTGTATATGTGAGAGGAGGATTATATGATTTGTCGGTAAAGAAAGTATATATTACATATGTACTTATGTTATTTACTTACAGCACTATTTTCTGATAAGTAACTTTATTATTATTTGGTAAATTATTTTTTTCAATGTTTTTTGTCTAACCAAGTTTACATTTTTTTTTGTGCATACGGAAATGATGAATACATTTAAATACTACTTTCACAAAAACCCATAACTTTTGGGACTTTTTCTTGCTGTGTGGTAGTGAAGGGGTTAAGACATACTGAAGATGTAAGTAAAAAAAAATTCAAGAATAGTAACAAGAAATAATTGTACTTCTACATGCCTATTTATATATATTTCCTATATAATGTTGCTGCCTATATAGCAAACTATTACAAAGCAAAGAGAGAGTTCAGAGAAGCTACTAAACGGGTTCATGGATTGCAGGATAAAACTTATCAGAAAGGGTTAAAAAATCTTAACATGTATAGCTTGGAGGAAAGACGAGACAGGGGGGATACATAAAGGGAATCAACACAGTAAAGGAGGAGACTATATTTAAAAGAAGAAAAACTACCACAACAAGAGGACATAGTCTTTAATTAGAAGGGAAAAAGGTTTAAAAATATTATCGGGAAGTATTACTTTAGAGAGAGGGTAGTGTCAGGATACTAGTTGATCCAGCACGCATAACTGTATCACACCTAGGACTAGAGGTAACGTCTTACCGGGCCTTAGAATGGCCATACTTAACATACAAGAGAACAGTCAGAATACTTGCCGAGGTCGGGGACACAGAATGAGACACAACAATGAGGGAAAGCCAAAAGTCAAGGATACCAGAATACAGTCAAACGAAGCCAAAGTCAATAACCAGAAATAAACGCTCAGGAACACACTCTCAGATAACTTACTAAGGGAAACCATGACAGGGCTATGAGAAAAAGGAGAAAGGAGTTTAAATTAGCCTCCTTCAGATCCGATTGGCCGTACCCGGCCTTTGACCCCAGAACATGCGTTTGCGTCCTTTGCGTGACGTCACACGCATGCCGACGTCGTCAGTACCGTGGGCGGACGTGGGGTTACAAATTGGAATGGGTCTGCAGTGCCGGTGTCCTTCAACATGCTGCAGGTGTCAGATACACCGGCACAGGGTTGCTGAGTAGCCTCTCCGTTAATGCCAGAAAGGCATTTATCATTACGGACACCACAAGGTGAGGATAAACATGTGACAGGTAGTTGATGCATGGAATAGCCTTCCAGCTGAAGTGGTAGAGGTTAACACAGTAATGGAGTTTAAGCATGCATGGGATAGGAATAAGGCTATCCTAACTATAAGATAAGGCCAGGGACTAATGAAAGTATTTAGAAAACTGGGCAGACTAGATGGGCCAAATGGTTCTTAACTGCCATCACAGTCTATGTTTCTATGACCCCTTTACAACTTTATTAGCTAAAGTGAGAATTCAATGTGAATTTAAAATTTAAGATAAAAATACCTGAATTTGTAAAAAAAAATATGGGAATCAGTTATCCATGCAGTTGGGCTACTTTGGGCAAAAAAATAAATTCACTTTGTTTTCACTTAGAATTCTTAGTTTAGTGAGTTACCCTGATAGTATCATGTTATATAGCTTACTATATTTTGATTTCAGTTCTTAATATGCATTCAGCGATAGTGATATGGTACAGCCCAAAAGCAGAATGTTTTATTTTAATTACATATTGTTACATATAATTACATATGAATCAGAAAACTGTTTTTTTTAAAACAAAAAAACATTTGTTTCTCATCTGTTTCTTATTTTGTAAGCAAGTACTCATTATAAACCTATAAAATATCACATGAGTGAGAAAGTTTTTTCACCTGTTTTTGTCTTGTTTCTCAAATATTATTTTAACTTGGACATATTAGGAGAATACCTTGTTTTAATCCACTAGAACTGGAAAATTGAAAATATAAGTTTTTTTGCAGATGTTGGCTTGGAAGTTGTTTTAACACATATTAGATCTTTGAACTAACGCAATACCTAAAGGCATTATCAAGCCTTGTAACACAGACACAGCTACATGTCTTATTTATATCATTTATCTTAAATATCCTAAGGACGGGAACTTAGTATTGGGCAGAGAAGAAACATGTTACACAAGATTTAGTCCTACTTTGCTAAATTTGCATGTAAATTTATACATGCACATTCTTAAGAAGTAGTTCATGACATCTTGCATTTTATAGTTATGCATTTGCAAAGAAAGTTACAAGTAACTAAAATGGTAACATCTAAATATATGATAACACAGAGAACATGGTGTTACGTTAGTGAGTTTGATTAAAATGACACTCTAAATATAGTGGATTTTATGCATAGACCATGTCCCCGCAAATAACATTTGTCATTAAGGATGCCTTGAGTGACTGCCTGTCAGACAAACACTTGAAGCATTTCCCCTTGCTTGTCTTTGATTTCTAAAAGGTATAATGGACGATGTTATCACATTCAGCATGATGCCAAAACAGCTAAACCACCACACACTAGGACAGCCATGGGCAACCTACTGCACTCCAGATGTTGTGGACTACATCCCCCATAATTCTCTTACACCCATAGTGGATGGATGATCTCAGAATACGAGGAGAAGTAGTTGCAATGGGACAGATGTTGAGTTTAACTTTGCTTTTTAGTTTTACAGGGAGCACAGAGGAGCAATAATCCAATGCCATTTTGCAAATGCTACAGTTATAAATGCAACGTTCCTATAGGTACAGACAAAGGTTTCTTTTACAAAATCAAAAAGCAAGAAAATTGTTTTTATTACATAGCTAGGAAAATAAAAATAAAAAACACAAATATCTAGTACTTTACACTTAAAGATACCTACATCACTTTGAGACAACTGTCTCATACAAATGTTTTAGCTTTGAATGAGACAGTTGCCTCACTCTGCAAAAACAAGCTAAATATGATTTATTTTTCATATTTACCTGCTTCTTCTCTCTTTTGCTTCCACACCCATTCCATTTGAGACACCGATCTAACCAATCAGTATTGTTATAATCTCTTTCTGTGTCCCCGGCCTCGGCTTTTTCCCGACCATTCTCTTTTACGGAAAATCGGGCTATTCTAAGGCCAGTTAATACGTTTCTTTTATTATTCCTTTTTGTGTCTTTTATTTTACTTATTTCTGAGTCTCAGGTCATACGTCATCCTGACACCAAGTTAGCAAGCGCCCCAAAACACCATCTTGTTAAACATTTCCATAAAAGACCATGGTGGGGTTTTTAACAACTGAATGTAAAAGAATGAAGCCAGTCACAACCAGACGAAATTGCGAAAACAAATTGTAGACTGTTCCAGGTAAGTCCTTCACTTTCCGGTGTGCAAGCTTTCATGATCCATTCTATGCAGTTCACGTGTGACAATTTACTGTTGAATTTATTGGCAGGTGGTATTGCACAACTTAAAGGACCACTATAGTGCCAGAAAAACATACTCGTTTTCCTGGCACTATAGTGCCCTGAGGGTGCCCCCACCCTCAGGGTCCCCCTCCCGCCGGGATGGATGGAGCGGAAGGAGTTAAACTTACCTCTTTCTCCAGCGCCGGGCGGGGAGCTCTCCTCCTCCTCTCCGCCTCCCCTCCTACTAAGCTAAATGCGTATGCGTGGCAGGAGCCACGCGCGCATTCAGCCAGTTCATAGGAAAGCATTTACAATGCTTTCCTATGGACTCTGGCGTCTTCTCACTGTGATTTTCACAGTGAGAAGCACGCAAGCGCCTCTAGCAGCTATCAATGAGACAGCCACTAGAGGCTGGATTAACCCAAATATAAACATAGCAGTTTCTCTGAAACTGCTATGTTTATAGAAAAAAGGGTTAACCCTAGCTGGACCAGGCACCAAGACCACTTCATTAAGCTGAAGTGGTCTGCGTGCCTATAGTAGTCCTTTAAGGAAATGACTAGTCTGTCAAATATCAAAAATGTTTTAATGCACCTAGACATGTAAAAAATTAAATAATTTGCTCTGCTAGAGCCTTTGACTTATCATTTTACATTTGTCTGCTTTATGGTCTTTTCAGTATTGGTTTAAATTGATTGAGATTGTACCTAAGACGGTTTGCTCTACTTCGGTTTACACTGAGTGTTTTGTTTCAGCTGTGTCAGCTAACTTTGAGATTTACATGCAATAAATATTGTACTTGTAGCCCATGTCAAAAACTGACTGAAAAATTCTGGAAAATGTAACAATCAGTCTGCTACACAGAATTTTCTGCTTTAAACCTGACAATTCCGCAATATCCAGCAACCTGATATATACTTTTTTTTTTTTTTTAATTCTTTATTTTTGTTGTGCAGGGTGTTACATGGTATCGACATACGCCACATCAGTGTGTTAAAAGATGTACTGAAGTTTGACAGTGGCATGAGGAATTGCACAGTTTTATACAATTTTAAGCATAGCTAAACGGTGAAATTAGTAATAGTAAAATAAAATAAAATGAAACAAGACGGTCAACGCTTAACAGTTCTAGATTAGTTATGTTAATAGTGTGGTTTGTGCTAATAGTATGGTTTACATTGCAGCATTTCATCCTGATATATACTTTTAAATACCATGTAGTAACTATGAAGGTGATAATTATGAAGATGCTCAAGATAAAATGCTTTAAATTTCATATTATTATAATTATTATTATTATTTTATGTATTGTCATTAAAAAACATTTTCTTCTGGAATGTTCAAGAAAATGGATTATGGGAAGTCATAATCTCCTACATATGAGTTAAGGGAAGTGGAAGGATTTGCCTAAATTCTTATTCCATGAAGGACTGAGCTTTTAGCTTTGATCTGGGTACTTTTTGAGAAACATTACAGTTTATTTTGTTTTGTTGTTTTCAATTTAATTTAATCTAGTATAGTTTTTGTAGACACATGTTATAAATAACAAAAATGGTTTCTTTACTAAACTCCAGGTCATGGTAAATTAACAATATAATTGCACAATTTACACTAAAACAATCAAGTAATGACTAAAACCGATTACATGAAGAGAACAACATGTTGTTATCCTGTGTAATGTCAATGGAAGTGCAATTCCCATAAAAAATCGTATTATTTATCAAGCACCAACATATTCCTCAGCTCTGTTCAATAAGTGGACTAAAAACAAGTAGTTGCAACCTACATGTTGGATGTAAAGGAACAGACGATGGTGAGAGCCCTGTTCAAGTGAACTTAAATAGATAGCTTAAAGGGTTACTCCAACCCTAATACTAAAAATATTTTTTGTTTCCATTGCAAATGCACTATGGGTCATAACTAATGGGCCTCCCACTGTAAAACATGTTAAAAGTTTTTACCATAATCCAAGCAAAGTTCCCTGTGTTGATCTACCACAACCCATCATGACGTCAGCCAGCAATCCCACGACAGATGTTTGTTCCAAGCTGCCTAATGATGTTTCTGTGCATAACAGAGTTTTTGGCTGCCTAAGTAAAATCTATTTCTATCTAAGTAAATTATGTATTTAATAAATATATATATATATATATATATATATATATATATATATATATATATATATATATATATATATATTTATAGTGTGTGTGTGTGTATATAATGTTTTACTGCCCCTCCTGTTTTTTCCTCTTTTGGATACTTTTTTAAAATATGATCTGTTAACCAAATGAAGGGAAAAAATACTCCTATCAGTTCACTGAAATACATATATACACACACGGCATTAAACCGGTGAACTGGCACAGAGTCGTGGGTACCCAAGACTCATTGATGCAGATAAGAAGCAAAGGTCAGCCCATCTGATCCAGTTACACAGAAGAGCTACTGTAGTTTAGATGACTGAAAAACGTAATGCTGGCCATGATAGAAAGGTGTCAGAACACACATTACATTAGTTTGCAGCATATGAGGCTGTGTAGCCACAGACCGGTCAAAGTGCCCATGATAGCCCTTGTCCACCACAAAAGTACATTAAATGAGGATGTGAGCATCTGAATTGGACCATGGAGCAATGGAAGAAGGCTGTCTGGTCTGATTAATCACATTTTCTTTTAGTTCAGGTGGATGACCAGGTGCATGTGTGTCACTTGCCTGGGGACAAGATGGCAGCTGACCTACAGGGGCAGTGTTATGCTCTTGGCAGGAAAACTTTGGTCCTGGCATTCATGCAGATGTTACTTTGACACATACCACCAATCTAGAAATTGCAATGTTGTTCCCTGATGGCAGTGGCATCTTTGAGCAGGATAAAGCACTCTGCCACACTGCAAAAAATGTTTAGGAATGGGTTGCAAAGAGTTCAAGGTGTTGCTTTGGCTTCCAAATTCTCCAGATTTCAATCCAATTGAGCATTTGTGGAATTTGCCGGAACAACAAAAAAGATCCATTGAGGACCCAACTTGGCAGGTCCAGCTAGGTTTAACCCTTTTTGCAGTAAACATAGCAGTTTCAGAGAAACTGCTATGTTTACCTATGGGTTAATCCAGCATCTAGTGGCTGTCTCATTGACAGCCGCTAGAGGCGCTTCCGCGCTTCTAACTGTGATTTTCACAGTGAGAAGACGCCAGCATTGATAATGCTTTCCTATGGACTGGCTGAATGCGCGCGCAGCTCTTACCGCGCATGCGCATTCAGCCGGTGACGGAAGAAGAGGAAGGAGAGTCCCCAGTTGAGGGAGCCCGGTAAGGGATTAACCCCTTCCTCCCCCTTCAGTGCCACGGGAGTGGGACCCTGAGGGTGGGGGCACCCTCAGGGCACTATAGTGCCAGGAAAACGAGTTTGTTTTCCTGGCACTATAGTGGTCTTTTAATGTATTTGTACCCGATACCACAGGACACATTCATAATTCATGTGGAGTCTATTTTCTAACTTAAATTGCATAATCATTCTATCATATTTTCATAGGACCTAGATCACTACTGGTATCAGAGAAATCCATTTATAGGATAAAACAGAAATTATACATAGATTGCTATTCAGAGACACCTAAAATGTAATGTTAGCATAGTACAATTTTCATCATAAACTGCAGACGTGACAAAATAAATACATTAAAATCTAATCATATCTCCTTAATAACATTTATGGGAATTCTTAAACATCCCAGAAAAATATAAGCACAAAATCTGTGGGTAATAATATACATGGGTAATGGGTACTACCGTTATACCAGACTGATAATAATCGATGTAGCATATTGAATATGCTTAGGGCTCTTGCTCCCTTGTCCCTTTCAGTGCTTGCCAGAATATAACCATACATCTATTCTTTCAATTTACAATCCCTCTGCAGAGATGCAGAGGGTTGGAATAGAGCCTTGTGGCTGAAACTAATGTCTCTTTAGGTTCAGATCCATAGCTAAATCAGAAAGGAAGGTAAGTAGAGCTGTATGGGCTCAATTTAATTTTGAATTGCTTCAAACTACTCAAAGAACTTACATGAGTGAGGTATATTATCTCATATTCCAAGGATCATTTTATAAAACAAACATTTTTTATTAGGAATGAAAATGCATATTTTACTTTCATTCTTTACACAATATATTAAGTATACCCTAGCCTAGAGGGCAGTCTGCTCCAAAGAGGTGTAAGAGATTTCTAACATAGAATTTTCAAAGCAGTTCCTTTTCCTTCGATATGCATTATAAATAAAGGGAAGTATTATCTGACATCTTCATAGCCAAAAATTTTTTTAGTTGGGTGAGATTTATATAACAATTATTTTTATGTAGTTTGTTGTGCACAATGTGGTGGTATGATATTTCATTTAATGACAGGGAGTGTTTCGTGACAGTAGTTTCCTGACTGAACAAGTTAATGCCTGAAGTTATATCTGAGTAAACATAATCCATATATATTTGGCAATAAATCAGGATTTATCATATTCAAAGGTTATGAGTTAATCCTTTTCATCTTGGTGTTAATATTTTTTTTTTCACGTCACCCAGAGCTCCACATTTTTAATTCAATCTGTCATTTTCAGAAGTGTAAAAATGATGGATGAAAACTTTAAAAGAATGTATGCGTTTTATGGTATATCCAGCCAACATGCTATTTTATAACCAAAAGCTTCCTACTTTATTTGCATAAAGTTTACAGAGAAAGATGAGTAAGAAACACTAGGCTTGGTGACTCGGAAATGACATTTTATAAACTGAAGAATCTGAAATGTCTAGGTCACAGGATTGTGGACCACCTGACCATTAGAACGTTGATTCCATCCATCACAAAGCCAAGGAGAAACGTAAAAGTAAGTGCATTGAGTTCTGTATTGCTTTTGGCAAATAACACCTCACCCTTTGTCCCTGCACATGGGTTAATGCAGGAGAATGAATTGGCATGCCTCCAATTTGAGTATTTTTTATTTTTAAAGGCCTCTAAAAAATAATAAATGACTGCAACAGCTTACATAGTCCTCAATTTAATTTGTACTGAAATCTACACTTTTTATTAAATGAAAAAAAGAGGACACACGCTTTACACATAAAGCACTTTAGAAAGCTAAAGTTGTTTAACTGTTTGGAGTGTTTCTTCAGGAATGGATTTTGACTATCGAGAGAAGTACATTTGATAATACAATCAATAATCTCCAGCAAAGTTAAATATTAATATAATGATACAGTTACATTTAATTGCTTATGTAACTGATTGTTTAACTAGTAGCAGCATAAATATGGGAGGATTAGTCAAGGATAAAGAAATATCAAATAATTCCTAAATCCAATTTGGCGTAAAAAAAGGATTAAAGCTTTATGTTTTGCTAAAGATGATTAATCTTTTTTGTATGTTTCAAAATTATGATAACTTTATGTAGAACGCAACACTAAATATAGAAAGAATCCTTCATTTTCAAAGGAATTATTGACTGTCTCAAATGATATATTGGTTAATATTAATGAAAATAAAATGTAAATTGCCCTATATTTAGTACTAAAAGGAACATGTAATAATAACGATAGCAATGGGTATTTTAAGTTTTAGCATTCGTATTTCTAATACAAACATAACGCTGTGCATTATTACTTAATAGACTAATGGTTGTCATTTGTGTTTTGTCAATAAGCCTATTGTGATTTTTTGCCACTTTTAGGCTTACTCTCTTCAAGAGTCAAGGAACACTTCAGACCACCTTCCCACAACAATCCCAATATCTAATTCGTTATATTACTCAAGGACATAAATATAGTTGTAAGCAGCAATAAAGGTGGCCATGGCCAAGCACAAAGCCTTGTAGAGCATATGAGCAGATATTGCAAGTAGAGAAATAAATAGCAAACATGTATGATTATAAACATATTTTATTATTTTTAAATTGTTTATGTAATGGCAAATGACACTGTTAATATTTATTTTGACACCAATTTTAAATCACTGCTATCAAGTTATTTTGTGGTTATTTTAACAGTTTATTTTACACATTTGTGATAATTTCAAAATGGCTGCCAAACCACACGACTGATTATGCATTAGAGGTGAGAATGGATGTAGCATAAGCATAGATACTGCAAATAAAGAAGTATAGTACATATATTTTCATTTGAAAATAAATAAATTTGCATCTTTGCAACTTTGCATCATTAGTCAGATAAACCAATATGGCAACTAGACTAGCTGTCGTATAAACAGCTTCACAGAGGTTTTGATAAATATGCACACAAAACAAAAATGGCTACCACTCCATGTTTCTCAACAGCAGCTCACAGCAAACCTCTAGTTCTTGGCAAAGTTTTATGACTTTTCATTTTTTTTTTTTTATTCAAAATGGTCATTGACCTTTGTGAAGTTCGACACTTATGTTAATTAATCGTATGTTTAACAAGTTATGTTATATCTCAATAGCAAAAAATTGGTCTCTACCAGTTTACCAAGATTCAAGAATTGTTAGTCATTGGTATGGATTTTATAAGCATTTCAAAAAGAGAATAATAATATTGATAATAATAATAATAATAGATAACATAAGTATAATAATAACAACAATAAAAATCATTAATCCAATCAAAAACAATGGGTTGTCCAACCACTTGGTTGCTTAGTCAACCTAATAATAGATTTTAATGTACCAGTAGCCGGGTTCACTAAGCTAAACTGGGCTAATTAGCAAGTAACTAGCTAGCACAAAGCTACATACATTGCATCATCTTCATAAATCTAGCATCATGGGAGGTTTGTGTTTTTTTTTTTTTTTAAGCCAGTTAGTGGCCTTTAAACAGACTGGAAATTGAGGGAAATACTTTTCATTTGGGAAGAGAATGTCAGACCTGCAGGGCTATGTGGTGGGAGCTGCTGCTATGGAACTGTTACTTTGTAACTTCTCTATGTTCCATGTTTGGATCTGTCAGTTTGCATAATTTCATTTTTCAAGCAGCGAGTGTACCTGGAATGTTTTTACCTGTTAGTGCAGAGATAAATATATTATCCCTGAGAAGATTTTCTTGCAAACTGTAATGTATTGCGGCGTTGTTGTATTAATAAACTGATCCAGAATGCTTTAAATATCCGTGAGCCCTGAAATGCTTCTATAAATGAGCAGTGAGTTTACAGAACATTTTCCAAACCAAGTCCGTAAACCACAAATCCTTACTGTGGCTAGAATTACTGTATAAAATGCGGTTTTATATGGAGAGCAATTGCAGTGTGGATTCCTGTTTTTCATTAGTGGTTTTAAGTAACTGTAATGATGTTTTCAGTGTATCTACTCCTGATTTATCTCTTTGCTGCAGGTGACTAGCTATGGCTAAACTGAATACACAAGGATCCTGTGCATGAATGTGGCTTACAAAGCAACATTATTGAGAGCAGCAAGTGGGGGAGGGAGGAGCAAGGGCAGACAGACAACTCCCAGGGCCTTCGGGCAATAGGAGATCAAGGGCCCCCCTCCTGGTGCAAGGTCTTTGTGTGGCTCTAACACAGATATTATGTGCGCATTGTACAGCACCCGTAATGGCTGTGGGAGAGCCACACAGTCATGACTCCCACACCCACAGAGTCTCCGAACAGGGCGGATGGTAGTAGGCGCAGGAGTGATAGAGGCTTTATCTGGTGCTAGGAGGTATAGGTGCTGTAGTGGGCCCAATGAGGCATAGGGGCTGTAGTGGGTGCAGAAAGGCATAGGGGCTGTAGTGGGTAAAGAAATGGATAAGGGCTGTAGTGGGTGCAAAAAGACATAGGGACTCTAGTGGGTACAGGAATGGATAAGGGTTGTAGTGAGTGCAGAAAGGCATAGACGTTGTAGTGGATGAGTTGGGTACAGATAGAGGCTGAGTTGTGTGCAGGAATGCATAGAAGCTATGGAGAGTACAGAGCTTGATAGGGATGAGAGAGATGGGGCTGTGGTGGGTGCAGTGACGTATGGACTGATGTGGGTTAGGTGGATACAGGGATGGATAGAGGCTGAAATGGGTGTAGAAAGGGATTGTGGCTCTAGTGGGTGCAAGAAAGCATAGAGGTGGTGGGTGCAGGGATGGATAGATGCTGAGATGGGTGTAGGAAGGGATTGTGGTTCGAGTGGATGCAAAAAAGCATAGATGTGGTGGGTGCAGGGGGGTCATAGGGTCTGTGGTGGGTGCAGGAGAGGCATATGAGCTATGGCGGTTGCCTAAAAGCATAGGGGCTGTAGTTGGTGAGATGGGTATATGGGCTGTTGTGGGTGCATAGGGGCTGTGGTGGTTGCTGAGGGCATGGGGATGTGACGGTTAAAGGCGAGGAATGAGCATTGTGGTGGGGGTGAGCGGGCATGTGGCTGTGGTGGCTGAAGAGAATTGTGGTGGGTGCAGGGTGGGATAGGGACTGTGGTGGGTGCAGAGGGGGCACGGGGCTGTGGTGGGAGGAGGAGGCAATAGGGACAGTGAAGGTTAAAGGGGGCATTGGCATTGTGGTGTGTGCAGGATGGCATGGTGGCTGTGGTAGTGAAGGGGGCATGAGCAGGGCCGGATTAACATAGGGGCTGATGGAGCTGCAGCTCCAGGCCCAGGCCCACGGAATAGGCCCATTTAAAAAAAAAAAAAAAAAAAAATCTTTTTTTTTTTTTTTTTTTTTTACACACACTACTCTTAGGTTTGCCACCTGACTGGTATTTTACTGGTTTGCCACCTGACTGGAATTTGAGGCTGCCTGGCCGTGCCAGTATTGCAGTAATACCGGCAATACAAATGCAGGTATTTTTCTCAGAATAAATGGAGATTACTCTGCAATACCAGCACCGGTCAGTAGGGGTCACTGTGTGTGGAGAGAGGCAGGGATAGGAAGTTACAGCATATCCCTGCCTCTCTCTACTACTTACTGATCTGTGAGGGAGCAGCAACACAGCAGAGTCCAGACAGCAGCTCTACAGCTCAGGTAAGAGAGGGATGGGGGGAAAGGCAGCAGGGACACATGGGGACACTAATACACTATGGGACACTGAGACACTAGGGGACATATATGGACACTGAGACACTAGGGGACACAGACACTAGGGGACAAATGGGGACACAGACACTAGGGGACACTGACACTAGGACACATGGGGACACAGACACTGGGAGACCTGGAAACACTGAGACACTTGGGGACACTGGAAAACATGGGGACACTGGGGCACTAGGGGACACATGGGGATGCTGTGAAACATGGGGACATTGGGAGACACAGACATTGGGACACGGAGACACTATGTCCCCATATCTCCCAGTGTCCCCATGTCCCCCATCCAGTGTCCCATGTCTCTCAGTGTGCCTAGTGTCCCCATGTGTCCCAGTGTCCCTTTATGTCCCAGTGTCCCCATGTCTATGTCCACAACTGTCCCCATGTCTCCCAGTGTCCCCAAGTGTCTGTCTCCCAGCCAGTGTCCCCCTAGTCTCCCAGTGTCCCATAGTCTCCCAGTGTCCCTATGTCACTTTGACCCTAGTGTCTTAGTGTCCCTAAATGTTTCAGTGTCCCCATGTCTCCCAGTGTCTGTGTTCCTAGTGTCTCAGTGTGGCTAGTGTCCCCATATGTCCCAGTGTCCCCAGTGTCCCCATGTCTCCCAGTGTCCCCTAGTCTCCCTGTGTCCCCTAGTCTCCCTGTGTCCCCTAGTCTCCCTGTGTCCCCTAGTCTCCCAGTGTCTGTGTTCCCATGTCTCTGTGTCCCTAGTGTCTTAGTGTCCCCAAATGTTTCAGTGTCCCCATGTCTCCCAGTGTCTGTGCCCTAGTGTCCCCGTGTCCCCATTTCTCCCAGTTTCCCTAAATGTTTCAGTGTCCCCATGTCTCTGTGTCCCCGGGTCTCTCAGTGTCCCCATGTCTCTCAGTGTCCCCATGTCTCTCAGTGTCCCCATGTCTCTCAGTGTCCCCATGTCTCTCAGTGTCCCCAGTATCCTAGTGACATGGGTACACACTGAGACATTGGGACACTGGGAGAAATGGAGACACTGAGAGACTAGGGGACTGGGCGACATGGGGAGACTGACACTGTTATACATAGGGACACTGAGACACTGGGTGACTTGCGAGACTGAGACACTGGGAGCAATCCATCTATACAGCAGAATCAAACTGTGAGTAGTTTGTTGGTGATTTTACAGAATTTTCTCTGATGTCACTCCTTGTGATTAAATACATGATTAAGACTTGTATTTTTTTCCAAGAAAGGTGGCAACCCTAACTACTCTAAACATACTCTTGCTTAAAGGAGCACTATAGGGTCAGGAACACAATCATGTATTTCTGACCCTATTATGTTAAAACCACCACGTTGGCCCCTTCTTGCCTCCCTAAGTATAGTGAAATATAACTTGTATTCAAGTCTGCAGCTGCTGGCTCTGCCTCTGAACTGACTGTCTGCTGACATCATCAGAAGTGGTGGTCTGAGCAAATTACAATACTTCCCCATAGGATTGGCTGAGCCTGTCAACTAGGTAGACAGGGGCAGAGCCAGCACAATTCCAATCAGCATCTCCTCATAAAGATAAATTGAATCAATGCATCTGTATGAGGAAAGTTCAGTGTCTGCATGCAGAGGGTGGAGACACTGAATGGCAGTGCTGCACACTAGGCAGTACTGCCCCAGGAAGCACCTCTAGCAGCCATCTAAGGAGTGGCCAGTGGAGTTATTTTCTCTGAAAATACAGTGTTTACTGCAAAAGGCCTGAATGGAATGATTCTACTTACCAGAACAAATACAATAAGCTGTAGTTGTTATGGTGATTATAGTGTTCCTTTAAGTTTGAAAGCTTAAGAGGGATGTATGGGAACAAAACTTGTGTGGACTGGCTGACAATAAAATTAGTTTAGGTAATGCAGATGTTGGTCTCGCTAACACTGTGGCATGTCCCCTTTCTTCTACACTCACTACATACACCTTTTCTCTGTCTCAGACTATATACCAGGGACTTCTGCCTGCTAATAAGACAATAATGAGAAAAGTGGACATGTGAGTGCTAGGGGACAGTCCTTAGAAAGCATGGAGTGAGCGCAACATTAGACGCATTTATGTCAAGCTTAGGGTGCTGCCTGCATAGTATGCCCTTAGTTGGACAGCCTGCAGGATTGGCGGGCAGCCTGACATGCATTCATGCCAGGCTGTCCTTCAAATTCTTTGGACAGACATGCCCCCTTTTTGGGCATGTTCTCCCCTTTTGGCAGGTCTGGTCACGTGATTCGCACCATTGGCCCACCTTTTACCCCGCCCATTGACTTCCTGCTTCACTGGACACTGCTGTTAGGGGTTATGGATTTACTTGAGAGATGAAAGCAAAAATTAGATAGAGATTAGCATAGAGTATGTGTATTCTTATAGCTACATCCTATGAGTTTCCCTCCAGCACCATCTCTATCAGATACATGACGCTTGGGAGGTATGACTGTTTAGTGTTTTTGGTCAATAAGATTCTGTAATTAGGCCCATCATAATTGTCAGCACCAGGCCCACTGGGCTCTTAATCCGGCCCTGGGCATGAGTCTGTGGTGGGTACAGGGGAGGCATGTGCGCTTTGGTGGGCAAAAGGGGGCATGAATGATTTGGTGGGTAAAGGTGAGCTGAAGAAAATATTTACATACATGCAGCTGTCTCTGTCAGGCTGTTCCTATTTTCATAATGCTCATGGCCAGGAACATTTAGCAGATTCTGCAAGAGAGGAGGAGATGCATGTAATTTGAAGATTAGAAATTTACCCCTGGTGAGTGTGCCTTGTACTCTCCAGGCTTGCACGGGCTAGTAACCCCAAAGGCCTGGCTAGTAGCCTAGGACTTTTTTTAGTCAGTCAAGGTTTTTTAAAATATAGCAAGGAAGCAAGTGCATTTAATTTTCATAGTGGATGTCATCTAATGTTTATACTTCTTTTATTGCACATTTTGTTTAACTTAAGCTGTCTTATCTCCTGCTTTGTTAATTGCCTTCTAGACCAGGGATAGGCAACCTATGGCAACTGTGCCTTGCAGGGCATTCGATCTGTCTCTGCACGGCACTCAAGGTTGCTAGAACCAAACAGGCTCTGACCTATCAGGATTCTGAGTGAAATTTCAGCTATCTGCTAATTCGAAAAGGTTGTGAAGGACAATCCTCAATTTATGCATTACAGCACATAGAGGAAGTGATCTCAGATCTCTTCCTCCCAGCACTTGTGGATGGGAATCCAAATTGTAGTAGAGCAGCCGACAGCTGCTCTTGCAGCTCCTGTCTTTGACCTGTACCTGGCCAGCCTGGTCCCCACTGGAACCCAGGGACGCCACCCACACTGCTAGATATTCAAAAAATTGCAGAATAACCCTCCCCTCATACAAGTAATGGGAACAGCCCACACACAAACATACACACAATCCCCACAAACTCAACACCACTAACAATCCACATACATGCACACAACCCCACATGCAGCCTCTCACATGCAATATCCCAAACAGCCCCACACATACACACACTACCAAACACACAATGTGACATATCCATACACACACACAGTTCCACAAGTAGCCCCCATACACAGCCCACATTCATAGGTATCATACACAATACCAAAAACTACTCATGAACATATACAATATAACAACTCATATACACACTAATACAACACTACAAAGCAACTGCAGTGTAAATAACACAAGCAGAATATGACAACATGCACACCTCGATTTCAAAAAATAGGACCGGCACGCTACGGGACATCACACTCTTTTTTTGGCACACTGTTGCTAACAGGTTGCCTACCCCTGTTCTAGGCCCTTTACAGAGCAGGAGAAAAACACTTGTAAAGTAAGTTAACATTTGATTAAAATTTAAACAATTTTTATGTAGGCTGTGTGAGTCACTGCCAGGAGAGGTGTGGCTATGGTTGCATGGACAATATTACAGTACAATATTCACAATTTATCAGCCGTGTGAGAGACATTTTTAGGCTTTTACACATTTTAGTGTAGTAGAATTATGCCATGGGGACTCCTCAGTTTGCATATCTGGAGTACGCAATATTGCAATGTGGAGTATCCAAGCTACTTGGCTAGTACGATATTGCAGCAGTGTCTGACCAATTTGCTTGGCTAGTATTCTATTTCAGTGGAGTTTGCCCAGTTTGCTTGGCTCATATAATATTTCAGTGGAGTCTGCCCAATTTGTTTGGCTAGTATACTATTTCAGTGTGGGTCTGCCCAGGTTGCTTGGCTATTATAATATTGCTTTGGGTTGCCAAAGTTGCCTGGTTTGGCTAGTATACTATTTCAGTGTGGGTCTGCTCAGGTTGCTTGGCTATTATAATATTTCTTTGGGTTGCCAAAGTTGCCTGGTTTGGCTAGTATACTATTTCAGTGTGGGTCTGCCCAGGTTGCTTGGCTATTATAATATTGCATTGGGTTGCCAAAGTTGCCTGGTTTGGCTAGTATACTATTTCAGTGTGGGTCTGCCCAGGTTGCTTGGCTATTATAATATTGCTTTGGGTTGCCAAAGTTGCCTGGTTTGGCTAGTATACTATTTCAGTGTGGGTCTGCCCCGGTTGCTTGGCTATTATAATATTGCTTTGGGTTGCCAAAGTTGCCTGGTTAATAAAATAGTGTGTCAGGGTCTGACCAGATTGCTTGCCTAGTAAAGTATGGCAGTGGGCTCTGCCCAGGTTATGTGATAGGTATAATGTTGCTACTAGAGGTATTTAGCTTGTAAAATGTTACTGTGGGATCAACCCAAGTCAATCTTGAATACTTTCCTTTAGCCAGAGAACAGAAGAGGACTTCTCGGCGGGGTAATATGTATTTGCCTTTCGGTAGTGGATTATTTAATACCAGATCAAACTGATAGTAAATATATTGTTACACCTCATTTATCCTCAGGAGAGACATCAATCAAGATGGTTAGCTAAAGATACATTTAGAGATTTGAAAAACAAATGTAGGTGTGATGTGAAAAAAAAAATAGTTAAACATTAGAATAAAAGAGTAAGGAATTGTATTATAAATGTAACATATAAAAATTCATGATTTGAGAACCATCTGCATGAGAAAATCACAAAAATGGCATTTTAATGTTAACAAAATATTGCAAACTCCAGAAACAGATTCCAGATATTTTGGTGTCTCTGTGCAATACCCAGTACTCATTATTATTGCTTTGTAATGATAATGTAACTTTTTTCTCTGCAGTCATTTTAAAGTAATCACTTGCTGCTGTTTTCTAATGGAATCAAGATGTACAGTGCTATTGTAATTTTTGTCTGTAATTTTCAACTAAAAATTGTTTCATGATTCAAACCTTACTTTGATTTTTGGGCTTAATACCTGGTAACACTTTTACACATTTACTCATAACTCCTGGATGGCGGCATTACCAGCCATTTGTTTGGTGCTGAGCTTTGTTCTGTTGTGAGTCGTGACATACTTTTCAGGCAGTTCACCCTTGCTGGGCAGTTTACCCTAGCAATGAGCCTTTCATTCATGGTTCCAATTAAACCAGGCCTTTATCCACTTCAAGCCCTATATGTCAGCTGCACTGTGCCTTAGGCCTATTGTCAGTTTGTGCAGGTTGTGCTATGGCTCAAACCATTATTGCTTCTTAATGTCTTATGTGCCAGGCCAAGGCAGCCACTAATTTGGTCTTTAACCATCCCCTCACATGGTGGCAACTAAACCAGGGCTGATGCCAATTTTCCCATGAAAAACGAATTGGATACAGCTTGCTCTGGTACACTAAGAAGGAGGGTGGTAACCCCTAGTAGAAATGGGGAAAAAAAGGTGTGAAGGTAGTGTACCAGTGCGAAGGTACTGGAAACACATAAGGAGTACTATGAGTTGCTGAAATGCCAATGGGAGGCTTGAAGCAAATTGAAAACAAAAATAATTTATTAATAAAGTATAATGTTAAAAAATTGCCCCAAAATTAGCAATCACCCAAAGTGTAACACACAAACTAAATAAATAGTGAAACACCTAAAATGAATAAATTAAATGAAATACATGGCTTGATAACTAAGAATCAAGAAATTCTAAAGTTGTACTATATATATATTTCACCAGAAAGCTGTATCTGATAAGCATAGAATATTGATGGGGGAAGGATGAGATGCCCAGAAATGTGAAGGATATAAATCATATATATATATATATATATATATATATATATATATATATATATATATATATATATATATAAAAGGAAGGGAGATGCTAACCCCTTAAGGACCAAACTTCTGGAATAAAAGGGAATCATGACATGTCACAGATGCCATGTGTCCTTAAGGGGTTAAATAGAGCCTAGATGTAGGGAGCCTGGATTAACAGTATGGAAAAAAGGGCTCTGTAATAGGCATAAATGATGAGGTGTATCAAATGTATCAGTAAGTGTTACAAACTGTATACACTGTCAGGTTACGAATAGTAATGAAGTTAGAATGTGTTTAGCTGTCCGTGAACCTCTGTGAAACACAGAGCAGTTCACAACAATACTATGCATCCAATACTGGATAAATGATAGCAGTGAAGCTAAATAGAGATTGCATATAACGGTACTTCAAATTAGAATCTCGTCATGTCTTCATTGGCTCATAAAATTATCGTTGATAAATGAATGGTATCAGTACAAATGAAATGGTATACATTCATATTATAGTCAGTTGTGACAAGAAGATTCTAATGAATAGCCAGAATGCAGAATATCATCCTTAGATCAATACTGACAGTACACTAGTTTGTAAGAGCACGCTAGCATGTTGTGCTCAGAGGATAAGAAAGGGGGAAGTGGTTAATGACAAGTAGAGAATAGTTGAAAATGATGTCTCAAAGTAAACTATCCGTAGATTGCCCCCCCCCCCCCGTACCTTCAAGGGCACCTAAATCCAACCCCCCTAGCAGAGTTTATAGGCAGAATAAAGTGCAAACATAGAGAATCATTATTGCATAAATGTATCAGGCTGCATGATAATTCCCTTGACGCTCGCGTTTCACCCGACCAGGCTCGTCAGAAGGTGGATTTCCCCATGACAGCAGTTAAACCTGGCCATATGCAGTGCCTCATAGTGCCATCTGAAGTAGACATTAAGCCCATAACTCCCTACTTGTCCTTTGTGCAATGCTCTTTAAACTGCCTACAATTGAAGTTGGCTGCCAAGAGTATGGAAATAACACAAAATGAGAACAGAACACTGACAAACCTCAAAACCTTACTAGATGATACAAATATACAATATAACCTTTATTGCATACATTCAAAATACACATAATAAAAATACTGCACAACACACAGTTATAATGTGTATAAAATGGAGCTGTCAGCTTTCAAGGGATCAAAAAGGCATCTAAATGTAAAGCGAGATATCTCCAAAATAGACAAGTGTATCCTGTAAGGACAAGCAGAAGAAGACTTAATAATTACATAAATGTAGATGTAAAGCTTAACAAATCTCAATATCCTCAGTATCAATATTGAGCTAAGCAAAGCTAAACTATTTAATTCTGCCTATAGCAGTTAAATAAACAAAAAATAATTAACAGATTAAAGTAGTTGCAAAACTATAAGGTGTAAATATACTCCATATCCTAACTCAATATAAAGCAAGAATGAACATAAACATAAATATAAAGCAAAAATAAACATAAATAAGCATAAATAGATCTTAGTTGGTAAAGCTAACCCCTGATATGGACCAAAGATACTTAATATATTCAAGCCGGACCAAAGTAGTGGCAAAACGGACTAGTCAATATATTTTGTCAGTTCACAAGGCTAAAACATACATATGATAGATCAAGCTGGCATTTATTGTGGTTATTTCTAAAATAAAGAAATAAATGACCCCTTTTAGTGCTGGTCACAGCTGTTAGATCTGCAATGTTTTGGGTTGGGGGTTGGGGGTTTGGTTTCTGTGGATGCAAGTGGGAATTGGGGGCAGGGTTTGGGTAGTGTGCATTAGGCAAGTAGGCAAATACATTACATTATTCCCTTAGAGACATAGGTTAAATATATCCTCCTAAACTGGATGGCAATTATATGGTAGAGGAGGTGTATGCCATTGTGGCAGGCTCCAATAGTGGCACTCTTGTAGATAGTGACACTATGATAGCCTCTGACATTAAGCCTCTAAGTGAGTCCTCCAGTGATGGCGCCCTACCACCATCTCAAGAAGGTGCTTAGGATGCCCCACAGGGCCAGAGGGAAACAGGGTACCCCTAAACCTGACTTCCCTAGAAATACTTCTATTAACAGCTACACCTGACATCACTGTAACAGTAGATGTTAGTGAGCCAGTGAAATACTTAAGCTTCTTTATGTCGGATGACATGTTTGAACTGATGGTTGAGCAAACCAACTTGTTTGCCAGCCAGTATCTAAATGGGGGCTGGCATTTGTGAAAAGTGGCTAAACCAAACAACTCAAATTATGCCATTTGAAAAAGCCTGGGTTACTTACTTTTAAACAAGATATGCTATCATTAGTATTATATACATTTTACCCGACTTACCTGACTTCAGCGCCGATGTCCCTCGGCGCTGCATCAGGCTCCACCCACGCCCCTCCCCTGCTGACGTCAGCCAGTGGGGGAGACCTAATGCGCAGCAATAGCCGTGCGCACATTAGACTTCCCCATAGGAAAGCATTATTCAATGCTTACCTATAGGGAAAATCTGACTCTAAAGGTCCGTGTGGATGTCCAGCATCAGATAACGGACCAAAAGTCCGTTTAGATTCTGGAAGCGCCCCCCAGTTGCTGTCTAGTAGACAGCCACTGGAGGCAGACTTAGAGCTGCAATGTAAACAATGTTTTACATTGCAGCACTAAGTGCAAAAGGGTCACAGCACACAGACAACTTAAATTAGCTGAAGTGGTCTGGGTGCCTACAGTGTCCCTTTAAATAAGACTCTAGTGGCGGTCACACTGACAGTCACTAGACACACCTCCACTACAATGCCATGTAACTATGATAAGCATTGGAAGTGCATAGAGCTTGCAACTTATGCGCTTCAGGTCCCCAATGCTCCTGTATGAGGAAAATTGGATTGGACCAGCATTGCCCCATTGAGCAAAGTAAGGAGGCAAGCAGTGCAGAGGAAGTCTTGGTGCTTGATAAGTTTAATTAACCCCCACCCTTTTTTTTTTAACAAATTTTTATGGTGGGGGGGGAGGGGCGGACTTAAATGTATGTAGGGATCTATGTATGTAATTTATACAGTTATTTGAAAAATAAAAATCAATGTTTTTGAAAATTTCAAAATGGCTGCCAAACAACAAAGCTTACTGACTTGCAGATCTGAAAATCCATGAAAAGCCATAGTATAGCTCCACACACAAAGGTTGACATCTGTCACAAAAACGGTTTCAATGAAGATTTGTATCATTTTTTTTTTTTTAAAATGCGCACAAAAACCAAAATGGCCAATTACATCAGTGACCTATGTCCTCCATATTTCCCAAGCAACAACTCACAGTAGACTTCTATTTTTTTAAATTATTTTCAAATTCAAAATGACTCCTTGTCTTTGAGACAGACCTATGACACATATGGTATTTAGTAATCATATGGGCTAGCGTGGGACAGAACTTCTGGGTAACTAACTTTTTTAAATGTATAAAAAAAGGGTGACTAACTGATTCTTAGCTGATGGATAACAAAATCTTGAATGTTGATTTTCCAGTTTTAATGCTGGCAAATCATTATGGAAATGTGTACTTCTAAACCAGTTGTAGATCAATCACTTGGACACAATATAACCTTTTATAAGGAAATGAGCAAAAGGGCACATAAAAATAATTTAATAAAATGGCAATAATAGCACAATAGCACCGTAGACGGAAGTATGCTTCCTATTACTCATGAACCCTGTATGTGATGAGTCATACACACAAAAATACCTTTACTTGCAAGCAAGTTTCTACTCACTTTTCGTCCCTCTGTTCTTATCATGAGCTACTCTTAAAGAATGACTCAGTCCATAAAAGTTGTATTTTCATTTTGTACAATGAAAGGGAAATGGTTCAGCACAGTTCTGGAGTGACTTCCTTCTATTTCCCAAACATACTTTTTCCAGATGTACATTAGTCTCTAATGAGTAAATATATATATATATATATTTGATGGCTGGATAGAGACAGACACACAGACACACAGACACACCAACACACAAACAGGGAGATGGATTAAGTGATAGATAGACAGACAGACATTCACATCAACAATTAAGTAATGATATCCCTTTAATTAAAATTTATGATAAACTTTGATTGACTATACCATATGGATCATCATAGCATTTATTATACATAATTAATAATTAATAATTAATTAATAAATTTATTTACAGGTCAATTTTAAGGGATAATTAAATAGTAGCAACAAGTTTGTTTGTTTCCAAATTACCCATGATGCCTTCACATTTTCTGTAACTAATAATTTCATGTTTTCTCAATTTGCCTATTACTTGGTTCATCTTAAACATAAACGTGTGTACAAACAATATATGTAAATGACATTCTGAAATTTCCATTATTAATAATAATGATGAAAATTATACGATAGAATCCATACATGAGGATATTTTATACAAGGACAAAAAAAATTGTTTTTTATTTAAATTCTTTAAAAGAATTTAGACATTGCTCAGCTTGATTTGCAAAATTATTATCAGTTTGGTGACTAGTGAGATGTTCAGATAGTTTCAGAAGATAAAGTGAGAACGAAGAAGCAAACAATGACAAGAGGCGGAAGTAAATCTAAAAGGTGCAGCGAACAAAGTTTTATTTTATCTTACAATAAAATGATCCCTAAAGAAAAACTATTACACAATCCAAAAAAATAAAAGCAATATAAAGGAATCTTTTGGAATAACATTTGACATCTGTACAATTGAGAACATCTGAAAAAGAGTCACTAGAATCAAACTGTCATGTTGTTGAAATTTTGTTTTGAAGTAGAACGCACTAGGAACAAATCAACCATTCCATGTTTAAAATTCTAATCAAGAGCAACAGGGTATTAAAATTGGACACATATTCAATAAAAAAGTTTAACCCCTTATGGACATTAGAACATTCCGTGCAATCTTCCACAGAGTGGGTTTTAACCATGTTAGGTGGCATGGAACATTTTGGTGTGAGCAATCTTAAATCCAACCCAGAACAAAAACAGTCCTGTATATACAGAACCAAAGAAAACTTTCTAGTGAAAATGAAATCATTTGCCTTATTTCCACTGAGCAGAACGGTTTGCGTCAGTTCGGCACAGTATGCTATTTTGAGTGTTTCCATTATGAAAGTGGCCCATACAACCGAACCGAACCGCACCATTCCTGGACGCCCCTTCAGATGAAGGTCTATAGGAAATGGTACGATACGATAAGTGGCTACTAAAAAAGACTGAACATACCCCATTTGCAATACCTTGGGTTGTCTACTTTTGCAACTAGTATGCCATCAAGGGGGTAATTCTTATTCCTGGGCTACCATACGGTCTCAAAGGCAACGTAACCAATCTGGCGAATTTCAATGTGAAAAAACTGAAATGCAAGCCTTATATTTGACTCTGTAACTTTTGAAAACACCATAAAACCTGTACATGAGGGGTACTGTTATACTCAGGAGACTTTGCTGAACACAAATATTTGTGTTTCAAAACTGTAAAAAGTATTACAGCAATAATATTGTCAGTGTAAGTGGGTTGTCAGGCAGGTCCCGCAAATTGTAATTAGTAAAAGGACCTAATTATGTAAAATTATGACATGAATATATATGTAAAATTATTATATATATATATATATATATATATATATATAAGTGTGTATATATATGTATATATATGTATATAATTGTTATTATTTTTATTTATATATAGGTATACATAGTGTGATATATACGTATATACTTATGTATATAGATATATATATTATTTCGTTCTACGTGTATTTTGATATCAATATATATATTAATATCAAAATACAGTTAGAACGAAATTACACACATATATATATTTTTTATTATTCATTTTTTATTATTTTTTTATTTTTATTTTTTAACGTATTTACATATTTTATTTTTTTAATTATATATAAATATATCTATAATTATATATATGAAGAGTTTTACAGAAGCTTCAACTGTCTAAGAGTTGTGTTAAGAGTTGTGCTAAGAGTTTTCTTTTTTACTGTTACAGGTAAGATTAATCTGTTGGAAAAGGTTACTGATTGCACAAGGTTTGATTTCCTGTTGGTAATTATAAGGCATTTGATTTGATTAGTTAGCTACTTGCTATTGATTGCTGTTTAATTAGCTATTGTTTGCAAATAAGCAGAGGCCTACTCAGATGTTAAACATTCCTAGTGGGTGGTGATTTTAGGAGTTATATAAGGGATGTTGTCATTAGCTTGGAGATATTCTGGAGAGAAACTGGAGGTAATCTGAGGTATTCAGGGGGATAAATAAAAAATTAAGATTTGTTTGATTTAAATTATACACCTCATTGGAATGGCAGACTTAGTTCAGTGTAATAGTTGCTATGCATTTGTTTCACATTCCACTTTTTGAAAGTTTGGTTGTTGTCTAATCTGTAGACAGTTCTCTATCTTGCGGCAGGAGATTGTATTTTTGAAGTCTGAGATTTGTAAATTATCTGGTAAACAAACTCAGGCTGGAACTGCAGCAAAGCCACTGCCGCAGAGACATACTAGGAATGGCAGATGGATCACTGTAGGATCTGGTAGACTTAGAGTTGTGGATAAAAGGCATATTGCACAGTCTGTTGCTCTACATAATTCATTTTCTGCACTTTCAGAGTGTAATAGTGTTATGGAGACAGGCACTGAGGGTAGTGGTGTTGTGGAGAGAGGCACTGAGGCTAGTGGTGTTGTGAAGAGAGGCACTGAGGCTAGTGGTGTTGTGGAGAGAGGCTTGGAGACTTTGGTGAGGCCTAATAGAAAGCAGTTTTTGTTGGGGGATTCCATAATAAGAGGTGTGGAGATGGCCAATGGTGGTCTTGTGAGGTGTCTTCCCGGAGCTACTGCTCACAGAGACAGGAGACGTATCTGTAATATTGTTAAGCGAGCAAAGCAGGAAGGGGAATTGGATGAACTTGTCCATCTAGGGACAAATGACTTGGCTTGCAATGAGGTTTCAGAGGTTAAGGAAGTTTTTAGTGTTTTTGCCAATGATATACGGCAGGTTGCTTCCACACTGTCATTCTCTGAAGTTCTGCCTGTGCATAACACTCAGAATGACAGGTGGATGCGTATTAGGGACTTTAACTTGTGGCTTGGTGAATGGTGTCGGGAGCAAGGATTTGGCTTTATTTCTCATGGTAGCTCTGTTTGAAAATAAACTGTACAAAAAAGATGGTTTGCATCTTTCTCAAAAGGGAACAAATGTTCTCAGTGAGCAATCCAGAGGTTTTGCTAGGATGTATTTAAACTAAGAGGGGGGGGCAAAAGGGTGATAAAACATCAATCCAATTGTCCCCCAAAACAAGGACAGAAGGTGCCTGTAGCAAGTGTGTTAAAAAATTATAAGCTTAGAGTCGTGTCTTCAAATGCTCGCAGTTTAGGGAATAAGATCCATTAACTTGTGGCTATAATTGCAACTGATAGTGTAGATTTAGTCGCTGTTACTGAGACATGGCATAATGAGAAAAATGACTGGGACATAGCAATACCAGGGTACTCTTTATATAGAAAAGACAGGGAAGGCAGGAAAGGGGAGGGGTGGTCCTGTATGTAAAGGATAGCATAAAATCTAGCCTAATAAAAGTTAGTGAGGCAAACATAGAGTCCGTGGGTTACGTTAGAATTTGGTAATCACACAGTAACTCGTGTTGGTGTGATTTATAGGCCCCCAGGACAAATTCAAGAGTTAGATAATCTACTAGTTGAGGAAATAGCTAAAATGACAATGAAGGGGCAAGTTATCATCATGGGTGACTTTAATCTTCCTGATGTGAATTGGAAAATAAAAAATAGCTGCTTGTGCCAGGAGCACACATATTCTAAACTCCCTACTGGGATTGTCTCTAAAACAAGTCGTTGAGGAGGTACCCGATATTACTGTAGGTGAAAGTTTAGGATCCAGTGATCATCAGTCAGTGTGGTTTAATATAAGAACAGTGACTGAGTCACACCACACAAAAACAAAAGTTTTAGACTTTAGAAAAACAGACTTTTCTAAAATTAGAATATGTGTAAAGGAGTCATTATCAGACTGGAGCAATTTAAATGGAGTCCAAGAGAAATGGAAATTATTTTAAAGTTGCACTACTGAAGGCAACAGAAAATTGCATTAGGCTTGTCAGTAAAAGCAAAAAATTCAAGAAACCACTGTAGTACTCTGCAGATGTGGCCAAAATAGTAAAAAACAAAAAGTTAGCATTTAGTAATTATAAAAAAAAACAGAGTGAGGAAGACAGAATGATCTATAAGATTAGGCAGAAAGAGGCTAAGCAAGTTATAAGAGCTTCCAAATCACACGCAGAAGAGAAAATAGCACAGTCAGTAAAAAAGGGGGACAAAACTAGTTTTAGATACATAAATGGGAAAAGAAAAGTAAAACAAGGATTAGTTAGATTAAAAACAAAAGAAGGAAGGTATGTAGAAGAGGATAAAGGTCTAGCTGACTGCCTCAATGAATATTTTTGTTCGGTATTTACAGATGAAAATTAAGGAAAGGGACCTCAGTTAAGAAAAAGGATAAATGAGTCATTTATTACAAGTGAGTTTACAGAGGAAGAGGTTCTATTTCAACTGTCAAAAGTAAAGACAAATAAGTCAATGGGACCTGATGGAATACACCCAAAGCTATTAAAAGAGCTTAGTGGTGTACTAGCAAAACCATTAACAGATTTATTTAACCAATCATTGATAACAGGAGTAGTCCCAGAAGATTGGAAGTTGGCGAATGTTGTGCCCATTCACAAGAAAGGTAATATTGAGGAGTCGGGCAACTATAGGCCAGTAAGCCTTACTTCAGTAGTGGGGAAAGTGATGGAAACCATGTTAAAGGATAGGATTGTTGAACATCTAAAAACACATGGGTTTACTTTAGGGAGATCATGCCAAACTAATCTTATTGATTTTTTTGATTGGGTAACCAAATTTATACATCAGGGTGGTGCAGTAGACATTGCTTACCTAGATTTCAGTAAGGCTTTTGACACTGTTGCACATAGAAGGCTTATCAATAAACTGCAATATTTAAGTTTGGATTCCAATATTGTTGAATGGGTTAGGCAGTGGCTGAGTGACAGGCAACAGAGGGTTCTAGTCAATGGAGTATATTCGAAGCTTGGGCTTGTCACCAGTGGGGTACCTCAGGGATCTGTATTTGGACCCATTCTCTTTAATATTTTTATTAGTGATATTGCAGAAGGTCTTGATGGTAAGGTATGTCTTTTTGCTGATGATACTAAGATATGTAAATGAGACAAGGTGGGCACACTCGACTAAACGACAAGATAGCCCCAAGAAAAGGCTAAATAAGTAAATGCTGGGTGCTCACCCACATAAGGCTCTATCCCCTAAAGAACCCAAAATACATAACAATGTGAATAGAGTAAGGAGCACAACCATAAATCTTTATATATATGAAAATTTTTTATTAAATGGGTATATACTAAAGGAATGTCTCTTTAAATTTTATCAACAAAGATACAAAGTCATACTATTGTAAACCATTTACCAGAAAAACATTCTGGACATATATAAACGCGCAGTGCGTGATATATAAATGAAAGAAGTATCATGCAAACAGACCACTGTAATACTAGTATAATCAAAAACCCAAACATCAAGCATGCTTCCTTGATAAAGGCTTATTGCTGAAACGTTGTTTTTTTTTTTTATTATTGACTCTGTCCCTGCTTCTCACTGAACTTGGTATGTTTTTTTGCATTTTTTTTATATGTTTGGGTTTTTGATTATACTAGTATTACAGTGGTCTGTTTGCATGATACTTCTTTCATATATATATCACGCGCTGCGCGTTTATATATGTCCAGAATGTTTTTCTGGTAAATGGTTTACAATAGTATGACTTTGTATCTTTGTTGATAAAATTTAAAGAGACATTCCTATAGTATATACCCATTTAATAAAGATTTTTCATATATATAAAGATTTATGGTTGTGCTCCTTACTCTATTCACATTGATACTAAGATATGTAACAGGGTTGATGTTCCAGGAGGGATAAGCCAAATGGCTAATGATTTAGGTAAACTAGAAAAATGGTCAGAGTTGTGGCAACTGACATTTAATGTGGATAAGTGCAAGATAGGGACGGCATAGAACGCCCTGTGGTCTTAAGGGGTTAATATTTAGTCCCTCTGTTTACATACCCTTTATTTCCCTATTTTATATGTGGCCGAGAGGCATTATGGACAATAATGGATGCATTCCAAGCAGTGGAACGCAAGTATGCGTTCCAAACGGAAGAACACACAAGGTGAGAAGAAAAAGCAGGAAATGGTCATCCGTGGAATGCAGAGATGTGTTCCAACATAAGTTTTTTTTTTTGTTTTTTTTTTTTAAATTCTTTATTTTTATTGTGCTTAGAGTAACAAAACACGCTTATATTGCCACAACAGCAAATACGAGCCGATGGAATGAAGCAAGAGTTTTGACAAGATGGCAATTATTATCAGCACATTTTTGTTTTTTAAAACAAGAGAAGTCAGGCTAGGTAAAACAATTTGTAGCTTTAGGTTCGTTCAGGCTGGTAGCTAAGTGAAGCAAAATAGGTATTTCGAGTAGTGTCCGCAAACGTCGCACCAGCGTACAGGTATATATAAACGTAGGTACATTAAACATTAAACAGTGGCTCGGTAAAAGTGCACAGTTCAATTATAAAAACACTTATGTATCTTGTCTGATATGTCTGATGCTGGAGTATCCTATGGAGCAGGATTGGTGAGACCTGTGTTTGGTGTACTAGCGAAATGTTGTAAGTAATGCAAGTTAAGTGAATCAGGCTTGTAACCGGTGGAGTCTATCTGTGGTGTCCTAGTAGCATCTTATATAAGAGCTTTAATGGGTTGTAGGGTTGGGTGGATGTGCAAGAGTGTATAACACATCCCATGCTAGGTTCGTTGTGCTAGTGTAATATACATGAACGTGTGACAGTAGGCTTAGTAAACATGCTAGATAGGCTCTACATAAGCTTAACGTTAGCGAAGTTGTACTGCAATATAGTTAGGTTTACGAGTGGAGTGGGTTCTCTCCGCTATATATTGTCGCAGTGGACTGCGTGGTAGGACTTACAGGCCCGTTGGGGAAACCAGGCAGGTGCGTCGGTTTAAGGAAGCAGCAGACACGCAGATTGATTAAGCAGATTAGCTAACTAGGCTGTATGATTATCGATTTAGTTTGCTGCATATTAGTAAATAGTTAAGCACTCGTCAGCTGGACAGGCTAGGCGGTAGAGAAGATTCATAATTTTAAACTAAAAGTCCTAATAGTAGGTAACGTAACTGTGGCTAAGGCATAGATTAATATGTCTTCCTTTTTCCTATCGTTTTCCCCTTTAGCCAATGCCCTTGCTAGGCTTCTGTATGACAAAAGTAAAAAAAAAAAAAAAAAAAAAAGGGGATAAATAAATAAAAAGGTCCTCTGGGGTCCCCCAGGCAAAAGTCCCTCACCGGAAAGGTTGGCAGACAGGTTAAAGGTAGGTGTCGTAGCTATGAGGTGAAATTTTTTTTTTGCCGCTTGGTCCAGCTGCAGGAGGGTCGCCTGTTCTGCTTCCGTGGAGCTGCCAGTCTTTTGTAATAAGACGTTCAGCCGATGCCCTGCCTGGGATTCATGTGAGTAGTGCCTCTGAGACTTGGAGGGTAAGCAGGGTAAGTAGGGAAACTGAAGCCCTGGGAATAGGGGTTCAGGAAGGCAGCGTTTGCCCCATAGTTGTAATATTTCTCCCTTCTGCCCCAGGCTGTATCGCTGGTTTGCAGTTGCCTGCTTTCAGGGGAGGAGATTGGAAGATCTGTCGCTGGGTGCCGGTCGGTGGTTGTCGGGACCGCTGAGTGGTAAGCTGGTCGGGTTCTGTGCCGTGTTATGTCGGTATTTGAGGGGCCCGGCGCCCCTGCCTGCTGTTTTGAGGTTTGGCTCCGTTCCAGTCTGGGGGCCGCTTTGAAGTTGCGAGGGGGGTTCCTCTGTAGCTTACGCCGGGTGGCCGGGCGGATCCATGCCACCGCCTCTTTCATTGCCAGGTTGTATAACCGTTTCTGGGCTCTGAGCTTCGCCCACAAGTAGGTACCTAGTCGGTTGATGAACTCCTGTGCATACTTGGGTGGCTTAGTGAGTGTGCGTTTGGGCTGTGCCGCCATCTTGGTTGGGCCCCGTAGGTTGCACGTGGAGTTTGGTCTCCCCAATCCAGGGGTCTGCTTGCTCGTTTCTCGCTTAGTTGTGCCGGGATATCCCTCACCGGCAGGGGGGGGTGGTCAGGGTCTCAACGCCGCGGCGTTTTCCGCGGGATTGCCGGCGTGGAGGTCGGCCGCCGCTCACACGTCTGTGCCCGCTGGTAGGCCGCAGCTCTGTGTGAGCTTTAAAATGCCTCCCAGAGGTCTGGCTAGATCCGTCCCGGGGTACTGCCGCTGCTCTGCTGTGCCAGGTTAGTGGGCTCGGTGTGATTTCGGTATGATTTGTCGGGTAAATCGCCTATTTGTAGGTCATCACCCGGAGCTCTGGTTTAGTGCGACCAGTCAGCTCGGCGTCCAGGCCCCGCCCCCCAACATAAGTTTAAACAGGAAATCCGTCAGCAAATACACGATGCGTTCCAGCAATGGAACGCACAGACCAGAACCAGAAGTGAACCGGAAATGGATGGCACCTGAAACCGGCAATTATAAATGACTTCTAAGAAGCATAACATACAGGACAGAGTAACAGCAACTGAGGAAGCCTCCTAGAGAGGCGAAACGCGTTTTGCTACACCACTAAGGACTTATTGCTACAACATTAAGGACTTATCATTTCAAACTGTAAGGTTTTTATTTGATTTGATTTTTAACAGCATTTACCCTTTGTGCACTTTATTATAAATAAAGCACTTTAAATCTACACTGAAATCTGTGACTGCAATCAAAGAGTGGAAGCTATTTCACCATACAGAGAAGGGAGTGGGACCCTTTAAATCCCACAAAGCTGAAAGTCTGAGCCTAATACATATTGGCTCCACACTTGTGAGTGTACCTTTATTCACTTTGGCACTTCAATACATATCACAGACAATAATGTGCTATTGGTTATTGTTTTCTGTGTTTTATTGTAGGAAAGCACCTATTAAAGATTTACTCTCAGACTCACATGTAAGATACTCCACCTTGTGTATATTTGTGATGTACATAATTACACACTATTCTCTAGAGGATGTTGCTGTAACTATTATATTGAAAAAAGTGGGATCTCTCCACTCTGTCTTTATTAATTTGTAATGCCAATGCAAGATCACCGTAAACCTGAGGTTCAAGTCATTGTGATTCAATACATTTGTAAAGTGATGGAACTTTCCTTTTTGAGTATTGGTCCAAATTCTGAGTATATCAGTAGTTCCCAAACTGTGTGCCGCTGTGTGATTATAGCACCGGGAAACATAACTGCTGAATAGAGGAAAGGAGCACTCCAGGAGCTGCTCCAGACCCCTCACTCACACCAGCCAGCAGGACTCCAACCCACCCTGGACACATAAGGTAAGCTAAATATAAGATTTATGTGTAAGAATGTGTTTGTGTAGGTGTGTGTGTATGTGTATGAATGTGTATGAGTGTGTGGCAGGGTGTTTGTGAGTGTGTGTGTCAGGTTGTGCATCTGTGTGTATATATATGTCAGTGTGCTTCTGTGTCAGTGTGTGTGTCTGTGTGTGCACATTGATCTGTGTATGTCCATCTGTGTGTCAGGGTCTGTGTTTTTATGTCAGTGTGTGTATCTGTAAAATGTAGAAAATAATCCAGGCACTCCAACGAATTCCAAGAAAAATAGGCAATTTATTAGAACCAGCAGCTACACAGTGATGTTTCAACCCCTCAGGGTCTTTATCAAGTGTGTGTATCTGTGTCAGGGTTTGTGCATGTATCAATATTTGTGTGTGTCAGGGTGCGTGTGTATATGTTGTGTGTATGTATATGTGTGTATGTGTCGGTGTGTATCTATGTGTGTATCTATGTGTGTATCTATGTGTGTGTATGTGTCGGTGTCTATGTGAATTTGTGTATATGTGTCTGTGTATTTATATGTATCTGTGTGTTAATGTGCATGAATATATGTGTACATATGTATGTATGCATGCATGTATGTATGTGGCAGTGTATGTGCATACATCCAAGTATTCAAACACCAGCACAACATACAAACACACTCTGGCAATCTAACACAAATATTACATACAGACCCACCCTTGCATTCAAACTCCAAAAAAATATACAAACACACCCCTTCACTCAAACACAAATACTTCACACAAATGTACATCCTCATTTAAAAATGAACATGACATTCAGACACACCCCTGCAATCAAACTCAAACATTACATACAAACACGCCCCTGTATTAAAACACTAAAACTATATATAAGCACCCGTTCAAAAACCAACACTGTACATTACGCTATAGAGCCAGTAAATGCTGCAGAGCTGTACAGATATACAACATAGAATTTATGACTTGGGGTGCCTTGGAAAAATATTGAAATATTAAGGGCCATCTATGCCATCTTCCACAGAGTGGGCTTTAACAACATCAGGCAGCATGGAACATTTTAGTGTGAACAGGGTTAAATCACTGCTCACACTAGGGAGACCCAGGTATCAATTGATGAGGATAACCTCTGTCAACTGGGGCCACATTTAGTGGCTCCAGGCTGACAGATGTAAAAATCATTTAACCATGTTTCTGTAAATCTACCTGATAAACTTAGGTACTTAACAATGTAGATGATGTCAAACAACTCCACTAAGACAGACAGTAGAACACGTGATTTCTGAACAGATATGATGGAGAAGAGCAACAATTGGAATCCAACAGGAAGGCAGTTGAGTCCTAATTTCTAAACTTTGTTCTCAAGGGCAATGTCTTCACAGATGGTCCTTGCATTACCACCTGCTCAAATTGTCTTCACTACTGATGACTATATTAAATCGTGAACTAACTCAAGTTTCACGTGTGACTTCAACCTATATTTTCCCCTGTTAGGGCTTGGATGGTCGGTAACATGAAGTATATAGATTACAAACTACAACAGTATAAGGAATGGAAAATAGAAGAGGCATATAGATCATACTGCTGAGTCCTAAAAATGTCAGGCTTGATGCAATACAGACCTCAAAGAGGTAAAACATAATAGTGTAGAAAATAAATTAGACAGGTCAAAGGTTATAGAAATCATGCAGAATGGAAGACCAGCCTGGTCAAATAACACACAAAAAATAATGCCCAATAAACATCAAGAGTACACATAAGGTTAGAAACCACAATATGGCAACCAAAATCTGATAAATCCAGTTTTATATTAATGCATCCTGAGAAATATTGAACATCAAACCTTGACACATGAGCTTCAGGCTCAAATATTTAGTAGTGGTTTAGGGTGTAGTGGTTAGGATCAAATAATGTAATGGTTACAGTTAGGGCTAGAGGTAAGATTTAGGGCACAAGATTGGTAGTTAAAGTTTAAGGTTACGATGTAATGGTTAGGGTTGGACTGTAGTGGTTAGGGTTAGAGTCTAATGATTAGGGGGATCGCTCTGTCTACAGTAATGCTACAGAAAAACATCATTGCTAAGTGAAACTTTTTTGCACATTTTTGACATTAGCCATCTTAGATGTATTTTTGATGAAGCAACGTTATTAATTCACATTTATAATGCTATATCTGCATCTTTACAATTGTTTTATGATAATATTTAAAGCACTAATAATATTTATGTTTAATTGTTTTTTCCAGATGTGGTGCATTTTCAAATATCTGAGATAGAATCTTTTACAATTATTATTATTATTGTTGGCATTTACAAATCACTAACATATTCCGCAGTGCTTTACAATATTACTAGAGGGACTTTAACAACAAAATGAGACAAACTTTTACAAATTTTGGCAGGAACAATAGGCTGATGAGGACCCTGCTAAAACAAGTTTACAATCTAGCTGCATGTCTATTATAATGGTATTTTGTCGGTGCTCATTTCCTTTAAGAACTTGTTATTGTCTAGTTTTCAGCAATTCTTTTTGTTCTGCTGCTGAGCCTGTGGTCAGTAGATTTTATTTTTATGGTTTGTTATTGTTTTCTTTCTGCAACCAGATAACATTTAATAAAACAGGCAAGGGGTCAGTGCAGAGTTTAAATTATACCCTTGGCTCATAATCTTAGTTTTTATTTTTTTATATAGAAAATTAAATGGTGGTCACTATGAGGATTTCACAACGTTTGCCGCAATTATTTTATTATTATTATTATT
Organism: Pelobates fuscus; assembly: GCF_036172605.1. Taxonomy (NCBI): domain Eukaryota; kingdom Metazoa; phylum Chordata; class Amphibia; order Anura; family Pelobatidae; genus Pelobates; species Pelobates fuscus. The sequence continues at coordinate 60,699,824 of NC_086319.1, forward strand.
GCAATTTATATAGCGCCAACAGATTCCGTAGCGCTTTACAATATTATGAGAGGGGATTTAACTATAAATAGGACAATTACAAATAAACTTACAGGAAACAATAGGTTGAACAGGACCCTGCTCGATCGAGCTTACATTCTATAGGAGGTGGGGTGTAAAACACATTAGGACAGGAATTTGCAATCAAATAAGGTGGACTGCCCTTTAGGAGAGGGCAAGAGACAGGTATGTGAGGTATTGGTTAGTCTTGGAGGCCATAAGCTTTCCTAAAGAGATGCGTTTTAAGGCACTTCTTAAAAGATGCAAGACTAGGGGAGAGTCTGATGGCGGTAGGCAGGCTATTCCATAGGAAGGGAGCCGCCCGCGAAAAGTCCTGCAAGCGTGAGTTGGCCGTACGAGTGCGGACAACGGACAGGAGGTGGTCACGGGCAGAGCGGAGAGACCGAGAAGGGACATACCTATGGATCTGTGAGGAGATAGAAGAGGGGCTAGAGTTGTTCAGTGCTTTATAGGTGTGAGTTAGTACCTTGAATTGACTCCTATAGCATACAGGAAGCCAATGTAAGGACTGGCAGAGGGGTGAGGTGTGAGAGAAACGACTAGAGAGGAAAATCAGTCTAGCAGCAGCATTCATTATGGACTGTAGTGGTGCAGTACGGCTTTTGGGAAGACCAATCAGGTGAGGGTTACAGTAATCCATGCGGGAAATTACTAGAGCATGGACAAGCTCCTTGGTAGTATCTGGTGCAAGAAAGGGGCGGATGCGGGCTATGTTTTTAAGATGGAATCTACAGGATTTGGCAACATGCTGGATGTGAGGCTCAAAGGTGAGACGAGAGTCAAGTATGACGCCAAGACATCGCGCTTGCAAGGATGGACTGATGTTGGTACCACAAACTTGAAGGGAGAGCGAAAGAGGAGGATCAGTATTAGGAGGAGGAAAGACAAGGAGCTCAGTTTTTGAGAGATTGAGTTTCAGAAAGCGGGAGGACATCCAGTCAGAGATGGAAGAAAGGCAAGCAGTGACACGTTGCAGGACAGCAGGGGAGAGGTCTGGGGAGGAGAGATATAGCTGGGTGTCATCAGCGTACAGGTGGTAGTGGAATCCAAAAGAGGTAATAAGTTTGCCAAGAGAGGCAGTATAAAGAGAAAATAGAAGGGGACCAAGGACGGAGCCTTGGGGGACTCCAACCGAGACAGGGCGAGGGGAGGAGGTATCATTAGAAAAGGAGACACTGAATGAGCGTTGGGAGAGATAAGAGGAAAGCCATGAGAGGACAGAGCCACAGAGACCAAGCGATTGAAGAGTTTGAAGAAGGAGAGCATGATCAACGGTGTCAAAGGCCGCTGAGAGGTCAAGAAGAATTAGTATGGAGTAGTGGCCTTTGGATTTAGCTGCGATTAGGTCGTTAGTGACTTTGATAAGGGCAGTCTCTGTAGAGTGGAGAGGGCGGAAGCCAGATTGAAGGGGGTCAAGGAGAGAGTTGGAATTGAGGAAATGAGACAAACGGGTAAAGACAAGTCTTTCCAGAAGCTTTGAGGAAAAAGGGAGCAGGGATATGGGACGGTAGTTAGAAAGGGTGGATGGGTCGAGGGATGTTTTTTTTAGTATAGGTACTACAGTGGCATGTTTAAGGTCAGCAGGGACGATGCCAGAAGAGAGCGAGCAGTTGAAGATGTGTGTTAGAGAAGGCACGAGACAAGTGGAGAGAGATCTGATAAGGTGAGATGGGACAGGATCGAGCGGGCAAGTGGTGGGGCGAGAGGAGCAAAGAAGAGCAGCCACCTCTTGGTCCGTAGCTGGGGAGAATGTCTGAAGGGTAGGAAAGGCATGATTTATGTGTGATTGAGAAACAGAAAGGCAAGGAGGGGAGAATTCTTTCCTTAGCTGTTCAATCTTGTCAGTGAAGTAACATGCAAAGTTATCAGAAGTAAGGTTAGTTTTGGGGGTGGCCACAGCAGGGCGAAGAAGAGAATTAAAGGTGTCAAAGAGACGCCTGGGGTTGCGGGAACATGAACTAATGAGAGAGGAAAAATAGGACTGTTTGGCAAGGGCAAGGGCTGCACTGTATGAACACAATATGAATCTATAATGGAGAAAGTCTGATTGGGTACGAGACTTCCTCCAGGAGCGTTCAGCACAACGGGAGCATCTTTGCAGGTAGCGCGTTGATTTAGTATGCCATGGTTGGGGGCGGGTCCTCCTCGAGGTGCTGGTTTGGAGTGGCGCTGCAGTGTTCAAGGCAGATGTAAGAGTAGAGTTATATATGGACAATGTAACTGTGCTTACTTTACCGCATTATTTAAATTGTATTTTGTGATATATTACATTAATCTGTCAACAATCTAGATTTTATTTTCATTAAATGCATTAATAAAAAATATTAATAGTTATGTTTTATTTTCAATCCATTGTATTTGTTATTATTATTATTATTAGTAATAGTAGTTACATTTATATAGTGCCAACATATGCTGCAATACTTTACAGTTTTGATGTGGGGACGTATCAGCAAGTAAAACATATTATTATAAATGTTAACAGAAACAAGAGGTTTATAAGGACCTTGCAATCCTACACATGATGAGTTAATTATTTTAGTATCAGGGACTATTGTATCTCAATAGAGAATGAGTTAACTGGCATATGAGGAAAGTCCTATATCAGTATTTATTTTCCTGTTCCTAACTTATCTCTCTTTTCACTCTTCCTTTTAAAGCTGTCAAGCCCAAACAGAGACCACAGGGGACAAAATAATAATAATAATCGGGACTAATAAAAATAATAATACAGTGAAGAATTGATACGTTATACTGCTACTGACGTCTATTTTTTCCCTTTGAATAGTTATATTGTTTTAACTCATTACCCACAAAGTTATTTTTTGTTAAAAAAGTAGCATTCAATTTAAACCGGAGATTTATTGCTTGTACATTTACCGTATTTATCGGCGTATAACACGCACTTTTTCTCCCTGAAAATAGGGGGGAAATCGTGGGTGCGTGTTATACGCCGATATCCCATAATTACTTACCTGTCTTGAAGCGTGGGCCGGTGTTCAGCACGCACCGCGGTACTGGAACTTCAATTTCAGGTTCCGGTTTCCGGTGGGACTGAAAGGAACACTTGTGCACACTTCCTTTCAGTCCCGCCGGAAACCGGAACCTGAAATTGAAGTTCCTGTACCGCGGTGCGCGCTGTGAAGCCGGCCCACGCTTCAAGACAGGTAAGTAATTATGGGACAAGGGAAAGTGCACTAGGGGACACTATGGGAAGGGGGGGAACACTATGGGAGGGGGGGGGGAGAATACTATTGGAGGGGGGAATACTATGGGGGGGAACTATGAGAGGAGGGGAGAATACTATGGGGGGAGAATACTATGGGGGAGAATACTATGGGAGGGGGTAAGAATACTATGGGAGGGGGGAGAGAATACTATGGGAGGGGGGAGAGAATACTATGGGAGGGGGGAGAATACTATGGGAGGGGGGGAGAATTATATGGGAGGGGGGAGAATACTATGGGGGGGAGAATACTATGGAAAGGGAGGGGACACTATGGGATGAGGGGGGGGACACTATGGGATGAGGGGGGGACACTATGGGAGGGGGTGCAGAATACTTATGGGAGGGGGTGGAGAATACTATGGGAGGGGGGGAGAATACTATGGAAAGGGGGGATAATACTATGGAAAGGGGGGGACACTATGGGATGGGGGGCACTATGGGATGAGGGGGGGACACTATGGGATGAGGGGGGAACACTATGGGAGGGGGTGGAGAACACTATGGGAGGGGGGGAGAATACTATGGAAAGGGGGGGAAATTTCCTGGAATTTCCTTCTTAAAATGAGGTGCGTGTTATACGCCGGTGCGTGTTATACGCCGATAAATACGGAATTTGTGGTGCATGTTCAAATACACTTTTTTTTTTTAATGAAACGGATAGCTATTTTGAGAATGTAGTTTACCTAAATCAAACAAACAAACAAACAATTTGTAATGCATATAACAAGCAGTTATATAGCTAAAAGAAGGTGTCTATACTATACAGAGAATCTCAAGCTGATATTTTAGCCTGTTCATAGAACCCTCATTCCTTTCTCTTACCTTACTGGTTGCTAGAATGCTATCAATGTAATTTGACTCATTTTATATCATAAGCTGGGTGTAGGGCTGGATTTTACAATAGGCAGAGTAGGCCCTTGCCTATGGGCACATGTCTGATAGGGACACCTACTGTTAATAGCCTCCTCCCTACCTGCTGCCTGGTGTTTGCTGACCAAATGAGAGACTGCTGGACTCTGAGATCACTGATCTGTGCATGCCCCTGCCTTTTCAGGCTACAAATAGTGATCTCAATGAGGGAGATCGGAGATCACTGGCGAGGAACTAGGGAGAGGACTGGGGCCAGAATGGCCAGTTCATATAAGACAGGCACACACAAAATCTTTCTACCAGGGCGGGGCCTGGCTGCCAAACTGAAAGGCTGCATGCAGTGTGGGCTCTGTACAAGAGTTGACAATTATTGCCTAAAAACAGTATTTTTGAAAGCAAACAAACGGCTAAATTTTCGCTGATACCTACCTGCAAGCTACTCTGCTACAGCACAAAGGTTTCCAGGCGTCCAACAAGCAGATTGAGCCCGCACCGCCACTGAGGCCTACCTCGAGGTGAGAGCCTGGGAGAAGCGGATGATCTCCCTACTGCCTCTCCGACCGGAACAAGCTGACGTTATATGGGTCCCCGTTCCCCCCTTGCCGGTGGGGGTTATCCCAACACCATCACCACAGCCAAGCTTCATCCCTGACAAGCACATCGTCTTAAAGCAAAGACATAGAGGGGTGCAATCTGCCTCAAAATGGCGGCTACTGCACCAGCTGCAGACACACTGAACTGACTGCAGACACTCGAGCAGCGCCTGGACGACCTCCTTGAAAACTTCTGGCAGAGAATGCAAAACAAAGGGGCACAGACCCAGAGGGAGCCGCTACACCCTACACGACCGCATTACTCACCGCCAGAAAAACCGCCTGGAGTGGCTGACGGGAAGAAAAGACCGCACACAACGCCTGGGAAACGTTGATCAGCGAAGTGGAGAAGGCGGCGCATAAAATCCGAGGCTCGCATCTGCCTTCCTGGGCTGAGGGCCCGAAAGGAAAACACCCTGCTGCGTGTACCCCACATGCCCGGACGGGACTTTTCCATCACACAACCGCCCGGGACGTCGCTTGCGGTGCTGAAAGTGACCGGAGCGGTGGAAAGTGCATGAGGGCCCTTGAGAAGGCCTGGGGCCGGCGGAGTGGCCAAAATTGGATGCGGTCCCTAGACCAACCTGCTGGCAGCTTCCCGATCGTGGGCATAGGATGAACGCATAAACACACTCCTGGACAGTAACACAGCGTGCACACCGGGACTTACTCACAGGCAGCTCTGAACAGGCAGAAACATGTTGCTTCCTGAACGTTACCAGCAATGCCATAAATGTATATTCTGCTTTTGTTTTATTAGAAAAGTATGATTTTTCTCTTTTTTCAGTCCAATGGTCTATTTCTTAACATAAGAAGAAAAAATTATGAAAACTGGATATGGAGGACACTCATATGCAATGAGTGTAGACCAAATTTGCCTTCAAATATATATACCTCAAAATTATGAAAGTCACATATAGAGGGAGGGGGGGAGGGGGAAAAAAAGAAATTGGGGTAAACCTTTATTGAAAAAACAATTATAATTAAGGTTAAAACATGGCCATAAAGAAATGGCCACAAAATTCCAGTACACACTAGGACCTAAAAGGTGGGCAACAGGAGTATCTTAGAACAGATTGTGAATGAGGAGCCGAAAGCTCTAAGGTATAAATTCTTGAAAATATTCAAAGTAGAAGGGATAGCCCCAGGGGGCAGGAGAGAGAAAAAAAGGGGCAAACGATGTCAATAAAGACACTAAGAACCCCTAAAATCGAGGTATTAACTCAGAAGGTGTGTAAATAACACTATATGCATGGGGGTGTGTAAGCTTATCCTGGGGAGTACAAGGGCTATAGTTTCTGCCAAGGGCAAATGTGTGGACAGTGGGGTACACAGGAGCGAGGGAAACGCACCAACAAGAGGTGACACAGGCTTATTACTACACAGCGTAGCTAGTGTCCACACCTCTCCCACATGACACAGTACACATAAGACACACAAAACACAGAAACGTCTCAAAACTTGCCCTAGACTAGCTGTCTAACTCACATCAGTGAGTGTCAGAACTACCTGCTACTTCGAGGCAGCCTCAAGATGTCCCTAGCTCCCCAGACAATATAACATGCAGAGATGTATCAAACTCTCTCTCACCCCTTAGTGGATAAACCCCATAACAAAAAATTCCCAAAATACAGAGTGTTAGCCCATCCAAATAGGAAACTTAGAAGTGTAGATAGAATATGCACTCAGACTTAACAAAGGCGTGCAGATACGCCGAAACGCGCGTTGAGCGTTTAAATTTGAGCCGATGCTCACTCCTAGCCTTTGCACTCTTAACTGGGAATGATTCTAGCCGACGCTAATCCTTTAAGTTTAAGTCTGAGTGCATATTCTATCTACACTTCTAAGTTTCCTATTTGGATGGGCTAACACTCTGTATTTTGGGAATTTTTTGTTATGGGGTTTATCCACTAAGGGGTGAGAGAGAGTTTGATACATCTCTGCATGTTATATTGTCTGGGGAGCTAGGGACATCTTGAGGCTGCCTCGAAGTAGCAGGTAGTTCTGACACTCACTGATGTGAGTTAGACAGCTAGTCTAGGGCAAGTTTTGAGACGTTTCTGTGTTTTGTGTGTCTTATGTGTACTGTGTCATGTGGGAGAGGTGTGGACACTAGCTACGCTGTGTAGTAATAAGCCTGTGTCACCTCTTGTTGGTGCGTTTCCCTCGCTCCTGTGTACCCCACTGTCCACACATTTGCCCTTGGCAGAAACTATAGCCCTTGTACTCCCCAGGATAAGCTCACATGATTTTGTTGACCTTACCCTTAATCTTCGCCACCGCGGAGGGGTTCCGCGCGTGCCGCCAATAAAACCTCGGAACCATTTCCGACCACACAACTATAACCCCTGGCACTAACTCCTGCAACTTGTCCACATCCCTCTTCATACTTTCGATCAAAACCTTCTGCGGCAATGACCCCACATCATTGCCTCCTGCATGCAGCACCACAATGTCTGGGACCTGGCCCAACAAAATTTTACGAAATACCTCCCCACAAATAGCATTCCAACCCCAACCCCGGTATCCAAACCACCGGAGCTGCACCACGGAACTTGGAAAGCCCAGCTGTAGACCCCAATGTCGAACTGCAGCTCTCCGATGTGCCCAGTAAATATATGAGTGGCCAACCACCCATGCCGTCCAACCTGTAAAACATAAAACACAATTCCAACCATGACACAACATTAACATAACAAACCCCTCTGAACCACCCATAGGCCTCACACCAACTTGTCTGGCCTAACGTACGACCTGAACCGCAGGGACTCCCACCTGCCGATCCTTGTCACCCGATCATCACCCAACCCCAGCCTCGCCGCTTCTGTAGCCGCACCAATCCTGAAGGAATGGGTCCCAAACTGCCTTGGGTCCACTCCCAACTTGTCCAAAACCTTCCGCATCACCTTGAGGAACTGGAACTTCGACAGCGAAGAACCATCCTCGTGTCGAAAATATGAACCTCCGGCCGCTGCCCGGACTCCGTGGAAGGCCGTGGCGCACTTGACCGGGCACGTGCCCCCACCTGGGAGCTCCCTCAGCGTAACCAAGGTCCCCTTCCCCATCATGTCCGTTTTGGACCGCCTCAAATTGATCACCACCTTGTCACTCCACACCTCCACATCCGCTGCCTGAAGCCCCCCCGCCCCTTGGCGGTTGCTGCTGACCAGCTCGCTGATCCGAAACGCCCCGAAAAAGGCGAAACTAAAACCACAGAGAACAACTGAACTTCGTAACTCGAAAAACACACACCGGGCAAGGCCCCCACAATCCGTTGCAGCAACTCAAACGACACCGGCCTCCTGGAGTCCACCAACACTTTCCCCCTCCTTAGCCCTTTCAGCGCCTGCCTCACCAGAAAGTGTTTCGTGGCGTCCTCCCAACCATTGAATTTAAACAAGAAAGCTAGCGCTGCCAGCTTTCGCCCTATCACTGCTGCTGAAGACCCTTTGGTAACCGATCTACACACGAGCCACAACAGCGTGTCCAACCGGCCCTCCTGCGAGGGCTGGCCCCCGGACTGTTGCACCAATTCCTCCCATTCCCCCCACACCTTACTGTAAGCCGTCCATGTAGCGGGGGCCAGGGAGTCCCTTATCAGTCCACCAAGCATGATGTCCCGAGCCGCCACATCTCTTCCGGGCAAGACATCCCCTCCTCCTGCGCGCCCGGTGCCGCCTGCCGAAACCTCTCCCACTGCGAACGAGATAACGCATCGGCAATCACATTCAACAGACCAGGCACATGCCGGGCCCTAAAAACAATATTAAAATGCATACACAACAATACAAAACGGCGGAGAAGCCGAACCACCGGGATAGAGGACGCTGACAGCCCATTCACTGCGTCAACCACTGCCATATTGTCCGAAAAGAAAACAACCTTCTTGTCCCTCAACTGCGGACCCCACAGTGACAGTGCTACGACTAGCGGGAATAACTCGAGGAACGCCAAGTTGCGGATCAGCGGGCTGACCCTCCACTCCGTTGGCCAAGTCCCCGCGCACCATTGCCCGGAGAAGTAGGCCCCAAACCCAACGCTACCTGAAGCGTCCGTGAAAAGCTCCAGTTCCTGAGACGAAGCCACCGGCTCCCGAAAAAACACCTTCCCATTAAACTCCCGCAAGAATTCTCCCCAGACCTCTAGGTCGGCCTTCATGGCCGCCGAGACCCGAATAAGGTGGTGCGGGAACGCCACCCCCGCTGTCGCCCGGGCTAGGAACCTGTTAAATACCCTGCCGACTGGGATCACCCGACAGGCGAAGTTAAGCCGGCCTAGCAGCGACTGAAGCTCCCGGAGCGTGACCTTCTTCGCTCCTCGCACCTCCGCCACTGCCTGCCGCAGCGCCACCAACTTATCCTGCGGCAGCCTACACTCCCCTTTGATCGAGTCGATCTCCAAGCCCAAGAAGCTCAAGCACGTCGTAGGACCCACCGTCTTGTCACCCGCCAGGGGGACTCCAATAACATGCGCCACCCATTCCAAAGTCCTCAATCCCCTCCTGCACTCCTCCGAACCGGGAGGCCCGATGCACAGGAAGTCATCCAGGTAATGGACTACCATCCTAGTGCCCGCTTCCAACTTCACCACCCATTCCAGGAACGTGCTAAACTTCTCAAAGTATGCGCACGATATCGAGCACCCCATGGGTAAACATAAGTCCACATAGTATGCCCCCTCAAAATGACAACCCAGCAGGTGATGGCACTGCGGATGGATTGGAAAAAGGCGAAAAGCCGCCTCAATGTCCGCCTTAGCCAACAACGCCCCCCGTCCCGCTCGCTGCACCAGACTCACCGCCTGGTCGAACGAAGCGTACGAAACCGAACAGTGGGCCTTGTCGATGTCGTCGTTGACCGACGACCCCTTGGGGTAGGACAGGTGATGTATCAAGCGGTACTTGCCGGGCTCCTTCTTTGGAACCACCCCCAACGGTGAAACCCTCAGGTTAGGTAAGGGGGGCTCGCTGAACGGCCCCGCTACCCTGCCCAACTGCACCTCCTTAAGCAACTTTTCCCTAACCACCCCCGGAAATTCCCCGGCCGACTTCAGATTGCGAAGCCACGGCACCCCGTCCCGGTCCCGAAACGGTATTACAAACCCCTTGGAAAACCCCTCTTCCAACAACCCAGCATCCGCCCTGTTAGCGTATTGCTTTAGCCAGGGCAGCATCGCGCCGACCTTCACTGGCGTTGCTCCCAGTGGCAGGGGACGCGGCCGAACCTCCGCCCGCTGCGGGGGCTGACTTCCCCTTCTTAAAGCATCTGTGGAGGCCGTGAGTTCCTCCGCACCCTGAGCACTCGTGCTTAAAGCGACAGGTGGCCCCCCACTTGCACTGCCCCTCATTGAATGACCAACAGTAACCCCGTTTCTGGTTGGCCGACACGGCGGTAGAAGCGCCCGTGCCGGCCCCCGACTGAAAGGGGGACGCTTTTTGCGCCATCATCAATTTTATCCAGAGCGGTAGGTCCATCTGGTCCCACCGCATCCCCGGATTAGCGGCCAGACGCTGACGAAATTGCTCGTCGTACCGCCACCATGCTAGGCCCCCGTACGTCCTATATGCTTCCCAAACCCCGTCCAGGTAACAGAAGAGCTGCGAACAGCGCTCCGCCGCCTTCTCGCCCACCACGCTGGCCAAGATGCAAAAGGCTCTGAGCCAGTTCCCAAACATTTTGGGAATCTTCCTGTACCTCCGTTTCTTTTCCTCCTCCTCCTTTTTTGCGTCTTTTTTATCCTCCTCCTTGAGGTCAATGTATTCCTCAAGGGGGAGAAGCGAAAAGAGCTCCACAAATTCACCTTTCCAGATCCTCTCCTTCACCTCGGGCTTGAGGTGACAGCCTAAAGGTCCTGCAATAGAAACGTGGACGTTCTGTCTCGCCGCCTCCGGGACCCCCCCAAGCAAATTCTCACCCTCGGTCCCTACACCGGAAGCCTCCGCCGCGGGGTCGCACCCCCTTGGCGGGTGACCGTCTGCGAGACCTGCAAGGAGAAGAAGACATCTTGGGTAGGCTGGTCGTAGGAACCCTGCCCTGTCCTCCCTCCTCCTGGGACCAGTCACCCAACTCCCTTCTATTTGTCCGCCTTCGAGGGGTAAGAGCCTGCGCCGCAGTCCGCAATCCCTCCGAGGAACTCCCACTCCTGGAACTATCGTCCCGCAGCGTCCGTCCCCTATGCCTGGCGGGGGGCAACCTACGCCGCCCCCGGGTGTGGACCTCCCCGCAGGGGCCCCTGCCGTCCGACTCCGTTCCCCTCCGGTGATCGCTCCGCGACCTGTGTCTCCTATCTGCTTGCGCTCCAGCCCTGCGGGCCTGCCCCTTAGCGGGTGCCGATCTCCAGCGCTGTCCCTCGCTGGCGCTACCGTCAGACAAGTCTCCGACTTCCCGACCAGCCTGTGTACGCCCCCGGCCTAGTCGCACGGGAGACCCTGGTGAAGCGCTGCGCTCCCGCCCGCTGACTGGGGACCCTCCATGGCGTCTCGCAGTGCTGAATCTGTCCTGTTCCCTCCGAGCCCTAGCAGTCCCCTGCTTACCACCTGCCACCCTACCGTCACCAACCATGCCAGTACCGGGACCCACCCCCGGGGTAGCCCGTGGGCTAGCAACTGAGGGGGCAGTAGCGTTGGAGGGCGACTCACCCGGGCGATTCGCAACCGTGGCTCCTGCTCCTCCAACAGCACTTCCAGCACTCCCAGAACCTGCTGCCAAGCCTGCCGTACCGCTCCTCTTCCGTCCGCTGGCCTGCGCCTGCAATGGCCGCTTCCTCGAACTCCTGGCACCATCAGAAACTTCTCCTTCCCTTCCTGTAAAAGAGGACACAAAAACCGAACGTTCGGCAGTTTTGCTGCTTCCACGTTCGGCAGCCGAACGGCCGGCAGTAGAGCTACCTCCACGCTCGAGTCTTGCCTCCCCGTTCGGGAAACGAATGTTCGGCAGTAGTAGCACCTCCACCTTCGTCTCCCGAAAGTTCGGCAGTTTCGGCCCATTCGCCAGATCTCCTACCTCCACGTTCATCTCCCGAACGTTCGGCAGTTTCCGTCCGAACAGCGATACTCCTACCTCCACGTTCGCTCCCTGAACGTTCGGCAGTTTCCGACTCGGTTCCTGAACTTGCGGCCTGCGACTCCGGCCTCGCCTGACGGCCGTTTCGTGCGGCCACACCGCGACGACGCCCGCGGCCAGTTCCACCTGCGGCCTGCCCGCCAACAGCCTCACTGCCGCCCCGACGACCTCTGGAGGGGCTCCTCGGACGCCGGGAAGCTGGAACCACGCTGGGGCTCAGTCTCTGCGGGGGCCTCGTCCTCCTCACCGGCCTCTGACCCTGGGAGCTTCCAGATCCGGACGGCAGAGCATCTCCAAGACGGTCCCTCAGCCACTCAAGACCCCTCTCCTGCACAGCAGCCCTGACTCCTTCCAGCCAATCTTCCATCTTCCTGACAACCTGCAGAGGAGACAAAAGAAAACAAAGCCACACAAATCCTGCTACAACGAACAGGTAGGTGTAACTTTGGATTAAAAGTGCCGTTAGACCTAAGATGGCCGCTACTTATACCCCCCCTAGTAACTCCTCCCTACTCCATGTCCTTAAACCAGCCCCCAACTACTGACAACTAGCTGCCTGCCTCCTGGCAATGTCAAGGCCCATTCCCCTTAGCTGCGCTGCTCCATGGGCTTCATATCTATCTATCTATCTATCTATCAAATGTTAGCATATAGTTTGGAAGGGGTGCTTGAGAATTCTGCTAGAGAAGCTTTCACAAGAAAAAGACCAATAACATTAGAAATAAATAGTTTAATGAGTTTGCAATCATGGGTGTTCAGACTGTTTTACATTTGAGAAACAGTCTATGTCCAGTGACATTCCTTTTTGAAAGTAAATGATGCATTAATTAATGGAGCAGTTTATGTTTTATTTAAGCATTGAACTATTGGAAATTATTCTGACTCAGATTATGAAAGAAAGTCAGTTGCAAGACACAGATGTAATCTAGTGTGCATTGGTACATTTTACTGATTTATTATTATTTTTAAGATGGCTAAATAATTATAATGCAATTTTCTATTATAATTCAGGCACAAACTTACATGTAATGTAAATACATGATTTTAATGTGGATGTATCAGAAAGTAAACAGCATATAAATTGGGTCCTTTTTGTTTTCACAATTGTATTGTACGTAAATTTATCAGAATGCCATGTATTGATTAGTACATTCTACCTTACCTGAACCCTCTGAAGTACATGTGAAAATGATGCATCCAGATTCTTTCATCATCACTGCATGTAGATCCAGAGAGGTACAATACATTTTCAGGGTTATTCACTAAACACAGTATTTTGTCCATATTTACCGTACTTGCCTGGATGCATTTAGTGTCTAGATTAGAATTATTGCTTTTGCGTCCAGACCCTATACAAAGTATAGGATTCTAAATATTCAAAAAGCACTGGATTTAACAAAATTTTGGATCGAATGCATTTGCCAGGATGTACGTTCACAAATTATCGTACTTTGTTGTTTACAAACAATTGATCATTTAAAGTACTATTAAAGTACTATTTTCCAGCAGGCAAATAGTTGAATAACTCTTAGCGCTGCAAGGGTTAACCATGTGACAGCTGGCCAGTATTTGCAAGTCAGCCATTACATTAAACAGTAAAAATAAAATAATAAATAAATGAAATAGCCTATGGGGATCAATAATATGCCCGTATCACAATAAGGGATTTTTAACTATGCCACCACATGCCATTAAATAAATATCCAAAAAAATATTTAAAACTTGCAACTGGGCAGCCATTGCCATTTTAATTTGACCTTTTATAGTGCTGATGAATAGAATATTTAGAATAAACAAGACTTCTGATGGTAAGTATATATATAATTTTTATCTTGCAGGTATTAGGTTAAAGGACCACTATAGGCACCCAGACCACTGAAGCTTAATGAAGTGGTCTGGGTGCCAGGTACACCTAGGATTAACCCTTTCTGCTGTAAACATAGCAGTTTCAGAGATACTGCTATGTTTACTTTAGGGTTAATCCAGCCTCTAGTGGCTGTCTCATTGACAGCCGCTAGAGGCGCTTCCGCGCTTCTCACTGTGATTTTCACAGTGAGAAGACGCAAGCGTCCATAGGAAAGCATTGAGAATGCTTTCCTATGAGACTGGCTGAATGCGCGCCCGGCTCTTACTGCGCATGCACATTCAGCCGATGACAGGGAAAGGAGGTGGAGAGTCTCCAGCACAGAGGGGGCCCGGCGCTGAAGAAAGGTAAGGGATTAACCCCTTCCTCTCCATCCAGCCTGGCGGGAGTGGGACCCTGAGGGTGGGGGTACCCTCAGGGCACTATAGTGCCAGGAAAACAAGTGTGTTTTCCTGGCGCTATAGTGGTCCTTTAATGCCTCTCCCTATTGCTAGGATAACGTGGGTACGTAAGGTTAATTTAGTTCAATGTTTACCACCTCAGTCAATGCCAGTAACTAAGGTGGGGAACATTAGAATTTTTACTCCCCGTGTATAATTATTTACAGCCCCCATGGGTGGGTGCTCGGGACATTAGTTTCCTCATTATATATAATAACCCCTGGGGTTTTTGTCAATAACAGATGAGATGTGATAGTATAATTTTAGTAGATTATCTAAAAGATATAATATTAAAGGAATACTTTCATCTTATTAAAGTTGTATTAGTGCCCTCATTGCTGTCCACCCTGTCAGATTCCCCAAAATGTTTATTAAATTAATGGGAAGGCTTGGAAGCATGGGTTCAAGCCACGCCTCCAACTCTCTAGGTATGAGAGACAGGAATCTTACTTCAATACGGTAACATACCAGGACATGGCATGCACAGTGCTGTGATAGCTGGCCATGGAGAATTATTGAGCACATTGATTCTCTATGGAGAAATTAAAGGTGCATCGCTGTGAGTGCTGTGCATGCCTATGTTCCCCAATGCTCCTCTATGAGGGAAATTGTATTTGCCTGCCATCCTGGAGGCATGTCTCCAGGGTGAAAAAACCTGAGGGGAAGGTCACGGCAGCACTGAGGGAGACTCGGTGCTGGGGAAAAAGGTAAGTAATTTGTTTATTTTAATTTTAATACTGTTGGGGGGTCTAATGGACAATGGGCATCAGGGCAGTAGTGTTAGGAATTACATATATGTATTTCAAACTCTACAGTGTTACTTTAAACAGGGATGGGGAACCTTCAGCCCTGCAGATGTTTTGGACTACAATTCCCTTGATGCTTTGGCAGCATCGTGGCTGTAAGAGCATTGTTGTTTGTAGATGTAGTCCAAAACATCTGGAGGCCAAATGTACTAATCCCCATCCCTGCTTTAAAGGAACACTCCAAGCATAAGGGGACCAGAACCACCATGTTTTCTGGGACACATATTATATATACATATTGATGGGCGGCACAAGTAAAGGTTAGCCCTGTAATATGTAGGATTCAGAAAGAAGTATATCAGACTAAGCAATTGGGCAATGAAGAATCCTGCAGGATATGTATTATACATAATGCAGGGCAACCGTTTTCATGAGTTTTCAGAAATATAACAAAATTATATGTGTTCCTGTAAACATGGTGGATCTTGTCACCCTGTGCAAGCACCATAACCACTACATCCCACTATAGTGACTATGATGTCAGGAATACCCTGGTTCCGTTCCTGTATAACTTGTCAAACTGTTTGAGCAAGGTTTTGAAATTTTTTGTTCCACAAAAAATTGCATCTGGTCTTCTTCAGCATGGATCAGACGAACTTATTCATTGGCTGAAAACACTCAGCTGACTCTTTCAGCCAATGAATTGGCTTTCGGGGTTCTACTGCTGCAGAAGAGCAGGTGCAGCATACACAAACAGCAGGATCCAGGTAAAGGTCAAAATATGCTAAAATGGTTTGACGGCTTACACTCTCTTCGCACCAGAACCATCCATGCACTAGAATTATTACAGTGAGCTGATGTGGTTATGGTGTTTGAAGTGTTATTTTAATAATAATAACAGTAGTATTGTTGATAATATTAATATGATCAAAACTTGTGTTTTTTCAGTCCTTAACTTTGTTGTTTAATTGTTCTCTTGGGGCATATGTAAGAAGTTAGCCGATTCTCTGTCTAAGTCTTTAGACAGTATGAGTGTTAACCACATAATCTCATATTCATAGCGTGATGAATGATGATTAAGTAATTTTGTGTATACACATCTGTTTTAATACATAAAAAGGCACTGAGCCTTGTGATAAACAAGTTTCAAATGCTGGAAAGAATTCTTGAGATTTCTGGCACAGCATTTCTGTTGAAAAACATACTTTTTATAACATTAATTTGCAGTTATAGAGAGATATCTGTGAGAAAAAGATCATTTAAGGAACAGTACAAATACAAATACAAACTGCCTCTATTGGTCAAATTGTTATACCCTAAGACTATGTCTTACCGTGTGGTTGGCATATGGTTTATGGACCTTTGGAAGGCAGTAGAAGGTGGACACAGTTGGTTTGTTTACGTAGATGTAACTATACTCATCTCTATTGATGACCTGGTCATCATAAGCTTTGTCAAGGAGAGATTTAAATTCTTTAAGAAACTTAACTGTTGGATCCCCAGTAAGTAAACTATAGGTTTGTCTATCATTAAGTATTGCTTCTGCAATCTGGATGTAGTTTTGCTTATTCATGAGAACTATGTTGCCCCCTATATCAGCAGGTTTAATGATGACATCCTCATTGTCACGCAGGTCCTGCAGGCCCCTCCACTCACTTTTTGTAAGATTGCTCTGTAGTCTCAAGAGTAGCTATTCTGTGGGAAATTTTTGAACAGTACTACAGGTTGATTCGACAAACAGATCAATGTTTTTAAAATCCCAAAAGTTTGGAGTAAATTTACTTCTAGGACGAAGATTTGTATAGGGTTTGAGTGAGACATTATCATTAATCTCAAGTAGGGATACCAGGTCCTGAACACATTGGTATTACTTAGAATTGAATCCCAATCATTTAGCCTCTCTCTCATCCCTAATCATGTGAAATTTGTGAAGTGCAAGTGATTAAATGGAGGAATAGGGACAAACGACAGGCATTTCATCAAAATTCTAGTCTGTACTGTGACTAAGGTAATATCTGAGAGATTAATGATACTATAGTACTGTCTGCGAACTCTCCCTCTGTTGCGTGTTGATCTGTATTGTAGCTAAGGATCCCCTTCTCGGGGGTTCAGCCCTAAAAAAGAAACTCCTTTCTTCAAAATACTGAGCACTGAGCTTCACTGAGCACTGCAGCTTCCCTGAGGTATTTGGGGATTCTCATTGTCCGTATCAGATGTTTCATAGTCTTAAGTTGTACATAGGTCTGAGTCTACTCTGGTAGATTTTTTGAAGCGTCTATAGACTTTCCCAGATTTATAATCATGGTTATCTCTAAGGAATTTATGATGGTTTCTACTTTTGATCGTATTTTGATATTTGCTTAAATTCTGTTGGAGTTTTTGTTCCTGTGCTGGGAACCCGGGATCCTCTTTATGATTCTGTATCCCTTCTACTGCTGTTTTAACTTTTTCTTTTATAAATTTTAGCCTCTGTGACTGAAATCTGCAGATGATGTCCATAAATTTTCTGGAGAAGACATTATCCCTTTTTGGGATATTTTGTTTCTTCTAATATATGCAACCAGCTAAAGATGTAATATTTAGATTAGTAAAACAGCTATATCAGAACGGATTTTTGTTTAATCTCTTATTTTTGGAGAACTACTTAAATTGTTTTATTTAACTAAAACAATAACATTACATAAAACGTATATTGTTATATTTGCTTAAAGGAACACTACAGGGTCAGGAACACAAACATGTATTCCTGACCCTATAGTATTAAAACCACCATCTAGCTCCCCTTTCTCCCTAAATATTGGGAAATCTTACCTTTACTTCAGTTTGTGGTTGCTGGCTCTGCCCCTGATCTGCCTGCATGGCAGACATCATCAGAAGTGTTGTACTAAATTATTTAGAGTTTTACAGTAAAGGCACACTCCACTGCCCAAAAACAATAAATAAAAAAAAAAATCAGAAACTCTCCACACATATAAAGCACTTAAGTGTGGTGAAGTGCCTCGTGTGAGAAGAGTGTGTCCTCGTTATATCATTTTCCAAACTGCAGATTTTTAGAGAAATTGAAACTTTCATAAATTAACCTTGTTACACCCCTGGCTGTCAATCAGGCAACCAATCCTGTTACTTCATGGTTGTTTAGCTAATTGGAGCTAGACTCAAGAGGCAACAATTGCCCAGAGCACCGGCCTTGCAATGACTTCTCATTGAGCTGCATTGGGAAGTCTGTGATTGGACAGCCACAGAAAGTCTGGGCTAGGTTAGAATGGGAAACACTAGACAAGAGGTATACAGCTTTTTCCAGCTGTGTTAAAGCTGTATTAAATGTGTGCATGTTGTCAGTGTGGGTATATCTAGTAAGTAAATCTAGTAATCAGTGATTTATTCATTGCCTTTGGGTAGTGCAATGTCCCTGTAAGAAATATATGAGAGGTGTCTATTCAAATCAAACAAACATTGTGATACTGTCGAAATTAACTCAGTGCTTAATAAATGTCATAATTTCATTTGTCTTCTTTTATAATGCACTTTGCATACTCTGTACAGAAATAAACATTTTCACACAGATAGATGGTTAAAACTAAAGATTATAGATAGAACACGAAACATATAGGTAACATTATGGTGTTCTTTGTACAGGATATGCAGGGCCGCCCTCTCCCCCCCCCCCAAATAACATCTTCACCTATGTGCCTCTTAACCAGCCCCTCTCCCCGTCCATTATTGGTCCCCTCCCTTCCCTATCCCTTAGTGTTCTTCTGACAGTCACACACACTCAATGACAAACACACAGACTCACTGATCTGACACACACTCATTCATTGACACACACACACTGATTGACACTCATTGACAGACACACTGATAGTCAGACACAGACTCAATGACAAAGATACTCTCACTGATTTGACAGACACTCACAAACACACACTGACAGACACACACATACACTGACACACTCATACAATCACTCACAGACACACACACTCACACACATACACTCACTCACACACAGACACACATACACTCACTCGCGCACACACTCACAGTCACTCACAGACACATATACACTCACACACAGACACATATACACCTCACTCACACAGATACACACATACACACTCACTCACAGACACACATACACACTCACTCACAGACACACATACACTCACACACAGTCACTCACTGACACACAGACACTCACACACACTCACTCACATACACAGACACTCACACACTCACTCACAGACACAGACACTTACACACATACACTCACTCAGACACACACACACTCACTCAGACACACATACACTCACACACACACACACTCACTCACATACACTCACACACAGTCACTCACTGACACACAGACACTCATACACACACTCACTCACAGACACACAGACACACACTCACATACACTCACACACAGTCACTCACTGACACACAGACACTCACACACACACTCACAGACACACAGACACTCACACACACTCACAGACACTCACTCACAGACACACATACACTCACACAGAAACTCACACACATACACACTCACTAATTATTTTTAGTTATTTTTAAAATAACATTTTCCACCTAGCCTCCCTACCTGGAGAGCTGGTGTGGATGAGGAGTCATTCCCTGGGGTCCAATGTGGCTGCTGGGCGGCGTGCGGCTGTGCTGTGATCAGACGGCGAGGGAGCTCTAATCTCACCGCTCTGCTCCCTCGCGCGCTGTCTGCTGATGCCGCAGGAGCCGGAATATGACGTCATATTCCGGCTCCTGCGGCATCAGCAGACAGCGCGCGAGGGAGCAGAGCGGTGAGATTTAAGCTCCCTCGCCGCGTCTGATCACAGCACAGCCGAGCCGGGGGTCGAGATGGTGGCCTGGCAGGAGGGAGAGCTTCCCTCCTGCTGGTCACTGAAATCTTGCGCCCCCGGAGCCGGTGCGCCCTAAGGCGGCCGCCTGTGCCGCCTTATGGACGCGCCGGCCCTGAGGATATGTAGACTTATAAAAAAGCTAAGTAGACAACAGTCTTTAGTTGACCGTAACAAGCTCTTTATTGACATCCGTTACCTGATTACTTTATATCCTCAAGTTAGTAATGCAATAGATGCATATAAAATTAACTGTCCTTGTGCAACTGTTCTTTAGCTTTGACATTAGTACTAAGAAGGTAGGAAGTAAATAGGGTGACCCTTTAGGTCAGAATACATTATTGAATTGAAGCTAATTAAAGACATAATATGCAAATGAATTAGGCCAAATGGATCTTATCTGTCATCATATATATACATATCTGAGATAATTTATTAAATGTGGAAACAAGAATTGGCAGCCCAGAGTGCAAATATATAATTATCCAAAACGTTCTGTTGGCAAAGTAAAGTATTAACTACTTGAAACTTTACAGTATAGTTTCACATGCACTGATTAAACACAGATGTTTAACTGCAAAGGCCAACCTAAAAATGTAGAGTGGATTGTTGAATATGTTACAAAGTAGAATTGCACTAGTTTCCAAGTAACATACCCTATCAATATTCAACCTTTCTTCCAAGTGACACAGTTCCCAGTAAACAATATCCTTAATAAAGGGACAATATCGTCACCAAAACAACTTTAGCTTTATGACGCATTTTTGGTGTATAGATAATGCCCCTGCAGTCTCACTGCTTAATTCTCATCCATTTAAGAGTTAAATCACTTTGCTTATGTAGCCCTAGCCACTCCTCCCTGCATGTGACCTACACAGCCTTCCTAAACACTTCCTGTAAAGAATAATCTAATGTTTGCACTTTCTTTCTTGCAAAAATCTGTCTAATTTAGAATGTCTTATCATCTGCTATGTTAATAGCTTGCTAGACCTTTCAGGCGCATTATGTATGTAATGAAAATTCAATTACATTAACAGGAGATTTAATTCAGCTAAAACTGTTTTGGTGACTATAGGGTCCCTTTAAATACTACTCTCCTGTAAAACAATGTCATATAATACCACACTTTAGTAAACAGTACCATTTGCAATCTGTATTCAATCTAACTGCCTTCTAAAACAATGTCTTTGCCATTCCATATTCAGTTACACTCTTTTGTAAACAATACAACTCCAATTCTATATTCAATACACACACACACACACACACACATCTGTAAACAATACCATTCTCGTTCTATATTCAATAATGCACACCTGTAACAATAACAAACAATGTCATTCCCAAGCCACTTACAATTAAAGACCCATGTACAATACTATTCCCATTCCCCACCATCATAAACAAGACCACTAGTAATTTATATTCAGTCCTGATTCCCAATGAAAGAAAGCAATTTCCAGGCTAAATTCAGTTCCCCAGTGCACAACATCTAGTAAAACAATTTGGTATTCCCAATATAAATGTGTTCCTGTTCCGTATAAGACAATGTAATTAACAATTTAAAATTAAAACCCACCCCCCAGCAAGACATTTCAATTCTCAATCAATATTTGACTCCTACAAGGATACAGTTTCCATTTTATGGAATGATGCGGAAGCTGGTCTACTTAATGCAGCTCTGTCATTTCTTCAGAGTCTGACCCCCAGCCTCCCTATAGCCCCTCCAACCTTCCCACACCCATTTTAACATCTTGTTGTTTCTAAGATGGTGGCAGCAGGAATGCATTTTAAACAAATGTATTTTTATGAAATTAACAACAGGGCAACCATTGCTGCCAGTCACTAGAGAGGCTAGTGGGGGTGGATATAGACAGTACCCATGCCCCCACCCATGGGCATCAGGCGAGGGACTTTAACAAAAATACAGATGACTGTCCCCCCTTTGCCTCAACTCATGGTCAGTGGTGAGGGCTATTTAATAAAAGAAAATGAGGGGATATCCTAATGTGCCCCCACCCATGGTCAGTCCACACATTGGGAACAGGTAGGGAACCTAGTGTCCTCTCATCTGCCCCTACCCATTGGCGGGGGGTGAGGGTCCTAATTATAATATTCAGGTGGACCTAGTGACTAAGTCATTTTTCAATGAGTGGACATGACAATTGTCCACCCCCTCCATCCCCTAGCCAACCTTTAAAATAAATATATCCTACCCATCTTAATAATACTGAGGAAGGAATTAAAACTAATAATATCTGAAGTCTTCTTTCTTCTAAAGTCTTATTTTATTTAGCCAAAAAAAGAAGCCCCCACATCCTGGCTTTGCTAATAAAACTAAAAGAAACATATTTGCAAAAATCTTACGAAAAAATTTAAACTGCACCGCAACAAGCATTTCCAAGGACTCTGCTCAGAATGAGGCTTCAAAGTGGGAAAAGCCTTTGTAAAGGCTTTTCCACACTTTGAAATCTCATTAGAGTGCTCTCATTGGTTTGCTTGTAAGTCAACCAATCAGTACGCTGTTTCTGATCTTGCACTACTCTGAGTACTCTATCATTAGGCCAATGCTCTACTCAAGAACTAGAATTTCCATCCAGACCAATTTTTTTTTGTTTAACCCCTTAAGGACCAAACTTCTGGAATAAAAGGGAATCATGACGTGTCACACATGTCATGTGTCCTTAAAGGGTTAAACACTGACCTATTCCTTAAACCAGGTAGAGCACATCCACTGTAACTCCCTAAACTACACTTCTACTTAACTTCTTTGCAGAATGCAATTAAGCTAGTTTGACATAAAATATGTTTCATAAAATCAGCTGAATTGTGCTAATGACATTTTTCTTCTTAATGAATTCCTGTATATTAGCACTTAAAAACCCTATAAATACAAGGTGGTAGAAAATTCAGAGTAGGGTTTGGGGAGTCAATAACTTTTTTTTTTTAATCAATTCATTTGACTAGGTACGGAAGATGACATCTTTTAAATGAGCTCCATTTGCCACCTTGCCAAGTAGGGCTATTTCAATTGCATTGTTCATAACATTAGTTAATGTTTGAGGCTCTAGCACTCATATTTCCACCCGATAACTTCCTTCAAGGTCCCTCCACACTAGACGGTACATTTAGTAGGGTGTAATTGGCACTGATGAATTATCTGTGGATTTTCTGTACACCAGAAATTAGATGCTTATTGATGAAGCCATTTAAATGAAAGTGAGCTTCTTCAGACATGATGAGTTGAATAAATTCATTATTTTCTCTTGCTGGTTCATTGTTCCTTTTAAAATTACCCATGATGCATATCTCAAGACTCAGTTTTAATATGCATATGCAACAAATAAAATTGAACTGCTAACAAATAAGCTATTTACTTGTCAAATCCTACTCTGATTTATGGCTTATTCTCTACACAGAATTAAAGCTCACAGGTCTATAACTTCCGGGCAAGGATTTTGAACCCTTGCTCGGAAGTTATAGACCTGCCCGGAAGTTATGGACCACATTGTCCCTTCCAATCATCCAGCACAATTCCTGAAATAAAAGAATCCTGAAATGAAACAACCAATCACTGACTGAAAGGTGTGCTCTTCTTAGAAAAGAGTGGCTAAATCACATAACCTGGTCTCACCTGTAGAAGGGACTACCTGAGGTCAATGTGACTGACTGTGGGACTCAGCCCCATATTAGATTGTCCTGGTTTCGCCCCTCAGCCACACCTCTACAAACTCTGACCTGCAGACCAGTCTCCTCATGTATCGGCTTCCATCTTGGAATTCCCTAGCTGTGAATCGGGAATTAGAGAATTCCAGCTGGGGAGCAGCAGCCACAGGCACTATGACTGCTGCTGACTGACCTCCAAGGCATAGCAGACACACCGGGATAGGTGAGTACCACTGGCAAATATGACAGGTATATACTGAGAAGTGTGCATTTCTAATGTTTTTTTTTTGTTTTGTTTTTTGTAAAGTTTTATTTTTTCAGTGCATAACGATAAAATACAAACAAGTCTGCAATGCCCCAACAGCTTTGGGGCAATGTACATAGTAAAATAGATGCATGGTATTTTCACTTAACTGCACTAATTTTATGGATTAACAGATTCAGGCTAGGCAGATATATCTAAGACAGTGGCTGAGGCTGAACCTCAGCTTTTAGACACATGA
This sequence comes from Pelobates fuscus, assembly GCF_036172605.1. Lineage (NCBI taxonomy): Eukaryota > Metazoa > Chordata > Amphibia > Anura > Pelobatidae > Pelobates > Pelobates fuscus. The sequence continues at coordinate 60,723,730 of NC_086319.1, forward strand.
GACAAGTTAGACATTGATATCGTATCACCATGTCTTGTTAGGGTATTATAAAATAAGTATACCAGCTCTGTTGTGTTTAAAATGAGCTTAAATCTAAGATTAGAACTGAGCTGGACTGCTGAAATAACTAGACATTAGTAGTACACCCAAAAGGCCTCCAAGTAAGTAGACCTAACAACCCCGAATTTAACAGACTATGCTTAGTGGATTAAATTAAAACAAAAGAAAATAGAAGCAGCATAAGCATTATGTACAAAAGCTTGGATTATAGGGGCTGCAGCCGTAATTCAGGCAGGTGATGCAATTGGACACCGCCGAACATCCAGTGCTCCGATCAGCCTATGCCCTTTATGGGCAGGACATAGTTCCCCTGGTTTGTGCTGGTCTTCAGGCTGAGTATCATAGATTCTGGCATCCAGCCCCATGCCTGCTGTGGGGATTCCCATCTCCATTCATCCTCCTTCAAGAGCTTCTCCTGTGTTGCATGCATGCCTTGCCTCGGTGCTAATATTTGTTTTTCACTAAAGAGTTCATCCCGATGAATTGCAAAGCTGCCCCTGCTTATTGAAAGTGACCTTTTAACATTATATGTTTTACTATAGCCCATGTGCATTTGCCTTTTTGAGTTTATTTCAAAAGACACCGTATTATGATCACTATTTAAGTTTTGACAAAAGATCAAAATTGTTCACTATAACCATATCCAGACAAACATCTTTTCTAGTAGGTGCTTATTCCATTTATGACATGAAGATGTTATTTACCACGTTCAAAAATCTGATTCCCTTAGCTGAACTATTGTCCCTCTCTCTATATATATGCAGGTAATTAAAATATCCAGTAATTAAAGTGATAACCAGATGTGCAGCTTTTCAAATTTGCTCTAGCAGTGGTTCTTCCTCATCAATATCCACATTAGGTGCTTTATAATAAATTCTAACCAATAACTGATTTCCCTTCTTTTGCCCCAAATAGATATCTACTGATAAAACTTCCATATTTTTTTAATTTTCTTCATCACATATGACTTTCTTAAAGGGACACTATAGTCACCTAAACAACTTTAGCTTAATGCAACAGTTTTAGTGTATAGATCATGCCTCTCAGGTTTCACTGCTCAATTCATTGCCATTTAGGAGTTAATTCACTGTGTTTCTGTTTATGCAGCCATTGCCACACCTCCCCTGGCTATGATTGACAGAGCCTGCATGAAAACAAAATGGTTTCACTTTCGATCAGATGTAATTTACCTTAAAAAAATGTATCTCGCTCTGTAAATTGAACTTTAATCACATACAAGAGGCTCTTGCAGAGTCTATCAGGAAATTAACATAGCAGGGGATAGGAAAATCTAAATTAAGCAGAACTTGCAATAAAGGAAGGATAAACATTAGATGACTTTTTACAGGAAGTGTTTATGAAGGCTGTGCAAGTCACATGCAGGGAGGTGTGACTAGGGTTCATAAACAAAGTGATTTAACTCCTAAATGCAGAGAATTGAGCAGTGAGACTGCAGGGTCTCATGATCTATACAGCAAAACTGTTTTATTGAGCTAAAGTTGTTTTGGTGACTATAGTGTCCCTTTAATATTTGGCTTTAACTCACGGTTGACATGCAAACATACCCACCACCTTTCCTATTTTCTTTCTATTCTTTCTAAATAATGTGTAACCACTTTTTTAAAAAAAAAATTAAAAAAAACACTTCAGCTGCTTTTGATTTGTGATGGTATGATAACATATGTATCTCTTGGAATATTGCTCCAAAACAATGTGTATGAATGCCTGATTGTGGATTCAAGTCTAACAAACATCACACACTTACAGGCAGTGCCAAAGAAAGCTGAGAAGTCTTTGTAGCTCAAAAAAGAAGCCCTTTGTTGTGTGTTTCTATCCAATAAGTGTCTATTGAATGCCGCCTCTGATAATGGTATTGGCGAAGGTAGTGCTAGCTACTGCTTTACGCTGCTTACGATTTCATGTTCCGTGTTAATGCTTTTGTTAAAAAAATATCAAAACGTGCTGCTACTCTTTATCAATTTGTTTACTTTTTCTTTTACTTATTATTCATATCAATTTCCCCAAAAAACAACAGTCATCCAATTATTCCCCTAATGGTAAAACTATTTTTAAGTAGATATCCCTAGCAATATTGGCAATTTTATTTGCATTTACTTAACTAATTTTCCCTTTTTTTGCATACACATTGATTTTAAAGGACATATATGGTTTTATGTTTCATATGAAAATATCTAACTAATATTGTAAGCGCTGCAGGATAATCTGGCGCTATATAAATACCAAAAATAATAATGATGATAATAATAAAAATGAACACTAGACAGTTGTAAAGTCCTGACCTCTGTATAATACAATGATCAAGGTGTGAACCACATCTTGCTTTAATGTATATATTGTATATACATGTGTCTGTCTGTGTGTTTCTGTGTATGTATGCCTGTATGTGACTGTCTGAGTGTGTCTGTGTATGCTTGTATGTGCCTGTCTGTGTGGGCTTGTTTTGCAGTATGTGCTTGTGTCTGAGTATGTGCCTATGTCTTTAACTATACATCTGTGAATGTGTGTGTGTTAATGTGTGTGTCTCTAGGTATGCAGCTATGAATGTGGATAAAAATACTTGGATATATAATAATACATATTTATTTAACTTTAAGCATTTCTACTTTCTATTGTTTCAATATTTAGAGCCATCCTCCTTGGTTGGGGCGGGGGGGGGGGGGGGGGGGGGTGGTGGACTCTAGCCCACCTTAATCATTGTGTCTAGCGCCCTCATTCACTACCTGTGGGGGGACGGCCGGGGAGAGGTCAAAGGGGAGCACACTTGGTTCCCATTTGGAAATTATTATTAGAACCCCTATCCGCTGCCAATGGGAGGGGCCAGGGGGAAACGAGTTTCCCAACACTTATTTCATAATAGCCTCCAGCCGATGCCCACTTGTATTAATAGCATGGGAATGGGGCCTTTATAGCAGCTTGCAGCTGGCAGCAATGACTGCTAATTTTAAAATTTTGTATGATAAGCCAGCCGCAACATAATTAACCATGAAAAAGTGGTCTGGGCATACCTGGAGGTTTTTTTGATAGGCATTGCAGAATAAAATACAAAAACATTTCAGCTCCCCTGAGCCTTTGTAAAGTCACATAAATAATGCTCACACTGCCAAGTGCTATTTCACTATTTGTCTGCTGACTTCTTGTGTTGTCAGCAGGCAAATCGTTTGATTTCTTTAAATCTGGGCCCAGATTTAACCTGTTTAATTTCTACACTTGTTTTGATGTCTTCATTGTAGTGGGTTCTAAAAGTTTAATCTTTATGAAACATAAATCATTTATACCCCTGACCTGAAGTCCTAATGGTGGGGGAAGGGAATGGAAGATGGGAGAGAAAGGGTACAGGGGAGAGACAGAAAGAGATTTTTCTGTTGTGCATTACAATCATGTAAAGTAGAAAAAAGATTATCTTGGGTACAGGAATTGTAAGAAAGCATGGCAGCACCCCACCAGTTTTTATTGTAATAAAAAATAAATACATTAAATAATATATTCAATTATTTTTTCCTGTTGGGGTTTTTAACTTATTTGTGTAAACTTACATGATATGTGTCTGATTAATCAAACACGTGTTGTCTATGTCCTTTTAATTAATAATAATGAATTCCCCTTCCTACTTATTATATGCCTTTATTGATAATAGGGAGAGAAAAAGAAGCACGACCAGATTAATGGTAGTTTGCCCAAAAATCTGATTAAATCACATCAGAAGTTGCGTGAAACCCTCATTGGCTGCCTGACAGCCATCTGTGGTTCCCAATGCCTCCTTTTCGGGCAGCAAATATACTGCCCTAAAAAGACAGGTACGCCTATACAGTTGTCATAGGCTGCTAGTACCAGGTCGTGGAGTTGTCAGAACTCCACTTCGCCTCATGCAACATTCATTTTGATTCCATGCCTGAATCATTATGTTATCCTATATTAGGCATAAAAAACGTTGAATATTCAAAATGCTTTAGCTAGCTTGAACTATTGATCCTGATAGTATAATATATTGTGCTTACTACATCTGGTGAACTGAGACACAATATCCGGAACATGCATTTAATCCAGTCTTCCATTTGCTTTTGTATGAATTCCTGGCACCACTGAACATTTTCTTACTTCAAAAATGGATTAACATGAGAAGGTAGTTTTCATGAAAGATAACCAGATGCACGTGTGACTGTTACGTGTTTCTGGCTACCAAGGAATAGTGTTCATTTTAAAACAATAATTTTATAAAACCTTGGCAGTATAAACCATCGTTTAAACCTGGTTTAATACACTGCAGAAATATGAGAGCAGGAGGCCTGTGGCAGAGCTGTCAGTCACTGTCTCTTCACGTATTGCACTGTGCAGCCTCCACTGCCACTGAACAGTGTGTGTGTGTGTGTGTGTGTGTGTGTGAGAGAAGTGAAGGGACAGTTGAATCATGCTGCTTCATCACAGAGGGCGAAGAGTGTGAGTGTTGGTTGCACAATGTAAAAAGTGGAGAGACAGTGTATGAAAGCTCTCTAGTGTCACGTATCCATCCTCTCCATATAAAGATTACAGCAGTAATTACCTTCCTAAGAATAATAGAAGTCCTGCTCTGAAGCCCTACGCCATAATATCTAGCTTTTGCAACATGTCGGTGGACACCGGCCGCTGCGGATCCACGCCATATTATAGCCCTACGTCCACCCACGGTAATGACAACGTCGGCGTGCATGTGACGTCACGCAAAAGATACACACACACGTTTTGGGCTCAAAAGTCAGGTACGGCCAATCGGATCTGCAGTAGGGTTATTTAAACGTATTATTCCTTCTACTCATTACCCTGTCGTGGTTTCCCTTGGCTGGTTATCCGAGAGTGTGTTCCTGATCATTTATTTCTGGTTTTTGACTTTGGCTTCATTTTGACTTCCCTGATTTCTGGTATCCTTCATTTTTGGCTTTCCCTCATCATTGTGTATGATTCTGTATCCCTGACCTCGGCAAGTATTTTTTTTTGTGCCTTTTTTGAATTTTTTATTTTTGCAGTGCATAAAATTGATACAAGCAGGCCTGGGGGGCCCCGAAGGCAGTCCTCAAGCTTTCCTCGCTTAACATGCGGGACAGGTGAATAGCATGCACAATTTTATATTATAAGCAGGCTTAACGATAGACATGTATAATGACATACTTGTAGTACAGTGACATGGAAGCTTTGCATAATAGTATTTCAAAAGACGGCTTAAACGTCCATTGTTTCACAGAGAGAAGAGATTAGATTGCAGGAGTAGATAAACATGCGTGTGTGTAAGCTTGTATGTGTGTGACATGGATATCTGCAATAAGTGATAGATGTTAAATGCACTTCTGTGGTATTGTGTTGGAGAGGGAGATAGCATAGACACAGCCACAAACATAAATGTGTTAGGTACCCTGGTATGCATAGTCATTGTCAGTGTCCGTGAGCGTCTGGGCAGCGTTCATTAGTGAGCGTAGGGGGAGGCGTCTGCTTGCTGGATAATCACCCCATTCCTTCAGGTGGGAACCGTGTCTGCGGCATTGGGGGTTCACGGTGGTAGGCAGTCAGCCAGGAGTTAACCGGTTGCGCCCTCCAGCTCCGGGCCTGTAGCATGGCCGGCATCTTGTGTCCACGGATTCGGGTACCTCTGGGGGCCAGATCCTTCCCTGTCGGGACAGGCCTGGAGGCCTGTTTGTTGGTGTTGCGCCGACTTCGGCAGGCCGGTCTCCGCCTGTGTGGGTAATGCGCCAGGGTTGGTCCCCTGGTGGCCTGCGGCCCAGATGGGCTAGCGTGGTGTGGTGTAGGCTGCTTTATCAAGGCTTTGCCCAAGGGTAGCCCAGGCCCACTCCGGTCGACACCGCCACGTTGATCCCCTGCACTCCAGTTCTCCTGCTTCTGTTGCTGCTCTGCCACGTGTCGGGCCTTAATCCGTGCCCAGAGGGTTTTGAACAGCTTGTTCAGGCGGGTGGTGAGTGAGGTTGGTTTGGGGTTGTGTTTCGGCGGCCTTTCTCCTCCACATGATTGTGCGACCCCATTTTAGCGTGGCGGGCTGCCTGCATACCTGGTGCGTGGTTAGTGCTGTTGTCGGCATTTAAGGGCCACAGAGGTGTGCTGATCGAGAGTGTGTGGACCAGGATAACCCCCACCGGTCCAGAGGGGGGGAAGCAGCCGCGTGCTGCGGGCGTTGCATGTATTTGCGAGCTGGTAGAGCGGCCGCCTACCCCTTGCCCTGCTTGGCATAGGCCCCAGGCCTCGGCTCGGTCATTCCGGCGGGTATGCTGGGCGTCTAAGGGTATCCCCCGGGTTGCCAGTTGCTGCGTAGCAGATTAAGGTGAGTTGGGGTTCAAGATTGGGCAGGTTGCCCCCGATTTCAGCCGGTATTCAGACCAGGGCCCAGGAGCTCATAGCATGTGCGACTGTTCAGCTCCACAGTCAGGCCACGCCCCCCTTGGCAAGTATTTTGACTATTCTTGGGTACGTTAAGTCCGGCCATTCTAAGATCCGGTTAGATGTTATCCTTAGTCCTAGGGTTGATACTATTTCTGTGTGCTGGATCAACTAGTAATCCTGACATCCGGGCTTTAAATATGTCTCTGCACTTTCTCCCTTGCAGTCTCTGATAAACCTCCCCTGGCTCACTACATTGAATCCCTTCCTCATTCTCCCCGGCTAACAGCTCTCTACTACAGTCTCATCCATGCAGGAACTGAAAGCACTGTTCCCCAGCCAGACGTCACTTTGTCTGATACTTTGCATATATAAATTGATCTAACAACATATCCAAAACCTTCACCACTAGCCAAACAATATGTGTGGTGACAACATATACTTATCAATAGTAAAGTCAGCATCCCAGGTAGTGGTCTTTATACAAAAGAAATGATACAGAAAAATAGGGATGCAGCTGAGAGACCTAGAAACAAACAAACAAACATACAAAACATATAGTGTAATACAGCAGTAGTGTAATTCTCCTATCAGGATCTGTAATCACCACTGTCAACAGGAACCAACAGGACTCCGAGCAGTAGGTAACCAGGTAGTTTTATTTGGCAATAAAAAGTAATAAAATATGAATAAAATAGAACATATAGCAATAGGTCCTATGCGTTTCATGCCAATAAAGGGACATCCTCAGGGACCAATAAGTAAAAACAATCACAACAATGATGCTGCAAAAATAGCCTAATACCTTCCACCTGTGAGTCCCTTTTTATAGGGCTATCTCCCAAAAGTTAATTGGTGGTCCAGTGGGCGCCCTGTTTCAGCTGTGTTCCATTCGTCCAATTCAAATCCTCCATAACCTGTTCCATGCTTCTAGTTAAGCTGTTCCATCTTCACAGCTGTCATTCATTGTCCGACCGTTGAGAGACAGAAGTGCACTTCAATGTGCACTTTCTTGCGTTCAATTAGTGACGTCCCAAAAGATGGCCGTGCGTTCCACCGTGATTCAATGTGGAAGTTGAATGAATGGAAGATTGCCCCTTGGTGATCATCCCAGGATCCGGGACAGTCTTTATAAACGAGATCAGCAACCTCATATAGCTTAGTAACAGCTTCATCTTCTCAATGAAACAATCATTAGCTAACTGAACAGCCTATAACGAACCTAATGGTTCTCCATAAGATGCAAAATTTATATAAAAAACTTTTTACAGGAAAATGTTAAAAGATATTTTGTTAAGAAATAACCTTATATTTTTAAAGTGATAGGTGCTCCAATAGGCTTTTTAAAAAGCCAATAAATTGCTATGAATGGACATGATGGCCTTTATAAGCCCAACATTGTGCTCCCATCAATACATTTTATTATATATTATCGAAAATTCGCCACATAATTACAGTGATTACTTTTGCATTTCTAGGTTAAATTATGAACAAATAAACTAGTACATAATAATCAATACCACACATACGCATATTGTAATCAATTACCATATATACTTAATTTAGCCCCTCATTCATATTCACAAAATTAAATTAAATGAAGGAATTGAGACGTAAAAATTAAATCTGTAATATAAATATAGATATAAAAAAAAATGAAATTTGTCAAATGTAAATAATGATAATAAATAATAAATAATGGAATACTTGAATAAATGATAAATAAATATGAAATATAAAAATAAAAAGTAAATGAATTAAAAAATCATAATAGTCATATAGACATAAAAAGGAGAAAAAATCCAGAAAAACTGCCTACAAGACACAAACCAAGTCTATGTCTACATTCAATCCTCTGGGCTCCAGCGTTTGGCGCTTATGAATCCAGTATGTTTTGCGCTGAGCGAACCTTTTTAATTTACTCCCCTACCCCCCCCCCCCCCTTCCAATGTGGAAACACTCGCTCTATACCCACACATATAAACCCAATGAAAGTAAAAGAAGGGCAGGAGTTACAATGAACAGGGACCAAATGTGACACTAAACATTTTTTTATATTATTTATATGCTCTAAAATTCTCACGTTCAAGGTTCTCTTAGTTTGACCAACATATTGTTTGCCGCACGGACACCGCAATGAATAAACCACGAAGTCTGTGCGGCACCCAATAACAGACTTGATCTGACAATGCTCCCCAGTGATGGAACTAACAAAATGGGCCACTTTATCAAACTGAATGGTAAAACAGGCTTTACAAGAGTTACACCCCCTGAAATTCCCAACATGTTGACATTGTCTAGTTGTATCCATTTTAATGTCTTAACTGGGTGCTAGAGAGGGTTCCTAGACCCTTTTATTTGTCTCTTTCTCCCTCCCAGCCCCTCCGTGTGCCTCTTTCTCCTCTTCCCCAGCCCCTCTGTGTGTATTTTTCCCCTTCTCCAGCCTCTCTGTGTGCCTCCCCACAGCACCTTGTATCTTTACCCCCAGTTCCACTGTATGTCTTTTTTCCCCAGCCCCTCTGTGTGTCTCTTTCTCTTCTTTCCTAGCCAAACTGTGTGTCTCTTTCTCCATTTTGCAGCTTTTCTGTGTTTCTTTCCCCTCTTTTCCAGTCCTTCTGTATGTCTCTTTCCCCCTTCCCCATACCCTCTGTATGTCTCTTTCTGTTTGTCTACTTACAATTCTGATATAAAAACTGTTATACATTGGCATCCTTCACTGAGTCCATAGGTATATGTGGTAGAGTCTCCACAAATACGGTATCTGTGGTCACCAGGAAAATAAAGAATATGAAAGCCATACTTAGATAGTATTAATACGTAACCAACAAATGTACCACACTGCAGCCACTGATAGAAAATGTCAATTTCTTTATTATCTACAAATGACAAGATGTGCAGGGGTTCAAAAGTAAACAGAGAGCCCAAAATGTATACAGGCTCGTAATCATAGGTACACACAATCACACCTTGAAAAGTAAAACCTCAAGCAAAGGTGAAAAGCCTATCAAAAAAGGTTAACCCATGATGCACCTGTAACCAAGGTAAATAAATAGACAAAACATCATAAAAGAAAAACAATGACATATTAGACTTTTGCATGATGTTTAAGGCAAAACCTGCATGGTTAAAATACAATTTAAATAAAAGGGAAATAGGGAAATATGCAATTTACTATATTTACTTTTAGACATTTTTATGACATTTCTAATTTTTCTTTTCGTAAATTTATTACACATTACTGAATAACCCTTTCAAAAGCCAGACAGGAAGTGAATGTTAAAGGAACATTTCAAGCAGTGTAACCATTATAGCCTGACTACTTACAGTGGGGGAGAGGGAGGTTCCGGTGCAGTTCTGGCACTATAACCACATTAAAGGGACTCTCCAGTGCCAGGAAAACAAACTGTTTTCCTGGTACTGCAGGTCCTCCCTCCCAGCCCCCATCCCAAGTTGCTGAAGTGGTTAAAACCCCTTAAGTGACTTACCTGTATCCAGCACCGATGTCCCTCGGCCCTGGGTCAGAGTTCGCCCACGCTCCTCCCCCGCCGACGTCATCCGGTGGGGAAGACCTATTGAGCATGCGCCGCCGCCGGCGGGGGAGACCTAAGGCGCATGCGTGGCAATGCCGCGCACACGCATTAGACCTCCCCATAGGAAAGCATAAAAAAATGCTTTCAATGCTTTCCTATGGGGATTTCAGCGACGCTGGAGGTACTCACATAGCGTGAGGACGTCCAGCAACGTTGTAGCACACTTTTCATGTTCTAGAAAAACTGAAGTGCCCTCTAGTGGCTGTCTAGTAGACAGCCACTAGAGGAGGAGTTAACCCTGCAAGGTAATTATTGCAGTTTATGAATACTGCAATAATTACACTTGCAGGGTTAAGGGTAGTGGGAGTTGGCACCCAGACCACTCCAATGGGCAGAAGGGGTTTGGGTGCCTGGAGTGTCCCTTTAACTAACCTGACCACAGAGATGTTAGTTCTGCAGTATTTACAGCATTACCAGGACATCATTTAGGATTACGTTTCTGCATACCTGCCATGTCTATCATATATACAGGATGTGACAATTTTACAACAAAATGTAAAATTCTCATGTTATCCAATACTATGAAAAATGAAAATGAAAAATTGTTAAAAGTTCAAAATGCTTTAGCTAGCTTGCATTATTGATCCCGATAGTATAATATCTTGTGCTGAATACATCTGGAGAAATGAGACACGACATCCGGAACAGGCATTTAATCCAGTCTTCCATTTGTTTTCGAGGATTCCTGGCACCAGTGAACATTTTCTTACTTCAAAAAAGTATTGACATAAGAATGTAGTTTTCATGAAAGAAAACCATAAGCACATGTAAATGTTTCTGGCTACCACAGAGCACTGTTATTTTTAAAACAACTATTCTATAAAAAAAAATTAAATTAAATTAAAACTAAATAATAATATTAATAGCAAAGTAATTAACCAGGAAAGGTACCATTCAGATTACTCTGGTTTTCAAATACATCCTGAGGATGTTACCATAGCCCAACATCCAAGGGTTGTTACCATTACCCAATTTAATGGTACTAATTTTATCTACCACGGAAGGATGAAGGGCTGAGTCAACGGTGCTAGCAACCCAAGGTTTGAACAGATTCTACTGATGATGCATTAGCCCACACCGAAATGTAAGAATAATGTAAGTGGACCAATGTTGAAAACATTAAAAATAAATGATCACATGTAATTTAGCTCTATTTATCTGCTTGATATATAGGAATATGTAAAAAACTAAGCAAATAATCTCAGTTTAATAAATAAATATTGCTAATCTTCTATTAAAAACCATAAACAAGAGCAGAATAATGGCCTTTTTTTAGCCTTTTTAGAGAAGATTTTAAAACAAGTTAATATTTTGAAAAATATTTTAATATTTTGCTATTTTTTTTTTCATTTATTATGTTTTTATTAAATATCTTACTCAAAGCATGTTACAGACAGTTGATAAAACAGTACAACTTTCGGTATACCTGTAAACCGCGTAGGAAGAAGTAAACATTATATAAGTATTAACACAGATAGATTGGCTTTCAGCCCGTCCGTGCGTAAGCAGTGTGTTCCTAAAATGTGCCCACTTGGATGGGGTTTGTCTTTTGGCCGGTTGATAACCCTCCGGGTGTAATATGGTAGTGCATAGGTACTATTTTGTTATATATTTTAATAAATATAGTTGTGCTCAAAATTTGCATAATCTGGCAGATATTGTGAAACTTTGGCATTGAGTTTGAAAATATGACTGATCCTGAAAAAAAATATGTTTTTTATTGAAGGATAGTGATCGTAAGATGCCATTTATTATCACATAGTTGTTTGGCTCCTTTTTAAATCATAATGATAACAGAAATCACCCAAATGGCCCTGATCAAAAGTTTACATACCCTTGAATGTTTGACCTCGTTACAGACACACAAGGTGATACACACAGGTTAAAATAACAATTCAAGTTTAATTTCACACACCTGTGGCTTTTTAAATTAGCAATTAGTGTCTGTGTATAAATAGTCAATGAATTTGTTAGCTCTCAAGTGGATGCACTGAGCAGGCTAGATACTGAGCCATGGGGAGCAGAAATGAACTGTCAAAATACCTGCGTAACAAGGTAATGGAACTATATGAAGATGGAAAAGGATAAAAAAAAGATATCCAAAGCCTTGATAATGATTATTAAGAAGTGGATAATTCTGGGATCTCTTGATACCAAGCCAAGGTTCGGTAGACCAAGAAAGAGTTCAGCCAATACTACCAGAAGAATTGTTTGGGATACAAAGAAAAAGATGGTGTGGTTGTTTCAAGGAGCATAATAGGATGATGCCTGAGCAAAAATGAGCTGCATGGTCGAGTTGCCAGAAAGAAGCCTTTACTGCGCCAATGCCACAAAAAATCCAGTTACAATATGCCTGAAAACACCTTGAAACACCTCACAGATTCTGGCACACTGTAATTTGGAGTGATGAGACCAAACTAGAACATTATGGTCACAACCATAAGTGCTATGTTTAGAGAGGGGTCGACAAAGCCTATATTGAAAAGAATAACATCCCCACTGCCCAATGGCAAGATGAATGCAGCATGTTATCAGAAAATACTGGCAGTCGATTTGCATTTTTCTGCACAAAGGCTGCGCATGGGATTCTCTTGCACTTTCCAGCATGACAATGACCATAAGCACAAGGAGTTTACCCTCCAATCGTTACAGCAGAAAAAAGGTGAAGGTTCCATAGTGGCAATCAGAGTCTCCTGACCTTGATATCATCGAGCCTCTCTGGGTAGATCTCAAGCATACAGTTCATGCAAGATGACCAAAGACTTTGCATGACCTGGAGCCATTTTGCCAAGACGATCAGCTATACCACCTGCAAGAATTAGGGGCCTCATAGACAATTATTACAAAAAACTGCACACTGTCATTGATGCTAAAGGGGACAATACACAGTATTACGAATTAAGGGTATGCAGACTTTTGAACAGGGGTTATTTCATTTTTTTCTTTGTTGCCATTTTATGTTGTTTTAATTTATGATTGTGCCATTCTGTTATAACCTACAGTTGAATATGAATCCCATAAGTGCTATAAAGTGTTTAGGTAAGGTGTGATTAGAGTACCCTTTCACGATGTTTATACCATCTTCTGCAATGCTAAAAATCTTGTAGTCATTCGGACAAATTGGACGCGACATGGACATTCTAACTGGTAAATTACTTTTTTGGGTATTTCATGTAATAAAATCCTTACTTTTATATATTTTATTATTTTTGACAGATGAAAAATGGCGTTGTTATTTGTGGGTATTGTCTGCATTTTTATTTATAACATCAGAATGTTTCTTTAACTCTTACACTGCATGGTGAGAGAGAATTGCAGAAATAATCATTAGAAGAGTCCACGTTAACGCCTTGAGTACCAGACGTGCACAACTCTGGAACTTAAATGAATATATTAAATGGTCTGAATTTCTTTAAATAAAATCCCACACATTTTGGATTTTAGAAATTCAGATTAACTAAAATGTTCTCTCAATAAACCCAACCTTGAATGAAAATGAAGAGAAATGTTGAGAATATTAGATTAATCTAATATTTTTTTTATTCCTGCCATAGTCTGAAATATATGTGGGAATAAATATAGTTACAGATACCAATATGACTATGTTCAAGAGCTTCCTCTGGTAACTAAGGAGTGTACTCTCCAGTGGAACACCTTTGTATAGGACAGTGTTCTGGATTTCCTCTAAACTAACAGGGTTATTTACTAAACAGAACCTTCAAAGTTAATTCAAATTTAAGGCCAACTGAAAGCATGGATGATTGAACAATTTCTTCCAGTTCATTTATTTTTAACTTACATTTGAAATTGACTTTGAATTCTGACTTTAGTGAATAACCCTGTGAACTTCCTTGGAACCAGAGAAATACCCCAAGGTAAGCCACACAATAGACTTCCTTGAAACCAGGGGAATACCACAAGGTAAGCCACACAATAGAGGTCCTTGGAACCAGCAAAATACCCCAAGGTAAGACACACAATAGACTTCCTTGGAATCAGGAGAATACCACAAGGTAAGCCACACAATAGATTTCCTTGGAACCAGGAGAATATCCCAAGGTAAGACACACAATAGCCACACAATAGACTTCATTGGAACCAGGGGAATACCACAAGGTAAGCCACACAATAGACTTCCTTGGAACCAGGAGAATACCCCAAGGTAAGCCACACAATAGACTTCCTTGGAACCAGGAGAATACCCCAAGGTAAGCCACACAATAGACTTCCTTGGAACCAGGGGAATACCACAAGGTAAGCAACACAATAGACGTCCTTGGAACCAGGGAAATACCCCAAGGTAAGCCACACAATAGAGTTCCTTGGAACAGGAGAATACCACAAGGTAAGCCACACAATAGACTTCCTTGGAATCAGGAGAATACCACAAGATAAGCCACACAATAGACTTCCTTGGAATCAGGAGAATACCCCAAGGTAAGCCACACAATAGACTTCCTTGGAACCAGGAGAATACAACAAGGTAAGCCACACAATAGACTTCCTTGGAATCAGGAGAATACCACAAGGTAATCCACACAATAGACATCATTGGAACCAGGAGAATAGCCCAAGGTAAGCCACTCAATAGATTTCCTTGGAACCAGGAGAATACCCCAAGGTAAGCCACACAATAGACTTCCTTAGAACCAGGGGAATACCGCAAGGTAAACCACACAATAGACGTCCTTGGAACCAGGAAAATACCCCAAGGTAAGCCACACAATAGACTCCTTTGGAATCAAGAGAATACCACAAGGTAAGCCACACAATAGACTCCCTTGGAACCAGGGAAATACCCCAAGGTAAGGCACACAATAGACTTCCTTGGAATCAGGCGAATACCCCAAGGTAAGCCACACAATAGACTTCCTTGGAACCAGCAGAATATCTCAAGGTTAGCCCCACAATAGACTTCCATGGAACCATGGGAATACCCCAAGGTAAGCCACACACTAGACTTCCTTGGAACCAGGGGAATACCACAAGGTAAGCCACACAATAGATGTCCTTGGAACCAGGGAAATACCCCAAGGCAAGCCACACAATAGGCTTCCTTGGAATCAAGGGAATACCACAAGGTAAGCCACACAATAGATGTCCTTGGAACCAGGGAAATACCTCAAGGTAAGCCACACAATAGACTTCCCTGGAACCAGGTGAATACCCCAAGGTAAGCCACACAATAGACTTCCTTGGAATCAAGAGAATACCACAAGGTAAGCCACACAATAGATATCCTTGGAACCAGGGATATACCTCAAGGTAAGCCACACAATAGACTTCCCTGGAACCAGGTGAATACCCCAAGGTAAGCCACACAATAGACTTCCTTGGAATCAGGAGAATACCACAAGATAAGCCACACAATAGACTTCCTTGGAATCAGGAGAATACCCCAAGGTAAGCCACACAATAGACTTCCTTGGAACAGGAGAATACCACAAGGTAAGCCACACAATAGACTTCCTTGGAATCAGGAGAATACCACAAGATAAGCCACACAATAGACTTCCTTGGAATCAGGAGAATACCCCAAGGTAAGCCACACAATAGACTTCCTTGGAACCAGGAGAATACAACAAGGTAAGCCACACAATAGACTTCCTTGGAATCAGGAGAATACCACAAGGTAAGCCACACAATAGACATCATTGGAACCAGGAGAATAGCCCAAGGTAAGCCACTCAATATATTTCCTTGAACCCGGAGAATACCCCAACGTAAGCCACACAATAGACGTCTTTGGAACCAGGGAAATACCCCAAGGTAAGCCACACAACAGACTTCCTTGGAATCAAGAGAATACCACAAGGTAAGCCACACAATAGACGTCCTTGGAACCAGGTATATACCTCAAGGTAAGCCACACAATAGACTTCCCTGGAACAAGGTGAATACCCCAAGGTAAGCCACACAATAGACTTCCTTGGAACCAGGAGAATACCACAAGGTAAGCCACACAATAGACTTCCTTGGAATCAGGAGAATACCACAAGGTAAGCCACACAATAGACATCATTGGAACCAGG
Source organism: Pelobates fuscus (assembly GCF_036172605.1). Taxonomy (NCBI): domain Eukaryota; kingdom Metazoa; phylum Chordata; class Amphibia; order Anura; family Pelobatidae; genus Pelobates; species Pelobates fuscus. The sequence continues at coordinate 60,739,787 of NC_086319.1, forward strand.
AGAATAGCCCAAGGTAAGCCACTCAAAAGACTTCCTTGTAACCAGGAGAATACCACAAGGTAAGCCACACAATAAAAAATGTTCAGATTTATAAAGACTGAGAGTGTGGGGGCAGGGAGGAAGTATTCCTAATTGTTCCTGTATAACTGTGGAAAAGGGATGAACTACTCGTAGACATTTATTATGTATATGGATATTATGACACAAAGACCACAAAATCATTGATGTTTCCACAGTCCAGACACTCGGACAGTTTCTTCCATTTATATTTGTTTTTGTTTTTTTGTTGTTTTTTTTATTTTTTTTTATAGATGTCGGCTTGGATGATAGACACCCCCCAAAACGTAGTCACCCCTGTTCCCACTACATATATATTTATATTTAATATTATTATTTTAATTTATATTGTGGCAACATATTCCAAAGAACTTTACAATTACAGAAATTGGAAGAGGTGAAGAAGACTCTGCACAAACAAGATATGAGCATTTAAGGTAGGTGGGTATTTATTGTTATGTGTCTTGCCTAATGACACTTACTGTTAAGTTGGTCTTACTGGGATTCGAACCTAGACTTGCTGTTTCTAATCAGTGATGACATTAAAAGAAAAACTTCCAAGCCACCATGTAGTTAATATTTCCTGTGACTTAGCCTTTTGCCTCAGTCTGTTTTACAAGCTTTCTGTCTTCTATAACCAGGTCTACTGACATCTGTAACATTCCACGACTGTCTGGATCTGATCTATGTTAATAGCCAATGTGGACTACTACCCAGATTATACTGTGTTCAAGGAGATAAAGTGATATTCTCCTACTTTTGTCCCTGCCAGGCTGGCCCAAAATGAATATTTTTATTTTGCCTGGTTTGGCCCTGTTGAAATGAGCAAGTAGTTGTCTGTTCTTACAACCAGATTGCAAAGTTTAATATACTTAAAACATGGAAAAAAAAAACTATCAACTGAGTTTGTGCAGAATATGCAAAAATATGACAATGAATGGAATCCAAAGGAGAACTTAAAACTTCAAAGGATACTTTACTTGTCTTAATTCATGCCTGCTGCATGGACAAAATAGTAGTAAATCAACAACAGAGAAATGTAGAGGTGACTTGCATTCCAGAAAGCAGACTGAACCAAATCGATGAATTGCTCCTTTTAAAAACTTATACTAAAACTTCACACAGTATGTTGCAATACCATAACCTCTTTTTGCTAGTCTAATGCATGGAAAAACAAGAGATTTATCAAAGACCCAATGACTGTTTAAACAGCTCATATACCACCAGATAAGGTCTCCATTAATGAACAATTTGACTTTTAAACATCAATCTCCATATGAAACCTCAGATTACAAGACCTATTTGCACTGGTAATAACCCATACATTAAAACGTGGACTTTAATATCTCAGAACCTATCTACTTCCTTTTTTTTAATATGAACTTTTAGTAATTGAATTAGTCCATATGAGAAGACAGCCAAGTTTGCTTAGTAAATCACAAGTAAGTAGATTGGATTGTCACAGTGAATTATTTGAAGCTTAGTGGGCTCAACTTCAAACTGCACATGTCTGTTTTTAGTTATGGTGGCCTTTATAGTTCCACTCTCTATTTTCCGCCCTGTTTGTGTGCTCCTTAGATCTTTTTACTGGCAGAATATTTGCTGCTGTGGATTGAGATATATACCTCTATACCACTTTCTAACATTATACACACTAAAATAATTGAATGAAAATAAAACTTGTAATTTTTCTCTTAGTTTTGATTTTACAATTTACCCTATATTCTTGCATTTATTAATTTATCTGCTCGAATAATCAATCTTTATTATGCTGTTTATCTAATATGTTTAGCCAACATATTCCTGCTGATTCAGAGGTAAAGGTATTTTGGCATAACGTGCTTTTTCTTCTTTTTTTTTTTGAAAGAGAGGTTCTATCCCTCCAGGCTGTATATCTTGCATACCTTTTAATAAAGCAATATTTTGCATCTTTTGTCATGTATGCAATACCTAGTCACTCCAAGAATTTACACTTCAGTATCCCCAAGGTGTAATACATGTGGCTGTAGGGGAATTGTTTTTCTAAGGTTTTGCACCATGTTTATGTTTCATCGCTTTGCCCTTTATGTATCACTATTTAAAGCCAACATGATCATGGACAAACTTGAAAGATCCAGTTTATTTTGGAACGAGCCCCAGGCCACTGACATACATATTTTTGACAGCACTTATAATAATGAAGATGACAATCTTTGTTAGACCATCACGTCCTGTTTACAAATGCTTTACTCAGACCCAAAAAAAGACAGGAGTACTGCACTGATTATTCAATATTCACAAAGGCCAAAGGATTAGTAACATTTCTTTCAACAAACCTATTAAGTTAATTCTAGAATGTTTTTTTTCAGACCAGAGACATTTAATTGTGGCAGCAGTGGGGTTTATGAAATTTGGAAAATTGAGAAAACAATTACAAATTGTAGGCTAAAATATTTTAATCATAAACATTCTCCAACTCAAATATTATTCCTATTTAATTTGGCCTAAATTTTTGGATTCCCTTGTAAATTCCACACAAATTCCAGTTCAGTAAAAAAAAAAAACAGCAACCATGTGTTGCAAAAATATTCAAGGATTTATACACCAAACAAAACATTGTAGTTAATTGAAAACTGAATTGCATAATTTGTGTAAAAAAGCTGAATTGGAAAATGCAGCTATAGTATCAGCTATACTTGATCCAAATCAGTATATTTGATCCAAAAAGTTATAATTCTATTTTCAACTAATCACAATTTCATGGTAGAAGAAGGAAGTTGGGAGTAGCACCTTGGCATAGTCTCCAGTGAAATATGTAAAAGAAAAAAAAATAGAGTGGGAGAAAGTAATATAGTGCAGTATGTCTACAATCGAAGGTGCAAGAGAAAAAAAAAGATGCACTTACATGATGAAGGAGCTGTTTAGCTCCTACATGTAGCGATTGAGTGGTATGATCCCCTCGTAAGAATATAAAAGTGCATCTCTTGATCTCAGCAGAAAACCAGAAATCTAAAACACAGAAATAGACACTATATAGTGTAGTATGTGGCACTTCTAGTAGGAGTTCTAAACAAGCAAAATAGGAAATGCACATTTGTTGTAGCCCTGTGTATGGCTCCTATTGGATAGCGTGGAGTGGTATAATCCCCACTCTAAGGATATAGGTGGTGCGGTGTCCTGATGTTACTTGAGAAAACCCTGTGCTGTGGCAAATGGTTTGTGTTACTTTTAAAGGGACACTGTAGGCACAGAGACCATTTCAGCCCATTGAACATCACACTTAACCCTAAGCATGTAATTATTGCAGTTTTTATAAATTGCAATAATTACCTGCTAGGGTTAACTCCTCCTTTAGTGGTTGTCTACCAGATAGCCACTAGAGGGACTTCTGGGATTTTATGCAACTTTTGGTCATCTTAACGACGCTGGACGTCCTCACACTATGCATGAGGACTTCCAGCTTCGCCGGAATCCCCATAGGATATGGGAGATTCTAATTCGTTCGCGGCCATTACCACGAAAGCTCATTAGGTCTCCCACGCCGGCCGGGGGGAGCAGTGTCGGCTGAGCTGAGCCAGCCCCGAGGGATGGCGTTGGACCCAGGTAAGTGACAGAAGGGGTTATTAACCCCTTCTGCACCACAGGGGAGGGCCTTGTCAGAGGGGTAAGCTACAGTGCCAGGAAAACAAGTTTGCCTATAACTATAGTTTCCCTATAACTATTTTATTTTTTATTGCTAGATTATACCTTAATAAAGAGTATTATTCTCTAACTACCTTGAACCATCCTTTTTTTTACTGTATATTTATACACTTTTATTTGTTGAAATAAATTCATTTCATATTTATTTTGGAGTCTGCTGAAATTTCATCGGCTTCAAGCTCTGGAGGACCCATTTGACGTATCCTCATTGTATGTCTCAAGGAGGAGACAACACACTTTATAAGTTTAGAGCTAACTTTCAAAAAGCTCTGGAAATTGTGAGTTTGATGTAAAATCTTTTCTCATCACTTACATTATATATACAGATTACACTATGTCTGCTATATTTATTTGTCTATAGGTTACCAGAAAATCTGACTATTTGAATATAATTGTATATATAGAAGGTAACACTGATTTCTTTCTGTGAGCGCTTATTACCTTTATCTATCTTAATTTTATTCACATTGTTTAAGTGTAATAGGTGTCACTATACTTGGGTAATTTTAGCTGCACCAGTCCTTTAGAAATCGAAGCGCCTGAGTCCTTTATACCTTTCCTTTTTTATACTTGAACCATCCTGCCTATCCTTGATACTTCATGAATCTACCTGGACTTCAGGCTCCTAGGAGGGAGTGTACCAAAACCATACTTTGCTCCAGAGCTAGTAAGAGAATTTCCATTTGTGTCACTATCCTGCCGACACAGTGTCCACTATATTGTTGTTTTTTGCTTTTATATATACCACGGAGAGGAAACCTATATCCTTAGAGTGGGGATTATACCACCCACGCTATCCAATAGAAGCCATACACTGGGCTCCAACAAATGTGAGTGCATTTCCTATTCCACTAATTTATAACGCCCACTTGAAGTGTCCCATTCTAAGCTATATAGTGTATCTCTGTGTTTTCTATTTCCACTTTTGTGCTGAGATCAAGGACACACCTTATATCCATAGGCAGGGACCATACTACTCAAGTTCCACGTATAGGAGCTAAACAGCTTCTTCATCCTGTAAGTGCATCTTTTTTCTCTTGCACTTCTAATTGTATGACATACTGCACTATATTACTTCCCCCACTCTTTATTTTTGCTGTTACATAATTCACCAGAGACTATACCAAGGCTGTGGCAAACCTAGCCACTTAGGACTATTGTTATGTATATGGGTGGCCCTGGAGAGGCTGCAGATATATGGCTTATTTTATGATGTTCGGTTAAATATGTGATAGAGAGCATTCGTATGCTAGTGGCGCAAAAGCCGCTAGCATTCCTAGGGTAGTTTCACGAACAGTGACTTTTAACACTGTTCGTGAAACGAACCAAGTACCGAATGGGAGACCACACACAAGGAGTCGTGTGACTCCCATTACGGATGGCAACATTGTATCTACCCTCTGTTAATCGATTCTCAGGGTGATCGCCGTTCGGATACCGACCACGCCTCGGCGGACATTTTGGGTCCCCTTTTAGCCCAGCGGTGTTTGGTCGTCGTGTGCCTAGAACTAAAATCGGCTACTCAACGGCACGAACACCACTGGACTTCCAGACCGTTCGGGACCACCGGTCCTTCGGTAATTTCATACAAACCGTTGATTCGCATGTTTTCCTGTGTGTTCATAATAAACAATGTTTCGTGTGGCATTCGGCTAATTGGGCTGGGATCTGAGCGGTAGTTTCCCGAAGTATGCGCTCAGATCCCAGCTATCTATACAGATGTTATACGGTTAAATGGCACGAAAAAAATGTCAGTTATGTATTTTTAAGTGAAAAGACAGGTTCTGCTGTACAGAGGGATAATTCACTTAACAGGATATTCTTATGGGAGTATCTCTCTCGTACAGCAGTGCATGGTGGGAAAATTGTCCTGTATGCTCAGTTCCCCTATGTAGTCCCCTACTGTACAACCCCTGCAAAGTCACTCCAGAAACCCCTTGCATGGGGAACTGCATATATACTGTAACCTGTGAATAAAAGCTCAGTTGACTCCCAGCCTGTGTCGTCTAGTTCTTGGGAGGGAAGGATTCTTAAAACGCTACCGGAATTATTGTATATTGTACCTGCCTACCTGGAATATTATATGCTACCAGCGGGGATACTGTGGATTATACTACCTCTCCGCTACAAAGGCGCTATTCCCAACTTCCTTCTTCTATCACCTCATTGTCTTTCAGATAAGAGAGACTCTGGCCTGGGTGTTTGAGTTGCCTTTTACATACCACCAGTCTTTTCTCCAGCACTGAATCCTATTTGTTTTTTTATCATCATCACAATTTAATGTTTGGTGAAAAAAAGCCTCATAGTCTTTTGGATAAAACAAAATACTGGTCCGTTGAAGATTAACATTTCTGCTGCAAGTAGGCACAGAAATTGCAAGCGTCCATTAAATCAGAAATGTATGGAACTACTTTAATTTAAAACTCAAATCACTAATTTTGTTTGCCACTGAATGCCACCGGCCTTCCGGTACATATTTTAAACGATGGCTATACAAGCAAATTACTTAACTGGTTTTAACGTCACTGTCAGACTCTGTGACCAACAAAGATGAACCACATCTGGTGAGAATGTGCTTTAGCTTTCACATCCCAGTCTGACAGGCAGTTTGTTTTACAATGACTTGTGGCTCTCTAGAGTTATATTCTAACTCTTAACAAAAGTGAGGTAAAGAGAAGGGAATTAACGTATTTCCACTAGCAGAAGTAGCAAATAGCCAAGTACAACCTAATCATGGGCCTCCCAAGTACAAAAACAAAAACAAAAACAAAAAACAAAGAAAGAAAAAAGTTTTGTGCACTCTATCCTAAATCCCTATGCACATTTATATAACTGGATAATTTTTTAGTATCGCTCTAATTGTTATTCTAGTTTTTATTGAGTGTATTGGGACTGATGTGTATTATAGTCATTGCTTCCACTCAGGAATAGTGTGAGTTTAAGCACAAGGCTTAATTTTGTATGTTTGTTTTTGTGCCCCCTCCCCACAGCCCCCACGTGCACCTTATTAAGGGTTAATAAGTGCGTAGGGCTTCAGAAAAACACCCCTCTCTGTCTCACTAGAGATTTTAACTTTTAACTGAAAGCAGCAAAGTGAATTTTTAGTGTAGGACTCACCTAAGAGGATTTGCCTTGACGTGGCAGGTGAGCTTACACTTGAATGGCCATTGGAGTGATACTAAAAGATTACAGTTATTTAAATGTTCATAGGGGTTTTGGAAAGAGCGCAAGTAACTTCTTTCTTTGTTTTTTTGTTTTTTTTGTTTTTATTGCATGGTTCTCCCATGGTAAGTACTGTTATGATGGGTGCCTGAAGGCATTTACAATCTCATTGCTTAACAACATGCATCATCAACCCATGACTCCATCCCTACACTGTAGAAAATGGTCACCATGCACACAGCATCAAGTATAGGGTGGAGAAAAAAAACACCACTCTGTGCAGGTACCTACCCGCCTTATAATTTTAAACTATGAGAAGAACTCTAAAAATTGTTTATTATTTAAAATGTTTTCAATAAAGAATAAATGGTATAAAAAACGTGAGAACCACCACCCATTTCTTCATATTTTGTTTCTGTTCGAATTAAACACAGATGTCTTCTGTGTTCCTTTATTGCTAGAAACTGTTGTTCTTTGTTGTGTTTGCTCAGCTGATTCTTCATTCATTATTTCTCTTTGATACTGTGATCAGTTCCCGTACTATGAAAACATTGCACACGTTCAAAAACTGCAAATACTATATAATCAAATATAACTTCACTGTAATTTAAAGTCATTTAGTGGCATTTTACATTATTTACTATCATAAATACCTGTCAACTGACAACCACAGCCTGGTGTCTTATCTCTTCTAAATTCTCTTCTAAATTATACACTTGAGCAAATTGTCTAAATCTCCCAAATTAGCCAGGAGCCTACAGAAAGAATGCTTTTTTAATAGCTCAGACAGGAGGAAATATGCATTATCTCGCCTGGATAGACTTAGTTAAAAGGATGCACTATAATGACCTGTGCTCTTTGCCACATGTAGCATGAAAATTATTTCACCTGTACCCGTGCACACAACCCTTGAGCATGTCTACGACATGGAAAAAGGAAGGTTTTTTGCACCATATCCTATATCCTTTATCCCTGTTAATTATAACTGCAGTAATTTGCAAGAATTGCTTAATTTACAATACCACCACCCTAATCCACACTAAAAGGGACATTCAAAAGTGGACCCCGTGCATACTGTACCTAGAAGTATATCAGCTACACCTCACTGATGATGCCCAAAGAAGGCGAAAATAATTGTCCAGGGTAGATGTATCTCTTGTGCAGAGGGAACTTGCTGGCATTTTGGATTTGTACTGACCTTGTGGGTGGCATCAGTCTGATATGGAAATGGTATAGTTTAACTCTGTAATGGCACAAGAGAGCAAAAATTATTTTGAGACCTGAGCGGGGATTTACTGAAGGGAAAAATATTGAGTTTCTCTAAGTCCATGTCCATTCTCATGTTCCTCATATTCTCTATTTTTGCTTCAATCAAAATAATTTCACCTGTAACAATGCATATACAACCCATGAGCATGTCGATGACATAGGTGTAGTGCAAGGAACCTTCCTTTTTCGGCCTATTTTATGCCTGCTAATTATAACTGCAATGATATGCGAGAAATCCAGCATTTATATCCCAATCACACTATTATAAGTGACAAAGTAGAGCTATGCATTCATATGGTCATAGAAGTAGTTATCTGATATCTGCTCACATGGTGGGTGCTGGCAACATAAGTTACTATTACCTCTCATTGACAGGCTGCCTCATAGATTTTGAATGAATGACTGAATGAATTGAGCTATTAGCTACAACTTCAACAGTTTCATTCATATTCCACATACTCCTCCTGGCATAAGCTTCCTAAGTTTCTCTATGATTCTGTCCATTCTCAGAATTCTCATATTTTCTGTTTTTGTTGCAATTCATTTACTTAGGCTCTCCCTAAGTCAAAAGGGTAATACATATGTGGACCCCATGCTCTCTGTGTGTAGAAGAGTATCAGTTACACCTCGCTGACGAGGCCCAAAGAAAGCCAAAATGATTGTCTTTGGTTGTTGTGCCTCATGTGCCGAGAGAACTTGCCAGCATTTTGGATTTAGACTGACCATGTGGGTTGGATCATTTTGATTTATAAATGGTATATGTTCAATGACACATAGCTCTGTAAGGGCACAAGTGAGTAAAAATTATTTTGAGACCCAAGATAAAGCTATTGCATTTTTCTAATCATCTGTCCATTCTCAAAGTTCTCATATTCTTTGTTTTTGCTTCATTTAAAATGATTTCACCTGTACCAGTGCACACAACCCTTGAACATGTCGATGACATAGGATGTGGTGCAAGGAGCCTTCCTTTTTCTCCCTATTTTCTCCCTGTGTTTATTATAACTGCAGTGATTTGCAATAAATCCAGCATTTAAATCACCATCACACTAATATAAGTGACAAAGTGGAGCTAAGCTTTCCTATGGCCATACAAGTTGCTACTGGCCATATACATAAGTTCCTATCACCAATCTGACAGGCTGTCTCATAGCTTTTTGATTAAAAAAAAATAGATGAATGGAACTATTAGCTGGAACTGCAACAGTGTCATTAAAGGACCACTATAGTGCCAGGAAAACATACTCGTTTTCCTGGCACTATAGTGCCCTGAGGGTGCCCCCACTCTCAGGGTCCCACTCCCATGGCGCTGAAGGGGGAGGAAGGGGTTAATCCCATACCTTTTTTCCAGTGCCGAGCTCCCTCGGCGCTGGGACTCTCCTCCCTCTTCTGACGTCCCTGACTGAATGCGCATGCGCAGTAAGAGCCGCGCACGCATTCAGCCAGTCCATAGGATTTTCACAGTGAGAAGCGCGGAAGCACCTCTAGTGGCTGTCAATGAGACAGCCACTAGAGGCTGGATTAACCCATAGGTAAACATAGCAGTTTTTCTGAAACTGCTATGTTTACAGCAAAAAGGGTTAAACCTAGCTGGACCTGGTCTGAAGTGGTCTGGGTGCCTATAGTGGTCCTTTAAACCCCTTAAAGACACAACTTCTGGAATAAAAGGGAATCATGATGGAATATTTCCGTTGTGTGTCCTTAAGGGGTTACTATTCTATATACCCCTCTAGGTATAAGCTTCCTGTGTCTCAAAGCCTTAAGGGTCACAGTAATAATAATCTTTTCTTTGCAAAATGCAGGCCTGAGCTATCTGTTAACAGATTACAGTGACTTAAAATGAAAGTTTCAATGCATGGAGGCAATGTGGATTTGGTAATAATAACATAATTGAATGGGAAAGAGACACTGTGTTTTCTCTCATAGCTGAGTGCAGTTTAGGAACTGACAAGGTAAATTTAGATAAAGGCATTATTGTGAAGTGTTACTACAAAGAACAAAGAACTCAGGAGTATGAATTCTTGCTAGGTTATTCTTAAATAGATCAATGAATGAAATGCAAAACCACACCTTAAATGCAGTTTATGACAGGTTATCTTAAAATGCCTTGCAGCTCAAATGTAAGAGAAAGCACTTATTAAGTTACATAAAAGCATAAAAACATTTGGAGGTGACTGTCACTTTGACTGGTGCTGGACCGACACATTCAATGGCTTTAGTGACTTTTTTTGTATCACAAATAACCCGAGAATGGTTTACATCAGGTTGTTTTTTTGTTTCTTTGAAATTTATCATCATCATTTGATCTTGGGAAATAAATGGTTCTAATATAATCACTGGAATGTGAGATCTGAGACTTAAAATTCAACGTAGAACTGCAATTTGTGGTATTTACCTCTATTCTGGAAGAGAGCACAACCATCGTGGCTCCCTGACAGTCACTGTTGTAATTCCAGCCCTTTGCACCTGTCAGTCAGAACTGAAAGAGACAAGGGGAAACATTTCAATCAAAGTTTGATTCTAGTACCAGGAGGTAGACAGCATATACAATGTTGCCTCTCCACATGCCAAAAAAGGAGATACATTTTGCTGTCATACTTTGTTGTTGGCTTTCAAACTTCAGGCTTACAATTCCAAAATGTCCTTCCTCAATTCTTATCAGGTGGTTTCGATTAAGATGACTCCATAAAGCATATAAAAGGTGGGATATATAAGGTGCCAAAGATGAGTAGTGGGGTCACTAATAATGGCATGCTCAAGGCCTACTGAATTTATAACAGATGTACATACTACATTTATACAGCTACGCCCACACCCCATGCAAACACAAATATGAGGGTTGTGGCAGTATGTGCTGTGTGTGTCTGTAAGTGATGTGTGTGTTGTGGCTTTGTGTGTGAGGTGCATGTGATGGCTGGGTGTATGTGTGTGTGGTATTAGTGTGTGATTTGTGTCTATGTGTGGTGACTATGTGTGATTTGTGTGTGGTGGGTGTGTTTAATGTTTGTATGTGATGAGCGTGTATATGTTTAATGTGTGTGATGGCTGTGTATGGTGGTCCTGTATGTTTTGCCTCTTCATTCTTACCATTCTGCAGAGAAGGGACTATGATTCATGGTGGTCCAGTAGGAGTGGCTGCAGACCATAGCATAGGCTCCTTATTGGTTGATGCATATTAATGACATTTATCAAAAGCAAAATTTAATTCAGACAGGGATTTTGTCTGGGGAAAATGAATGTGGTTGCTGTTGGAACCACATCTACCAATCTCATTTTCCCAGGTTTTTATACGTCAGTGTACGGACTTCTTAGGAAATTTGTAACAAATTATCAATAATATAGATAGACTTTTTCACTGGAGTCTGACCTAAACAAGACTTCTCAAAGTCAGTCAACCACAGAGGGGCTAGTCATTTTCACATGGTCAGCCATCCAAAACTGTATTTGATGCATTGCGTATTTAATCTAATATTTGCATGTTGATTTTCACATGATCAGGTGTAGCTGATTAGTGAATAAATTCTTTTGTATAATCATTCTCAGAACTCTTGTATAATAATTGACATAACTGCTACAATTAAAAAAAAAATCTATATGATGTAGAAAATACATCAGAGGGTAACATTTTTGTGAATTTAAGTCCAGTGTGTTATCAATTGCTCTTGCAATGTCAGTATTGAAGATGTTGAAAATGTTACTATATTTCAGCACAGGGCAGGTGCAAGAATTTTTGCCGCCCTAGGCAAAAGAAAAGTTTGCCGCCCCCCTATGGGACATCACAATGCCCCACCCATATGATCTGCCACATTAACTAATGCCAGTGCTGCACACAGTGTGTGTTTACATTAAAAAGCCTGCAGGGACAGGCAACAGACACCGGAACCACTACATTAAGCTGCAGTGGTTCTGGGGACTATAGTGTCCATTTAATGTGAGGTAAATTAGAGATTAGTGCCACAAATAATATACTAGATTGCCTACTTACAACCAGATGAGGATGATGATGGGCTCTGGCCGCAGTCTGGCTCCACTGATCTGGTGTAGAACAGGATCTCTGGAGGCTGTTTGTAACTGTGGTCATAAAAATAAATATTCTGGGAGAACGGGAAGCAGCTCCATTTTTTGGGGTCCTTTACACAGCTCAAGGTCTTGGCCGCCAGGGCCTGACGGTGAGTATGCCCATAAGGCCCACCTATATGTTCCATCCATGAGTTCACTCACAGGGGGTGGAGTGTGTAAGGGATGTGTTATGTGTTATTGTAAAGGATCTAAAGTTTGTGCTTATGGAATGTAGTGTATAGGGATACAAGTTTGTGTAGGTGACACAGTGTGTGTGTAGTGGATGCAATGTGTTTTTGTGTAAGGGATAGAAAGCAGTGTGTGTTTGTGTATAAGGGATGTATTGTGTGTTTCTGGATGTGTGTAAGGGATTGTGTGAATCTGTGTTTGTATGTGTAAGGGATGCAAGGTGTGTTTCTGTTTATGTAAGGGATGCAGTGTGTGTGTCTGTAAGGGGTGCATTGAGTGTGTGTAAGGGGTGCATTGCGTTTCTGGGTGTGTGTACGGGATGCATTGTGTGTTTCTGTGGATGCAGTCTGTTATGTATGCAAGAGGTGCATTGTCTTTGTGTGTAAGGGTTTTCTCTCCGGTGTCCCTTAGTGATCTCCATGCATCCTTTCCCTTAGTGGTCTCCCATCCTGTCCCTTACTGTTGTATCCTGCCCACTGTCCCTATTTGCTCTCCCCTGCACCCAATCCATTAGAGCTCTTCCCTCCCATCCCTTAGAGCTCTCTCCTGTCCGTTATTGGTATCTTCTCCCCCACCCGTTCCTTATTGGTCTCTCCTCTCTCATGCCTCCCCCCCAAAGTAATCTCCCTACCCCCTTTCCTGTAGTGCTCTCCCCTCCTGTCTTTTAGAGTTCTTCCCTCCTGTCCCTTAGAGCTCTCTCCTACCCCCATCCTTTAGGACTCTCTCCTCCATCCGTCCCTTAGAGCTCTCCCCTGCCCCCTGTCCTTTAGAGCTCTCCCTTCCATTCCTTAGAGCTCTCCTCTGCCTCTTAGTGTCTCTCCTCCCCTGTCCCTTAGTGGTCTCTCCTCTCCCCATCCCATTACTGGTCTTTCCTCCCCTTTCCATTAATGATCTCTCCTAACACCCCCCCATAGTGGTTTCTCCTCAACCCCTACCTCCCTTTACCCACCATTGTGACAAGAGCTAAACTGGCTATCATTGGAATCCGGATGCACTCTTCATCTTTCCAGCCTTGTGCATAAGAGCTTTTCTGGGAAGCTTCCACCCTACCTGAGTAGAATCTCTCCCCAGGGCCAGACTGGCCCACCGGGATACCAGGAAATTTCCCAGTGGCCCGCGGGCTGCACGGCGCAATTACAGAGTAACCGGCAGGAGGGGACACGCTCCCCTCCTGCTGGTCACAGAATGTAGCATGGCCCAGCAGGCAGACCGTGGGTAGAGGAGTTTCTGTTTCCCTACCCGGTCTGACAGGAAGTGCTCACAGAGAGCAGAGAATTACTTCCGGTCAGACCAGATACAGTGAGCATGAGCTCCTCCACGTGTCCTGTCGGCTTGGCCACGCTACAGCAAGGTACAGGGAAAGAAGGGGGGGGACTAATGGGAGACATGGGGGGCTGGGGGGAACTAATGGGACATCTGGGCTTGGGGAGAACTAATGGAACACCAGGGGGCTGGGGGGAACTAACGGGACACATGGGGGCCAGGGAGAACTGATGGGACACAAGGGGGCTGGGGGGAATTAATGGGACACATGGGGGATGGTGGGGGCTATAGGGACACATGAAGGGCTGGGAGGGGGTATAGGCAGGGCCGGTGCTAGGATTTTTGACTACACAGACGAAGATGCATTTTGACGCCCCACCCCACGCCTCCCCCCAAAAATAAACAATGCATCTTCACCTCTGTGTCTCGTAGCCCCCTTTTGAATTTCTTACCCCCATTAGTGTTGCATATCCAACCTCTTCAATGTCTTACCCCTTTGGCCCCTTTGTGCCCTTTAGTGTGTCTCCTACAACCCCTCTTCTGTATTTCTTACTTCCCCGCCAGCCCCTTTCTGTCTCTTTCTTCCCTCCAGTCCCTATCTATCTCTCTTTTTCTCCCACATAGACATGGATACAGGCAAAAATACATACATGCACAAACATACAACCATACAAACATAATTATTCAGGCACACAGTCACAAAGATATACAGACACACAATCAAACAAACACAGTCATACAATCTACACATACAGGTACATTGTCGTGCAAACACAGACATACATTCATACAGACACAGGCACACACAGAAATACAGACACAGTGTGAGGAACTGACTCTGCTGGGTTTCGAACCCTGGTTTACATGCTGCTAAACCTCTTCCTTACCAGTACACCAGCCTGCCTTTTACAAATGTACCTGAGATCTGGTAACCTTGACTCTACAGCATTGGTATCAGTGACAAGTCTCTTCAGCTGTGTCTGGTCATGTGTCTGGTTCTTGGCCTATAAAAGCCACTTCCTGTCTCTGTACCTTTGCCAGATTATTGTGGTTCCTGTACTCTCTAATCAAGCTTGTTCCTGTTTCGCCTACCTGTTGCTGATTTTGGACCGTTTTGACTTTGCTGCTTCTCCTTCCCACTGACCTCGGCTTGCCTCACTACGATTATCATCTCTCTGTTCCAGTCTCCCATCTCTGCTTAAGACCAGAAGGCCACTCAAGGCTCAGGGGCTCAACCACCTGGGTAACGAGTGGCTACCTCTGGCAGAAAACATTGCTGATCTGGCTACTGGACTCCAAAACTTTGTAACATCAATATCATTACAGAATAATCTGGCCCATTCATGGAGACCGTCGGATCAGATTCTGCATTGGCCCAGCAGGTTGCTTATAATGCAAGAACTATGCAGACCCATGCACAGACCATTCAAGTGCTGCAAGATCAGGTAGCTGAACTGCAAAATGAAGTTCGATCAATGCATAGTGAGCTTACCAGCTACAGGGCACATGATGTTGCGGCTGCTGCTGCTACTACTGTTACACCTGCACAAGATGCCCGCTTGCCTCTACCAGAAAAATTTGGAGGAGACCGCAAAAAATTTAGGGGTTTCCTAAATCAATGCCGTTTGCATTTCATGATGTTACCTAACCGTTTTCCATCTGAAAGAGAGAAGGTGGGATTTATTTTCTCCCTATTCCAAGATGAAGCCCTGGCTTGGGGCTCCCCTTTTCTAGAACAGGACAGTCCAGTCTTGGGAAATTTAAAAGACTTTCTTGAGGCCATGTGCCTAGTTTTTGATGACCCCAATCGCTGTGCTACAGCAGAAGCCACTCTCCTTCATTTGCATCAAGGGAGGCGCTCTGTGGCTGAATATGCTGCTGAATTAAGACAGTGGGTTGCTGATACTACTTGGAACCAATCAGCCCAGAGGTTCCACTTCAGAAGGGGTCTCTCAGAAGCTATAAAAGCTGAGCTAGCTCGTGTTGATCTTCCTGTTGAGTTTGATGCATTTGTGCGGTTGGCTATCCGTATTGATCGGAGACTTTCAGAAAGAAGATTGGAAAGACAGGGCTCTTTTAAACCAAGTGTTACTCCTACTTTCTATTCAAGAATTTCTACTCCGACCCCACAAACACCTACAGACTCTGAACCTGAGGCTATGCAGGTAGATCTAATAAGAGGGTCATTATCCAATGAAGAAAAACAGTGGCGACGCACTCACAATTTATGCCTGTATTGTGGTAGTGCAGGGCATTATGCCATCAATTGCCCTAGCAAGTCTAAAAGAACAATAGCTATGACTGCTGAGGGTGCACAGATTCAACACCAATCCCAGATTTCAGACCAACTGGATTCTGTCACACAACCCTTGTTTTCTCTGGCTCAGGGTGAAGAGGGTATGATGACTCAACATCCTCATTTGGTGGTGCCTATCACTTTGCAATATGGTGATAATAAAATTTCAACTACAGCTATGATAGATTCTGGAGCAGGCGGAAACTTTATGGATATTAAATTTGTAGCAGGAAATAAAATTCAGTCTATCCCTAAATCTTCACCTGTGTTAATGGAAACAGTAGACGGTTCTCCACTTACGTCAGGCCCGGTTACACATGAGACTGTGCCCTTAAAATTGATTCTGGAAGTGAATCACCATGAGTGACCTAATTTCCTCAACACAGTTTCCAGTGATTTTGGGTATACCCTGGCTTGCTCTGCATAACCCACAGATTGATTGGAAGACTAGAACTTTGTCCTTTCCTTCAGAACACTGCTTAATGAATTGTCAACCCTCTAAGGCAACACCTGTTGCCACAACAATTAATGAAATGGTTGATACAAACTTAACTAAGCTTCCTCTACAATATCGGGTTTTTGCAGATGTCTGTGATAAGAAGAATGCTGATCAGCTTCCACCTCACAGGCCTTATGATTGCCCCATAGAGCTGCTACCTGGAGCTGCTATCCCATTTGGCCGTATATACTCCCTTTCTGAGCCTGAATTGAAAGCACTTCGTGAATACATACAAGAAAATCTTGCCAAAGGCTTTATTCGACCATCTACTTCTCCAGCAGGAGCTCCTATATTCTTTGTAGAAAAGAAAGATGGCAGTCTACGGCCATGTGTCGATTACAGGGACATTAATAAAATCACTGTTAAAAACCGCTATTCCTTGCCTCTCATTCCTGAACTTCTGGAGAGACTTCGCTCAGCTAAAATATTTACGAAGCTTGATCTACGGGGGGCATATAATCTGGTTCGCATAAGACCAAATGATGAATGGAAAACAGCTTTTAGAACCAGGTACGGACATTACGAATATCTAGTAATGCCATTTGGGCTTTGTAATGCCCCTGCAACTTTTCAGCATCTAATCAATGATGTACTACGGGATCTCCTGGATCAGTTTGTTGTGGCATATTTGGATGATATCCTGATATTTTCTGATAATCTTGAAAATCACAGAAAACAGGTCTGCATTGTTCTTGAGCGCCTTCGTACCCACCACCTATACATTAAACTGGAAAAATGTGAGTTTGAACAAACAGAAATTCAATTCCTGGGATATGTAATAACTCCTAAAGGTTTAAGTATGGACGCAAGTAAAATTAAAGCTGTGCTGGACTGGCCCATCCCCAAGAATGAAAAAGATATTCAGAGATTTGTGGGGTTTGCCAATTTTTACAGGCGTTTCATTAAGAATTTCTCTGCCGTTATTACACCGATCACTGAACTTACACGTAAAGGGACTCCTTTTCAGTGGTCCAATAAGGCTGACACTGCATTTTCCAGATTAAAGACTCTGTCTACATCTGCCCCTATCCTGGTACATCCTCAGCCAGAATTGCCATTTACTGTAGAGGTAGATGCTTCTGATTCAGCTGTGGGGGCTATACTGTCTCAAAGGACTGGACCTAAGATGTTGTTACATCCATGTGCCTTCTATTCCCGCCAGATGTTACCAGCAGAAAGAAATTATGACATAGGGAATAAAGAACTTTTGGCTATAAAAGCTGCCTTTGCCGAATGGAGACATCTCTTGGAGGGAGCCACCCATCCAATTACTGTCCTCACAGATCACAAAAATCTGGAATGTATTCAATCAGCTAAGAGACTGTCAGCCAGACAAGCACGCTGGTCCCTATTTTTCTCAAGGTTTAATTTTTTGATTTCATACCGCCCTGGTTCCAGAAATGGCAAGGCAGATGCCTTGTCTAGGATAGCTGCCCCCCTCCATACTACAGTAACCAAAGCCACCATCTTGCCTGAGAGTAGATTTTTAGGAGTTACCTTTCCTTCTGATCTAATGTCTCGCATTAAAAAGGGCTACGCTGAAGATCCAGTTTTTCGTGATCCTCCTCGTGATCTTCATATGACCATGCTTAATGGGTTTTGGATTTTTCAACAACGTCTGTTTGTTCCAGAATCAGTGCGACTGGACGTTTTACGTCTCTACCATGACTCAAAACCAGCAGGTCATCCAGGAATCCGAAAGACACAAGAACTACTTACCCACCACCAGTCCTCGTGGATGGTGAAGATGAATACGAGGTGGAAAATATTCTTGACTCCAGGATATTCCGCAACAAGCTTCAGTATTTGGTTCATTGGAAAGGCTATGGTGAAGAAGATAGATCGTGGGAACCAGTGGACAATATTCATGCTCCTGATCTTCTTCAGTCTTTCCATGCACAGTACCCTGCTAAACCAGGAAATAGGGCATCCAGAGGCTGCGCCTGTAGAGGTGGGAGTAATGTGAGGAACTGACTCTGCTGGGTTTCGAACCCTGGTTTACATGCTGCTAAACCTCTTCCTTACCAGTACACCAGCCTGCCTTTTACAAATGTACCTGAGATCTGGTAACCTTGACTCTACAGCATTGGTATCAGTGACAAGTCTCTTCAGCTGTGTCTGGTCATGTGTCTGATTCTTGGCCTATAAAAGCCACTTCCTGTCTCTGTACCTTTGCCAGATTATTGTGGTTCCTGTACTCTCTAATCAAGCTTGTTCCTGTTTCGCCTACCTGTTGCTGATTTTGGACTGTTTTGACTTTGCTGCTTCTCCTTCCCACTGACCTTGGCTTGCCTCACTACGATTATCATCTCTCTGTTCCAGTCTCCCATCTCTGCTTAAGACCAGAAGGCCACTCAAGGCTCAGGGGCTCAACCACCTGGGTAACGAAAGGCTACCTCTGGCAGAAAATATTGCTGATCTGGCTACTGGACTCCAAAACTTTGTAACATCAATATCATTACACACAGACATAAAGAAACAGAGAGGCATATAGAGACATACATACACAATGATACAGAAAGACATACACACACACTGACAGACATATACACACACACACACTGAGACATATACACACACACACTGACAGACTGATATACACACACACTGACAGACATATACACACACACACTGACAGACATATACACACACACACTGACAGACATATACACACACACACTGACAGACATATACACACACACACTGACAGACAGACATATACACACACACAGACAGACATACACACACACTGACAGACACATACACACACACTGACAGACACATACACACACACTGACAGACACATACACACACACTGACAGACACATACACACACACTGACAGACAGACACACACACACTGACAGACATACACACACACTGACAGACATACACACACACTGACAGACAGACATACACACACACTGACAGACAGACATACACACACACACTGACAGACTGACGGACACACACTGACAGACTGACGGACACACACACACACTGACGGACACACACACACACTGACGGACATACACACACACTGACAGAAATACACACACACACTGACAGACAGACATACACACACACACACAGACATACACAGACAGACATACACACACACTGACAGACAGACATACACTGACAAACAGACAGACACACACACACACACACTGACAGACAGACAGACAGACAGACACACACTGACAGACAGACAGACATACACACACACTGACAGACATACACACACACACTGACAGACAGATATACACACACACAGACAGACAGACACACACACTGACAGACAGACATACATACACACACTGACAGACAGACATACACACACACTGACAGACATACACACAAACACACACACACACTGACAGACAGACATACACACACACACACACTGACAGACAGATATACACACACACACTGACAGACAGATATACACACACACACTGACAGACAGATACACACACACACACACACTGACAGACAGACAGACATACACACACTGACAGACAGGTTCAGGAGGGTGGCTTTCCTGAGATCCAAAGTGCTGCCTGAGGTAGTTGGGAGTTGGAGGAGCTGGTCCTGCCCGGCCCCCCTCCTCTCTGCCTCCTCTCTGCTCCCATGCTGACGTAGGAGGCCGGCGGTAGCTCTGCCCCTGCTGGGCGCCAGCCACGCTGTGTGCTACACAGGGAGCAGGGATATGACGTGTTCATATCCCCGCCCCCTCCACACAGTCCGCGGCCACTGCCGGCTTGCGCTCGGCCACGCTACAAGA
The DNA here is from genome assembly GCF_036172605.1 of Pelobates fuscus. NCBI lineage: Eukaryota > Metazoa > Chordata > Amphibia > Anura > Pelobatidae > Pelobates > Pelobates fuscus. The sequence continues at coordinate 60,760,048 of NC_086319.1, forward strand.
AGTGACCGGCAGGAGAGGGGAGCTGTGCGCTTCCCAACCTCCTGCCGGTCACCCGGACTTTTGCGCCCCCCGGGCCGGTGCGCCCTAAGGCGGCCGCCTGAGCCGCCTTATGGACGCGCCGGCCCTGGGTATAGGGACACATGAAGGGCTAGAAAAGGGATATAGGAACACATGAAGGGCTGGGAGGGGGTATAGGGACACATGAAGGGCTGGGAGGAGGTATAGGATGCATGGAGGGCTGGGAGGGGCTATAGGGACCTATGGAGGGACTGAGGGAGATAATAAGGAATATTGAGGTCTGGTGTGGTAATGAGACACATGGAGGGCTGGGGGGATGGATTGAGAAACATGTAGGGATGGGGACTAAGGTGACACATGTAAGGCTGCAGGGGGTAGAATGAGACACATGGAGGGCTGGGAGGGGGCTATAGGGACACATTGGGGGCTAATGAGACACATGGAGGGTTGGGGGTCTAATAAGACACATAGAGGGGCTGAGGGAGCTAATAAGACACATGGAGGGATGGATTGAGACACATGGATGTCTGGTGGGGATGGATTTAGAAGCACGGAGGGGTGACGGGGGTAATGATACACATGTAGAGCTGGAATGAGACACATGGAGGGGCAGGGGAATAAAAAGACACACAGAGAGGCTGGGGAGAATAAAATAAATGGATGGGTCTGGGGAGAAAGAGACAGCGGGGCTGGGAAATGGGAAAAGAAGACACACAGAGGGGCTGAGGCCTGGGGAAAAGACTAACAGAAGGGCTGGGGAAGAGGAGAAAGAGACAATGGTGCTGGGGCCAAGAGACACATGAAAGGGGCTTGGGGGAGAAAGACACAAACTAAATGCATCTTCACTTGTGTCTCCTGCTCTTCCTGTAATTTAGAGTAAACTGGTGAAAGAAAGACTTTGTATTAAAGGGACACTATAGTCACCAGAACTTCTACAGTTTCATGTAGTGGTTCTGGTGTCTATAGTCTATAGAGAAAAGGCAGTGTTAACAATGCTGCATAGGAACATCTCTTGTAACAGTCACTCAGACGGCCATTAGAGCTGCTTCCTAGTACAGTGCTGCACAGTGTGCAGCACCTATGTTGAGCATCTCCACGCTCTGCATGGAGACGCTGAATGCTCCCCATAGAGATGCATTGATCTATGAGGAGATACTGATTGGGGTGGGGAAGCGCAAAAGCCTTGCACTGCTTTCCTATGGGAATTAAATTTATGTTGACTGAGATCATCCAGTTGTCAGTCAAAGTGAAGAGCACACTCTTGTTAATTCAAAATAAGCAAGATAACGTCATATTTTTACTGCTGTGTAATAACATACATTCACAATTTCAGTCCAATTACGAAACTTTCCTTAATATGTCAAGGTAGTTGGACTGAAACATTGATTATATGCAAATGACGTCTGCTTACAACAAATCTGCTCTTTTATGTATTTTGAAGCCATATGAGTGCTTTCTTTCTTGTTTGAGTGATAGTTTTCAGTTTTTTGTTTTTTTCCCCACTTTCATATCTGCACACTATGCTGACGCGATTAATTATGAAGCTGGTATATAATTTTTTTTTCCAGGGCTGCTTTTCATTCCCAATCCGGCCCTGGCTCTCCCCAGCTGTATCTACCTCCTATAACCTCCGATCCAGTACTGGCACGATATTTAGCATACCACAATACAAAAATAAAGTGGCTCGATCCTCCTTTTTCTACAGAGCACCACAATTCTGGAATAACCTCAGGGACACAGTCAAATCTACATTCAATCTAAAATTTGTAGGAGATCTATGGCAATAAACCTCAATACAGAATGCACCTGTCATAGTTACCTGTCATATTACCTGGTATGTGTTTAATTTATATATGTATAATATATATTGTTTGTATATTGTATTTTTCTGTAATATTGTACCCTATTGTAACATTGCAATGTTTTGTGGACCCAGGAAATACTTGAAAACAAGAGAAATCTCAATATATCCTTCCTGGTAAAATATTTTATAAATAAATAATTACTATTTGTAATATGCCACTTACAAATGAGAAGTTGAACAAGGGGGAGTAGAAACAAAGTTGAAGAGCTACAGAATCAGTGTATGCGATACAAACAAGGAGTATATATATCCATCTCTCTCTCTATATATATAGAGAGAGAGAGTAAAAGAGGTATGTACAGCAGGGGGCAGTACTGGCTACAGTGATAGGCTAGTGTGACATGGGATTAAGTTACCTAACAACTAACCATTTCACCTACTCTTGCCTGAACTGTCAAACATTGAAAGAGATTGTCATAACTTATCATCATGAACAGGTTAAGGATTGCTCTGCAGGCAATTTAAAATACCCTGATGTTTATAAGCTTGGTGTCAGTTTAATAGATTATTAAAATAAACCACTAACATGTGTAAGATTACAAATATTAAGTCAGAATATCTGAATTTGAAAATAGGACGATTTGTAAAATGTTTAAAAGTTGGATATTTTGTGCTAAAAAAATTGTTCACAATTTCCAATCCTTGTGGCTAAAACCAGTCGAGAAAGCTATACAATTTTGCAATTTCTTTTTTTAATTTGCTATAATTCACTGTATAGAGAGAGAGAGTAAAAACAGCATATTGAAAAACACAATACATGGAAGCAGACAATGTAAAAATGACTCCCGTATCGTTTCTCTACACTAAGCTTTATCATTAGACTATTATTAATCATTAGCAGAAAACTGTGTCTGTTGCACAGTGTTTGTCCCTTAATACTGACAAACATTACACAATTTAAAAATATAAAATATATATTTTCAGGATTCTACGTTCAGTATCACTTACTTCACAGGAACTAGGGCCTGTATTGAGTAATCTTCCCACTGCCGACGAACCAATGGGCAAGGTTTTTTAGGCCTCTTAATGATAAATTTGTCTTTGATGGTTCTAGTTTATATTGTTTTTCACGCAATATATCTAGATAAGAGAAAGATTTATCATACATATATTTAAATATACAGTTTTCTGGCCTTCAAATATTGAACTGCTTTATAATGTATAACCCAGACCTCCCCTCCCCCCCCCCCCAACATCACAATGATTTATAGCTCGATCAAAGCATGCTTCATGCTTGACAAACGTTAGTTTATGTGTCCTTATCTTTGTGAATAATGAGGCTATTGACTTTCCTATTAACTTTATACCATGGCTCTTCACCTTTTACTTCTACTTAAACTGCCTCAAAGTATGGATATTGCAATTCAGCAGTGGGAGAGCAGAGAATCTAGCCAAGTGATGATAGAACCCAATGGTTAGCTTCAAGTTTTGCTCCTTGAGGAACCACTTGAGGTGCCAGGGAGATGGAAACCATACCAACCATTAAAAATCTGTTCCATTGAAAATTAAAAAGAAAAGATAAATATTGCTCATGTTCCAGTGAAAGCAATAAATAGAGCAAGGGTACTGTATATTATATTTGTGTATTTATTTGCCTGCCAATGCAATCATTCTTTTTAAATCCTACTCTGGTCAGAGGTCCATGGGGATAGGTCTGGGAATTGTGCCTCTAAATACATGACTTTATTGTGTCAACCTCTTAGGGGTTTACGGAGCAAAGCTTTAAAACCACAACACTGAGACAGAATCACTGAGAAAACTATACATTTCAAAGAGAGTAATTACTGTGTTTTGAATGAAACATTTCGGAGGGAAAAGAATAAGCTGGACAATGTTTTATAATGGAATGATGAGGTCTGTAAATCAAATCATTGAATAACATATGGAAAATAATTTATCATTTTGTGTAAACCCTTTTTTCATGTGAAGATTCATTTTCATTCTTTGTAATTCTAATTTCTTTGTATTGCTAATTTAACAAATTGCATCACGATCCAGCTTAGATTAGGCACAGTCCACAGTTCAAATAAGGAGCAGAATTAAAAACAGTTTTTTTCTCTACACCTCCATGTGCTTTCTCTATAGTGACTGCCAGGTGCAAATGACAGAGATAAGAAGATGTGGTTTCTACGATTTAATTATTATGTTTTGCTGCTCACAGTTATAGATGTGTAAAATATAGGGGACAATTAAACATAATATTAAATATCCCTGAAAGTGACCCTTTAAAATTAAGCAGACTGCCTAGTCCAGTTAACTCCTGATAGTGAAAGTCAAAGTTTGAGATCAATGTTTCAAATAAATAAATACATATCGTATTTATCGGCGTATAACACGCACCGGCGTATAACACGCACCTCATTTTAAGAAGGAAATTCCAGGAAATTTCCCCCCCCCTCCCATAGTATCCCCCCCCCTCATCCCATAGTGTCCCCCCCCTTTCCATAGTATTCTCCACCCCTTTCCATAGTATTCTCCACCCCCTCCCATAGTATTCTCCACCCCCTCCCATAGTGTCCCCCCCCCTCATCCCATAGTGTCCCCCCCTTTCCATAGTATTCTCCCCCCCTCCCATAGTATTCTCCACCCCCTCCCATAGTGTCCCCCCCTCATCCCATAGTGTTCCCCCCTTTCCATAGTATTCTCCCCCCCTCCCATAGTATTCTCCACCCCCTCCCATAGTGTTCCCCCTTTCCATAGTATTCTCCCCCCCTCCCATAGTGTTCCCCCCTCATCCCATAGTGTTCCCCCCCTTTCCATAGTATTCTCCCCCGTCTCCCATAGTATTCTCCCCCCCTCCCACAGTATTCTCCCCCCCCCCTCCCATAGTATTCTCCACCTCCTCCCATAGTGTCCCCCCCTCCCATAGTGTCCCATAATTACTTACCTGTCTTGAAGCGTGGGCCGGCTTCACAGCGCGCACCGCGGTACTGGAACTTCAATTTCAGGTTCCGGTTTCCGGCGGGACTGAAAGGAAGTGTGCACACTTCCTTTCAGTCCCGCCGGAAACCGGAACCTGAAATTGAAGTTCCAGTACCGCGGTGCGCGCTGAACACCGGCCCACGCTTCAAGACAGGTAAGTAAATATGGTATATCGGCGTATAACACGCACCCATCATTTTCTCCCTATTTTCAGGGAGAAAAAGTGCGTGTTATACGCCGATAGATACGGTATATAATATCATATAATAAATAAAAGCTTTGAAAAAAACTTGCAAAATAGATCACAGACTACTTAACTGGAATATTAGCTGTTCTAAATAAGAAAAAATACTAGATGATACGGGTAACAAATTTGCAACAAGTTTTTCACTTTTTTTTACTGTTTTATAGCAGCCGACAGCTGATAGCGATCACCACATAATGATAACTGAAAATGTGAAAAAGTGCATATAACAATAAATTAAAGTTAACACTTTCAGTCATGCAGAAGAGAGCTGAACATAATGCTAATTTCCACTATGACACTGAATGGCAAACAAATACAAAAATAAAAAGTGTTGTTCCCTAGACCCCAATAAAACTGGGTAAGGATTTAATGGTTGGTTTATGCCCTATCCTACTGTACACTGGCAAAAGGGTAAAGGATAATCAAATAGGGCTTAAGAGATACCCAGTCTCTTGTGCCCTTTAACAGTACACTACAGGGAGTGCAAAATTATTAGGCAAATTAGTATTTTGACCACATCATCCTCTTTATGCATGTTGTCTTACTCCAAGCTGTATAGGCTCGAAAGCCTACTACCAATTAAGCATATTAGGTGATGTGCATCTCTGTAATGAGAAGGGGTGTGGTCTAATGACATCAACACCCTATATCAGGTGTGCATAATTATTAGGCAACTTCCTTTCCTTTGGCAAAATGGGTCAAAAGAAGGACTTGACAGGCTCAGAAAAGTCAAAAATAGTGAGATATCTTGCAGAGGGATGCAGCACTCTTAAAATTGCAAAGCTTCTGAAGCGTGATCATCGAACAATCAAGCGTTTCATTCAAAATAGTCAACAGGGTCGCAAGAAGCGTGTGGAGAAACCAAGGCGCAAAATAACTGCCCATGAACTGAGAAAAGTCAAGCGTGCAGCTGCCAAGATGCCACTTGCCACCAGTTTGGCCATATTTCAGAGCTGCAACATCACTGGAGTGCCCAAAAGCACAAGGTGTGCAATACTCAGAGACATGGCCAAGGTAAGAAAGGCTGAAAGACGACCACCACTGAACAAGACACACAAGCTGAAACGTCAAGACTGGGCCAAGAAATATCTCAAGACTGATTTTTCTAAGGTTTTATGGACTGATGAAATGAGAGTGAGTCTTGATGGGCCAGATGGATGGTCCCGTGGCTGGATTGGTAAAGGGCAGAGAGCTCCAGTCCGACTCAGACACCAGCAAGGTGGAGGTGGAGTACTGGTTTGGGCTGGTATCATCAAAGATGAGCTTGTGGGGCCTTTTCGGGTTGAGGATGGAGTCAAGCTCAACTCCCAGTCCTACTGCCAGTTTCTGGAAGACACCTTCTTCAAGCAGTGGTACAGTAAGAAGTCTGCATCCTTCAAGAAAAACATGATTTTCATGCAGGACAATGCTCCATCACACGCGTCCAAGTACTCCACAGCGTGGCTGGCAAGAAAGGGTATAAAAGAAGAAAATCTAATGACATGGCCTCCTTGTTCACTTGATCTGAACCCCATTGAGAACCTGTGGTCCATCATCAAATGTGAGATTTACAAGGAGGGAAAACAGTACACCTCTCTGAACAGTGTCTGGGAGGCTGTGGTTGCTGCTGCACGCAATGTTGATGGTGAACAGATCAAAACACTGACAGAATCCATGGATGGCAGGCTTTTGAGTGTCCTTGCAAAGAAAGGTGGCTATATTGGTCACTGATTTGTTTTTGTTATGTTTTTGAATGTCAGAAATGTATATTAGTGTTGAGATGTTATATTGGTTTCACTGGTAAAAATAAATAATTGAAATGGGTATATATTTATTTTTTGTTAAGTTGCCTAATAATTATGCACAGTAATAGTCACCTGCACACACAGATATCCCCCTAAAATAGCTATAACTAAAAACAAACTAAAAACTACTTCCAAAAATATTCAGCTTTGATATTAATGAGTTTTTTGGGTTCATTGAGAACATGGTTGTTGTTCAATAATAAAATGAATCCTCAAAAATACAACTTGCCTAATAATTCTGCCCTCCCTGTATAGCGTTAGGAATACAAAACTGTGTCCCTCTGTCTGTGCGGCACTCCATCTGATGAATAAAGGGTGAAAAACCCTCTATTCACTTATCTGTTTCCAGCGTCAAAGTCTCTTGGCACTGAATCTATCTTCTCCTACAGCTACATACTGCCTACAGGAAAACAATGAATCAATGCTTACCCTAGAGGATTTTGAAGACTCTGGACGTCTTGATGCAAAGCTTGAGGACATCCAACATTGTTTCACTGAGTCTGGGAAACAATGCAGGGTTAAGGGGACAGGGGCACTTCACTTAGAACACTTCAATGAGATGAAGTGATCTCGGTGCCTATAGTGTCCCTTTAATAAATGATCAGGACTTGTCCATTCTACAGGATCCTTGACCAAATGGCCGTAGTATATAGACAATTTTCCCTCTGTCCCAGGAGATGCCCAATCAACTGGACTCACATATATTAATGTTACCTCTGCTTGCCCCCACTCCCTTGGTGGCTTGGATTTTCCTTGACCCTATTTCCCACCATAATATGTCCCTACCTATCCTCATCACACTAAAAAAGGGATTTTTGGGGGCGTGGCTGACCGCGGAGCAAGATGGCCGCATGAATTCTTGCTCCGGCACCCTGGGCACATAATCCACTTTAATCTGGCGACATAACGCTGCATCCAACAGAATTTAAACAAAATGTCTCACAACAAAAGCAAAAAGAACTCGGCCAAACCGGACAAGATGCATTTTTTTAACCAGAAACAGCCACAACTGGTTGAGTCGCACCAGGCCGCAAATGACACCGGAGACCCAGACTCAGAGGCCGGAATGCAAGGCCGGGGACCCGGCTTACAAGCAGACCCTGCCCCAATCACGAAGGCAGACCTCACTGCAGCACTGGAAATTCTCTCCAACAAATTAGTGACCACATGGCAGCACACAGCGGACTCCATGCGGAGGGACATACAAGAGCTAGGGAAGCGGACATCCCACATGGAAGACAAGTGTGAGGAATTCGCAACAGCTCACAACGACCTGGCAGGGAACGTGGAACAATTAAAGACGAAACTTACCTACATGGAAGAAAAACTGGCGGATCTCGAAGATAGGTCCCGCCGAAATAATCTCCGTTTGAGAGGCATCCCAGAGGAGGTAACAACCGCTGAACTCCCAGCCTATGTACGTACGTTACTGCATGCACATGCCCCAGATGTACCAACGGACATGTTGCTGGTAGACCGGGTGCACCGCATCCCGAAACCTCGCTTCCTCCCGCAGTCAGTTCCGAGGGACGTACTCCTGCGCGCCCACTACTATCATATCAAAGAAATAATCCTCCGGAGCAGCAAGATGAGGGCGAAGCCTCCAACAGAATTCCCCAACGTGAAAATCTTTGCGGACTTCTCAGCGACAACACTCAAGAGGAGGAAAGAATTTCATCAAATCACTACCACACTACGCGCACAAGGCCTAAGGTACAGATGGGGGTTTCCCACCAAACTTATCATCACTAAAGATGGCGACACCACTATCATACCCACCCCCGAAGAAGGCCTGAAGCAATTGAAGGCCTGGGACCTGCCTGTGGAGACACCCGAACACCAAACGAAAGCGTCCGGGCACCTCAAGCCCGACTGGAAGAAAACCTCTAAAGGACATTAAAGCCAGTTGACTAACTGGTTTATGAGACTGAGACAAAATCAATTGACAAGCACGGACACAATGGGACCGGGCCGGGCAACATTGTTAGATCGGGGCCTCCCGCCGAAACAGTAAACTGTGACGAAGTGTAAACGGAGCAGGAACCGAACCGGGGGTCCCCGATCGAGGTAAGCCGGCACAAACCACAGGGCCTCCCTTATATACCCTTGTACGAGAACACGAGACTTACCTCTGTGAAAGGGCGAGAGATTCCATCACCGCCATTATTCTGGGCCTCCCGCCACTCCGACAACGAGGCGCAAGCAGAGCCGGGGTGGACGTGGGGGTCCTGGGCCCACACACACTCAACACGAACTGTGTAGCCATCGCCTAGCAAGAGGTATGTGGGCCACGAATAGACTGTTTAAAACCTAACCTTCTCGGACCGGGTCTCCTACCGGCCCGTGACGAGGCTCAAGCAGAGCGGGAGCCGCGGTGGGAGCCCCGGACCCGCATCAGTGAGAACAGGACACACCACCCTCCCCCCCTGAAATAGGTGCTACATGGAGAGCCATTATAACATTCCCGGTCTCTCCCGATCAGCCTGAGCAAAACTGGGCCTCGAGCCGCACTGGCGACGAAGTGCAAACAGAGCCGGTGCGGATGCAGAGACCGAGGCAGAACCCACAGCTTTGACTCAACATGCACGAGAGGTATTCCCCAAGAAGACACAAGTACTTTTTATTTTTTATTTCGGCTCTCTTTCCCCTTTCCCCTTCTCTTCTGCTTACAAATGGAACAGACAGGCCGCATGTGGACTACTCATACGGAGCTGGGACTTCCCGCCGGCCTGTGACGAGGCGTGAGCAGAGCCGGTACCGGCGCGGAGTCCCCTGGGTCCGGACTAACATATGTGAGTGTGCTAAATATCTTTGCAGTTCCCCCAAATTTCAGATCACCATCGAGGTGAGAATCCCCGAGCACGACTCGTACCACGCATCACAGGACATGTGTCGCTCCACAGAGCCGGGGAACCCAAGAATAGAGACTCAATACAGAACCATGGCCTGCTAGGCATGAAACACAAAAATGTAATGTATTGGGGAACGAAACATGGTATAACAGACAGAAAAAGCAACTGGGGAAGGGACATGATAAAAATGAGGGGATAGAGTGGGAGGGAATGCATGTATGGGGTTTGTGGGGAGGGGGTGGGGGACGATGGCAAGTCAGATGGGAGGTAATGAGGAAGATCCGTTATGGAATCTTGAGCAAGGGGAAGTTAGGTGGTATATACAATGTGTTAATATGTTAACTGATATGTCGACACCCCCACTCACCTACGGGCCCCACAGACCATAACATACTAAGCCACACGTATTGGTTACACCCATGTTGAACCACATGACACTACAGAGATACTAAAGAGCCCCAAGAGCCGCAACTAAACCCCGGTCCCAGGCCCGAACCCAAGCCCGTGCACCTTATGTAAGCGAAAGCAGCCAAATAAAAGAGCTAAACCGAGCCCAGAAGGGCGCCAACGACCACGCAAATGGAGGAAAGGAATTTCTCCACTTCCCCGAGTGTGGAATACCCACACGAGATCTCCAAAGGAGATACCATGTACATAGTTATCCCACCTCCCCTATGTCACCTACCCTTAACCCCACCAAGACCACGATCGCTCAAATTCCTAACTATAACATACACAATACGCAACTCACACCACTATCAACTACCCTATAGAGGCAATGGCCCCAAGCTCTGCTACCACAATCTAAGTGGCTTACCAAGGGACACATATAAAACACATAAGAGGCAGAGGGACAAAACTCCCCGCAAGATAAAAAAACGAAACAATGCAAATCAGGGCATACCGCCCAAACACAAACGCAACCTTTTAAAATCCAATAAGTAAAGTATGAAAATACAAACCATAAATGCTCGTGGCCTTAACACGCCACACAAAAGGAGGCTTCTCCTTGAAGATGCGACTCGAGCAAAAGTGGATGTACTTTGCGTACAAGAGACGCACTTTGTCCACAACAAGGTTCCCTCCTTCGCCAGTAGAGACTACCCTGTACAATACCACTCAACTTATTCCACAAAGTCACGAGGGGTCTCCATTCTTATTCACAAATCAGTATCATTCGAACTTCTAACCCTAAAAAAAGATGCACAAGGCAGATACCTGATATTAGGCTGTACACTAAACAACTCATTGTACACTCTGGTGAGTGTATATGGACCCAACACTAATCAAAGAAATTTTCTGAATAAGGTCCTCAACAAAATTCACACTACCCAAAAACAGTCCATAATCCTGTGTGGAGACCTGAATCACGTACTGCAACCTAAACTTGATACTACATTAACAGACAAATCACCCAGACTCAAACAATTACGTAAACAAGCGACAGAGATTATGAAAATACTGACGGACCATGATCTATATGACACATGGAGGTCCCAATACCCCAATGGTCGAGAATACTCATTCTACTCCCCGGTACATGGCACATACACGAGAATAGACTATATATTTACATCTGGGAACCTGCTTCCACACGTAGAACACAGTGAGATAGGGAATATTGTATGGTCTGACCATGCCCCGGTGCATCTATCCCTAAGGGACGCTTTCAACTTCCGTGGGACTACACAATGGCGTCTGAATGACAACCTACTATATGATCAGGAGTTCTGCTCCAAACTCACAGACGAACTAACATCATACTTCAGCACTAATGACACACCTGACACCTCCCCTGCTACTCTATGGCAGGCCCACAAGGCGGTCATAAGGGGCATTCTCATAAGCCAATCATCATATCTACACCGACGATCAAAAACAGAGTACATGGAGCTCCTGCGAGCACTGAGGGACACGACTGCTGCACATACGCAAAACCCATCCCCATCCTCGCAACTCCGCATTGACCAACTGAGACAGAAACTGAATGACATACAATTACGCAACACAGCACTTCTGACACATAGGTTAAAATTGAATACATACACCCAAGGTAACAAAGCAGGGAAAACACTGGCAGCGCTTCTGAAGCACAAAAGACAAAATGCAAAAATACCATATCTTGTAAACTCACAAGGGAATAAAGTGCATAACCCTCAGACTATAAATGACATGATGGCGGAGTACTATGAGACCCTATATAACCTACGGACGGACAAACAAACACACCAACCCACAAACACGGACATAGAGAAATTCTTAGCCGACATTAAACTACCACAATTACCAATACAATCCCAAAAACTGCTGGAGGATCACATCACCCAAACTGAAATTGCAGACACGATTAAAGCCCTCCCAAAGGGGAAATCACCTGGCCCGGATGGGTTCACAAATATCTACTACAAAACCTTTGCACATATTTTGATCCCCACATTAGAAAAACTATACAATGACATTATCACCACAGGAACTATTCCGAAAGAAATGTTAATAGCTCACATAACCACCCTACCAAAGCCAGGGAAACCCCCACACAAATGCCAAAACCTACGCCCCATATCACTATTGAACACTATTAGACTAGGTACCATTATACCATCCCTAATCAATGCCGACCAGGTGGGCTTCGTTCGAGGCAGGCAGGGATCGGATGGAACCAGAAAATTGATCAACATCCTTCACAAGATCCAGAAAACGGGGGAACCCAGTGTGGCTCTGTCACTGGACGCGGAGAAGGCGTTTGACAGGCTACACTGGGGATACCTAAAAGCAGTACTAAGGAAATTTGAGTTCCCAAACAGCTTCATTACACTAGTCACAACAATTTATGACAATCCAACAGCAAAAATAGTCAACGGGGGGTTCTCCTCCAGGCCATTCCACATCTCAAACGGTTCGAGGCAGGGCTGCCCACTGTCACCCCTACTATACATTTTAGCTTTGGAACCACTAGCACAAAGTATAAGGGACTCTGATAACATACAAGGGATCCAAATAGGCGAGAGCTCGCATAAGATTACTCTGTTCGCAGACGATGTCATGCTTACCTTAGCTAAACCTGATATCTCTCTACCGGCTCTTCAATCTTTAATACAACACTTTAGCAACTGCTCATATTACAAATTAAATGTTACCAAGACGCAGGCTATGGGGCTCAATATCGCAGAGGACCAACTAGCAGTCCTACGCAGCTCACATGCATACGATTGGAAAAGCGACCACCTAACCTTCCTAGGTATCAATCTCACACCGTCCCTGCATAAACTACACAAGGCGAACTACACAAAATTATTAAAAGACATTAGACACCAACTCCAAGGCTGGACAGGGAAATATGTCTCCTGGTTAGGTAGAATCGCGGCAGTGAAAATGATGGTTCTGCCGAAACTACAATACTTGTTTAGGACTCTTCAGGTTAGAGTGCCGATACATTTCCTCACAGAAGCCCAACGAGTCCTGAACCAATTCATTTGGGGGGGGAAAAGACCCAGAGTTGCGGCAAGTATACTATATAGACCCTTTAAGGCAGGGGGAATGGGAGTACCGGATGTGAGGAAATATTATACAGCAGCCATGTTAAACACACTCATATCCACCTTCCACCACAAAACACCGCAGATCTGGAGCCTAATAGAGGCGGCACACACAGACGGGACTATGCTACCCACGCTCATATGGATACCCAAACATAAACGACCTAAATACACAGACATATGCCCCACAACGGAGGCAACACTCCATGTCTGGGACAACTACTATAGAAAACAATACACAGCGACACACATCTCCCAAGCTCTACAGATCCAAGCTCTCAAAATCCTGATCCCCGGATTTGATTGTGGGGTGTGGAACAGATGTGGCATCGACAACGTCTCCCAGCTAATGACGAAAGGCCGGCTAACGGACTTTCCAACATTGGTTGAGACGCTAAATATCCCAAATAAAGCATATTTTTCTTACCTACAACTACAGTCTTGGATGCACAAACATATGACACAGCATAAGTCACAAAACCAGGGCCATGAGCCCACTGATATGGAAAATCTATGCACTACGCGCAAACCTCCCCAACGGATGCTGTCAGTGTTATACAAGCTACTCCAGAAGGACGAGCAGGTAGAGACACTAAGCTATGTAAGAGCATGGGAAAAAGAATTAAATCACAACTTCTCAAGCGACATATGGTCTAAGGCCCTTACTGCACACAAACACCTCACTCTGAATGCATCCCACGTAGAAATTAGCAGGAAGGTGTTGTACCGATGGTATATGGTGCCAACCAGGCTACACAAAACAGATAAAGGCAAATCAGCTGAATGCTGGAGATGCAAAAAGGAAGCAGGAACAATGACCCACATATGGCGGTCATGTCCAGCGCTCAAATCCTTTTGGGAAGGTATATCAAAAGTCATAGTGGAGGTAACAGGTACTACAATGCCTCATACACCAGAAACGTACCTACTACTAATACTGCCATCAAAAATGCATAAGGCCGACAAATACCTAGCCTACCACATAGTCATAGCAGCACTCACGTCAATTAGCAGAACATGGCTAAACACAAACCCACCCAGTGTTGACCAATGCATCACCTCAATAGACACCACTAAGAAATACGAAAAGGCAGCACGACGATTACGAACCACAAACAAATATTGGCAAACAGCATGGGAAAAATGGGACACATGGTGCAGAGCAACCAGAGGGTGTACTCCATCATAGCACCAAGCCATCGCATCCATCTACATTTCCCGGAGTAGCAAACACTGAGGAAAGTGATCGACCCCTCCCCCCTTGCCCCACCCTTTCTTCCCCTCCCATACCCCCCTTAATATGTTAAAATATGTAAATCTTTATAACCATCAGATGGACGAGAAACGGGAACAATCGCAGTTCATGTATAACACCTTTATAGGTTCCTGAAAATGTTTGACGACAACATGCACTGTTTATGATGTAAACTTTATGCGATGTAATTGTGCTCGTTTGTCTGTTTTTTTCTTTTTTTGGAAAATCAATAAAATATTGAACATAAAAAAAAAAAAAGGGATTTTTAAACATACTAACCTCCAACATATTTGGAGTCTTCAGCCTTGTTTGGTGAACAACTGTGCTAACATGCTAACATCTCGAGATAATTATCTTATAGCACATATTTTAATTTTTTTTTTTTTATATATATAAATCTTTATTTTCATATTTTTTTATAAAACAAAATCATTCAGGTACAGATACGGCTTTCAACTGTATAATTTTAAACACGGTACGTAAGGTTACTTTCCAATAGCGATACAGTAGATAATAATTATTGGTACCAATCAGGCCATGCTTTAATAAACATCTGCAGTAAACAGTATTCTGCTGTATCTTACAGCCATACAAACATACAAACATACCATGCGTTACATCTTGACCATACCTACTTCTCATTCTCTCCACTGCCTGCGGATAGCTATCTCTATGGGGGGGGGGGGGGGGCGGGGGGAGGGGTTTACATGTTGTAATTGGTAAATCTAACCCAAGGGACCCAAACTTCGTTATATTTTTCTTTAGATATCTTGGCTATCCCAGCTTCCATGTTGCGTTGGTATTCCATTTGTATACATATATCCTGCCAATTTAACGCACCCATATGTCTCCAATTTCTGGCCATAACTATTTTTGTTGCCATACAAATATGAATCCAAAGAATTTTTAATTTTGTATTGCTTTTTGGTAGATCTAAATGAAACAAAAACATTTGAGGCGTAATCTCAGTCCGAACTTCAAACATAAAGTCTGCCAGTTCCGCTAAGATTAATTTCACAGGTTTCAACTCCTCACAGTCCCACCAGATGTGGGAGAATGAACCCAACTCCCTACCACATCTCCAACAATCTGGTAGGAGTGTGGGTTGAAATCTATGAAGGCGAATAGGGACCAGATACCAACGGTATACTAGTTTAAAGTACACTTCCTGTATATTAACCCCATGTATATATCTTCTCACTGCTTGCAAGCCCAACAGCCAGTCCTCCACCGAGGAAAGGAAACCGAGCTCTTGCTCCCATTTATACATTGCTGGCGCTTTATCTATTTGCCTTTGGCTTCTTGCGAATTGGTTATATCTGGAGGCGATTTTTTTTTTATAATGAAATGCTACAAACTGGTCCATTAGAGAACTTTCCGAAAAGTCTTTCCCCATAATAAAGGATTTTATTCTTAAATAATTAAAAAATTTCCTTCGCCGGGAGATTATATTTAGATTGAAGTGTTGGAAATGGCAACATATTATTATTATTTAAAAGTTCCGCTATTCTTTCTACTCCACCGTTTTCCCATTCTTGTATCTTTATATCCTTTATATAAAGTTTTAGGGCTATTAGTGGGGCATTTAGTGATATATGTTTTGTTCCGTATTTCTTTTTTAAGTGCTTAACGGTATAGATCATTGTGTTGTTCATTGGGTTGCTAGTTCTTATGTTTTTTAGAAGTTCACTATCGCCCCACCAAAGCGATAGAGGTTCCATGTCACCAAGATCTGACTTTTCAATGTCTAACCAGTTTGGTCTGGCCATTGTATAATTGTCACACTTAATTAGGTGAGCCACCATGTTGTTCATATATAATTTCTGTATATCTGGGAAACGGATCCCCCCTTCTTTCCAATCTCTCTGTAGTATTTCCAATGAGACTCTAGGTCTCCTATCTTGCCAAATATAATTTGATAATTGCCTTTGAAGACCGCGTATCGTCTGGTATGTCA
Source organism: Pelobates fuscus (assembly GCF_036172605.1). NCBI lineage: Eukaryota > Metazoa > Chordata > Amphibia > Anura > Pelobatidae > Pelobates > Pelobates fuscus. Next base: position 60,776,483 of record NC_086319.1, read on the forward strand.
CCCTCAACGGGAGGTTACTAAATAAAAAATGTCAACTTAGGAAGGAGATAGAAATTTACTGCTTCAATCCTACCCAACCAAGAAAGTTCCAATCCCTGCCAGTTTTTTAAGGTATTCCTGAAGTAGATGGCAATATCAGTGTAATTAAGTTCTCCAATTTCTCTATAATCTAGAGAAAGTTTTACCCCTAAATATTTTATATTTCTTGCTTCCCAATCGCATTTAAAATCTTTTTTGAGTTTATCTACGCCTGGTCCACTCAGGCCTTTTAACAAAATTTGTGTTTTCTTTATATTTATTTTATAGCCCGAGTGTATGCCGAATTCGTTGATAAGCCGAAATACGGCTGGGATAGATCTAATAGGAATCTGCTAGGGTCAGTAGGACATCATCTGCATATAGTGCAATTTTATTCTCGATCTTATTCACTTTTAGCCCACTGATGTCTTCGTTCTGTCTGATCGCGGCTGCCAACGGTTCTATGGACAGGATATATAACAGGGGTGCCAAGGGGCATCCCTGTCGCGTCCCATTTCTAATAGGGAACCAGTTTGATTGAAACATATATCCTGATACTTTAGCTTGAGGATCCTTGTTATGTGCCATTGTGCTCTCCTTAAAGAAACCCTCGATGCCGAAGGCCCTCAGTACTTCTTCCATGTACTTCCAGTTAACCCGATCGAAAGCCTTCTCGGCATCGAGGGTAACCACCGCAAAGGGAGACAAGCTTTGGTCTGCATGATATAGGACATTCAGTAGTTTCCTGATATTATCGGATGTACCCCTACCCTCTACGAATCCACTCTGATCTATATGTACAATGTTGGGTATGATTTGTTTTAATCTATCGGCCAGAATTCTGGAATATACTTTAATATCCAGATTAATAAGAGAAATTGGTCTGTAATTTGAGGTATAGGTACATATTTTAAATTTTTTATCTACCGTATCACTTCTGATAAGTGTTGACCTTTTCACCACTAAAAATATGTATACATGTTTTATTTTATTTTCCATTTCAAAATAAAAAGTTAGTCCATGAAGCTCAATTGCCTTTACTTGTATTCCCAGAAATATTACCAGTTCATAGAGGAATTCATTTCTCAACCAGAAACACATTCCACCCATTTAATATCTGCAAACTAGATATAAGCGACACCCCCTCCTTCCAAACATTTAAACAAGTTTAAAAAAACACAACTACAGTTACATTATTTTGTTCAGTTTTTTAAATATGATTTAACTGTATGTGACAATTATGTTTAAATGCTGACATTTTTTTATACTCTATGCCAGTTTAAAAATACTGCATTGCTAGCAATGCCATCAGGTACCTTACAAAATAGGGTAACTAACCAATTTGCTTTTATTCAAATATTTGAGACTCTCTATGAAATATTGCAAGGTAAGGAATGATGCCCATAGAACAGCGAAGCTAGGTGGAATGGGCCTTGACATAGCTAGGAAGCAGGCATAGGAAAATGTGAATATTGTCATTTAGTCTAAGGTGGGGGTTAAAGGGTGATATATATATAGCTGCCATTTTAAGGATAAGCCATTCTAATTGAAAATTTTCACCTACTTGTTTCTGGCAGGTTGGTGTGGATTTCTGTTTTTTGTCTTTCAGATGACTGACAGGATTGCTGATCGTGACATGGAGGCGATTTTGGAAGGTGTCAGAGCGGCTGTCAGTAAGCGTGACGTTGCCTGGCTGGAAGAATGCCTGGGGGCATCGGCAAGAGGAGCAGCTGCACCTGTTGCCCAAGCGCCGAGCCCTGGGCGGCAAGTGCCTGAAGCCAGGATAGAGAGTGGTGGCGGTCGTGCCCAGCCGCAAGGTGGTCGTAAGAGGAGTTTCATTGCTGGGTACTGAGGCGTGTGGCCAAGACAGCGCGATGCCGCGCCTTACAACGGTCGGTGGGACATCACGGATTTCGGCTGCGGCAGGCCCCAGGATCTTAGGGGGCGCTGCCAGCATGGTGGAGAAGCAAGATGCAGGCTCAGGTGTGCTGGGTGAGTTGGCCTAGCAGGTGTTGGTGTTCCGCTGGGGAGAGAGGTTGGGGGGGCCCCCTACCCACCAGGATCTGTCCAGGGTGAGGCAGCCACAAGGGGCTTGGCCAGCGGGAACAGCATAGCACCCTTGGGAGGCTGAGGTAAAGGAATGGGTACAGAAGGGCCCCCAGTAGGACACAGCCTGAGTATGAGGGGTCCCATGCATCTCCTGCCACAGCACGGCGGCTCCAGACAGGGGAGCGGTGCGCCCAGCAACCGACTAGGGTAACAGTCAGCGACATCACCGCCAGCGACAAAAGGGCGTCCCCTATGGCCCTGGGTGGTGCGAGACGCTCTGTGTGTGACCCTGCACAGGTGGGAAGGACATGCCGCACTCAGGATAGGGATGCCAGGTCTCCATGTTCCTCTGTCTACAGCGGGGCTGGCAGGCGGAGATCACGCCATTGCTCCAGGAGCCATCGGTGGAGCAGGCGGCGGAGCAGGCAGCACAGCGACTACAGGGGATACCATAAAAGTAGCCAGGAAAGAGTGTGTTACGGCTCACCTAGCCAGGATGGGAGGCACCATGGCTCACTGGTTAGAGGTGTAAGTCCCAGGAGGTGTGCTTCTAGGTCCAGTGGTGGAGGCTCCCCAGCCACTCAGGCTTTTCCTGGGCCGACTACGGACGTAAGGGCCAGGATGCCAGATCCAGGAGTCACAGGTCCAGGTCAAGCTCACTGGGAGTTCTGGTGACGGCCTACCCAGGATGTCGTCTTCTTTTCACAGGTCGCCTGATTGTACAGTTACAGGTTGGTTAAGGACTCAAGACGTTGGATCAAGTTTCGGTACGGCTTCACAAGGATTCGCAGACGGGAGAGTTCAGGAGGCAACCCCCGGTCTGGCAGCTGTACGGGGTTTGGATGTTGAGTCCCAACTTGCACCACACTCAGGAGATGTAATGGAGGATTTAAAGGCTTTTCTTAATTCATGGAGTGCGGGTACGGGGAGGTGTGGGTTCAGGGGTTGGTACAAGTAGGTTCAAGCACACAGGGGACATCGGTGGGGGCCATTAGAACTGCAGGTGAGACAGTCGGGGTGGCATCTGGGTCGGTTGCCACGAAATTGGTATCGGTGCGGGCGTTGCTATTAGGGGACATTCCTGCTGACGCTCGGCAGAATATCCATGTTTCGTTCGCGGGTCCTTTGGGCTGCCACTTGAAGCCTGAGGTAAAGGAATGGGTACAGAAGGGTAAATTTGTAAAAATATTTTCTCTTCTCCCCTTGGAGGAATATCTTGAACTAAAGGAGGAGGATAAGAAGGATTCGAAAAAAGAAGAGGAGGAGAAAGGGCATAGGTATCAAAACATATCTAAAAAATTTGGCAACTGCTTGAGGGCATTTCACATATTGGCTAGCATGCTGGGAGAGAAATCTCCTAATAAATGCTCGCAACTGTTCTGCTACCTAGATGGGGTGTGGGAATCCGTGTTGGCAGTACGACGAACAGTTCTGTCAGCGGCTGTCAGCTAATCCAGGCATGCGGTGGTATCAGATGGACCTGTTGTTGAGGATGAAGCTAATTATGGCGCAAAAAAACAGGCTGCTCAAAGGAAGGGTATTGCAGGCTCTTCAACAAGGGCCAGTGTAAATGGGGAGCCATGTGTCGATTTAAGCATGAATGCTCAGGTTGCGGGGGCAGGCACAGTTTCAATCTTTGTTTGAAGCGGGAAAAATCTGCAAATTCAGGGGGTGCAGGAGGGGCAATAGCCTCATTCACTGCAACTGGGGTCCTCGCAGGTGAGAGTCAGCGATGCTCCCATGACTACGCAGATACGGTAACCAGGAGGATGCGGCACTGCTAAGGAAAGGGTTTACTGGGGTGTTTCGCATTTCATTTAAGGGGCGGGCAGTTCACTGTTTTCTTAATTTGCAGTCAGTTGCGGACTATCCGGGGCATGTGCGTGAGAAGCTGCTCAAGGAAGTCCAATTGGGGAGAATGGCGGAACCTTTTGATGAGCCACGGATTCCGGATCTGCGTATTTCCCACTGGGGGTCATGCCCTAGAAAGAGGCAGGGAAGTTTCGGCTAATCCATCATCTTTCTTAGCCAAAAGGGGCGTTGGAAAATAATGACATTGACGGGGCGCTCTGTTGGGTTTCCTATGTAACATTCTACCAAGCTGTTGAGTTGCTTCGGAAAGCAGGTCTTGGGGCTTTGTTGGCTGAGGCTGATGTGGAATCAGCATTCCGGCTTTTGTCTATTCACCCTGAGTGTCATCGTTTGCTAGGTTGCTTTTTTGACGGAAAATACTTTGTGGATCTCTGTTTGCCCATGGGATGTTCCATTTCATGTGCTTACTTTGAAAAATGTAGTACTTTTATGGAGTGGGTAGTTAAGATGTACATTATTGTTGTACATTATTTGGATGAATTCTTGTGTGTCGGCCCCGCAGGTTCAGATACCTGTTGAATTGGGCTGAGGATGCTGGAATGGGTGGCTCACGTGTTTGGGGTATCATTAGCGGGAGACAAGACGGTGGGGCCTTCTACGTGCCTTAGTTTCTTGGGACTCAGGTGAATGCCGGTAACCGCAGGATAAGCTGACCACTTTTTTAGGAGACCATTGTGGAAGTGCATCTGAAGGGCAACTGAATTTCGCTTTTCAGGTGATCCCTATGGGTAGGGTGTTCAACCGTTTGTTGGTAAAGGCCACCTGTGGGGTGAATTTACCACATCACTTTATCTGGGTCTCAGGTATGATGCAGGAGGACTTGGGCATTTCAGAGGTGTTCCTTTGTGATTTTAATGGGAGGGTTTTCTTTCAAAAGGAGGCAGTTTCATCGCCAAAGTTAGATTTGTGTACTGATGTGTCAGGAATTGTGGGTTTTCTGGCCTTCTTTGCAGGCCAATGGTGTGCAGAAAAGTGTCAGACTGGACCTCAAGCCTACTTATTAGAAATTTAGCCTTTTTGGAGTTGTTCCCATTGGTAGTTGCTTTATCATTGTGGAGGCATGTTTTGATGGACAGGAAGGATGTTTTCTTTGCCGACAACATGGCAGTCGTGGATTTGGTGAACAACTTAACTTATTCAGCATTTTGTTTTGAGTTGCATGCTATTTAATGTTGTTTTTCATGTTTGTCATGTGCCTGGTTTCCTAAACGTAATTGCTGATTTGCTTTCTCGTTTCAGTAGGCGAGGTTTCGAGCAGAAGCTCTGGGAGCGCAGATTGAAGGTTTGGCTTGTCTAGAAACAAGATTACTGTTTTCTCATACATTTATGTGATATACACTCCATGTTTCAAACAAATATCCTAATATTTTTGCAAACAAATATTTGATAGTGAAGCTGTATTTGTTGGTTAATATCCCATATTGTAACTGTTCTGTGATATAGCTAGCTACCTTGCTCTGCTTGTTAATTTTCGTTTTCAACAAAAGACTGTGTTTAGGAAAGAAATGTTTCAAATTGATGCAAAAGATATTCCGTAGACCTCTGTTGTCAGTTGTTTCACATATAATAAAACCAAACTGTTGTGTATTTAACATTCAAAAGACTACACTTAGTTTTATTATAGGGAAAAAAGACAATTTTGGATTACAATACATGAAAGGACTAGGTCATAATGGAATAAAATCTTTCACTGGTGTGTACACTCTTCATATTGAGTGCAGCCTTAAAAGATTAAATGATAGCTAAAAACTAGTGGGGGGGGGGGGGGGGGGGAAACGAGAGAGAGATGAAGGGGCAGGAGTAGAAACAATGAGAATAAAGGGTGGAGTATTCCTCAAAGATACAGTTTGGGGAGGACTTTATGCATACTGCTGCAAACAAAATAGTACTTTGATTAGGTGTCATTCAAAGTGAATCCATTCAGCTGAGTACATGTCTTTAAGATTGCTACGGTCCAGGAAAAAAAAGAAAAGAAAAGAAAACAAATAAAAACTACAGCTGTAATATACTGCTCGATCGTGTTAATAATATATCAAATAACATGGTTAGTCACATCCAACTTTTACATTTAAAGACAGACCGATAGACAGACAGACAGACAGATAGATAGATAGATAGATAGATAGATAGATAGATAGATAGATATTAATGACCAATCTGGGCTCTCCTTTTAATATAAAAAATATACTTTGCGCATTTGCAGCTCACCTGCGATCACGGATCATGCTGCTCACTGGCCTCATAATTTTGGAGTACTGTGCATCCCAATGAGAATAAAAGTATCTTATTGGGGAGTATAGGCCTGCCAGGAGAATACCACTTGCACCTATTTTGAAGAACATGATGGATGATGTGGGATTTGTGGAAGTCATAGGGGATTTCAGCACAGTGCCAATACAAATATCCTTTTTGTGCTGCATGGTCCCCCAGCCACCTCCTGCCGCATATGAACTTGCAGAGACTATGCACAGCTTGGGGGAGAGGTTGCTGAATCCAAACACAAGAGGAAGTGGGCCCAAATCCTGCATGACAGAGACACTTCACATGGACATGTTGTCTGCATTGCTGGTACTGTCGTGGTATTTTTTTGTTTCTGGGTTTGTGTAACCAACCCATAACAGGGGTCCACAGGGCCTGGAGATTTTTTTTAGTGTTAGAAACACCCATTTTAGTAACTTGTCTGTGACATCATTTTCGTATTCGGGAATAGTTTGCCTTTTTAAAACGTAATGTTTAAGTATTGGGAAATATGGGCTATGGCATAATCTTAATTTTCAAATTTCCTTTGTGGCTTTAATATTTCCCAATGAACATGATTTAGGCCAATTTACAGAATTTCACCCCAAAACATTACAAAACAGTGATTACATACACATTGCTTTGGTAGTAACAGCATATCGACAACACATCATTCTTGCTCTTGACCAAAAAGTATTTTTAGCAAATGAAACAAAAACATCAAAAACATTATTATTGTGGGTTTACTTCTGCGTATTATAAATACATGATTACTGGCTGCATTAAGTCACGCACAAGCTTTTTATCTGGAGTGCAGCTAGGGGAATCCCTTCGTTTTTTGTTTGCCACTTGCTGGGTATGAAGTTCAATACAGCAAAATAGAAGAAGAATGTCTTTGATGTACAAAGTTCAGGCTATGGGAGAGAAAATTTGAAAGTACAACTTGCTAAGGAACAATTGCTCAGACAACCCAGTGTGCCAATTTTAAAGCTTGTAATGATATTTTTTGTTGTTGTTATATTTGTTTTATTTTTAGACTAATTTTTGATGGCTCATTTAAGTGACTCAGCTAGCGTGCCAAGTCTGTGTGAATAATGCTACACATCATGAATGGACATATCTCTAGCAATACTATAATATATCTCTTTGCATAATTCCAGGTAACTCAGTCACTGAAGATCTTTCAAAACACTTATATAAAATATGTGGTATGCTAATATATTTTAAAGCAATGAGAGTATGGTATTGAATTGCTCAAGTTTAATTTTAAGGGCAAGGACTTGGAATTATGCAAATATCTGATACATAACTAACATCTAACAATAGGGTAAAACAGCACCCATGTGTACTTATTGCAGATCAGAGATACATAAAACATTTAAAACATAAAACATTTAAATCTTCACAATTAATGTTTTTATTTTTTGTACCCTCAACAGAAATATTGAATGGGTAACACATTTTAGAGATAGCAACATTTTAAAAAAAATATGAAATATACAAAAGCTGAAACACAATTTAGTGATGTACAGCAGGTATCATTAAAATATACGGTACATATAAACACGTTTTTATATGACCATTTTATTGATCTAAGCAAGGAACCTGATAGCATGTATAGAATGCTGGGGGGAGCAAGGTAAGTTGTTCAACAGTTATAAAACAGGGATGGCACCAGGGCAATCGTGGCACCCTAACCCCAACAGCCCATTGTTGTGGATATGGGCTTGGAGTATCCATTTATTTACTTCTATTCATTACTGTATTAGCTTCCCCAGTACTAATTTATACTTTGGTCTATGGAAAACTACATGGTTTGATGTATACTTTCTAAGGGATGCATATTTGTTATGAAACGCAATTCCTTCACATTTTCTTTGGTTCCTATGTTTTCCTCTAACTCTCACTCGACTATGCTGTTCTTTTTTCCTCCGTTCAATGGAGACCCATCTTAGTAGTTGACTTCAATGGTAACTCATTTCAGAATGTGTGATGTGAAAATAATCACGATAAACATGGGGAATTTCATTAAAAAGCCATTGCCACTCCTTTTCAGAAAGCTGCTGTGCTATCTGAATGAAATTGTCATAATCTCAGAATATAATAGCAGAACCATGTTTAACCCCTTACGGACACATGACATGTGTGGCATGTCATGATTCCCTTTTATTGCAGAAGTTTGGTCCTTAAGGGGTTAAGGGGTTAAAAGAAACGCACATATGGATTATATAGTCTATTTCCTGAATTCTAAAATACTCTTATCTGAAACATGATAAATCCACATTACATTAATCTTTGTATCTCTGAAGAAGATGTTTTTAAAGGAGGCTGGACCACGCACAGAAACAATGTTTGTTTGGATTTCACAAGAGCAATGGTTTGCAGACAGTTAATAACCTTCTATAGATATACTGAAGGCATGCCCAGTAAAATAATTTTTGGATATGCATATTACAGTTTTTCTGAAAAATCCATGTACAAAACCAGTCTAAGATTTCATAATGGATAGATAGCCTGTACATAGAATATTTTGTTCTTATCTGTCGTCACAAAGTATTATGTTTATTTGCATGCCTTTCTCAATTCTTAAAGCCAAAAAGGTTATGGTGGTGAAAAATTGTGATTATGCCAAACCAGAATCCTTTGCAGTAGTAACATCACTGCAAGTTTGAGATTTCTGTGGGGAAAGCAAGTCTTATTGCTTGACCGATGGGCATATCTGTGTTTAACAGTGTATTAACTATCCACTCAATTCAACCAATCCGCTGCACCTCTCCATGCCCAAGGACCACTCAAACTTGGCCACATTTATAATTCAGAATTTACACTTCCATTTTATCGAGATCAATTCTATACAGCCTGGGCCATATTTATTGACTAAAAGTAATCCTAGTGATTCATGTTGTATTTCTTGGACGATGTAACATCACCCCAAATTAGAAGTCTGACAAGCGTGGATAGTGCAAGAGCTAAGAAGAGCCAAATTTATATCAAATACACAATGGCACACAATGGCTCTCTAGGCTATATAATCACTACAGCAGTGTTGAGTTATTAAGTTGCCTAAAGTACCTCTTTAAGAACTACATTGTTTTTGAATCTAAAAAATAAATCCTGCTTTTCTATTCCTATAGTCCAGACTGCCTCAGAGTGCATGATTTTCACAAGTACAAAGGATGAATTGCCTTTTTCGTACGTTGCGTTTGTGCATGCTTCTTTTACTGGCGTTGGACTTATTGTGAAAGATCTGGAGTAATTTGTTTGTGTTTTCTGAATACTAGGAAATATTAATGTTGTGGTGAGATCAAAAGATGACCATAAAAGACCAGTAGTGTACTTAAGAACCCAAGCAATGAGTATTTGTTCAATGATATATGTAAATATTATAGCTAAACAGCTTTCTGAAATTTACTGTTGTGCATCCCCTTATACAGGAGGTGGGGGGGTTGGTGTATGTAAGGTGATAATGGAGGTATGGTGGAGGGTATGTGATATAATGGAGATCTAAAGAGAATGGCAGATGACTCTAAGTGAGTTAGACTCTAGGTGTGTAAGATGTGTATGAGTTGTTGTAATTGTTTGATAGGTGAGGTGGGGTATGTGACTTGGTATGTGTGAATGGGACGTAGGTGTGAAAGTATGTGCGTGGGTATGATTAAATGAGTGCTGGGGTGGTGGGGGCATTAGACAGGGTGGGATTAATTTGATAGTAGGTATGCGGCAGGATGATTGTCAATAGCTTGTAGATAAGTGACAGTGTCATTGTAAATGGGTGGTAGGGATGTGTCTTTATTAGAGATACCATAACACACACACACCTAATGGAGAAAGAAAAATGAACTCATACTGGTCCTTACAGTGGCTGGGCTAATGCCTAAGACAGATAAACAGATTGTCTGCAAGCAGACAGGGAGTTAACAAGAAAAAGGCTGAGGTCTAGGATAACAGATACACAGAATCCAGAGTCAAGACGAGGTCAGAAAACAGAGAATGTAATACACAGAACAAGGGAACAAAGATAGTCTGGAAGTATATATGCAGGACTCCCTTCTGATAACAACAATATACATTTTAAAAATGCCTATAATTCCTTGGGGGTTTATCCCAGTGGGAGACAAGAGCACATAGAACTAGTCAAGGTGAATTTTCTTGATTTGCATATTAATATTGAGGACTCACAAATCAAAACAAAACCTTTCTTAAACCAGTAAATGTTAATATTTTTATTTCAATTAGCAGCTGTCATTATCTAAATTGGACGAAAAACTTCCTCAAAAGTCAATGTTTATGCATAAAGAGGAAAAGCACAGAAGGTCAAATACCTGAAGAACAGATATATAAAATAAAAAGAAGATTTACATTTTTTTAAAAAAAGCATACCAACTTGACGTACTCAATAAAGGACGGGAGGCTGTCGAAAAACTTCAAAAAAGCTTTTTATTGAAATATAAAGATGAAAAGAAAAAGACTTTTAAATCTAAGATCCTTTTTATCTGTAACTACAACTGTGCTAGCAGAAGTATAAGAAACATTTGGAAAAAATTATCTATGTTAGAGGATACCAATGATACCTGAATCTGCAGTCCAGGTTTAACCCTTTAAGGTAATACAGCACCCGCACCTCCTTGCAGCCTAACTACTTCATTGCGATTAAGCTCTAATGGTGCTCAGAGTGTCCCATTAAGAAAAAGTAATGGCATCAATTTGGTTAAAAGTATGTACACATAGAGATGATGAAAGTAAAAATAAAAAAAGTAAATGTTCTTTGCAAAATGTTCTCTCATTTAAGTGTGTCGTGGTCTAGAACTATTATATTTGGCTGTGTCATGACTAAGTGCCTGGCATGTGATGTAGTTTTAAGAAAAAAAAAAAAATTATATATATATATATATATATATATATAGATATATTTTTTTTTTTATTATTATTTTTTTTTTCTGAAACTGACATAATGGTTCCTTAGTTTTAAGCCTGATGTCACCACATTTGCAGACACTGTTAATTGTATAGGAAAAAGTCAGCTTGCATAATTCTGTTCATTCATGAAATGCTTGCTTTTCGATTGCCACTTCCGTAGTCACGTCAGAGTTGTATTCCATTCAACAGTCCTTGTGCTGAGTGATCCCGAGATAAGATTCCTTTTACTTTATTTACATCCCTTTGGTTTCCCTTCCCATTCCTTTTGTTTCCCATCCGTGATACAGATCTCAGTGACACTGCCTTTTAAAAATCAAGGCTTTATCTACCTTTTCAATTTAAACCCAAATTAAAATAATTTATGGTTTGCATGTGATAAAGCATCCTAACCTTTTCATTAGAGCTACACACATTTACATTCAAGTGGGTCAGCAATTTATATGTATGCTTTATTTATTCTGTTTTACACCTATGATCTGTTTAGATATGTTAATGAATTTCCTACTACACCCATGTTGTTATACAGGGAGTTGCAGGATACCTGTCTTCAGTGAGTTGCAAGACACCTGTCTTCAGGCATGGCAGCAAAATAATTCTATTTTACTTTATACAATTAATGTAAATAAGGCCTGCTGTACATAATTATGAGCATGACAATGTATGCCAAGTATTAATTATAAATCTACATAATCTGTAATATTTAATTTAGCAAAATTGACAGCAAATACATTAAATTAAGTACTTACCTGTACTTTACTTGCTGGTTATTATTACCGGATGCCCACTCCTACTATGCTGATCATGGTATTTTGAAAGGCCTAGCACATGGCTGCATGCTGTGCTATTCAGTATTGGTTGTCTCTGGTTTTGTTTTTTTAATTTGCCCACCCGCACCCCTTATGTTTTTGTCAGAAAGTAATTTAGAATAATCCCTTGTAGTCAATTGGAGGGCACTCTGGGGAGCAGGATTTCTCGTGAACCGGTGGGGGGGTGGTATGGTTTGCAAATGTGTTCGGTGCAGATCACTTAAATATCTCCCTCACAGTCCCATCACTCAATCAATGACCTAGAATGCTGTATTTAATGGTCAGAGTCAATGAGATCTGCTAGGACCACGAGGGAGCTCTTGAAGTGATCTACACTTGATAGAGGTGCAGACCATAATGCTCTATTGAGGTAGACACCGGACCAAACCAGGAGGGCTTCTCCTAAAGTCAAAGCCATCTGTCCAGGACAGAGACTTACTCAACCCCTCTCAAATTCCGTAGTGCTAGTTTGTTTCTATAAGCTATAGGTTAAATTCTTAAAATAAAAAAAAAAATCTATACATGGCTAACAATTCCATTAGAGTAAATAAATAAATACTCAGATAAATAAAAGTAATTGAGTAAATAAATAAATAGGAATATATAATTTGGTCAAGCTCACCAGACCTCAGACAAGTGTGATTTAGTCCTAGTGGACACTTAGGAAAGTCAGTCATTTCTCTGTCTACCTGTCTGATGTTTTATCAACCTCTCTAGTCTGCATTTTACCATGTTTATCTCTATATATGTATCCCATGCAATTTACAATTTATTTTTTGTTTCACTTAGTGATTGCAAAGGATGCGTGAGTACCTCTTATGGGAAGAAAGTTAGGCAGATAGCCTGTTATGGTGCTGAAGATGGGGGGGATCGATATACCTAAAGGAAAATGGTTATGATGCCTTGGTTGCTAACAAAGAAGAAATAGGACAGTTGATTTGGTACAGAAGGTGATATAATAGTTTTTATTTTTCTGGAAGTAGGTATGCAGGCTCTTTTATCATGGACATCAGTTTTGGTATTGTATATTTACAGTCCTGAATTTAGAGCCCAAAATAAAATGTTTTTCCTGATAATCCCAAATAAATTTTCACCAGAGTTTCTCCATGTTGTCTTGCCGGTTCCAGCGCTTTATGTTCTTGGTGACTATGGAGGAATAATATGTTAAAGGTTAATTCATTCATTTTTGGATAAACGCATTCTGTTCCAAATTCCGTCTTTTCGCCCACTCCTCCGAAAAACAAATGAACAAATACAAATTCCAATGAATGAAATGTAGACTGAAATGCTTGATGAATGAAATTTCATTGTGCAATTTGTTCTTTCGTTCATTCGCTTTAGTTTATTACAAGTAGTGAGCTACCAGCTCACTGCTCTCTGCTTGTAATATTTAAAAACAAAAGCTGCACTAAATCTTTCCACGTTGACCCTTACCCTGTATGGGTCAATTTGACCCCCATATTAGCATAAGGAAGGTAAATCCTCCCTCATCCCCTACCTGCTATGCCCCGAGTAGGGGAATGTCTACAAAAGAGCGACTATTGCTGCCTAATTGCTAATCCAATAAAGGGGAAGCTGACACAGGTCCCCCATACCCCTATGGTGAGGCACCTAATAAAATAATTAACTGGGGAGGCAGCATGTGGGGGCTTTAAAGATAATAACGGTGGGGGGGGGGTAAGGGGGAGGCAGTATCACTCCAGCCCCTACCCATTGGTGGTGGGTTAGGGCCCTAATTAATAAAGAGGGTGGATCTGTTGTGCCCACCCCAGCCTTCACTAATTGGCAATGGGTGGGGGATAATATTAAAAATTATTCTCCTCCCTCCCATAACCAAGAATCCCTAAACCCAAAGTCAACCCCAGGTTACTAGGGGTCCCCAAGTCCCTAGTCACTGTCAACCATAACTACAGTACCTACTCCCTCACCATGTCTTCTTCCATCTTCTTTTTTTAGCCCCCGAAAGTGGACTAATAAAATTCCATAAGGTTGTGTCAAAGTGTTAAAATAAAAAAAAGGACCTGATCACCAAAAAAATGCATGCCCAAAAAAATCCTGTCAAAAAAAATAATTCACCTCACCCGTGCTCCAGGTCACTCTTTGTTACATTAGCAACTGGGAAGCAATGAGCCGCCATTGGCCGCTTGCTGTTTAGTAGACATGCCCCTACTCATGTCACAACAGGTAGAGGCAGGAGGGAGAATTTAGCCTCCCTTTTTTTACTTATACTAAGTATTTTTTACTTTGTATTAGTATAGTTGCCTAAAAAAACAAAATTATGGAAAGGGATTTTTTTTCATTTTGGTCTTAGTTGTTAGCTCCCTAATCCTCTCGGGATTTCCTTAAGGATACCAAAAAATAAACTACCTACTAAACAGCTCCCTAATTTGATACCCTGAAATATGGCAATCCCAAAAAGGTGTCATTTTAGAGAGCTATCTACTAAACGGCGGCACGATGCAGCTGCAGCACACATCAGAATTTCATTCATCCGAATGAAATTTTGAAACAAAAATAATGGCTGAAGTTCATCCACAAACAAATGGACAGTATTCGGTTCAGACTAAATGAAATTATTTTTTGCCCAAAACAAAGATTTTGGCTGCACCCAAGTCTACTGTTTTATTTGAAAACATACATATATTCCATATTAGTTCCTGACAGTTTTTGAAAGGAGTGTAGGCAGTTAAGGTGCCATTATTCTTGTCTCAAGAGTAATCAGATTTTTTTGTTGAATGTAGAAGGCCTCTTTTGTTCTGGTAGGAAGAGTGAAAGTATTTTTACTTAGAGAAAAAGGAGAGACGGGTTTATTTGATTCCTGAAGGCCTGTAAGTGGAAGTACTGGTTTTCTGGAGACACGGATAGATAAGTTAGGGAGTGTGATGCATAGCCTATAATTATTAATTATCTTCCATGAAGTCCTCAATAGAATTAAAATTGTACAGATTTGCGCTCATACTGAAACTTTGAAATAGATTTGTCAACTGTACACAGTGCAATCAGAAAACTCAAAAAAGAGAAACAGTGCCGTGGGGATAACTACTTTTTTTAGTAGCTATTCAGTTGTGCATTTCTCCTACAGTACTGACAGATTGGTAGAATGAAAGACAGATAATTAAAAAACAAAAAGGAGACATCGATGGGTAAAGAGACAGACAGAAACATTGTTGTTTAGTAGCCTTTTTAGGACCATTGGGGACATGTTGGAAATGGTTGTACTTGGGATGTCTAAGGTAAAATTCAGGAGAGAATCCTGCTTTTGAGCAAGCAGGATAAAAGATTCTAGACCAGTGTTTCCCAACCCAGTTCTCAAGGCACACCTACCAGTCCAGAATTTAAGGATTACCCAGTTTTTAGGTGTTTTTAGAAAAAAAAGAAAAAACACCTTAGACAAAACTGGGTAATCCTTAAATCCTGGACTTGTAGGTGTGCCTTGAGGACTGGGTTGGGAAACACTGTTCTAGACAACCAGGAGAGAACCCTTAAAAAAAAATAAGAATGTTGCTGATGGTAAGTGGGTGGAAAGCTCATTTCACTTTAAGGCAGTGATACATTTTGGTGCCTCTGCTGTTGTGAAGAATGAAGAACAGTTTCCGTTTCAATAGGTGTAGAAAAAATGTTAGAAGCGGGGTAAGAAAAGATGTATAAAGTAGGAACAAAAGTAAAAAAAAGGTTAACAAAGAAAGATGCACAAGAAGATATAAAAGATTCTTGTAGTTTCCAACAAACTCATAATGCATGTAACCGGGTAGCCCATCAGGATCCTCAAGGGCAGAGTAACCCAGATAAAGGAACCTGAATTGGAAAGAATGTAAAAAGTGTGATAAGTGTAAGATTGAATAATAATAATAATAATAATAATAATAATAATAATAATAATAATAATAATAATACAGAGAGACAGACAGCAAATCAAGCAAAAATACAAAATGGAAATAAATGTATATCCCAACTGAGGTCTGGAATGCAGGCCAAACACTTGATGATGAGATATTTGAAAAAAGGATAAAATATATGTACATAACATAAGGGGAAAAAATATAGTTCAAAACTGTAGTTATCCACAGACAAAACTAAACTATAATTTCCTAGCAAACAATGATACTGAGAGAATAAACTGAGGTTTCAACTTATATCAGATATTTGTCAAGAAACATGAGGAAAGCAAGAGTATATGCAAATTATATTTCACCTAAATGTGAAAAAATAAATAAAATAAAGATTGTGAAAGATATTGATAGGCAATATAATATAAACCAAAATTTAAAAACACAATCAAAAGGCATACATTGAGATACAGTGTTATTAACTAAAGTGAGAATTCAAAGTGAATTCAAGGTGAATTTTAAATTTAAGGTCAGAGCAGCCTTACTGGAATCGTGGCCGAATTAGAGAAAATTTCCAGTTCAGGTTTTTTTCCATAAAATTTTAAATTCACGGGGGCGTGGCCTGGACGAGCATGGTGCAGGACGCTCAGTAAATCAGCTCCGCACCCCTGGCCGAAATTAAGCTCAAAAACAGCATTAACACGGGTACTAATGGTCCGAACAAAGAAGCACCTAGCCCCGGAGACATCGGGGACCAACTCCCCGAGGAGATACACAGGCCCGATGGACGATTTCGTAGCTACACCGTCGGATTCCAGGGAGCCGCAGCATGCGGCCAAGATGGCGCCCACATCGCCAAGCTCAGTGAGCACAGGAGAAATGCTGGCGGGAGACACTCAGGCAAGTGATTTTGCCCTCATCAGAACTGAACTTACCCGGATCTCTGCCAACATGCTTTCCAAAGCTGACAGGGGAGCCATAGTTCAGGAACTGCGCACAGCGCTTCGAGAGGAACTGGCTGGCCTCCGCACTGACCTTACCACGCTAGAACACCGCGTAGACGAAATGGAGACGGCGGTACAAGGTAGTGAGGACCAACACAGGGCCACGGAAGTAGCAGTGACAAGGCAAGGAAACATGCTCCTCGCCATCCGCAGGCAGGTGGAAGACCTAGAGAACAGAAGCAGACGCAATAACATCAGGGTCCGCGGCCTGCCTGAGGAGGGTAATGTACCGCTTCACACCTCGCTGACCGATCTCTTCCGGCAGATCCTGGGAACACAAGCCCCAGCCACCATACATTTTGAGCGGGCGCATAGAGCCCTGGGTCCAGCAAGGCAAGACGGGAACCCACGAGACGTGGTCTGCTGCATAGCCACGCCGGGACTCCGAGATAACATAATGGCGGCCGCGAGAGCGCTCCCTGCCATCAACTACCAGGGAGCGGAAATTTCCCTATATCAAGACTTATCCAGCCTGACGCTCGATGCCAGGAGAGCCCTCCGCCCTGTGACGAACGCACTAAGGGAAAAGAGAATCCAATATCGCTGGGGGTTCCCCTTTAGCCTGCAGGCGAGGCATGGCAACGCTTGGCTTACGGCCCGCTGGCCGGAAGATGTTCCGAGACTCCAACGGACGCTAGGCCTCCCTCAAGTAAGGGTTCGAAACTGGATCCTCGACGAAGCCGCTGCCACCAGGAGAGACCCGCTGGCTCCTGTCAGACCACCCGACATCGCGCCTGGCCGCATAGAGCCACCACAACGGAGAGGAGGCCCTGAGGGCCCTGAAGAGTAAAGTAGTCGGACCCTGACCTGGACATGGGGACTGGTGAGTGCTTACAGTGATTTGGGGGATCAAGGGGTCTTACCGTGAATGGAGATTGCTGAGGATTATTGAGGGGTAGGGAGACTCTTTGCAGGTTTATTGGGGAGGGGGACGGGACTTGTGAGGCTGAACCCGGAGACTCAAAGCAGGGACATAGCAGGCAGGGGAAGGGTCTGAGTTTGGAGCGACCTTGTCCGCAGGCTGTACCCCACAACCCAGGCCGAAGCCAGCAGCCGTATTGTGTGGCTCCAATCCCCGGAGCAGGCCGTTTGGGTGGGGGGCTGCAGGGGGGAGGGGGGACAATCAATGTTTTATGAGACTAGGGATTGGGGCATGTAAGACGCATAGACCCCCAGGCTTCACAGAGATAAACACGGCTGTGTGAACGAGAAGAACTGACAGCTGCCCCGACCACCTTTATTACGGGATGGGCGTCCCCTCACCTCCCGGGCTGGCCGGGGTCATTTATCCGCATGAGGACCTCTACTTATATTGGATGCTCTGGGGGAGCAAAGAGAGGGACACGGGGCCCTGGGGGGTGGGGGCGGGGGGAGCTAAGTTTACTAATGTTGTTGCTAGTTTGAATGTTTTTGGTATAACGTGCAGAACCGCCCAGTCCCCCGCTTAAGCAGTCTTTGGATGTCTATAGGACCCCCTACCACACATGGACGGTTATGGAGAGGAGGTGACGTAGGATGAGGGAATGTGTTACCGAACCAGGCCCTGTCCTCTAGGGATACCCCGGAAGTTGCCCCCGTGAGATCCCCGGACGATAGCTGCCCCTGACACCCCCCCCCCAGGCGACAACTTGGAAATGCACCCCACCCCCGCCAGGGGACATACTAATAAGGGAGACGGGCCACACTGTAAGGGCAGGCTGACAGGGTTTGCTAAAGCAAGTAATAGATACACTGACCGTCCCCCTCGCCAACTCCGGGCGGAGGGTACTCCCCCCCCTGCCAAACGACAACCTGGTGGATGGACCCGACCCCTGGGACACTGTTAGTCGCCCACCATCATCTGACAAATCCGACTATAAAATGTCTATACGGACCACATGCCTCCCGTGTCACTTACGCTCCCTCGGCCAGGGGGGAGGAACATTGATCACTTCCCCTAGGGACACGACACTAGTGATAATTACACCCTGATAGAAAGGGCTTAATACCCTGTAGTAGGATTTCTTAGTCCGCAGACAGGTATCATAACCACACCTAAGAGATCTCTGCAAACACATACCATACTCGTAAACTGAACACTGTACCAGAGCCTAAAGGGCTGCGTACCCCACTGACGGGCACCCCCTACCACTGGTGGGTGCAAGCAGGACTCTACCCACATAGAGACCCCGCACGACACCACCACCACAGGTGCCAAGTCTTTGTGAACCTGCTTCGAGCAGCTCACATTCCTTCCCTCTCTTCCCCTCCCTGACCTCCCTCCCCCCCAACCCCACCCCGGGAATGGTGGGGACGGGGTTCGCTCCCGCTCCCCTCCGTGTCTGGTCGAGCAATGCCCGGGGCCTGAACATCCCGGAAAGGAGGTCTCATCTCCTACGCTCCCTATGGACAGAACGGGTGTCTGTGGCGTTCCTCCAAGAGACCCACTTTCGAGGCCCAGATGGACCAAGCCTGAAGGACGCGAGATACCCGGTGGGATTCTTCGCTAATCACCACACTGCCAAGAAGGCTGGGGTAGCGATCCTGTTTGCTAGTACGATTCCGTTTGAATGCACAGCGACCAAAGCGGACGAAATGGGGAGATATCTCTTCATAAAGGGCAAAATTGCGGACAACACCTACACCTTCGTTAGCCTTTATGCACCAAACGCCCGACAATCTGGTTTCCTCCGCAAAACGTTGCGCAAACTTGAACTGTTCAGGGAAGGTTTCCTTATTGTAGCAGGCGATTTGAATGCCGCCCTGGAACCGAGAATAGATACCTCAAAGGGTACGAGCTCCCTCCCGTCTCGGGACCTCCACGAGATCCGTAGAGCGCTCCAGGACTCGGGACTCATGGACAGCTGGAGGGTCCTACATCCGGACGAGAGGGATTTCACCTATTACTCGACGGCCCATAAGTCGTATAGCAGACTGGACTACATCTGCGTTGCCAGAGAACTACTGCCCCTGCTGCTAACGGCTGAGATCCGGCCCATGGGATGGTCGGACCACTCCCCAATAACGGCGACAATCAAGTCCCCTCTATTCCGACCCAGAGAGCGACAGTGGCGGATGAACGAGTCCATCCTTACTGATGATCTGGTTACAGCCGAACTCCGTTCGACACTGACAAGATTCTTCGAGGAGAATGAAACCCCGGAAATCCCAGCATTGACAATATGGGAATCTCATAAATGTGTGATCCGAGGAGAGCTGATCAGAATATGTACTCATAGACAGAAACAACAGCGACTGCGAGTCGAGGACCTAACGTCACGGATCGCCGCCCTGGAAACTGCACATAAAAACACCCAATCAGAGGAAAACTATAAGGCACTACTAGACGCCAGAGGCGCACTGAGGGACATCCTACAACAGAAACTCCAATTTACGATACGCAAATCGCAGCGCTTTTTTTATGAATACTCAAATAAATGCGATCGACTCCTGGCCCGGATGCTGCAAAAGCAACGTCGTAAGTACCAAATTACGAAAATACAGCATAGAACCCATGGGGTAACTCAGCTCCCAGATAGGATCACAGAAGCATTCCATAGCTTCTACAGTGACCTGTATAACTTACCACCTAAGGACGGAGATAGAGACCACCATCGGCAAGAGGAACGAATAAGTAGCTACCTACAACGCCACGTCACGGAAACCTTAAGCGAAGAGGTGGCAGACAGTCTGGAAGCCCCGATCACTCTCGAGGAACTTCAGGCGGCATTGAAGGGCTCTAAACTGAATAAGGCTCCTGGGCCGGACGGTCTACCGCTCCGTTACTTCAAAGAATTTGGAGAAGTGCTCTTACCCAAGCTTCTCATTGGCCTCAATTCCATATTAGACGGCGCAACCCTACCCAGAGATGCCCTTACGGCAACAATTGCGATAATCCACAAGGAGGGTAAGGACCCCACTAATTGCGCAAGTTACCGGCCAATCTCGCTCCTGAATGCTGATTTAAAACTATTCACGAAAATCCTGGCGACTCGAATGAAAGAAGTGGTGCCTGCTTTGGTCCACCCGGACCAGGTGGGGTTCATTCCAGGTCGGGAGGCGAGAGACAACACCACACGGGCCCTAAATGTCATCCATGCGGCGCGGCGCTCCAGGCTGAGGGTCCTCCTCCTTTCCACAGACGCGGAGAAGGCCTTTGATCGGGTGGATTGGCGATTCATGTTGGCAACTCTCCGAGCGATGGGTTTTGGACCCCACCTCATAACGTGGATAGCGTCGCTATATACGATTCCTTCCGCTAGGATCCGAGTTAATGGAGCTCTGTCGGACCCAGTGCGGATCCACAACGGTACGAGACAGGGATGCCCACTGTCCCCCCTCCTGTTTGCCCTCTCCCTGGAGCCGTTCCTGGGGGCGGTCAGACGGGATGGGGGTATCAGGGGGTTTACCCTGGGAGGCCAGGAGCATAAGGTGGCCGCATATGCAGATGATATGTTATTCTTCGTCAGCGAACCCCTGGCCACTCTACCGAACCTCCTGAGGGCCTTTGATGAATACGGGCAGGTCTCCAATATGAAGTTGAACACTGATAAATCGGAAGCCCTACCCGTTACAACTGGAGAGGAAATGACAACTCATCTCAAGACCCAATATGCATTCAAGTGGTGCCCCGTTAAAATCAAGTATCTGGGGATCTGGCTGTCCACCGACCTAACTCGGATGTATGCCCACAACTTCGAACCCATGATCCACAGACTACGGTCGGACATGATGCACTGGTCGGGTCTATGTGTCTCCTGGTTTGGCAGGATGAACGCAATAAAAATGAATCTCCTGCCACGACTATTGTACCTGTTCCAGGCCATCCCCATAGGCATACCTCAGACTTTCTTCAAATCTATGGACACAGCCATTACCAAGTTTGTGTGGCAATCTAGGACCCCCAGACTGAAAAAGCAACACCTGCGCCTGCCCAAGGCCCGAGGGGGAGTGGGGCTCCCCTCACTCTTAGACTACTACAGGGCAACCCACCTCCAACGCATAGTGGATTGGCACGTACCCAAATCCGAAAAGAGATGGATACAAATGGAGAGGACTCAGATGGCTGGAGCGCTACCGGCTGCGGTTTGGCTTGGGGACCCCCTAAGGAGCGTACACCTACGTGGCCACCCGCTCATTGGGGCGACCCTACGAACCTGGTATCGCATCAGGATCACCCTCACGCTTACCACCACACCAGGCCCACTAACGCCGATAACGCATAATCCGGAACTGGCGGGCGGCCTATCACCACAGGACATCGCGACCTTCGGCCTCTCGGAGTGGACGTATATGCGACAATGGTGTGGAGAGGACGAGATGAAACAACTCCAGGATCTGATGCCGGAACGTACCCCTACGGGACTAGACAGGTTCAGGTACTTCCAAACCAAAACATACTACCTAGCCCAACAGGGGAGGCGACTATTCCATAGAGCCCTCACGGAATTTGAACAAATATGTAAGAAATGCGCACATCTATGTAGAGGAATCTCGATCCTCTATGCAATGCTTTTGTCATCACAACAACCGATACGCCTCACTCATGTGACGCGCTGGGAGGAGAGCACGGGTGTACAATTGTCGGACCCCCAATGGACTAAAATCCACGTCCTAACGCACCAGAGCTCCCTCTGCTCCAAACAGCAGGAGCTCAATTTTAAACTACTGACCAACTGGTACAGAACTCCTGCAAGGATCCACAGGATGATACCATCGGTCCCTGCAACCTGCTGGCGCTGCGGTGGAGAAGACGGCACGGACCTACACATCTGGTGGTCCTGCAGAAGCGTAGCCCCGTACTGGCAACAGGTACACCAGCGGATCACAGACATCATAGACCCAGATCTACCGTTCCAACCACTACCGATACTCCTGCACCACACGCCGGTATCCATATCGAAGTACAAAAAATCGCTGACTAAACATCTGTTGAACGCCGCTAAATCTCTCATCCCTATGAAATGGAAGACAGTGACGGTGCCTTCTGCACAGGAATGGATGGCCAAAGTGGAGGAGATCCGCGGGATGGAACAGCTGACAGCATCACTACACGGAACCACAGAACGCTATCTTCAAACCTGGACACCCTGGTTAATGTACATATCTGGAAGGTAGCCGGGGTAAATGCCACCCTACGGCGAACAGTGTAGATAGGTCGAGCGACAATAGGAGATATTAAGCTCCTCCGAACGGAATGGGAAACCCGGGCTCGCTTGGCTGACTGGACGGGGAGAACTGGGGATGTAGCCCCGACCGCCATCACCCCGAGTGGAGAACCCCCCCCCTTCCCAACCACCCCCCCCTTTCTTTCTTTTCCCACCCTAACTTTTGTACATAGAAACCTACATACACCACGGTTAACCAGACCTATGGTAACCAACAATTGTATGCATAGCTGAGTTCCACACACAACATAGTCCACAATGCATATGACTAAGGCTGCACAAATATCTCAGGCGCAAGGTAACCGCACACAGATGGACGAGGGCGCACAGGCTGAAACGGAGAGGCATGTCGAGTTCTTAGACCCCTAGGTCCGCAGAAATTTGGTAAACCAATATTTGTGCCGCACCAAATGGGCACTAGACGCCCGAGACATAGACAGTGACCCATCAGAAGCAGGACTACACCCACAGATACTAACACCTGACAAATAAGACCCCTTGTGACGCACTGACATAGACTCCCATACCCCGGGAACCAAATCCCCACCCCGTGGATAGAGTACAGAGACTGAAGGCGAGGTAGCAGGACCTGACTTACCCAGAACAACTTCATTGTTTGTAGAAAAGGTACTCTACAAACTCATGAGTAATGGATCCTCTTTTTCAATATAGAAATGTGTGGAGGTATTAACACCAATACGGACTAGAGTTGTTTGCCGAATGATTGCTATGTTCCAGTACACCACGATAATGGGCTCACTCCCCATGCTAACACCATAATCTAGCAATAGTATACAGGTTCCATACCTCACTAGGGGGGTAATGAGCTCATTCCAGCACACACATAAGACATAGAGACATGCTCACAAAAGGTAGACACGCCTGCTGACCGAAGACAGGGAATCACGATACATACTCTGAATGTACACCTTATCCCAGAGAGAGAGAACGGACACGGGAAGTAGGCCCGGTAAGCTGGAAACTTAGGGGATTGAGGTATGACTTTTCTGGTGGGGATGTCCCAACTCCAGCTAGTAATGTCGAGCGGTGATAGAAAAGGATACGAATGACTGCTGTACAAAAGTTTTATTATACATAGTTGCATACAGTGTGACATGTTGCATATTGAGATTGCATAACTACCTGTTCACTAAGTAGAATCTGAACCTGCATAATTTAAAACGTGAAATTTCATGTATTCCCCCCCCCTCCTTTTTCTTTTATTCTGTACCCCTTGAAAACTTCTTAATAAAGAAAGATTGACTATAAAATTTTAAATTCACTTCTCACTTTAGTGAATAACTCTGATGTGTCAAATATTAGGAATTCAAAGTGAGTGTTACATTTAATCCAAAGAAGTCGAACAGAAAGAAAACTGTAAGTCAGCAATGTTTTTAGTCTAGCTATTTTGGCTCAATATGTTAAATTCACTTTGAATTCCTTAAAACTAAATTTCTAGGAAATAACCCTAACATGGTTACAGCAGATAAACCCCAAGCCCTGCCTTATCACAACCAACAAATTATAGTCAATATTTTCAGATGAAATATTTTGAATTGATACCCAGACACAACCAGGGATGTTAAGTGAATAGAACATATTGTAAATTAAAAAAAATCTGAGAACTATGTAAGTCAACAAACCGGAAAAAAAGATACGGATCTGTATAATTGGGCCAAGGTTTGCTCCTTATTTATTCTAAGCCTCGTAACCTGTTCATAGTTGCATTTGCAATACAATTCGAAAGGTTGTCTTTATAAACTAAAAAATAGAAAAAATCTTCAAATGTGCATTAAATTATAAAATTGTAAATATAGTGGCATTATATGTATAAATATATACAAAAGCTACAAAAAGAATAAAATAATAATAAAAGCAATTCAGACATATGTTTAATGTTCCTTTATGATACTCGCGCGCGCACATTAGACCTCCCAATAGTAAAGCATTGAGGTCCTCATGCAGAGCGTGAGGACATCCAGCGTCAGATAACGGACCAAAAGTCCGTTACGATTCCGGAAGCGCCCCCAGTGGCTGTCTGGGAGACAGCCACTGAGGGAAGACCTAGTGCTGCAATGTAAACATTGCAGTTCTCTGGAACTGTTTTACATTGCAGAACTAAGTGCAAAAGATACACAGCACCCAGACCACTTCAATGAGCTGAAGTGGTCTGGGTGCCTACAGTGTCCCTTTAATCTTGCACTTCACATCCTACGTCCTTACACAGTGCAAGAAGGGCAGGGATTGGCAAATTGCTCTCTTCTACCAGGAAGGAGTCACTAAGTGCCGTGAAAAGTATGAAACAGGTTGGTAGCCTCATTAACATTTCTCAAGTTAAAGAAAAACATAACTTTGCCTAGAGCACCAAACATCCATGTGCCTTCCATGTTTCCCTGTCCTCTATTGTTTTCCACTTACTCAATGGCGCTAAATGATGAGGACCAAGATAACAACATATGCAAAGAATGCTAAAAATGCATACATTTTAGACAAATTAACTGCTAGAAGAAGCAAAATTGACTACACATGAATCAAGATTGAAGAGTACAAATTACTATATACATTTCTTACAAAGTAAAAATACTGTCTGATTTGATTTAATAAAGTTTTATGAGAACTTAGCAGTTTAAAAAACAATAAAATAAAATACAATAGAATTTAGTTATTTTATCTTGTTGAACACTTTTTTATGAGTCCACTATCTTTTTTTTTCTGTTTCTTAAGTTTATTGGCAGTGACCCTGCGTATGTACATGGCATTATTATTATTATTATTGCCATTTATACAGCGCCACCATATTCCGTAGCACTTTACAATATTATGAGAGGGAGATTTAACTATGAATAGGACAATTACAAAAACTTACGGGAACAATAGGCTGAAGAGCATTAGCCATTTTACTTCAATTGTAAAATTATCTCAGTGACTAATTTTTCTGTCATGCTATTTATTACAATTCATTCTGCAATATTCCCTATTGTGTAAGAGTGGTTTCCAATGAACCACTAGAGGCAGTGCTGAAACAATGAAAATTTAATGTGAGCAGTTGCATAGGGCCTGTTCAATGTGATACGCCTATTCAATCTAATGGGAATAATGGGATCATGGAATCATGGAATTAGCATTTTGGATCTTGTGTCATGTCAAAACCCCTAAAGGACGGCGGGCATGCTATGCCGTCCTTGGGGACCTGACTCTAAATGCCGGCGGGCAGTCTTTTTAGTAGCCGCTTAGTCACAAACACTGGCGAAAATTTTCGTTCAATTTTTTTTTTTTTCATTTTTTACACACAAACAAGTATTAATGCTAACTTTGTCCAGTGTTTGTGACTAAGTGGCTACTAAAAGAGACTGGACATACTCCATTTGCAATACCTCAGGTTGTCTACTATTGCAAATGGTATGCCATCATGAGGGTAGTTCTCATTTCTGGGCTACCATACGGTCTCAAAGGTAACTTAACCAATCTGGCGAATTTCAATGTGAAAAAAACTGAAAAATGTAACGTGCTATATTTGACCCTGTAACTTCCCAAAACACCATAAAACCTGTACATAGGGGTACTGTTTTA
The DNA here is from genome assembly GCF_036172605.1 of Pelobates fuscus. NCBI lineage: Eukaryota > Metazoa > Chordata > Amphibia > Anura > Pelobatidae > Pelobates > Pelobates fuscus. Next base: position 60,802,930 of record NC_086319.1, read on the forward strand.
CACATGAGACATCGCTGAATACAAATATGTGTATTTAATTGCTGCAAAAGCTAACAGTATTAATGTCATGTAGAACTAAAAAAATAAAAAAAATCTTAATTTCGAATTTTTTTTAAAATATTTTATTCATATTAAATTATGTTTCATAGCTAAATATTTGATGTTAAACGAAATCCCTGTTACTCCTGAATAAAATTATATATAATAAGAGTGGGTGCACTTAATATGAAAAAGGTGAATTACGGTTGAACAGACATATAATCAAATTCCAAGTTTTGTTTACGTTTTATTTTGATAAAAACGTGTACATTTGGCCCAGTCCTTAAGGGGTTAAGGACCACTAGCATAGTCGCTTGTTCAGTCTGTTTGTTTTTGTTTTGTTTTGTAACAACTCACAAAATCAAAGAGAAGTCATATGCCAATGGCAATCAAATGAAACCAAGAGTATTTGAAACATCCGCCGTAGCACATCATGTGACCAGTGATAGCTGATTTTTATTAGGCATGATGTGATATATATATATATAAACCTATCACTGGTCACATTTTAGAAAGCAACTAGAAATGTCTTGTAAGGTTTTAGTTACACTAGTGTTACAAAACCTATAATTTATACCCCAGACTGAGCTCAAATATTTCATTAATCTGAAACTGTATCCAAACCTACCTAAACACATACAATTACATTATAGGATTCCAATAAAGTTTAGAATTCAGTTTCAATTTGCTTCACTGTTCAAAGGAACATAACTTTCCTGTACAGCAGGATAGTCAAGTTTAGACAAGACATTTGCTGCTCCTTGTAGCTTCAAAGACAAATGACCTTACATTTCTTGAGAGTACATGACCTCCCCACAAATTTGCTTGCTGGAAGGAGAATTTCCATCAAATGCAATTTTTAATGCACTTCGTTAAACATATGCATAAAGATACAATTGTTAGTTGTGTAATATCTAGCACCAGTTGTAATGGAGCATTTCCAAACATATCCTACTTTGGGAAGTCAGTAAGAATACTTTACGCCTTTTGCACGCTTGTGTATTTTCATATATTTGTACTGAGGAAGGGAAAATTGGTAAAGGAAGTACTTTTATGAAGAAAATCTTAACTATTAACTAGTAAGTGGAAAACGTACTGTTCACTGGTTTTCAAACTACTCGCGTTGTCCCTCTTTAGTATGTAAGCGTCAGACTTATTCTCTTGACTGACCACTACTCCGACACCTCGCCAATCGTTACATTGGCTTCCTGTCCCCTTCAGACTCCAGTTCAAACTGCTAACAGTAACCAAAAAAGCCCTCACTAACTCCATCCCTCACCACATTTCAACTTTACTCAACAAACATACCCCTTTTAGTTCCCTTTGCTCTGCAAATGACCTTCTCCTGACATCTGCTCTGTCCAGGATTGCCAACTCTCATCTGAAAGATTTTTCAAGGGCTGCCCCTTTTCTTTGGAATTTGATTCCCAGTGGCATCATATTCTCTCTTAGCCTCCAGTCCTTTAAGAAATTACGGAAAACAAACCTCTTTAGGAAAGCTTGCTTCTTCATGGGTAATGCTTAACTCCTTTAGTGCCCAATTCCCTTGCACTATTCATTCTCTAAATCTGGAGCCATAACACTTATCTTCCTCACCAGTAAGTGTTATAGGGTTGCCCAATCTGAGCTGGTATAAGTGCTACTTTAAACATAAACATGTTATATACTTATATTTCTAATAAATATGAGATAGGAGTGGTGATGTTGGACTAGCCAACGTCAGAACCCAAATGTAGGTTACAAGAGGTAACACGGGGGCTTAACTCCACAACAAGTATATAACTACCAACTGAAAGAGTGGGATAGAAAAAAAACACTCACTCAAAAGTGAATGGGATTCAATCTCACTCTAGAAGATTACCGCCTAAAGTAAACGTAACAAAGAAAATGGTAATAACCTTTATTAAACTAAAATTAAGCAAAGAAAATATATATAATAGGTATAAAGCTTACCCTGGATAGAAACACCATAGAAAGTTGTGTTAGTGAAAATCACAAAGGTGAGGAATTAAAAACCTGGGGTTATGTTCCTTAATCTCATAGAAAATTATATATATATATATATATATATATATATATATATATATATATATATATATATATATTGTATGTGCACATATGTATAAAGTCCGCTAAAATAAATAGTAGTAAGGCCTCTAAAGAGGATTAAGTAAGACTATAGGGACAGAGAAACATGCATTGATATTGATTTTGAGATTAATAGTATTTTATGAAAGTTGTTATATATATATTTATTTAGAATCAGTATCTTTAGATGGAGATTATATTATCAAATTAATGGTGGTATTTTATATCATTTGGAATTTCTTTGGGATGTGTATATCCATCCTGGTTTTAATCCACTTTTCCTGTTCTCCTTTTTTACTATATGCATGTTTCTCTGTTTCTTTTAATATATATAGATCTGATGTCTTAGTTAAACATTATCCATGTTGTATAAAAAGTGAACATGAATACCTCCTTTCACCAGTTTTTTAAATATCTTTTTCCTCTTTTGACCCTTGCCTCTTTACCTTTGTGCAATACGAACTATTGGCAAATTGCCCTTTCTAATGATGGACATTTACGTGCCGAAATTAACCGGGAGATTGTGATAGACCGGAAAACTTTGCAACACACATGACCGGAAATGACGTATCGGAATGTATCACGACGTCACTAAAGAAAATGACGCGACGGCAAGAGGACCGAAGGGATAATGAATTTGAACTGTATGAATTGCTATGGCTGAAAGTAATGTCGGACATGTTGGGGAGGGCTGGAGATAGAGGTACATAGTCGGAAGTGTAGCCATTTTGAGTGTGGCATAACACTTCCGGCTATGACCATATTTGGACATGGGTGGGAGCCTATTCACAGGTATTTACCATGATAAATTATATTACTTGATTTGTTGGTATATATAAGGGTTCTTGAGCCCATTGTAAAACCATATGCACTTGAGAAAGACCTATTGAGAGGTTGAAACGCGTTGTGCTGATTATATATATTTTTTATTCTGTATATATATACTTTTTATTTTAAAATACATTTGGAATAAAATACTTTTAAATACATACCTGTCTTGGACTTTTGGAGTGCTGCTGCAATCTGCCAATCCTAAGTTCCTGTGGATGTATATACTTTACTACCAATGGATATCTCAAGGATGAGATGAAAGGCGTTATAAGTTTAGAGCCAACTTTAAATGGGCTCTGAAAATTGTGAGTTTGAAGAAATATCTTGTTTTTAAAACATTACCTGTTTATTACAGTTCACACTATGTGTATTTTATTTACCTGTATAGGTGTCACATACTATTTGTAGTGTGAATATCCAAGAATACCCCGTGTATAAGGTACAATTCACATTTCTTTTCTGTGTGCACAAACCACTTCATTTTCCAGATTTTATCACATTTTAGTGTAAATGGTGACATTACACTTCGGTGGTTTTTAGCTGCACCAGATTTATTAAGATTAGCGCCATTGTGTCCTTTTTTCTGTTTTATCTTCTGGGAGGATTGGACCTGGCGATAGTCCGAGGTTCCGGGCTGGATGCGCTGCTATGGTATGTTTACTGGCTATTGGCAAAAGGCCTGTCGCCGGCGGTGGTGGATCAACAGATGTCAGCGATAGCATTCTGGTTTAAGCTTCGGGGGTGGGAAGATCACACAAAGCACTTTGTCATCCGTCAAGCCCTGAAGGGTTTTCGGAGGGGGCGCAAGGTCCCTGACTCAAGGAAGCCAGTCTTGCTCGACATACTCGGGGGGCTGGTGCACAGCCTGCCGGGGCTTTGCTTCAACAGGTATGAGGCGGGCTTGTTTGAAGTGGCGTTCCTAGTGGCCTTCTTCAGGGCGTTTCATATCGGGGAACTAGTTAGCCCAAATCAGGCCAGGGCTGGGGGCGTCCAGCTCTCGGAGGTTAGGTGGGCAGCGGACAAGGTGGTGGTACATCTCTGCTGATCAAAAACGGATACTAGAGGTCGGGGATGGACGTGGTGCTGCATAACTTTCCCGGGTAACCCTTATGCCCGGTGGCTAGTGTGGCTTGATACCTGGGACGACGTCCGCTGGGGCCAGGGTCCTTTCTGATGCACGAGGACGGTACTTCGCGTTCCCGTTTTCAGTTTCTCAAGGTCATTAGGCGAGGACTTCAAGTTTTAAGGGTTCGGCCGGACCGGTTCGGGACGCATTCATTTCGCATAGGGGCAGCCACCAAGGCAACTCGGCTAGGCTTGGGCGATGAAATGGTCAAGAAAATTGGGCGGTGGGAATCGGTGAGGTTCCGGTCCTACGTTCAGTTGGATAAGATGGTGTGAACAGTTGCTGTGGGGGTTGGCCTTGTGGGATCCCCGGCTGACATATTTATTTTCTTCCCTAGGTCGAGTGGCATGGATTGTGGGCCTTCTTTTATATTCTGGGCCAAGAGGAGAGCTGCAGTTCGTTTTCGGGGTCAGCAGCTGGGCTTCCCTGAGGACCGGATTAAGTTAGAATGGTTTGGTTACAGGGGTTATGGTTGGCAGGAAGTGTGTAGCGAGGTCCTTAGTATGGTAACGAGGGGTAGGCGGCCAGATGGGCTCGTGCTGCATGAAGGCGGTAATGATCTTGGGCTTATCCCGCAACGGCTATTAGTAAAAAGGATGAAGCAGGATGTGAACAGGATCAGGGCCTGGGTCCCGGGTGTTCAGTCGGTATGGTCTGAGATAGTTCCCCGGCTCCGTTGGCGGCATGCACGGGTTTCGGCAGCTATAGAGCGCTGCCGAGGGAAGGTTAACGGGTTGATGGACAGTTTTGTGAGGAAGCTGGGTGGGGTGGTAGTTCGGCACAGGAAACTAGAGGACATGCTACCAGGGTACTTCAGAGATGATGGGGTGCACCTCTCGGAGGTGGGGATCGATTTATTTAACTTGGGGCTGCAGGAGGGTCTGGCCAAGGCTCTATTTCTTCTGTGTGGCGGAGCTCAGACGGCTTAAGGGGTCAAGGTCTGAGCTTGTGGCAGGCTAGTGGAAGGAAATTTAAGGGGGTAACGGGCCTGCTTAAGGAAGCGTAGAGCAAGAGTAGTGAGTTGGCTGTTTCAATATGGACTGGTTACCTGTTGGTAAGATGTTGGTGGTTTCGAGGTCGGTGGTAGCTTAGAACCCAGGTGGTGTAGGGGTATCAAGGTATACCCCTGCCAGGATCATGTGGAAAATGTTGGATCTTGTTTTGTTATACTTATGGATTGTTATACAATGTTATGTTATGTTATATATGATGGGTCATTGCCTTGCGAATTGATATGTGGAAAATGATAATTATGGACGGCTGAGGATGTGGGGGTGGGCAATGACTTTCATGTTATTTATATATTATCGTTATTATTGTAATTATATATTATGAATAAAGCTGTGGACATATTGACCCATACCCTAAAGTGTCAGTGTTTCATTGGTGTGGGTTGGGAAAAAGGTAATGGTCAGCTCCTCCAGCCCATATGGCGACAATGCACCTGTCATGTAGCCCCAAGAAGAAAGCGCAGCTTAGCAGAGGGGGCCTTGACAGGGCTTGGAGGCGGGCTTAGGTGGAGAAGGGGTAGGTGATTGACAGATCAGGATTCTGGGTAGGCTGATATAAATGTCGGCCATTTTATAACACCCCATTACTAATTGACTTACCAGGCTGAATTGGCCCCTCCCTCCCTTTAGTGTTGGGTTTTATTCTACCCGCTTGGTCACAGCTGCGGGCTAGTGGAAGGAAAGTTAAGGGGGTAACGGGCCTGCTTAAGGAAGCGTAAAACAAGAGTAGTGAGTTGGCTGTTTCAATATGGACTGGTTACCTGCTGGTAAGATGTTGGTGGTTTCGAGCTTGGTGGTAGCTCAGAACCCAGGTGGTGTAGGGGTATCAAGGTATACCCCTGCCAGGATCTTGTGGAAAATGTTGGATCTTGTTTTGTTATACTTATGGATTGTTATACAATGTTATGTTATGTTATATATGATGGGTCATTGCCTTGCGAATTGATATGTGGAAAATGATGATGGACGGCTGAGGATGTGGGGGTGGGCAATGACTTTTATGTTATCTATATATTATCGTTATTATTGTTATTATATATTATGAATAAAGCTGTGGACATATTGACCCATACCCTAAAGTGTCAGTGTTTCATTGGTGTGGGTTGGGAAAAAGGTAATGGTCAGCTCCTCCAGCCTATATGGCGACAATGCACCTATCATGCCCTCTACTGTGTGTGTGCCTGCTCCTGTCTCCCCGCACAACTCTCAGCAAGCTAGGGGGAAGTCACTAGAACTAATTTCCTCACGGAAGGTCTAGTCACACTGTTCCTTTTTGACATATGATATAGCTTACTTTTGTGAGCTTAGCAAATATAAAGATTCTTGTTTATGATAATAATTAGAGATTAGGATTTGTAATAAAAAAAGAAAAAATGTACCAGAAATGAGCTTGAGGTATGTATTTGCATGAATAATTCTTCAGACCATTAACTGAGAGAATATCACAGTATTTGGGTCAGGGGACATGGGACATTACACCATTACCCAGAAAATTAACTCTTATGTGTTAAGTGAGTGAAAAGTAACCAGCTATAGGCAGAAAATAAACCAGACTGTAAACATATGCAAGCTTTGGTATTTATGGGCGTATTGGCTTTTTTCATTTGTTAGAACTGAGATCAGCATTCTAAATATTTGCTTTTTTGTGTCTGTTTTTAAAGAGAATTTTATGAGAAGACCACCCAGAGTCAACAATGGATTTTGGCAAAGTTTAAAGATGAAGCAAATATCTTTCGTTTGGAGTTTCTCCTTTAATTTACATTTATTATTTTTGGATCAAATTCTAGTTTTTTTTCGTTTTGACTCCGATAAATAATGTTTGGCTTGGGATAATCTGATTTTAATTTATTCCTGCTTTCTGATTCCCTCTTTAGCCAGTTATTTAATACGCCTTATAATAAGCGTTAATGGAGACCTCTTGAAAATATACCAAATTACTTGTTCTGATTGTGACTTATTATCATATTCAATCGTATAGGGGTCTCTACCTTAAGAGCAATCACAGGTGAACATTCTAAAAAGTGGAGCATTTACCAATTGAATGTAGTTTTTTCCTCGAAATCTCAATATTAATAACTCAGCCATCATGAAATTGATTTTTTTTTCCCCGAGTTCCCCCTGGAGAAACTTGAAATTCTCATTGCAATTCATTTTTTTTTTTCAAAATGTATTTCAGTATATTTGTATGGAGGTGTGCAACAGTGTGCAAAATGCACCATAGAGAGTCAAGGGTGATACCAGACCAATAAAGAACAGTATAAGAAATACAGGTCTTTATTGTAAAATATATTGGCCACTATGTTCCTTAATTATTATTTAATAGAGTCCCCATCTGCCGATGAGGGCTGGTGGGACTTTAGGAGGCCTCCCAGTGTTTTTATTAGATATATGTGAATGGACCAGTACCTACCTCCTAACAACAAACTTTTGTGGCTTTTTGGCACAATGCCAGCTTGAAACATGGTTGCAAGATCATCAAGCAACAAATTTTAATTGACATAGTCAATATTATATTTTACCTAAATTTGTCACAGCAGGATATGCTGTCAATATGCAAAAACAAGGCGGCAGAGGCCTGGACGTAGGCCATAGTACTGCCACATGCAAAAAATAAATAAGAAACCATTCCTAGAAACCATTAATAACCACATTGACAGGGGTTTCTAATTGGATATCTCTTACCACCTGAGACAATACTTGGCACCAGGCAACTGTTTAACACCTCATTCTTGATCTGAGGTGTGGAGGTCAATATATTACCTCCAGGGAGCTTGAGGACTTTCTAGCCCTATCACATGTTAACGTCCAGAGATGGTCATGCACTGATAAAACAGTACTTGAACTCAAGGGTGTCGATAAAGAGCAGATTTAACCATGCTGGATTCCTGAAAACATTAAAAATTGAAAAGCCTTGGGTCTTTTTATGGTATTATTAAAAAAACTTTTAAGAGGGGGCAAAGCCTGGACGCCATGCTGACCGGTCGCATGCGGGAGAGGCTCATATAGAATCTAACCCTATCGACTGAAATCCATGGCACACAATTATCTTTTAAGTCGTGAAAATACAGCGATGTGTGCAGGTGCTACTGCAGACTCCAAGATCGGGAGTTTTGAGGCCACAAAGGGCTCTATGAAACTTCGATGCCTGCGGTCTACACGGGAAAGGAGCAGGGCCGACGGCCGAAACCTTGTTCTCACATCTAGCTACCACACAGCCACTCTGTGACACTCCACCTAGGTTATCCCAGTCCCCACTGAAGGGAAGGGCCACCACCAGGGCATGACAACCATGATGGTTGTCATGGACCCGGCAGTCCTGGGGGCCCGGACTGCTTAGGGGGTCCTGGGCCGCACATTCCCTATGTGCACATATATATATGTACACACTATCTCAACTATACAAACCCACACACTCTACATTCACTATACAAATACACACTCTGCATCTAATACACACAAACAATAAATACATTACATAAACATAAAACCTGCATCCACTATACTATACACACTGCATCCATGACACACAGACCTCATCCACGTTACACATTCTACATCCACTATACACACACACACTTCATCCTTGCAGATTGATTCATGGGTAGACTCGGGTGTGGCCCTGTGGGCGAACTCAGATGTGGCCCTGTGTACAGACTCAGTGGCGTGCCCCAGGAACCCAGAACTTGAGACGGACCCAGAAATTTCTGATGGCAGGCCTGCTGGAGGGTCTGACACAACTCGAACAAACCTTAGCAAGCTTATCCAGCCCTCAAATTCCCGCGCTTTGCACACTAAATGGCCACCTTGCGATCGATAAGGGGCTGAAATCCAGTGGGCAACTCTGACAGCACTGGTGTATGATTGCTGCAGCATCCATACCTGAAATATATTGCCACACCAGCATCGGCTGCCCAAACCTCCTGACAATCAGGTCCAGTCCCCACAGCCGCCTTCCTGGGCGTCGAGCCCTGAGGGAACATTCGCCACACCGCAGCCCAAACCTGGATGGACCAACCTACCCAAGATCTCTGTTGCTGGCCCCCAGTTGAGCTGGAACTGAGAGCACAGCATGTTGGCTCCAACAGAACCTAGGGCTGGTAGAGTGAAATCCACCGGATTCATGTCGGGACTCTGAAGCTGGTGGCGGGAGAAAGCGGAGTCCAGCATGGCAGCAAGGCTTGTATGTGGGCCTACAACAACGGTTTCCTGGTGCTGAGCCCAGAGGAAAACTTTGCTTAGCCTTGAGAGACTCCAGTGGTCTTAATAGTTTTGGACACTTGTTGAGCTCATGTCCTCATTTTCATATTTTTTTTTCTTCTTCAATTTATTTTCTTTCTATATTGGGCACTGTTTCGCATACCACTACATTTGAGCTGTGCTGGGTATTACTCTTACTCCTTTTCCTTTTTGACGAGATGGCAGTATGTAATATGATTAATTACCTGGGTATAGTTGTCTCAACTTGACACTTGATAAGTACCTACTAGATCGTATATTTTCTGTATGCCTTTTGGTAACAGACATTCTAGTAGCACAACATGCTTCTCTAGTCTCTTATCGTGTATTTTGCTTGTGCTCCTCAGATCTATAGCTATCAGATAAGCCTTATTACGTTTTACCTTTAAGCTTTGATTAGATGTCCTTTTGAACCCACCTACTGAATTATGGGATGGTGCTGGTCAATATCCCACAACATCATAAATGCCTTCATGTGAACAAGATATGCCAAGCATTGAGATGTATATTAACCCCTTAAGGACACATGACGTGTGTGACATGTCATGATTCCCTTTTATTCCAGAAGTTTGGTCCTTAAGGGGTTAAACTACATATCCCTGACCCTAATACCCAAGTACATAATTGTGCCAATTTCTCTTGCCTGAACATGTGTTGATTGTTGCCCATTGTACAATTTTTTACTTCTCTCTTAAAGGACCACTCTAGTGCCAGGAAAACATACTCGTTTTCCTGGCACTAGAGTGCCCTGAGGGTGCCCCCACCCTCAGGGACCCCCTCCCGCCCGGCTCTGGAAAGGGGAAAGGGGTTAAATCTTACCTTTTTCCAGCGCTGGGCAGAGAGCTCTCCTCCTGCTCTCCTCCTCCGATCCGCCTCTTCTCCTCCCCGTCGGCTGAATGCGCACGCGCGGCAAGAGCTGCGCGCGCATTCAGCCGGTCACATAGGAAAGCATTCATAATGCTTTCCTATTGATGCTGGAGTGCTCTCACTGTGAAAATCACAGTGAGAAGCACGCAAGCGCCTCTAGCGGCTGTCAATGAGACAGCCACTAGAGGACATAGGGGGAAGGCTTAACCCATTCATAAACATAGCAGTTTCTCTGAAACTGCTATGTTTATGAAAAAATGGGTTAACCCTAGAAGGACCTGGCACCCAGACCACCTCATTAAGCTGAAGTGGTCTGGGTGCCTAGAGTGGTCCTTTAATGTTACAAGAAGTGCAACTACCTTAACATATCAACTGTACTCTATACTACTAAAATAAAGAATTAAAAAAAAAAAAAACTTTTAAGAGCTTAAAATCATAAAAGACAATTGTTACGTTATTTACAAAATGTGGACCGCTAACAGAGGTTTTGATTGAAACCCAGGTTTTGTGTCTTTTCTAACGTGCTACACACATATAGAAGTCATAGTTCAAGAAAGGGGGTGTAGATGTATTTTTAGCAGCTTATTCCTTTTTGGACATATCGGTTTCTCTCTTCACTATTGTGTTGCCCAGAGGCTTTAGTATCTATTCTTGTTCCAAATTTGACTTCCTTGACCTAGGTGTTAATTTAGTCATATTTGTGCTACCAACTTAGTTTAGTTACAAATCCAGTCAGACAGAAATTTAATTATCAAAATGTCACTATGATTACTGTAAGGTGCATCTCTGAAAAACCAGTAACTTACAAAATCCTATATATATATTACATATATATGAAAAAACACTATGCTACTAGAGGTGCTTCCTACAGTTTCATAGAGTTTGACTCTGCGAAACGATGCTGGACATCCTCAAGCTTTGCATGGGGACATCCAGCATCAAGCAAAACCCATTAGAACAGCATCGATTCAATGCGTTCCTATGGGGAAAGCCTAATGCGAGAGCGACGTGAGCCACACATGCATATTAGTTCCCCCATCATATGACTTTGGCAGAGGACGATCGTGCCCCAGTGCCGAGGGACCTCTGCGAAGGAATCAGGTAAGCAAATTAAAGATTGTTTTAACCCTTTCATGGAGGGGAAGCTGTGGGAGCAGGGGGGGGGACATTTGTGTTAGGGATGCATCTTTGTACTCGTAACACTAAAGTGTCCCTTTAACCCCTTAAGGACACATGACATGTGTGACATGTCATGATTCCCTTTTATTCCAGAAGTTTGATCCTTAAGGGGTTAATTACGCTCCCACCAGGCTGAGCTAATTTGTTTTTTGAGTATAAGAGTAAAACATCATTTGACCTGTCAAGGTATTTGAAAAACTGACAGCTGACAGACTGCAACCCAGGCAGGATTTACATGTCAGGCGCTTGTAGGCACAAAAGTCTAAGGTGCTCTCCCACTCCAAAATAAGATAAAGTATAATTAATTTATTTTACTGTAAAATGAACACTTTGGCTTAGCGTGGTTCTTTGTACGATAAGATAGTACTGGGATGGAAAGAAAATGTATATTTTTGGTTATATTATATAATTTTGCTGGACTACAAGAAGTTTTATGGATTCTGCAGAAGTGGAGTGGGTGAAGTTAGAGTATTGGGCATCGGGAAGTACATGTGCTTCTGCGGGTTGGGCATACCCAAAAATAATTTAGCCTAGGCAATGATTTCAAGTTTGACATTCTTGTATTATTTTAGGAACTCATAATGGCATGTTAAAAAAAACATATTTTGTACAGAATTCAACTGCAATATTAATTTATGAGCTTAACCAACCACACTGAAGCCATCAGATTTAAAAAAAAAAAAATGAAATATGGGTATGGGTATTCCGATCTATTGCATACACTCCCTCTACCATAGACTCAGCCTCTAAGGACTAAAGAGGACCATGCAGGGCTCTTTCCAGTGTTACTTCGGCTGTTTTATTTGTTTACACACAGTAGTGATCTTTTGTCTGCAGTTCATTGCTGGTAACATGCACATTGTAACAGCTGTATTGAGAGAGGGTTTGAAAGGGGACACTAACCTTCAGGTGTGTTTGCATTTGATTTTAGTAGTTTCTTCGGATGGTTGCGAAAGAGGGAATCTAAAGTCACCCTGATCAGTATATTTGTGTTGTGTGGCTGTGACTGAGGTTCTACATATTTGAACATTTATTTCACTGCATGCGTGTGATGAAGCAGCATAATTTGAACAGCTATTCACAGCTATTCCTGTTGTTTTGGTAAAGCGCAGCATTAAATGTAAATACGCATTGCTGTTGAAATTTGTGATATCCGCATGCATGTCACACATTGCTTCTAGTCTTATTGCAGTGGGACTCTGTGAACACATGTGCCCATCTCGCATTACTGAGAGCTTTTTTTTTTTTTTTGCAGTGCATCTTTCTAATACACTTGTACATACTAAACAGTTTCAACTTGTAGAACGAATGGGGATATGTGAAAATATTGTGCCTTCAGTATGCCAGTTTTGTCTTTCAGTGCTACCAGCATAGCTATTCTTCCTAATTTAAAAAAAAAAAAGCTGAAAGCTTAATCAACCTATATGTTGAAAAAAATAAAGCAATACCTATCTACCTATACCACTGTACCGTTTTTGTGCCTATCGCTCACCAGTATGTCCCTTAATGCCATCTACTCTCCCATCTCCTTATTATCCCACAGCAATTTAAATCCACTTCTTGTATCACCCCCCATTCAGTCTTATTCCTTCTCCTTATTCCATGCTACCATATAAAACCTGCTTACTTCTTTATGTTACCATTTCACGATTCGTCCCCTCTTACTACTTTGTTCCGGTGATCTAGGGGCAGGCACTAGATTGACCTGTTTATTTACTAAAGTCCAAATGGAGCAAAACCATGGAGCAATGCAAGCCCCCAAATGGACCTGCACTTGGTCTGGATTTCAGCAGGTCTGAATACCGCTGGACAGCTGAAATGTAAAAAAAAAAATCTGAACTATTTTCCCAGTGGCAGCGTTAACAGTCCTTAGTGGCGTAAGGGTTAATTATTTGCCTGCTAGCACATACAATAAATAAAAATAAAAATTATATGGGGGTCATAAACCTCCCTATATGCAGGTAGAGGCTTTTCTGCTAAACTTTTAAAACTAGCGAATGGGCAGCCATTGCTACCCGGTTACTAGCAAGGCCTTATGCCTTTATTGTGTGATTTTAGCACCATACATTCACCATTATCTTTTGATTACTTTTGTTATTTAAAACCCCAAATTGCCGCCTACGGATGTTAGCTTGGGAAGGACACTAGTTTTCCCTTCCTAAATATTAGGTAGTTCCCCCTCTCATGCGCATTCAGCCAGGGACGTCAGAAGAGGGAGGAGAGTCCCCAGCGCCGAGGGAGCCCTGCACTGGAAAAAAGGTAAGGGATTAACCCCTTCCTCCCCCTTCAGCGCCACGGGAGTGGGACCCTGAGGGTGGGGGCACTCTCAGGGCACTATAGTGCCAGGAAAATTAGTATGTTTTCCTGGCACTATAGTGGTCCTTTAATAGATTAGCTGGCTGGGTAATCAAAAAAAAAAACCACTGGACCATCTTGAGCTAGTGCAGGTCATCTTGACTTTCTGCTCTTCTGATCTGCTCAAGCTTCCTAAACTTAAGACAGATGCACTGAGCTGCTGGTCATCACCTACAGTGAGGGAAAAAAGTATTTGATTATCTGCTGATTGTGAAATAATGTACTTACTAACAAACAATACCAGAAATGGAAGATACAGTAGTCATTTAAAAATAAATCAAAACAGTGTAATAATGTGGTGAATTTGTGCATATGGTGGGTTAATTGTTGGGCTCACAACTCAAAACATTATAACAGACATTTAATACAAACTGAATGCAGGCAGGATAGGCTAAATCCTTCATTTGATGGATCTCAGCAATTTTCGCTCTCAGTTTAGTGATTGCACATGGGTCTACAGTGAGGGAAAAAATAATTTGATCCCCTTCTGATTTTAAACATTTGAACACTGACAAAGAAATGATCAGTCTATAATTTTAATGGTATGTGTGAGAGACAGAATAACAAAACCAAAATCCTGAAAAATGCATGTCAAAAAAGTTATAAATTGATTTGCATGTCAATGAGTGAAATAAGTAGTTGATCCCCTATCAATCAGCAAGATTTATGGCTCCCAGGTGTCTTTTATACAGGTAATAAACTGAGATTAGGAGCAGTCTCTTAAAGGGAGTGCTCCTAATCTCAGCTCGTTACCTGTATGAAATTAATCAGATTCCAAACTCTCCACCATGGCCGAGACCAAAGAGCTGTCCATGGATGTCAGGGACAAGATTGTAGACCTACACAAGGCTGGCATGGGCTACAAGACAATCATCCAAGCAGCTTGGTGAGATGGTGACAAAAGTTGGTGTGATTATTCGCAAATGGAAGAAACACAAAATAACTGTCAGTCTCCCTCGGTCTGGTGCTCCATGCAAGATCTCACCTTCGTGGAGTTTCAATGATCATAAGAACGGTGAGGAATCAGCCCAGAACTACACGGGAGGATCTTATTAATGATATCAAGGCAGCTGGGACCATAGTCAGCAAGCAAACAATTGGTAACACACTACTTTGTGAAGGACTGAAATCCTGCATCTCCCACAATGTCTCCCTGCTCAAGAAAGCACATGTACAGGCCTGTCTGAGGTTTGCCAATGAACATCTGACTGATTCAGAGGAGAACAGGGTGAAAGTGTTATGGTCAGATGAGACCAAAATCGAGCACTTTGGCATCAACTCAACTCGCCATGTTTGGAGGAGGAGGAATGTTGCCTATGACCCCAAGAACATCATCCCCACCGTCAAACATGGACATGGAAACATTATGCTTTGGGGGTGTTCTTCTACTGAGGGGACAGGACAACTGCACCACATCAGAGGGACGATGGACATGGCCATGTACCATCAAATCTTGAGTGAGAAAATCTGTGGAGGGAGCTGAATGTTCGAGTTGCCAAACGTCAGCCTCGAAACCCTAATGACTTGGAGAGGATCTGCAAAAAGAAGTGGGACAAAATTCCTCCTGAGATGTGTGCAAACCTGATGACCAACTACAAGAAACGTCTGACCTCTGTGATTGCAAACAAACAAGGGTTTTGTCACCAAGCACTAAGTCGAAGGGGTCAAATACTTATTTCACTCATTGACATGCAAATCAATTTATAACTTTTTTGACATGAGTTTTTCTGGATTCTTTTTTTGTTATTCTGTCTCTCACTGTTAAAATACACATACCATTAAAATTATAGACTGATCATTTCTTTGTCAGCGGACAAATGTTCAAAATCAGCAGGGTATCAAATACTTTTTTCCCTCACTGTAGACCCATCTGCAATCACTAAACTGAGAGTGAAAATTGCTGAGATCCATCATATGAAGGTTTTAGCTTGTGAGCCTAACGATTAACCCACCATATGCACAAATTCACCACATTATTACACTGTTTTCATTTATTTTTATATGTTTGCTGTATCTTCCATTTCTGGTATTGCTTGTTAGTAATTACACTATTTATTCAAGCTACTTCTTTGAATTTATGGTGTTGTTTAATTTTGAGAGATTTTTGTAGAAACCTGCCAAAATATGTAGTAATAAATATACATATACCATACCCATTTAAAGTCATAAAGCACGCATAGAGTCAGTCTGCTAAATAAAACGCAAAAGCTGTATAATTATTTTAAGTAATCTGTATCAGTCTATTGTTTAGCTGCCAAACTCAAGAGAATATTAATTTCCACATGTGAGACGCTCTACCGGATTTACTTTACTTCATAGAGAATTAAAACAATCGAAGCTTCACTTCCTTCCTGCAATCTACGTGTGTGTTTATTTGCAGTACATTACACAATGCAGTGGTAGGCTGGCAGGGAAAAGAGAGCCTTTAAATGTAATTACCGCATCAAGGACTGATGAGTTATAAAGAATAAAATGCATGTCTGATAATGGATATCCAACATGACTGAACTACCCCCTTGATTGCGGACAGTAATAAAAGGTACATATTGCAGAATACAACTGATTTAGCATTTAGTATATATACACGCACATGCAAGGATTTTTAATTACATAGAAATGTAACACAGAAATATACATATATCTGTAAGCATATACTATCCAGGGGTCTTGCTCTCCTACTTCCCAGTGTCTTGAGCACGGTGCTTAGCTGCACAAATAATACCTCCAAAAGCAAAGCCAGCACTCGAGGACTTGTCAAGTAAAGTAAATTTAATCCAAAGATTATACTCCAGTCATAGTTACATAGTTACATAGCTGAAAAGAGACTTGCGTCCATCAAGTTCAGCCTTCCTCACATATGTTTTTGCTGTTGATGCAAAAGAAGGCAAAAAAACCTAGTCTGAAGAGCTTCCAATTTTGCAACAAATTAAGAAAAAAGTCTCCTTGGATCAAGCAGTTATTACCCCACTAATTAGAAAGTATATCCCTGTATGTCAATATATATATATAAGCATTCTTATCAAAACAAGAGATACAAGAGATTTGGACTCTCACAGCTATGCTAGCATTTCGGGTGCTTTGGTATTAAATTTGAAATGCATTTTGAATTCATTGTATTCCCAACAAATGCCACTTTACTGGGTTATCCACTAAACACTGGATTTTGTCTGAAAGGACAAAATCCAATGAAAGCGACCGAATATCAACAGCATAGGCACTTCGCAGATTTATTAAATCGAAATGCAGTTAGGATTCGGTGTGTCCGAACGATTCTGTATGATTCATTCAATCAGTAACTGCATGGCGATCAAATATAAATCGAATGCATCTGGCAAGATGGACATTCATAAATTATCTTACACTTGCTTTTTGCAAGACAAAATCCAATGAAAGCGACCGAATATCAACAGCATAGGCACTTCGCAGATTTATTAAATCGAAATGCAGTTATGATTCGGTCTGTCCGAACGATTCTGTATGATTCATTCAATCAGTAACTGCATGGCGATCAAATATAAATCGAATGCATCTGGCAAGATGGACATTCATAAATTATCTTACACTTGCTTTTTGCAAGACAATTGATTATTTGAAAAAACTTTTTGCTTCCTGACACTGGTGGCACAAGGATTAACTATGTGACAGCTGGCCAACTCTTGATAGCAAGTCGCCATGTGAAAAAAAAAGTAAAAAAATAATTAAAAATCATGCAGATGTCAATTAGACCTGCATTTTGCTATAATGGAGGTATTTAACTCCATTACCAATTTACTATGCTTTACAACATGTGTAAGAGTGCTCTGATTGGTCACTTCTCTCAAGACTTGGCTGTCAGACTGATCTGATTGGTTGGGTAACTAGCCAAACAATCAGAGCACTCTTACTTATATTGCAAAGCGTGGGAAATTTGCCATGGCTGATGTAAAGTCATTGACTAAATATATATAAGCTTTAGCTGATATCAGAGCTCAGTCTGCAGTGAACCCTCCATGGGTGAAGATAGATTCATTTTATTGTGTGTGTATTTTAAACAGTTGCAATTGGAATTCTGATTATATATATATATATATATATATATATATATATGTTGGAAGGCCATTTGGCCTGAGTTTGTGGGAGGAGTTATGATCCTATATAAACCCTACCCCCCTACTTACCTTTCTCGTGCAAGCTGTTTGTCTTCTCCATAGTTACCTGCACTTCTGGTTCATCGTTCCCGCCAAGTCCTGTCTCAAGCTGTCTCCAGCAAGCAGTCCGTCGCCAGCAGCTCCTGCCTCTGTCTTCATTGCCTGTCCACTGGCTTCTACCTGACTCCGCCACTTGCTACCTGGCTTCCGGTCACGAGACCGGCACGTCCACGTAAGCATAAACGTGGGAAATGGCATTCGGCTATTTCCTACGTTCGGGCCTAAAAACGTGAGGATAGGCTCCCTTTATTACTTACCCATTCGTGATTTTACACCATTCGTGTACTTCTGCGTTCGTGCGGCTAACAGCCGACTGCAGAATACACACTCCTCTCGTTTATCTTCGTATACGCTAACTACCTACCACACTAAACGAACTTACATTCGACTATTTCATCCATTCGTTCGTTTGTTCGTTTATCCGACCACAGGTACAATTGGCTTTTGTTTAAAAATCTGTTTTGTATGCTCCATTTAGCCAAACGCAGGAGTTCTTTCTCGTTACAGTTCTCCTGTTCATTCGTTTACCAAACACAAGAGGCTACAGTGTATAAATTCACTAATCTACTGTAATAGTTTAGTTATGCTTTCACGTATCTAAGCACTCGCATTATTTATCCTATATGTATTTGTGTTTTTATTATATGGTTCTTAAAGTCACCACTGGTTAAATAATATGTGTTTCTCATTTTCCGCTATGGTCTCATAATTATGGTACACCTATCTTTTACAAGGTAAATCTTCTTAAAGGCACAGTTTGTCCACTTTCTCTTATAAGTGTCTCCAGGCATTATCATACCCTGCTGAGACTTAGTCTATTGTACTTTCCCTTATGTATTAGTCTTCTACGCAACTAAGGTCTCTGCTCATAGGTTAAGCCTTACGGTCCTTTTTCACGAGGCTCATTACAGACCATTAGCATGATTTTAAAAAACCTCTGTTCCTTAAAAGTCCTTATATACTGGTTCCTTACACTTAGTCTGCATATGTTTTTTATGTTTTTTACTGTATCAGGTAAGAAGGTTTACCAGTTCTCTTTTCCCTCAAGGCCTCATTCAGCCTCCATGGCCTCATTCAGCCTTCCAACCTCCCAAAGTGGGTTCTAAACTTCAAACGGGCCAGATCTGTGTTTCCTCACTGTGATTATTTCATCAATTACACAAACCTACACCACCTTACTTCTACTTATACTTTTCTTCAAGCAAAGCTCCAAGAAGAGGTTGCTAGTATCCCGCATTTCTGTAACAGGTAAGAAGGTTTACCATTTTACGGTTTCCCTTGAGGCCTCATTCAGCCTCCACGGTTTCATACAGCTCCCCACCTCCCAAAGTGGGTTCTAAACTTCAAAACGTACCTGGTCTAAGATTCCTCACAAATGTCAACAAAAATCTCATTATCATAATCCACTGTATTACTACCATATTTAACGCTACATGTTTTTGTCATTCAGTTCTACATTACTTAGACCTGCGTCATTATCGCAGCTTGCTAAGTCCTACGCCATCGACAACATACAGGCTACCTGTTTCCCTGCATTACAGTATCAGGTATTGGTAATCTTACTCACTATGTTTACGTTTCTTCTTAAGGCCTCACTTCGCCTTCGTTTTATTCAAAAATATTCACATTTGTGGGAACCCAGGGGCTTGTCTCTAATTTACGGACCTACGTTCAGGTCCCTCAGCTTACCAAAGTTCTTACGTTACAGTATCTCTGATACACACCTACCCATACATTCAACATTTTTACACTCATTATACTAGTGGCACGCCTCAGGCCCACTAGCATCCTTTTCCCCTAAGGTTTCCCGGACCGGGCCCATTCCCTGCAGAAGCAAGAATATATGGTAATCTTCCTGCGCATCAAAGAAAGAGGACAAACACTCAAGGTTAAGTATCTACATACGTTATATCACACCATTCTAAGAGACAAGCCCCATCAGGCTAGAGAACTGGCATTGAGGGTTAGGCGCTGGCCTTAGCTATCCTAAGTAACACTACGGTCCCGCGAGGTCTACACCCCCACCTCATACATGAAGGTTCAGCCCCACGACCAAATCATAGTTAGCTACCTCGCTCGCCCTTCTTTAGGGCTACAGTTAGGGCTTCCCAAGTCACGGCCACACGTTTTTATATATCTCTTACGCTCACTGAGGGGCCGACTCCCTGCCACCATGTTGAAGTGGCCACAAAATTCCCTCAGCCCAAATCATAGGTAGAGCCTCTCTCCGCCACTTGGCACTAGCAGGGCCTCACCTGTCACTTGGTTCTAGAATTTTTTTTCGCTTCGGCACTAGCTAGCAGGCCAGTTCTCCGAAGGTCTCATCCACACCTCTAAGACACATTACTTATCCAAATCATTATTTCTTTTTCAGAATGTCACGAGAATCCATCCCAATAATCGGTCTGCTGTTGGACGAAATACCCAGCATGCCAGTCAGGCCTGGGTCTCCAAAGGAATCCCTCACCCCTTCTACCCTCAGTTACCTGGGATACTGGTACATTCCAAAAATGTCAGCAGCGCTCAGTCACAGGAGTATCCCATCTCCAGCCACTACCAGTAAGGCAGGACTACACAGGCTCACGACGGCTCAGGCCAACGTCCCCAGGCCCGACTCTAGTTCACAAGGGCCATCAGCTTACTCCTCAGATTCCAATCAGGAGACCCCGGTAGCTATCTCGGCTAGCCTCCAAACGATCAACAGGCTGATAAGTGGAATCGGCTATAGCCACACAACACCATGTGTCTCATTAAGCCCGGCAGGCCCTCACCTGGCGATCTCGGTCATACAGTCTGACTTACCCCTCATTTCTCTCCCCATCCCCCACTATCACTACTCCATACGTCTCACCGGCCCACTCTGTTCCAATCACACGGGCCTTATTGCCATTCCGACAGGTACACTCATATGCCCCAACCTATTATCTACATCTATTGACCTTCATACGGTGGACCACCTTCTGTCCACAGCAATCATACGCTGGTTTCACGATCGCCTCTTTTCCGGTCCTCACACTTCTCATCTTGGCGTACCATTCCCATCAAGGTAGCCGTTCACAATACCCTTTTATACGTCTGATCATAGTCCCCTTCCGCACCGCACTCTACTTCCATTACCAGCATCAAAACTCCTCATTCCCGTTAAGGAGTTCTCACTGCACTACGCAAATCGACCATGCCATACAAGCTATCACTTCAGCAAGTAGTAAGGCTTGGTTGAGCAAGTCAGACTTATCCAACGCCTTTAACCCCTTAAGGACACATGTCATATGTGACATGTCATGATCCCCTTTTATTCCAGAAGTTTGGTCCTTAAGGGGTTAATCTACTACCTATTCACCCTCCACAATGGCACCTTGTCTACATTTGGCTCTAGGAGCAGCCCTAAGTATTCAACATCTTCGCACAAACCCTCTGCTGGACGCTCCTAAAAATATTCAGGTCATCCACTATCTGGATGAATTTTTTGCTAATTTAGCAGGTTCACAAACACCTAACATTGTTCACACCACCACAGCCTCCTTTTCACAAAACTCGGGGTCCCTCTGTCACCAGGCAACCTTGGGTTAGGGATGCCTGGCCCACTATGACGGATGCCTTTCCGGCCTTTAGAGAGACTTCTACTTTGTCAGAGATCTACTCCAACATGGCGGCCACCCTCACATGGGGTCATCTTTGGACTGGCAAGGCAGTTAAATGCTGCTCTGACAACTCCGCAGCCTGCGATTTCATTAGCAAGGGCGGTCATATTCGCCGCCACTGTGGCTGATTCGCAGGCTGATTTGGCAGGTAGCAATCCCTAAGTTCTTTCTAGTCTACATTTTTATTCCTGGTGTCCACTACACAACTGCTGACACTTTGCACGCTCTTAATTTAAGGTTTTCTTTCAGGCATTCCCTACGATCCACTACATTCCATAAGCTAATCTTGGACTAAGCACACAATTTCACCACATACAGGTGTGCACGCTTCACGCAGTTTCACGATTACTCTATCACTCACGCCAGGCCTTGTATATTGTACATATCACAATTAGAGTTTGCTTGAATTAAGACTTTTGCAGTTACAATATGTTGGTTTGTTTTTTGCCTCTTTCTCCAAACCTACAAATCAAGCATCTTACTTAAACCTCCTATGCTGTCACACCGCTTTACTTTTGCAGTTACAATATGTTGGTTTGTTTTTTGCCTCTTTCTCCAAACCTACAAATCAAGCATCTTACTTAAACCTCCTATGCTGTCACACCGCTTTATGTCTCCAAGGTCAACCACACACTATCAGTCCTAATCCACTACTCCACGTCTAAACCTTCCATTAAGGTGGAGATACATCATGGCTTCCTTCGCTGGTCTTTCTGTCACAAAGTGCTGCATCAGCAGCTTCAAGCTCTTACACCCCAGTCTACATCACTAAATGATGGGGCCACAGCTAATCCTCAGCACAGTTACATATATACCTCAATCAGAGTAAAAGCTCCTTACAAGCTTTCAGTACCCACGTTGTATTTAACTTGCATAAAGTGTGGGGTTTTTTTATCCTCTTTTTGCCCTTTTTTACAGACCTACTCGTTCGTTGGTTTCAGCACACCTCAACCAACTTTGCTTCTCCTTCTACATTCCATTACTTATTAGATAAATTCCGAGCACAAACATATATATTTATTTATTTATTTATTTATTTTGTTTTAGCAGGTATTAGTTTAATTGTTAACCACTTACTATTTTTCGAGTGAAAGGGTAGGTAGGATAACTTATTTTATTGGAGGGGTGGCTAGTGGATTTGGAACCCCAAGTTACCTGGAGGTATACCTTTATTTGAGAAAGTGTAAAATGGCATGTATAGCCCCTCTATTTTATAAATATTTAGGGGTGCAACCCATCACTCATGAGTGGGGGGCCAGGGGTGACACTAGATCCTCCCCTGACTATTAATATTAGGCCCCAACTGAATACTAATGGGTAGCTCACACTCAATGCCTACGTATGAGGCACAAAGGGGACTATACCCCCCATTATTTCACAGGCCCCGATTCCAGTAAATGGGCAGCATAGGTGTTAAACCTTTAACAGACATGCCCCCACCTGCTCCATACCACAGGCATACCTCCATTATAGTAATATAATACTATACTAAATACAATATATTTATTAACCCCCATAGGATTTTTATTTATGAATACATTTTTAGACTTTTTAATTTGGCGTCTTAATTAACCCTTTCGCCTCTAAGGGTTTTTAACAAATTGCTTGTTAGCTTTAGCTCTGCCAGCAGGCAAATAGTTTGGAAGTCTCCAGGCCCGGACTTTGCAACATTCAGTCTGCATTTCAGATGTCCTCTGGTGATTGGTCAAGTTATGATCCAGACCAAATTCAAAATCCAGACATTGTTAAATTCTATGAACAATGTCTGTATTTTTCAGCCCGAATAGCCCCATAGAGCAGCGAATGGTTTTTCCTTATTTGGTACGCGGCCATTTGGATTTTAGTAAATAAACCTGTTAGTAAAGAAGCCTTCCAGTCTAGGGAAGCTGATAGGACTATTTTTCTTTGTTTTAGTCAGTATACAAGCTTAGCAGTCAAAACAAGGGAAATGGGAATGATAGCTGCATAACTAGGCGATGATATGGCAATTTGTAAGCAGAAGCCAATAGCATTACCATTGTTAATATATATGTCATTACTCAGAATTAAATACAAACAGGAGCTGCTGAATGAAACATGGGTGTTTCCTACCCAGCTCTGCAGCTTAATTGAATCCCACCATATTTCAAAACGCACAAATAGAAACTATAGAGTACTCATTCCGACAGGCTTACATATCATCATTAAAACCTTCATGGCAAAGACTAGGCAAATCCCTATATATCATAAAAGTCACAACATATCACCTGTCATGAAAGGGTTAAATGGATAGTCAGCACGTTAACAACCTTCTGCCCTTGCAGAATTCCTTCTTGAACATTACAGAGCTAAATGAAAATGGTGGAGACAGGTCACTAATCCCAGGTCAATTCTCTCCATCAGTGAGCTATCAGGTACATTAAAGCTTCTTTGCTTCAGAGCTTATTACGTTGTTCCCCTTCATGCCTTGAGGGAAATGTTAAATAATCCCACCACTGGAGCAAACACTACCGCTATCTTACATGAGCTTAAGGCACATTCTGTATGTTTGATAATCCTCCACTGAGACGGGATTAATGTAACTTCATTAAAGCATATACACCATATCAAAACTCCTGTACTGTGGTCAATGACCAAATCTGTTGAAACATCCCACCCAAGTTTACACCCACGTTACAGCAAAGTTTAACTCACTTGTCATTGTTCTTTAATAAAAGCATGTGGAATCACCTCCCACCACTGACTTACTTTTTTGTGAGATAGAACAACTGATATTAGTATAAGTTACCGTTAGGACAATGGACAATGAAGGATATGTTTAAATTAAAATCATCATGATCTGGTCAACAACATCAATACAAATCGTTTATAGATTTCTAAAATAATTATTCTAGAAATATGAGTATTCTATAGACGCAACAGTAAATGGTGAAGTTTCAAAATTAATCGTAAAATTGCCAAAATTAAAACATTATCCAAAAATCCTTACTCTGGCCATCTGGTTTTGTTGGATTTGTTGGATGTTAAGACCATTTTGTATCTAATGATAAGTGTACAGCTGTGTATGTGTCCACCTGGTGTAAACATGTATTTGTTTTAAGCCTCTAGGTTTTTGTTTGTGCTTTATAACTTAATTTGTTTCTTGTGCATTCACACAGTTGAATGTCCTTCACAAATCTGTGCCTTCTCCTAAACTGGTACTGTATGATATAATGATAACATTTTAAGAAAGGATTTGGTCTACAAAGTGTGTTTTCTTTGGTGTTTGAAGTTTTGATTTGAATTTGACTTACAGAAGTTTGTTTTAGTCTTTTTGTCACAATGTTTTATTTTGTTACTATTTGTTCTTTACTAGGTTAAAATAATCAGATTTGAGTTTTCTTTTTTTTTTTTTATATTCCTCCATTAACGTTTTCTTCAGTACTAACATAGTGCCACCTTCAGCCAAGGGCATAATCTTATGAATGGTGATTGTGCTGCAAATCACCTATACCCATTCAAATGTTCCATCAATAATGTTTCTTTTGAACAGCCAGGTTTCTTATTTCCACTTTATACCTTTATATTCCATTAGGACAGACTGGTTATTAAAGAATTTTGATTAACTGCTTTAATATTGACAATAAATATTGCTTGAGAAGATTGATCTCACTGGAAGAAAAATCAAATGTTTCAGAAAATTGTTTAATCTTCGTAAATTAATTTTGATGATTTATGCCTGTTATTTTTTTCTTTTATACAGCCTTTTTGTTATATATATATATATATATATATATATATATATATATTTTTTTTTTTTTTTTAAATATTGTGATTCAGAAGGCCACAGATATTCCATTGCCTCTTCCTAAAGAAAAATAGCCTGGAAATGGGAAAGGCTTTACATTTTGAAACAGCAATGATGACTGTGTCTAAAATCCTCAGGACAAATTCATCAATGTATGCTTATATTTATAATATATCGACTATAACCCAAATATGTGACTATTTCTTAATTCCACAATCACAATTATGTGTTTAAAGCCAAGCTAAATAACACAGATAAAACATCACAAAAAAACAGACAGTTTTCACACTGATATTAACACAATTCGTCACATATTACAGTCTGTAAATTTAGTTAAATGACAAGCAAAATTTTATGAAGTTAAAGGTGAAAAAGGATGTGCTATCCCCACAAGTTAAACTAATAATCATGAATAACTCTCTATTGTGTGAGCTAATGTCTGGCAGAACTTACAAAAAAAAAAACAGGAAGCAACCCCAATGAAAACACTTAAGGGGGATTTTAAAGACAACTAAAAATATCGAAGAAAAAAGTCTTAACTTAAATATGAGAAAAAGAAGCTGTGTGAAAATATAATTAATAAAATAATAGTAAAATATTAAAAATAAAAATGCAACACATTGTTCAAACATTCTTACCATAGAAACTAAGGTTTAAAAATCTATGAATCTATGATTTATTTTTATTTTTCACCTACTAATAAGCTGAAATTGGTAGTGAGACATTTCTTTTTCTCCAATAAATCAGTACTCTATGGTAAGGTAGGTACTAGGTTTCACTTCCTGGTGGCTGAGGTACTTTCTGTCTCTTCGCCCTCTTTCCTTTTACTTAGTCTCTTCAAGATTATTTAATCTTGGTATTATTGTAGAAGGAGACTTAGAACAGAAGTTCATTATCTATAGTTGATTATCTGTGTCGGTGTACTTGGTAGGACATAGGACTAAGATAAGGTACTAGTACTACTACTAACTGTCTATTGATCCTTTTTTTTTATTTATTATTTTCTTTTGATTGGCTTAATTCTTTGCAGGCTTCCTTTCTCCTAATGTCACCACGAGACTTCCTATTGCATAGACATTATTTAAAGGGACACTATAGTCACCCAGACCACTTCAGCTCAATGAAGTGATCTGGGTGCCAGGTCCCCCAGGTTTTAACCCTTCACATGTAAACATAGCAGTTTCAGAGAAACTGCTATGTTTACATTGCTGGGTTAATCCAGCCTCTAGTGGCTGTCTTACTGACAGCCGCTAGAGGCGCTTCTACGACGCTGGATGCGAAAATCACATCCAACGTGCAGAATGTCCATAGGAAAGCATTGAGAAATGCTTTCCTATGGACTGTTTGTTTGAATGCGCGCGCGGCTCTTGCTGCGCATGCGCTTTCCTCTCCACTCTGGAGCTGACGTCGGTGAGGGAGGAGAGGTCACCAGCGCCGAGCGATCCCGGCGCTGGATTAAAGTAAGTAACAAGAGGTTTTAACTCCTTCAGCGCCAAGGGAGGGGGGCCCTGAGGGTGGGGGGGACCTAAGGGTTGTATAGTGTCAGGAAAACGAGTTTGTTTTCCTGACACTATAGTGATCCTTTAAATATTCAGGGGGTTTGTTTATGGGATATGTCTGTGTGGCAAGTACTTAGAAATAGGACCCTGTATTTGGGTATTGTAGGAGTTAATTGAGGTTAACTATATAATTATCATAATACAATTTATTTATCTTACTCTTGCTGCAACAGTAGCTAGATAAATACATTGCTTTTTTCCTTCTTTTTTTGTATCTAACATTCAACTTTCATGAGATCATCAGGCTCTGTTGATACAAGGCTGGGATGTGCAATATACATTATCCATCGAGGGTTAAGCCCTGTGCCAGTTCTAGTGCTGGCTGGACGATGACCTCATTTTGCTTATATTCACCAATTTAGTCTGATGCTTATTTAACCTGAACAAAAAAAACAAAAACCTAAGCATAGAGCGAAGATTAACTTAGAAAATAGGGTGTAAAACATTGTCTCATGATGGAGTTAGTGATATATATTTGATTAAAAATAGTTGGAAGTGGGAATATACAAAAGATTGATAGAATACTGCTACTCCAAAATCTTTACAATAGTATTGTCAATTTGCAGGTGTTTGTTTTTCTAAATTACGTTTTTTTTGTCCCCCTCATTTGAATGTTTTGGAATTCAGCTTAGTTTTCTTTTTATATATAAGATACCTTTTTCTTATGTAGTGCATGGGCTTTGGGGTACTTTGGCAAAGCTTAATCAAATTTCAATTAAGTTGCAAAGGTAATTTACCCACAATTCATCAGTTAAAACAATACCATAGAAGGACAGTAGAGAACAAAATGGAGGTGCCCAAATACTGTGATATGGTGCATAGAAGAAAATATATAAACATTGTAGGTTTATAAATATCAAAATAATTTTATTCGAGTCAGTTGCATTGTGATATTAACCCATACAGAACACGGGATTACACAAATCACATGATATCGTTGCAGTCTTTGCATGTCATCTATTATAAAATCATGTACCGTATTTATTGGCGTATAACACGCACCTCATTTTAAGAAGGAAATTCCAGGACATTTCCCCCCTCCCATAGTATTCTCCACCCCCTCCCATAGTGTTCCCCCCCTCATCCCATAGTGTTCCCCCCCTTTCCATAGTATTCTCCCCCCCTCCCATAGTATTCTCCACCCCCTCCCATAGTGATCCCCCCTCATCCCATAGTGTTCCCCCCCTTTCCATAGAATTATCCCCCCCTCCCATAGTATTCTCCACCCCCTCCCATAGTGTCCCCCCCTCATCCCATAGTGTCCCCCCCTCCCCTTGTCCCATAGTGTCCCCCCTCCCCTTGTCACATAGTGTCCCCCCTCCCCTTGTCCCATAGTGTCCCCCCTCCCCTTGTCCCATATTGTCCCCCCCTCCCCTTGTCCCATATTTACTTACCTGTCTTGAAGCATGGGCCGGCTTCACAGCGCGCACCGCGGTACTGGAACTTCAATTTAAGGTTCTGGTTTCCGGCGGGACTGAAAGGAAGTGTGCACACTTCCTTTCAGTCCCGCCAGAAACTGGAACCTGAAATTGAAGTTCCAGTACTGCGGTGCGCGCTGAACACCGGCCCACGCTTCAAGACAGGTAAGTAAATATGGTATATCGGCGTATAACACGCACCCATCATTTTCCCCCTATTTTATGGGAGAAAAAGTGCGTGTTATACGCCGATAAATACGGTATTTATCAGTAAATCATGTATCATGTAGGTGGGGGGAGGGGGAATGGGGGGTTGCAGTCCGATAGACATTCTTTTTACCCTTGTCCGATCTCTATTGTCCAGGTTGGACAAAATTTATATTTATAAATGCGGACGTGTCAATTCTCCATTACACTTGATAGAGGTAGCAACTCCCAAAAGCTTGTCATTGCACATTTCTGTTAGTCCAAAAAAAAGGTATTACAGGAAACTGCAATACTTCATTATTTTGAATCTACATTAACTATGCAGAGTGGTGGGGCAGTTCTTGAGTGTCACACTGTTCTTAAACAGCTTTATTATAAGCCAGAGGCAACCAAAAAATTACTGCGAGTTAATTCTGCTTGAGAAAAGTAGAACAAATAGTTAACACAGACAGCAGACAACCTATGGAAAAGGTTTGAGGCAATTGTCATCATTGTATACATAGTAGTGCTCCAAGGACTTCACATAAAGTATCTTTTTAAACTAGAACATGGCGCGGAGATGAAATAGTATGACAAAAAAAGTTTTTGTAAAGGTGAAAGTTCAATTTTAAGATTTCTCTTTGTAATGTATCAACTTAAACTAATCCTATATGGTTTTCTTTCTAGCAAATACTTGCCTCAATCATTTGAGAAATTCAATATTGCTCCAAAAATTGTCAGCCTGAGGAAATATTGTGTTTTGTCTTCTGCTTAAAATATTCCTATGGATCCCTTCTGGGGCTAGGCACCATTAAGAATTAAAATGAAAATAAATAAGAGAGTGTGTGTTTCTGTCTGTTAGAGAGTGTGTGTGTGTGTGTGTATGGGTGTCTGTCTGTCTGTCAGAGAGTGAGTGTGTGTGTCTGTCAGAGAGTTAGAGTGTGTGTCTGTCAGTGTGTGTGTGTGTGTCTGTCAGTGTGTGTGTGTGTGTGTGTATCTGTCAGTGTGTGTGTGTGTCTGTGTCTGTCCATGTGTGTGTGTGTTAGAGAGTAAGTGAGTGTGTGTCTGTCAGTGTGTGTTGGTCAGTGTTGCGATGGCCGCGGCTGGACAGTGGCGGACCTGGAGGTGCATGGAGGCACGCAATGCCACGTCACATTCTGACGTGATATCAACGTGCTCCACCTTCACAGGTTTTCAAGGAGTAATGGGAGGATCCGCTTTGGCACAGGGTGCGGACGGCGCAATTGGGGGTATACCGGAGGCTGGACTCTAGAGTCGCATACTGGCAGCAGCAATGTGAGTGGAGTCTGCTAATATTGTCTTTTTTGTTTAATTTTAAAACAAGGGCCGGGGTTTATTAGAGAGGGGTGCTGGGATTTAGTAGGGGGGGGGGGGGTGCACTGGGATTTAGTATAGAGGGGGGGCTGGGGTTTAGTAGAGGGGGATGCTGTTTTTTTTTATACTGTACTTTTTTTTTTGCGGCCCACATAAACAAGGGCCTTTGAAGTTGAAATGCTTGGAGTACAGCATTTAAATCCTAAATGCAGACCTTGGCGCTGATGTTATATTGTACTTCCAAATATCTGCCTATCCACTCTAGTGTCTGTCAGACTACAATTGTGACTGATACCCAGGGCCGTCTTTAATATTGATTGGACCCTGGGCAAAGCATTTGCCTGGGCCCCCTGGTACCCTATCCCCAGGTGTGCAATCCCGTCCTCCACCCCAACGCAGTGGCAGTCCTAATGTAGAGAGGTGCAAGAATTTTTTTGAGCCTCCCTATCGCACGGGTGATTAAAAGGTAGTTCCCCATCTGTCGTGCAACTCCAGCAATGCATTGACAGCTGGGCTCTACCATTTACCCATGTTTGAAGGTTTGTATTTAGCACTAAGCTGTTTTTATGTGTTTGAATGTAAACAGGTTTTTGTATGGAATGTATGTGGTGTTGGCGTACTTGCATGCATGTATTTATGTGTAGTGTTGGTTTTTGAATGCAGGGGTGTGTTTACATATAATTTTGGTGTGTGTTTGTACGTAGTGTTGGAGTTTGAATGCAGGGGTGTATTTGTATGTAGTGTTTGTATATGTGCATACATCTCCGCATTCACACACTCACACACATAGATATTTATACACACACACACACACACTGAAAAACATGCAGACACACCGATATACACACTGGCACACATGTAGATATACAGACACATATACACACATGCAGATACACAGACACACACACAGATACACCGAAACACACAAAGACAGCATACAGATACACACTGATACACATACAGACACACAGATATACAGACACATATAGACAGACAAACTGACACATACATACTGACATATGGATACCGACACATACACTGACAGACATGCTGACACACACACAGACACATACTGAGACATACTGACATACATTCACAGACACACACACAGACCTACTGACAGACACACAGACATACACACAGACAGACATAGTGGCACACACACACACAGACATACTAATACCCAGGCAGACATACTGGCACACTGGCACACACACAGACAGACCTACTGACAGACACACACACACAGACCTATTGACAGGCACACAGACAAACTGACACACATACACATACCTACTGACACACACAGACCTATTGACAGACACAAACACAGACCTAGTGACAGACACACACACAGACCTAGTGACAGACACACACACAGACCTAGTGACAGACACACACACAGACCTAGTGACAGACAGAAACACAGACCTAGTGACAGACAAAAACACACACCTAGTGACAGACAAAAACACACACCTAGTGACAGACAAGACACACACACAGACTGACACACACACACACACACCTATTGACAGACACAAACACAGACCTAGTGACAGACAGACTGACACACACACAGACAGACTGACACACACAGTCCTACTGACAGACATAAACACACACATACTGATGGGCAAACTGTAAATACACATGGGCAAACTGTAAAGCCCCCCTCCAGTTTCCTACCTTCCCTGGGGTTCAGTGTGCTGCCTTGGGTGGTTGGGAGTTGGGGACTGGCTCTCGTTGCTCAGTCCCCCTCCTCGCTGCCTCCTGGCTCAGCCTCCCTCCCGCGTGGGTCATCATCTCTGAGGGAGGAAGTGACTCCCGAACGTCACTTCCTCCCAGGCTGCCGTAAAGCAGGAGGCCCGGTCGTGCTGTTAAACGGCCACAGCATCCGACCGGGCCCGTGCTGAAAAGTGCTCACCGGGTGGCCCTAAGTGTATTGGCCACCCGGTGAGCACCCTTAACCCCTTAAGGACCAAACTTCTGGAATAAAAGGGAATCATGACATGTCACGCATGTCATGTGTCCTTAAGGGGTTAGAGTATGGGCCCCGGTGCAGCCGCAATACAAGCACCGCGGGCCCATGGGTAGGGAGGGAATTTTTCTTATGCAGGCTATGGGCGGCGGGGCCACGGGGCAGCTGCTTTGGGCCCCCCAGGAGTAACTGGGCCCGGGGCAGCTGCCCCGTTTGCCCCGCGTTAAAGACGGCCCTGCTGATACCTGTATGTTTTAGCCCAAGTGCCTTTCAGCCTCCACTTGATACTTACAGGAAGCATACATAGATCCACCATCAATAACCACAGCAATGAGTAAACAATAAATTAACTCACTATGCGCATTATGTATGTCTCCAATGGCCATTAAAGTGCAAGTTCACCCGCCACGTCAAGGCAAACCTCTTAAATGAGTCCTACGCTAATAATTCACTATTCTACATTGAGCTAAAATGTAAAATCTCTAATGATACAGGAAGGGGTATTTTCTAACCCCCTATACACTTATTAACCATTAATAGGGAATATATGTGGAAAAAAGGAGGAGGTGACCAGAGTTAGCTCTGGTAAATGTGAGTGATACCATATAAGAGTACTTGAACACTCACTCACTGAATATAACATATTGCACTATTATTCTTTTATGTCTATTTGTTTTTGAGGTCAATTGTATATATAATACCACAAAAGACTTGTGTACGTATTCAATTTTTATTATACTGTCTGGGGCGCGGTCTCCTCCTCCTTTCTTTCTATATTCTAACACTCACAAGGTTGGGAATCCTTGTATTGGTTTCTGCTGCCCATCCCAAGCCCATTACTAGAGATGTCGCGAACATAACATTTTCCGTTCACAAACAGCGAACGCGAATTTCCGCAAATGTTCGCGCACGGGCGAACCGGGCGAACCGCCATAGACTTTAATAGGCAGGCGAATTTTAAAACCCACAGGGACTCTTTCTGGCCACAATAGTGATGGAAAAGTTGTTTCAAGGGGACTAACACCTGGACTGTGGCATGCCGGAGGGGGATCCATGGCAAAACTCCCATGGAAAATTACATAGTTGATGCAGAGTCTGGTTTTAATCCATAAAGGGCATAAATCACCTAACATTCATAAATTGTTTGGAATAACGTGCTGTGAGCGTAAAAGTGGCATTGTGGTTGATGGAAGATACATCAGGCCTGATTTGCTAAACTGCAACCTGAGAATTTTCAGTTAAGATGCCCCAGCCCCAGGAAAGATGTTAGTGTTTGCAATCTACATTACTGAGGTTCTGCAAAACATGGTATGGATCCCTGGGGCGGAGTATTTGGAGAGTAGGATGGGCCAATGCTCCAACAGCACTAGTTGCTGTGTAACAAACCACAATTTAGATTTGACTTAAGAGTTAACTAATTGACACTCACCTGTAGCTAGTCAATTAGTAGACAGGCCTTTAAATGAAGAGGGCAGCCTGCTGCAGGGGAGGGAGAAAAAGACAGCTAGGAGAGTGAATGACAACTGTGTTCATTGCAAAGACATTTCTTTTGTTTGGAAATTGGTAAGTGGGAAAGCCACCCAATTGCAGATAGCAATTTCCTGTCTAGTAAGAGCTCAAGTAAGAGCAAGGGATTTTGTTTGTTTTTTATTTAAAGCACCTGTTTTCTTATTGAATAAATAAAAAGGAAAATCGAGCTGACTGTGTCCTGGACTTTATATACCCTAGAAGGCGGTGGTTACTGCAAGATCTGTGACAGCCCTACCTGTAAAAGAGGTGGTTTGTTACAGTGCTTTAAAACATCAGGTATGATGTTGTATCGATCAGGTAGTGTAAGGGCCCGCTTCACAGTGACAGACCAAACTCCCCGTTTAACGCACCGCAAACATCCCCATTTGCACAAGGTTGGATACCAAGCTAGCCATGTCCCGTTCCTTGTCCTCACTGATGTCATTGAAGGTCTCTTCCACCACCCAGCCACGTACAACACCAAGGGTCCCCGAAAGGTGACAACAAGCCCCCTGGGACACAATAACCAATGTGTGAGCGCTAAAATCCCATGCAGATAATATGGCAGCGTTCAAAAATACAATGCACAGAAAATTGTGAAAAGCAAAACAATAATTACCAAAAAGAACGCGCTAAATTAATCTGTAAATACAAAGAAACAAATAATGGTGCAGACCATCTGGTAATAGTAATATGGGGAAAAGGAGTTGTATGAAAAAAAACTCATGTCCCAGAGCCCTATCACCCCTGGCTCTGGGTTTGAAATGCTCCTTGGGAGAGGGGATATTCCCACACTGCAGGGTAATCCAGAGGATATGTCCACTGATGATTCTGTTGTGCTGTGTATAAAAGGAAGAAGGGCAGGACCCCCAATTGAATAATATTACAATTAGGTTTATTGTACAAAATAGGTTAAAAACCCTTACTTTGGATGTGGTGGGTATGAACTCGCAGAGTCACCCACATAAAAGCAGTAAAACACATATACTCGAAAACGCTTCCTGGTTGTAGTCCGGTCACGTGATCGCTTCCGGGTCCGCCCTCCAATGACGTCCGTGTGACGCGTTTCGCCCGCCTCCACAGGCTTCTACAACCAGGAAGTGTTTTCGAGTATATGTGTTTTACTGCTTTTATGTGGGTGACTCTGCGAGTTCATACCCACCACATCCAAAGTAAGGGTTTTTAACCTATTTTGTACAATAAACCTAATTGTGATATTATTCAATTGGGGGTCCTGCCCTTCTTCCTTTTATACACAGCACAACAGAAGCCCCCTGGGACGCCTGCTGTGTTTGGTCTTCCCCCTCCTCAAAGCCACCTTCCTCCTCTGACTCCTCTTCTTCAGACTCCTCTCTCTGCGTTGCCTCTCTCTGCGTTATTATAAGGTGTGTTAAGTAGTACTATTCCTATCAGTTTAATCCCTGTTACGTCCCCTATCAGGGGACGTGTATATGGCATCGATTTTAGGAACCAGGAGATGGAAAAAGATGCTTGGTTGGTCCTCCTACTTCAAATTTGGGGCACTGCGCGTGTAATCTAATGTGCCACCAGATAGGAGTGGTGTGTTAAGTAGTCCCCCTCATCAGGCCTTTTTTAGTCGAATGTATCGCCCACTGTCAGTCCCTTCAGGATCCATCCCTCATTCATCTTAATAAAGGTGAGGTAATCTAGACTTTTTTGACCTAGGCGACTTCTCTTCTCAGTGACAATAACTCCTTCTGCACTGAAGGTCCTTTCTGACAGGACACTTGAAGCGGGGCAGGCCAGAAGTTCTATCGCAAATTGGGATAGCTCAGGCCACAGGTCAAGCCTGCACACCCAGTAGTCAAGGGGTTCATCGCTCCTCAGAGTGTCGATATCTGCAGTTAAGGCGAGGTAGTCTGCTACCTGTCGGTCGAGTTGTTCTCTGAGGGTGGACCCCGAAGGGCTGTGGCGATGCGTAGGACTTAAAAAGCTCTGCATGTGCTCCATCAACAACACGTCTGTAAAGCGTCCTGTCCTTGCTGGCGTGGTCGTGGGAGGAGGAGGATTACTTTCACCTCTTCCCCTGTAAGATTCACGTTGTGCTGTGACATCACCCTTATACGCTGTGTAAAGCATACTTTTTCATTTATTTTGGAACTGCTGCATCCTTTCCGACTTGCGGTAATTCAGTAAAATTTCAAGCACTTTCTGCTTATACCGGGGGTCTAGTAGCGTGGACACCCAGTACAGGCCGTTCTCCTTCAGCCTTTTTATACGAGGGTCCCTCAACAGGCACGACAGCATGAAAGACCCCATTTGCACAAGGTTGGATGCCGAGCTACTCATGTTCCCGTTCCTCGTCCTCAGTGATCTCACTGAAGGTATGTTCTTCCCCCCAGCCACGTACAACACCACAGGTACCAGATAGGTGACAACGAGCACCCTGGGATGCCTGTTGTGGTTGGTCTTCCTCCTCCTCCTCAAAGCCACATTCCTCCTCTGACTCCTCTTCCTCACAATCCTCTTCCAGCGTTGCCGCAGGTCCAGAAAACGATGCTGATAAGGCTGTTTCTGGTGGTGATGGTGACCACAACTCTTCCTCTTCACGCTCATCTACGGCCTGATCCAGCACTCTTCGCAGGGCACACTCCAGGAAGAAAACAAATGGTATGATGTCGCTGATGGTGCCTTCGGTGCGACTGACTAGGTTTGTCACCTCCTCAAAAGGACGCATGAGCCTACAGGCATTGGGCATGAGCGTCCAGTAACGTGGCAAAAAAATTCCCAGCTCCGCAGAGGCTGTCCTAGAACCCCGGTCATACAAATAGTTGTTAACGGCCTTTTCTTGTTGGAGCAGACAGTCGAACATTAGAACTGTTGAATTCCAACGTGTCGGGCTGTTGCAAATCAAGCGCATCACTGGCATGTTGTTTCGCCGCTGGATATCTGAAAAGTGCGCCATGGCCGTGTAGAAACGCCTGAAATGGCCACACACCTTCCTGGCCTTCTTCAGGACGTCCTGTAAGCCTGGGTTTTTATGCACAAAGCGTTGTACGATCAGATTACACACATGTGCCATGCACGGCACATGTGTCAACTTGCCCAAATTCAATGCCGCCAACACATTTCTTCCGTTGTCACAAACCACTTTGCCGATCTCCAGTTGGTGCGGCGTCAGCCACTGATCCACCTGTGCGTTCAGGGCGGACAGGAGTGCTGGTCCGGTGTGACTCTCTGCTTTCAGGCAAGTCAACCCCAAGATGGCGTGACACTGCCGTATGTGGAATAGTACCTGGGGAGCTGGGGGGTGCCGTTGATGTGGAATAGTACCTGGGGAGCTGGGGGGGTGCCGTTGATGTGGAGCAAGACGCAGCAGCAGAAGAGGACTCAGTTGAGGAGGTTATGGAAGAGGATGGAGTAGGAGGAGTAGAGGAGGTGGCAGCAGGCCTGCCTGCAAATCGTGGCGGTGTCACCAACTCCTCTGCAGAGCCACGCATTCCATGCTTGGCAGCCATCAGCAGGTTTACCCAAAGCGCAGTGTAGGTGATATACCTGCCCTGACCATGCTTTGCAGACCAGGTATCAGTGGTCAGATGGACCCTTGCCCCAACACTGTGTGCCAGACATACCATTACTTCCTTTTGCACAATCGAGTACAGGTTGGGGATTGCCTTTTGTGCAAAGAAATTTCGGCCGGGTACCTTGCACTGCAGTGTCCCAATAGCTACAAATTTTTTGAACGCCTCAGACTCCACCAGCTTGTATGGTAAAAGTTGGCGGGCTAAGAGTTCAGACTAGCCAGCTGTCAGATGTCGGGCAAGGGGGTGACTTTGTGACATTGGCTTCTTACGCTCAAACATGTCCTTGACAGACACCAGATGAGCAGGAACTGCTCAAGGCGAGAGACGGAGTGGCGGATGGTTGAGAGGGGGCAAGGAGGACAGCAGTGGTTGACGTGGCTGAAGATGCTGGACCAGGAGGAGGATGGCGGCTTTGAGTTTGTGTGCTGCTTGTACTCATGTGTTGATCCCATAGGCGTTTGTGATGTGCGATCATGTGCCTTCGCAAAGCACTTGTACCTAGGTGGGTGTTGGACTTCACACGACTCAGTTTCTTTTGGCACAGGTTGCAAATGGCATTGCTGTTGTCAGAGGCAGACACACAAAAAAAATGCCACACTGCTGAGCTCTGCAATAACGGCATTCTGGTGGTGGCGGCAACAGCATGCGTTGATTGGCGTGCTGTCTGGCTGACCCAGGGTGCCGATGCATGCTGTCTGACTGTGCCACTAGCTCCTTGCGACGACCTCCCCCTGCTTCCAACTCATCTCCTCCTCCTCTCTGTCTCCCCATCTGAACTTTCCCCCTGTTCTTCTTCTCTTATAGCGGGCACCCACGTGACATCCACGGACGCATCGTCATCATCAACCGCTTCACTTGTATCTGACAACTCAGCAAAGGAAGCAGCAGTGGGTACAACATCATCATCATCACAACCGTACGTCCATGTGTGTAATGCTGCCTGACTGAGACATATCCCTGTTATCTACATCCTCTGGCAATAATGGTTGCGCATCACTCATTTCTTCCAACTGATGTGTAAATAACTCCTCTGACAGATCAAGTGAAGCGGCTGTGGTGCTAGTGTTGGTGGTGGCGGCAGGCGGGCGAGTGGTAACTTGAGAGGTGCCCGAAGCTAAGCTGGAGGAGGATGGTGCGTCAAGGTTCTGAGCGGAAGCTGTAGAAGATTGGGTGTCCTGTGATAGCCAGTCAACCATGTCCTCAGAACTTTTCGAGTTCAGGGTACGTGGCCTCTGAACACTGGGCATTATTCTAGGGCCAAAGGGAATCACAGCACCACGACCACGACGGCCCCTGCGGGGTGGCCTGCCTCTGCCTGTCATTTTTTTTTCGATTAGTGGTACTATGCATGCAAGCTACTGTGACAACAGATATGAGTGGCACTGTGCACTGGCAGAAGTTGACAGAGTAGACGCTGTAGGCCTGACACACACGCTTGCAGACAACTAACTGCTATTCAATCTATTACAGTCAAAATTGTATTTTTTTTTTAAATGTACACTACTGTTACACCAGATATGAGTTGCAATGGTGTGACACTGTGCCTTGGCAGGCCCTGGAACGCACACGCGTGAAGGAAACTGACTGCTATTATTTCACAGTCAAAAAAGTGTTGTTTTTTATTAAATGTACACTACTGTTACACCAGATATGAGTTGCACTGGTGTGACACTGTGCCCTGGCAGGCCCTGAAACGCACACGCGTGAAGGAAACTGACTGCTATTATTTCACAGTCAAATTTCTAGTTTTTTTTTTTTTAAATGTACACTACTGTTACACCAGATATGAGTTGCAATGGTGTGACACTGTGCCTTGGCAGGCCCTGAAACGCACACGTGTGAAGGAAACTGACTGCTATTTCACAGTCAAATTTCTAGTTTTTTTTTAAATGTACACTACTGTTACACCAGACATGAGTTGCACTGGTGTGACACTGTGCCCTGGCAGGCCCTGAAACGCACACGCGTGAAGGAAACTGACTGCTATTATTTCACAGTCAAATTTCTAGTTTTTTTTTTATATGTACACTACTGTTACACCAGATATCAGTTGAACTGGTGTGACACTGTGCCCTGGCAGGCCCTGAAACGCACACGTGTGAAGGAAACTGACTGCTATTATTTCACAGTCATATTTCTAGTTTTTTTTTTTTTTAAATGTACACTACTGTTACACCAGATATCAGTTGCACTGGTGTGACACTGTGCCCTGGCAGGCCCTGAAACGCACACGCGTGAAGGAAACTGACTGCTATTATCTCACATTCAAATTTCTAGTTTTTTTTTTTTTTTAAATGTACACTACTGTTACACCAGATATGAGTTGCACTGGTGTGACACTGTACCCTGGCAGGCCCTGAAACGCACACGTCTGAAGGAAACTGACTGCTATTATTTCACAGTCAAATTTCTATTTTTTTTTTTTTTATGTACACTACTGTTACACCAGATATGAGTTGCACTGGTGTGACACTGTGCCCTGGCAGGCCCTGAAACGCACACGTGTGAAGGAAACTGACTGCTATTATATTACAGTCAAAAAAGTTTTTTTTTTTTAAATGCAAGCTATTGTGACACCAGATATGAGTGGTGGCACTGGGCAAGTGGGCACAGTATACGCTGTGAGCCTGACACACACGCTGGCAGGCAGGCAACTGCAATTAGATTACACAGAAAAAAAAAAAAAGCAGCCTGATGTTCTAGCCCTAAAAAGGGCTTTTGGGGGTGCTGTCCTTACAGCAGAGATCAGATGAGTCCTTCAGGACTGTAGTGGACACTGAATACACTAGCCTAGCTATCGATTTCCCTATTAAATCAGCAGCAGCACACTGTCCCTCCTCTCACTAAGAATGCAGCTTCAGAATGAATCTAAAATGGATGCTGTCCAGGAGGTGGGAGGGTCTGGGAGGGAGGGTCTGCTGCTGATTGGCTGGAATGTGTCTGCTGACTGTGAGGTACAGGGTCAAAGTTTACTCAATGATGACGAATAGGGGGCGGACCGAACATCGCATATGTTCGCCCACCGTGGCGAACGCGAACAACTTATGTTCGCCGGGAACTATTCGCCAGCGAACTATTCGGGACATCTCTACCCATTACTATAGCGAGCGCCCATTCCTCTTCTTTTACAGTATATGGGGAAGGCAGCAGCACTGTAACATGGCTGAGTAATGCAAAATAAATTCAAATACACAAAATTAAGCTATGACTATAGTACTCATTACACTCAATACATAGAAAAAAAATACATTTGCACTATCACAAATCGCTATACCTTTTTTTAACCTCTATTTCTGGGCTGATGAGTAAAATAGTCATGTGGCAGTTTGAGCGCAGGGATTAATTTTTGTACTTGCTTCTTATTAAACAGCCATGTTACAGTACGAACAAATGTATATGCATAGGGATTGGGGATAGTGCACAGGTAATGTTTTTTTTTTTTTTTTTTGTTCTATGTATTTTGGCTGATGTATACTGGAACCATTGCTGCTGCCCACGAGCAGTGGGAGTTTAAGCGTAGGGCAAAAG
The DNA here is from genome assembly GCF_036172605.1 of Pelobates fuscus. Classification (NCBI taxonomy): domain Eukaryota; kingdom Metazoa; phylum Chordata; class Amphibia; order Anura; family Pelobatidae; genus Pelobates; species Pelobates fuscus. Next base: position 60,843,316 of record NC_086319.1, read on the forward strand.
TTTGTGTGTTTGTGTTTGCTTTTGTATTACACAGCCATGTTACAGTGCTGACACCCATGCCATGTTTACCCTATTAAGGGTATAGGGTTAATATGTTAATACGTGTGAAGGGGTTCAGAAAATTCCCCATTCTGTGTCATTAGAAATATAGTGTTTTAGCTGAAAACAGTAAGGTGAATCATTAGTGTAGAACTAGCCTAAGAGGTATGCCTTCTCGTACCAGGTGAGCTCCAGTTATATAAATGTGCATAGGGATGTGGGATAGTGCACAGGTAACTTCTTTTGCTGTCTTTTTTATCCTATGTATTGGGATTGATCAGTACTATTTAGTCATTGCTGCTGCCTAGGTATAGTGGGAGTTTGAATGCAGGGATTAAGTTTGTATGAATGAATAAACAATATCCGCAGCAATTTTGATTGATTTCCTTTAATGCAACAACCATAAATGATCTGGCAACATTTTAGCTGAATTGTTGTCGAGCTTGACATCTGGAGTTGACCTATGGTAGGAGAAATAAAGGAACTTTGAAATCTTTAACAAATTCACACAAAAAATACAGTATTTTTTTTGTCAGATGCTATTGTGTTTATACATATATATATATATATATATATATATATATATATATATATATATATATATATATATAAATTGGTTTTGTGTTGTGCTGCTTGTATGGAATATACAATGTAATATGTCCATAGAAAATGTATCTCATTGTTCCAATTAACAAAGTCACTTACTGTATATACTCGAGTATAAGCCGAGTTTTTCAGCACATTTTTTGTGCTGAAAAACCCCAACTCGGCTTATACTCGAGTCAATTGTCTGTATTATGGCAATTTGCATTGCCATAATACAGACTGGGGGCTGTGGGGGCTGCAGAGAGATGTTACTTACCTTTCCTGCAGCTCCTGTCAGCTCTCTCCTCCTCCGCCGGTCCGTTCAGCTCTTCTGTCAGCTCATAGTGTAAATCTCGCGAGAGCCGCGACTCTCGCGAGATTTACACTGGGAGCTGACCGAGGTGCTGAACGGACCGGCGGAGGAGGAGAGAGCTGACAGGAGCTGCAGGAAAGGTAAGTAACATCTCTCTGCAGCCCCCACAGCCCCTTCCTACACAGTAAAAAGGGGGGTATAGGCTCAGCGCTAGGTGGTCTAAAGGAGAAGAGAAAAGAGAGAAGCTGCAACCTATGGGTATGAGGTTCCCTCTAAAGTCCTCAATTAAGAATGTGGAAAAAACAAAATAATAGGTCGCGCTGTACAGAAATAACAATTTAAAGGTAAAATGAGAAATATAAAATAGATAGAAATTTTACTCACATATAGATATACACTAAAATAAATATAAGAAAAAACGTAATAGTCCCAATATGTAGTGGATTCCAATAGGCTGATGGAAACTTGATACTGTAGTCAAAATAGAACGCTGGGTCTTCTATGGTATAGGCAATCTTGGCTCAATGATGGGCATGCAAAATAGAAAGACAGGGAGACTCCAATAGTGCAGACTGTATTGGCATAGATAAAATAAAATGAAATAGGTGTAGGGGAGGTATTTCACTCACCTATGCAAGAGCATGTACTTGCTCAAGTGTAATCAGCATTCAGTGGCGTTTATCCCCCACTGGCGGGACATAGATGTGGGTAATTCCTCGAAGTAAAGAAAATAAAATATAGTGCTCACTGTATATAAAATATAAGAGTAAGACTTAAAAAATAGAGAACGTACTCACATTTGAATGAGCAGGATATACTGCTCAATATGATGGCGTGGGTGGTATAATCCCCACCTAGGATTCTTTAGACAATAGTCGGCTCCAAAATGACGTGTAACCAGGTAAAAGAGGAAAAGATAATATAATATAAAATATACGGATAAAATAAAATAAAATAAAATAAAGGGTATATGGCAAATGTATGGTGAAAAAAGCCAATATTCCTTTATTAGTACAAGTATAAAATATATATATAAAATTAGCCAAAACGCGTTTCGCCACACAGGGCTTTATCAACTGCCAATAATATACAATAACCTGGTAAAAATGAAGCTTATATAGGTTTGGAGAATACATAATGGTTTGAATTATGGCGCCAAAATGACGTCATCAATACAATGAGAGAAATACAGAAATGTTAAAAAACATAAACATAACTTAACAATAGCAAGAGTATTGAATAATAATGGAATTTATAACTGAATGCTGTAAAAATTAATTAAAAACGAGTAGTTATAATGATAAAAGAGAGTGAAATAGATGGTCATGTGATCGCGAGTTGCCGTGATCACATGGTACGTCCCAGTGCTTGTTGGGATATGTAGTACGTATGATGGTGAGCTGGGGAGACTGGAAGGGTAAAGAACACGTGACCGCGACCGCTCGCGGTCACGTGATATAACATGAAAATTAGAAAGGGTGTGATGTATGGACGGAGGCTGGCTTCTGAGGGCACAACATCACTTTTCCCCACTGCCACCACACCGTCACCGTCCAGTAAATTACTATCCTCACACCAGACAAAGACCTTCCACTTATTTTCAAAACAATCATGACAGAAAATATTCATCACCAAACAGACACAGAATATCTCACAATTACAAATCAGCCAATTATCAAACTCACAAACGTCACAAATCACCAGATTACCAAAATTTTCCTCACCACACTACTACAAACAAATTTAGCTATACACAACCTTCAACACCCACACCCAGACCACAAAGACCTAGATTTGGCCATAAATACTCAGATATTCCTAAGTCACCACCAAACTACACCCACAACAATAGATATCAGTTACTATCTGTCGACTCAGAGATTGAGGAGAATTTTTTAGACATACGCACACAGAATCTACCTCATACACAAACCCCATACCTACCCAGAACAAGGAAAAGAAGCCTAAGTATAGAGGAGGGAGAGGTGGAAGAAGATTACAAAAGAGAAAGGAAGGAAAGACAATAACCACGATAGATGAGAAAAAATTTGGAATTTTTAATCTCTCCCATAAAGTTTTAACTTCTACTCAGATTTTAGTTTTAAGCAAAGGTCTTAAATATGCCCCAACCAGCTCTTTCAAACCTTTTGAAGCATTTCTAGATATTAACAAATTTGTTAGGAAAGCTACTATAAAAAGATTTTTTACTCAAAATAGTAATGTTTCCACTGTATCAAATCCAGCTTCACAAACTCAGAATTCAGATACACCGACTGAATGCCCTATCACACATACAGTTTTAAAAAATCCCTCTAAGTTTTATCCTTCAAATTTTAAGTCAGGGCCTATAGAAGTCTTTGAAAAATTAGTTCTAAAAGACTTCGAAAAGATTAAACACAAAAAGTATGACCCACAGAACCTTACCCAGAAGGAATGGAAAGCCCTAAAGGAATTACAAAAAGATGATGAGATTGTTATTAAACCCGCCGATAAAGGCGGGGGCCTAGTTATTTTATCAAAATCGATGTACACAAAAGAAGCTAACCGTCAGCTTAATGACCCTGAGGTATACAATAAATTATCCTCTGACCCTACCACCAATATTAAAATTATTTTAAGTGAATTCCTACAAAAAGGACTAGATAGTGGTATCCTAACTAAACAAGAATTTGATTATGTTAATATTCTTCACCCCAAAATTCCAGTAATTTATTTTCTTCCCAAAATACATAAAAATGCAATAGAACCCCCTGGAAGACCCATAGTATCTGGTATTAATTCTGTTTTATCTAATCTTTCTGAATATATTGATATTTTATTACAACCTTTTGTTAAAGAAACTAGGTCATATTTGAAAGATTCTCTTACTCTTTTATCCTTTTTAAGTGATTTTATTTGGTGTCCAGATTATATATTAGTAACTTGTGATGTACAATCCCTGTACACCATAATTCCCCACAATATTGGATGTCAAGCAGTTGAAAGGATTTTAAAACAATCCAGCTCAATTCCAAATTCCCAAATTGATTTTATCATACAAGGTATAAATATTATACTCACCAACAATTACTTTTGGTTTGCGGACTCATTTTATATACAAAGGAAGGGTACAGCTATGGGAACTAGGTTTGCCCCCAGTTATGCTAACCTTTTCATGGCAGACTGGGAATCCTCAGCTGTCTGGGGTGACCATGACTGGCGGGCAAACCTGGTTTCCTACTTTCGTTATATAGACGATCTGTTTTTTATTTGGCAAGGTACTGATACATCTTTGAAATTGTTTTTAGACCATTTAAATATTAACGACAGGGGGATTGTTTTAACATCAGAATCTAGCAATATGTCAGTCAATTTTTTAGATTTGAACATTTTTATTCAAGACGGTCGCATTCATACCAAAACTTTTTTTAAAGAGGTCTGCACAAACACAATTATAGACCAAACTAGCTGTCACCATAAACCTTGGTTGGATGGTATCCCAAAAAGCCAATTTCTTCGCCTCCACCGAAATTGCTCATCAACAGGTGACTTTAACATCCAATCTACTTCACTAAAAGACATGTTTTTAGAAAAAAACTACAAAGCTGAAAAACTAGATAGAGCCTTGGAGGTGGTAAAAAAGAAGGAAATAACGGAACTCCTAAAATATAAGGCTAAAAAAACAGACCCCCCACAACTCCCTATTATTTTAGATTTCAACAATAAGAATAAAATTTTAAAAAAAATCATAAATAAACACTGGCACATTCTTAAACAGGATGACCTTTTAAAAGACCATGTTCCAGACAGACCTAATGTCATATTCAGAGGAGCCCCTAACCTTAGATCAATCTTGACCAAAAACTATACTAAAGTAAATGGACATCATAAAGAACATTTTTTATCTAGGCCTAAAGGGTTTTTTAAATGTAACAAATGTATTGTATGTAGAACTACAAATAACACTACAAATTCCAAATCTACCCATTTTTCTTCCACCGCCACTAAAATTTCCTACCCCATAAAAGATTTTATTGGATGTAATACAAAAGGGGTCATATATCTCTTGGAATGCCCATGTGGATTACAGTACGTGGGCATGACCAAGAGATGTTTAAAAGTGAGACTGGCAGAACATTGCCGTAACATTAAAAGAGGCTATGAAAATCACTCAGTCTCTAAACACTTCATAAATCACAATAAAGATCCGACTCTTTTAAAAGCTATTGGCATTGAACAAGTTACCCTTCCTTGGAGAGGTGGAGATATCACAAATGTTTTAGGGAAAAGGGAAATGTATTGGGTTTTTCAATTAAAAACCCTCTCCCCAAAAGGACTTAATGCTGAATTCGATCTTTTTAATTTTTTGTAATTACTTATTTTTTACCACTATTTGTATCACCTCTGCCCCTTTAAATTAAGTATATAAATTTATAAGTTATTTTATTATACATATTTTCATCTCATTATCTCCCTTCCCCCTTTTTTATTATATATACCAGATATCTTTGTTTTTATATCAGATTGCCCTGCTCCATCCCTTTCTTTATTTATTATTATTCATTTTTACCCATTATTATTTATTTTTTTTTACCCATTCTTCTCCCTTTTTTATGTTATATTTTTTTGTCTCTTTTTCTTTACATGTGTACTGTTCCTCTCTTTTTGGTTTTATCTCCACCATATATTTTTTAGCTATTCAGCATTAAGCCCCCCTTTTTCCCTTTATTTACATATCTTTGAGATACTACATATCCTTTTATTTGGCCGTTTTTACATTCAATCAAGGGCTGCATCCCTGGATACTACATTTCCCATTATACCTTGTGCCACACCACGTGACCGCGCGTATTCGCGATCACGTGTTGTTTTTACTTCAATCAAGGGCTGCATCCCTGGGCACTACACTTCCCACGATGCCTTGTGCCACAACACGTGACCGCGCGTGTTCGCGATCACGTGTCCCACCTCCCTACTGGTTACCATCGGACGGAGGTGTGCCCTCAGAAGCCAGCCTCCGTCCATACATCACACCCTTTCTAATTTTCATGTTATATCACGTGACCGCGAGCGGTCGCGGTCACGTGTTCTTTACCCTTCCAGTCTCCCCAGCTCACCATCATACGTACTACATGTCCCAACAAGCACTGGGACGTACCATGTGATCACGGCAACTCGCGATCACATGACCATCTATTTCACTCTCTTTTATCATTATAACTACTCGTTTTTAATTAATTTTTACAGCATTCAGTTATAAATTCCATTATTATTCAATACTCTTGCTATTGTTAAGTTATGTTTATGTTTTTTAACATTTCTGTATTTCTCTCATTGTATTGATGACGTCATTTTGGCGCCATAATTCAAACCATTATGTATTCTCCAAACCTATATAAGCTTCATTTTTACCAGGTTATTGTATATTATTGCCAGTTGATAAAGCCCTGTGTGGCGAAACGCGTTTTGGCTAATTTTATATATATATTTTATACTTGTACTAATAAAGGAATATTGGCTTTTTTCACCATACATTTGCCATATACCCTTTATTTTATTTTATTTTATTTTATCCGTATATTTTATATTATATTATCTTTTCCTCTTTTACCTGGTTACACGTCATTTTGGAGCCGACTATTGTCTAAAGAATCCTAGGTGGGGATTATACCACCCACGCCATCATATTGAGCAGTATATCCTGCTCATTCAAATGTGAGTACGTTCTCTATTTTTTAAGTCTTACTCTTATATTTTATATACAGTGAGCACTATATTTTATTTTCTTTACTTCGAGGAATTACCCACATCTATGTCCCGCCAGTGGGGGATAAACGCCACTGAATGCTGATTACACTTGAGCAAGTACATGCTCTTGCATAGGTGAGTGAAATACCTCCCCTACACCTATTTCATTTTATTTTATCTATGCCAATACAGTCTGCACTATTGGAGTCTCCCTGTCTTTCTATTTTGCATGCCCATCATTGAGCCAAGATTGCCTATACCATAGAAGACCCAGCGTTCTATTTTGACTACAGTATCAAGTTTCCATCAGCCTATTGGAATCCACTACATATTGGGACTATTACGTTTTTTCTTATATTTATTTTAGTGTATATCTATATGTGAGTAAAATTTCTATCTATTTTATATTTCTCATTTTACCTTTAAATTGTATTATTTCTGTACAGCGCGACCTATTATTTTGTTTTTTCCACCCTCCTACACAGTGCCCATCCACTGGACCACCAGGGAAGGAGAGCCCCCCTCCCTGGCCAGCTAGCAAGCAGGGAGGGGGGACGAAAAAATGTATATATATATTAATAATAATAAAAAAATAAAAATAATAAAATAAAAAAAATATTAAAATAATAATTAAAAAATAAAAATGCCCACCCCCCACCAAGGCTCTGCATCGCACTCTGCATTACACACACACAAACACACACTGCATTCATACACACACACTGCACTCATACATACACACACACACTGCATTCATGCACACACTGCATTCATACACACACACAGCATTCTCATACACACACACTGCACTCATACACACAGCATTCATACACACACAGCATTCATACACACACACTGCATTCATACACACACACTGCATTCATACACACACACTGCACTCATACACACACTGCATTCATACACACTGCACTCATACACACAGCATTCTCATACACACACACAGCATTCATACACACACTGCATTCATACACACACACTGCACTCATACACACACTGCACTCATACACACACTGCACTCATACACAGCATTCTCATACACACACACTGCACTCATACACACAGCATTCTCATACACACACACTGCATTCATATACACACACTGCATTCATACACACACTGCATTCTCATACACACACACTGCATTCTCATACACACACACTGCATTCATTATATACACACACTGTAAATAAATATTCAATTAATATAATTTTTTAAGGATCTAATTTTATTTAGAAATTTACCAGCAGCTGCTGCATTTCCCACCCTAGTCTTATACTCGAGTCAATAAGTTTTCCCAGTTTTTTGGGGTAAAATTAGGGGCCTCGGCTTATATTCGGGTCGGCTTATACTCGAGTATATACGGTAATAGGAATTGCACATGCATCATTTAATGCAAAATGGATATTATTATTATTATAAGTGAGACATTATAGGTATTACACAACCGACGTACGGTTGTACATAACTTAGGCTACTCAAGCGTACAGCATTATGTACGATTGGGACACTCCAATGAGAAATGCTGGTATGTAGATGGATTTGAAGTAGTAATGCATGATTATTAGGATGCTATCTCCTGATCTTCATGCCTGGTGAATATAAATAACTTATTGCACTGCTTATTGCTCTAGAAGCCATTGAGGGAACTTTCTCCCTAGGGTAAAGGAGGACTGCCATTAACCCTTTGGACATGGCTGAATCACCATGAACTATTTTGGTGTCATGGAAATTCATCGTTTCAGGTACTATAACCACTGCAATAAACTGTGGCATTTCTAACTGATGTATATTGTTAATTTTTACAAATTTGTAATAAAGTTCAGTCACTTTATCTAAGGGATAAATTATCAAGTCTGTGAAGTGTATAACAATTAATCAATTTAGCTTAGTTAAATTCTAAAAGAAGGTCGGTGTAGATAGAAAATGGCAGATATGAGATATGTGCTTGTAAAACGGTTAAAGTGATAAAGCTTCAGCAACAATGCAAGAAAGGACATAGATTTATCAAAGTCAATTAGTGGCTCACCATTTTAGCTCACTTTATTGGTATTGGAAATAGATAGGGGCAAATCACAGCTAATAAAAATAGACTTGACATAAAAGCAAATTGAAGGGAACACTGCAGGCCCCAAAAACACAACAGCCCGCTGTAGTAGTCATATGCCAGGAATGCCCTGGTATCATTCCAATGTGATTTGCCAAACTATTTTAGAATGGTTTGACAACTTACCTGGGAGCCCAGGGACCCCCATTGCATTCAGTCTTCTGCAGGGGGCTGGATGACGCTGCGTAACTGGAGCAAACTGGATTTTCCTTGAATTCAGAAACAGACACTGGTTTGTGCTCTCAAAGGGCCACGTTAAAGATTTTCTTATTTCCTTTTTTTCAAACTTAGAATATTGATGTCTTGTCTGTTTCATATTTTGAGAATTTTAGAATCTATTAAATTGAAATTACCCGATAAATTCATAGCATTTACACCGTTGGTATCTCCCATACTGTACTTTGAGCTATATCCTGGGATAATTATTTCTCTGATTTCTCTCAATGTCTGTGGTAACAATATTGTGTTGCATCTTACACATTCATTACCAATATACTGTTAAAGAGTCAGTCTAAGTTTCATAACAACTTTGAATATAGAAAAGGTCATGATACTTCATCCATGCTAAGTCTCATAGCTAAGTTCTGTACTCACTTTGAGCATTGCATATTTCTAATCAAAAAGCTGAGGCCTGAACAGACAGAAGGGACCCCCAGACATAGCCCCAATTTGCATCTCCCAAGTATTTCAGAGACTTTTAAGTAAACCAGAATGACAGTGCAAGCTATTAAGGGCATTATAGCTGCTAGATGTATGACAGTATGTAATAATATTTTTAACATGGTATGTCGTGATTGGCTGCTCTGCTATCTACCACAAACAGATGTGAGCCATGTGATCTTGTTACTTGTCTGATTTGCCCCTACTTACAATATTGGCAGAAAAATTCCAACAAGCAAATTGTCAAGTTGAATATGTTGCTAATTTGTGTTCTTGCATCATAATATGTTGCCACAATCAAATGTTGACACATTCTTTTTTTAACTTGATTTTGAATGTCATTTAGGAATAACACCCACTTCATAGTTCACATAGATTAGGAAGGACAACCACTTAGTAGACTTAACCAGGACACCTACAATATGCAATATGTTAGGAGCACACTTGCAGGTGGACTCAGGAGTCTGGAGGATCAAAGAAGGAGTGAGCTGCTCAGGTCACCCAGTAGAGGCAGAATGAGAGAATATGAGACAACCAAGTGGAGGGGTGATAGGTGCAAAGTCTTCAAGAGAACAGAGTCTTTTGGAATTAGTGAGAATACAAATAAGTAACAATGGCGTTTTTACCGTGAGTGGAAATTTGGCAGAAATATATACACAATTGCAATGCAGTCCAATATAATGATGGTGACCAGACTGATTACTTTGGGTACACACAAAGTGTGCCTTTAAGGCAACAGAGTAACTCACAACAAAAAACATATGTCTAAGTTAACTCTTCCTAGGACATTTTGACATCCGGTTAGGTATATGGTTAGAATTATGATTATTGTTAGGGTTATGGATAGGGTTAGGAATAGAGTTAGAAGTAGAGATAGGTATAGGACAAGATTTAGGGATAGAAATACAGTTATGGCATGTTAGTGATAAGGTTAGATTTAGGGAGAAGAATACTATTAGGGATATAGTAAGGGTTAGAGTTACAGATGGAGTGGCGGATTGGTTTAGGGTTAGAAGGATGGATAGGATTAACAACTTAATCAGTGGACCCAGTGAGTGGAATCTGTGTGCTTTCTGGAGGAAATTCACTGGTCAGCTTTGGGCAGAGAGATCTGAGAATCTAGCAACCATGGTTGACATACTTTGACTCTTTTCCTTGACCACAGGGCTGGCCATGCTATTTGTTTCTTCTTATATAGCTATGTAGACGTATGTGCTGTGATATCTATTCTTACGTAAACCATTTGATTTGATTCATTTGTGATGTCTACCGATATAAATGGAGATGACCAGTTTTTTTTCTGGTTAATTACAAACACCAATTCTCTTCTTTGATCTCAGTTCTACCACTTCTTTTTTTTCCAATTGAAATGTATACTGACATAATCTTAGTTATGAGTCAAATTGGCTCATCATGTTTGTGTTATAGTTGCTTGATAACATACTTACTTTACTTTAAAAAAATATGTACATGTGAGGTGTGAATCAGAGATTTATGACAGATCACAGTGTTACAATGTCTAAATTGATACATTTTAAAAATATATATTTTGAAACAGTAATGTCCTACTTGTACTTATGTCCCAATAACTTGCAAAAAAAGATAAGAACATGTTAACATTGGGTATTTCTAAACTCAGGACAAAATTTGGAAACTATTTGGCCTGGGTGTTTTTTTTCCGGTTGTAGATGCGTAACAGATTTTGGGGGCCAAATTTAGAAAAAGTGTTTTTTTTTAAATGTTTTCATTATATTTTATAATTTTGTTATAGTAAATTATATGTTATATTATATGATATGATCAAAATGATGGTATCTGTAGAAAGACCATTTAATGGCGAGAAAAACGGTATATGATATGTGTGGGTACAGTAAATGAGTAAGAGGAAAATTACAGCTAAACACAAACACAGCAGAAATGTAAAAACATCCCTGGTCCTTAAAGGTTAGAAAATAGAAATACGGTCTGGTCATTAAGGGGTTAAACAGTAATCACTGAGTGAGGGTTTCTTGATTTCCATGTAAATATTTTCTGTGTTAGACTTGGAGATTCGCTTCAGGCCGAACTGCAGTTTGGCTGAATTTGGGCAGGTCAAATGATTGGCCAAATTCCCTAAATGCACCCGGATCAGACCAACCGAACCGCTTTATTCTGAATGTACACAGTTCAGGTTATGATTCTAAATCCCACCTATGGTGACAAAAAAAAAAGGGAAGATTGTTGGGAAAAAAAGATTACTGATGCCCAAGAGATGGACGGTCAGTAATAACTAGATCTATTCACAGATCAAGTGAGAACGGAGCAATAGGGTGGAAAAAATGAGACATAGTTAAAAAAAAAAAAAATGTTCATATATGTATATATTCTATATTTAATAAACAATTCGTAAATATATAACTATAGATTTTTTTTTTTTTTTACTATTGCTACTTTTTTTCTTTTTCCCTCTATTGATTACTTCTTCTCACTCGAAACCAAAGGGAGGGGAAATCAGAATATTGCAAAATTGTTATTTTATTGTGTATGTATTTTGCAGCACACTGATTGGCTCCTTTTGTGTTCTTCTGATTCAATTTCCAAATCAGAATCCCCTGAAATTCTTCCAAGCAAAAACAACATTTGGCTTAACTTTTTGGTGTTCTAATTTTGGGGGGAAATGGTAAGGCCGAGCTGAATAATATTACTATAGTGTTCCTTTAATCTCTTCTGCATTCCAAGATTATTTTTTACTTTCCATTAATTACTACGAAAGGATCGAATCATTCTCAATCTGTTACTCACTTGAACAATAATCTTAGGTTCCAATTGTGCTATTGCCTTGGAGAAATGACTTAACTCATTAAGGGCATCTTGATACTTACTACTTACCTGTGTTTCAGGTTTCTACCACACCCTGCTTTTAGATTATCTAGAATGTAATCACATATAAAGATCTCCACTATACTATTGTTATTGCATATTTTCACACCTCTTTATCAAGATTGCCTTTTGTTATCACTACTATATAGATTTCAGGACTCTCATTCCATTTATCTAAGTATTGAATAGATTTAATAACTTGTTATACCTGGGGATTACCAATGCTCAGACCTCTATACAGAATTTTACATGCAGCTATACATCAGCCCATGTGATGTGTTGTGTATTGTACAACTGTAGTAATGTTTGTGTTGGGCACTTATTGTTTTGTCTTCAAATGCCTACTTCATGAGAACAGCCATTAATCTGGTGTTCTGAGATGAATCACAATAGTAGTTCCAATAGTTCTGAGAAATGCACTTAAATAGAATTGCTGCATTCAAGATGTTTAAAAGTTAGAAATGCTTTGTAATGATAAGTGAATGACTTAGAAAAAGACAAAAATAAAAGTGAATTAAGATCTTATAGGAAACGTGGGACACAATATACCTGTCTTGAGTGGCTAGGCTTTTTGTGCTTTTAGTGTTGAAGGAATATCTATTGTTTGTTTTTGATTCATCAAGGAAGAGGTATTTTATTGTCAAATTAACTACTGTAAGCTGTTCTGTATAGTTTGCATACCAAATATTTTGATTGATTTTGACTTTACACATTGTGACACATTTTTGGGATCCTTTATTCCTAGTGTGTCATGATGAAGTTAGCATCTTCCACATATTTTATGTTATTTGGCTCTCAAAGTCAATTTTATGCTATCATATTTTCTTTAAATATAAAAAAAACCTAAAAATTAAAAAATGTATTTCATCATCAGCATTTTTTTTGTATGCAGGCAATATTATTATTTACACTATTGCAGTGTTAATTTTGGCAGGGCGGTGTGACTTGGGTGCATATACAAAGTGATTTAACTCCTAAATGGCAGAGAATTGAGCAGTGAGACTGCAGGGGCATGTTCTATACACCAAAATTGTTTCATTAAGCCAAAGTTGTTTTGGTGACTATAGTGTCCCTTTAAATAAATATGATTCTTATAGTAATGTCAAGTATAGTGTTTTGGGATATAACTTCTTGATCACAGGTACATAATTAAAGGAATACTGGATGCACCATAACCACTACAGATTGTACTCAGCCATCCTCCCAGGGTAATTAGTCAAACCATTTAAAAATATTTTGACAATTTACATGGGATCCGTCAGGCACCAGGAGCATTTGTTAACTCCACTGAGCAAGAAGCTTCTGTTAGATCCCCTGAACAAAGCCCTGCCACATAGGGCTGACTGTGAGAGCGCCTGTGCATTGGGGAAAAAAAAGAATTGGGCACAAACTGGAGTAGGTAAATGCAGATTTATTGAATAAAAAAAACAAAACAAAAATCTTTTCAGCTCTAAAATTTCCTTTCTCAGAAGTATGTGCCCTGGGATCTGTCTTAGAGATAGGGGCACAGTTGTATACAAATAACGGTGTGTGGGCATCGTGACCAAATAACAAATTTTGTGACTGTGTGGGACTGTGTGCCTATGTTGGACTGTGTGTACACTGTGAAGGAGTATGTGTGTGACTATATACAATAGACTGTGCGTCGGATTGGGTGCCACTGCCTGAGTGTATGTGACTGTTTGCAGCTGACTGTGTGTGTTACTGTATGTAACTGTGTGCCTATGTGACTCAGTGTGTACCTGTGACTGTAAGTGACTCTCTGCATGTGACTGTATTGGACTATGTATGAGTATATGTGAGTGTATGTGCGACTGTCTGCATCAGTATGTATATATGCAAATTGTGCATGTATGATTGTGTGATTATGCATTTTATATCAGTGTTTGATTGTGTCAGTGACTGCATCCATGTTTGTATGTGAGTGCATGTATATATTAGGTATGTGCAGGAACAAAAAAGGATAAGAGAGGTCAGAAACAGGCAAGAGGTAAGGAGGCACTAAGAGGTTAAGAGACACAAAAACTGTGAACATGGTTAAGAGACACACAAGGTTGAAAGGCTAGATTAAATGAAAAATGCAAGAAGGGTCAGGAGGTACACACAAAAGTATGAGTGGGTGTGGAGCAACACACTGAAGTTTAAAATTCTTGATACCCTCAATCTTGCTGCCATTCTGACTCTATAATACAGGGACATAATACGCATGCGCAGCAAGCGAGTATTGTGCTAACACCCAATCAAATATTTATCATAGGAAAGCATTGAAAAGAAAGCATTGAAAAAACTGCTATGTTTTACATTAAAGAGTACAACTACAAGGCCATTTTACCCACACCACTTCATTGCGAAAAAGTGGTCTGGGTGTCTTTAGCCATCCTTTTTTACGTATTTACGTATTGACTGACAAGGTGAGCAATCTTTTGCAATATGTCGCAATTACTGTTTTCCTTTTTCAATCTGTTAAATTCATTAATTCATTAATTAGTAACTGAGCATTGAAGTGTAAAAGTTTTTCACTGAAGAGAATGCTAAATGAGAATGTGTTTTGACATAGAAAGCAACATTTTGCACACAAAAACGTTTGTACACAACTGTATATGTCAAGCTCAGCTCTACGTTATTACCAAATATATGGATACACTTGCCTCTGGTGTTTGAACCTAGTGGGAGACATGAAAAAAAAAAACTGCAGACAAGGCAGGAAGAATTCTTCCTACTTTCCACAAATGATTTTAGTCTTTTTTTTTCTTTTTTTTATTTGTTGCATTACTTTGCTGTGATTACTTCACTAATGAGACGTTAATGATTTTTAAACCTTACTGTACATCTGCGAACTGTGCAGTTTCAATTAAACTCCATACAACATGAATTAATAATGATGGTGTATGTTTGCCAGTTTGCTCTCCGGACATGTTTAATGTGTATATCTGCATTGCTGTGTTTTAGCAATATCATGGGATATTGCCAACAAAATTGACATATATGGAGTCTTTTATTTAATTTGATCATGCTGAATTATATCCACAGCCAGAATTGACATACAGAGATTAAAACGGCTAAGCAAAAACAATCCTTTATTTCGCAACTCAGATTCTGCAGAAATAGTCCTCACGATACCAATCAATAACCCATATTGTAGAGAAACCATATGTTCATCAGAGCCTTAACAGTATACTGAAGTTGACATCTAGAGAGAAGATTCCTCAAGAAACGAGCCTCTAAGTAAGAGTCAGAGATAAAAACCCTCTTTTAATATTAGATTCAGTGGTCCACTCTCTCTGATTTAGAATGAATTAATTAATTTCACAGCTCCCCACAATGGCTTAAAGGGCTAATTATTTTTAGGAGGTGTGACTGGATATTTGGTCATATGGGTTGGACTGTTCTGGAACATTTTAGTTGACTTAGTAATCTACTGTTTATGTAATTGAAAAGGTAATGAATATAAGAATATATTATTTACACCCGAGCATTTACTGTAGTTTAAAGGGACACTCCAGGCACCCAGACCACTTCTGCCCATTAGAGTGGTCTGGGTGCCAACTCCCACTACCCTTAACCATGCAAGTGTAATTACTGCAGTTTTCATAAAACAGTATACAAGCCAAGTGCCAATTATTAGTGATGGTGTTTATGTAGTGGGTACATTGTCTGTGTTTTTGTAGTTGCTGCAGTGTAGTTGGTGCAGTGTCTGTGTAGTTGATGCAGTGTAGCATGTGCAGTGTCTGTTTGTGTATTGTGTGAAGTGTAGTGGATGCAGTGTCTGTGTGTAGTGTCCATGGAGATCCAGTTGCACATTTTGCTGTGTCCTTTGGAGAGGGGGCCCAGAAGTATGCTCTTTCCCTCCTGCAGCTTCATGTCTTCTCCTCTTGCGTGCCGATTGAGCGTTGCCGCAGGTTGCTATGGTCCCGCCATCAGAAATTTTGGGGCCCCTAGCCCCCCTGGGGGGCCGCCTCTAAGCCCGCCCCAAATCCCGCCCAGGGTCGGCCGCCAAATCCCGCCAACAGGAATACACACACACAGACACAAACACACGCACTGATACAAAAAGGACACAGATACACACACAAAAATATACACACATACTGACACACATACTGAAACAGACGTACACACATACAGGCATACATACTGACACACACATACTGAAACAGATACATATACAGACACACAGACATACATAGTGACACACAAACACATACTTCAATACATACACACACACATAAGGACATACATACACACACATACATACACACACATGCATACTGACATACATACAGACACATACATACATACTGACACACATACATACTGACACACATACATACTGACATACATACATACTGACAGACAGGCACACATACATACTGACATACATATATACTGACATACATACATACTGACACACATACATACATACAAACACATACATACTGAAATATATACACATACATGCACACAGACACATACATACATAAATACTGACATACATACATACACATACGTAACATACATACATACTGACATAAATACTGACACACATCTAATGTTTCAGCCACCCTCCTGTTTCTTACCTTTTCTTTGCAGGAGGGTGGCTGTCTCTATCCTCCTTGTGGCCTGTCTCTCTCTCCTCCAGTGCGGAGGGAGCTGGGAGGAAGTGACTGGCTGTCACTTCCTCTTAGCACTACTTGCAGCTGCAATTTTTTTAAAATAGAGAGACAGGGCCCATCGGGTGGCCCTAAATGCTTGGGCCGCGCAATGGGCCTTATCAGCTGATGCAGCTGCACCGGTGGAAGTTCAGCCGCTACACGGGGGCACGGGCGACTGGACCACCCAGGGCCACCAGGCCATGATAACCACCATGGTTGTCACTCTCTGATGGCGGCCCTGGCTATGGCAACACTCCATGCGACACGTAATGCATGCCAGAGCGTTGCCGCGGCAACCCATGGCAAACAACTTTCGTGGTTTGCGAGAAGAGCAGATGTGAAGCTGCAGGAGGGGAACATAAGACTTCTGGGACCCCTCTCCACAGGACAAAGTAGCGGTGGCTCAGTATTGCATATATATATATATATATATATATATATATATATGTGCGTACATATATATATAAATATATATATAAATATATATTTATATATATATAACGGTTATAGCTATATATATATATATGTGCATAGGCGGCCCAAACCCCACAGCAGGCACTTTACAGTGTACAGGGGTGGCAAAATATAGCCCCTGTAAAACTGCTGCCTGGATCCGTGGCCCAACTGGTGCCAATGGATGGGCCGGCCCTGCTCCTGACAGTCATCTGGAAAGGTGCCACCCCTTCTCCTAAGTAGCTTGGCAGAGCACTATACTACTGATTTGTTTTTGTTTTTTAGTAGGCCACTTCTTTGAGTAGCAGCTGCATGATGTAAAACTGAAAATAAAAAATAATAAAACAAATATTCTTCTATCTCCTCCACCAAATATAGAGATCTGGGGCAAAACACCCCTACATCTGGGGCTTCAGCATCCAATGCCACACACCCCTAAAAATACATCTTTAATCTTACTCACTTTTCACTACACTGTAGCGGCCCCTGGGTAACCTCCCCCCCCCTCCCCCCCAGTAACTGGATGACACACAGTTCCAGGGGTACAACAACAACTTTATTGGACACACTTGGATTTATACTTTTTCTTGTGCAAGGGGTGGATCACATATAAAGACAAGGTCCCCTCCCAGGGTCCTCCCCCTCCCAGGGGTCGTATAACGGATCCAGTCCCTTTGGCCCCTGTTTCCGCCACTCAGTGTCCCGCCCCAGGGTCCTCCCCCCTCCCAAGGGTCTCCTGAAGGAACGGAACTCCAGTCCCTTTGTCCCCTGTTCCTGCGACCCATTCTCAGGGCTTCCCACCTCTCGTGCCAAGGGATCTTCATCCCATGAGCCTCTGTACCCAGGAGCCCCAGCGTGGAAAAGCTGCTTGCCTCTTTGGCTCCCAGGTACAGAAAGCCCGCCAAACTGTCATGGTCCCCAAAGAGTGTCCCCACCAATCTCAGGGATTCCCAGAATGGTAACTGCCAGGAACAGCTTCCGTTTGCAGGGTCCCTTGGTGAAACCAGGCAATGGAAGCGTCTCCATTCGGGACACGAATGCTCCCCCTGGCCGACGTCCATTGATTCGAAAGGCGGCAACCCAGGTAAGAACTCAATAATTACTTCCCTTGAGGTTTCACACTTATGTTGCGAGTTGCCAATGTTCTAATTGATTGGTGCAAACACTCCAAGGAGGTGGGAAGCAATCCCACAAATGCTCCCCCTAGATGGCGTTCATCTAACGAACAGGCTGCCACCCAGGGCAGGCACACGCCAAGGCTTCCCCTGCGGTTTGTGGTTTTGACACCTCTTTACGAGGTGTGAACATTCTAAAATAACATTCTAAATGGGGTTTCGAGGTGGTCCCCATTCGGGAGGTGAATGGATTCCCTTCATGGCGGCCCTCCTGAACGGGGAGCAGGTAGTTTAGATGAACACACAGAGTAAACTACTGGAGCATGATAGGGAAAATACACGAAAGGGAGGGAGAACCCCTGCCAAGACAGTACACACACAACAGGGAAACCAGGGAAATTAACAGTTTAGCGGCAGTCCTGCTACCTTTACATTATTATTTTTTTTTAACTTAAAGACCCTAGTTTACTACAAAACCAGCAAATAATAATAATGATGTGTTTTTAGAGAGATTTGGTTCCAAATTTAATTTGATTTAACCAGCATACACAATTGAACATCTTAAGTATATTTCTACTGGTATCCAGATATATCCCAGCTGTTCTGATTCCAGCTGTGATGTGAGTCAGTCAATTTAGAAAAAACCCTGTATAAATTTTTTTTTTAAAAATCTATCCACTGTAAAAAATTCTACATAAACGCAGCGCATATTATCATACAATTCTTCAAAGAATTCACAGAATTCACACAAAGAATTATCTGTCAGTCTAGTTATTTAGTGCAATCTTAATGCCAAGGTAAGTAAAAGTCAAGAAGAGAACATCATGTGAAAAGCATTGTAAAATTAAACATTGTAAAACAAACCAATATTTCATACTATCAAGCGATGTTGAGTCGATTTCTATTTATATTGGCAAATCAAATAAAATATTACAAGACAATATGTCATTCTTGTATAAGCAATAATTAAAAAGAGAAAGATAATTATATCGGAGTTTGAAAGCTTCTCTAAGCTGAAAAATGAATCTCTAACATATACCATTCACAGATGTCTATTGAAATTAACTCCTCAAGGCCATTATGTCACATTGAGCAATATTTACAGATGAAACAGAACAATAAAGAAGTTCAATATAAAGGAAGACTGATTCACTTAAATGATACTTGAAAGTCCTTCTGACAGTTCAACTAATGTATAATTTTTTATATCAGACATTATTGTTTCAAATTGTTGGCAAATAATCAATTGGGGAAAATAAATAAAAACATGCTAAAACATGATTCTTGGCACAAAATGTTTAGTATTTTAAGAGGTCTATTTTTTAGGAAGATGTATACCAACGGTGTCCAACCCGCAGGTCGCATGCGGCCCGGGACTGCTCGCAGTCTGCACTCAGGGCTGTCTTTCTCCATGTGCTGGGGCCGATACGGAGAACCGTCTATGCTCACTTGCTTTGAGGTCTTTCAGGGCTGGCGGGGAGATCAAAGATCTCCCTCATCTGCCCAGAGTCCCTTCGTTAGTGAGAGGTAGGACTTGGGAGGCACTTCCTCCCGCGAGCATGCTGGTCAAAGTGTTGCCATGGCAACACTCCGACACAGCATTCTGCACGCGGGAGAAGTGAAGACAGCCTGCAGCTCCTCTGTCTGCAGGCTGTCTTCACTTCTCCCGTGAGCAGAATGCTGTCGGAGCATTGCCGTGACAACACTCTGACCAGCATGCTCGCAGGGGGAACTGCCTCCCAGGTCCTGCCTCTAACTAACGAAGGGCCTATTCATCACTACTCACCACCAGATAACCAGGGCTGGCAGTGTCCCGCCCTACTTCACCAAAGGTAGGAAGAAAGGGGGGAGGGGAGAACATGAAGCTTTTAAAAAATGTATTTAAAAAAACAAATCCCTTATCCCTCACATACACACAGCACCCCTCACACACACACAGCACCCCTCACATACACACACAGCACCCCTAACACACACACATAGCACCCCTCACATAGACACACAGCACCCCTCAAATAGACACACTGCACCTTTCATATACACACAGTGCACCTCTCACATACACACACTGAACCCCTCACACACTCAGAGCACCCCCCTCACATACACACACAACACCCTGTGTGTACATCTGTGACTGTGTGTATATTTGGGATTATGTGTATAGATCAGTGACTATGTGCATGTATGGGTCTGTGATTGTGTGTGTGTATGTATGTGATTGTGTGTACATTTGTGATTGTGTGTGTATGTATGTGACTGTGTGTATAGGTCTGTGATCATACATGTGTGTGTGTGGGTGTCTGTGATTGTGTGTGTGTATTTGTGATTGTGTGTATAGGTCTGTGTATCTGTAAGTATGTGTGTATAGGTCTGTGATTGTGTGTGTGGTTATATGTGCATATGCGTATATATATATGTGTGTATGTGTTTAGTAGATAGCTCCCTAAGTTGGTATCCTTAAATATGGAAATCCAACGTAACAATAACAAATAAGAGAGTTATCTACTATAAAAAAATAAGAAAAGGGCTTTTGGAGTTTTAGTAAATACATTATTTACGTTATAGATTTTATGTGCGTCCCAAGGCAATTCCTCTGCACTCAATGCAGCCCAAGGAAGTCAAATGGTTGGTCACCCATGATGTATACGGTTCTAAGAAATCAAAGTTACATTTGGAGATGTTATTTAGAAAATTTGTATTGTAGTTTTTATAATCTAAAGATATTTACATCATTGTTTTTCTTTGAAAAATGTGAGTGAAACAACATATATATATATATATATATATATATATATATATATATATATATATACTTCAGATATATTTAAATTCACTATTACTACAATAATTACTACCTTTTGCATAGTCAAAAATGCCTTCCTATTTACTATTGATTCAGCATATTTCAGTCAATGGGTGAAATAATCTCTCAACTGTCAATCTGATAGAGGTCGATAAATTTGTTGACATAACAATATAGGCATTTGAAAAGCTACCATGACGCAAAATGTTCTACTCATTTGCTTTAACAAGGTTTTATAGAGATGCTGGTTTAAAAAAAAAGGGAAATTCCATGCTGATTGCATCTGGGTATAAGGCTTGTAACCAAGCTTGTGACCAGACTACAAAACTCCATGCTGATTCCATAGTCTCATTTGTTTTGACCAGACTGTGATGAAGGCAAGGATTGGTATTAGTTCCTAAGGAGTTAAAAAGATCTTGTGAATTTACATACAACAAAGGTCTACAGACAAATATTTTTATAAATCCAGAGCTTGCACCCGATTCTGGAAGGACTGATGGTATGTGCACCAAAAGCACCCATTACACCACAGAGTTCAATTCAGGGCATTTGTAGTCCATACAAGTGCTCCACAGCCACACTCGAGGTAGGTGCATCTCTGATTGTCTATCCTAAAAATAAAATATCTATCACACTCATGAGAATAAATAGAAATGGGCACATCACCCAGTGTCCACTAAAGTAGAAGTTAAGTAGAATAAGAGTACCACTCAGTGGACATGCATCCAAACCCAGATTCTATTTATTCTTGTGAATGCAATATACCGGTATATTTCATTTTAGATGGGTTACATTCTTCTATGTACATTCTTCTTCTTATGTTTTAACTCTTTGTCTGTAGATTTTTGTTTTAAAGTATTTTATTGGTCACTTAAGATGAGTTTATTTCAAAGGACAAGTGAACAAAAAAAAAAGAGTAAAATCATTTTATCTTTTTTATTTCACTGGTGAGTTTGTGGTGGTACACATATATTTTGTAATATAAGTCTTGCAAACTTTAGGTGCTCCAAATAATTGTACCCTAACAACAATTGCCATGTTAAGAAGTTTGCCAAAAGAAAAATGTTTTGTTTCACTGCGTCAAAAGTTGTATAAGTATTTATTGGGCACCTTTTTTTTATATATTTTTTTAAGTTTTCAACGTTAATGATTAGAATAAAACAAATGAATCATGTTATTCCACTTAGTGGTTCCATTAAAAAGCTATAAATCTGTCAGTCTTTTTTTTCCATGTTTGAAGCCAAGGTGAGGATTTCCTTTTTAGTTGACCTTATACAGGTGAAAGATAAACTGTAACCTAATGAGCTGTTGACTGGTAGATACTCTGACACGTTTACTGAGAAAATATGTGAATTTGTTTAATCCATAACAAGTGCTCCTGTGGAATTTTTGCAAGTCACCATTAGAGATTACTTTCTTTTTTGTTTAGTTCATTAATTACTACATAGTATGACTATGGAACAAATGTCAGAATGTGGAACAAATGTGGGAAATGTTCTATTATACCGTATGTGAATGAAATGATATGCAATGTCCTACTAAACTGATTTCAGAAGAAATTTCACATCACTATAATTATCAATAGAGATTAGTAAGAAGAAGAAAAAAATCACACGGCTTTTGTTCTTACCAAATGCATTAAGGACACATGACGGAAATTTTTCGTCATGTTGGCCTTTTACTTCTGAAGCTGTGTCCTTAAGGGGTTAAAGGGACACTGTAGGCACCCAGACAACTTCAGCTCATTGGAGTGGCCTGTGTGCAGTGTCCCATTTGCACTTAGCGCTGCAATGTAAACCATTGCAGTTCCAGAGAAACTGCAATGTTTACATTGCAGCTCCAAGTCTGCCCACATTGGCTGCCAACTAGACAGCCACTAAGGGTGCTTCATGCATCGAAACGACTTTTGGTTGGGTATCTGATGCTGGATGTCCTTACACTCTGCATGAGTGTGTGTGCTTTCCTATGGGGAGGTCTAATGTGCGTGCAGCAGTTGCAGCGCATGTGTATTTGTACCCGCTTATCGAGGGATGTTGGAGGGGACGACCAAGCGCCAAGGGGCATCTGAGCTGGGATAAGATAAATAAATAAATAAATGTTTTTTAACCCTTTATTTACCACTTTGGGGAGGGGGGCGTGCGGGAGGGGGGAAGCAGAAGGAGCAATAGTATATACTGTAGTATCCCTGTAAGCAACAATATCACATCACTAGTTATAAATAGAAATCAGTGAGCATAAAACATTTCCCAGGACTAGATTTCTTATTAGAGACCTTTAAAAAAATTCACATTTCCGAGTTTTATGAGCAAAAAGAAAAATCCCATCACTAGAGATTTTGTTAAAGTTGTGGTTAAAAACTGTGGTAAAATCTATATTCTTAGAGTTCTTCCTAGAGCGGAATGAGAAAAAAAACTGCTTTGCTGGAGACACTATTAAAACCTCTGGGCAAATTATACATCAATAGAGTTTCTATTAAAAGCCTATGGGCAACTTAAGTGTCAGCACTGAAGTTGATGATGATGATAGGCAGGCATAATATCTCTAACACTCTAGGGGCCACAATTCTAATAGCCACAGGCCACACTGTGACTGCTTTTTGATTTTCTCGTTTACATCAATAACAGTTTTCCTTAATATAGTAATGTGTGTATTTATTGTATATTCAGTATATGTTGAACATTTGAAGATCCATTCTGGTGGTTGAAGAATTGAAAATCAAAACACAGGCTAAAATAGCAGAATAGCAAAGCTGAATAAAACTCCAAATTGACTAAATAATCTTTAATTTGAATTTATTGAATTACAATTGCATTCCAGTTTCAATTCAGTTGGACTATATTGAATAGAATTGTCAGCTATGAGATCCATTAGAACATAGCAGAGATCTATCTGGTTCAGATCATTTAGCATTCGGTTGTTGGAAATGTAGCCCGAATCACAAAGCAAAGTGTGTACTGCAAAATATATACATGTTTATATTATGTATATATTATGTACACATTTAGCAGTAAACTGATTGACCCATTTTCGCAAACTTTTGTTTCTTTAGATTTATTTTCCTGATTTTATTTCTTTCTGAAATTAGGACTAACATATGACTGTAATACGTTTTTTGGGGGGGATTTTTTAGACAAATTATCCATCCAAAACAAATCTACAGCACAAGTTTACAGTAAACTACATAGGAATTTCAAATCTGTCATGTCTCCCAGTCCCCTTGTGTGGCATATGATTTTTCCTAAGAATTATCTGCGACGTCTGGAGCTTGCACCCGATGCTGGGAGAACTATTGATAAGGAGACCAAAAGCACCCAATGAACCACAGAGTTCAATTTAGGGCATTTGAAGTCCATACAAGTGCTCTACAGCCACACTCGAGGTAGGGGCATCGAGTGTTTCTGTATACAGTATACACCCACACTCGATGCACCTAAGAATTATCTGCAACGTCCAGAGTTGTAACCCGATGCTTGGAGGACTGATGATAAGGAGACCAAAAGCACCACATGAACCACATAGTTCAATTCAGGGCATTTGAAGTCCATACAAGTGCTCCACAGCCACACTTGAGGTAGATGCATCGAGTGTCGCAATTATGGGCTAGGTGACTATCCTAGCCATCCTGGCCCATAATTATGGAAATGACACACTCACTTTGTCATGGGTGGGTACTTTGTCCATCACAATAATTTTATCGATGACAAACCCACCACTGGCTCCACCTTGTCCCCCCCCCCCCCCCCCCATTCCTGCCAAAGTTGGTAGGTCTTGAATTTAATAACTAAATTGAGCAAAACTAAACCATGTGACTTTGCAAAAGCAAATTCAGTTATTAGTGAATAGACTTTAGTGGTATATTATGTCATGTTTCTCGGCTAAGAAAAGAAACATGTATACTAAAATAACATATGTATAGAAATATTAAATAAAAAAGGAAAATAATGATTGAACAAACACTATAAAAGTGCCCTTTTCCTTAATGTGAGGCAAAAAAAAATAAAATAAAAGTAAATAAATACATAGTAAATTGCACATTAAAAGCATTACCAATATATTGTAGAATAAATGGTTGAAAGAATTGCAGCAGAGTTCAAACCTTGTTTTCATTGTCGTGGTAACTGATCGCTCTACACTCTGTTCACTTATTCAACCATTAATCTGGGAAGCTGAAAAAAATAAATAGATTTACTTGGATGTTCTTCCTAAGAGAAAACGTAGATTGGGTAATACAGGAAACCTGGTCTGATTAAAGAAATAAATCAGATCAGTTCAATGGCCGAAAACAGTTCTTTTTAACTCATGGATTCAATTTAAGTCCAGGTGTTGTAATATTATATGTGGCGGATTTGATTCTTTGCAAGTTAAAATAAAGGAAATTATAGAGGCAACTTTTAAAGGTAAAGGCCACCATTGGGGGAATATTTAAATCTGTTTTACCAAGGGTTTCATACACACAGGTGCAAAACAAAGCATGTGCATGTGGCTTTCAGACTTTGAGAAATGAGCCTTAAAATGTCAATCTGAAACCATTATGCTGTTAGTTAAGGTGTTTTTACTGCATAGACTGGTAGTGTAGATTACCTAATAAAATCTGAAATACACTTTGCGTGCAACATTACTCAAACGTTACATGCCTGATAGAGAGACCAAGAACCTGAAACATGTGAAAAACAATGGCGCCGCTAAGCATTAAAGCCATTTCAAAGACAAATATAACATACCAAACACAGAGGCTGTGAACAAAAAACCAATAACCAAAAAAAAAAAGTATATTCGTCCTTTGAGGTCTTCAAAGGGTAACAGCCTAATGAATAGATTTATAAATCAGGCTTGAAGCCCTTAAGAACTGTATATGCATTAAAGACAAAGGACCAGAATCATCAAAGTGTTATCACCTGCCTTGCTCTGTATCAGAAAATTAGGTAAACATCTTTTATTGTGGGATGTTTTGAGGTGCATATAATTGTGCTTTGAAAATTGTTGCATGAGAATTTTACAAAATCTGATCTGAAGACTTGTTCTCTGTATCTGGACCTCTAGGTTTTAACCTGCACTGTGTATCCTTAGTTGTGACTTTACATACTCAGAGGGTATGGACAGGGTACCAAATAACACTTGCAGGCACTGGAGAGGTTGTGGACTGTAACATCCATAGTTTCTTAGCCAGGCAATAATGTGAGTTATGAGATCAGAGTTACACAACATACTGAATGCAGATATGTGTTGAGTAATATGAACAATGCCCTTTCAAACTAAACACTTAATGCACAGACAGGAAATAATTATTAAGTGGCTTTGAATTGCATTACACCAAGCTATATGGGTTCAGCCTTAGCCCTCTAGTTTCTAGTGGTCAAACAATTACATTTTTGCCAGATGATGGCTAACATATAACAAGTATGCTTGTGTGTGAGTGTGTGTGCATGTGTGGGTGTGTGCATATGTGTGTGTGTGTGCGTGTGTGTGTGCGTGTTTGTGTGTAAGCTAAAAAATATTTGATGGCATTTAGCGTTTTCAGTGATGAAGTCACTGGAAATAAAACCGTTTTCAGACATATGTTTCTCATGCAGATGCTTGGCATATACTGTAAAAGTATGGCATATATTCTTAGACATTTAATACATCTCTTGTGGCTTTGCAAAATTATTATTGGCTGAAAATGTAAAAGAAAAAAAAAACTAAATAAAGATACCCACATGCTTATCGGGAGTAAATACAACAGTATTATATTCTAAAATGTTAAATGTGTTCAAGAAAATATCTGAGCAAATATGTTTGCTGTTTCGAGTTGCCTAAATGTAATATGTTACAATTTTAACTGTATTATCTGCTAATTATATTTTGCATTTTACCATGTTTTTTAATTTGTATACGGTAAGTGTTTATAAAGTATGATACAAATTGGTGATTATATCAATTTCAAATGTTTGTCAAAGAGAATAACTTATCTCAGGAGCAAAATAGTGATCAAAACAATTTTTCCTCCTCTCTGATAAGCAATCTGTGTTCCTCCTGGGACCTTTCTCAGAGGACTTGTAATCAGATGTCTCCTGTCTGTCTTTATACACCAAGTTATAAAGTCTTAATACAAGGGTTCTGCAGTAGTTCATTATGAATGCATTAATATTCAATATATAATGTGTGTTAGCACGGGAATGTACTTTAAATTACTGCTGCGTTAACAAACCCCAGCAATTTGTGAGGACATGTTCAAGAGACCCTTCAACCACCTAGGGTTACCTAGTTACATAGTAATCTAGGTGGAAAAAAGACTAATGTCTATCAAGTTCAACCTTGAAATCCATACTTTAATGCCATTAATACAAAAGAAGGCAAAAACCCAATTGTAGCAATATCCAATTAGCAATAACCTGTTCACATATATCAATCATATCCTTGAATATTCTGTTTTTGCAAGATGCATTTCATAGAGCACAGTGCAAAGAAGCATAGAGATTTAAATTTTTTGTAAAATACTAAAATAGATGGGAAGTAGCCATTGGCCCACTGTATCTATTGTTCAGTACTGTTCCAAAGAAAACATGCAGAATAGATGAATTTCCTAGAATGTCATGCATAGTGAAGGAGTCTGGGAAACACGTGACTGCTCATTTTCATATGTTACTTGTCTCATGATGCTTTGTCAAGCTATAACGTTTTCCCCACTTAGCTAATTTAATATTAAAGAGACACTGCGGACGCCATAATGACTTTACTCTGATAAAGTTGTTATGGTGTCTGGAGTGTTCCTTTAAAATTGTCAGGTATTAACCAACATACCTGTTTTATAATTAATTGCATGACAACTTGTCACATATGCAACACAAAAAGTATAAAAAACAAGTTTAAATAACTCATCATGCATACAGTTGCTAGGCTGGTGGCAATCTCAGAGTATACGAGAAAAACAGTAGATACCAAGACCATTTAATTCTACATATTTTTACTTTTGATGTGTCAAGGGGTCTCTGTTTACATTTATTAGCAGTAGAAAGAGGGAAGTGCTCATGCCATTGTACAGAACACTGGTGAGACCTCACTTGGAGTATTGTACGCAGTACTGGAGACTGTATCTTCAGAAGGATATTGATACCTTAGAGAGAGTTCAGAGAAGGGCTACTAAATTGGTTCATGGACTGCAGGATAAAACTTACCAGGAAAGGTTAAAGGAACTTAACATGTATAGCTTGGAGGAAAGACGAGACAGGGGGGGATATGATAGAAACATTTAAATACATAAAGGGAATCAACACAGTAAAGGAGGAGACTATATTTAAAAGAAGAAAATCTACCACAACATGAGGACATAGTCTTAAATTAGAGGGGCAAAGGTTTAAAAATAATATCAGGAAGTATTACTTTACTGAGAGGGTAGTGGATGCATGGAATAGCCTTGCAACTGAAGTGGTACCGGTTAACACAGTAAAGGAGTTTAAGCATGTGTGGGATAGGCATAAGGCTATCCTAACTATGAGATAAGGCCAAGGACTAATGAAAGTATTTAGAAAATTGGGCAGACTAGATGGGCCTAATGGTTCTTATCTGCCGTCACATTCTATGTTTCTATGTTTATCCGGTTTGCATTCTTCATTCTTGTATAGTGTATGTTCTTATTCAAGCATTCACGCTCCTACAGTGGAAAATAATTGGTTTGAAATTGGAAAATTACCAGTGTTAAGGGAACTTATTTAGAGTTCATTGTCTCCTTTGCTCTTTTGTTAATTAACACACCTTCCAACATTGGAAGGTAGGAAATTGGGACAGAGAGTGGTTGGGCCTTACTGTCAATTTTGTAAATGGACACACCTGTCTGAGAAGAAGGTAAGACAATCCTACTAATGTGTATCAGCCTGGCACAAAGGCACACCAGGAAGACAGAGAGTCTGCCTGACTTCCCACATTTGGGGCCAAGCCACTTATGAGACACTGTATGTTACACAAGCACATCTTTTAATGCACTCCTACTGTCGTGATTAGAGACATTTCCTTGGTGTCCCCAGATAGGAGATTCCACGGAGCTATCCCTGGATTGCAGGACAGGACCCCAAAATTGCGACTGTCCCACCAGATCCTTGACAGTTGGGAGGTATGCATTAATAGCATCTGTAATACAGGTGACGTTTGCAATGATGAGATATATTCAGGTATTTCTCTAACATTCTAAGTGATTAATTGCAACAATTATGTGTAAAGGGATACACGATTGTTGTGAGTGAACTACAGTGATGAAGTGTAAATCTAAATGACCTATGTATGTCTGCAAAGCATCTGTTCCACAAAGCAAAAACATTGGGAATGATTTATCTAGGTGTTTTGAAAAGTGTCTTTTTCAGAGAATTAAAAAGTCTGTTCCAATTTATTAGTGCTTTAAAAGTAGTCTGAAAAGCATCATCTTTATTCTTTCTATATTCTGGCAGGTTTTACGCCCACACAATTATTTCCAACTAACTAGACAAAATGGATGTGTATTTTGTCTTGTTTTCTATTCCAAGACAAAAGTGGTGTAAGAGAACATCATAAAATAGAATACTTTTATCATGCAAAAGAGGTGGAAATATTAATAATTGGGAAGTTTTATACAAAACCTATCGTAAAAGAAAAAAATGATTGAAAAATGCCAAAGCAACAAATAGTGGAAAAGACCTTTAGAATTTCATTTGGGCCAAAAAAATAAAAAATACCAGAAAATATGTATTTTTCAGTGTGATTTTAATAAATCTACCACAATGTAACAAAATGATCCACCTTGTTACAAATATAACTTCAATATTAAGAATATCTAGTGGGCGGAGCTTGACAGCCGAGACAAACGGTCGCAATACTCTGGAGCTCCGAGGCCCAAACGGGAAAAACCCGAAAAATACCCATCCAACCGGCAACTGAAACATGGCAGAAGCCCCCGGCCCACACTCTGACAACATGGGTCGCAAAACCAACAAAAAAAATCCGTGGAAAACCAACCCGGGACTCACCATAGGAGACATGTGGCGGCAGGCCCGAGGCGCGAACGAAGCAAACATGGCGGCACTCCACGGAGGCTGCTCGGACTTCTCCGATGATCTCTCAGGTGAGGAATACTTACCAGCACACACAGCAGGACGGCCCTCACCACCGACCAACGCCACACCGGATTCCGTTCCAGTGACAGTGGCGATCCTCAAGCAAATCCTAGCTGACCACCATGACGGCATCCATAAGGACATAACTGCATTGAGGGGAGACTTACAGGGTGTAACAACCCGCCTAAACACAATGGAGAACCGAACCGAAACAAACACTAGGGATATAGGGGAACTTAAACATACAATGCAGGAGCTACAACTACAGCAACGCTCCCACGAACACCGCTTGGCCGAGAACGAAGACGCCAGACGGCGTAACAATATGAAAATCAGGGGGCTCCCAGAGGAAACCACAGATACAGACCTACCACAGGTCGTCAAGCGCC
This sequence comes from Pelobates fuscus, assembly GCF_036172605.1. Lineage (NCBI taxonomy): Eukaryota > Metazoa > Chordata > Amphibia > Anura > Pelobatidae > Pelobates > Pelobates fuscus. The sequence goes on from NC_086319.1 coordinate 60,874,098, forward strand.
TGCTCACGATGATACTGCCACCCGCACAAGCGGATCACATTCACCCAGATTACCTCTTCAGGGTCCCCAAGTCACCAAAGGCACCCGCTGGGACCACCAGGGACACCATAGTTGCTTTCCGGAATGGCACTGACAAAACGGCGGTACTGGACGCCCTACGGGGCAGGACACCCCTACAATTTGATGGCAGGGCACTGAGTTTCTACGCCGATCTTTCCAATGGCACCTTGGCATGGAGACGGTCCCTCCAGCCACTCACCACCCTCCTCCGCCAAAAGGGACTCAGTTACCGCTGGCGACCTTCACACACCCTAACAGTCCAACAGGGTCCTAACTCGCATCAGGTACGGGACTTGTGTGACGCGGCACCACTCCTACACTCATTAGGCCTAACTTTGGACTCCCTCAACCCAAAAGGCCAGAAGAGCCCAGTATCCCCGCAACACAGATGGGACCCAACCAGAACCGTCCCGTTCATCCCACAAGGCCACACACCCGACCCATACGCTACTATTACCACTTGACCAGTGACCGGCAGCCACACGGGATACCTGTCGAGAAGACTGGAGTACTTTAGTTCCGTTTAAAAAGCAGACATTGACACATCCAGCAGCGCCCTACTCCCTTAGGACGCACCACAGCTGTGACCCTCAGCAGCTCCCGCTATATATTTCACTCTTATTTTTATTTGCTACTTGGGACTTTTCTTTTACACCTCGTTATCATACCGCTGTTTTCCTGGCAAGCAACCTTACCGAAGCTGGGCTTACTCGGGCCCAATATCCGGGTCGTTGGATACGCTAGAGACGAGCAGAGCGAGAATGCCACCGGCACCCACCTATCTGGAACAGCACCCGAGATCCGCAAAGTCAGCAATCATTACCGCCCCACATAACAGCTCATAGACCTTCTTGACAGCTGACAACCCGGATGTACCGTAGAGAACAGCACGTTTTAAAGGCCACCGCCACGATAGACAGAACTGTACACCCGGTGGGTTAACTCAAATGGCGTGTGGTCTTGGGCTCCTGCCTCTACAGTTTGCACCTGATGGGAGATTGTCACCGCTGACAACAACCTACAGTCCAGATACCCATCTCGCTGCATCTGTATTGAACTGTGACCAATATAACTTATTTTACGTTGCTTAGACCTGCCTGTTGGTAGTTACACACAGCATGTTTAGCCTGTGTCTAGATTTTTACTCTGTTATGTGTTATTATCTCTCTTGCTTTAGGCAACTATGTTCGTAAGCGCTTCGCCAGAGACTGGCACTGCGCAATCTCACTGGCGTTACCTACCATGACTTTACATAATAGGTTTACACCTAAGCCATAGGACAGCCAAACAGGGAAATGCCTCATAGTCGTAACACGCCTAGATACCCTAGCATGTCATGTTGAACAAGCGACTTGTACTAGCCTGAACCATACTACAGTAAGCACAGTATGCCTAACTATGTCTAAATCGGCCTGTTGTTAATTTAATTTAGTATGTTTTTCTAACTTTTGATACGCCTAATACCGCTGACATGCTGGGTCACTTTTAATAGGCAGCAGCTAAGCCGCCTCAGGCTATGGCTGCACTCCATTTACTCCCCAGCTTACCCTTACCGACCTGTTTGCCCGACACATGGCCTTGAATTACTCATCGAAACCGGCAATTAGCCTTCAAGTCCGTCGGCCTGCACAAATGCATTGTATAACATGTTATTTAGCACCACTCGTCCCTAGTATCATGAGGGCTATCCCCGGTCACCGTAAATTTAAGTACCCAGCGGCAACCCAGCATCAGACCCTCACCTAACTAGCTCATTTTGTTACTTACCTATTCTAATTAATTAACAGTCTTCATGTCTGCCGCTCTTACACTTGAACCTCCAACCCTGTTTTTCAGGCAAATATGTATATATACTGCAGCAGTCTCCTGCAAAGCAAACCTAACCCACACACATACTAAACTATCATGCAGCTACTCTCTGCCAATGTTAAATGTTTTATTGAATCTATTAATACTTAAAAATGTGCACACACTCATGCCATTGTTAAGCCTATATGACTGTATATACACGCTGTTGTGGCATTTGTCAATGACATGTACCTACCTGCACAACAAAAATAAAGAATATAAAAAAAAAAGAATATCTAGTAATAATCTAAAAATAGTCAGATAGGTTTAACAGCAACAAGTATTTCTTGTATGTACTGTGTTAGATAATAAGGTTAAATCCAATGATAATCCTCTTGACTCGCTTTAGAATGAAAGGTTCCATCTGACTGCAGTAGTACCTAAAGATTGATCAAGTTCCAACGGACATTTTAGGCCAAATTATGTATCTTAATTATGATGACGGTTTGGGCCTTTTTATGATCAAAACGATAAGGTACATATTTTGCAATCAAAATCTTTTTTTGTTAGAGTACTGTTATTTTGGTGAAAGAAAGTGATAGGTAGATGATATAGTCCAGGCGATAAATTGGTATCCTTATAGAACCTTAATTATTTTTTTTGCCATTAAAGATTAAGGGTCACCTGCCAATGGCAAGTGAATCTTCTTAGGTTAGTGCTAATCTAACAATTCACCTCGCAACTTTCATCACAAATATTCGACTTATATAACATGCGAACAGGGGTCGACTGCGGGGATAATTACAAAAAGCACCACCGGCTAAAATGTATCATATATCGGACATCAGCAAAGTGTCTAGTGCCATATAGAGCATTGTGGAATTGCCCATTTTTCGTAAAACAAAATTTGTGCTGATTGTATTTTTTTTCAGTTGGTATATAGCTCCACTCCAATTTGCTCATACTTTTTTTTTTTGTTAATAGTGCTGATTACCCTTCTGTTGTACTTTATACTTTAACATTTGTATTGGACCTCTTGTGAAAAGTGATCATTTCTTTTGTATATGAATTCTTATTTTGAAAAAAAGGAAATCATGAAAATCTGCTCAGTAACCACTTGGAATAAGTTCTGTGCAACAGCAAATTAGATTTGATGCATGCTCACAGATAGATATTGGTATTCTGCCTTAATAAATAAGCCTCATTGTATTTATTGGAACAGTGGATGTGATGAGTATTTATGCGACTGTATTGTCAAGATATCACAATCAGTGAAGTCCAGTAAACCTCTGTTATTATTGCAACTGAAATTGAAAAGAAACATATGTTTTTTATGTTCACCGTCTGCCAGATTATCTAACTGTTCATTCAATGGATGACTGAAGAAACCTCCATTAAAATACATTAACGGTTGGCTTTAATATATAAAAAAAAAAAAATCCGCTCTCCAGAAACAGAACTGTATCCATGAATCAGGCACTTAAATTTTTTTTTTTTTTACCAAGACGGAAGAGTTCCACTAGATTAATAAAATTGATATTAAATTTTTGGAGTAGCTTAAAATATACTTTTTTTAAAATATTGAAACGCGTGTGAATATAAAACACAAACTGCAGTTTGTTTACATCAGAACAGGTTTCATTCTGTTAATAGAGATTGCCATTTAGTACTCCGATACACACAGCTGTATACACACTGTAAACACACATTGGTACTTGCTATCCAGTAAAAATTAGCCTGGGGCCAATTAGAATTCTATGTCAATATCAACAGATATGTCACTGGTTTCCCAGAAGGTAGAGCAATCTTAAAACACACCCTTGGTAAGATTTATAAATATAAGCATGGGCAGTGAGAGGATAGACACATTTGGAGAAATAAAGAATTTAACATACAAAGATATAGACAGTGTAAGTGATTATAGACAGCAGGGAGACACATTTATAGTCCGTAACAGCTAACGGAAAAAAAACAGAATTGTCATTGACTATTTCAAGCCCTTAAAATGTGACATCATCTGAAAGTTCACTGTTAAATATATGGGATTATACATATTCATACAGTCTCACCAAATACTTTTGATCATACTTTTTTTAAGGTTTTAACCTGTCAGATTGATTGACGTTGAGTGATCAACATAGCTACAGTTAGATAAACCTTAATAACCTGCACTTTTGGTTCCTTTAAAATCTTGTATGCGAATCAGTATAAAGTGAGGAAGGAAATGTAGATATATGGCAAACTGTAACGGAGCTCCGTGTACCCCGACCGAGTACCCTCCGTTGATGGATGCTCCTAGCGCTCTCAGAGGACTCCAAGCACTGCAGACGACACCACAACCACCGCAGGCTCCACAACCGCCGTAGCTTAACTGGAGCCGCGCCGTCTTCCGTCCACCCTGGAATGAACCTTCAGCATTCAGGAACGTGTGGGGAAGATCTCTCCTCCTGGAGAGCGTATCCGGAACAAGCTCTTAAAAGAGCTAAGTGATTAAGAGCTCCGGGGAATATGCAGCGCATAGCAATCCCCAGTGTGATATAGCAGTTCCCTCCAATAACGAGACACGGCTACGTATTGAGGGTCAGAAGAGGTCTGAGGACTGGAACACCCAGCCTGCTTTTTATTAGGATCAGGTACATACAGGACACTCCCAGGGGGAGGATGAAATTGACCAATCACATGCATGGTAACACCCCCACGTCTCCTCCCCTCAGATAAGCACATAACCCAATTAAAACATACATTATTTTGCCCAAGTTCTGGATGTACCCCAAAAACAGGGGGTACAGCTTTAAATCTGGTATCCCCAAATAGCCCTTGTTCAGGGGAACAGTCTGTCCAAAAATCAGCCCATTCGGATGGATGGTTCGGGAGATACAGGGCTCCAAAGTTTTGACCGACCGCACAGACCAACTAGCCGAAAATAGTTCCATGAGTTTTGGCCTTGCGGTCGGTCTCCGTTCGCACGGTAAAACACACGAAATTCCTGCCATCCATTCGCATCTTTGTGGTCGCTAGAATCCCCATACTAAGTTAAGTATAACTACCGAACGGCCGGTCGTTCGGTAGTTTCCGTGCGAAGTTCTGGATGTCTGGAGGTCTTAGCGGTATTCGCCTGTTTGCGCTGCCGATTTCAGTTCCATGCGTTCACAGGCAAACACCGCTGTTCGCACGCAAGATGGCCGCGAACACGTGGAAAAGTCCCGAAATGGCGGCCACCTATTCAGAGCACAAAGAATTCGCATGAAATCATGCGAACGGCTGTATTCTCCAGTAATGTCATTCTCATGCAATATATTCGCCTAAATCCCCTGGCTGTTAGGTTATATTAGCAGTCCAAACCTACAGCATAGATAAAGGGAAAAAGACAGTCTAATACAAGTCCATATGCCTGAATACAGGGTTTACAGTGCAATATAGTCCAGGACCATAGTCGCAGGGGAGGAGGCAGGCAAGCAGGCCTCTCCAGGACAAAGTGGCGAAGGGCACTTCGTCACACATCTCCCCTTTGGGGGGAAGACTAACCAGGCACCTGACCTTCTGTCGGTCAGTGCCTCCGTTAGTCGATCCACCAACCCACAATAAACAAATGCCAGAGTAGCCCACCCACAACAAACAGGTACAAGGGTGACCCACCCACAAGACACAATTACTGCACCTGGGTATTTTGCTGTGGTAATGAGGCCACATGCCGAGGGTACTTGAAGGGCAGAGGCCAACTGCACTCTGCCCAGATGCCAGCTCTTCTGCTGGGGTAGCCTGCAGGACATCAGGCTCTGGATCAGGGACAAAGGTAGGGCAGAGGCCGACTGCGCTCTGTCCAGCTGCCAGCTCTTCCGCTGGGGTAGCCTGCAGGACATCAGGCTCTGGACCAGGGACAAAGGTAGGGCAGAGGCCGACTGCGCTCTGTCCAGCTGCCGGCTCTTCCGCTGGGGTACTGAGACCATAGTCCGGCTCAGTAGTCAAGGGAACATGGACGTCAGGAGGGGTTAGCATCGCCTCCGTTAACCCTGGTGCCACGCTAGGAGTTAGCTGGGGAGGGGAATTTGTACTTACCCCCTCCTCTGGGTGTCCCGGTGAGGGTAGTTGGGGATCTGGAAGGGCTGTCCAGCATCCCTGTAGGTCAGGCACAGAGACCACGGTCCCATCTGCGCCGTCTGAAGGATTGGTGTCTCCCCTTGTTGGGGGAAGCTGCCGCTGGGGAGAGGGGGTGCTGTGCTCCTCTCCTGGAAACACAGGCTGCCGCTGGAGAGGGAGACCGCCTGTCTCCACTCCCTTACCATGGTCCTGTTGCTGTAGAGAGGGACCAACTGTCTCTGCTCTCTGTAGGACACACGGCTGCTGGGGGGGAAGGACGGCACCTTCGGCCCCCTGGGGTACACACTGCCGCTGGAGAGGGAGACCGCCTGTCTCCACTCCCTTACCATGGTCCTGTTGCTGTAGAGAGGGACCAACTGTCTCTGCTCTCTGTAGGACACACTGCTGCTGGGGGGGAAGGACGGCACCTTCGGCCCCCTGTAACTCACGCTGTTGTTGGGGCGCAGGGACGGAATACTTTGCCCTCACTGCCCGATATTCTGCTTCCATCTGCAGATACTCCGCCAGTTCTCTCCTCACTATCGGTACAACTTCCTCTGTTAGGAGGGGCCCGTAGATAGCCAACCGCCGCTTCAGCATAGCGTCAAACTGTACGTGACTATACCAATAGTCCAGTTTTGCTTGGTGTTCCCAGGATGCTGTTCCTCGCACTAGGGAAGCCATCCTGTTGTAGCTAGGGGCGCTGCCCAATGGCTAGCGTTGCCCTCAATTGTAACTCCAAACGTTACCCGTGTCTCTGAGCTGCTTCTCCTCGCACTAGGACGCCATCCCACCGCTGCCACCAATGTAACGGAGCTCCGTGTACCCCGACCGAGTACCCTCCGTTGATGGATGCTCCTAGCGCTCTCAGAGGACTCCAAGCACTGCAGACGACACCACAACCACCGCAGGCTCCACAACCGCCGTAGCTTAACTGGAGCCGCGCCGTCTTCCGTCCACCCTGGAATGAACCTTCAGCATTCAGGAACGTGTGGGGAAGATCTCTCCTCCTGGAGAGCGTATCCGGAACAAGCTCTTAAAAGAGCTAAGTGATTAAGAGCTCCGGGGAATATGCAGCGCATAGCAATCCCCAGTGTGATATAGCAGTTCCCTCCAATAACGAGACACGGCTACGTATTGAGGGTCAGAAGAGGTCTGAGGACTGGAACACCCAGCCTGCTTTTTATTAGGATCAGGTACATACAGGACACTCCCAGGGGGAGGATGAAATTGACCAATCACATGCATGGTAACACCCCCACGTCTCCTCCCCTCAGATAAGCACATAACCCAATTAAAACATACATTATTTTGCCCAAGTTCTGGATGTACCCCAAAAACAGGGGGTACAGCTTTAAATCTGGTATCCCCAAATAGCCCTTGTTCAGGGGAACAGTCTGTCCAAAAATCAGCCCATTCGGATGGATGGTTCGGGAGATACAGGGCTCCAAAGTTTTGACCGACCGCACAGACCAACTAGCCGAAAATAGTTCCATGAGTTTTGGCCTTGCGGTCGGTCTCCGTTCGCACGGTAAAACACACGAAATTCCTGCCATCCATTCGCATCTTTGTGGTCGCTAGAATCCCCATACTAAGTTAAGTATAACTACCGAACGGCCGGTCGTTCGGTAGTTTCCGTGCGAAGTTCTGGATGTCTGGAGGTCTTAGCGGTATTCGCCTGTTTGCGCTGCCGATTTCAGTTCCATGCGTTCACAGGCAAACACCGCTGTTCGCACGCAAGATGGCCGCGAACACGTGGAAAAGTCCCGAAATGGCGGCCACCTATTCAGAGCACAAAGAATTCGCATGAAATCATGCGAACGGCTGTATTCTCCAGTAATGTCATTCTCATGCAATATATTCGCCTAAATCCCCTGGCTGTTAGGTTATATTAGCAGTCCAAACCTACAGCATAGATAAAGGGAAAAAGACAGTCTAATACAAGTCCATATGCCTGAATACAGGGTTTACAGTGCAATATAGTCCAGGACCATAGTCGCAGGGGAGGAGGCAGGCAAGCAGGCCTCTCCAGGACAAAGTGGCGAAGGGCACTTCGTCACACAAACCAATGCAATAATGTATTGTAACTGCTATGAAGTCTTCAATAAACATTGAGATGTCAGAGTTTTGAAGAAGCTGGTCAATGGTCTTATTCTTATCTTGTGCAAGACTGCAAGGTTAAAATTAAAGCAAAGAAGCAATGCAGAGAAACCTTCTTCCTCCTTGCTGTATGGGCTGCGAGATTGGAAAATAAAGAGTGGGCAAAGAGATCCACAGATTCTTGGCCCAATAAGTTACTTGCGGAAGAAAGAGTTGACAACTGTAACTAGAATGTGCCATTTAAAAGATGAAACAAGATGATGGCTCAACTTCTGATATTATGTATACTCTATCAGTACTATTGAAGAGTAGGGCCATATTCTCATGTACAAAAGTAAAAAAAAAAGAATAGAATTAAAATAAAAATCTACTTAGCAATCTCTCAGTAAGCTCTAAAATGAAATAACTAAAACGTTCAACAATCTGAAAGTTATTGATTATTGTCAAACAGTACAAACTAGTGATCATGTTGTTCCAATTAAATAGGCTATCAATGAAAAGACTTTATGTTTATTCAAAATAATGATACAATTAAAAACAGTCACAAATGGAAAAAAAATGGTTGTTTCTTTTTTGTTATTTTATTTATTTCTGCTGTTCAAATGCTTTCTTGGCTCTTATCCTTTTTGGAATCTGTGAGAATACTTTTTTGCTCGTATTGTATTAAAACATTTTCACACTATGTAGACTTTTTGAATAATTCACAATTATACATACAATGCTCTTTTATGCATCATTTCCAAATTGTTTTCTATATTTGAGTTTATGCTTTCATGTTTTTTTGTTTTTTTTACTAACAAATACTTCTTTTAGAAAGGATCCTGAAACGGACACTATAGGCACCCAGACCACTTCAGCACATTGAAGTGGTCTGGGTGCAGTGTCCGAGCACCCTTAACCCTGCAAAGGTAATTATTGCAGTTTTTTTTTGTTTTTTTATTAACTGCAATTATTACCTTTATGGGTTAACTCCACCTCTAGTGGAAGCCACTAGAGGGACTTCTGGATCGTTATGCAACTTTTGGTTGCCTAACCAGTGCTGGATGTCTTCAAGCTATACATAAGGACTTCCAGCATCACCGGAATTCAGATAGTAAAGCATTGAATAATGCTTTCTATGGAGAAATCCTAATGCGAGTACGGCCATTGCCGCAAATGCACATTTCTTCTCCCCTGCCGGCTGACGTCTGTAGGAGAGGAGAGAAGGCAGACCCAAGCCAGCTCCGAGACACATTGGCATTGGACCTCCTTCGAAAGCATGGGGGGGGGACCTTTGACAGAGGGGAAATCTATAGTATCAAGAAAACACGTTTTTATCTTCTGTTCTGTAAATTGAATTTCAATTATATTCAGGAGCCTCCTGCAGGATCTAGCAAGCTATTAACAGTGCAGAAGTTAATTTCTAAATAACTTTTTACAGGAAGTGTTTAAGAAGGCTGTGTAAGTCACATGCAGGAAGGTGGGACTAGGACTGTGATTTTATTTCTAAATTGCAGCTAATTGAGAAGTGAGACTGCTGAGACATCATCTATACTCATAAAGTGCTTCGATAAGCTAAAGTTGTTTTGGTGACTTTAGTGTCCCTTTATGATAATTAAACTATTTTGTTGAAACTCGTGTCGTTCTTCATACCACCATAATGGTAAAAGAGGAATTTTGATGGTTATTGTGAAATATTACATTATTATGGGGAAAAAATTAGCTTGATCAAGGAAAATATTCCATCTTTCATTCACATGACTACTGGTTGACTGCAAAATATTTCTCTATATTAAAAAAAATAAAAAAATAAAAAGTAAAAAAAATGCCCAGCTCTTTATTTAATATACATCCAATAATGTGAACACTAACTGTCAAAGTTATTTTCATACTGTTTATTTTCTTGACCTGTGGCATACAATGTATGAGTGAACAAAAGATTACCTTAGTCTAATCCATTGTTTTCGAGCATAATGTTCATGCCCAATGCTTGCCAGCTTTATATCTAACATCTGCTCTGTATCATTCCCAATAGCAGTAAGTGAGTTATTAGCTGTAACCTAGGGCAAGATAAAGTGAATTAAAATCCAGCTACGCACAATATCTCAGACACGCACCATAACAATTAAATTGCGTGTAATTGGTTTGGCTATGCAGGGTTCTGAACATGTTCTAGAGTTACATTAATCAAATAAGTGGTTTGTGGGAAATATCAAAGAATATTTAACAGCTGATAAATTCTCACAAAATAAAAAAAAGTCAAGCTATTTACTAAACCAGAATTTGTAAGGAATTGGTGTTGAAATTTGAAATTTCATGCAAAAGTAGCCCATCTCGAAAAATACATTTGCACATTTCAGATACTTTGGCTTAAAAAATGCATTTTCTTTTGCAATTCTCTACAATTCCTAGCTCAGCGAGTAATTCTATCAGTGTTATTCACTAAAGTGAGAATTTAAAGTTAATTTAAAATTTAAGTCCAAAGTAGTTAAATAGAATTGTTAGGCTATTTTGACCTTACATTTAAAGGGACACTATAGTCACAAAAACAACGTTAGCTTAATGAAGCAGTTTTGGTGTCTAGATCATGCCCCTGCAGTCTTACTGCTCAGTTCTCTGCCATTTAGGAGTTAAATCACTTTGTTTATACAGCCCTTGTCACACCTCCCTGCAGATGACTTACACAGTCTTCCTAAACACTTCCTGTAAAGAGTCATCTAATGTTCATACTTTCTTTACTGCAAATTCTGTCTAATTTAGAATTACTTATCTCTGTTTCTCTGCTATGTTAATAGCTTGCTAGACCATGCAGGAGATTCCTGTGTGTGACTAAAGTTCAATTTACAGAGCAGGATATTAAAACTTTGAAAGTAAGCTAAATCTTATTAAAAATTAAACTATTTTTCCAGGGGAGGTATGGCTAGGGCTGCATAAACAGAAACATCGATTTAACTCCTAAATGGCAGATAATTAAGCAATAAGACTGCATGGACATGATCTATACACTAAAACTGCTTCATTAAAGCTAAAGTGGTTTTGGTGACTATATTGTCCCTTTGACATTTTCTTTGAATTCACTTTAAATTCTAACTGTAATAACACTGTATATAAACAGAGCTACTGACAAGGTTATTTACTAAAGTGAGACTTGTTAGGAATTCAAGGTAAATTCAAAGTTAATTTAGTAGATAATTTTTCCAATTTGACTGCTTTGACCTTAAATTTGAAATCATTTTTAAATTCAAGTTGAATACCCCAAAATCCTCACGTTATTTAATAACCCTGTAAGCAATTTACTTGAAATACAGAAGAAACCAAATAAACTATTCCTTCACTAGACTACATTACATGCTTTTAAGGAGGTATTTATACACCTTTTAAATAAAACATTTGTACAATTTTATATAAGTCACAACATGTGACAACCTGTAAAAGAATTTGGAAAAACCACACCGTGTGGATTAATTTGAATTTAATGACTATACTTTGAGTATAATTACGTTTTTAATAAATACTCTCACCATTTAAAGTTCTGTTATTACAGTTTACCTTGGAAGACTGTGCTTGTAAAATCATCACAGGTTATATACAAATACCTGTTTAATCAAAAATCAAGAATGTTAAAAATATATAAAAATCAATACACAAGTATTATAGTTGCACATTGCTTTTGAGCCTTACAGAATAAGTGTATACATATATATTCATGTTTGGTTTAAAATAAAATCTTTTTAATTTATTTTTTATTGGTGGGGTGTTTTTTTTTCTTCTGTTTTTAGCGCATACGTATGTGTTCATTTACCTGTGCTGATATTACAGTATAAGACTATTAGCAGTCAAAAGTTAATTTTGGGACAAGGTTACCCAAGGCTAATGGTTCTTTGCCATAGCACCCTGCTAGGTCTGAGGCTCCTGTATTCTATGAAGCAGGGATAAACAGTCAATCAACTATATCTGGTGTCCCCACATGAGCTAATGTCTGGACAAAGAAGGCCAAAATAGATACGAAGGGCAGAATTTTGCAGAGTTCTAGGGCCATCATTAATGGAATACTGTTGTAGTGGGTATGGTGTCAAGAGTACCTTGACCCCTAAACTAGTATAAGTAATTAAACATTTTAGAATGATTTGACTTCTTACATGTTGTCTGCTGTTGCCCCCACTTCCACTGCAGCCTTCAGAGAGTCAGTGCATGGACACTCCTGTCATGACAACTCTGTTGTTGTCATGGTGCTTGGAGTGTTCTTTTAAGTGCTCTTCGATACATTGGTATACATCTGGATGCTTAAAGTATTTTGCATTTCAGGGGGTCCTTAAGAGCACCAATGTGCTTAGAGTATTTTAGTATCTGTGACCTTTCTTACATGTGCATGGCCATGTTTTTGTTGTTGTAGTTGTTGGTTTTTTGTTTTTCAAAATACAAAGGTCTTCACCAAGAGAGTATGAATGTTATTCTCATACTCTAGAGCAAGAAAATCCCAGAAAATCTGTTAATTTTTAGTTGCTTGAACTACTAATCATTACACATACCATGTAAATATTGCATATGTTACACGTTTTAGATAGCTCAGTGGGCAGTAGATTCCGTCAATAGAATCTGTTCATGCCTTGGGTCGCAGGTTCCATTCCAAGTGCAGTTGATGCAGTTCTTCATCCTTCCAATGTAGATAAAATGAGTACCATAAAATTGGGTAACAGGATGTTGGGCATAAGTCAAATCCACAGGGTATACTTGGAAATCCGAATGTGTATTTCTTGTTGAATACTTTGCTATTATTATTTGGTCGAATAATAAACCTTTTGAATACATCTGCATGCTTTATCTATTGAATCATCCACATGATTAGCTTTTCTGCTATTTGAGTTAAAGAGCAAGTGTCCCTAACAATATGTAATCTCATTAAATGCATCGTGGGGATTCTCTCTCTCATTCTCCATAAAATTTATATTCTTGATTGATATCGGTTAGCATACATTTATATTTCTGGGAACAATAAGCATTGCAAAAAAAACTACACAGAATATATATTTCAGTATAATGAGTTTATTGAGCACAGGTAACATTAATTAGAGCTACAAAAATTGTTACTGTAAATATGTAACTTAACTGTAACTCGGTAAAACTCTTCCATAAAGTCTGTGGCAGTTTGAATGAATTACTTTTATTCAGTACTTTGAAATGTGGCCAATATTAATAATATATACTATTTAAAGTTATCTTTCTCCCAGGGCCAGCGCTTCCTATAGGCGACTTAGGCAGTCACCTAGCATGCCCCTTAGGAAGGGGCGCCGCCAGGAGCACCAGCCCCGCAAATGCAGCAGCCGCCTGAGTGCTCTATAGAGGGCCTCAGACGGCTGCAGCACTGCCCAGGCCAGTGCGTCCATGAGGGCGCACAGGCCCAGGCGTGCCAAAAAAGAGGTATCGCACAGCGCTCCCTCCTGCCAGTCCCTCAGTGTAGCGTGGTCGAGCTCCGGTCCGCGGTACAGGAGCATCCGTTTCCTGTACCTTGCCAGACTGACAAAAAGTGCTCACTCAGGAAACAGAAGCTCCTGTACCACAGACCAGATCGAAGCTCGTCCATGCTACAACAGAGGAGAAACGACTAAGGGAGGGGGGGAGGGGGGTTAGGAGAGACCACTAAGGGAGGGATGGGGGTGAGGAGAGACCACTTAGGGTGGGGGTGAGGAGAGACCACTAAGCTAGGGAGGGGGGTGGAGGAGAGACCACAATGGGAGGGGGGGTTGAAGAGAGACCACTAAGGGTGGGGGGTGAGGAGAGACCACTAAGAGAGGGAGGGGGTTGAGGAGAGACCACTAAGGGTGGGGGTTGAGGAGAGACCACTAAGGGTGGGGGTTGAGGAGAGACCACTAAGGAAGGGAAGGGGTGGAGGAGAGACCACCAATGGAGAGGGAGGGGGTTGAGGAGAGACCATGCGGGTAGTGGTGGGGGCTGAGGAGAGACCACTAAGGGAGGGAGGGGCTGAGGAGAGACCACTAAGGGAGGGATGGGCTGAGGAGAGACCACTAATGGAGGGATGGGGGTGAGGAGAGACCACTAAGCTAGGGAAATGGGGTGGAGAAAAGACCACTATGGGAGGGGGGTTGAAGAGAGACCACTAAGAGTGGGGGGTGAGGAGAGACCACTAAGAGAGGGAGGGGGTGAGGATAAACCACTAAGGGTAGGGGGTGAGGGGAGACCACTAAGGAAGGGAAGGGGTGGAGAAGAGACCACCAAGGGAGAGGGAGGGGGTGGAGGAGAGACCACTAGGGTAGTGTTGGGGGCTGAGGAGAGACCACTAAGGGTGGGGGGTGAGGAGAGACCACTAAGAGAGGGAGGGGGTGTGAGGAGAGACCACTAAGGGTAGGGGGTGAGGAGAGACCACTAAGGAAGGGAAGGGGTGGAGGAGAGACCACCAAGTGAGAGGAAGGGGATGGAGGAGAGACCACTAAGGTAGTGGTGGGGGCTGAGGAGAGACCACTAAGGGAGAGAGGGGGGTGTGAGGAGAGACCACTAAGGGTGGGATGGGGGTGAGGAGAGACCACTAAGGGTGAGGGGGAGGTGAGGAGAGACTTCTAACAGAGGGGGGGGGGGTGAGGAGAGACCACTAAGGGAGAGACCACTAAGGGTGTGGGGTAAGGAGAGACCACTAAGGGAGGGAAGGGGGTGGGGGAGAGACCACTAAGGGAGGAGTGAGTGAGTGTGTATGTGTCGGTCAGTGAGTGCGTGCATCTGTCAGTGAGTGCGTGCGTCTGTCAGTGAGTGCGTGCGTCTGACAGTGAGTGTGTGCGTCTGTCAGTGAGAGTGTTCGCCTGTCAGTGTGTGCGCGTCTGTCAGTGTGTGTCCAAGTAATAGTGTGTATATATGTCATTGTATATGAGAGTGTGTGTCTGTCAATGAGTGTATGCGTCTGTCAATGAGTGTATGCGTCTGTCAGTGAGTGTGCATCTGTCAGTGAGTGTGCGTCTGTCAGTGTGTGGGTCTGAACCTGATCACTTCTGACTGATAATCTAAACTTATAAAGTCTATAATGTCTCCATATAGTCCTAAAGGTCTCAACATGATGTGCTAAAGGCACTTGCCATGTCTTGTCTTTACTAGGCCTACCAAGAAAAGCCAAGAGAAAGCATAGCTTTGTGATGATGTATTCGAGTGAAACAGTGAGACTCTTTCCGAGTGAAAGAGTGAGAGCCAGGGAGCCCACTTACTCTCTATACACCATTGTCCCTTTAATAGATGTTTCCTTTGTAACAAGCATAACTATTTAATTGCACCACTGTGCTAACAACATTTTGTAGCCAATGGTCAAAGTAGTACTCAAAGCACACTAAGCACTATAGTGGTTATGGTACAAGAAGTGCCCTAGCAACATCCCACAATAACTCTTTTAGCACAATTTGACAATATGCTCAGGACCAAATTTGCTGCCCCAAGGCTAGTTTTGTACTGCACCAAGGCCAGTTTCTGCCCCAAGGCCAGTTTCCTTAATGCACCCTTGCTGCCCCAAGTTTATGCTATTTATATAGCATATATTTACATGATTACACAAATTTGTGTTATATTTGTTATGTAAATGTTGTGGCTGTTTTCCATCAAGACATCTGTTATTCTAGATACAGATACATGTTATGGAATGCTACAGACAGTGTTCCCTCAAGACATACCAGATGCATGATGTTCACATGCATACACATTATATAGTACGGAGTGTATCTTCATTCTATAAACTAAATGCTGTCTGCACCAGGCTGGAATGATAATAAATAATCCATAAAAAAATTAAGAAAAGATTTTTATCATTAAAATTCCTTAAAGGGTCACTTTAGACCATTAAGGTACTTCAGCTTGCTGAAGTCTATTGTGTTTGATGAGTGTTTCCTCTTTTTTCATTTGACAAAAAAGCAGATGTCAATAGAAATTGTCACATTGATAAGTTATTCTTGTTAAATCAATCAGACAACCGGTCATGTCACTTCTTGGTTGTTTATCACATTGGAGGTAAACTCAAAAGGCTGGTAATTGCTCAGATCATCTGCCTTGCAAAGACTTCTCATTGAGGTGCATTGGAAAGTCTGTAATTGGAGAGCCACGGAAAGTCTGCGTGGGGTTTGAATGGGAGGGCTTGCAAAGGCTTCAGACAATAGGTCTGCAGATCTTGCAAGTTGTTTTTAGATATACAAAAAACGCTATATAATAGCGTTACACTGTGCTGATAACTTTTCATGCAAACATTTGTGGTTCAAGGAGAGGTAGGAGCACAAACAGTGAATGAACACCATATGCATGACGGGGACACATTTTTAACAAATAAGTCCATTAATAAGGCAATTAATTCGTCCCTTTTAGACACATTAGGGACAGTCCTATAGCTGCTGAGATTTTTATAAAGCTTTGAACCACAGTGTGTGCAGTGATATGGTGACAGGGGACCTGAGACACTATTACCTATTCAATAAGCATAGGATGTCATAGTGCTTAAGGTGTCCCTTCAGGTGGATTTATCAATATAACCCAATCTGTAAATCTGAAATCATAATAACATATTCTATTAGTATTAAGGTTATTTAATTAATTTCTATAGTGTATGCACTATTATAAAACAATATGAAAGCAATATGCACAACACGTAGAGTCACAAAGAATAAGGAAGAATAAGGAAATTTACAAGCAATGGGTATGAGGATATTAAATGACGTAAAGGAGCAAACATTCTCATAATGCCAATATAAACAAAAAGTAGGCACCCACTAATAAATAAATATTGTCTATCCAGTGCTGCCATCATAATTCTTGTGGCCTCATGTAACCCACACTGAGACACACACTCACAGAGGTATTCCAACACACACTCCCAGAGAGATACACACTCACAGACACATACATATATGCATTTCAGACACTCTCATGGGATACACACATGGATACACACATACACAGATACAGATACAGATACAGGCATTCAACTCAGTACACAGTGTCAGACACACACAGATACACACTGCCTCACACAATAGTAAACAAACAATCTGTTAAACATGCACATACACAAGCACATGATAAGCACACACACCCTGCTACACACACTATGCTGCTCATATACATTGCTACAAATACACACAAACTCACATTGTGCTACACAAATACACATACACTGCTACACGCACTACAACCACTATTACACATATATACTACCATACACACAAACACAAGTACACACACAGCTACACACACATACATTATTAAACACACTCAACTACATACATATATATTACTATAGATACACAAACTATGTACACACATTTAAATTGTTTTATTTAGCCACCCCCTTTTTAATTATTATTTAGCAGCTAGAGGGTGGTTTCCCTAGGGTCCAGTGCTGATCTGGGTAGCACAGGGCTCTGGATTATGGGCTGAAGGCTCCTCTTCCCCTATTCTGCATGGCTTCCACGAGTGCTGAGAGGAAGGGATCTGACATCACTTCCTCCATATACTGCCTTTCAGGAAATAAGAGGTGCAGTTATTGAGGTCCATTAAGTCCATACAGATTCCACTGATCGACCTGGCCCCTTAAAAAAGTACTGGCGGCTTACATGCCTAGATGACGTTACATGTTTAGATGACGGCCATGCTCCTAGCACAGGCAACTATGGGTTTCCATGTCTTGACTCAATAATTAATTAAGGCAAAATATAAACATTAAATATAAATGAGATACATACAGAAACAAATCAATTGACTCATTGAGAGGATTTATACACACTTAACCAATTCCACTCTACAAATTCTTATATATTTCTCTAGCAGTATTTACATGTGCCTTCAGTATTCGTTTTCTGGCATCTCTGCTGGAAGGATATATATATATATATATACACAGAATGTTCTTGTAAAATGCCCCCATCAGGTTCAGGAAAGATACATTTCTACATTAATATCTGTTTTGACTGTGTATCTCGTGTTTTTCCAGACTCATACCATGACCTATTAAAATTAAAAAAAAGTTCTGTTCAATGTAATGCTTCTATGGTTACAGTTATTGTAAACCTCATGTAAAATGCTATTTGGTTCATTCAGGGTTTCAGGAAGATAGACTACATTTCCTTTAACATCATGTAAATCTATTGCCAAGATTGTTTTACCGTGATAGCATTTCCTTCTAGTATTGACCACTTCTGTTACAGCAGCACGTATTCATAGGCTAGAGTTCATTCTGCCTTACAAACCAATACAAAACTAAATTTAACCTATAAAACCACACTTACCAACTCACTTGCTCCAGCACTGGTGCTCACCCTGCAGAAAAACAAATTACTCTTCAGAGCTTTATTCTGGCCATATACATTTCTGCTATGTGCCACTAAATGACACTATCCTCACTCCTATTCAGCAGCTTGAGTAGGTCAAACTTCCTGAGTGCATTTTTAGCAACCAAGGTAATGGAACAAATGGTGCGGAGTATGATGAGTATGCATTAAGGATTCTGCACATTCATCCTACATTGCTGTATATAGTAGATATGTGTGATGTAACTCACTACATTGACGTTGTGGCAGGCTTATGCAATGTATGATCATATAATGTAACTAAACCCCCATTATTTTTTGCCTAGATTAGGTGTTTTTAATCAAACTAGCAAAATCTGTCAGCACCAAAGTAGCTGTTTAGTAGATAAGGGAGGGCGCTGGATTTTCATTTTTACTGTACTTATTGGCCCCCAGCAGCACCCCATATAAGCATGTTCAGGTGAGTGCAGCCAGCTCCTTGTTTTCCCACTGATGTAACTCACTTTTTGTATGTGGGCAGATATTTTTTTTTTTAATATTTAGTTTTTATTGAAGGTTTTCAAGATTATGGTTCCAGTACATAGTTGGTTCACATAACAAACATAACTGAGTATACAGAAATGCATGGTTTGGGTATTACAGTGGTTAGTAACGTATCACAATGTCTATGTCTGTTTTAATTTACACTTTAGCATTCCATTCTTATTGCACTGTGGTTTTCAGTTATTTCCTTCAGTAAGATATATGGTAAAATGAAAAATTAACTCAACAAATGTATTTACACAAACAGATTTTCAGGCAACCACGGAGATTCTTCCTTAACGTTGTTATAAACGTTGTTTCCTGTCGTGGTATAGAAGTCCTTTCCTTGCACCAGTCCCTCATTTGGTACCTCTTATGTCTCCCGAGATTTCCTTCCCCTGTACCACCTATTCCAAACCTCCCATACCTCTCCAAACTCTTCTGTTGCTTTAGCGGACTCAGTGGACATTTTCTCATAGATATAGAATTGTTGGACCTTATCTATTAGTTGTTGTTTATTTGGGCACTTGTGTGATTTCCAATTTAAGGCAATTAGGTGTCTGGCAGCCATGAGGATTATACCCACTAGTTGGGTATGGTTCCGGCAGGTGTTATCAGGAAATCGTAATAGCAGGCAGGATGCCATGTCCATAGGGAAGTTTTTAATTGCGAGTTCAGTTAGTAGGGTTTGGACGTCCCCCCAGAGCGGTTGTATCCCCCCACATTTCCACCATATGTGTGGCAAAGTCCCTTCGTCTATATCGCATCTCCAGCATTTGGATGAGACCTCTGGATATATTTTGTGTAGCCTATCAGGGGTCATATACCACCTATAAAGTAATTTGCGGTGTGCTTCAATATGTGAGTAACACTTGGTCCACTTTCTGATCCCATTAAGGGAAAGAAGCCATTCCTCCTCAGTCAATGTGATTCCTCCCTCTGATTCCCAATGTTGTTTGCATGTCAGTGGTTTCTGTGGGGCTAGTTCTAGCAATGCCTTATAACAAAGTGAGAGGGCTTTGGGTTTCATTGGGGCAGTCCAACATCTGTGAGGTATTAATCTGGCTGCAATCGTAGTGGCAATTGAGGTGGGCGTTATAGTCTGAACGTGGGCTGTAATAGTATGTTTCAATTGTAAGTAGGGGAAGATATCCTTTTCTGGGATTCCCCATTTAGTTTGTATATCGGGGAAGTCCATGATTTGGTGACCTTTACATATTTTATGAATTTGGGATATGCCCAACCGTGTCCATCTAGCTAGAGGGATTGTGGGGTTCACCGCTTGAAGTGCGGTTAGGGGGGCTTCTGGGTGGAAGAGCCTCTTCCAGCCCAGGGAGGACATGTAAAGATCCCATACTCTGATCGATGCTTTTGTGGTAGGGTAAAGATCTACTTTAGGGCCTCTTAGGGAGCGTGGTGTCCACATGTAATTAGTTAGAGATGTGTGTCGGATTTGATCTTGTTCCATATCTACCCACTGTGTTGTTCCTCTTTGAGCGTGTAGGTGGATGTTCGTTGCGAGTAGAGAGGCTTTGTAATAAAGTCCAATGTTAGGTAGTCCTATTCCTCCCCTTTTTGTTGTCTGCTGTAAAAGGCTCAGGGGTAGTCTGGGTCTCTTGCCTCCCCAAACGAAGGAGCTACAAGTGGCCTGCAGTGTTTTAAAGATTACAGTTGGGACCTCTATTGTGAGCATGCGGAATATATACAATAACCTCGGTAGGAGCATCATCTTATAAGCATTAACACAGCCTAGCCATGACATTTTTGCGTTCTTCCATTTGTGCAATTCTGTATTGCACATATGTATGAGGGGTTTGTAATTGAGTTTTATTATATTGCTAATAGAGGTGGCGATTTTAACTCCTAAATACGTTATGGATGTCGACCTCCAGTCCAGGTCAAAGGAATTTTTAAGCGCAGTGACGGCCAGGTTTGATAAGTTAATTGGTAAGGCTTGTGTTTTTTCTTTGTTTAGGCGGTAATAAGAGACTGTACCGAAGTCGGTCAGTAATGCCAGCAGTTGGGGTAATGATCGTTCAGGATGTGAGATAGTAACAAAGATGTCGTCTGCGAACATCGCTAGACAACATTCCTTGTCTCTCAGTTTGATGCCGGATATGGAGTGGTGTTGTCTTATCTTCCAAGCTAATGGTTCTAGGGAAAGTATGTATAGTAAAGGGGACAATGGGCATCCTTGACGTGTCCCATTTGTTATGTGGAATATTCGCGATAGGAAGCCTCCATGAGAGACCCTAGCGCTGGGTTTCGCGTATAGCGCCATTATCCCCTTGATAGCCCCTTCGGGGAATTTATATATGCGTAGTACCTCCGTCATGTACTGCCAGTTTAGTCTATCGAAGGCCTTTTCGGTGTCTAACGCCAGAAAAAGACCTCCGAGGTGCCCCTTTTCCATTCCCGCTATGATATTTAGTACCTTCCTTGAATTGTCGGAGCCCTGTCTACCCCTTACGAATCCCGACTGGTCATTATGCACTAATTTTTGTAGGAGCGGTGCCAGCCGTTCGCTAAACAGTTTGGCGTAGATTTTGGCATCACTATTAAGCAGTGAAATAGGCCTGAAGTTCTTACATTGGTCTTTGCTTTTGCCTGGTTTAGGAAGCGTGGATACGTGTGCCATTGTCACCTCTTCAGGCAATGCTCCCTCTTCTCTGCAGTGATTGAATATTGCCTGGAGAGGTTGAATTAATGTGGGTAGGAAAGTACGATAATATATATTAGATAGACCATCGGGGCCTGGGGATTTGTGTGGTGGGAGTGCGGAGACCACTGCAGTGATCTCTTCTAATGTGAAGGGCTTATCAAGCTGTTCTGCGTCTGTGGTAGATAGTGTTGGGAGGTCTATGCCTGATAAGAAGGAGTCAATGTCTGTCTTGGAGGGGTGCATGGTCTGTTGGTCATCTTTCAGGTTGTAAAGTTTTTCATAATAGTGTGCAAATTCGTCTACTATTCCTTGTGGGTTTAGAATGGTGGCACCTTTGGGGTTTTTTATGGATGCGATCTTGGAGCTAGCAGCCTTCTGTTTTAATTGGGCGGCCAGCTTGGCTCCGGCTTTATTACCTGCTGCAAAAAAGCCATGTTTGTGCCTGTGCGTGAGAAAGGTCGTTTTTGCTAATTCCAGATCTCGTAATTGTGATTGTAATGATAATAGTTTAGCGTGAGTGGTTGCTGTGGGAGAGTGTTTGTTCGAGTGTGTTAGGGCGGTTAATTCGGAAAGTATGGCCGTGTATGCTTCGAGCCTCTTTTTTTTTGCAAAGCTAGCATGCTTTATTAAACAGCCTCTTATGAAGGCTTTGTGTGCCAACCAGATTTGGGGGAGAGGAGAGTCCGGAGTCTTGTTCTCTTTAAAATAAAACTGTAAATCCTGTTCTATTTGTTTGACAATGTCAGGGTCTGTCAGTAGTCGTTCATTTAGTCTCCAGCTAGCCTTTCCTGTGTTTGGGAATTGTTCTCTGAAATGTAACGTAATTGGGGCATGATCAGACCAAGTGATTAATCCTATATCGGTATGTTCAACTTTCATAAGGGAAGAGGAGTGTAATAGGAATCTATCAATCCTCGAGTAGCTATTATGAGCTGCGGTATGGCATGTATAGTCTCTTTCCGTGGGATGATTAATTCGCCACGGATCTACGAGGTTGTGTGCATTTAATTTGTTGCGTATTGCCGCGGTCAGTTTGGACCTGTTCTTTAGTGTTTGTGCGGTCAGGTTCGTGCCTCCCGAGGAGTCTAATTCGCTATCCAACAAGAAGTTCGTGTCGCCCCCTATTATTACTTCCCCCAGTGAATGAGCAGACATCAATCCCATCAAAACATCAACAAAATCACCTTGGTTAACATTAGGACCATAGACATTAATTATGGTATACACATTATTATTCAAAGAGCATTGTAGGATAAGATAGCGTCCCTGTTTATCCCCGATTTTGCGTATTAAGGAGAAGGCCACCTCTTTACTGATGAGGATAGATACTCCTCTCTTTTTCGTGGAGTAGCAGGAGTGGAAATCTATGGGATACTGTGGGGAATTAAATTTCGGTCGTTTACTCCATAAAAAATGGGTTTCTTGGTACAGCATTACATGGGCACCCAGTGATTTGGCTTCGCGTAAGGCTAAGCGGCGTTTATGAGGGGAATTTAACCCTTTGGCATTCAGGGAGCATATTTTGAGTGCCATCTAGGTGGTGGGTTTGGTTGTGGCTGGTTCTGGTAGCTGGGGTGTCTTTTTGTTATGGTCATGCCCCTGTCTATGGGGCCAGCTGGTGGTAGCGCATGGGACTTATTATCCGTGGGCCTGATTTTGAAAGAAATAATATGCAAAAGGAAAAAAAAATCAATAAAACACTTGGACCTTAGGTCAACTATGTACATTCTTCCGTTCACTGCGCCCTGGTAGTGCAGTGTCAATTATAACGGGTTCTCTAGTGGCTCTGAGTTGCAGCCACTTGGGGGTGGGTAAAGAAATCTGAATATCAGGTTTAACAGCAGCAAAGGTAAAAACGGTTGCCAAGTGTCGTAGGTTGGCTCTCGACAGGTGCGAGTAATCTATAAGTCCGGCATGGTATAATAAGGAAAGGATATGTGTGAGTACAGTTTATGTATACGACCTGTCCGTTATATATGCAGTACAGTCCCTGGGCAGTTAGGTGTCCTGGGCCTTCCTGTGGTATCTGTGTGAGCTCATGGAGCGCGGCCTTTTCTGCCACTCGTTGTGGAGTTTGATTGTAGATCCGTTTTCTGTGGATCGGAGGTGGACATCGGGTATAGGGATGTTCCAATCTTGCAGCTGTTTCGTGCCCGATTCTGGATCAAGGATCTGGTTTTCTATGCCATTACGTTTGACCAGTAGTTTAGTCGGGAAGCCCCATTTATATTGCACCTCCGCTGCCCTTAGGGCCGCTGTAATGTGCGCAAAGGAGCGCCTTTTGATCATGGTAGCAGAGGATAGATCAATAAACAATTTAATTTGGGAGAATTGCCCAGGAGGTTGTGTCTGGCGTCTGGATGCTTGCATGATGCGCTCTTTCGTGGTGAAATAGTGAATGCGCGTAATAACATCTCTCGGTACCGTTGTTGGTAGGTGCTTTGGCTTGGGGAGACGGTGTGTTCTATCCAAGATCAGTTCACTGTCAGTCAGAGTAGGGACATAGGCCTTAAAGAGATCTTGCACATATTGGGACAGTTCCTGAGAGCTGATTGATTCTGGTATTCCCCGAATCCGAATGTTGTTACGGCGGTCTCTATCTTCGTGGTCTGCAATTTTAGCTTCTAGGCGTTGAACTTTATCGCAGAGTGCTGTATGGGCTTCAGATAGACCATTATGTGCGTCAATTATGTCCTCTGCCTGTTCCTCCAGGCGAGCTGTCCTTTCACCCAGTGCATGTATGTCTGCCCTGATTTCTGCAGCAACTTGTTGTAAGTCCGTTTTAAAGGAGCATTGAAAGCCAGAGAGCATGTCATGTATGGAGGCATTGGTGACCGGAGTGTGCATGTCGTCCGTGGTGTGATTAGACTCACCCATTGTTGCACACGTGGCTGGGGATTGATGCCGGCCGGCGCCATTTTGTTCCTCTGCTCCACTCTTCGGCGACGCTGCTACTTGCAGTTGAAGCGTTTTCTGCCGGAATTTTTTGGTGATTTTAGTGGACATGGTGTAGTGAAGGTGTACCTTCGTTTTGGGCTCGGTTGCCGGTAAGTAAACGCTGTATTTTCTCGCTGTTGCACCCGTCGGCGGGAGAGCTCCGTGCTCAGGCGACTGCTCTCATTCGCCGCTAAGCCACGCCCCCCGTGGGCAGATATTTTTATATATTTTTTGTATATTTGGAACAATACATGGATTTGGAAGCACAGTATATGACCATTTTATTTATCTGTTTTTGTTATACCTTCTTAATGTTAAATGTATTATTTAACATAACACTGCCTATTAAGGCCTGCCTTCTTCCCACAGTGCATCCTGTTGCCATCTTTTCCAGGTATAATGTGTGTATGTGCAGGGCTGTCTATAATATTAATAGGACCCTAGGCAAATATTTACATTGGGCCCCTTGGACCCTGCCTCCCCAATCATGCCTTTCATCCAACACAGTTGGAGAACTAAATAGAGATTCAAGACATACTTACACGTACTTATGCACACAGATATACTGGCACATACTGACACAGACATACTGACACAGACATACACTGACAGACATACACTGACAGACATTTTGACACACACACAGACATCCTGACACACACATAGACATACACTGACAGACATGCACTGACAGACACATACACTGAAACCCACCTCTTGTTTTATACCTTGGAGGGTAACTTCCCTGGTGTCCATAGTGGTAGCTGAGGCTGTTGAAGGTTAGCACCTGGCTTCACCGGCCCAGCCCCGCTCCTCTCTGCCTCCTTGGTGTCTACCAAGGCTCTCTGTTCTCTTTGGGAGGAAGTGACTTGCAGGAAAATGAAATAGTTGAGGGCAGCAGGGCACACAGGGCCAGTGGCGTACTAAGGGGGGGAGGGGGGTGACGGGGGCGGTCCGCTCCGGGTGCCACTCACTTGGGGGGTGCCCGGGGCGAACTTTCACATGGGCGGCATTTTGCTGCCCCTGTGTCTTATGTAAAGGGACCGGCCAATTATGAGAGTATCCACACGATTTCCCATCTAGCAGCAGCAGGTCCTCTGCGATTCGCGAGAGCGTTGCCGCGGGTTGCCATAGTAGGATCGCGAGAACAGAGGACTCTGCTGCTGCTAGATGGGAAACGAGCATGCAGAGTTCTGGGCCCCTCTTCACTGCCCATCTATGCTGTGCCACCAGACCACCAGTTGGAGGACGGGCAGTTAAGTGGCAGCACATATTCCACACAACATACACACTGCATCTGCATACACTATACACACACTGCATCTGCATACACTATACACACACTTCATACACTATACACACACTGCACACTTCATGCACTATACACACACTGCATACACTATACACACACTGCATCTGCATACACTATACACACACTTCATACACTATACACACCCTGCACACTTCATGAACTATACACACACTGCATACACTATACACACACTGCACACTTCATGCACTATACACACACGCTGCATACACTATACACACTGCATACACTACACAGACTGCATCGACTATACAAGCGCACACACTGCATTCCCTACGCAAACACACACTTAACATGTGTATCTGTATGTGTATCTGTTTGTGTGTTTGTGTGTCTGTGTTTGTTTCAGTGTGTCTGTGTATCTGTATGTATATGTCTATCTGTATGTGTGCCTTTGTGTCTCTCTTTGTATGTGTGTTTTAAACTGTATGTGTGTCTGTATCTGTATCTGTGTATGACTGTGTTTCTATATAACTGCATATGTGTACCTGGGTGTCTGTGTACCTGTATGTGTGCCAGTGTGTGTATATGTGAGTATATGTGTATATGTGCATACATCTCAGCATTTTGTCTACACTACACACAAATACAAACCTGAATCCAAACACTACATTAAAACACACCACCATATTCAAAAACCACACTACAGAAAAATGCACGCTTGCATTCAAATGCCAATACGTGCAAACACAGCCGTACATTCACTCACACATACTCCATACAAAAACATGCTTACATTAAAAATATACAAACACTACTCAGTGCCAAATACATTTAAAAAAAAAATGGGAGGGGGGGGGGGGTGGTGCCAAATAAAGGATCCGCCCCAGGTGCCAAATGCTCCAAGTACACCCCTGAGAGTTTGTGGGGTAGGATAGGGGCTGAGTCCTACCAGTCCTTTTATGCTTCTCTTCCCCCCTTCCTCAGCCTCTCTCCCCTCGTGTCTCTTACTGCTTTCCCCTCCTGTCTCTTAGTGCTCTCCCCTACCCCCACTGTCCCTTAGTGATCTCCCCTGTCTCTTAGTGATCTCCCCATCCCCTTTCCTGTAGTGCTCTCCCCCATCCCTTAGTGCTCTCTCCTACCCCCCCTTAGAGCTCTCCCCTATCCCCTGTCCTTTAGAGCTCTCCCTTGCATCCCATAGAGCTCTCCCCTGTCCCTTAGTGGTCTCTCCCCCAACCCATTAGGGATCTCTCCTCCCCCGCTTATTGGTCTCTGCTCTACTCTGCCCCCCTCCCCCCAGTGGTCACCTCCCCTTTTCCATTGTTGTTTCTCCTCTCCTCACGCCTCCTTCCCTAGTGGTCTCTCCTCTCCTTTCCCCCCTCAATGTCATTCCTCCACCCCACCCTTAGTGGTGTCTCCTCTCCCCTCACCCTTCGTTGTCTCTTCTCCACCCCCCACTCTACCCTAGTGGTCTCTCCTCTCCTCTCCCCCCACCCCCACCCCTCCCTAGTGGTCTCTCCTCAACCCTCCTTCCCTTAGTTGTCTCTCCTCAGCCCCCACCACTACCCTAGTAGTCTCTCCTCCACCCCTTCCTCCCTTAGATGCACGCACTCACTGACCGACACATACACACTCACTGACCGACACACACACACATTCACTCACAGACACACACACTTACAGGCACACACACACACTAACAGACACACACACACACATTCACTTACAGACACACACACATACACACTTACAGACACACACACACACACACTTAGGTAAGTGAAAGCTGACCTAACTAGCAATTTCAATAGGGGTGTATAGAAACTGGGAATTTATAGCGGTAGCAATTCCAGTTTCCTGTCCTGGACAGGGGAGTGTCAGTAAAAGACACATTGAAGATTAACAATCTCTCCATTTTACTATAGATATAAAAAACCTTCTTACTTAGGAACCTTGAAGCGGTAATAAATAATTCATATCTAGTCTTTATTATATAATTATATAGGCTTTACAGTCCTTATCTTTCTTTTTTTATTTAGATCTTTTTCTTATCACTGCATGATACTCCATGAGGAAAGATAAGTATAATCTAAGAATCTACTATACACTTTGTATCCTGTATACAATACAAAACGTTTAGCTATTTAAATTTAAGGACAAATGCAAACAATTCTACATAGAAATAAAAATAAACACATACCACTATCTTAAAAAACGAGCATGGTACATTTTTAATTTTAATTTAAATAGTTTGTCCCAGGTATCACCATAACTAAAAATTCTGTGTATTTTTAATGGAAAAGTACCAATGATAGTTTTCTAACTTACAGTACTTTGTTTTACTTATGATTTAGTTACGACTTTCTCTTGACTGTTACAATGTTGCCTAGTTTTTAATCCTTTTCTGGTAGAGGTAAACATATCCTTAAGGCATCACATAATCATTGCGTATGCATGGACTGATTGATAGCAGTCATTTTGTGTACATTACCAGCTTTGGTTTGACCAGTAATTTCATTTAATTCACAGTTAAATAAGAATTAAGCTGCTGAAGCTGAAATACAAACCCATATATACCTGCTAAGCAGGGATTATGACATATGCTCAGCATTCATTTTGAATTTAAAAGAATGAATCGGATTGGACATTGGACATAAACTACTTCCTGGTCTGGGATGAGGCTACAAATCCTAGAAAAATTGATAGAACTTTAAATGTGTGTATCTTTTTTTAATATTTTGGTGCCAGGTTTCATACATCATTCTAATGCATTAAGAATGTTTTCTAGGCACCTTGTAATTCTTTCTTGTTTTGTCCTGCCACTACAGAATCTGTCCCCAAACACACATAAACTACTTATTCTCTTTTACCCATATTTATTTTCCTATATTGCGGCCCCTCCCTGTCTAACCATCTTCAACGAGCATTTGAAAAAAAATACTTATAGTTAGTAATGTGGTGTCACACTGCTATTACTAATATAATTTGTCAACGGGATTTCATGAATTCAGATCTCTTTATTACTTTCCTACAATCTGGCCTTGCGCAAAGTTTGCATTGAGGAAGAGAATGCTGGGATATGATGCCGTATCTGGTATACACTGCTTGTACAAGGAAACCTTTACAATGGTGGTTGGAGTTGCATGAACAGATCACCATTAAAATAAGGTGCATGCATATTTGAAGATTTAGGATTGACTAGAACACAATACAAGCTCAAAAGTTGCACATTGCTCTATAAAGTGCCAAAAAGGTATTTACATATTGGCCCCAAGCAATTTTCTAGTTTATGCTATAGTAGAACATTGTCATGCTTCCAGGCATACAAGATAAATAAGGATGTAAGAGAACTTCCTTTTTAAACAACCAGTTTAAAATATTTATTGTGACAGAATTGGACTCTGTTTTGACATTAATCCTAATGGCAGCTTGACAGTAAAAATATTTTTCTTCTTAAAATTCTGTGTGCCCTAACCTTATCCTAGAGCCCATACCATATTTATATACCGATTTGCTCCTCAGCAGATACAAGGTAACATCACAAAGTTTCACTTAAAAGATACATACAGGGAGTGCAGAATTATTAGGCAAGTTGTATTTTTGAGGATTAATTTTATTATTGAACAACAACCATGTTCTCAATGAACCCAAAAAACTCATTAATATCAAAGCTGAATATTTTTGGAAGTAGTTTTTAGTTTGTTTTTAGTTATAGCTATTTTAGGGGGATATCTGTGTGTGCAGGTGACTATTACTGTGCATAATTATTAGGCAACTTAACAAAAAACAAATATATACCCATTTCAATTATTTATTTTTACCAGTGAAACCAATATAACATCTCAACATTCACAAATATACATTTCTGACATTTAAAAACATAACAAAAACAAATCAGTGACCAATATAGCCACCTTTCTTTGCAAGGACGCTCAAAAGCCTGCCATCCATGGATTCTGTCAGTGTTTTGATCTGTTCACCATCAACATTGCGTGCAGCAGCAACCACAGCCTCCCAGACACTGTTCAGAGAGGTGTACTGTTTTCCCTCCTTGTAAATCTCACATTTGATGATGGACCACAGGTTCTCAATGGGGTTCAGATCAGGTGAACAAGGAGGCCATGTCATTAGATTTTCTTCTTTTATACCCTTTCTTGCCAGCCACGCTGTGGAGTACTTGGACGCGTGTGATGGAGCATTGTCCTGCATGAAAATCATGTTTTTCTTGAAGGATGCAGACTTCTTCCTGTACCACTGCTTGAAGAAGGTGTCTTCCAGAAACTGGGAGTTGAGCTTGACTCCATTCTCAACCCGAAAAGGCCCCACAAGCTCATCTTTGATGATACCAGCCCAAACCAGTACTCCACCTCCACCTTGCTGGCATCTGAGTTGGACAGGAGCTCTCTGCCCTTTACCAATCCATCCATCTGGCCCATCAAGACTCACTCTCATTTCATCAGTCCATAAAACCTTAGAAAAATCAGTCTTGAGATATTTCTTGGCCCAGTCTTGACGTTTCAGCTTGTGTGTCTTGTTCAGTGGTGGTCGTCTTTCAGCCTTTCTTACCTTGGCCATGTCTCTGAGTATTGCACACCTTGTGCTTTCGGGCACTCCAGTGATGTTGCAGCTCTGAAATATGGCCAAACTGGTGGCAAGTGGCATCTTGGCAGCTGCACTCTTGACTTTTCTCAGTTCATGGGCAGTTATTTTGCGCCTTGGTCTCTCCACACGCTTCTTGCGACCCTGTTGACTATTTTGAATGAAACGCTTGATTGTTCGATGATCACGCTTCAGAAGCTTTGCAATTTTAAGAGTGCTGCATCCCTCTGCAAGATATCTCACTATTTTTAACTTTTCTGAGCCTGTCAAGTCCTTCTTTTGACCCATTTTGCCAAAGGAAAGGAGGTTGCCTAATAATTATGCACACCTGATATAGTGTGTTGATGTCATTAGACCACACCCCTTCTCATTACAGAGATGCACATCACCTAATATGCTTAATTGGTAGTAGGCTTTCGAGCCTATACAGCTTGGAGTAAGACAACATGCATAAAGAGGATGATGTGGTCAAAATACTCATTTGCCTAATAATTCTGCACGCAGTGTATAAGAACCATGGCTGTGGGAGGAGTAAAACATCAGGAACAAAAACAAAGTATATGAGAACTTTGAGAATGGACAAAAGGTTAGAGAAACTCAGTAGCTTGCCCTTCGGTTAGTTCCCACTCAGGTCTCAAAATAGTTGTTGCTCACTTGTGTCATTATAGAGAGAAGCATATCAGACTGATTCCACCCGTAAGGGCAGTCCAGAACCAAAATGCAAGGAAATTCTCTCTACACAAGAGATATAGCAACCCCAGACTATCGTTTTGGCCTACTTCGGGCCTCGTCAGTGAGGTGTAGCTGATACCTCTCTAGACACAGTGATCACCGGGTCCACGTCTGGATTAACCTTTTAAATTGGGGAGAGCCAAGCTAATATATTGCAACAAAAACAAAGAAAATGAGAACTCTGAGAATTGTTTTCCTTCAGTAAATCCCTGCTCAGACAACCTAAATACCTTCTAAATGAAAGGTGCAGTCTAAGCACCATAACCACTACAACACCTGGTTGTGGTTATAGTGCTAGCAAGCTATTGGTGCAATCTTCTCATTCTGCATTAGCTGATACTTTCAGCCATTGATATTGCTAATGCAGCAGTGTAAATTGCTCATTAGCAATACAGCTATAAAAGAGGCAGTCTGCCTGTGGAATCCTAAGTTATAGTGCTCAAAAAACAGTACGGAGCAGAGCCAAGGGACAACACCCACATTGTGGTAGCGTATTGGTGATGGTGTTCAGACCATTGTTTTCATGTTAATGCGTTCAAAATGCTGGTTTGTTGGTAAAGAAACATGAGCCATAGGTACATCGATTGATCTGTTACATAGTGGTAGTATTGAGGTTACATTTATTACAGGTATTTGGCTGGCCCCAGACTGTTCATTCACCCAGTGTATGTGCTAATAAAATCTATTTTAAAACAAAGTGAGTTCTTACATAAACAAATAAGGAATTAATATAATCTATGTTTTAACCCCTTCAGGACCGGCCTGTTTTTGCGATGTTTGTACGTTAAGGACCAGAGCAGTTTTAACACTTTTGTGGTGTTTGTGTTTAGCTGTAATTTTCCGCTCTCTCATTTACGGTTCCCATATAAGTTATATATTGTTTTTTTCACGACAAGAAGGGCTTTCTTTACATACCAGTATTTATATTATGTCATATATTGTATTTAAAAAAAATAATAAAATATGGTGAAAAAAAAAAACATGTTTTTGGGCTTTTACTTGAAAAATCTTTTACTTATCTACAAAAGCTAATGAAAAAAACTGCTAAATAGATTCAAAATTTTGTCCCGAGTTTAAAAACACCCAGTGTTTACATGCTTTATTGCTTTTTTTTGCAAGTTATAGGCCTATAAATACAAGTAGGAAATTGCTGTTTCAATATATATATATTTTAAATGTATCAATAGTGACATTGTTACACCGTTATCTGTCATAAATCCCCGAAACACACCTAACATGTACATATTTTTTAAAGTAGACAACCCAGGGTATTTAAAATGGGGTATGTCCAGTCTTTTTTAGTAGCCACCTAGTCACAAACACTGGCCAAAGTTAGCATTTATATTTGTTTGTGTGTTAAAAATGCAAAAAACGCTAACTTTGGCCGGTGTTTGTGACTAAGTGGCTACTAAAAAAGGCTGAACATACCCCATTTGCAATACCTTGGGTTGTCTTCTTTTGCAAATGGTATGCCATCATGGGGCTAATTCTCATTCCTTGGCTACCATACGCTCTCAAAGGCAACCTAACCAATCTGACAAATTTCAATAAAAAAAAAAAGTAAAATCAAGCCTTATATTTGACCCTGTAACTTTCACAAACACTATAAAACCTCTACATGTGGGGTACTGTTATACTCAGGAGACTTCGCTGAACACAAATATTAGTGTATCAGAACAGTAAAATATATCACAGCAATAATATCCTCAGTGAAAGAGCTGTTTGTGTGTGAAAAATGCAAAAAACTTCACTTTCACTGACAATATCATCGCTGTGATATGTTTTACTGTTTTGAAACACTAATATTTGTGTTCAGCGAAGTCTCCCGAGTAAAACAGTACCCCCATGTACAGGATTTAGGGTGTCATAGAAAGTTACAGGGTTAAGCACAGTGCTAGCAAATTAAATTATCTGGACTTTTGGCCTGGGTTGGCAGGCAGGTCCCTCAAATTGCAATCATTAAAATTACTTAATTAGGTAAAAATATTACATAAATATGCACGTAGAATTTTAATATATATACATATTTATATATTTGACGTCTACGTGTATATTTATGAAATTATTAATGTAATTTTGTATGTGGACATATGTATATTTCGTATTATTTTTATTTATTTATTTATACATAGATATATATATCATTACATTCTAAGTGTATTTTGATATAAATATATATATATATCAATATCAAAATACTGTTAGAATAAAATTGAATATATATATATATAATTTTTTTTTAATTATTAAAAATTATTTTTATTTTTTGTTATTTATTTTTATTAACATATTATTTGTATTTTATAATAATATATATATACCATATATATAGTTATTATATATATTGTATATATTCGTGTGTAATTTAAATATAAGTGTATTTTTATATTAATATACGTATATATAAATATAAAAATACACTTAGTGTGACATTATATATATGATATATATACATATATTATATATAGGTATATATAGATATAATACATGTATATATAGCATATATATATATACACATATTATTATTTTTTACACTGATTGTTTTTTTTTTTTTTACTTTATTTAATGATTTTTCACTTGCAGGGAGACTGCCTGTCAGCACAGACAGTCCCCCTGCAGGCAGATACAAAGACCCCTATTGCGGTCATGTGATCGAGTGATCACATGGCCGTGGGGTCCTGATCTGCCGAGGGGGGACTGCCCGGGCAGACAGGCAGTCCCCCTGGACCGGGAGGAGAGCTGATCGCCGCCGTGGGACCGACGGCGATCAGGTAAGTTGCCCAAAACCGTTATGACGGTTCAGGACCGTCAGCGGTCCAAACGCACGTTTTACCGCTGACGGTCCTGAACCGTCAGCGGTCCTTAAGGGGTTAATGAGTAAAAAGGAAAGCAAAAAATAATTCAAACTTGTATAATTAAACACACTTCAATTTCTATAATTTTACATGGTTTATTAAGCAGAATTTTTATTTAAAATGTTAAAACATCTAAAAAAAAAAAGTTGCATTAAGCACAGCCACAGTACCATCTCGCAAAAACTACATACATGTTGATGATAGTTTTGTTCATTAAATGACTCAATGCCAAATGAACAGGACTGTGGGCACTAGAGGGACCTAGGTAGCATAACCACTGCTGCAGTGGCGTTGGTGCTTAGAATGCCTGTTTAAGTATAATTTATCATTTTACATACCTGCCAGTAAGAGAGGTCCCCCTTTCCCCTCAAGTTAGAGAGTGACGTGCCCAAACTTGGCAACACGTAAACCAACAAATATTTATGTTTATACATTTAACCCTTCTGGACCAATAGTAGTCTATCTAGGTTATTCATTCCCAAATACTCCAAATTGTAGCAAGTTAAAATCCAAATAAGTTGTATTTTTGTATTATAGCTCGGTTGGATAATGTTTCCAGATCATGAATTTAGTGAAAACAATCCCTTATGTTGTCATAACACTTTGCTCTTTGAAGATCCTATTGCACAATGGAATGGCCCACTCGATCAGCTATGGCAAGAATGAATGGAGGTGCCAATGCAACAGAAGCAGAACATCAAAGGGGTTAAGCCAACCTCTACTGGCTGTCTCCCTGAAAGCCGCTAGAGGCGCATCTGCGACGTTGGATGAGAATTTCGCATCCATCGTGCAGAGCGTCCATAGGAAAGCATTTAGAAATGCTTTCCTATTGACTGTTTGAATGTGCGCGCGGCACTTGCCGCGCATGCGCATTCCGCTACACTCGGGAGCTGATGCTGGCAGGGGAGGAAAGGTCACCAGCGCTGAGGGAGCCCGACGCTGGATAAAGGTAAGCTGCTGAAGGGGTTTTAAAGTGATCTTTATTAAAATTAAACATGGTGCCTCTCTCACTTTGTTCTGCATCTGCATATATGCTAAACTATATTTTAATATTTCATAATAATAATTTAATAAAGTTTATTGAACTATTCATCTATGTATACTAAAAAAAAATCATTTCTAAAATGCTCACACACAGAGTTATTCACTTAAGTGTAAATAGTTGGACATTTTAAGTGAATTTCACATTTAAGAGTTTGGACATAAAATTTGAAATTCACTTGGAATTCTCAACAATTCACATTGTTGTTGACTTGCACTCTGGAGCTAACACAACTGCTCCTACTTTATCTTCATATAATATAATGCCATATGACCTCAGGGTTTTCTGCTGCTAGGACAGAAGAAGAAACAACAGAAGTTATCGTTTTGCTCCTATAACTTTGTTCTGCCGTTCTGCTCCCTGATAACAGATTCTGGACAGATTCGACCCTCTATTTTGTACCTGTGACTTTTGGTCAGAAAGCAGTCTTATGTGAGCACTATGCTCCCACTATTGCTTCACTGTCTTGGCAGTGTTAACTTTTCTATCCACTCCCACAGCAAAATGCTTGGACCCGGAAGTTTAACTTATCAATTAAATAACCATGTCAAACCAGACTTTTTTCAATAACCAATATAGGCTATGTAGCCTATATACCTATAGTCAAAGAAGAAAATATCAACTATTGGGTGATCCAATCAGGCTGAGTAATAATAAATATAAAAGAAAGCATTTCTTGTATTTGATTTACTTATGTTAACCAATGTTAAAGGGATGCTATAGGCACCCCGACCACTGCAGCTCATTTAAGACATCAGGGGCAATGTCACATGTCCCTTAACCCTGCAATAGTAATTATTGCAGTTATTGAGAAACTGCAATAATTACTATGCAGGGTTAATAACCACCTCTAGTGGCTGTCTACCAGTCACCCACTAGAGGGACTTCCTGGTTTGAAACGGACCACACGTTATGCATGAGGACCTCCAGCGTCAGATTTTCCCCCTTAAGAAAGCATGAATTAGATGATTTCCTATGGGGAAATCATAATGTAAGCTTTGCCATTGCCCCGCATGCACATTAGATCTCCCCCACCAGCTGATGGTGGCGGGGGAGGATCATGGGCGGAGTCTGACCCGGCGCCGATGTCCGATGTTCAGGTAAGTGACTGAAGTGGATTTAACCTCTTCAGCCCTGTGGGAGGGGGGGGGGGGGGCACAAGGGAGTGGGTACTGTAGGATTCTATAGTGCCAGGAAAATGTCTTTGGTTTCCTGGCACTATAGAATCCATTTAATTTCTATGGAAATTACAGAAACAAAGTGTTTAAACTTTTTTGAAATGTGCACAACAGTATTTTTATATGCTTTACAATCAGATTTTGTTGACATTGAATATTGAATAAAAGATGAAAAAAAAAGAAAACATTTCACTAGATAGAACACATTGTAGTTTTTCAATTTTTATGCATGGAGTTAAGAATGCTATACCATGGGGCTGGGACTTTAAACAAACAATTAGGTTGGACAGATCACTGTCCAACCCCATGCCCCCACCCATGGCCAGCAGATGTGGGTCCTAATTATAGTATTAAAAAAGAAGAACCTAGTATCCTTCCCCCAGCCGTCACCTATTGGCAAGGGTAGAGCCCTAATAGTAATATTAAAGGGGGCAAACACAGTACATGGCCATGATGCATGTTGTTACTGGGGAAGTAAGTTAAAGGATCACTATAGTGTCAGGAAAACAAACCCGTTTTGGTGAGACTATGTCATCCTTGGGGGACCCTCACCCTCAGGGTCCCCCTCCCGTGGCGCTGAAGGGGTTAAAACCCCTTCAGCAGCTTACCTAAATCCAGCGCCGGGCTCTCTCGGAGCTGGTGACCTCTCCTCCCCCACCAACGTTATCTCCCGAGTGGAGCGAAATGCGCATGCGCATTTAAACAG
Source organism: Pelobates fuscus (assembly GCF_036172605.1). Classification (NCBI taxonomy): domain Eukaryota; kingdom Metazoa; phylum Chordata; class Amphibia; order Anura; family Pelobatidae; genus Pelobates; species Pelobates fuscus. The sequence continues at coordinate 60,910,885 of NC_086319.1, forward strand.
TTCTGCACGCTGGATGTGAATTTTGCATCCAGTGTCGTATAAGCGCCTCTAGCGGCTGTCAGGGAGACAGCCACTAGAGGTTGGATTAACCCTGCTATGTAAACATAACAGTTTCTCTGAAACGGCTATGTTTACATGTGAAGGGTTAAAACCTGAGGAACCTGGCACCCAGACCACTTCATTGAGCTGAAGTGGTCTGGGTGACTATAGTGTCCCTTTAAAAATAAAACTTATAATAAATGAGAAGCCCATGCACCCTTATTCTTCCTGGCTATTGTGTTAATCTCATAAATACTATATTTGTATATTATACACTATCCTGAATAATGATGCAAGCGTGGAATGGGGGTTCGTATGACTAGGGCGGGTGCTTACACCTCTAAACACACCACAGGATGCAATCTCAACTAGCAGGTAAATACTCTGTTCCTTGCTTCAAGACTTCTATCATGACAACAATAATAAATATTCACAGAATTATGAAGACAGATGAGTAGTGAATGGGAGGATGCGTAGATGAATAGAGGAGGTAACCGGCCTAGAAATAGCTATATGTAACTGAGCAACAAAGCTAGCTTGGGAATCGAGCTGCAACAAAGTAGCAAAGAGAAAGAAGGGAAGGATCACTAAAAGCACAGTGCTGGACAATGTTAATAAGTGAATGTTATTCACATAGACTGATAAAGTTTCACTTGCACACACAATCTAGGTTAAAATAGCAGACTCCAACTGACTCCAACTCCACCGGGCTGTAGACTATTCAGAACTTAACTATATTCGTCTATATTTTTTCAATTGATTGAAAACTCACCGCAACTCTTAGTGAACAGACTGTAGACACATTTGCAGCAGGGGTTCTGGTATAAAGCACTACCAATTGTGGCTCATATCAACCCAGCAAACAGGGAAGATACAGCCCAAATTACACATCTTACACACATACTATACAGAACCTTGAAATAACAGAATCCATCCAATAGCTTTATTAGTATGTATTTTCTAATTATAGTAAACTCAAATTGCACAATATACAAGGTTATTCACAACAGCCCAAATGGCAGCATACCGAATGGGGCAAAACCGTCCTCCTGCAAATGTGGCTACTCGGACTGCAAAATCTAGGCCTGGATTTGGTCTGGATTTCAGCTACACCGAATGCTGCTTGATGTTTGAAATCCAGACCTGAATGCTTTAAATGTGGGTCTTGATTTTAAAAATCTGCAGCTTGCAGCACGAGACACCAGATCACATTCCCTTAAATTATAATAGCCCCTACCCACTGGCCACAGGTGGAGGCATGAAGGTCAACAGTCCACAAGCCACAATGCGCATAAGTAGGAATGTCCCCCCTTTGTTTTTGCAGACCCGTCCCCATGTAATGTAGCCTTTGTAGTGGCTGAGCAAAAATTTAGTAAAATGTTTTTGTTTTTTACTAACAACCATAGGCTAATTCATTTAAAATTGAGGTAGTTTTTTAATGATTTTTAAAAAACTTTTTTAATGCCGTGGCTGGCTAATAAGTTGTGGGAAGTCAACACATATTTTTATTTTTTTTCATAACAGATACTGTTTCCTAAATGTTGACATTTTGATTTCAATTTCTACTTCTGTATTATTTTTCTTTCATACATATTCCAAATAGGTTGCTGCATATTGAATAAAAGCATCTAAACGAGCACTCCACACACATAAGGCACTTTAGATTGCCCTTTCTTTATGTGTCTGGAGTCTTTCATATTTGTGACAGTTTATACATTACTGATTTTAGTTGAAATTGGCACTGTTATAACTGTTGGCAGAAATACCTCCCCCTCCCCCCCCAGTTGGAAGTAGTATACTGCTTATCAACTTACAAAAGTATTAAGTATTAGTCTCTCTTTATAATTAATGTCATTAATTAAGTGTTGTTAATAAGCAGGATACTACTTCCAGCTGTTTACCCATTAAGGACTGAGCCAAATGTACACGTTGTGAACAAAACAAAACGTAAACAAAACCTGGCATTTGCGCTATATGTCTGTCCAACCGTAATTCACCTCTTTCATATTAAATGCACCCCCCCTTATTATATATCATTTTATTCAGGGGAAACAGGGTTTTCATTTAATATCAAATATTTTGCTATGAAACATAATTTAATATGAAAAAAAATGTGAGAAAATAAGAAATGTTGTTATTTTTTTAGTTCTACATGACATTTTAACTGTCAATGTCATAATACTGTTTGCTTTTACTGCAATAAAATACACATATTTGTATTCAGCAAAGTCTCACGTGTAAAACAGTACCCCCTATGTACAGGTTTTATGGTGTTTTGGGAAGTTACAGGGTCAAATATAGCACGTTACATTTGAAATTGAAATTCGCCAGATTGGTTACGTTGCCTTTGGGACTGTACAGTAGCCCAGGAATAAACTTTACACCCATAATGGCATACCATTTGCAATAGTAGACAACCCAAGGTATTGCAAATGGGGTATGTCAAGTCTTTTTTAGTAGCCATTTGGTCACAAACACTGGCCAAAGTTAGCGTTAGTATTTGTTTGTGTGTGAAAAATGCAAAAAACGCCAATTTTGGCCAGTGTTTGTGACTAAGTGGCTACTAAAAAGATTGGAGGAAAGGAGGTTCTCACCCATGATTTGCCGGTACATGGCCCCATCCATCATCCCTTTGATGCGGTGCAGTTGTCCTGTCCCCTTAGCAGAAAAACACCCCCAAAACACAATGTTTCTACCTCCATGTTAGAAGGTGGGGATGGTGTGATTGGGGTCAGAGACAGCATTCCACCTCCTACGAACACGGTGAGTTGAGTTGATGCCAAAGAGCTCGATTTTGGTCTCATCTGACCACAACACTTTCACCCAGTTCTCCTCTGAATAATTCAGATATTCATTGGCAAACTTCAGACAGGCCTGTACATGTGCTTTCTTGAGCAGGGGCACCTTGCGGGTGCTGCAGGATTTCAGTCCTTCACGGCGTAGTGTGTAACCAATTCTTTTCTTGGTGACTATGGTCCCAGTTGCCTTGAGATCTTGCATGGAGCACCAGACCGATGGAGACTGACAGCTATTTTGTGTTTCTTCCATTTGCGAATAATCGCACCAACTATTGTCACCTTCTCACCAAGCTGCTTGGCGATGGTTTGTAGCCCATTCCAGCCTTGTGTACATATACAATCTTGTCCCTGACATCTTTGGACAGCTCTTTAATCTTGGCCATGGTGGAGAGTTTGGAATCTGATTGATTGCTTCTGTGGACAGGTGTCTTGTATACAGGTAACAAGCTGAGATTAGGGGCACTCCCTTTAAGAGAGTGCTCCTAATCTCAGTTTGTTACCTGTATAAAACACCTGGGAGCCAGAAATCTTGCTGATTGATAGGGCTCAAATACTTATTTCACACATTGACAAGCAAATCAATTTATAACTTTTTGGACATGCGTTTTTGTGGATTCTTTTTTTTTGTTATTCTGTTTCTCACTGTTAAAAGATACCTACCATTAACATTATAGACTGATCATTTCGTTGTCAGTGGGCAAATGTTCAAAATCAGCAGGGGATCAAGTACTTTTTTTCCCTCACTGTAAATCCCTTGCAAAATATGATAGACAACTTTACATGGGCTAAAAAGAGACATAGGGTAGCAAGTATTATACCGCCCAAAGATAAGGGGTGGACTGGGACTCTTTACCTGTACTAGCTCACCGCACAACTGGCACAAGTGGTGTGCTGGCATTCACCAATAGATTCTCATGGATGGGTAGACCTAGAACCCCATCTAATGAGCACTGATCTACCCCAGTTCTGGATCTGGCTTAGACAGGCTGACAGACAAGAACTTAGAATGACCTGCCCGACTATTCTAAATTCCAGGGGATGTGCTCAAGAGAGTTTCAAGGAATAGAAGCCACCATTATTCAGCGATATTATCAGTTGTTTCAAAATGTCACATTCAGGACGATTGAGAACCTTAATATGTTAGTGCCCCTTAAAACTAAAGACTACTTTCTTTTTTTTTATTTCAAAGATTTTTGTTTTAAATTCACAAATATCATACATTGTGAACAGTTAGATCAAAATATTTAGATCAGTTGGAACATTTAGATTGGTAAGAACATTTAGATCAGTAAGAGAGTGCAAGAATACCAAGTTGTTGCGAAGTATCAAGTTTTACAGAGCATGCATAGGTACAGGCTGTTTACATTTTGATAATAGAAAACCAAGAATGGAAGTCAGTGAAGTAGTCGAAGAATCAAAAAATCTGGTACAATATGCTTAAGGCCTATTTGATTAATTAACAATATTTAGCAAGTGCATAAGGTCAGCGGGGTTTGTAAAAGTAATTTAACCGTTGATTTCCCTGTGTTGTGGTTGGTCGGGTTATGTATGTGTAGTGAGCCAAGGTGGTATCTCCCCAGGAGGGGATTTGGTGGTCTAGGTTTGTCCCTGAATTTAAGAATTTTACCCAGGGGTCCCAGACCTTGGAGAAGGCCTGGAGGTTTCTGGATTTGGCGTAGGTCAGTTCCTCTGTTTAATTTCTTCCACTCTCCCTATCCATTCTCTTATCAAGTGGGTTTGTGGATGTTTCCAGTGTTTGGGAATCAATTGTGTGGCCGCCATAGCTAGATAGTTGAAGAGAGCAATTTGTTCTCTTCGGAATCCTTGCGGAGGCAGTAGGAAGATGTAGTGTTGAGGTGTGAAGGGTATTTTGCTATTAATGATTGTTTGGGTGAGGGCGTGTATCTTGTTCCAGAATTTAGATAGTATTGGACATTGCCACCAAATGTGTGAATGGTGTGCTGCTGTGTGTTGGCATCTCCAACATGTGTCATTATTCATGTTGTGTATTTTTTTAATTTTCACTGGTATGAAATGCCATCGGGTGATGCACTTGTAGTTACTTTCCTGAGCTACGATGGAGGTGGATGATTGTGTGCCACTTGAAAGATAGTGCGCCAGTCTCGTTGTATGATATCTATTTGTAATTCCGTTGTATGATATCTATTTGCAATTTGCTGTTTTCAATCATGTCTCTTAGTTGTAACGATTAGCCTTCATGGTATGTGTTGTATATGTTCCCTGAGTGTCCTCTTTGGAAGCCAGGATTGTGTGTAAGAGGGTAGAGAGGGGATGGATGTGGTGAAATATTTGTTGTTTTTATTAGCTTATGCCAGATTTGTAGTGTGGCCCTAATTGTTGGGTGTGGGTCTTGGTGTTGTTGTTGCTGTGTTTGGTTTGATGTAAGCCAGGGGCGTACTTCCAATGGGACCTCTGTTGTGTCGGGGTAGTGTGGGTCCATTCGTAAATTCTAGTGAGATGGGTTGCTTTATGGTATGTTTCAGTGTCCGGTACGTTTAATCCTCCCTTATCTCTGCTTTTGACCAGTGTTGCGTGGGCAATCCTAGAGTGGGTGTCGGACCATATGAAGTTAGTAAGTGTGTAAAGACTACTTTCATTACATCCAATTAAAAAGATTAAGCCAAAGACCAACAGGTGGATACTGTGGTGAAAGCCCCCATGACTTTCTTTGAAAAAACTCTGCATAACAGAAACCATCCAGAAAGGCCTTATCACTGTATTATATACACAACTTAGCACCCCAGAGAGTGGTGACGATGATCCCAGATATATAGGCTGATGGAAGAAAGACCTCGCACAAACACTAGAGGGTGAGGACTGGGTTGACATATGATAAGCGATGGCCAAAAACCTCTATATGTGCAGCCTTGGGAGACCTACATAGACATTTGAGAAATATACCCTACAAGACAGGAGTCAGAGGCTTCCGAGGATGGGTCTGGGCTGCTCCAGCTGAGCAAACCGTGGTTGGACATAATACCTCCTCCCCCGACCTCTCTTCATCTTCTCCATCTCCTTCTTTTCTCTCTCTTCCTCTGCACCTTCTAATACACAAGGCCCTGTATGATACTTCAGGCCAGAAAGCGGCATCTTTAGCAAGTTATCAATCATACACATACGGATATATGTACACATATGTAACTCACAACCTTTATGGCTATTATATATCAGATCAGTAACTGTATAGCGCTTATGTTTTGAAGTGGATGAAAGTAGCCAAGAATTAGATCTTAACCTATCATCCACAATATTACTCTACCTAGGTAACCACAAACCATTTGATGCTATACAGTATGTAGTTAAATGCAGAATGATTGGACACAGTTGTTAGTATCCTGGAACAGGTAATAAATGTAGTGACAACGGCAACCTATATCACAAAAATATTTCATTGAAAAAGGGGAAAAAAAATAAACTTATTTTTTTTTATTTTTTTTTAATGTAGAATACATTATAAATTACAAACATGGCTCAACTTACGAACACCAAGACCTTCCGATTTTGACAGATTAACGCCTTTAATGCCAAATATCATCTTGTGTATCTCTCTCCTCCCCACATCGCAATCACTTTTCTCAGCTCCTTTTTCTCCACTCTCCTCTCTCTACCACTCGCAACTTTTTCAGATGAAAACATGATTTCTAGGGAACTGCACAGGGCTATCTGCTTCTCAGTATTGGCTGAATCAACAGTTAGTTTTGGCTGCACAGATATGCGATTCCTATTGTATGCCTACGGATGATTACTAACTGCATTGTTTATCTTTCTGTAACACTATACTATTTCAAACAAAGTTAAATTGCAAAACGCCAGCAAGGTGGAGGTGGAGTACTGGTTTGGGCTGGTATCATCAAAGATGAGTTTGTGGGGCCTTTTCGGGTTGAGGATGGAGTCAAGCTCAACTTCCAGTTTCTAGAAGACACCTTCTTCAAGCAGTGGTACAGGAAGAAGTCTGCATCCTTCAAGAAAAACATGATTTTCATGCAGGACAATGCTCCATCACACGCGTCCAAGTACTCCACAGCGTGGCTGGCAAGAAAGGGTATAAAAGAAGAAAATATAATGACAGGGCCTCCTTGTTCACCTGATCTGAACCCCATTGAGAACCTGTGGTCCATCATCAAATGTGAGATTTACAAGGAGGGAAAACAGTACACCTCTCTAAACAGTGTCTGGGAGGCTGTGGTTGCTGCTGCACGCAATGTTGATGGTAAACAGATCAAAACACTGACAGAATCCATGGATGGCAGGCTTTTGAGTGTCCTTGCAAAGAAAGGTGGCTATATTGGTCACTGATTTGTTTTTGTTATGTTTTTGAATGTCAGAAATGTATATTTGTGAATGTTGAGATGTTATATTGGTTTCACTGGTAAAAATAAATAATTGAAATGGGTATATATTTGTTTTTTGTTAAGTTGCCTAATAATTATGCACAGTAATAGTCACCTGCACACACAGATATCCCCCTAAAATAGCTAAAACTAAAAACAAACTAAAAACTACTTCCAAAAATATTCAGCTTTGATATTAATGAGTTTTTTGGGTTCATTGAGAACATGGTTGTTGTTCAATAATAAAATTAATCCTCAAAAATACAACTTGCCTAATAATTCTGCACTCCCTGTATGTAACATTGTGTATACCGGTACTTACGGTTGTGCTGATAAGTTTGCATACCCTTGGAGAATTGGTAATATATATACAATTGTTAAAGAAAACATGCGTAAGCAGGTAAAAGACATTTATTTTATTTCTTATGGGATTCATATCCAACTGTAGGTTATAACAGAAGGGCACAATCATGAAAGAAAACATGGCAACAAAGAAAAAAATGAAATGACCCCTGTTCAAAAGTCTGCTTAGTTCTTTATACTGTGTATTGCCCTTCTTTAGCATCAATGACAGCATGCAGTCTTTTGTAATAGTTGTTATGAGGTCCCTAATTCTTGCAAGTGGTATAGCTGCCCATTTGTCTTGGCAATATGCCTCCAGGTCTTTGGCCATCTTGCATGAACTGCACGTTTGAGATCTCCCCAGAGTGACTCGATGATATTAAGGTCAAAAGACTGTAATGGTGGGGGGCGGGGCCTGACAGCCAAGATGGCTGGACGTGTTTGTTAATAGCTCCTGCTCATCTGAACTTAATCCAAAAGCATCCAGCTCGAAACGACCAAAACTCAGAGAGGAGCAGATAGTGGACTGATGACACAGCGAGTGGGCATCCGTGGGTGCCCTTATTTAAGCCCCAACAATATGGAACTCCACCGTCCGAACATGCGGCCTAGCGGGAACGGCGGCCAGGTACCTGGGGGAGTCGGCCGATTCCCTGGTGCTGCACCGGCTGTGACCGATGGCAAGTCTGATGCCCTGCAACCCCCCCCCCTGGACCGGTGGGGGTTATCCCGGTCCCCCCATACTCACCCCAGAGACTCACCTGGCAAGCTGGCAATCCGCACGACACCCCAGACAGTGAGGCCCAAGATCAAGATGGCGGAAGAGCTCTCCTGGAGGCTGGACCTGCATGGGCCGAAGTCGGACCACCCGGACCCACCGAGCCACACGCAACAACGCATAGATAAGGCGTTTCAATGATTCTGGCGACGGCTGGAGGAGTTGTTAACGGTGCCACAGGCCCGTCCTCAAGTGAGTACACGCAAGGCCGCGACCCGCAAGGGCCCTGAGCCTCCTCGGAGCAACTCAGCTCCGCAACCCACCATGAATCGCGCCCCTGACCGGACAAGTCAGAGCCCCACAGTGACCAAGAAAAAGCGCCTACACGGCAAGGAACTCACGACGCCCCACTTACCTGCACACCTGAGTGGGAGAAGGGGAGACAGGCCAGAAGCTCGACCCACTGCCGCCCAGCAAGGGGCCTCAGCATATGGGAAGAAGGTGATACCTAACCACTCTCAAGCGAGGGGCCACCCGAAAACGCTGCAACCATCAACAACTACTTACCCAGCAACCACGTTGAAGTCGCAGGGGCAGGGAAAGTCTGACCACACCGCACTCCTTCCTGGGCCGAAGGCCCCCCGGAGAACACCTCCACGGCACCAGCCACACCGCCGGAAGCCCGACCGTCGCAGGCGATGGCGAAACATCCGAGCTCTCCAAGGCGCCCAACAAAGGGAAGACCCGGCCTCCACTACGAGATCCCGTGTCTGTGGCCCGCAGGTGCCGGCCTTCATACCGGCCTGGGGCTGGGGTGCTCACTCCTCATCTCTACAACCTGCCAAACCCCTGCCGACTCGATCAGCGCGAGATGCCAGCCTCCCCAGCAGGGGCATCGGCTGACAGATGGCCCGCCGGCCCGCAGCCCCACTTCACGCCGCCCACAACCGAAAACATCTTGGGGCACAGCATGTACTGTCCGTGCAGGTACCATTTAGCAACCTCTAATGGCTACCCACACCGGGACATTGCTTTCCAGACGACGGCAACCAGTCTTATTGGACTTAAACCTGCACAGCTAGTGCTGCAAGGCTATACTGTTTCTTTTGTTTATACTGTTTATTCCTTCCTGACACCAGCTGAAATTCACATAATCTTGCTAGCTAAGTTTTCTCTGTCCTTCTACAGAATTTAATTTTACATAACTTAAGCCGGCATTGAGTCTCCTATGCCTGCACTAGTATAATCAGGCTGTATCCTTCATACACACAGCCGTACTTGGTAAGCTTGTGTCACTACGATACTACTAATATTGGTGCAATGACGCCGTCAGTAATCACCCTGCCTGCTCTAAAAACGTTGTTAAGCCTATTCATGCATAAAACGAAGCTCTGTCTATCCGCACTATCTGGCAGGCACTGCAAGTGCAAGTGAATAGCTATGTATTGCTACTCAGATTGAAATGTATGATAAAAGTTAACCTAGCTATGTCTTACTAACTCACTCTAGCTAGTAAATTGAATACAGTTAGGTGATGAGCCTACAGCTAATTTGTGAATATCCTTAAAGCGGGCTCACCTCGTAACGAACGCGCCAGTATTACCACTAATCTCAGCCTTACCATTAATTTCAGCCTTCCTACGTGTTGTAATGCTTCAGACGGCAATAGCCATACATTGAGATATCTTGCCAATATCACACTTTGATGAATCTAAGCAATGGTTACTTGAGCGTCACTAGTTTAGCTGAACTCCGCTATGGATCAATCAATAATGTTTAATAGCTTGCCCTCCTCTTGTTACATAAATGCACATACTTATTCATGTTTTATGTTTAGTTAAGATAAATGTACGTTAAGCGACTCTCAAAATATTATAAAAATGAGGCATTGAAAATAATGTGGAAATGTATGCTATCGTTATATTAACCCTAATCTGTGAAAATCCTTGCATTTCCCTTTCTTTATTCTGTACCCTTCATCCGTGCCTTAATAAAAGAAAGATTGACAAAAAAAAGACTGTGATGGTCACTCCAGTACCATCACCTTTTTCTGCTGTAACCACTGGAGGGTCAACAAGGCCTTGTGTTTAGGGTCATTGTCATGCTGGAAAGTCCAAGCGCATCCCATGCGCAGCCTTTGTGCAGAAGAATGCAAATTGTCTCCCAGTATTTTCTGATAACATACTGCATTCATCTTGCCATCAATATTCACAAGATTCCTCGTGCCTTTAGAGCTCACATCCCCTCAAAACATCACAATTTTTTACAGTGGGGATGGTATTCTTTTGCTATAGGCCTTCTTTACCCCTCTCCAAACATAGTGCTTATGGTTGTGACCATAAAGCTCTATTTTGGACTCGTCACTCCAAATTAAAGTATGCCAAAAGCTGTAAGGCATGTCAATGTGTTGTCAGACATATTGTAACCAAACTTTTTTGTGGCATTGGCACAGTAAAGGCTTCTTTCTGGCAACTCAAACATGCAGCTACTTTTTGTTCAAGTATCGTCGTATTATGCTCCTTGAAACAACAACACCATCTTTTTCCAGATCATCTTGTATTTCTCCTGAGGTTACCTGTGGGCTTTTCTTTGTATCCTGAACATTTCTTCTAGCAGTTGTGGCTGAACTCTTTCTTGGTCTACCTGAGCTTTGCTTGGTATCAAGAGACCCCCCAATTTTCCACTTCTTAATAAGTGATTGAACAGTACTGGCTGGCATTTTCAAGACTTTCGATATATTTTTATATCCTTTTCCATCTTTATAAAGTTCCATTAACTTGTTACACAGGTCTTTTGGCAGTTGCTTCTGCTCCACATGGCTCTGTATCTAGCCTGCTCAGTGCATCCACGTGAGAGCTAACAAACCCATTGACTATTTATCAAAATCAATGCCAAAATTTCACAATTTCTGCCAGGGTATGCAAACTTTTGAGCACAACTGTATGACTCCCATAACATACATTTATGCATTGTCTAACATACATTTATGCATTGAGTACTGATTATCATTCTAAATAAATAATTAAAAATAAATAAATAAGGAGGCTCTCTACGAAAATGTCACATATTTGTGTGTAAATGATCACTGCTTCTCACAAGCAGTGCACCATAAGTGTACATGTACTTCCTACTTAAGGACTGATTTAGTCTTCTGTTACACATTTTGCCCCTATCTTCAGTTTTGATAGTTTTGATCATGTTTTTCGTATACGCTATTTTTGACGGTACAGGGACTGTACGGGGACTGTACAGGGATGAAAGCCAGGTTAATTGCTAGCAATAGTTGGTATGGGTTGTTATTCATTTAATAAGGTAATTATTAAGATTAGATGATAAATTTAAAAAAGTATATGATTTTGTTTGACAAAGATATATAAACGTCCTTAAGGACTGAGTAATCCATACATGTCATTTTAGAAAAAGGAGCAAGTAACATCCTGGTGTACACCCTAATGACATTTTCTGAGAATACATTGGGTTTTTAGAGTAATCTGGTCTAACTGTAACTCAGCATGAATGTTCTAAACAGATTAAATTGCTACAGAAGTTATTTGTTCCCTGATATTTTTGTGCTAATATAGTGTTACATAGTGGCATGAGTTGCTTTCACCATTTATCTGATTATTGTTGATTTGTATTACCAATATATTCTTTATTTTATACAATAAACGCAACAACAAAAAATACAGTGAAAAAGAAAATGTGGTGAACTAAAAACAATGAAATGTCAAAATTCTGGCAAAAATAGCAATCCTATGATTACAGCAGAGTTGGACGTTTTTCTCAGATCAGTTACTGTTGACTAAACTTTGCCATTCTGTGTCAGCTGCTATTTAAGGAAAACGCTTATTCTATTCTTCTATAACAGCTAACTTTAGCACCCAGATGTTTGTGAGCTACATGTGTCATTGTGCTTACCACATAGCTGAGAGAGACACTTTAAGCACCAAAACCACTTCATTCTAATTAAATGGCTGACCCAAAGACCTTGTTAAACATTTCTGGCAATGCAAAATATTGCCATTTCAATGAAATGGAAATCACAAAGCCAAATGTACTCTGTGCTTCAAGGCGCTTCTTATAAATTAAAGTGCAATAACATTTTTATAATAACATAATAGCAGCTACCACACCATAATAGTGACTCTAAACCTTATCATAGTATGACAAAAAATATATACTATACGGTACAAAATACACCAACAGCTAAATATGTGGAGCCTTCAAAAATGTATACACTTACCCCTAAGGGTTAAACAGCAATGTAGTGCTATAAAGAAAAACAGAACACATATAGTGTAATACAGTATGGTATAGTGGGATGGAAATATTCCCAATGGAGGAGAGCCAATAAGGACAGGCTAAAATTGCATCCGCTTGTGTGTACTAAGGTGGCACAAAACCCTTTCTTTCTTTAGTAGTGATGTTCTCATATACAAAGAAAGAGAAGAAAAGAGATATGGAAGCAAAAATGCTTCTAGCGCATTAAGCACTGGATACAAGTGCAGTTTGCTTCTCACATTATATAGGTAGATGTGCCTTTAAGGGAGGCATAGCCCTTTCGCTAGACTGCTGCAGCAGATGATCCACTTGTCAACTTATATGTGCAAAATCAGATTTATTGAAGGTCTGTTAAAAAACAAATAAAAACTATTAAGTGGTAAGTGTATAAGTAGGGGTAAGTGTATATATGCTTGAGTGCTCCACATATTTAGCTATTGGTGTATTTTGTACTATATAGTATTTATTTGTTTGTCATAATGAAATTGAAATATTTGCATTTTGCCGAAAGCATGTCTCCAGTGGCTGTCAGACTAACAGACACCAAAAGGCACTTTCTCATTGATAAGCACTGGATTGGTGCAAAGTGATTGCTATGTACCTGCTTGTAGCCCTAAATGCCTCTGTATGAGAAGCTGTGGATTGGGCAAAAAGGATCAAAACTGATAGCTTCATCAGAGGAAGAGCGGCTGCAATAATGAAGTCCAGAGCTAGGAGGCAGGCATATAGAGAAGGTGGATTGTGAGTGGAGGATTTAAAAGAGGGGGCGGGGCCTAGGGGGTTAGCTATAAATAACGGACATTTTAAGTGTGAAACCATTTTAAATTTAAATTCTTACCTTCTTGTGGCTGTCCCACCCTCCCTCCCTATGGGATTGGGGTTTAAGTGGAATATTTGGACTAGTTCTCTTGTTTGGTCACAGCGGCAGGGGATGGATAGGATAATTGGGGGGTAGGTCAGCTTTGGTAGGTGGGATAGTACTTATGTTTGGATTTGGTTTGGTAGGTTCGAGCTCGTCGGTAGCTCAGAACCTGGGGGTGCATGTGTATCTTGGTATGCCTCTACAGTTGGAAGTGGCTGTGATAACGGTTTATATGATTTATATTAATGTTATATGGTTGTATTGATGTATTACTGTTAATTATGATTGGGTCATTGTCTGGGGGTATAGTCATGTTAAATGGTGGCTGGGGGTGATGTCATACTAAGTGTTTGTTGACAGTGACCTTATTTAAGTTAATTTTATCTCAATAAAGCCGTGGGAAATTTTACCAAAACTATTGTGTCTGTAGTTCTTTAATGAAGTTATAGGGGTAATATCAGGAATATGCCACGAGGGACGACTATGCGCATGTCATGACTCTGTCCTCAAAAGATTATACTTTCTTAAAATATGTAATAATTGTAAAAAATGTGCATTTACTAAAACATTTGTGGAATTATCTACTAAGAACTAAAAGCGTATATTTAGCATCACAACTTGCTTCTGCGGCCATTGAAGTCTCACCCTCATTTTGCACTACATTTAACTCATTGTTTGTGCTGGACATTGTCCAATCAAATGATTCTCTTAGAGAGAAATATTGAAGACAAATCTCCAGTCCAAAGCTTTCATAAAGAAAACAAACAAAAAAAAAACCAGAATACATACGTTAAGACTGTATTCGTTTAGATTCTGTGCTTACGTATTAATTTGTATGTGTCTACTAAAATGATGGCTTGCTAGACTGAAATTCTTATCAGGTTCAGCCAACAACCAGATGGCGTTAATTGGAGTTAGAGACCACATACAATGTTTAGAAAATGGTTGCCTCACTATACCATTACATTATATGCATATTTTAACGTCCATCATCCTCAGCCAGAATCTCACTGAGCATGCAAATTTTGATAGGGCATATATTTCCAACAGAGTGGCTAGTGCTTTTTTCCACTGACCAATGCACCTAAGAAAAGTGGAGGTAAGAAAATCATATTTTCTTGCTGTAAAGGCGGGAACTTTGCACTATGGCCAAGTTAATAAAATGAAGTAGTTATGGTGCTTAGATTGTTCCTTTTGGTATTGGTAATTTATTTAGCTTTAGAGATCTCTAAGCCTTATTTTGTAAATTAACAGAAGCAAGAACTCTGGTAGAACAGGTTCTACAAACTTCCACTATTCTATTTTGTGCACAACACAAAATAATCCATTCAAACATCCAGAAAGTGGATCTAGAAGTTCCATTCCGGTGTTATATCCGGTTCCATTCCGGTGTTATACCGTCAAGAATAGTTAGCAAATTAAAGGAAAGAATCTCTCAGACCTGATGGAAGAGTAATTAATAACTGGTGTCAACTACAGTCCGGATAATTCCTTTATCACATTTATTTAAGCATAGTATACTTATCATTTTTTTCCACTTTGGCTATTTTGATTTTAAATTTGAGATTCACTTTGAATTAACGTTCTAACTCACTAGCGAATAACACTATCAAAGCTGAACAGGGCAGAATAGACTCAGAAGAGGACGCATGCAGCAAATCCCAAGTTCTAAAAACGTGCTTTTAGCTTGAATTTTAACAGAGGTCACACAAAATACTGGTTTGTTTAAATTAAAGACAGCAGTTAAGTCATAGAGCACTCTAAATGTGCTTCAGAATTGCATAATTCAGGGGAAATCCCCGAGTCTGAACTCATATAACCTTTCGATTACTTTTTAAAGACAAATTGAAAGTAACCTTTGTGATTAACCTAAATGAGCAATTACAATTCTGACTCAATTTTAAAATATAAAGAAAAAGATGTCAAAGGAAATATAACAAATTAAGCAGCGAGCCATCACCAACTTTGACATTTTGACAATTGGAGGGTTTAAAAAAAAAAAAAAAAAAAAAAAAAAAGACCATCTACCTGTTTCTATAATGCCTTGCTGCTCTATTGCAAGGTGTGCACAGTTCCTGTGTTTAAGTTGCAAGGCCAATACTTTATGCAGCCATAACATTTTAAGGAAACAATATCAGAGCAATAAAATGTTTAACAGGAAATTATGTAGATGACACACCTTTCACATCCACAGGTTATTTACAACTCTGAGAGTATGTGTTCATAATAGTGCAGCATAATCACAGCTATATTAAAAGAACACTCTAGCCACCATAATATTTGTATCTAATTGAAGTTGTTATGGTGCCTGGAGTCAAAGATGTCAAAGGAAATATAACAAATTAGGCAGTTAGGCCTAACTCTATGAGTAGATGCATACCAATAAGGAGTTGTTGGCTTTCAGCATCTTCCCGCTAAGCGTAATGACCCCAAACATTGATCCTTCAAAAATTGCAGGATTGTTACAAGAACCGCCTCTAGTGGCTCTTTAAGTGACAGCCACTCGAGGTGTTCCTAGGAAGCAATATATACACTGTCTTATCTCAGAATAGGCAGTGCTGTAATTGCTAAGGTTACAGAGACAGTCTTTTTGCACAGAACTACTACATTAAGCTTTAGTAATTCTGGTACTTAAAGGATCACTTTAGTGTTAGGAATACAAAAAGATAAATTCCTAACACCAAAGTGTCCCTCTGACCTTGCGCCACTCCCCCCACCCATGAAAGGTTTAAAAAAAACTTTCTTTCACTTACCTGATTCCAGCGCCGTGGTCCCTTGGTGCAGAGTCAGGCTCCTCCTCTTCCAGCGTCTTCCCATGGGGGAGCCTAATGTGCCTGCGCGGCAAGCACTGCGTGCTCATTAGGCCTTCCTTATAGGAAAGCATTGGATCAATGCTTTTCTTTGGTGTTTTGCCTGATGCTGGATATCCTCATGCACGAGGACGTCCAGCATCATCGCACGGATTCAAACTCCATGAAACAGCAAGAAGCGCTTCTAGTGGCTGTCTGGTAGACAGCAACTGAAGGCAGTCTTAGCACTGTAATGTAAACATTGCAGTTTACATTACAGTGACACTGCACCCAGACCACTTCAATGAGATGAAGTGGTCTAGGTTCCTATAGTGTCCCTACAAAGTTTCCAATTAATAACAACAAGCCCTTACCAATCTACAACTTATACATGCATTTATAACATATAATCACTAACTCCTAAGCATAACGATAAATGCCTGAAAGTAACTCCAAATTCTTAATTCATAATCAGTAAATCTTAATTCATAAGCCCCATACGCAAAAAAATAAAAAAATAATAATCCTAACTCAGAACCCCAAATCTAAATTTCCTCACTTTAATTTGTAAATAATATATATATATATATATATATATATATATATATATATATATATATATATATATATATATATATATATATATATATATATATATATATATATATATATATATATTCTTTTCCCAAGTACATATTTATTTTTTCTGAAATTATGGACAGCTATTTCTGGGAGCAAATAATGCATTTCCATGAAATTATTATGCAGTAGTCTTATCTATATCTGTTCTTTTATATATTTCCTTCACAAGGGATAATACCATTATATTGCTAAAGCTTTTTTCCACTACTACATCTGTTGGTCTAGTAAAGATGTTGGCAGAGTTACTGCAGTCATGGGAATTGCAGACAGAGATGCAATACCATCTGCATTTATTTTTACAGCAGCTCAAGGGAATAATATTCAGGCTGTAATCCTCTTTATTCAGAAAAGATTAAACTGACATATAACCTCAGAAGTTTCAGGTGAATCAAACGATGTTAGAGCTTAGCACTCCGTACCAACCATTCATGTAATGCAGGTTGTTAAACTTTAGTAAATTTGTTGCATCAACGCAATACGTATTATTGTCTTTAGTTCCATATTCACTGTATGCCTTTATGACACAGTCAGAACTAATCCTTAGGTAAGCTACGTACAAGGCCATGGAAAAATGTGATTCATTTACTTTTAGCAACAAAAATCTTTCTTTGATTTTTTTTTTTTTAGCTAATGCTTCTATTTTATATATATAAACTACTACATTAAATATATATATATATATATCTATATGTGTGTATATATATATATATATATATATATATATATATATATATATATGTTAACAGACTAAGGTTAATATACTACTACTACTTCAATATTCCTATAAACCCACCTTTGACCTCTGCAGCCACTAAACTACTTTCAATGACTTCCTCCCTCGGGCTATCGCAGTGGGCAAATTCTCCCACCCATGTAGCTGGCAATACCCTTGACCTAATCTTCACTTATGCATGTACAGTAACTAATATCTGCAACACTCCATATCCACTCTCTGATCACCACCTCTTATCATTTGCTCTTGCATACCCCCTCACCCAACAACCTCAGCCTCACCCCCCTCAACTCAGGAGGGACCTTAATTCTCTTGATCTCCAACAGTTGTAAGCTGACATTGATTCACAACTGCTGTCCATCCCTTCCCTCTCCTGTCCTTCACTGGCCATCTCCATATATAACTCTACTCTTACATCTGCCTTGAACACTGCAGCACCACTCCAAACAAGCACCTCTAAATCAACGCGCTACCTGCAAAGATGCTCCCGTTGTGCTGAACGCTCCTGGAGGAAGTCTCGTACCCAATCAGACTTTCTCCATTATAGATTCATATTGTGTTCATACAGTGCAGCCCTTGCCCTTGCCAAACAGTCCTATTTTTCCTCTCTCATTAGTTCATGTTCCCGCAACCCCAGGCGTCTCTTTGACACCTTTAATTCTCTTCTTCGCCCTGCTGTGGCCACCCCCAAAACTAACCTTACTTCTGATAACTTTGCATGTTACTTCACTGACAAGATTGAACAGCTAAGGAAAGAATTCTCCCCTCCTTGCCTTTCTGTTGCCTTTCTGTTTCTCAATCACACATAGATCATGCCTTTCCTACCCTTCAGACATTCTCCCCAGCTACTGACCAAGAGGTGGCTGCTCTTCTTTGCTCCTCTCGCCCCATCACTTGCCCGCTCGATCCTGTCCCATCTCACCTTATCAGATCTCTCTCCACTTGTCTCGTGCCTTCTCTAACACACATCTTCAACTGCTCGCTCTCTTCTGGCATCGTCCCTGCTGACCTTAAACATGCCACTGTAGTACCTATACTAAAAAAAACATCCCTCGACCCATCCACCCTCTCTAACTACCGTCCCATATCCCTGCTCCCTTTTTCCTCAAAGCTTCTGGAAAGACTTGTCTTTACCCGTGTGTCTCATTTCCTCAATTCCAACTCTCTCCTTGACCCCCTTCAATCTGGCTTCCGCCCTCTCCACTCTACAGAGACTGCCCTTATCAAAGTCACTAACGACCTAATCGCAGCTAAATCCAAAGGCCACTACTCCATACTAATTCTTCTTGACCTCTCAGCGGCCTTTAACACCGTTGATCATGCTCTCCTTCTTCAAACTCTTCATTCGCTTGGTCTCTGTGACTCTGTCCTCTTGTGGTTTTCCTCTTATCTCTCCCAACGCTCATTCAGTGTCTGTCAGGATCGGGACAGGGATCCAACACGCAGAGTACAAAGAGTAGCAGATACGTATACCGGACCTTAGAATGGCCGGACTTAACGTAATACTACGTATAGAATGGTCAGGGACAAGCCGAGGTCGAGGGAACGAGAAGACAGGTAAGCGAGAGACAAGCCGGGTCAAGGATAACAGAGAAGACAGGTAAGTAATAACAAAGCCGGGTCAGAACCATAAGACAGGAGAATACAAGAGCACTGTGTGACTAGGCTGGCTAGAACCACGACAGGGCAATGAGCAAATGCTGAGAGCTCCCTTAAATACCCTGGTTCTAGAGACTAATCACGCCTCCGCCGAGACCTGATTCGTGTCCGGGATTTGACTGACAGGTCGGGTTAGAATAGCGTCATGACGTCGACTATTGAGCGTCACGTTACAAAAAGGCATAGTTCTCTCGCGGCCGGCGTTTACATGCGCGAGGGGACCGCGAGGAACGAGAGGATCATGCCGTCTGGATGGAAAAACGTCTAAGTCTCTACCCGTCTCAGGGGTAGAGACTACAGGTACCCTGACAGTACCCCCCCTCTCAGAAACGCCCACCGGGCGGAAGGAACCAGGACGAGATGGAAAGCGGGAATGAAAAGCCCTGCGAAGACGAGGAGCATGGACATCCTCCTGTGGTACCCAGGTCCTCTCTTCTGGACCATATCCCTTCCAGTCAACCAGGTATTGAATTTTCCCCCGGGAGATTCGAGAATCGATGATGGAGTTGATTTCGTACTCCTCCTGACCCTCAACCTGAACAGAGTGAGGAGAGGAGACCTTGGAGGAGAATCTGTTACAGATCAGGGGTTTTAGAAAGGAAACATGAAAGGAATTAGGAATACGTAAGGCAGAGGGGAGCGCTAGGCGATACGCAACAGGATTAATTCGATTCAGGATCCTATAGGGTCCAATGTAGCGAGGAGCGAATTTCATAGACGGTACTTTCAAACGAATGTTTCTAGTACTCAACCATACCCTATGACCAGGGACAAAACTAGGAGCCGGCCTTCTGCGCTTGTCAGCGTGTTTTTTATACAGTATAGAATTATGTAGGAGAATTTGTCGAGTCTGATCCCACAACTTCTTCAGATTGGCAACATGAGTATCAACCGACGGTACCCCCTGGGAAGAAGGAACCGACGAAAGAATGGAAGGATGAAAACCATAATTCATGAAAAAGGGGCTAGAGCGAGTTGAATCGCAAACAAGATTATTGTGTGCGAACTCTGCCCAAGGAATCAGACCGACCCAATCGTCCTGGTGTTCAGAAACAAAACAACGCAGATATTGTTCAATCTTTTGATTGGTACGTTCAGCGGCTCCGTTAGACTGAGGGTGATAAGCAGAAGAAAAATTCAATTTAATGCCTAGTTGAGAACAGAATGATCTCCAGAAACGTGAAACAAACTGGGAACCTCTATCAGAAGTAATCTCGGAAGGTATCCCATGTAAGCGAAAGATCTCTTTAGCAAAAATCTCCGCTAATTCAGGTGAAGTCGGAAGTTTAGGTAAAGGCACGAAATGAGGCATCTTGGTAAACCTATCCACCACTGTGAGAATAACAGTGTGCTTTTTCGAAACAGGCAAATCCACAATAAAATCCATCGCCAAACAGGACCAAGGTTTTTCTGGAACTTCCAGGGGATGTAAGAGACCACAAGGAAGCGAATGAGGTAGTTTAGTCTTAGTACAGACCTCACAGGCTCCGATAAAATCCTTAATATCCCTCCGTAAAGAAGGCCACCAGAAATCCTTAGAGATCAAGGAATATGTTTTGCGAACGCCCGGATGACCAGCCACCTTACTCTCGTGAAGACACTGTAAGAGCTCCAGTTGGAGTTCAGGAGGAACGAAGTGTCTAGACGCAGGAGTCAGTCTAGGTGCCAGATGCTGCAAGCTCCTGATCTGATCCAGAAGCGGAGAATGGATTTTGAGAGTTGTGTTAGCGATGATGTTACACTTAGGTACTATAGAGGATAAAACCGGCTCAGATATGGCAGAAGGTTCATGTTGGCGAGACAAGGCATCAGCTTTAGAATTCTTAGAACCAGGCCTATATGTGAGTATGTAATTGAAGTGAGTGAGGAATATAGACCAACGGGCCTGTCTCGATGATAATCGTTTAGCCTCCCCAATATAGGATAAGTTTTTATGATCCGTCAAAATGGTAACAGGATGCAAAGTCCCCTCCAATAGATGTCTCCACTCCTTTAAAGCCATGATAACCGCTAGGAGTTCCCTGTCACCAATGTCATATCTGCTCTCAGTACCCGATAATTTTTTGGAAAAATACCCACATGGATGTAATGGTTTATCCACACCCAACCTTTGGGACAGGATGGCACCTATACCCATCTCAGAAGCGTCAACTTCGAGTAGGAAAGGCAGAGTAGTATCAGGGTGAACTAAAATTGCTGCGGAAGCAAACAGCTCCTTGAGAGTCTTAAAAGCCAGAAGTGCTTCAGTAGACCAATTCTTAGTGTCAGACCCTTGTCTGGTCATATTGGTGATAGGAGCAATAATAGAGGAGTAACCCTTAATGAAACGTCTGTAATAATTAGAGAAACCAATAAATCTCTGAATGGCCTTGAGACCCTTAGGTAAAGGCCAATCTAAAATGGATTGGAGTTTCTCCGGATCCATTTCAAACCCCTCTCCAGAAATCACGTAACCAAGAAAGGTAGTCTGGGATTGGTCAAAGCTACATTTCTCTAATTTGCAGTACAAGCCATGTTGAAGAAGTTTGTGCAAAACCCTTCTGACCTGTCCGTGGTGAGTCTCAATCTCCCTGGAATGTATAAGTATATCATCGAGGTATACAATAACACAGTCATGTTGAAACTCCCTAAGAACTTCATTAATTAGATCCTGAAATACCGCCGGGGCATTACAGAGACCAAAAGGCATTACAGTATACTCATAGTGCCCATAACGAGTATTGAACGCAGTCTTCCACTCGTGTCCCTGCTGAATTCTCACCAAGTTATAAGCACCTCTGAGGTCTAACTTAGTGAAAATCTTGGAACCCTTTAATCGATCAAAAAGCTCGGTGATCAAGGGGATCGGATAGGCATTTCTAATGGTTATCTTGTTCAAACCTCGGTAGTCAATGCAAGGTCTTAAAGAACCATCCTTCTTTTTAACAAAAAACAAATCCAGCCCCAGCAGGGGAGGAGGATCTCCTAATGAACCCTTTGTCTAGGTTTTCACGAATATACTCCTCTAAGACTAAGTTCTCATTCGTAGACAAAGGGTATACATGGCCCCTGGGAGGCATAGTATCAGGAAGTAAATTAATTTTGCAATCAAAAGGCCTGTGTGGTGGTAAGGTATCAGCCTTTCCTTTGTCAAATACCGCCTTTAAATCTAGATACAAGGACGGTATCTGTACTTTGGTAGAGTCGGTAGAGTTATTAAGTGTGTTAACAATACAAAGGGGTGATACTCTCTTTAAACATCTCTCTTGACAACCCTGACCCCACGAGACTATTTCCCCTGATTTCCAATCTATAATGGGGTTATGTCTCTTCAGCCAGGAGTATCCCAGGACTATGGGAACAGAAGGAGATGAAATGAGTAGTAGAGATATCTCCTCCTTGTGTAGAATACCAGTAGTTAAGTTAAGAGGTGTAGTCTCCCGGAAAATCACAGGCTCAACTAAAGGTCTACCATCTATGGCCTCAACAGCCAAAGGTGTCTTCCTTAACTGGGATGGGATAGCGTGTTTGGTGAGAAAAACTTGGTCGATAAAGCTCTCAGCAGCTCCGGAGTCTATCAATGCCACAGTCTCTAAAGTTCCCTTCTCCCAAGTTAAAGAGACGGGTAATAGAAGCCTGTGTTCTTTGTAGTTATGAGTAGAGGACAAAATAGAAACACCCAAGGCCTGTCCTCTAGAGAAACTTAGGTGCGAGCGTTTCCCGGGCGATTGGGACAATTCAAACGTAAGTGACCTCTGACTCCACAATACATACACAGTCCCTCCCTTCTCCTGTACTGTCTCTCCTCTTCTGAGAGGCGAGTAAGGCCTATCTGCATAGGTTCTGGAAACTGTGGAGTTTTGGTTTCAGGACTTTGAAATTAAGGAGCTAGTCTAAAGGAAGGTCTACCGGTTCTATCTCGAGTGTTCTGCCTCTCTCTTAGACGTTCGTCAATGCGAGAGGTAAAGGAAATTAAGTCCTCCAAATTCTCGGGAAGCTCTCTCGTCGCTACCTCGTCAAGTATTACATCGGATAATCCGTTTAAAAATACGTCTATATAAGCCTGTTCATTCCACTTAACCTCTGCCGCCAAAGACCTGAACTCTAGTGCGTAATCCACAAGTGTTCGGTTCTCTTGTCTAAGGCGCAACAGTAATCTAGCTGCATTGACCTTTCTGCCAGGAGGGTCAAAAGTTCTTCTAAAAGCAGCTACAAAGGCATTATAGTTATAGACTAACGGATTATCATTCTCCCACAACGGATTAGCCCATCTCAGAGCCTTCTCAATGAGTAAGGTGATAATAAATCCCACCTTTGCCCTATCAGTAGGGTAGGAACGGGGTTGTAGCTCGAAATGGATACTGATCTGGTTCAAAAAGCCACGACACCTTTCAGGAGAACCAGCATAACGTACAGGTGGGGTAACTCGGGAAGAAGCACCTACAGTGGCTACCTCTAGCTCTGAGCTCACAGGAGGAATAGAAGTGTTACGCATCTCCTCAGGTGAATTATTAGGACGTGAAAGTAACGCCTGTAGTGCTAGTGCCATCTGATCCATTCTATGATCCATGGCGTCAAACCTAGGATCAGGAGAACCAAGCTGACAGTTTGTACCTGCAGGATCCATTGGCCCTGTCGTAATGTCAGGATCGGGACAGGGATCCAACACGCAGAGTACAAAGAGTAGCAGATACGTATACCGGACCTTAGAATGGCCGGACTTAACGTAATACTACGTATAGAATGGTCAGGGACAAGCCGAGGTCGAGGGAACGAGAAGACAGGTAAGCGAGAGACAAGCCGGGTCAAGGATAACAGAGAAGACAGGTAAGTAATAACAAAGCCGGGTCAGAACCAAAAGACAGGAGAATACAAGAGCACTGTGTGACTAGGCTGGCTAGAACCACGACAGGGCAATGAGCAAATGCTGAGAGCTCCCTTAAATACCCTGGTTCTAGAGACTAATCACGCCTCCGCCGAGACCTGATTCGTGTCCGGGATTTGACTGACAGGTCGGGTTAGAATAGCGTCATGACGTCGACTATTGAGCGTCACGTTACAAAAAGGCATAGTTCTCTCGCGGCCGGCGTTTACATGCGCGAGGGGACCGCGAGGAACGGGAGAATCATGCCGTCTGGATGGAAAAACGTCTAAGTCTCTACCCGTCTCAGGGGTAGAGACTACAGGTACCCTGACAGTGTCTCCTTTTCTAATGATACCTCTTCCCCTCGCCCTGTCTCGGTTGGAGTCCCCCAAGGCTCCGTCCTTGGTCCCCTTCTATTTTCTCTTTATACTGCCTCTCTTGGCAAACTTATTACCTCTTTTGGATTCCACTACCACCTGTACGCTGATGACACCCAGCTATATCTCTCCTCCACGGACCTCTCCCCTGCTGTCCTGCAACGTGTCACTGCTTGCCTTTCTTCCATCTCTGACTGGATGTCCTCCCGCTTTCTGAAACTCAATCTCTCAAAAACTGAGCTCCTTGTCTTTCCTCCTCCTAATACTGATCCTCCTCTTTCGCTCTCCCTTCAAGTTTGTGGTACCAACATCAGTCCATCCTTGCAAGCGCGCTGTCTTGGCGTCATACTTGACTCTGGTCTCACCTTTGAGCCTCACATCCAGCATGTTGCCAAATCCTGTAGATTCCATCTTAAAAACATAGCCCGCATCCGCCCCTTTCTTGCACCAGATACTACCAAGGAGCTTGGTCCATGCTCTAGTAATTTCCCACATGGATTACTGTAACCCTCTCCTGATTGGTCTTCCCAAAAGCCATACTGCACCCCTACAGTCCGTAATGAACGCTGCTGCTAGACTGATTTTCCTCTCTAGTCGTTTCTCTCACACCTCACCCCTCTGCCAGTCCTTACATTGGCTTCCTGTATGCTATAGGAGTCAATTCAAGGTACTAACTCACACCTATAAAGCACTGAACAACTCTAGCCCCTCTTATATCTCCTCACAGATCCATAGGTATGTCCCTTCTCGGTCTCTCCGCTCTGCCCGTGACCACCTCCTGTCCGTTGTCCGCACTCGTACGGCCAACTCGCGCTTGCAGGACTTCTCGCGGGCGGCTCCCTTCCTATGGCCTAATAGCCTGCCTACCGCCATCAGACTCTCCCCTAGTCTTGCATCTTTTAAGAAGTGCCTTAAAACCCATCTCTTTAGGAAAGCTTATGGCCTCAAAGACTAACCAATACCTCACATACCTGTCTCTTGCCCTCTCCTAAAGGGCAGTCCACCTTATTTGATTGCAAATTCCTGTCCTAATGTGTTTTACACCCCACCTCCTATAGAATGTAAGCTCGATCGAGCAGGGTCCTCTTCAACCTATTGTTCCTGTAAGTTTATTTGTAATTGTCCTATTTATAGTTAAATCCCCTCTCATAATATTGTAAAGCGCTACGGAATCTGTTGGCGCTATATAAATTGCAATAATAATAATAATAATAATACTAACCAAGAAAAGATTCCATGTGTTTTTACAGGGAATTTGGGCAAAGCAACCAAGAGATAGGAGTGATCAAGGTTTGTAAGATCAATGGTTTGTAAGATGAGAGAAGTAGGCAGTACCAGTCTATTATAGAAATAAGAAGAGTGTAAATGCTCCTATCACAGAGCTCCACATAGATAGTAATGTGTAGTATATGAATGCATGTATCGCACAGCTCCAAAGCAATCAATCACACAGGGACATGTGGTGTGTGACTGCTTATACCACAGAGTTCCGTAGTAATATATTATTATTATTTTATTATTATTTATATAGTGCCATCAGATTCCATAGCGCTGTCACTCAGGAATGTTTATTAAATGAATATCTAAGATTCTAAGCAATAATGATCACAGTAATATGTGGTGCATGGATGCGGTATATTATGCAACTTCGACGTAACACAAAGTGCCGCATTAATTTACGGTGTGTTAAAAACGACAGTAATGTCCTGGTCTGATCACACTACTAAGATAATTTTAAAATATATATAACCTTTTTGGTTATGAGTTGAGCTATGGTACACAAACCGCGATACCATAGAAAACCTGGCCACCCTAAATATTTATTTAAAATTCTCTATGAAACATTTCTCATATTTTTTCTGATCGTACAGTACAGCTTCCTCATAGTCATCAGCTATATAAAATTGCATCTCAGCATCTCTGTTTCCGTGATCACTGTGTGAATGGTTATAAAACCAGTCATATAGGTGTATTACCTTCCTGTAGTTTCGGCTTTTATTCCATTGAACATATAATTAAATCAGTACTTTTGTGTCTTATTAGTATTTTAACTAATGCCTTGAAAATCCTGGCTGTCTGCTGCCCTTGTGTACTGGATTTGGAGATAAGGATTTGTTAAAACGGGTTATTTAGATAATGATTGCAAACAGAATCACTCAACAAACTTGTAACGTACCCCATCTTCATGCTGATGGGCAGTACATGAATAGCTCTGCTATGTATTATGTGTAATCCATATGCTGATGGAAAATCAATAATCAATAACGAATGCCTTGCTGTGATTTCCATAAAATCACATGTAAATATTGAAGGTTGCATGGCAGTGCTTTATTTGGTCTGCCTATCAACATGAAGAAATTCAAACATGAAGTAATCACACACAGAGTTCTCCACTAAACTCCAAATTGTAGTCAATTGAAATCTGGAAGAAAAATTATGCGTCACAATAGCCAAGCTGGAACTGTTTATGTATTATTTTTTAAAATTATTTTAGCATGCATTTGGCCTCTTTGTTTTGGATTTTCTTTTTGGAAAATTGTTGGACTTTATTGAATAAACCTAATAGCTTTTTATTTATTTTTTATATATATCAGTGTTTTTCTTCAAAATTTGATTTTTTTTTGTAATTCAAAGTGAAGGCAATTATTCAAAATTTTAAACCACAGAAACTAAATAAAAAAACCTTTCCTGGTCATCTATTTTTTTCAGTTCAACATTTTTGGACTAAAATTTAAAAGTCCATTTGAAGTCACTTTGAATTTCCAATAATTCCCATTTTACAAGGTTAATCACTAAAGTGAGAATTCAAAGAGAATTTCGAGTGAATTTAAAATTGATTGAAATAGTCGAAATTGAAAAAGTCTCAAGTTAGTTATGCTTCCATTTCAAGTTGTTTGGCCTTAAATTTGAAATCTACTTTCAATTTTACTTTGAATACTCACCTAAGTTAATAACCCTTTTAGTGACTAAGGGCCGACACATTCTTCAGCACTGTGCAATGGATATATAAATCCCATCATTCAAATAAATTAGTACAAATACAATCTAGAGGAAGTGAGCTGTAATTACATGAGAAGAATATTTTCAGGATGGAGGAGAAATTTGCAAACGTCTGCATCTGACAAATATGAGAGGTATCTGTACAAAAAAGAGGTAAAGTAGGGTGAAAAAAACTGCAGAAAAGATAAAGGAATAGGTTCTAAGTATTTCTTAATGGAATGGCGACTAGATGAAGATTTTACATACAGGGAGTGCATAATTATTAGGCAAGTTGTATTTTTGAGGATTAATTTTATTATTGAACAACAACCATGTTCTCAATGAACCCAAAAAACTCAATATCAAAGCTGAATATTTTTGGAAGTAGTTTTTAGTTTGTTTTTAGTTATAGCTATTTTAGGGGGATATCTGTGT
Source organism: Pelobates fuscus (assembly GCF_036172605.1). Classification (NCBI taxonomy): domain Eukaryota; kingdom Metazoa; phylum Chordata; class Amphibia; order Anura; family Pelobatidae; genus Pelobates; species Pelobates fuscus. Next base: position 60,938,734 of record NC_086319.1, read on the forward strand.
GTGCAGGTGACTATTACTGTGCATAATTATTAGGCAACTTAACAAAAAACAAATATATACCCATTTCAATTATTTATTTTTACCAGTGAAACCAATATAACATCTCAACATTCACAAATATACCTTTCTGACATTCAAAAACATAACAAAAACTAATCAGTGACCAATATAGCCACCTTTCTTTGCAAGGACACTCAAAAGCCTGCCATCCATGGATTCTGTCAGTGTTTTGATCTGTTCACCATCAACATTGCGTGCAGCAGCAACCACAGCCTCCTAGACACTGTTCAGAGAGGTGTACTGTTTTCCCTCCTTGTAAATCTCACATTTGATGATGGACCACAGGTTCTCAATGGGGTTCAGATCAGTTGAACAAGGAGGCCATGTCATTAGATTTTCTTCTTTTATACCCTTTCTTGCCAGCCACGCTGTGGAGTACTTGGACGCGTGTGATGGAGCATTGTCCTGCATGAAAATCATGTTTTTCTTGAAGGATGCAGACTTCTTCCTGTACCACTGCTTGAAGAAGGTGTCTTCCAGAAACTGGGAGTTGAGCTTGACTCCATCCTCAACCCGAAAAGGCCCCACAAGCTCATCTTTGATGATACCAGCCCAAACCAGTACTCCACCTCCACCTTGCTGGCGTCTGAGTCGGACTGGAGCTCTCTGCCCTTTACCAATCCATCCATCTGGCCCATCAAGACTCACTCTCATTTCATCAGTCCATAAAACCTTAGAAAAATCAGTCTTGAGATATTTCTTGGCCCAGTCTTGATGTTTCAGCTTGTGTGTCTTGTTCAGTGGTGGTCATCTTTCAGCCTTTCTTACCTTGGCCATGTCTCTGAGTATTGCACACCTTGTGCTTTTGGGCACTCCAGTGATGTTGCAGCTCTGAAATATGGCCAAACTGGTGGCAAGTGGCATCTTGGCAGCTGCACGCTTGACTTTTCTCAGTTCATGGGCAGTTATTTTGCGCCTTGGTTTCTCCACACGCTTCTTGCGACCCTGTTGACTATTTTGAATGAAACACTTGATTGTTCGATGATCACGCTTCAGAAGCTTTGCAATTTTAAGAGTGCTGCATCCCTCTGCAAGATATCTCACTATTTTTGACTTTTCTGAGCCTGTCAAGTCCTTCTTTTGACCCATTTTGCCAAAGGAAAGGAAGTTGCCTAATAATTATGCACACCTGATATAGGGTGTTGATGTCATTAGACCACACCCCTTCTCATTACAGAGATGCACATCACCTAATATGCTTAATTGGTAGTAGGCTTTCGAGCCTATACAGCTTGGAGTAAGACAACATGCATAAAGAGGATGATGTGGTCAAAATACTCATTTGCCTAATAATTCTGCACTCCCTGTAGTGAGGGAAAAAAACATAATGTATATAACAATAATTTACAGGAGAAATAGCTATCCATGCAGGGGTCAAGTCCTCAAGTCCCTGTCCCCCATCTACTGCTATAGTGCAGGTGCACTGGGGCAGATAGGGAGCAGGGGCACTGGGTTAGATAGGGAGCATGGGCAGTGGGTTAGATAGGGAGCATGGGCACTGGGGTAGATAACGAGCAGGGGCACTGGGGTAGATAAGGAGCAGGTGCACTGGGGCAGATAGGGAGCATGGGCAGTGGGGTAGATAAGGAGCAGGGGCACTGGGGAAGATAAGGAGCAGGGGCACTGGGTTAGATAGGGAGCATGGGCAGTGGGGTAGATAAGGAGCAGGGGCAATGGGGTAGATAAGGAGCAGGGGCACTGGGTTAGATAGGGAGCATGGGCACTGGGGTAGATAAGGAGCAGGGGCACTGGGGTAGATAAGGAGTCATTGAGATGTTGCTCTTGTGTGGCTTAGGAAGGACCTATACATCATTGTCAATTAGGAAGGACACCCTTATCATACTCAGTAAGGGTTATGTATAGGGTCATGGATAGGGTTAAGATTAGGGTTAGGGAGAGGGTTAGAGATAAGGGGAAGGTCAGGGTTAGGGAGAGTGTTAGAGATCGGGTTAAAGGAACACTCTAGACACTGTAAATGTTTCACCTCATTAAGTGCACTTTTTAGGAATAAATGAACAGGGAATCTATAGTGCCCTCCACCTCACCCCTCCCCCATGATGCAAAAGGGGTTAAAAAACCATTCTGTCAATTACCTGATACCAGCGGCGATGTCTCCCGGCACTGGTTCAGGCTTCGCCTCCATTCCTCCTCCGCCGGCGTTCGCCATGCTCGCATTAGGACTTCCCCCATAGGAAAGCATTGCATAATGCTTTCCTATGGGGTTTTGGGTAATGCTGGATGTCCTCATGCGTAGGATGTCGACTAATTACCTGTAAGTCCCTCTAGTGGCTGTCTGGTAGACAGCCACTAGAGGAGGAGTTAACCCCCCTCCAAGCTAATTATTGCAGTTTATAAAGAAAAACTGCAATAATTATCACTGCAGGGTTAAAGGGAAACTCCAGTGCCAGAAAAACGATCCGTTTTTCTGGCACTGGAGGGTCCCTCTCCCTCCCACCCACCAATCCCTGGTTACTGAAGGGGTGAAAACCCCTTCAGTCACTTACCTGGGACAGCGGCGATGTCCCTCGCCGCTGTCTCCGCCTCCGCGACGCTCCTCCCAGTGATTGCGTCGGCCGGTGGGCGAGACTGATCTAGCCCACCGGCCAAGGAGACCTAATGCGCATGCGCGGAAATGCCGCGCATGCGCATGACGTCTCCCCATAGGAAAGCATTGAAAAATCATTTCAATGCTTTCCTATGGGGTTTTGAGTGACGCTGGAGGTCCTCACACAGCGTGAGGACATCCAGCGACGCTCTAGCACAGGTTTCCTGTGCTAGAACCCAGGAAGTGACCTCTAGTGGCTGTCTAGTAGACAGCCACTAGAGGTGGAGTTAACCCTGCAAGGTAATTATTGCAGTTTATGAAAAACTGCAATAATTACACTTGCAGGGTTAAGAGTAGTGGGAGTTGGCACCCAGACCACTCCAATGAGCAGAAGTGGTCTGGGTGCCTGGAGTGTCCCTTTAAGGGACATGGGACTATGCACTCACACCACCTCAATGAGCTGAAGTGATCTGGGTCCCTATAGTATCACTTTAAGTTTGAAAGGTTGATCTCGTGTGCACTTTTCATTAACATTTTCCTTGTCATAATTCTCAGTTTAGGGAATAAATAGTGTTAGGATGCATTCCATTTATGCTTCCTAGTAGCATCAATGGGGATTGGCAACTTTCCATTCTCTCATTTCAAGTTGTGACACATGCTGAACAGCTTAACGATGTCTGCTTGTCAGAAAGTGGTTTATTCACTAAACTCTGAGTTGTAGTGAAATAAAAAAATGTGGCTAAAACAGAATGGCAATGTATTGAAATCAGCACTTTTTGATAATCAGTATGAATATGTAACAAACGTGAAAATGGGTCAGATATGGGGGCTATATGGCATCTATTGCATGTACTACCTTGGAAACAATGGATATTGCTTTTTTAATAAAAATTAAAAAAAGATTTTAATGTCCCTTTAACCACTTAAGGACACATGACATGTGTGACATGTCATGATTCCCTTTTATTCCAGAAGTTTGGTCCTTAAGGGGTTAAAATGAATTAAGCATATAGCCCCTGTTTGTATTAAAACTAATGGGAAAAATGTTGCTTTCCTGCATAATAGATTTTAAATTGTTACAATTTCCTAAATACGATTCAATTAATTTGTAATGTTAGCAATTTCCTCCTTTGTCAGAAATAACAATTAGAGGAAAGTGGAAGCATTGCGTATCTGTCCAGGGAGCATATGGACACTATCATTGGACTGAAAGTATGCTTCTGCCTTTCTATAATCTGCAGGGTTCATGAGGGGTAATTTAATAATTAGCTCTCCTCATAAACTATGCGTAAACATGATTGCAAGAGATGGGAAAAGGCAGGGAGCGGCTTTCTTCTACAAGAATGGATGTCCTCTGCAGATTGCTATTGCTCCTCTATTACAACAGGATAAACCTTTCACTCCCAATAACATTTATACGTGACTGTAAGAGGCATACCTCCATACTGCAATGCCATGTAAATGAGTAACAGCATTGCAAATGACATTTGTTTATTGCCAACGCACTTTGTTTGCAAATTATGCTCTTAACACAGACAAAATCACAACTAAGACAAAGGAAGTATGGACAGAAGGGTGGATAGGTGTATGGATGGAAGGGTGTAGGGATGGTGGGATGGGCCCATGGACAGACGGACTAAAGGATGAATGGCTTTATATTGTTGTTTTAGTCAGGGTTTCACCTTGTGGTTTGTAACATTAATCAGTGAGATATCATTTTAACAAAGACATTTTCCTGGCACTATAGATTCCTACAGTGCCACCCTCCCTCGCGGGACCCACCCAACCAGTCACTAACATGAATGCAGCACCGATGTCCCTCAGTGCTGGGTCAGCCTCGCCCATGCTCCTCCCCCCGCCAATGTCAGCCAGCGAGGGGAGATCTAATGCGCATGTGCGACAATTAGGATTTCCCCATAGCAAAGTATTAATCAATACATTCTTATTGGGATTCTTGCAGGGCCAGATTAACATTGGGGCTGGTGGAGCTGCAACTCCAGGCCCATGCTCATGAAATAGGCTACTCTTCACGTGCTCTTGTTTAAGTATGGAAACTTAATAAGGATGTAGGGTAGTGATGGTGAACCTTTTTTTTTAAAACCGCAATACATGCCAACTTTTTTTCCTCAAAATGCCAACACAGCAATTAATTCTGAATACACACAGACAGACTGCTGAATACATACACACAGTTCGTTGAATACATGCACACAGCCTGCTGAATACACACAAACAAACATACACACAGACTGCTGACTACGTACACACAGTGACTTCTGAATACAGACAAACTGCTGAATACATACAGACTGCTGAATACACACACTGCTGAATACACATACAGACAGACTGCTGAATATACACACACACAGAATGCTGAGTACACACAGACACACTGCTGAGTACACACAGACTGCTGAATACATACACACAAACACACACAGACTGCTGAATACACACACACAGTCTGCTGAATAGACACACACAGTCTGCTGAATACACACACACACACACACACACACACAGACTGTTGTATACATACAGACTGCTGAATACACACATACACATACTGCATTGAGGGGTGCAGTGTATGTGTTTGTGTGTATGGGTGCGGAGTGTGTGTGTGTGTGGAGTGCTGTGTGTGTGCCTGAGGGGTGCTGTGTGTGAGAGGGGTGCTGTGTGTGAGGATTGCTGTGTGTGTGTGAGGAGCTCTGTTCGTGGGGGGTTGCTGTGTGTGGGGGTGGGGTGCTGTGTTTGGGGGGTACTGTGTGTGGGGGGGCAGGGGTGCTGTGTTTGTTGAGGGGAGGGGTGCTGTTATTTTTGGGGTGGTTGCTGTTGTGAGGGGGGGTACTGCAGGTAGCAAATGTGTTTTTTTATCCTATTTATACATTATTATCTCCCCCTCCCTTCTTCTTACCTTTGGTGAAGGAGTGGGAGGGACAGCCAGCCCTGGTGGTCCGGTGGTGGTAAGTTCTCTGTAGGTTCTGGCTGCAGCTCTCCTGTCATCCGTGCGCAGAATGCTGTGTGGAGCGTTGCCATGGTAACGTGCAGCAACGCTCCACAGGAGGACAGGAGATCTGGAGGACAGGAGAACTGCTTAACAGATCCCTACCCCTGCCTCCGGATCCTCCCAATATGAAAGCAGAGTAGGCACCTGCCATTTTGCTTGCAACTTGTGCCAGCGCCTGGCCCCCCCTGGACCTGGCCGTGTGCCCACAGAGATAGGTTCTCCATCACTGATGTAGGGGAACAAAACTTGTGTGGACTGGCTGACAATGAAATTAGTTAAGGTAAAGCTGAATTTGTGCACTATGCAAATGCTCTTTAGTCTCTCTATCACTGTGGCATGTTACCTTTCTTATACACTCACTACATACACCTTTTCTCTGTCCCTGACTGTACAATAGGAGCTTCTGCCTGCTAGTTAGAAGGCTAGGAGAGAAGTTGACCAGCAAGTGCTAGGGGACAGTCCTTAGAAAGCGTAGAGCTAGCGCATCATTAGACGCATTAATACATGCAGGGCCGGCGCTTCCTATAGGCCAAATAGGCGGCCGCCTAGGGCACTGCTTAAAGGGGGGCGCCGACTGCCCTGCTCGTTTGGCCACCCCTCTATGTTTGAAATTATACAAATCGTGCCGCTGGCCATGTTACCGGGTGCTAGGGAGCACTTACAAGGCTGCTGACTAGTGCCCGGTGTAACACTGGTCCGGCGGCCTCCACTTCAGCCTGCTCAGCCAAGACCCCCACAAAGACTCCATTGATGCAGCAGCGCAAGGACGCTTCAATTTCTCACTCCCGCCCTTGCCCTGTATGTGGGGACAAGTGGGCGGGAGCATAGCAGGGGTGGGGCTCAGACAGAGTGAAGGTGGCCAGGCGCAGGGAAGCTGCCAGGAACACATGAAAAGCAGTCAAATATGAAGAAAGGTAAGTGGGTCAATGGGACATCACAATGTGTATTTGTGAAGAATTTGTATTTGTGTATGTCAGTCTGTATGGGTCAGTGTGTGTCTGTATGAGTCAGTGTGTGCCTGCATAGGTCAGTGTGTGTCTGTATGTGTGTGCATTGGTCAGCGTGTGCAGGGCCGGATTAACATAGGGGCTGATGGAGCTGCACACTACTCTTAGGTTTGCCACCTGACTGGTATTTTACTGGCACAGCTGGTATTTGAGGCTGCCTGGCCGTGCCAGTATTGCAGTAATACCAGCAATACAAATGCAGGTATTTTTCTCAGAATAAATGGAGATTACTCTGCAATACCAGCACCGGCCAGTAGGGGTCACTGTGTGTGGAGAGAGGGAGGTATAGGAAGTTACAGCATATCCCTGCCTCTCTCTACTACTCACTGATCCATGAGGGAGCAGCAACACAGCACAGAGTCCAGACAACAGCTCTACAGTAAGTGAGGGATGGGGGGAAAGATAGTAGGGACACATGGGGACACTGAGACACTAGGGGACACTGAGACACTAGGGGACACTAAGGGACATATGGGGACACTCAGACACTAGGGGACACAGACACTAGGGGACACTGAGACACTAGGACATATGGGGACACAGACACTGGGAGACCTGGGAACACAGACACTTGGGGACACTGAGACACTAGGAGACACTGGAACACATGGGGATGCTGAGACACATGGGGATGCTGTGAGACATAGGGACATTGGGAGACACTGAGACATTGGGACATGGAGACACTATGTCCCCATTTCTCCCAGTGTCCCCATGTCCCCCAGCCAGTGTCCCTAGTGTCTCAGTGTCCCCAAGTCTCCCAGTGTCTGTGTACCATGTCTCTCAGTGTGCCTAGTGTCCCCATGTGTTCCTATATGTCCCAGTGTCCCCATGTCTATGTCCACAACTGTCCCCATGTCTCCCAGTGTCCCCAAGTGTCTGTCTCCCAGCCAGTGTCCCCTAGTCTCCCAGTGTCCCCTAGTCTCCCAGTGTCCCCTAGTCTCCCAGTGTCCCTAGTCTCCCAGTGTCTGTGTTCCCATGTCTCTGTGTCCCTAGTGTCTTAGTGTCCCCAAATGTTTCAGTGTCCCCATGTCTCTCAGTGTCCCCAAGTGTCTGTCTCCCAGCCAGTGTCCCCTAGTCTCCCGGTGTCTGTGTTCCCATGTCTCTGTGTCTCTAGTGTCTTAGTGTCCCCAAATGTTGCAGTGTCCCCATGTCTCCCAGTGTCTGTGTTCCTAGTGTCTCAGTGTGCCTAGTGTCCCAATGTCTCCCAGTGTCCCTATATGTCCCAGTGTCCCCATGTCTATGTCCACAACTGTCCCCATGTCTCCCAGTGTCACCAAGTGTCTGTCTCCCAGCCAGTGTCCCCTAGTCTCCCAGTGTCTGTGTTCCCATGTCTCTGTGTCCCTAGTGTCTTAGTGTCCCCAAATGTTTCAGTGTCCCCATGTCTCAGTGTCTGTGTCCCTAGTGTCTCAGTGTCCCCATTTCTCCCAGTTTCCCTAAATGTCTCAGTGTCCCCATGTCTCCCAGTGTCCCCATGTCTGTGTGTTCCCGGGTCTCTCAGTGTCCCCATGTCTCTCAGTGTCCCCGGGTCTCACTGTGTCCCCAGTATCCTAGTGACATGGGGACACACTGAGACATTGGGGCACTGGGAGAAATGGGGACACTGAGACACTGGGAGACTAGGGGACTGGGCGACATGGGGACACTGACACTGTGATACATAGGGACACTGAGACACTGGGTGACTTGCGAGACTGAGACACTGGGAGACAGGGAGACATTGGGAGCAATCCATCTATACAGCAGAATCAAACTGTGAGTAGTGTGTTGGTGATTTTACAGAATTTTCTCTGATGTCACTCTGTCACTTCTTGTGATTATACAAATGATTAAGGCTGGTATTTTTTCCCAAGAAAGGTGGCAACCCTAACTACTCTTCACATACTCTTGCTTAAAAGAGCACTAAAGGGTCAGGAACACAATCATGTATTTCTGACCCTATTATGTTAAAACCACCACCCTGGCCCCTTCTTGCCTCCCTAAGTATAGTAAAATATAACTTGTATTCAAGTCTGCAGCTGCTGGCTCTGCCTCTGAACTGACTGTCTGCTGACATCATCAGAAGTGGTGGTCTGAGCAAATTACAATACTTGCCCATAGGATTGGCTGAGACTGGAAATTAGGCAGATCAGGGGCAGAGACAGCACAAGTCCAACATAGCCCTGGCCAATCAGCATCTCCTCATAAAGATAAATTGAATCAATGCATCTCTATGAGGAAAGTTCAGTGTCTGCATGCAGAGGGTGGAGACACTGAATGGCAGTGCTGCACACTAGGCAGTACTGCCCCAGAAAGCACCTCTAGCAGCCATCTAAGGAGTGGCCAGTGGAGTTATTTTCTCTGAAAAGACAGTGTTTACTGCAAAAGGCCTGAATGGAATGATTCTACTTACCAGAACAAATACAATAAGCTGTAGTTGTTCTGGTGACTATAGTGTCCCTTTAAGTTTGGAAGCTTAAGAGGGATGTATGGGAACAAAACCTGTGTGGACTGGCTGACAATAAAATTAGTATAGGTAATGCTGTTGGTCTCTCTAACACTGTGGTATGTCCCCTCCTTTCTTCTACACTCACTACATACACCTTTTCTCCGTCTCAGACTGTATACCAGGAACTTCTGCCTGCTAGTAAGAAGATAAGGAGACAAGTGGACCAGCGAGTGCTAGGGGACAGTCCTTAGAAAGCATGGAGTGAGCGCATCATTAGACGCATTTATGTCAAGCTCAGAATGCTGGCTGCATAGTATGCCCTTAGTTGGCCAGCCTGAAGGATTGGCGGGCAGCCTGACATGCATTCATGCCAGGCTGTCCTTCAAATTCTTTGGACAGACATGCCCCCTTTTTGGGCATGTTCTCCCCTTTTGGCGGGTCTGGTGACGTGATTCGCACCAGTTGCCCACCCTTTTACCCTGCCCATTGACTTCCTGCTTCACTGGACACTGCTGTTAGGGGGTATGGATTTACTTGAAAGATCAAAGCATAAATTAGAGATAGATTAGCACAGAGTATGTGTTTTCTTATAGCTGCATCCTATGAGTTTCCCTCCAACACCATCTCCATCAGATACATGACGCTTGGGAGGTATGTGTCAGGATCGGGACAGGGATCCAACACGCAGAGTACAAACAGTAGCCAGATACGTATACCGGACCTTAGAATGGCCGGACTAACGTAAGTAGTACAGTAGAGAATGGTCAAAGACAAGCCGAGGTCGAGGGTAACAGAAGACAGGTAAGCAAGAGACAAGCCGAATCAAGGGTGACAGAGATAAGCAGAGTAGAGTCAACAAGCCGGGTCAAAACCAAAAGGAATAACTAGAATACACGAGCACTGAGTGACTAGAACAAGCTAGAACCACGACAGGGCAATGAGCTAATGAAAGCAACACTGTTAAATGCCCTGTTCAGATAGGTAAACACGCCTCCGAGGCGTCCTGATTGGTCCTGAAGCAATTGAGTGACAGGTCGTTCTGGGTTGGCGTCCTGACGTCGACTTCCGGACGTCAAGCTATAAAAGGGAGTCACTCCCTCGCGGCCGGCTTTGCATGACCGGATAGACCGCGAGGAAGGGGGAAATCAGACCGTCCGGATGGATGAACGGCCAAGTCTCTACCTCTTTCGGAGGTAGAGACCTCAGGTACCCTGACAGTACCCCCCCTCTCAGATACGCCCACCGGGCGGAAGGCACCAGGACGAGAAGGGAAGCGAGAGTGAAATGCCCTGCGGAGACGGGGAGCATGAACCTCCTCCTGAGGTACCCAACTCCTCTCCTCAGGACCATATCCTTTCCAATCGACCAGATATTGTACTCTCCCCCGGGAGATCCGAGAATCGACGATGGAATTGACTTCATACTCCTCCTGACCCTCCACCTGAACAGAGCGAGGAGGGGCGATCGTGGAGGAGAATCTGTTACATACTAGTGGTTTTAGCAAGGAAACATGAAATGAGTTAGGAATGCGTAAGGCATTAGGCAAAGCTAGACGATACGCAACTGGGTTAATTTGAGTCAGTACCCTGTAAGGTCCAATATACCGAGGAGCGAACTTCATGGAAGGTACTTTTAACCGAATGTTTCTAGTACTTAACCATACTCTATCGCCTGGAACAAACACCGGTGCTGCCCTTCTACGTTTGTCAGCGTGTTTTTTAACCAGCATAGAATTGTGCAGAAGAATTTGTCGAGTCTTGTCCCATAACTTGGCAACATGGACATCCACCGACGGTACCCCTTGGGAAGAGGGTTCCGCAGGAAGAATGGAAGGATGAAAGCCATAATTCATGAAGAAGGGGCTAGAATGCGTAGAATCACAGACGAGATTGTTGTGTGCAAACTCCGCCCAAGGAATCAAACCGACCCAATCGTCCTGGTGTTCAGAAACGAAACAACGTAAATATTGTTCAATCTTTTGGTTGGTGCGTTCAGCAGCTCCATTGGACTGAGGATGGTAGGCAGAAGAGAAATTCAATTTGATGCCTAGTGGAGAGCAGAAGGATTTCCAAAAACGGTAAACAAATTGGGAACCTCTGTCAGATACAATTTGGGAAGGTATCCCATGTAAACGGAAAATCTCCCTAGCGAATATCTCCGCTAATTCGGGCGAAGATGGAAGTTTAGGTAAGGGAACGAAGTGAGCCATCTTAGTAAATCTGTCCACCACAGTGAGGATAACAGTCTGCTTTTTAGAGATAGGCAAATCAACAATGAAGTCCATAGCCAAACAGGACCATGGCTTTTCAGGAACCTCCAAAGGGTGCAGATATCCGCATGGAAGCGAATGGGGTTGCTTGGTCTTGGTACAAACCTCACATGCCCCGATGAAATCTTTAATATCTTTACGTAACTCAGGCCACCAGAAATCTTTAGAGATCAGAGCATACGTCTTGCGAATGCCAGGATGTCCAGCCACCTTGCTGTTGTGGAAACAACGTAACACTTCTAGTTGGAGAGTGGCAGGAACGAAGTGTCGATCCCCAGGAGTCTGTTTGGGCGCAAGATGCTGAAATTTCATGATCTCGGCAAGCAACGGAGAGTGAATCCTGAGATTCGTGTTAGCGATGATATTACCCTTAGGAACTATGGAGGAAAGGACTGGCTCAGTTGTAGTGGACGGTTCATATTGACGAGACAAAGCATCGGCTTTAGAGTTCTTAGAACCAGGTCTATAAGTAAGTACATAATTAAAGTGAGTGAGGAACAAGGACCAACGAGCCTGCCTGGCGGATAAGCGCTTAGCCTCCCCAATATAAGACAAGTTCTTATGATCCGTTAAAATAGTAACAGGGTGTAAAGTCCCTTCTAGTAAATGTCTCCACTCCTTTAAAGCCTTAATGACCGCTAACAGTTCCCTGTCGCCGATGTCATATCTGCTTTCAGGCCCAGATAATTTCTTAGAGAAGAACCCACAAGGGTGTAAGGTTTGTCCACCCCTAACCTTTGAGACAGAACAGCCCCAACTCCCGTCTCAGAAGCATCGACCTCGAGTAAGAACGGCAGAGTTGTATCAGGGTGGACTAGAATGGGGGCAGAAGCAAAAAGTTATTTGAGAGTCTTGAAAGCAACAAGAGCCTCCGTAGACCAGGTCCTAGTATCAGCCCCTTGTTTGGTCATATTGGTAATAGGCGCAATGATAGAAGAGTATCCCTTAATGAAGCGCCTATAGTAGTTGGAAAAACCAATAAACCTCTGAATAGCCTTGAGTCCTTTGGGCAAAGGCCAATCTAAAATAGATTGGAGTTTGTCAGGGTCCATTTTAAAACCTTCCCCAGAAATCACGTAACCAAGAAAGTCTATCTGAGACTGGTCAAAGCTGCATTTCTCCAATTTACAGTATAGGCCATGTTGCAGAAGTTTGTGTAATACCTTTCTGACTTGTCTATGGTGAGTCTCAATCTCCCTAGAGTGTATCAGTATGTCGTACAGGTAGACAATAACACAATCATCTATTTGGTAATCTATGTATTACCAAAACTACATAAAGATCCCGTCAACCCACCAGGACGCCCCATAATATCGGGTATAAATTCTATCTTATCACCTTTGTCCCAGTACATAGACTTCCATCTTCAGCCTTTGGTAAAAAAATGCCCATCCTATCTTCAGGATTCAATGAGTTTGCTCAATACCCTCAACGATTTTAAATGGGAAGATGATTATCTCCTCATCACATGTGACGTAACAAGTCTCTACACCATTATTGAACATGAGAAGGGGTGTGAGGCTACTGATTTCTACCTACAGGAGTGTAACAAATACAATATCACCTAACGTAATTTGATTTTAGATGGCATACGGATGATTTTAAACAACAACTTTTTTTGGTTTAAAGATGATTTCTTTTTACAAGTTAGAGGCACAGCCATGGGGACCAGGTTCGCACCGAGCTATGCCAACCTTTTTATGGCTTTTTGGGAACGCACTTTTATTTACCAAGAGCATGGCTTTGGTGCGAACCTGGTCCTATATAAAAGATATATTGACGATATTTGTATTATTTGGAAGGGGTCTGGTGACCTTTTTAGCACGTTTTTTAATTCTCTCAATCAAAATGATTGGGGGATTCGTTTAACGAAAAGTGTGAGTGACACAAGCATTGACTTTTTAGATCTCAATATTTATGTTTGTGACGGTGTTTTAGCCACTCGCACTTTTTTTAAACAAGTCGATATTAACAGTTATATTGAGGTTGACAGCTGCCACCACAAGCCCTGGCTGTCAAATATCCCCAGGGGACAATTCCTCAGGCTACGCAGAAATTGCACAAAGCAACAGGATTTTGTAAACCAGGCGTGCCTGTTAAAGAAACAGTTTATACAAAAAGGATATGACAAGACTGCCCTTGACACTCAGATCCAGGAAATATCCGCACTAAATAGGTCCCCCCTTCTGAAGTATAAGAGAAAATGTGATGTGCCAACTGACAGGAAAGAACAGATCCCTTTTATTTTTGACTACTCCAGCAATGTTGGGATGATCAAAAAGATTATTAACAAAAATTGGAACATCCTATGCCAGGATGAGGAGATACATGAGTTTTTAGGTCCAAAACCAAGATTTATTTTTAGAGGAGCGAGGAATTTTAAGCAAATTTTAACCAGAAGCTTTTTAGAACCTACACCTCAAAATGATAATTTTTTAAATAATTGGTCAAAAGCACAACAAGGTTTCTATCACTGTGGGATGTGCAATGCGTGTAAGAGCACAGATAAAAAAGAAAAGCACGTAATAGCTTTTAAATCCTTTAATACTAAAAAAGAATTTAAAATTAAACCTATGATCACATGTCACTCAAAAAATGTGATATACCTACTAAACTGCACATGTGGCCTTCAATATGTGGGTAAAACATCGAGGCCACTAAAAGTACGGATAAGTGAACATGTTAGGAATATCAAAAAAGGTTTTATAAACCACAGTGTATCTAAGCACTTTTTAGAAAAACACAGCTCAGACCCTAGTTTTTTAACCTTTTTTGCTATAGACAAAATTAATTCCCACTGGAGAGGAGGGGATCTCCCTAAAAAACTAAGCACCCAAGAAGTAAAGTGGATCTTTGAAATACGCACCTTATCTCCCTTGGGTCTCAACATCGATTTTGAGATTAATAGTATTTTATAATAGGGAATATATATACACATATATTTTATATACATTTCCTATATATTTTTTGTCTTCAAAATGGCACTTTTGGATGGAGGGGGTAATGTCCATGTAATGGTGGCATTTCCTAACATTAAGAATTATTTTGGGATATGTTTTCTCATCCTATTATATATTATTTATATTTTTCAAAATGCTCCACTAATGTCCAGACATGAATACCTTCCCTTTTTCCCAACATTAATATGTCTTTTTCCCTTCTTTTTAAACGTTTGTCCTCCCATCTATGTGCAATATGAACTATTGGCATCTTTGCCCTTCTCAATGATGGACATTTGTGTGCCAAAAACCGTCTGGAAGATCATGATAGACCGGAAAAACTACAACCGGAAGTGACGTATCGGACTGCATCACGACGTCACCAACGGAAATGACGCGGTGAAATGGAGACTGAAAGAATAAACAGCGAACTGGAGGAATACGGATTGATAAAGATATATGTAATATCGGACATGTTGGGGGGGGCTGGGGACAGTAGTACACAGACGGAAGTGTAGCCATATTGAGTGTGGCATAACACTTCCGGGTGTGACCTTGTTTGGACATGGGTGGGAATATACTCACAGATGTATAATATCATTAAGTTAATTAATTGATTGTTTGGCATATATTAGGGCTTTAGAGCCCATTGTAAAACCAGATGCACTTGAGAAAGACCTATTGAAAGGTTGAAACGCGTTGTGCTGCTAATATATATATATATATATTACTGTGTATATATACTCTTTTTGTATTTTAAAATAACTTTTGGAATAAAACACTTTTAACTACACACCTGCCTTGGACTTTTTGGAGCATCACTGCAAGCCACCAGTTCCAAGTTCCTGTGGATATATACACCTTTCCAATACTGGATATCTCAAGAGTGAGATGAAAAGCGTTATAAGTCTAGAGCCAACTTTAAATGGGCTCTGAAAAGTGTGAGTTTGATGATATACATCATTTTTAAAACATTATTTGTTTTTTACAGTTTACACTATGTGTATTTTATTTACCTGTATATAGGTGATGCATACTGTATGTAGTGTGAACACACAAGAATACCCTGTGTAAGAGGTAAAACTCACACTTGTCTTTTCTGTGTGCGCAAACCACTCTATTTTTCAGAATTAATAACACAATCATGTTGAAACTCCCTAAGTACCTCATTAATCAAATCTTGAAATACTGCAGGAGCATTGCAAAGTCCAAACGGCATAACTGCGTATTCATAGTGGCCATACCGGGTATTGAACGCTGTCATCCACTCGTGTCCATGCTGGATTCTCACCAAATTATATGCCCCTCTGAGATCTAACTTGGTGAAGATTTTGGAGCCCTTAAGACGATCAAACAACTCGGTAATCAATGGGATAGGATAAGCATTTCTGATAGTTATTTTATTCAAACCTCGGTAATCAATACAAGGTCTCAGCGTGCCATCCTTTTTCTTAACGAAAAAGAACCCAGCCCCGGCAGGAGAAGAAGACCTCCTAATGAATCCTTTCTCTAAATTCTCACGAATATATTCCTCTAGAACAGAGTTCTCCTGAACAGATAAAGGATATACATTACCCCTCGGGGGCATAGTCCCAGGTAGAAGCTTAATTTTACAATCAAATGACCTGTGTGGAGGTAAAGAATCGGCATTCTTCTTGTCGAATACTGCCTTTAAATCTTGGTACAGGAACGGTATCTGTTTCTCTGTGGACTGAGTAGGGCTACCAGATGTGTTAATATTAGCCAATGGAGAAACCTTGCGTAAACACTTCTCCTGGCAGCTCTGACCCCACGAGAGTATCTCCCAATCGATAATAGGGTTATGTCTCTTCAACCATGGATACCCCAGAACTATAGGAACAGAAGGGGACGAAATGAGCATAAGAGATAAATTCTCCACATGTAGGATACCAATATTTAAGTTAATGGGTATGGTCTCACGAAAGATAACAGGGTCCAGTAGTGGTCTACCATCTATGGCCTCAACGGCCAAGGGTGTGTCCCTTAACTGGGATGGGAAATTGTGTTTAGTGGCAAAAGCTTGATCGATAAAATTCTCAGCAGCTCCGGAATCTATCAACGCCATAGCCTTTACTACTTCCTTCTCCCACGTTAAGGAAACTGGTAGCAGAAGCCTGTGATCTTTATAATTAGGAGTAGAGGACAAAATAGATACACCCAAGGCCTGTCCTCTAGAGAAACTTAGGTGCGAGCGTTTCCCGGGCGGTTAGAACAGTTCGAGAGTAAATGACCTCTGGCTCCACAATACATGCATAACCCCTCCCTTCTCCTGTGCTGTCTCTCCTCCTCAGAGAGGCGGGTATAGCCTATCTGCATAGGTTCAGGAAGCAAAGAGACCGTGGAGTCAGGGCTTGGAAATGCGGGAGCTAACCTAAAGGAAGATCTCCGGTTCCTCTCTCGAGTGTTCTGTCTCTCTCTTAAACGTTCATCTATACGAGAAATGAATGAAATTAAATCCTCTAAATCTTCAGGAAGTTCTCTAGTAGCAACCTCGTCAAGAATTACATCTGATAACCCATTCAAAAATACATCCATATACGCCTGCTCATTCCACTTGACTTCTGACGCCAGAGACCTGAACTCTAGTGCATAATCCACAAGTGTTCGGTTCTCCTGTCTCAGGCGCAACAGTGATCTGGCTGCATTAACCTTTCTACCTGGAGGGTCAAACGTACTTCTAAAAGCAGCTACAAATGCGTTATAGTTATATACTAACGGGTTATCGTTCTCCCATAGTGGGTTGGCCCATCTCAGAGCCTTCTCAATGAGTAAGGTGATAATAAATCCTACCTTTGCCCTATCTGTAGGATAGGAGCGAGGTTGCAATTCAAAGTGGATACTAATTTGGTTTAAAAAACCACGACATTTCTCAGGAGCCCCACCATAACGTACTGGTGGGGTAATGCGAGAAGAAGCACCTACTGTGGCTACCTCTAGGCCTGAACTTACAGGAGAGATGGGAGTAGTACGTATCTCCTCTGGTGGGTTATTGGCACGAGATAATAACGCCTGTAGCGCTAGCGCCATCTGATCCATTCTGTGATCCATGGCTTCAAACCTAGGATCAGGAGAAGCAAGCTGACTGTTTGTACTTGCAGGATCCATTGGCCCTGTCGTAATGTCAGGATCGGGACAGGGATCCAACACGCAGAGTACAAACAGTAGTCAGATACGTATACCGGACCTTAGAATGGCCGGACTAACGTAAGTAGTACAGTAGAGAATGGTCAAAGACAAGCCGAGGTCGAGGGTAACAGAAGACAGGTAAGCGAGAGACAAGCCGAATCAAGGGTGACAGAGATAAGCAGAGTAGAGTCAACAAGCCGGGTCAAAACCAAAAGGAATAACTAGAATACACGAGCACTGAGTGACTAGAACAAGCTAGAACCACGACAGGGCAATGAGCTAATGAAAGCAACACTGTTAAATGCCCTGTTCAGATAGGTAAACACGCCTCCGAGGCGTCCTGATTGGTCCTGAAGCAATTGAGTGACAGGTCATTCCGGGTTGGCGTCCTGACGTCGACTTCCGGACGTCAAGCTATAAAAGGGAGTCACTCCCTCGCGGCCGGCTTTGCATGACCGGATAGACCGCGAGGAAGGGGGAAATCAGACCGTCCGGATGGATGAACGGCCAAGTCTCTACCTCTTTCGGAGGTAGAGACCTCAGGTACACTGACAGTATGACCGTTTTAGTTTTTTTGGTCGATGAGATTCTGTAAATAGGCCCATTATAATTGTCAGCACCAGGCCCACTGGGCTCTTAATCCGGCCCTGAGCGTGTGCCTGTATGGGTCAGTGTTTGTCTGCATGGGTCAGTGTGTGTCTGTATGTGTCAGTGTTTGTCTGTATGGGTCAGTGTGTGTCTGTGTGAGCCAATGTGTGTCTGTATGTGTCTGCATGGGTCAGTGTGTGTCTGCATGGGTCAGTGTGTGTCCGCATGGGTCAGTGTGTGTCTGTATGTGTGTGCATGGGTCAGTTTGTGTCTCCATGTGTCAGTGTGTGTCTGCATGGGTCAGTGTGTTTTGACATGGGTCAGTGTGTATTGGCATGGGTCAGCGTGTGTCTGCATGGGTCAGCGTGTGTCTGCAGTATGGGTCAGTGTGTGTGTCTCATGTATCAGGGTGTCTGTCTGCATGTTTCAGTGTGTGTCAGTGTATGTGTCTGCATTGGCCAGTATGTGTGTCTGCATGAGACAGTGTGTATATGTGTGTCTGCATGGGTCAGTGAGTGTGTGCGCGTCAGTCTGCATTCATCAGTGTGTGTGTGTGTGTGCGTCAATCTGCATTTGTCAGTGTGTGTGCGTCAGTCTGCATGGGTCAGTGTGTGCGTCAGTCTGCGTGTGTCAGTGAGTGTGCATCAGTCTGTGTGGGTCAGTGTATGTGCGTCAGTCTGCATGGGTCAGTGCGTGTGCATCAGTCTGCTTGGGTCAGTGTATGTCAGTCTGCATGAGTGGGTGGAGCAAATGAGGCATCAAAATTTTTTTGCCTAGGGCGGCAAAAATCCTTGCACCTGCCCTGCCTGCATGGTATGCCCTTTGCTGGCCAGCCTGCATGATTGGCAGCCAGCCGGTCATGCTTTTAAACCAGACACATCCTCTTTTTTTTGTCATGTTTGTCCCTTACAGTTCTGAATACGTGACTCTCGTCAGTGGCCCACCTTTTACCCCAGCCACTGACATCCTGCTTCACCGGACAATGCTATTAGTGGGTATGAAGATGAAAGCGAGAGATTAGCATAGGGTATGTGTTTTCTAATAGCTGCATCCTGTGAGTTTTCCTCCACCACCACCTCCATCAGATACATGACACTTGAGAGGTATGACTTTTAGTGTTTTCTGTTGATCTGATTCTATAATTAGGCCCATCATAATTGTCAGCACCAGGCCCAATGGGCTATTAATGTGGGCCAGGATTCCGGTCACACTGGGAGCCCTCATGCATAGTGTGATGACATCCAGCGTCATTAAGGTGACCAAAAGTCGTCTTAGCACCCGGACTCTAGTGGCTGTCTGGTAGTTAACCCCAGCAGGTAATTATGGCAGTTTCTCAGAAACAGCAATAATTACCACTGTAGAGTTAAGGGACATGGGACATTGCACCCAGACCACTTCAATGAGCTGAAGTTGTCTGGATGCCTATAGTGTCCCTTTATTGTTTTTCACAATGTTTATTATTCTTCTAGAATGTGAAGCTGGTGGATACAGAATGCCTTACTATCGATAGTGAATGCTGTCTGCACTGTTGGATCTGGTGGATCCTAGCTTGGAATGTCACATGTGCTGGAAATCTTGCAGAGCTGTCCAACTGTACTTCTTACAGCTACTGTAAGATAAAATTACCATCATTCTTATATAGCTTAAAATAGTGACCGACAATCAGGGCAGTTGCAGTTCAACATCTGGAAGGCCTCAGTTAGAAATAAAAAAAAAAACGGAGGAAACTCTAACCGGAGGAAAGAAATATTTTATGTTAGCAAATATCTTCACAAATAAAAAAAATTAAATTCAACTGAGTGACTCAATAGATTTTTTTTTTCCTTGTATATGGTTTATTTTGATCAGTGATTACTGATATATTAATAGCTCAGGCCAGCGATCAATATTATCTATGTTTGTTTCCCCAGGATCTTGGAATAATAACTATTTTCAGTATAAAAATTAGCATTTAATTGATGTCAAAAGCAAACAAGATGTAAAAAGACACAGGTCCTGGTGGGGTAAAAATAATCAAAATGTATGTGGTGAAACACAGGTCAATGTATATAAACATATGTGCAGGCAAACAGATAAAAAAAAAACATGACACAGTATAGTAATATAAAGCACATCAAATTAAAAAGGTTGCCCTTTGCCTTTAGAAATGCTCCAGTCATTTTCGGAATGCTGACATACAAGTCCTGAACTGTGTAAAGCAGGATATGGCTCCATTGTTTAGATGGAAAAAAAAACAAACCTATAATATGTTGAGGGATAAAGGAGGATATAATCTGCTTAGCTCTAGGTTCTCCAAAACGTCACATAAATATTAAGGGATTCATTCACTAAATTCAGATTTGTAATGAATTCAAATCTAAATATGAAAATGTAGGCTGCTCTAGAACAATTCTCCAATTCATCTAGAGCCACAACATGGCTGTTTAAGCCTCAGTTTTGCCATTCAGATTTCAGTTTGCTTTATTTTGGAGTTTAGTAAATAAGCCCTTGTGTGTGGTGTTGTTGTTGTTGTTGTTGCTATTGTTGTTATTATTGTTAATGTTTTTATTTGCAAAGCACCAATACCTTTCTCAGTGTTGTACAATGTTAGGCAGTGAAAGGGCTGACTGTAGACCAGTCCCTAATTATATGTACTGTTACAAAAGCAAATGCTATCAATGGTCCTTAGCCTAAAATCTAGAGGAATGGTTGATGACCTGGTGAATGAATTTGCATGAGTAGTGTGTTTTGGGGAGGTGGGGAACATCAGACGGGAATATCGTCTGCATTGTATGACTTGTCTTTTACTGTAAATTGGCCTCATATCACTTGACCTTTATACAACTGTATAGAGCAATCATTAGACCTCATGACTCCCCTCAGTTACCAATACTTTGTGGATCTGTCCACGTGGTTTATATTTGCAAACAGGCACTATGGGTTGAAATGCAAAAAAAAAACAATGTAATAAAACTAAAGAAATAAAAAAATGCATTTGCTTAGATGACAACTATTTGGCCTCTGCAACTTTTTAGTTGCATCATATTGCATTAAAAATCAGCTGTCAATATGTATATTGACAAACCTCGTATACACAGCTAAATGGCAATCAACCTATTATTTGACTAACCTTCAATTGCATTATTGTATATGCATTAGCTGCACGTCCAACTGCAGTTGTACTTATATAGGAATCCTGTGTAGTGGTTGGCACACCTAAAGGTATGGGCTCTTTACAATGAACCTATGCAACCTCTAGAGATGGAGATGACCTGTTTTACATCTCGATGGTAATAATACTGAGGTTTCAAAAGACGCTCAGAGTTCATGTAATCTGATTAATCTGTATTACAGTCGACTACCTATGACACCATGATAGAAGAGACATATATAGTGGCAATAAATTCACACTGGTCTAGCTAAAGCTGAACATACTGTGTTGTTCCACATACTCTGAGGTGCATCTTCAGATTGCTCCCCATTTCAAAGTATATGGTTTAAAACAAAGATCTCATTCTCTTCCCCACAGTCCTATATGTTGATGGCCTACAATTTCAAGAATTTTTTTTGAATGCAATAGATATACAGATAATCATAAGATTTGTAGCTCAGCAACATCTGGGTATTTGAGATGTTTAACACCAAATCCTAAAGCTGGACTGTTTCCTTTCAATTTGTTGAAGGTAGTAGTCAAAAGCAGAATATGGCTGCAGTTTAACACATTTTGTCAAATGCATGCATGGTCTTTTGCCATCCTAGTTACCACACTTTCGAATGGCTATTCAATAAACTGGAAAACTGATATCAACACTAGACAATTGCTGTGGAGCATTGAGACTGTCTGCGACCACATGCCTTCTGTGGAACAATCCACGCAAGTTGATTCCCAGCCCAATAAGCTGGCGGTGTGGGAAAGGGAGAGAACAAACTTTGGTCTATAGACTACAAAACCCAAATTCTCGAGGAGCTGAGTTGTGAAATGAGTTTGTGTTCATCTGCGTTGAAGAATCCCCCTTTGAACCGCTCCTTTGAGGAAAAGGTTTTACAGTTTGTTGTGGATAAGTCAGTTGTGAAGGTGATTGGTGTGAAGCAGAGACAGAGCTTCTGCTTGTTATGGGGTTGTGTGGAACTCGATGGGCTGTGTGGAACCTCACACCCTCTTTCATGTTCAATACAGGTGTAAAGGCTTGTTACATCACATGTGACAAATACAAATTGGTCTTCCTATTTTACATTCTTTAAGACTTGAAGAACACTCATCAAATCTTTTAAAAATGAGGGCCATGTTCTAACAATTGGTTGTAAAAAAGTGTCCACATATTTGGATAAGGGTGATAATAAGGAGGACCCTATCCCTGAAACAATTAGTCTTCCAAGGGGTTATGTAATTTAGGGAGTATATATATCACAGGTATCCTAGGAAATTCTGTATTTAAAAATGTATATTCTTTTGCAGTTAAAAGTTAAAATGCCTTTTAGAAGACCTTTATCCAAAATTTCTACATATTTTTTCCTAATTTCTATAGATGGATTACCTTTTAGTTTGTAATAGGTGCCTTTATCCTTCAGTTGTCTGTTAATCTCTGCTAAGTATGTTTCGCTATTTAAAACAACTACCCTTCCCCCCCGTATCGGCGGGTTTAATAACTATATATATATTTTTTTTTCATTTTTTTAGATCTTTCATAGCCTGTTTTTCTTTCATAGTTAAGTTGGTCTGATACTTATTATTCTTTACTTTGATTTTCTTAATGTCTTTAATGCATACCTTCTCAAAGACCTTCATGCTCATTGACTTCAAGTGAATGGGATAAAAAGTAGAGGGTTTCTTTCAATCTCTGTGTTGGAAACCATTATTATTATTCCCCTGATCATTTGCATTTGTGGTATCATTTTCTTTAAAAAGTTTTTTTAAGCAGAGCTTCCTTATAAATCTATTTATGTCCGTACATGTGTCAAATTTATTTATGGGACAACTTGGAGCAAATTTAAAACCCTTATTTAAAAAAATTTATATGGGTTGTAGTGAAACCTCCAAAAGAAAAAATGAATAGGGTAGATGAAATAATTCACAGAAACAAATGCAAAGTATTGAAAATAGCCCTATACATGGCCTACCTCAAAGCTGCAAAGTAGGGGGTAACCCAGAAAAAAATACACAGAAAAGGAGACCCTTGAAACAAGGGGATCCTGAGAGGCAGCTTTGCAAAGCTGCCTCTCAGGATCCCCTTGTTTCAAGGGTCTCCTTTTCTGTATAGTGAAACCTCTATCTGATAAATAAAAAAAACTTTATTTTCTCATCATCTTTCCTTGTGGTTTCCTTAGTTCTCTGTCTTCCCCTATTTCTCCTTCCTCGTATTCTCTGAATCGTCATTTTTTGGGGAACTGGACTTTTTGGGTACCTTCCTCTTTGGCCTCTCCCTAAAAAAACTATGATTTTTTTTGCTATTTGGAGATGCAGTAAAGAAGGAAGAATGCAAAATATAAAGCCTCCTGCCATGTGATAAAATTATTAACATTTTAGAGTTTCATTCTTTTTTTAATCCAGGTATTTAAGCTAAATGTATTACCATTTGTGGGCCCATCGTATTTAGCCAGGCTTATTCTTCCAGAATTCCTGGTATTCTCACAGATCATTTTGTTTCCAGCTATTTTATGCTATGCTGCCACAGTACACATTACTCCAGATGCCCTGGTTTCTTCGTATCTCTTATAACTTTCAATATCCATGTTCACCTGCTAAAGCTACCACAATCCAATGTCCCTGAAAACAGTCTGTCCTACAATTCAGTACTTTCACCTCTCCACATTCTGGACAGATTCTAGCTTTCAACAGTACAGTGAATCATCTCTTGTGATTGCAAACAATCCAATGGCTCAACCCATGATCAAAATATCACAAAACAAGTACTCTCATTTCTGCTCAACTTCAACAACTCTCAGCATCCTGCTTTTATGGATGCACACTTTGTCTCTAATGTTCCGGGGCCTTTTTGAATCACCTACAGCATTATTTTGAACTGGGTTTAATTTGATTTCTTTACATAACTGCGATTAAAAACAAAAAAAAACCAACATGGACCATCAGTTTGAATGTGAAGCATCACACAGCCCAAATAAAAAATAAAAATTACTTTTTTGTTTAGTATATATCCCCCCAATTAAAACATGTATGCATTTAGTAATGCATTTTTCCATTGGGGGTATAACTCAAAAATACTTACAGAAGCTGCAAATATTTTGTCTGGAGCCATTCGATTACAAGTCCTCCCTTTTAACCCAACCCAGAATTTCTGTGGTTGTCCAATTATAGAATTTCCTTTGCTGCTCAAGGAGGGGTCTTTGCAAGGCAGATGCTCTGAGCAAGTCTCTGCTTTTTGACTTCAATGAGTTAAACAACCAGTAAGTGACATGTAAGTGGATGTAACATGGCTAATTATTATTTTTTAAATGCCAATTTCTCTAGAAATTTGTACTTTCTCTAAAATAAAAAAGAGGGCACTCTCTTCACACAAGTAGAAGTGCTTTAGAGGTCTGGAGTGTCCCTTTAATTAACTTGCGTGTAATATGACATTTCCTTTAAACTTCCAACAGTTTCTTTAAAGTTTGATGGTGCAAGACAAAGAACTCTGTAGTCAGACCATTCACAGAGTAAAAGATAAGATTGGCTGAGCAGATGATGTGTCCAGGAAAATATTTTGGTAATTTCATAAATGTATTCTTAGAAATTAGAAATTGCTTCTCAATGCTGAACTGTTTGGTCTCTTAAACATCAAATAATCGCACCGTGTCAAAACATATCAAATTTCATTACAACGATTCTAATCATCCAAAATCAAATCATGGACATGAGTCAGGATCTAAACGATGATTATCATTAAGAACATTTTTACTAGAGTTAGATTGCATACTTCAATGTAGAAGTATTGTTACACAAACTCATACTAAATTCTTCGGTTAAGAAACAACCATAAAGAGTGATGACAAAAAAAAAAATGAAAAAAAAATTATAAAATTATGCCAAAGTTATATACAGAATGAATAAGCATAGACACATTTTCGGACTGCAAACTATTTTTTTTCCATTCTTTATTTAAGTTTGGACATCAGGTGATACAATAAGACATGGAACAAGTTAAACATCGGCATAGAGCAGTACATATTATTTGACATATTTGACATTGGCGTAAAGTAAAGTCCAGCTGTGTATCCAATTTTTAAAGTACAAATAAATACAAAAGTCGACAACCTTCACTTTGCAGCTAAAATCTAAGGAATATTAGTAAATACAATTACAGCTTTAATTAGGAAAGATAAGGAAAGAAGGAAGAAGAATAGAAGAAAAGAAGAAATGGAAAATAAGAAATGATAAGATCACTGCAGAAATGAGAGCCAGGAGCCCCAAGCGTGCTAGGTGAGTAAAACGCTAGTGTCCCAAAAATTCTTACCAGGGATGCCATACTTTGTCAAAGGGTGGGAGCATATTCCTAACCTGTGTAGTAAGATTGTCCATCAAGTGATTGTCTTTGATCTTGAACTAAACTGCAAACTAATTTTTCGGCGGGCTCCTGTACAATTAATCTAAACCGACTACCTACCAATCATAGAATAATTAGAAATATAGAACAATACCTTAAAACAATGAAATAGGAAAGAAATAGGAATAATGTCATCCTTACTAAACCTTCAGTCCTCGTTAAGCTAATTTTAAGAAAAACGTAATTATGGCACACACCCTTTACTTTAAAAGCCATGTGCATTTGGGTAGGGGAGTTAGGGGGGCTTGATGATTGGCCCCTTTATATACCTATGATATTTATTAATATATAACCAAGTGGTTTCTAATGTTGGCTCCTTCCTGGTTTAGTGGTATTGCTAAGACCTCCTACTCATTTCTGTATGAGACTTAGCTGTCAGAGCGCTCTGATTGGTTGGCTTACAAGCCAACCAATCAAAACGCTCTTACTGATGTAATAGCTAAAATAGCATAGTAAAGCTATGGGTTTTTCCTGCTATGGGTTTTTCCTGCTATGATAGCTCAGTCTACAGGAAGTCCTCAGGGGCCAAAAGATATTAATTTTATACATTGCAATACAATTTTTTTCATTTGGTTGTTTGTTTTTGTGAATAACTTTTTTTTCTTTAGTTTCATGTCATTATTATAGATTTTAGTTTCTGCTTTTTTATTATTATTATTTTCTATTGTATTAACATATCTCTCACTGGTAAATAAACTAATTGCTGCTTATACCCATCTTGACTGTTATAGATATGCCGATTGCATTGGCTGTACTATTCCAATCAATCATGTTGTCCTAGTTCTGCTAAACCAAGAGACAATAGAGGGGATTTATCAAGGCAAAACATGTCCTATCTTCAGTGCAAGGAGATAAATGTCAAGAGACATTCTGTTGGTTTCCATGGATATTACTCCTTACTTAGCACTTTCCCCATAATAGCACTTGTTTTTGCCTTGATAAATATCTACCAATGTATTACAAGGGGTGATAATTAACAGCTTTACAGTATTAACCATTCTGCAAATGATGTGCTTAATTTGATGATACAAGTGCACATACACACCTAGCTATAAATTCATAGAGAGGGACTTTAACTAGGAACTTTAAGCTTGCAAGAGAATGAGAAAATAATAGTTGCTAACTCTAAATGGGAAGCTGACTCATGCAAAATATCCCGTGTCATTTTGGGCTTGGAGCCACATGGGCAGCTCAGACACGGGTTGCGCGTCCTGGCCTAGGACATGGAAAGCGACAGGTCAGAACATGCATCGTGTATTATTATTGTTGTTATTTTAATTTAATAAGAACGAACAAACTTCATGTTGCTGTACATACCTGAACTTTAAAATGATGCTGTTGTGTTTGTGGTGCTTGGAGTGTTCCTTTAAGTATGTACATGTGGAAAAAAATAAGGAGTAGTCACAGTGAAAGCGACACTCCGAGCACCATAATAATCTATGTATTATATGAGGAGTATTACTAGGATTGAAAATTACCTGATGCTTGAACCCATCAGGAACCCATCATCCCCAAAACAGGCATTAATTTGTGTAAAATCTGTATGGGTCAAGGGGTACATGAGTGGTACACAGGTTTATTTTTTTTGATTGTGTGGTGTGCACTGTGCAGGGATTTATGTATGTGTGTTTTGTTTGCAGGAGTATATGCTAGTGACGTGTGGTGTGAATGCGTGGTATTTGTATGCCGTGTCTATATCTCATGAAAAATCATTTGTCTTTTTGTCTTTCCTGATCTCCCTATTACTCACTTATGTCTCTCCACAAACTCCGAATGAGTCCGACCCCATCTCCACTCACCCAATTGCCTCACACCAATCTTCTTTAAACCCTTATTGTTTATCATCCAATGTATTTTGCCAGTCTCTGTGTTTCCCCACTTCACCTTTGTATGTCTGGACCCTTCAACTCTAAGTCTTTGTGAACCTCATTTTGTTTCCATGTCTCCTTAACTATATTCCAGTGTGCCCCACTTTTTTTTCTGTATTTTTTTTTTCATTATGCCTCCGACAAAGATTCATCTCATCCTTACCTTCCCAAAAAGGGAGAGCTCATTGGCTGGCTTGGCAGCAGTTTTGGTTTAACAGCTATGTAACCTAATGCAGTTTTAAGAGGTGGGTTGAGTAAGCCTTTTATGTGTCAGACATTGGTTATCTATCAGATATTCACAGGTGCACATACAGTGAATCTGTTACTTAAATGGGTGTGAGAAGTTCTGGTAAACCAACGGATAATGTACTACAATATGTGCTAACAATCAGGCTTAGACTTATAGAGTCTGTCTACATCACGATAGTTACATAAGAATTACAGGTAACCATTGTGAACATTAAGTGCTTAATGTGTTGATACAACTGTACCATACACACCCAGATTTAAGTCCAGAGACAATGGTTTAGCCAAGGACTAAGTCTGCAAGGGGAGGGCAACATAAGCTACATAGCTCTATGGGACCTTACTCAGTTTCAAGCCCTCTAGGTTGTCTCCATCAAAGTCATTTCAGCTCTAGAGACATGTGGACTGCTCAGATTCTGCATAACTTGACCTTATTCAGAATGTTCTCCTAAAATGGAATACAGGCCAATAATATGCATGACATTGTGCTATTATTACTTCAATACAATAAATACTAACTTATTCCTCAGCACTCCATGTAATGAAGCAGAATCTCCTGACAGAAAGGAGGAATTTATCAAGGCAAAACAGATGCTATTTTGAGTTAAAAGTACTAAATGTTGAAATACATTCTATTGGTTTCCATGGCCAATGCTCCTAATTAATCACATTGTATAAGAATATCAGCTGTTTTTACCTTAATAAATCTTGACTGTCTCATTTGAAGTAGCATGTACCGCCGAGCTCAAATTTTTCCCTTGCCCGCTAGCCATTGACGAGTGACAATTCAGTCCTGGCCAGTAGAATTTACCCCTGGTGAGTGTGCTATGGATCCTCCAGGCTTTGCATAGTGAGTAACCTTTATGTCTGTGCATCAGTATGGGACTTGAAATTTTGAACCCTGATGTACTGGGGACCTCATAATTAAAGCAGGTCGATTAAATTCACTAAAGAAACAGGCATGTCTCAACAGTAAATTCAAATTGGTTCATATGGATGATGGCAAATATACAAAATAGCTAAGCAAATTGCATAAATGCATAATTTTAATGATTGTTACACAAGCAGTATTCCATACGTTATACAATACAAAAAAATGGAAATGTGTGTCTATTATGTGTATATGTGCATGGACAAATATGTTCACATGTAAATAGAGTCATGTATATGATGTATATGTTTCACGGACTTTTGTTAAAAAAAAATAATAATAATAATAAAAGTTCCAAAATATTACATCTTAAAACTTTATTAAATATAAAGCAACTGAATATTTAGTCACAATGGATTTCTATTCATCAAAGAAACTAAAACTGAACAATGTAGTTTTCTTTTTTTTTTTTTTACATTTTTTTTATTTCTATCTGAATTTAACCGACAATATATAAACTTAATGAATGAGTGCAAACTATCACTTTTTCTAGTAATAATCTGTGGTATATTTATGAATAGTAGGAAAAAGGAGCACAGTTTGGTAATGCATCAGGGTGTGCCAGGGCACACCTGGTACACCCATTGTGCATGACTATGATATGTTTGTATATGTATTGAAATACAAAACATTATTATATATCTACGTTTATAGACAGCTGCAAGTGTAAGACTATCTATCTATCTATCTATCTATCTATCTATCTGTCTGTCTGTCTATCTATCTGTCTATCTATCTATCTATGTATCTGTCTGTCTGTCTGTCTATACGAATGTGTGAATGTGTGAATGTGTATCGGTATTATGCATGCTTTATGATATAATAACTTCATGATGGGGTGTAAAATATTTTTTCAAATGTTAATGCTCAGGAACCTCAGGTTTACATTATTTTCCCATCATGCATGCTTCAGCATAATAGAAATATAGAAACATAGAATTAGACGGCAGATACGAACCATTCGGCCCATCTAGACTGCCCAATTTTTGAATTGAATCGGTCCCTTATCTTAAGTCTAGGATAGCCTTATGCCTATCCGACGCATGCTTAAACTCCCTCACCGTGTTAACCTCTACCACTTCAGCTGGAAGGCTATTCCATGTGTCCACTACCCTCTCTGTAAAGTAATAATCCTGAATTTTTTTTTAAACCTTTGCCCCTCTTATTTAAGACTATGTCCTCTTGTTGTGGTAGTTTTTCTTCTTTTAAATACAGTCTCCTCCTTTACTGTGTTGATTCTCTTTATGTATTTTAATGTTTCGATCATATCCCCCCTGTCTCGTCTTTCCTCCAAGCTATACATGTTAGGATCCTTTAACCTTTCCTTGCAAGTTTTATCCTGCAATCCATGAACCAGTTTAGTAGCCCTTCTCCGAACTCTATCTAAGGTATCAATATCCTTTTGGAGATATGGTCTCCAGTACTTCGTACAATACTCCAAGTGAGGTCTCACCAATGATCTGTACAATTAGCACTTCCCTCTTTCTACTGCTAATACCTCTCCCTATACAACCAAGCATTCTGCTAGCATTTCCTGCTGCTCTATTAAATTGTCTGCCTACCTTTAAGTCATCAGAAATAATTACTCCTAATTACCCCTAAATCCCTTTCCTCAGATGTTGAGGTTAGTAGGGTATCAAATATTCTACACTCTGCCCTTGGGTCCTTCTCCCCCCCCCCACCCCCTTCTCCCCCCCCCTGCACTTATCCACATTAAATGCCAGTTGCCACAACTCTGACTATTTTTCTTTTTTACCTAAATCACTTGCCATTTGGCTTATCCATCCTGGAGGGATAAGTCAAAAATACATACCTTACCATCAAGAACTTCTGCAATATCACTAATAAAAATATTAAGGAGAATGGGTCCAAGTACAGATCCCTGAGGTACCCCACTGGTAACTAGACCTTGCTTCTAATATACTCTATTCACTTCAACCCTCTGTTGCCTGTCATTCTGCCACTGCCTAACCAATTCAACAATATTGGAATCCAAACTTAAAGATTGCAGTTTATTGATTAGCCTTTTATGTGGAACAGTGTCAAAAGCCTTACTGAAATCTAGGTAAGCAATGTCTACTGGACCACCCTGATCTATTATTTTAGTTACCCAATCAAACAAATCAATAAGATTAGTTTGGCATGATCTCCCTAAAGTAAACCCATGTTGTCTCTGATCTTGAAATCCATGTGATTTTAGATGTTCATCAATTCTGTTCTTTAACATGGTTTCCATCACTTTCCCCTGAAGTAAGGCTTACTGGCCTGTAGTTGCAAGACTCCTCCCTACTACCTTTCTTGTGAATGGGAACAACATTTGCTAATTTCTTCTTCTGGGACTACTCCTGTTAATAATGGTTGGTTAAATAAATCCGTAAATGGTTTTGCTAGTACACCACTAAGTTATTTTAATAACTTTGGGGGTATCCCATCAGACCCCATCAACTTATTTGTCTTTACTTTTGACAGTTGAAGTAGAACCTCTTCCTCTGAAAACTCACATGTACCAAATGACCCATTTGTCCTTTTTCTTAACTGAAGTCCATCTCCTTCATTTTCATCTATAAATACTGAACACAAATATTCATTGAGGCAGTCAGCTAGACCTTTATCCTCTTCTACATACCTTCCTTCTTTTGTTTTTAAGCTAACTAATCCTTGCTTTACTTTTCTTTTCTCATTTATGTATCTAAAAAATGTTTCATCCCCCTTTTTTACTGTCAGTGCTATTCTTTCTTCTGTGTGTGCTTTGGAGGCTCTTAAAACTTGCTTTGCCTCTGTCTGCCTAATCTAATAGATCTGTCTATCTTCCTCATTCTGTTTTTTTTAATAATTTCTAATTGCTAACTTTTTGCTTTTACTATTTTGGCCACTTCTGCGGAGTACCACAGTAATTTCTTAATTTTTCTGCTCTTCCTGACAAGCCTAATAGAATGTTCTGTTGCTTTCAGTAGTGTAACTTTTAAATAATCCAATTTCTCCTGGACTCCATTTAAACTGCTCCAGTCTAATAATGACACCTTCACACATATTCTAAATTTAGAAAAGTGAAAAGTCTGTTTT
Source organism: Pelobates fuscus (assembly GCF_036172605.1). Lineage (NCBI taxonomy): Eukaryota > Metazoa > Chordata > Amphibia > Anura > Pelobatidae > Pelobates > Pelobates fuscus. The sequence continues at coordinate 60,970,352 of NC_086319.1, forward strand.
TCTAAAATCTAAAACTTTTGTTTTTGTGTGGTGTGACTCGGTTACTTTACTTATATTAAACCACACTGAGTGATGATCAGGGCCATCCTTAGGCATTTAGACGCCCTGTGCGAAAAATCTTCACAGCGCCTCGCCCCCTCCCCCGATCATTCATGTATGCTGTAATGTTTGTGTTGTCTGTGTATGTGATAGTAGGTATGATGACTGTGTGATATGTATGCTATGTGTGATATTTGTAATGGGTGTATTAACAGTGTGTGATATGCGTGTATTGGTTGTATGTGACACACACACACACACAGAGTCAGACGGCCATACACACACACAGGAAGACATCCACGCACACAAGCAGACAGTCATACACACACACACACACACACACACAGACACACAAAGGCAGACAGTCACACACACACACACACACAGACACACACAGGCAGACAGTCACACACACACACACAGACACACACAGACACACACAGGCAGACAGTCATACACACAGACACATAGTCATACACACAGACACACACAGACACACACACAGAGGCAGACAGTAATACACACAGACACACACACAGTCATACACACAGACACACAAAGGCAGACAGTCATACACACAGACACACAGAGGCAGACAGTCCTACACACAGAGGCAGACAGTCCTACACACAGAGGCAGACAGTCATACACACAGAGGCAGACAGTCATACACACACACACACACACACACGCAGACAGTCATACACACAGACACACAAAGGCAGACAGTCATACACACAGACACACAGAGGCAGACTGTCATACACACAGAGGCAGACAGTCATACACACAGAGGCAGACAGTCATACACACACACACACACACACACACACACAGGCAGACAGTCATACACACAGAGGCAGACAGTCATACACACACACACACACAGAGGCAGACAGTAATACACACAGACACACAGTGGCAGACAGTCATATACACACACACACACACACACAGGCAGACAGTCATACACACACACACACAGACACACACAGGCAGACAGTCATACACACAGACACACAGAGGCAGACAGTCATACACACAGAGGCAGACACCCATACACACAGACACACACAGGCAGACAGTCATACACACAGACACACAGAAGCAGACAGTCATACACACAGAGACAGACAGTCATACACACAGACACACAGAGGCAGACAGTCATACACACAGACACACAGTGGCAGACAGTCATATACACAGAGGCAGACAGTCATACACACAGAGGCAGACAGTCATACGCACAGAGGCAGACAGTCATACACACAGAGGCAGACAGTAATACACACAGACACACAGTGGCAGACAGTCATATACACAGAGGCAGACAGTCATACACACAGAGGCAGACAGTCATACGCACAGAGGCAGACAGTCATACACACAGAGGCAGACAGTCATACACACAGACACACAGAGGCAGACAGTCATACACACAGACACACAGTGGCAGACAGTCATATACACAGAGGCAGACAGTCATACACACAGAGGCAGACAGTCATACGCACAGAGGCAGACAGTCATACACACAGAGGCAGACAGTCATACGCACAGAGGCAGACAGTCATACACACAGAGGCAGACAGTAATACACACAGACACACAGTGGCAGACAGTCATATACACACACACACAGACACACACAGGCAGACAGTTATACACACAGACACACAGAGGCAGACAGTCATACACACAGACACACAGAGGCAGACAGTCATACACACACACACAGACAGTAATACACACAGGCAGAGAGTCACACTCACCTGACAATCACATAATTACCTGTGGAGTTCATTGTGGAGGCAGTGCAGCTCCTGGTGACTGTTTGGTGGGGAAGCAGGGACTCGCTTTTAGCTCCGCCCTGCCGCACGTAAGCTCCGCCCCCGCTGCATGGTAAGCTCCGCCCCGCCACAAATTAAAAAAAAATCTATAATATTTTTTTTTTAAATCCCGGCCGGCTGTGCGGCCGCACGGCGCCCCCTGCTCCATGGCGCCCTCTGCGGCCGCACAGCTCGCACACCCCTAAGGCCGGCCCTGGTGATGATCACTGGATCCTAAACTTTCACCTACAGTAATATCTGATACCAAATCTCTATTTGTTAACACTAAATCTAGTTGGTTCCTCAACGAGACAATCCCAGTAGGGAGTTTAGAATATGTGTGCTCCTGGCATAAGCAGCTGTTTTGGTTTTCCAGTTCACATCAGGAGGATTAAAGTCACCCATGATGATAACTTCCCCCTTCATTGTCATTTTAGCTATTTCCTCAGCTGGTAGATTTCCTAACACTTCTATTTGTCCCGGGGGCCTATAAATCACACCTACACGAGTTACTGTGTGATTATTAAATTCTAACGTAACCCATGTTCTATGTTTGCCTCACTACATTTTATTAGGCTAGATTTTATGCTAACCTTCACATACAGGATCACCCCCCTTTCTTGCCTTCTCTGTCTTTTATATATATAGAGTACCCAGGTATTGCTATATCCCAGTCATTTTTCTCATTATACCATGTCTCATTAATAGCGACTAAATCTACATTATCAGTTGCCATTATTGCCACAAGTTCATGGATCTTATTCCCTAAACTGCGAGCATTTGTAGACGTGACTCTAAGCTTATAATTTTTTAACACACTCGCTACCGTTACTTTATGTCCTTGTTTTGGGGGACAATTGGTTATAATTGTTTGGCAACTTACCTGGGGTCCACCAGGTATCCACCGACACGTCCTTGGATCAGGAAGTTCTTTTCAGGTGTTTTTTTAGCTCCATTAAGCTACGCCCTACTGTGCAGGGCAGACTCATTGACTCCTGAGTGATAGCTGAGTTCTCTCAGCCACTGAGCATCTCCACGCAAATGCTGGGATCAGTGCAGGTCAGAGTTTTTCTGACTGCTGAGAAGGTGATGGTGAGTACTTGGCAGACTCTCAGGTAAACTGTGAAAAGAAAAGCTGTAAGGAAAAGGTTACAAGCTAACAAGCTGTTTGAGGACAACTTGTGTCCTATGATTAGCAGACCCCATATTATTATTATTATTATTATTATTATTATTTTTGCCATTTATATAGCGCCAACAGATTCTGTAGCGCTTTACAATATTATGAGAGAGGGATAAAAACGTAAATGAAAACAATAAGCAAACAAAAAATACAAAACAAAACAATACGCAAAAATGCAAAAACAACTTGGAATTCTTCTTAATTTTACACAGGCTACAGGGCCAGCACTGCTGGTGCTATATAGATACTAATAATAATAATAATAATAATAATAATAATAATAATAATAATACTAATAGATATATGGATAGATAGATAGATAGATAGATAGATAGATAGATAGATAGATAGATAGATAGATAGATAGATAGATAGATAGTAACATGAATCTTTCGTAAGAATCAAACAGCATAGCTTAGCATAGCAACAGACTAAAGACACTGTGTGAAGACATTCATTTACTAACTAGAAGATCCAGTGAAGGTAAAACTCCAAACAGTTTAGAATCCTGGCTTCCCCGGTCCTGGCATTGCTGCCCTGCACTCGCTACATAGGATGCTCGGGATTCTAACGTGTTAACGCGGCGGCAGTGGATGGGAAGGAGGGGCAGGCGTGGCTAGAGCCCTGGCGGCTGGATGAGGGAAGTCCTTATAACCCAGGCTGGGAGATCAGAGTGCACTCACTATCAGGCATTCAGGCAGGCAGGCTGGCTGGGGTCAGGATCACACGGAGATCGCAGCGCTGAGCAGTCATTCCCTCACTATACCCTCACTACCAGAAAACCCCAATGCACGGATTAGCACCAATATGCTGGGGCTCCACGACAGATAAAAGGATATTATCCAAGACACCTGGGCTGGATTGCTTCATCTTTTCCTTATGAAGAAGACAAAAGTAAGTATCTGGACAATCCCTGCCGTGCAAGACGTATACAGGGGGTGAATGGAGTGTACACACCGTGTACCTTGCACAAACAGGGGCATTATTGCACTAATCCATTGCTGATCTGAATATTGTTATCATTTCATTAGCATTGCTATTTGCAAGAAGACAGGAGAATCTTTGCAAGTCAGATGTTTGCTAAAGCAAAGGGCAAGGGTTGACATAAACTTCTTTTATAACCTGCATGTCAAGACAGCGCTGTCATGATGGTGCTTGCTTGCTGAGAATACTGGATTCTGTACTTGGGAAGCTGCTGTTCAGACAGCTGTTGAGCGCATCCAAGTTAGGACTGAGTGCCAGTACTGAGTGCACTCACATTGCAGCCTGGCACTGGGGAAATCCTAGCTGAAAATGTGCAAAGAAATTCAAATTTAGTCATTAAAAAAAAAAAAATGTGTCTTGTATTGTGTTTAGTGTTTTGTGCGATTTTGTTTTTCAAATATTTTACTGGTTTTGCACTGTACATAGGACAGCACATACAATTACAAAATCACAAAGTGCAAAATATAGTGATTCCCTTTTAGCCACCTGACAAAAAGTTATTGTAAGTGAGTCCCTGCACTGACAGTGCACTTACTTTGCAGAGGTGACCCTGTGCCCGCTGGATATGGGCAAAGACATGAGAATTCCAAGGAAGTTGTTTATTTTGGCATTTTGTATTGTGTGTAGTGATTTCTTTATTATGCGTTGTCTTGTTTTATACATATCCTGCTTTTGCAATCGATTTAGACTGTTTACACTGCTCATAGGAAGCAGGTCTGAAAGTGACACAGTGCCCTGTGATATCTCAGCTACATTCAAAGTTGGCAGTGAGTTTCAGGACTGTCAGTGCGGTTACAGTGCTGGCCCTGTGGCCTGGGTAAAATTAAGAAGAATTCCAAGTTGTTTTTGCATTTTTGTGTATTGTTTTGTTTTGTATTTTTTTTGTTTGCTTATTGTTTTCATTTACGTTTTTATCCCTAGGTATGCTGCTGTTGCAACTGATTTTAGACTAGTTAAAAATATAAATCTCTGTCTATCTGTAGAGTGCATTAGTTTTGATGTCTGAGATTTCTATTACACAGAGACTCTTGCTGTTCACTGGTTGAGTGCAGCCTACAACTTTCTGTACAGTATGCACTTATATGTCTATGGCTTGATAAGAGCTTGCCTTAAGGCCGGAGAAGCTTTAATTTGGCCTTTGGCTGTCTCTCCTTTTTCTTAATCATTATTTATGACAGTAGTTTTCAGGAATGCTCAGATTGCAAGTTTCTTACCTCTACAGTTCAATCAGTGCACACTTTTAGGCGTCCCTGTGTTGTGGAAACTTGTAGACTTGGATTATGGATTATTTACTAAAGTGATTTCTTGGGCATTTAAAATGTATTCAAAGTGAATTTCACATTATAGGCCAAAATAGCCAAATCGAGACTATAAAGAAGGTTGAGAATATTACTAGTTTGACTATTGTGGTCTTAGATTTGGAAATTCACAATTTGGAGAACAATCCAGTCTGTAGCATATAACTGAGTTTAATAGAGACTGTGGTGGTTCACTAGAGTGCAATGGGACATCTGAAGCATTTCAAGTAATTGGAATAACTGGCACAAGTGGAAATCCAATTGTTTTACCCTGTAGCTATTGCTATTGATTGGTGCACTTCTAGACAGGGATAGAATATCTATTGTCAGTAAATAATTAACATTGTCATAGCCAGTAATGTGCGTGTGTGTGTGTGTGTGTGTGTTCATAGACAAACTCTTTCAATCTTAATGCTTACTTAAACATGTGTCCATAAAATATTGAGGCATCCACTGCAATTCTGTTTATGCTCTATTTGCATTGCAAAATCAACGCACGTTACTTAATCTGCCTCCTAGGTGGCGTTTACCTTTAAGGATGTTAAGTAAATTCCAGAATATAAATCATTCCCCTGAAGTGTTAAATAATTCAAGCGTGTAGAATAAAGCATTCATAACTGATGATTGTATCGGCGCATGCATTTGAGCGCTCTGCAATTATGAATACCAAAGCACTGTTATGGAGAATTGGAATGAAAGTCTTCGAAATATCTGTCACAGTAGAATGCAAGCAAGGGTTCTGGCTTCCAGTTGCTTAATACAATAGTCTGGTGGTAGCACTGATTTAGTGAAACCATTCTTTTAAACAATTCTGGTCAATATTGAACCTGGCAGCAGAGTTTGATATATGATTGTGGTCAATAGATGTTGAAAATTTTGAGCTGAGTTTAGGGAAAAACAAGTTAGAGGGTGTCCTAGTGAATCAGAGCAAAGCTTAGGTATTCCTTTAAATAAACACAAGAAACTGACATAGCGTCCTGTGACTAACCATTTGTTTAAGTTAAAGCTGATGAAATGAAAACAATGAGTGTTGTGCTAATAGGACAGACAACTTGGCTAAATTATTTGTATACAAATTATAATTCGAAATGTATAAAACATGCGTTTTGTGTGTGTGTGTGTGGGGGGGGGGGGGGGGGGGTGTTATTGCATGTTTTTGATTGTGTATGTGTGCGTATACATGCATTTTGTATGTCAAAATATCATGTAGATTATAGCACATTTGCCAATGTCACAAAATGAAATGACTTTGACGTGCAGTAGGATTAAGTACATTTAAAAAGTATCAAGATTGCGAAGGTTACCATCAAAGTAGGAATGTGCCAGGGGTGAGAGGTAAAACCTCACCTCCGGTCTATAATGATCACAAATATTTTCGATTCCACATCTGTTAGATGACCTTGTGTGCGGCATTGAGTTAAGGTACATAATCCAGCGTTGTAGGTGCCAAAGATATTAATTCTTATCGAAGCTCTTAAGTCCAGTTCATATCCTTCAAGAAGATAAACGAGGTGCATTGGAAATTGTCCAACCCGCTGATCTTCCTTGTCTTTGTAGAGTATGCAAAACCACCAGTCCGTTTTCATTCAAGGCTGACATATCAAATGGAAATGTAGATTTGTTAAATGAAGCAGTAACAGTGCACAGGCTGTATTGATTGACTGTGGATGAAAAAGGTAGACAAGCTAATGTGTATGTTTTATAGTAGAAAGTTTAGTGTTAAAACCAGATTTCAGTTTTAAAAATGTAATGGATAAAAATGTAGGATCAAGTTTTAAAAGTTGAGGAAACCGTAGACACCATGGTTTTATGGTGATTGCCAAACTTTTTGAACATTAACACATTTATCGCTATAATAGCTCAGTCCGTCAGACACCCCACCCCTTCACAGTACAGGGAATGGACTCAAATTCCAATTGGTTTTTGCAAATCCAATAGGATATCTTAAAACCCCAGTTCACTTACTGCATTAGAACTGGGCGACACTGCGGAAAGATAGGAAGTACCCAGGTGTTTGTCGTTTCTATGCATAGATATTTATGTTCTATGTAATTGAGAGGGATAATGCTTTATATATATATATAATATATATATATACTAATCTAAATACTATAAAATAAGAAAAAAATCTGGGGCAACCAATGTCCCCCCTTAAACTGACAACTACACCAAACTATAAAAATGTAAAAATTACAATAAAGCCTCTTAGGAAAAAGGTAAAACATTTATTTTTTATTTTTTATACTTGTCTAAGTAATTATAAATCTGGTGTTTCGATAATTGTGTAATAAGTGTGTATGTTCTATCTCACGTTGTTAGTTTGACAATGCACAGCTTACTATCATTTGTCAGATTGAGTTACCAAAATAGAGATAATTTATAAATGGCAAACTTTAAGCACTTTGTCTCACAGCATCCTAAGGACTTTTTCCATCAACGCAGTTTTAACTTTCATAAAGCACACAAAAGTGATCTTCGCTATGCATGGCTATAAGCTGTGCACACATTCTGGATCTAAAATGTTTAGTCTCACTGTCAGATTTGAAATCAGGTATCTCCTGTAGCATTTCTAGTGCAAACTCTTTAAGCCTGCTGGACAACAAATGATATAATTCTTTTCCAGTGGTTTATATATCTGGATTGTGGCTGTTTTACTGCTGATATTTCAAGGCTAGCAAAGTTGTTTGCACTTTGCTCAGATGTAATCACGGTGCCTTTCTGTTTGTCTAGGTTCCTGATTTGTATTTTTACTTTCTAAAAAGAGAGTTTTTCCAAACGTGGGACAAAATAGAAAAGCTAGAAAAACATTCTCGAACTGTATTATTTTTATTTATTATTTTAGTTAATTTGGCCAAACTTTTAGCAACCTATTTATCAATTCATCACTATCTCTAGCGAATAAGGCCTTAAGTCATTTGCCCTGTTGCTGGGATGATTCATATAGTGGTAATAAAATTTGTACTACTATTTACATTTTATTATACCCATTGTACAGTGCTATGGAATTTGCTGGCGCTATGTAAATAATAAAATAATAATAATTATCAAAATGCCAACTGCATTAATAATATGACACATGCTTGTTATAGATATTTGGGGTTTTTTTGGACAGACAATGGTTCTATTTCAATTCATTACAATTTATTTTTAAATCGCTAGACTGCTTTGTGTGACAATGTAATAACCGATATATATGTATTAGCCCAACACATGTTTTCTTTATCTCAAACAATAGAATGTGTCAAAATTAAAGTTACAGTACTTTCAAATCAAAGTGCAACAAAGAAATATAAATTAAAATAGGTCCCATGTATTCATGTTCAGATCAAAATACTTTTCTATTTTTGGAAAACATATTTATTTGGGTCTAAAGGGTGGTTTCATCCCAATGTTTATTTACTGTGCTATTTCAACCGGTTTTTCCACATTTCGAATGAAAAGAAGGGATAAGCATTAAGCTGTAGAGTGGTAAATAAAAGCAGGGTACTAGATAAGCTGCAGCAAAGATACAAACGTGATCTAATCTGAAATCAATTATCTACCATTGGTTTTTGCCTAATACATCACTATTACAAGCTTTGCATAAGCAAAAGATGTGCCACAGGACACAGGTCCCAGACGTCCTTTTCCCATGGATCTCTTGACATACAATGGGTGTCGTCAGGTCATTTTGACAACTGGAATGGTGTGTGGTGTTATAAAATAATATGATCATTTCACTTATTGAATGAGTAGTATATCTGTTTTGCTTACCAAAGTTGTCATTAATAGCCTGTTTAAGATCTGGTCTGCAGGTATAAGTAGTTCAAAAGGCACATAGGTTAATGTAACCATGTTTATGCAAAAACTAATGTAAAATACAAACTTTGGTTTACAGACTACGGTTACATGAGATCAAAATACTAAAATTAATGTGAAATTAAATCATGATATGATTTCATTTATTCCTTCATCGTGCAAGTTCCGAAAATTCCAAGAGAATGCTAAAATAAATGCATCATTTCCACATGCAGGCAGTACCAGTGCATGACTAAGACTAAGCATCTGTATTATCTATGGGAAAACACTTACATTTGCACTCACCGGAACCCAGATATTTTCTTATCTCCAATTCTTCTCCTATCACATATTCTCATTATGCATTTATTCTATATATATATATATATATATATATATATATATATATATAAAATATTTTTTATCTCTCTTTCATCTCAGTTTATTTAGGGATATTTTTTTATAAGACATGTTGATGAAACTTGCATATATATATATATATATATATATATATATATATATATATATATATATATATATATATATATATACCATTTTTAAAGTGCGCTTTGAACACTGTTCCACTTAGGAGTTTATTCACTAGAATTAATTGTTTGTATGTGAAAACTGAATTTGCAGATTTTAGACCATAATAATTGAGTTGGGAACTTAACCCACTCATCTGTATCACGTTTGGCTATTTTTGACCCGTGTTTTCCAAAGGAGTGAGAAAAAGATGAATCAGTACAACCAAAAATTAAGAAATGTAGACGTTGCAGCTCGTTTTTCTTTAAGTAGGTCAAATTCATTTCATTACCCTGGGAGATTATGTATACTTAAACACTGCATATTATTGCAGTTTCAAACTCATGCCATTGTGCAGAAATGCATGTAGCCAAATAATTAACCCTTAGACAGCTAGTTTTAGTACATTGTCTCATTTGCGTGGGGTAGGAATTAATCTGATATATGCTAGGAATCCAATGAAAGGTCACTTGATACAGTCTTATAAAGTTTGGTGGGCTGAGAGTTGATTAAAAAGCAACAGCAGTATACAACCTATATATCATCTAATTAAAGGCAACGTCAGATGTATCAGAATGTATAAGTTACTGAGCAGTAACTCAGAATGTATATTTAGAAATGTAAGTTACCAAGATGTAAAGTACCCCTTAGATCTGTTTCCACATCAATTAAACTAATATAGATCTGCATATGTGCCTTTATTTTTACTACTGCTAACCTTTCTGTATGATCTGTGCGTTTAAAGTAATATTCCAGGCCACTAAATCTGATAAGTACATCTGATAAGGAACATGATGTTATTTTTATGTATGGGCCAGGGACCCTTATTTTGTTTAAACTGCTTGAAAATGGAGGCACAGCACCTGGGGACTTCGAGGACTATAACCAATTCAGTGAGATGAAATGTGTCAAGACTTGATAGGTTTCTACCAACACCAGTAACAGAACCACTTGTTTAAGGATCACTAAAGGATCAGGAACACAAACATGTATTCATGCCCCTATAGTGCTAAACCCACCATATAGGTGGCTTGCCCCCCTTAGCCCCGCTATAAAATTTCAAAACTCACCTAATTTCCAGCGTTGCGCGGGTCCGCTGGCGCTGGTTCTGCCCCCTTTGTGACATCATCAAAATGGCCGATTTTTAGCCGATCCGGGGCAGGGCCAAATGCCTTTTTGGTCAATCAGGACCTCCTCATAGAGACGCATTGAATCAATGCATCTCTATGATGAAAATTCAGCATCTCCATGCAGAGCGTGGGGACACTGAACGGCAGGGCTGCTTACTGTGCAGCGCTGAGCCAGGAAGCACCTCCAGTGGCCATCTAAGGAGTGGCCACTTGGAGGTGTCCCTAGGGGCAATGTAAAGGCAGTGTTTACATGAAAATGCCTGAAGGGAGCTATTATACTCACCAGAACAGCTACATTAAGCTGTAGTTGTTCTGGTGACCATAGGGTCCCTTTAATGCAGGGTTGAATTACCACAGCGTATAAAAAGAGGTCCAAAGGCCTCATCCCCAGTAAATTTAGAATGTTCTTTATTTATTCATGTTTTATATCCAGACAGACTTTTTTTTTTTTTTTATGCGTCCCTACCATGCAGTGAATGAATTTGTAAAGGAGTAAACTTTGTCCGGTCTATAATAATGTTTTGCAAAACCTCAGCGTGGCTTCCAGGGCATGAACTCTGGCTGAGCGAAAGTAAAACCAGTATCTATGCCAGGCCATTTGATAGAGTAGATAGCTTCAGCTTTGAAAACTATAAGAAGAAAATTATCAAACTTTTCAACCAGATTTATCTATTTACTACTTTTCAAATCAATCCTGGGGTATAGGTTTTATTATACACATAATAGAATGCTATTTTGCCATATTTTGAAATAACATAGTATCCCTTGGTTTAGATAAATTACACAGTACAGTGGGACCTCGGTTTACAAACGCCTCGTTTAACATAATTTTCGGTTTACAAATGAAAATTCATTGAAAATAATGCCTCGGTTTACAATTTTTTTTTCGCAATACAAAGCAAGTTTCCCCAGGATGCATTGCACCTGGGAGGTTTATAGCACCGCTGCCTGCATGCTGGAGTCTGTGGGTAGCACGTGGCGTCGAGTGTGGAGGTGTTGGAGCGGCTTTTGCATCGAGTTTTGGAGCCATTTTGGAAATTGTTTGCAGTTGTTTTGGGACTTTTTTGTGCATTTCTCAAGCTGTGGAAAGGTAAGGAGCTGAGCTTCGTGGTTTGCATGCCTTTAATTGTGTGTTCTGCATTGTGGGTTGGTTTCCATGCCAGCTCATTTTGACTTTTTTTCTGACCTCCAGAACAGATTAATTGGTTTTCAATGCATTCCTATGGGAAACCGCGTTTTGGTTTACAAATGTTTTGCAATAAGAAATGTCCTGGAGAACACATTCAATTCGTAAACCGAGGTCCCACTGTATATCAATCTAAAATAGCTGTAGGTTTGTTATAAGAGATTCGGTATAGATCACAACACAGAGTATCTGATATAATTACAGGTTGTATATAATATTATTCCACCCACGCCTTAAATGTTCTAGTTATGTCACAGAATTTGTAAGAAGCCTATTCCACTCAATAGGCTCTTCTACATGTTCCATGTATCATGACTTGGAATGCAAGCACTGCAGGCAACATCTAAGATGTGTGTGTTGTAAGTGGTAATGGTTTCTATCTTTCTTGGCAAATAAACCAAACGTCCCAGATATGGAAAGAACAGAATTCACTGTATATATCTTAGGTTTACCAGAATGCATTTTATATCCTTAAAGGGACACTACAGTCACCAAAACATATTTAGCTTAAAGAGGCAGTTTTTGTGAAGTCTCACTGATCAATCATCTGCCATTTAACTCCAGTTTGTGTATACAAGTTCTTATCATATGTTACAACTCTTATTAAGATTGATTTTTAAGGGGCTTATGGTTTATGCAATAAATGTCACAAAACAATGACAATATAATAAGCAGTTTCCCTTAGCATAATTGGAAATTGCTAAGGGAAACTGCTTATTATATTGTAAAAGAGTAGTCAAGTTGTGGCATAGTCAGTCTATCTTTCAGGTTAAAGGCAATATACTGCTCTTGCCTGTGCTAATCTAATTAAAGATGTGAGATTGGATCACTAATTATTACATTTGGCTGTTAAGTCATCTGAGAAAAAAAGACCACCACGTTTGGGGAAATAGGGATTGTTATAAGCAGCAATGTGTTAATTTAATAATGGAATTAAACAGAATAATACAATATTATAATTTTTTTTCTGTGCTTTTTACTAAAATAGTGACAAACGTGTCTGCAAGGAATTGTGGTATAGATTGTGAAGGGTTTAAAAGGCAACCAATAGATGGTGTCTGTCCAGTTTCTATGCAAATTAAAGAGATATTCTTAATAATAGTTTATCTGTTTTAATATTTCCGTGTCCTTCAGTACATTGCTCAGCCTGCTAAAGGCAAATGTTTAATCCAGTTATGGCTAAACTTGGCAAGGCTGATACTCGTAAAATACATTTCCTTTGATATGCAGCCAGCCGCTAAACTTTTTGACTGGCTGAGCATCATGAGAAATGTACTTTACAAATGTCTGCTGTTAGTGATCACTGTCCTAATTGCCAATCCAATCTGGTTTTACTTTTGAGGAAGAATTACTTCCTTTGGGCAGCTGAAGAATGAGTCATGACCTTGGATGTTGGACTATCGTGTTGATTGTCTTCCCATGCAACTGCAGTGCCAGCGAATATCTGTTCCTGAACCTTACACATGCTTTTGTTAGGGCATCTAAGGCTAGCGTTTATGAGTAGAAAACTAAACATATTGTCAAAATGACAGGACAAGGACTTTAGAGTGACACGATTGGCAGGTGTCCAATAATCTACTCTGTGACTTTGTAAACTAGAAGATTAAAAAATACTCTATAGGAACAATATAGAATGTAAGCTTGTTTGAGCAGGGTCCTCTTCAACCTATCGTTCCTGTAAGTTTTCTTGTAATTGTCCTATTTATAGCTAAATCCCTCCTCTTATAATGTAAAGCGCTACGGAATCTGTTGGCGCTATATAAATGGTGATAATAATAATAATAATAATATACATAGCATTAGGGATACAAACCTGTACTAATGGATGCAGATATTAGCAACTTGTGACACATACAAACATTTGTGTGTGACATATTAAGGTATTAGAGAGTGGTGGAATAAAGCTTAGTGGCAGTACGAATATATTTTTCCATTATTGTCTTTGCATGCTCTTATTTATTTGATACATCTGGAAGTTATCTAAAATCTGTGCTATATCCTAAACAGGTTCTCTGTAATGCCAATATAGGATTCCCATATATTGGATGTTATTGGATGGCATTATCTTGTAACTGCCTCTCTATTTTTTACGTGATTTTATTTTTCGTTTTTTATAACTTGTTTCAACATGTTAGATCTTTCTGTGTACATGATGAAAATGCACAACCATATTCAACTTTTTTTTTATACCCTATAAACAAACCGCTAAAAATAACTGTTTCCTACAAAACAGCATTTCCTTATTTATTTAAACAGGATAAAAACAACGCCCTTGTTTCATCAAAAGCATCACATGAGGTCCAAATATTGTAAGCTGTGAAACAGATATCTAATTATTCTCTAGTGTTTTTTTGGCTATTGTCACATTATATCATTTTTTTTTTTGTTCATATTTACTCTGTATCCTAGAAAAGTCACAGTGATCATAACAGAAGCAGCAATCTACAGCTACAGTATTGGTAAATCCATGGCAATTACAACCAACGTAGTGATTATGTGACAATTGAGAGGTATGTCTTTCCAGTGAATTGAGTTTAGATGGACAGTCATGCATTCTTTAGGTAATGATCCGAGACACACCTCAAAGTTGTGTATAGAGCTTTGAAAAGTGTTTTTTTTTTTTTTTTTTTTTAAATCTTTGTCCTTTTCACATTGTATGGTATTGAGGTCTGCAGCCTGGGTAGGTGAGGCCAATAGATTCAATTGCCCTTCACTTGTCATCATTGCTAAAGAGTGCTATTCAACATGGCTTTGATACGCCTTCTGCTTTGTTGTTTTTTTTTTTATTTTTATTGTAACGTGTTTCCCATTTCAAGTATTTCAAGAAAATTATACAACCCAAATCAGTGTCATTTATGTAGCCATTCGCATTGCCAAATTGTGTATTCGAAAGGCAAAAGTGGGTACCCCAAATTAAATTTCTCATTATAGAAACGGGGCTTTGGTATTTCTGGAAATGTAGAAGATCAGTTATATAGGAGTTGGTACAAGTAAAGTAGACCATATCAAAGTTTCGGGAGCTCTGATGAATATAAGTATTTTTTTATGGTTTATTAAAAAAGGTAGTATATAATAATGTAGAAAAAAAAGAATGTTGATGATGGCGTTATATGGATAGTGATAAAGTTGGGGTCTGGAAAATAGATTTCAACCTTCCATCTTCCAACCCTATCTTGGGTGCCTCTCGTCCGTTGCCCGTTTGTTAAAAACAATCTAGGAAACATGATTACACTACAGAATCCCATAACTTGGCTGGTCCCTCCTCATACATAGTGGCAAAGAAGGGATGTGAAATGGTTAGGAGAACTGTATATTGAACCTTCCAAGATCCACTATCATCATTAAATATCCAAGCATAGCTAATATTTAAAGAAGTTATGATATACCAAGAGGAGAAGGACAACTACCAATGTGGTGGCCACAGGAGTCACATGTGAGTCACATGGGGTTGCAGGTGCATTTGACTCATAAAATACCAAAGAGCTACAGTATGTTTGTTTTTGTCTCTGCAAAGTGGTGTTTGCAGTAAGAGACATCACATAAACAAATACATCCATCTGTAAGTACACATTTGCATGCAGGGTGGGTCATGCTGAAAACAAAATACATCTCTCTTCTGTATTGCTGTAGGTCATAGTTGTTACAGTTGTTGCGCTGTGCAAATAGTCAGGATTTATGTTTTACCGTGCCCAGTTTGGGAAGTTTATACTAACTTATCAACTCCTGTTAATGCCAAGTAAGCGTAAACATTCTTTTGAAACATGAATTGGCAGCTTACGTGCTCTCACTCCCACATGCGGATTTCAAATGGCAAAAGAAGCTGTCTTCTTCCCTTGAGTAGTTTTTATGGTTTGTAGTTTTGTTTGAAAAGGAAGACTATGAAATCTATAGAGATTGATTTGTCAGACAGCATTAACGTTTCCTGGCAATGTAATCTCTAACTGCAAACTGCAAAACCTTTATTACTTATATAACCTTTGCAAAATCGCATGTGTTGAAATGA
Organism: Pelobates fuscus; assembly: GCF_036172605.1. Classification (NCBI taxonomy): domain Eukaryota; kingdom Metazoa; phylum Chordata; class Amphibia; order Anura; family Pelobatidae; genus Pelobates; species Pelobates fuscus. The sequence goes on from NC_086319.1 coordinate 60,986,309, forward strand.
TCATTTTCCTTTAATGAATTTTCCTTTAATGAATAAGTGATCAGAAACATCTGGAACAAGGCAAACCCAATACATTTCTTTTTTTTTTTTTGCATGCAAGATATCTTCTCTTAAATCTCTCTGTACGTTGTGTTTGCTTTATCCCGATGTGTTTTGTTTTCGAGTTATTGTTGTGTAAATGTAGGAGCTTTTTATCCGAATAGTCTTTCAGATGAAACCTCTCTATTTCACAATGACAACATTTATTGCAGTCTAGCTCTTAAAGGGATAGTCCAAGCACCATAACTGCTTATGCTCATTGTATAGGCTATGGGCCAAATAGCGCTATGTATTTGTCATCTTTTATTTTATGAATTAGAGCTGCAGCAATTGCCTTCATATGTGACCACAATTGCTTTAACTCATGGAAAAAAACCTGAACCTACTTAATTTTTTTTTTTAGAAGCATCTGGCTTTTTAATACATATACGGCATATGCCATAAACCTTTGGTGCAAAGATCATTGCAGAAGCTGCAAATCCTGGTAGGGAATAAATAAAAATAGGGAAAAATAAGAGGAGAGTCTTGTTTTTATGTTTACATACTTATTGCTGCATAATGATCTTTATTAAAAAAAAAAGGGATCAACTTGAGCCTGAAGTGACCCTGTTTCCGTTTCTAGATATTCACTGAATGCAATTTTGGTGTTGGCTGACGTCAGCCGTCAATCAATTTGTACAGTGTGGAAAAACAATCAACATTCCGGTAGTACAACCATGAAGATAAGTGATACAAATTGTAAAGATAAAATAGTCTTAAATAAAGCAACGCATCGGGCACACCTGTCCCATTTAGGACTACATTTACACAAACATAACTTGAAAACACGATGAAATATTAAAACAAAACATCGCCTATTGTTAGACGTAGGAGAAGAACATCAGTCTAATCTCATGTCATTTGAGATTTAGGTATACATTAATACATGTCAGAATTATCAAGTATCTCCTTATTCAGTTATATTATCCCATTAGCATGTTTAGTAATGGCATATGTAAAAGAAGACACATTGCTTCAGAGCTACAGGAGAATTACGACTATTGAGATACACTAGTTAGCAAAACGAAGAGTGACAGTGGGATTTGTTAGCAGTAGTCATCCGTAATGATAATTTCATTTAGTGAATGAACAGAGCAAATGTACATTGAATGATAACAGTTGATGCAAAGAGACAGTTTATCATTTAATAAAGACAAAGTATGTTTAATGATATAACATGTTTTCTTTTGTCTTATTATTCCACTTTAGAGGTTTAGCTTTAAACCTCTAAATCTGCTCTCTCCAAGACATACTTGGTGCATTATTATTATTATTATTATTAATATTATTATGATATTTATAGAGCGCCGTCAAATTCCGCAGCGCTTTACAATGGGTGGACGAACAGACATGTAGTTGTAACCAGGCAAGTTGGACACACAGGAACAGAGGGGTTGAGGGCCCTGCTCAATGAGCTTACATGCTAGAGGGAGTGGGGTAAAATGACACAAAAAGGTAAGGATAGTATTAGACTAGTGACAGTTGCAGAAGAGAAATCAGTCGGGAGCTATTAAAAGTTTAATTGATATGCTTTAATGAAGAAGTGAGTTTTCAACGATTTTCTGAAGGAGTGGAGACTGGGTGAGCATCTAACGGAGGAGGGAAGCGAGTTCCACAGGAACGGTGCATTATACAAGTTAGTGACAAAAAAATAAGTAAGGGTGCATGTATTTTCAATTATGGAGCACGGAAAATAAAAAATGAATATGTGTTTCTTGATTTTTTCCTATAAAAAGACAGAAAAATGTACTTTGCAATAGCCACATATGATGATATTTATTTGAGTTATAAATATTTTAATCTCACAGATATAGCAGCTGCTATTCTCCCTGTAGTGATTTAGAGTGCTATAATAATTCCATCATATGGCTACCAGCAGAGGCGGAACTAACGTATATAACTAACGTAGATTTGTTTTGCTCCCCCCCACCCCCCCAATATCAAGGAGGGCCAAAAGGTAATTCTCCATCTGATTTACAACAGATGCTTTGCCAACTGAGGATCTAACATTTGCCCATCCTTGCAGGTTTGTATTTAGCACTCAGCAGTGTCTGTGTGTTGGAATGTAAGCATGTTTTTGTATGGAGTACGTGTGAGTGAATATAGGGGTAGGGGTGTATTTGTATGCAGTGTTGGCACTTCAATGCACACATGCATTTGTGTGTGGTGTTGGTTTTTCAATGCAGGGGTGTGTTCATATATAATGTTGGTGTTTTAATACAGAGGGGTGTCTGTATGTAGTGTTGACATTTGAATGCCGGGGTATATTTCTGTGTAGTATTGGAGTTTAAATGCTTACATGTATGCACATATACAAATACACTGCCACACAAACACATATACACTGACATATATGCAGATACACAGACACACAGGAGCGTACACTAACATATATACAGAATCACAGCCACACACACACTGATACACATGCTGATACACCGACTCAGAGATACAAACACTGACACACAGACACACGTGCTGGTCAACATTTAGCAAATGTTAGCCACCCTCCTGTTTTCTACCTTTCTGCTGGATGAGAGTGTGTGGAAGTAGAGTCTGGTTCAGCTGTTCCTGACCCCCTCCTTTCAGACACTGCCATCAATTCTTCCACCCACTCGGATTAGTATCTGATTTGGGAGGAAATGACAGGCCCTCACTTCCTCCCAGCACATCTTGCAGATATGAAGGAACCCGGTCATGCTGTTAAAGGGCCACAGTGCATGAGTATGTCCCTGATGACACTTGTCCAATGGTTGGCCCAAATTGCATGGACAACTCAGTGGGCCCCCTCGGCATGCCGGCCCGATGCAGCTGCACTGGCAGTAGTGCCGCCACTGGCTACCAGTAAATGCATTGAATATTTTAATTGAAATCTATTTCTGCATTGTAGTTATATGTTTTTTTTTACCTCTACCATTCCTTACAAATAAATTCAAATAGCTATTGGCTGGTACATGAAAACTATGGACTATCATTAGTAGAAATCATATATAGATGTTGGAAAATGATGGAAAAGGATTTCCTTAACCCTGGTTTAGAAGGAGTTAATTTGGGAATCCTGAGGAATGATCTCTATATGTATTATTTTTTAAAGTTTTAAAAAATGTTTTTGCCAATTGATTAACACAAACCACAAACAAGGTTATCTCTATATTGGTCCATATACGTTGTATTATTATTTGCTAGTAGTGAGTCACTTGTATGCTATTGCCTTGCAAAGAATTTTGGAAGTTGTAGGCCATCAACATCTGACGTTCCAGATGGGGTGCAAATATGCAACTATCCAACATGAAGACTCAAATGGTTATTAAAAAAGTGAGAATTCAAAGCGAATTTGTAACTGAAGCCAAAAAAATAGCTAAGCATTTTCCAAGTCCGCTAAGCTCATTGAATACAATACACTTTAACATCACTAGTTAATAATAATAATAATAATAATAATAATAACAAAGTATCTAACCAGGAAAGGTACATTCAGATTACTCTGGTTTTCAGGTACGTCCTGGGGAAGCTACCTTAGCCCAACATCTAGGTTTAGTTACTATTACCCAATGGTACTCATTTAATCTACCTCGGAAGGATAAATGGCTGAGGATTTGAACCTGCGACCCAAGGGTTGAACAGATTGTATGGGTCATCGTCAATTGTTTTATAGTATATCAAGATAAATTGATATAATATATTTGACATACTCAGAAAAAATGTAAGAACAAAACATAAAAGATTGCTCACGCAGTGATATAAGATTGGCTTCCGCAAGTTTTTTTATTTTATAATAGTTAAGGCTGGTTTTAGAGGCAAATGTAAAATGTATATATATCTGATGATGAATTGACATTAAATATTTTATGCTGGTACATCAGAAAAGTTGTTATGAGTGTATCAGATGACTGCTGAGCTTGTGATACTTGCTGTGCTGTTCTTTGTAGAGCATCAAATATATAAAATGTGTTTGCGTCTCTGAAGACTCGATTTGCCTACACCTGCCTTTTATGAGGTCTGCCCTTAAATGTGTAGCAGTATGAGTATATGACCCACCTGATGAAAAAAGCTGTTTTAGATTACACAGCGAAAGCTACATTTGTGGCGTTTATTAAGGACAAAAAGCAGAGTAAATGAGATGTGCTTTCTGGTCTGAATACATGTCAAGTGAAACAATGATTAAGATGATAAAGTGCAGACTGCCAGTTTTAATTTAATGGAGCTAGTTACATCCCTAAATTGTAAAACTTGTATAAATTACACCTCTTTTTAAACATATAACCCACATTTTATTGGTCTGCAAGCAATTATTTTGCATGCTTTAATGTGACTTTGCATTTGAACTCGCTGATTGAGAATGTGAGTCAGTTTTAAATATAAGACATATACCTACATTTAGTTAAGATTTTTGTATTATGCAGTCTTTTGGGGAATCTGCATACCACAAATTCACGTTGGCATTTTGTGAATCTCCATTGCAAAAATTCAAGCTGACCTTACATTACAAATATTTATAGGAAGAGTAGTTGACTATTTTTGATATCATTTTTGTCAGGCCTAATATTTATATAAAAATAATCTCTTTCCTCCTGAGCGAATTATTGAATTAACTCTGTATTATGTAGAATGATGAGATTTTTTTTCTAGTTCTATTTTTTCTAAACAGAAAACCTTTATTGCAAATGTTTTATTCTTCAGTTTTTTTGTTTTGTGATTTGACAAAAAGAGCAATTCTGTTTGTGCGTGCTGTTGTTTTTTGCTTGTGTTTTCAATGGCAGACTATTCAACAATTGTCTTTCCACCCACTGGAGATGTTACAAGTATAATCACTTTTGAATGTTAACATTCTGGAATCTAACCAGTTTTCAACATGTATTTCATATTTTAGGATGTTAAACTTAATAATAATGACTGTCATCATTTAACATAAAGCATGATTAAACCTCATTAACTGTACGCTTCTTCTAAAATTACATAACCATCACAAAGGGGATTGGCAATGACTGAATAAATATGGGTGAACCAATTCATTGTTACAGACTTTCAAATAACGCTAATATCAAAATTGAATGCAGATGTCATGTGCGAAACATGTTTTTTTTGTTTGTTTGTTTTTTAAAGGGGAAAAAAAAGTATAGATCTCTTGTTATACTTCTAAACTTTAAAGATCTCTGGATGTGTATGACAATGCAAGTTAATTTAGACAAACTTTTTTTTTATCACTTATCTGTGTTTTTAAAGATTGTGGCATTGTGTCTCACCATAAAACACCATAAACCTTGAAGGCTTAACTTTGTTGCAATTAGTTAGAAAATATTTACCACTTGGGTGTATTGAGGCATATCACAAAAGCCAAACACAATCTGTAAATGTAATTAAGTCGTTTTTATAGTAGAAAATTAAGTGTTAGGCCACCCTAAGGAATTAAGCCCTGATTTGAAAGTAAGTGTGGGTTTGTGGTACCCCTGGAAAATGTATGCCCACTGGAGAAACAGTGACATTAATGGCAATAATAATTTGTTCCAGCTGATTTCAATTACATAGGCGGCTGTGTCTTGCCTCATTTCATGTAACAAATCCCATATCTCTCTTTGTCAGCCGCCATGGGAATCGCAGCATTGTTGAAAAGAACTATATTTAAAATGTTTGCAAGCTGTACATTTTATTTCATTATACACCGAGGCAAATACAAACAGTTACGTTTAAGTGCATTGATTTACCCATTGGTCATTTTATATCTCACCATAAAATGTAATACTTGCACATATATTAAATATTAAGTGGTCTTGTATTAAATCATGTGTAACCAGAATAAAATACATTCATCACTAGAGTATAAACCGCTGTGGTTTTGTGTTACAATTACATTTCCTCCCTCTTGTGTGGCAATATAATATTTACCAGCAAGCCTGTGTGGTAATAAAAAAATGTCCAGCATGCAAGTGAATGCCTCCTTCTGATTGGCTGCTTATTTTCAATCTCTTAAATATCTCTAGCATGTTTAATTTTTAAAGAGATGGTTAAAACAGTGGTCAAAAATTGAACTGTTAAAACCATTGAACTGTTTTAATGATGATTAGCATGGCATATAGCCAGCTGTTATTTTATGTTAATTACTGTGGGTTTTTTTGTACCACCAGTGCACAGGAACACACGTTTTTATTACATGGGTAGTTAACACAGCAGTCTACTCTCTATAATCCGCTGTAATTGTCTCAGTTTAACACTTCACACACTCATTTAGAACGCACAGCAAAATATTGTAATATGTAAAGTAATGGAAGTACTGTTGCAACCAAAACTTTTTTTCTTTCAAATATTGTCAGATGTCTCCCATGTGGAATAAAAAAGAAAATCACAAATAGTGTAGTTTTCTCATACATATTCACAGTAACACATGTAATGTATCAAAGAAAAATGTAGGCTTGATATTGTATGGTTCTAATCAGCTATGTTTTGTTGGCATTGAGATTAATGGGGTATAAATCATATTATTCCCCAAAGGTTGACCAAATTATTGGAACGATTTGTTACTAAGAGCTACTTGTATCATTAAAAATCATTTTATGAATTGTTCTCTGCAAGGCTAGCATATTTCATTATCTAGAAAATGTGCAATATTTGTGTTTGGTTTTTACTAATGCCTTTCTGATATATCATTCCAGAATATAAAACCCAAAGCTATCAGTTGAGTTGTCAGAATGTATTTTTTTTAATTAAATATTGCTATTTCCAATATGCATATTATGTTGTGTCCATGCAGATACACTTTATGCAGAGTGTCTGAATTAGTTTTAAATAGCGAATGTAATTGGATATATGTTTTGCATCATATTTTACTAAACCGATCACTGGAAAAATTCATACAAATGGGATGCAAATTAGCCTTTCAATGCCTATCACAACATGTTCTTCATAAGTATTAATTTCTTTCAAGCTCTTCTCCTCGGATAAGGAAATTCAACAGTAACCAATACTGGGGCCAGATGGCTCTGCAAATTAATCATTTTAATGGTGTCTGAATAAAGAGGCTCATTGTATCACTGCCAGTATATATTTGATACAAATGTATTAAAAGAGCAAATAAATCTGCGTAAATGGAGGTTTTTTGCCCCAAAAATTAATTCTGCAGTGATGCAGTCGTTACGTCTTGGTATCATTCACTTATTTTGAGACTGTAGGGGTTATTAACTGCACTCTGAATTTTAACAAATCAAAATCTGAATGGAGACAACTTGGGCAAACATGGCTGATTTGAAACCAGACAGATCTTGGCTATTTTAATCTTAATTTTGCTATTCAGATTTGAATTTGCTTCCACGGTTAGTTAACCCTTATCAATTGATTGGGGAGTTATTGACTATTCTATTGCTCTATTCATTTTTTGTTTAACTTAATGTATTAATGGCATTTTTTGGAACATACCCTGCTCTAAGTAAAATAATTTACTATATTTTTTCAACTATACAAATTGGCTTTAGAAAAACTGAAAAAAAAAGAGCTTGTGCTTGAAGTACAGTACTTTGATATGAGGTCAAGCATGTCTGTAACTTAATATTAAGTGGACACACGACTGTCTTCAGCCTCAGTGGAAAAATACAAAAATTTCCTCCAGAAAAACTAGTTCCATCACCCAAAAATGCTCCGAGTTGTATTTATCTCTAGCTCAACATTCCATCTGTAGATAAGGAAATTACTTTCAGGTCAGTAATTTGAGAGCACTGTACAAGAACATTTCTACCAGTTTGAAGTTTAGAAAAGTTCTAAGAAGATTAAATATGCTAAACAATTTAATATGTTTGTGATCACACACATGTTTTATTTTCAGACATACAAAGACCAAACACAGTATACTGGACAAGGTGGAAACTCTGTGAACACATGCACATATGGACATGTTTTCCATATAAATAATAAATAAATAAATATGTATGCTTCTTCACCAGATAATAGAGCAGGGAGAGGCAACCTACGTAATAGAGCAGTGTGGGTAGTCATTATCTAGAATTAGCTGGAATTTTGACCAAATTGGACATTGCGACATATCAGTTCAAAGTATGCATCAATATGTTCAAAGTGGCCATTGCTTCTGGATTTTTGTCCAGTTCCAGTGACACTTGAAAAATGTGTATTTTAAGAAAGCAGATGACTACGAAATCTGCAGAATTTGATTTTTATATTCAAAGAGGAAAGCTATAAAATCTCAAAATTCAATTTGTGGATGCCACAAACTTTCTAAATAAAACTGGAAATACTTAAAATATCATTATGACTAGATGTATACACAAAAAAACTTAATGTTGCGAACGATCTATATATGGTTTGCATCACTTTTTTCTTTTGAAAAAGCGTTATTTTATTAGCATATTATTATATGCTACTAAGTTATCACGGTTATATCCATTATCTTTAAATATATCCTGGAATTCTGTTTTGGCACTGGTTAATTTTCCTCCCTCCAGTCTGAGATGCTTTGCTGTCTGAGTAATCTATAAACAGAAGTTGACCTTACAATATGGAACAGTAGCACATACATGATACAAACTGTTTAGTGGAGTTTAAGGGAGCCTTGCTTGCTATTTCTTTCAAAGAATTTTAACCCCTTAAGGACACATGACATGTGTGACATGTCATGATTCCCTTTTATTCCAGAAGTTTGGTCTTTAAAGGGTTAAAATATAGGCCACGATGCACGCTACAACATATGAGCAGTAGAGAAGTTATTCAATAAACCAGAATTGGGAAGGGAATTTTTAGGACAAAATTGGCAAATCTGAGACATCCTTTAGTTTAGATCTTTTTTGACTAGTTTGGCCTACAATTTTACATTTCTTATAGTTAAAAGCAATTATTTTTCATCTTTAAAGCTATGTAGCCTTTGTACACAATCATAATGAGACAAATGGGATTGGTAGGTATTTGACACATGAAATACCACCTACCACTTCTACTAATTTCTGTAGGACACCTTATCTTTAATATATTATTTTTCTTTATCGTTTTCTTCAATCTGATGAGTATTTATAACTTGAGAACCTACAAAATGACTCAGAACGTCTCTGAGACATAACATTTGAATTCCTATATAGTACATGTTTTGTTTTGTTGGCTATTTTCTTTCTTTTCTTTTTCTTTTTCTTTTTGTATATTTATATTCTTGTATTTATTTTTCCACAGACTTGGATTATCACATTTATTTTCCTTCAAATACAATTCATTTGTTTTGGGAGTCCTTGCGGAAATCCAGTCACTGATGCTGTGAATGACATTGAAAAACTGGTAAGAATTCTATTTCATGCAATATATTGGACTTATATAGAATAAATCATTTTTTTCAATACCTTACAATTCTTCACACCTCGCAAATACATATTTGTTAAGTATAGATGTAAGTAGACATAATAGTTAAGTCTGAGAAGTGAAAGTTCCCCAAGACTTTATGTTTAATATTTGGTGAGCTTAGAATATGTGAGGAATAGATTACTCTTCAACAGGACGTGTTATTATTAATTACAAAAAATAGTTATAATAATTTTTAATTAAAATAATAACAATGCTCTATTTTTGGTTTATTTTTTGTAAATTATAGTTTTTTTTTTTTTAATCTGGACACATGTTGTATCAAAGCTCAAATCAAGCTTGGCCGTGAGTTCTTACATTCATGAAAAAAGTGAATGAAATAATTTGGCAAGCTTGTAGCAATCTAATGATGGCTCTGTTAACTTGGCGAGTAGCTTCAGCTATGTTTTATATGAATGAAAATAGTAAAAACTAGCAGTCACACATTTGTATGAATGATGAAGAGCATCTGTCATAGAAGACAATGTGAGACCCCATGCAAGTCACTTAAAAGTAGTACAGCTTACACACATCATGCATGATCTAGTGTTGGTCACTCATTGTCTGTAAAAGCTCTCCCAATGGGCCGTTTTCATTAAGGAGTAATAGTTTACGTGTTCCAATACAGTAGGAGCCCATGCCACTTGCATATCGGGCCGATCCAACCTACATATGGTTCGACCCCTCATATGCCTTATCGGCAATAACTGGCTCATACCCTCTCCCAAAGGGCAAGCTGTCTTTTATCGGTTTACTGTGTTTGCATCTTACTTTTTCTTTTTTCTTTTTTACCACCTATATTGCTGTGCCAGCACAGATACAGTTTGTATCCTCTACACAAGAAATTGCTTAATTCTTGTTTTTATCTGGCTGTGGTATTTGATTCATTGAGGCGGACATGTTAATCTTTTAGAGTATTAACTATACTCTGCCGTACTTATTATAGGAAAATGAATTAATTTCTCTGCTTGGATCCTTCTAGCTAAACAAATAAGTTATAGTTTTTAGCTATATGCTTTGATATTTGAGGTTAAATCTTTTAATCTACTGTAAGTAATCCAAATACTGCGGTCATGCAAAATGCAGAGGAGTGGAATTTGCTGAACAAAGAACGGGGCATGGTGGTATGTCCTAAAGGCCCAGCAGGCTTTACTGGCTGAAACAAACAGGAGCATCAAAGGAATACAATGTAAATATGTGTCAGCTACCTCCAGTCAATAAAAAAGGACATGAGGGCTATGTTGGGCTTTGAACATATTTCATGCCTGCCATTGACTTGTCCCTTATTCTACAATATGAAGTCTGAAATACATGCTATGTTTCCTTCAAATGCAATTATTCCACAATTTATATATTTGGAGGAAAATAACCAATTTATTTTTCAATTTCTTGTTTGCTATGTCTCTGCTTATCTATAGATGGTGGATGGATGGATAAGCAGGATGGATGGGTGGATGGATGGATAAGCAGATGAAAGGATGGATGGAAATATAAAATGTATTTGAAACTTTTTATATATAGAATTAATTTTAAATGTCGAATGGTGACAAATGGAAAAAACAGGTCAAAGTTCTTATTTCTAATGGCATGTAATCTATAATACTTCGATTTAGATATAAATATAAAAATATTAAAGGTATAGAACTTATTAAACAAAATTATATATTTGTCTTGATTCTTTGGTGTTCTTGAGCAATAGCATATTTTTGTAAATTAAAGAAATGTTTCAAGAAGAATGAAGTCAGAAAAGGAAGGAATTGGCATTTATCTGTAATGATAAACACACATTACATATGTCATACATACTACCTTGTTCTTAAAATTGAAAGCAGCTTTCTTAAAATATCTATTAGCGTAACAATAGTGAGGAATCTTGTGGCCAGATCTCAGCCACGTTCAGTTCAGTAGAAGAAGACAACACATTGAAAATGAACTGTGAAGAGAGAGCTAACGAGATTAAACAGCAATAGCTGGCCCCATTAAGTGTAAATTGACACATTTTGTTACACCAGTGTCGTACCACCTGACTTTGTCACGTGAATTTGTTCGGAAGTGGTCACCACAATACCCTGTAGGAAATCCCCCTACGTCGATAACATCAAAAGAGGACTTTCACCTACTTCTCTGCTATCCATGATCCCATTTTAGTACCTTGTAAATGTTAACACTTTGTTTGCTTTTATTATTTTGCGTTCATTTTTTACATACTTTTTGAGGTACCATCTATAATGCACTAAAACATCCAGGAGGTCAAAACCCAAACCACTTTATTAAGCTAAAGTTGTTTTGGTGCTTAGAGTATCCTTTTAATTATGTTTCTCTTGTTCACTTCTGTAGCAAGTTGTAGAATTTTCTAAGCCCATCTGGAAATTGCTGGTCCCGCTGTATTATTTTATTTATACATTATTTAAGTATTGATGGGCATAGACAGATTGCTGAGTTATGAACATTAATAAGTATATAATGTATTCTTTGAAATTAGGTTGGCTGTGTAAGTTAATAATTTAAAATGAGCCACAGGGTATTTTATGAAAATGCAAATGTACCACAGTGAAGCTGTATAACATCATATTACCAACATGTATTTACCCTAATGTGAACTTTTTGTTAACATTTATTGTAAATATCTCAAAAGCAATGTATATGACTTGCTTACATGACCCTGAATCCAAGTGGTGATTAAATAGCAAGTTGTGTCCAGTTACTGCTAAATTTACGCTAACATATCTAGAGTTAGAACAAGTTCTGTCCAGTTACTGCTGAATTTACGCTAACATATCTAGAGTTAGAACAGTCTTCCAGCTAAGTTAGCATAAAGATTGTCAAATATTGTGTTGTCATCTTGTTGTTCCTGTTAGCCAAACTTTTTCCCCCCCAAAAAAATGTACACAATTTGTCATGTTCACCTCCCGTAGATGCTCCAGTAAAATAATATCCTTACAAAAAATGTTTAAATCCATTTTAGCGCCATAAGAAAAGGCTATTTGACAAATATTTTTTACTAATATCATGTTCAATGCTAAGCATAAAATAGAATTTCTTGAAACTATAAGTCATTTTCTATTTCTTCAACAGCAAATTGGTAGAAATTCACACAATAAATATTTGCTCGCTTTTTTTTGTAATGAAAAAAAATCAAAGTGCAAAAATAAAAAATGGTGTGAAACAGAAAGAGGAGTTTTTGTGTATCTTAGTGTAAAATGTGGAATTATTTAGAGATCTGTAGCTTTCCTATCAGAGCTTTGAAACTAGTCTGGCTGATATGGACAGCAGCAGACAGACTGTCAGAAAGGGCTATCAGGTGATATATGGTTATTGAAATCGGCGAGTCTGTTAAAAGTATGTAAAATGGAATGAGGTGGGGATAAGTAGGTTACCAACTGGCAATTTAGAAAGATTCCAGATAGGAGATGATGAGTCCTCAGCAATTAAGTAATTACTTTACTTCACATGAATAACAGCAATAAAAAGTTTCATTGGAGGTCTATACAAAAATATGTTGCACTGCACGTGCTTATGGCTGCCTTTTTGGGACTCTTTAGTGTCAAAGGTAGTGACAAAAGTACAGTCTGCATAATATAGTAGCCCAGTGATAGCCAAGTCACATTGCTCGTGATCTATTTTTAAAAGTCTAAAAAGTTTGTCCAACTTTTAGAGAGAGGTTTGTTGACAAAACATCATTTCAGATAAGATCGAAATTATGTGCTTTATTCTCAAAAAAGCTGACTATAGCAAACAAATGAATGGCTATCATTATATATTGGTTCAGACCTTAGGAAATGAGAAGAACTCTTGCACACTTGGTATACTCTGTTTATTTTGGCATTTTATATATTGTGTGTGTGTATATATATTTAGTCTTTTAAGTCGGAGTACTATCCAGCATTTGGCAGATAAAGAAGGTTTAAACTGCTTGGGCTGACCCATTTTGAAATCCTATTATCTATGTTTGTTTTTTTAAACACTTGAAAAAACATACATTGTGTTGGTGGTTATTTACAGAAACCTTACGCAGTTCACTTCCTGGTGAAGGAGAAGTCATAGGGTAATGTATTGAGAACCATTTGTTTGCCTGCTCTCCTTGAAGCTTGGCAGTTTACCTGCTTCATTATAGCCCAGACATGTAGCACTCCATATACACATTCATAATAAATCTTCCATGGCCAAGATCCTAATCTTGAAACTTGGCTGTGTTTTATAACTGTCATGAATGAAGTGTGTTAAATAACTGTTGATTAAACAGCATCATTTCATGCTTGGTTGACAGTGAATGTTAAACATCAACGCTTTCTTAATCCATTACAAAATATCAACTGAATGTGCCAAATTTGTTCACGTAAAGGTCAAAAGCTTTTGAACAGAAATATTATTTATTTTAAATGAGGTCTATGTAAAATATGAGAGAACCTATCCCTACTTTAGGGATATGACAAGAAGCTGTATACATGTACCTTGGGTCAGACATTGTGTATATATTGACAGCCTCTGTGGTCTTTTCCCTACACTCCTTGCACAGAAGCTAGGAATATCACATAGACTGTCCGTTTTCAAATCTGTCTGACCCAAGGTGCGTGTCTATTGCTGGAGGATACTGTCATATACTAAAGGAAGGAATGAGATTTTACATTTTTAAAACATTTTTTACATATATTATATTTAACAAAGAATGCATTACTTTTCAAAATTTCATAAAATAGTTACTATATTAAAATAGCTTTGAGGTGACTTTGTCCTTTAACCCCTTAAGGACCAAACTTCTGGAATAAAAGGGAATCATGACATGTCACACATGTCATGTGTCCTTAAGGGGTTAAATGGAGAATTTATAGTTCCATGGTGCTGGTATCCCACACACGGCAAGGAAATTTAGATAGGACGATTATAGACCTCCCAGCATGGTTCTGGTCCCCTGAACATAGTGCAAGTCTATCTTATGATGCACTTTTTTTATGATTGTTGAGGACATTTGCCAGGTGTCACTAAAAGCGAGACACCAGGATACTTAGGTTGGACAGCGGGACAGGATGTGACTAGCGGAACGGTCCAGTCGAAATCAGGACTGTTGGAAGACATGACACTACCTTTAACCAAACAAATTGCAAAGGTTTTGTGGTTCAAAGATGGAACCTTGCTAGGAGATAGCTGAAATTGAGAGACATACATAAATATTTTTCTTTGTAAAAATTATTTCCTAATAAATCTACATACGAGTGTACATATATATATATGGATCCTGTGTATTGTTTATTATATATATATATATATATATATATATATATATATATATATATATATATATGTATATATATATGTATACTCATATTGAATTGAATTTCAATGGAAGTTAAGTACAGTATGTAGTTTGTAGTTTGTAACTTTTTTGTAGCGGCAGCAACGACCATAGTACACATCAGCCCCAATACATATAGTAAAAGCCAAAGAAAAAAGTTACCTGCGCTCTTCCCAAATCCCTATGCATATTTCAACAAATGTCTCACAACAGAATAGAGAAATTTTATTTGCAACAATATATTTTGATGTTGTACGTTCCTCCGTTATTTTTGCATTGCCAGTATTTTCCCAGAATGCTACAATAAAATTAATGAAATCTGATATACAGCTTAGCATCTTGTTATGAAGCTAATCCTTTTGGCAAATTAAATTGCAATGACACTGGGAACACAAACATTCATGGCTATAGGTATTGCAATTTATGGTTTCAATTTGTATTGTCCAGATTATTAGGCTGTTTCATGCCTTATGCAGTGCGGTGATATACCAAACATCCTTATTGTTGAGCACCAAGGCATATTTGTATGTACTTTTTTACTTAGTGACTACAGAATCTCTTCATCACTAATACTTTAAATATATATACTAAACTACGGTAAATAAGCAGTGTCACATTACTGTACTTGTATTGGTCACTTTCCCCAGTTCCCTTTCTTCTTGATCTGAAGAACAAACAAAAAGTCTTATTAGAGAGTAATATTTTTACGTTTTTGGTGGCAGAGGTGAGGTTAAAAAAAATCTGAGTAGGCCTGTCCTTTCCTGTCTGCAAGATCTAATATAGATTAGTATAACAGCATATTCTACTAAGCCAAAATATTACTTAAAGGGACACTACAGGAATCCAGACTACTTCATCTCAATGAAGTGGTCTGGGTGCCTTGTCTCCCCTGTTTGACCCTGTAAGTGAAAACATTGTCTTTCTGCAGAGTAAAAAAATAGCAGAGTAAGCACGGCATGAGGAATGTTATAAAAAACATTAAAGGCTCTCGGAATAATTTGTAATGGTAAATAGAGAAATGTTTCCAAATATGTGTATTTATCTAAATGAAATAATTGTGAAATGTAAAAGAAACTGCATCATGCCTCTCAAAGCCCATTCTAGATCCGATGACACACAATATTGTTATCTAGATAGAAAATTAAGTTGCTTTTCTAGAATTATAGAATGTTTTTTTTTTAAAAAAGCTTTGTCTTTTTAAATCTAATTCTGTGCACATTCCTGTATTTTGCACTTTGGTATAAATAGACTGGTGTAAATTGAAATTCTTTGTGACAAACTATTGACAACTTCTGTTATTTATATTTATATAAGTGCATTTTTTATTTACAGGTTGGAAATCTCCCAAAAGATTACAATATGGCGCTGAGATATGTTCCAGTAAATGAGAATCTGGTAAGAAATTGTGAAAGTCATCATATTTAATACTAAAAAATAATCGTACAACTTAGTCAGTAAAAACTAGGAATGAGAAGTGTTTTACTTCCTTACCCTATGTCCATTAACAAGTAAAAGGCAATGCGGGGGATTCTCACTGAAGAAACAATAGGAAGACTTGGGTGTGGAAATGGTAAGGAACGGAAAGAACTAGCAGGGATAATGCATTCACAAGATGGGAGAGGGAAGAGGGAAGGGTGGGAAAAAAGTCTTGAAAGGATGCAACATATAGGCAGGTGTGGTGAGTAAAGGAGTCTTTGATATATTGTTGAGCTGTTTAGTGGAATTCAGTGGATTTTTTTCAGGTTTTATCTGATGTTAATTTATTTTTATTTTTAATTTGTCTTCGATTATTTCATTTAAATCCCATTTACATACTAAATTTAAATGGAATAATTTAAGACTAATGAAAAATGTTGTCACAATCTAAATAAAATGTGTACACCATATGTTTTTAAGATGTTAGATTAGTGGAAGGACAATTTTGTTTTAATATTTCGAAACCATAATAAGAAGACAAAATAAACCATCGACTGTACACCTTAATAGCATTTTATGGCTGTTTTATGGTGTTTGACATTAAGCTCATAAATAAAAATTACTATTAGTGTTTCTCTGTGTTTAAACATATTGCATTATATAGTTATTTACCTGGATTCCAATTTGAAGCTGAGTTTCAACTATGTTTGAAGATTGTACTTTGTGCTTTGACTTCCCAAACAGTCACATTTTACACTTACATTGCTAACCTAAATCTTTTTAGGTTCACGTTTTATTTCTATCTTAGAGCAATACACTTTCTACTGTTTAGCTATCTTTTTCATATAGTGTATATGTATTATATATTTTATTTACATTCACATATAGTGCTTACTGGGTTGAAAAGGAAGAGAACTGGCTAGATGTAACACGTGACAATGGCTCATTACATTTTTTTTGTTTTAGAATATTGCTGATATATTTCACATCAGCATGCTGGCCAAGTTATTAAAAGATCAATTCTATTGTGATGTTTGGGGGCTTGCCAAATGATTTAAGGATTATCATTTCATACAAGACATTTTAGGTGACACGTAGCCTATTTCACCATACAGGGCAATGCTTTAAGATCCTTACCTGATGGTAAACAGATATTTGGCAAGAAATTATGTTGGAGATTTAGAAAGAGTCTAATTTATAATGAATTTAATGTGTGGTAAGATCGGTATTACCATAGCACACCCAGAAAACTGCTTTATTTAAATATATACCTAAATGGAACCAAAGCCAATTCACGGCAACAAATACATTCTAACTTGGGTCACTCAAGAGTCTAAAGATTCAGTATTCTGGGCTTTCACCTGGAAAATTGAACCCAGATATTAATTTGGTTCAAATTTAATTTAATTCACCAGAGTAGCGTATAGTTTTCATAATTTGTGTGCAACCTATTGTCATGCTAATTTGGAGCCTAATCCTGTTTTAGAAGAAAATAGGTACAAATTAACATTATGTTAGATACTTTAAAAATGAATCCCCAAATATTGTCATGCATTTAGTTGTTTGGTCAGTTCATTTAACTTATAAGGAAAGTCTTTGTCCAACTCACCAGGTCATCCAGTTAAAGTGAGTTTATCCTAATTGCAATTGTCTGTCAAGCTAAGTCAGTTCTCTTATGTAGTTTTTTTGTTTTTTTTGGAACTCATTTAAACAGTGCACCTGTATAAGTCACTTTTTGGAATTTTTTAAGCTTGCGGGTGAACATAGATAGGAATGCCATTGGATTCCTTTTAAATTGGCTTATTAAAAAAGTTGATTAACTGGTATGCCAGGCTGAATGGCTTAAGTAAATTTGGCCATGATTCATTACAAAAAGTCTTTTTTGAGGTGGAATAAGAGATTTTGGGAGAGATAAAAATGCTTAACTGTTTCAGGACTCGTTACTGATAGAATGGCAATATAATTAACTCTCACCCTAAAGGTGCTAAATGAACATCTAAAGGGAACATGTAGTCCTGAAAAATAAAAATCCTTTTTGAATTATATAGATTCCCTTCTATGATTGAGACCACTGGCCACCCCCTTTGCCGAAAAAAAAAGTTAGATATAACTCACCTCATTTCAAGCGCAGAGATTCCTCCGCTGTCGACACCTGCTCTTTGGGGATCTTGACCAATCCAATGCTTCTTATAGAGCGGTTTTGGATTGCATATATTCATAGATGGCCAAACGCTGTGTATGCATTTATCCAATCCTTTAAGCACAAATAAAAATGTGTTAACTGAACAAAATTTGTGAACAATGCAGATGCAGATGCTATAAATAAACTTAGAATAATAAGAAATATTCAACTTCCTAAAGTCAAGGCATTGCTTTTCAATCCCATTGTAGTGAAGGTGTGGCATGGGGAAATACAGTTTGCCAGAAAATCAATTGTATTGTCAGTGGAAGTAGAAAGGGGAAAAAAAAACAAATTTTTTTTCTTCAGTACAATTTATTGAAAAAGTATTTTGAACAAAAGATTGGACAATAAAAAAAAATCTTTAAACCATTAGGGGGTTAAACTCTTAACTCCATATCTGATTGATTTATAATCTGAATGGCAAAACTGAGGCTGAAAAATAGCCAAACCGTAATTGTTATATTTATCCAAAATAGCTATTTTTCCTTAATTTCAGTGCACTAAATTTGGCAGTTTAGCCAGTAAACCCCAGCAGTCTTACTGCATGGTTATTAAACAATGTGTATGTAAAATAAAAATAAATGTTCCTTTTTCATGCATTCTGTAGATATTGATTTTTTTTTTTCTGCAGAACTTTCAATCCTTTCTAATTTTTTCTTGTAAAATGATTGGATTTAACAGGAATCATTGGCATTAAAATACATTTATTAACCACTTCACTACCAGCAATGTGTATACATGCCATTGGTTTTGTTTATGCTCTATACTATTTACATTGTTTATACTGTGTTTGTGAAGTGCTTGCACATTGCACATAAAGCAAATTTGTAATGGACTAAATGGGACGTGCTGCAAATCATGTAGACTGGTGCTGTGGGCAAACTACACCTGAAAACAAAGTGTGGAACTAACAGTGTAATTTGAAGGAATTCGAAAAAACATTTGTACCAGGAGCAAATGTCACATAATTAACACAGGGTTTAACTTGCTTTTTGTCAAAACCACTTTTTCTAATTGCTCGGCATTCATTTTTTACATTCATTTAGTGTGACAGTATGCTGAAGGCACCTTAAAAATATGCACACAGCAAAACAGTGATAAACTGTAACTGCTTACTTAGTAATGGAATTTAAAAGAATATTGAACATTCCAATTCAAGAAATATTGAATTGTTCTTCCCTGTGAAAGGTATACTAACTTTTTAAGCTTTAATATAACCATTTCGAAAGTAAACAGCTAGTCAATAAACTGCAAGACAGCATGTTTCACTCCCATATCTTACACCATGCACAATGTTTGTGGAGGGAGTGAAAAAATATAAAGGTGCATCCAGACCTTCAACTAATCAGTGAGGCAGACAATATTCCGATCCCACAGAGCCCTAGGAAGGTTGCCATTTTGGCACCTCATCTTTCACATATGGATGGGGAATAAGGCCAAGCAAATTCATGGTTCCAGAGCCCCTGTCCTAGCCTGGGCCCTATGGGTCTGTCTATGGTTAATCCTGCTCTGCAGGGAGGGGCAGCAAAGATCCTCCCTGTTCACACACACCATGTGCAGTGTGGTGTAGTTTACCATTAATTAGCTCATTTCCACATCTTGTGCAATTGGATATTAATAACATGTGTGTGTATGGTGCCCAAACACCACTTTTAAACAATTGGCAGCCATGAGCTTCTTTGCTCATACCCAGTGAGCTTCATAGTGACAGTTATGTTTTATAGAGCACCTGCGCACCATTTTCCCCGCAATTACCCCCTCATCTGTGAAATAAGATGCGGGCGTGTTGCTTAGTATGCCGGGGGGTGGGAGCACCTCTTAACCCTTAATTTGTCCCTAGCTTTTGTTGCTTAACAGTCAGTGTCAATACGTTCCCCAGCCATGGACACAAACCATGCCCATAACACCCCAATATAGAGTGCCAGGATAATTACCAATTTCTATTTCGAATAAAGAATCCACTGCTTTTCATAGAGATGCCTTGTACGTACACCAAGTACTCTGTGTTGGCATGGTGACACTGGACGTATAGATCCACTTATTAAATCTCTTGTATTACGCAGCTCCTAGTGACTGTCTGAATGACAGCAGTTTGTAGACACGTGAACTGCAATACATAAACAGTGCTGTTTCTCAGTGGAATTACTGCATGGGCTGCATCTATACCCACTAAACCACTTCATTAAGATGAAGTGATTTTTGTGCAAAAATATTACAATGTGATTTAAATTGTGTTTGTTCAAGGATTATCCAATTCATTTGTGCATCTGTGTAATGTCTGTGGTCATGTTTTGTTTGGTTTTGTTTGTTACATATGAAATGTGCCATCCAGATGCCTAGGTAGGTTCCACAATGTAGATACTACCAGATATTAGAGTATCTGTCTTTTAGCTGTGGTAGTATTGACTTACTGTAGGGAACAATGCAAACAATATTATCTAAGTGACATTCACACTTTAAGCGCCATGTGCATTTCATCTCCTTGAAGTTGTTCTGGTGACTTGGGTACCCTGGCATCATCAAGAGATGAAGTGGTCTGGGTGTTGGATTTTAGAAAGTTGTGTTTCTGTATTTATTTCCCCATTCTATTAGTAATGCTAAATATTAGTTGCTTTCTTTGGTTTTTCTTTTTAAGATATTTGGCAGATGTTAGAAAACAAAGGCCTGAGATTTTTTTTTTTTTTTTACTCCTTATGACTCTCCAAAGATTTCTTTTCACTAGTTTTACTATACACAGTATTTTTAGTCATGCAAAATATCCACTTTCCGGTCAAAAATTCAATAATGTTCTATGGGAAAACAATGAACATCTGTGTAAAAATTTAAAAAAAGCCAGATGGCAATTGTGTCGAGATGTAATTTGGTTTTTGTTACATAAAGCATTAAGTCATTTTGGTGTATAAAATAGTTCCTTATTATCTGCCTCTTGTGAATGTTTTGTGTTAAATCAGTCAGTCATTTATAAGTCACATGACAGTGTGTGTTTCTGAAAAACTGCTAAGCATAATGGGTAATTCTGTTTCTGTATTTTTTTTTTAAATTTATGTTTGTTTCATTTCAGCCCAAACACTGCTGGTTATACGTGATGCTATATGAAGTGACTATCCGTCTTGATGATCTTTCCGACAAATTTTCCACTTCGTCACAAAATTATTTAATCTTAAATAATCTTGCACTGATAATGCAAGGCATTCGGGATTGTGTTCAACTTAGTGAACAAATGGTAATGTATTTTATAACTGTAATTCTATAATTAAGCATGTGGGAAACTGCCTGAGACTTTAGACTTGATTGCAACTACAGATGAAGACACCTGTGTTTCTTGCAACCGTAGCAGTCCGCAGAATGTTTTCAGTAGAATATCACAGCATTTCCATTTTGTAGGTGACAGGTTCATATTCAAAACACAAAAGTGCAATTTATACATTCCCATAAAAAAATCAACATCAAATATAATGGCATTTAATAATGACCATCATTATTAAATGCCATAATGATAATGACCATCATTATTAAATGCCATTACATTTGATGTTGATTTTTTATGGCAATATTTATTTGCATGCATCCCGCTTTATTGTTCTATATGCTGCTTGAGATATATTCCTTTACAGCTTAATGTTGCAAGTTGTTTTATAATTGGCATGGAAAACCGGAGATATGATGGAACTGAATCAGTGAATTATTTTGATTTTTGATGAATGTGATCTTTGGCAGTGAAGAGGGGATCTATTCTCAATGGTCCATGCTTTTAATGGAGAGTTTGTTGAACAACGTGTTTGTTTAGTGTGGATGTATGTATGTGAAGAAATAGAACTTTGACACCCATATATAAAACACATTCATGACCTCTAAAACAGATTTTATTGACTCAGTTCCATATAAACCACAAAACATACACAATGTGACAAAACACAAAGTAAACTACACCCTTATAGTGCATACAAAGAAAATATACTTATGAACAGAATTGTTTGAGGTTATTAAGTGTAGAGCCTGAAACAATAAAAAGTACAACTCATAGTGTATACTGTAAAAGCATCCAGATATAAGCAAAATTATTGGTTGCACTCACGTATTGCAGAGCCGTACAAGGCTCTGTATAATACGCCCAAAGGTGCCTAGAAAGGCAAAAGAAAACCACTAGTAGAGTGGTCTCATCTAAAGCATGAAATGTTCTTCATCTGAGATGACTATTTTATATTGCCTTTAAAGATGTTTGTGCGTATGGATGTATGTTGATTTACCCTTTGTGTGTAATGTAATGGATATAGTTTTAGTAATTCCACAGTACTCAGTACTTTTTTTCATTGGGTGTATATTGAAAAACAGCTTCAAAAGCTGCAGATCTCTTGTCTGAAGCTTTTGCAAGCCATTCCCTTCTTATTCCCGAGTCCACACTTTGTGTGGCTGTCTAAGCACAGACTTCCCAGAGCAGCTCAATGAGAAGTCTATGCACAGCAGAGGCTCTGAACAATTGCTGCCTTTTGAGTTTAGCTCCATTGAGCTAACCAAACCAGGATGTAACAGGACCTGTTGTCACTCTTCACGCATAAAGGACTTCGCAAGCTAAAGACTTTAGGTGTCTTGAGTGTCACATTAAGATAGCAGTTAAGTTAGTTTTTAATTTCTTTGAGTTAAAAAGACAAAGTATGTAGAGACATCATTGTAGTGAAAAGTCATATAGACTCCACACAACACTAAGCATGACCACGCAGACTACAATACCTATGATGAAAAACAAGACTTAAGAAATGAGATCACGTTCTTCCTTTAGTGTTGAGAAAAGAAAGAAAGGGAAACATTGTAGCAACCTGTGCTAAAGACAAATCTTAACAAAGGCTGAATTCAATGTCATTATTTACAGCGCAGATTTATTCAATTAATTATGAAAATGGTAACATCAGTAACCAATGACCTAGAGGTAAGAAGTAGTCATAGGAATAAACCTAATATTTAGGGTAAACTTCACCAGTGTCTTGGAATGTAAGACTTGGCAAAAAATAGTATTTTCTTTACAGCAAACTAAAGGCCCCCCACCAAGTACTAAACGCTGCTGCAGGCCAAGACTTAATTGTTGGAATAAGCAGAGCATTCTTTGTTGCGTGAGGAGTTAAGTGAAGAAACTTAACGCAGTAGCAACAACTTGGCCTCTTATGACCCTTGCTGTGTTACGTGCAGCAAATCCTTTATTGCCATCAATTTTTTTTTCACACATTTTTGAGTATTGCAAAATATATTTTAAATTATTTTAAACATTATAACGTTATTAATACTATTACTATTCTGTTTTACATTATACAGTTATGTCATGATCAGTTGATGCAGCATAGGTCTTAGGTTAGTTGATCACTTTTTTTCTCATACAAAGCCTATTATCCATAGCCAGCGAGTTATAAATTAAGAGCTCAAGCTATACCACAGATAGAAAGCAAAACTCTATCTAAGTTTATGCATTGTTGCAAGATAAAATTATTAGCCTGAGCAGGGGATTAAAAAATGGTTTAAGCCTAAATGGAAGGACAGTGCCAGAGTACTAAAAACGCTATAACCATTTACATAGTTACATAGCTCAAAAGAGACTTGTGTCCATCAAGTTCAGCCTTCCTCACATATCTTTTTGCTGTTGATCCAAAAGAAGGCAAAAAAACCTAGTCTGAAGTGCTTCCAATTTTGCAACAAACTAGGAAAAAAATTCCTTCTTGACCCCAAAATGGCAGTCAGATATCTCATTGGATCAAGCAGCTATTACCCCACTAATTAGAAATTATATCCCTGTATGTTATGTTTTTGCAGTTTAAACATCTGTATGGACTCTGATAAAACCACCTCTTCAGGCAGAGAATTCCACATCCTTATAGTTCTAACTCTAAAAAAAACCTTTTCTTTACCTTAGATTAAATCTCCTTTTTAATGTGATGAGGTGGTTATAGTGCCTGGAGTATCACTTTAATTGTGCCAAGATTAAGCCATTAACATTCCTGGGAATTTTTTGGGTCAATACCTAGAGAAAGTCTTTTGCTTCCCTTCTAAACATTAAATAGTTCATGGCAAAAGAAGATGGTCAACACACACTAACATATTCCTGAAGATATACAGAAAAGGGAGGGGAGTGGGTGACTCTAAATTCCATATCCCTTGCTACGCCTGGTTAAGACAAATTTAGTCTAGAATTGTCAGACCAAGAGCCTCTGAGCCAAACCTGGCAATGTTTAAAACATATAAATAACAAATTTCTTTCGAGCACGGTCCTCATCAACCTATTGTTCCTGTAACATTTTGTAATTGTCTAATTTATTGTTAATTTCATCCTTTATAGTATTGTAAAGGAATATGTTGGCGCTATATAAATGATAACAATAATGATAACATAAGCAAGTGGGAGGAGTTCCAGAAAAGTAGTCTATGCTATATGTGGAACTACAGTAATTTGGATAGATTAATGAAAGGGAAAACAGATGTCAAAACATACTATATATGACTATTGCGTAATAGTCGGGTACCATAAAAGTTTTTTTCCCCTTTGTAAAACAAAAATAGAAAGACATATTTTATTATTACCTCTAGTATTGCCATTTTTTTTTATATAGTTGAAAATTTATTCAACGTAAAGTAATATTGGCAAAGTGTGACTTGACAAATGATTGTGGTGTTCAGTGCTCACCTTATCTTTTACTTATATCTTTTACTTATTCTTGGCTATTTTGTGTTCCATTTCACAGGAATTTGTAGAAGAATATTCTCGACAGGAAGAAAATTTCTATCCAGAGAATTTCTTCCGTTTTGTCACCAAAACAATTGAAGTATTCACAGAAATCAACAACACAGATTATGACAGGACATGTGTTCTGCCTACTTTGAGTAAGTTCAACGATGAGAAAATATAGTACAGTGTTTCTCAACATGGAGTCCATTAACCGGCAAAAATGTCTTTGTCTTTTTGATTGTTTCCTCTTGGTTGGAAACTCATTTGAACAAGCATTCTCATCTTGTGTTTATGTCTACCTTACCTTGTTTGCTGGTGCACCATAAATAAAAGTATTAATTATCACAATTGTTACCCCAAGTGGAGCAAACTCTCCTTTTGGCCCAATGAGGGCTGAGAGATAGAAGTGAATTCCACCGAGAAATAACTGCATTAATAGATATAACTCTGTTCTCAGTAACCATGTCGATTAAAATACTGTACTCGTTAAACTAAGCTACATACAAAGCTATGTAAAAAAATGTGATCCTCTGCATTTTTGTTATGTTAACACCGTGATAATTGCACTTGTTGAAATATGAAAAATAATTGTCAAAATATCTGGTAAACTATACTATATACAACAGTTATGTAAACAAATGTGCTATTTTGCTACTTTTTTAAAACCGTATATGTTTCACTGGTTGAAAAAAAATAAATAAAAAAACTTAAAAAAAAAAAAAAAAGATGCAATATCATTATGAGTTGTCATTGAACAACAATACTGTGTTACGTAGATGAAATATTTACATATGTTTTTCTATTGTATTTAGATTATTCAAGTCATAGAACAAATCCAGAACTGGCTTATGTCCCAAGCACTCTGAAAAATAGCAGCAGAATTAGTAAGTCAACTTCATAACACTCTTAATACACGGTTACATTTAAAAAGTTTCTAGGGATTTTACAAGAACCCTGACTTTATATAAAACTATATCTCATCAAAGCACCTTTTAGCTGAATCTTTTTGAAAATATTCAGATTACAATTTTTGGGGGGCACGTCACATTAGCAGGTCTGAATTTCTGCTCAGGCTTGTTTACATTTTATGGAAAGAACAATGTGATCTATGCTTGATAAAGACCTCACTGAAGGTCTAAACGTTGCTGTTTATGTTCTGATTCTCCAAATACACCTTCTAGTTTCGTACTTTAGGTGCCTGGATCACATTGTTCTTTATATTTATGTATGGGGTTTGCAAGCCTCAGGTCCAGTTTTGCACCTGGTCTATTACAGAGAGATGAGTTTGGTTTCTATCCTTCTTGGTAATGTGTACATTGAAATATTTTTGTTTGGTCCTGAACGTACGTAAACAGTTGTATCTAGTTACAATGTTATCAGATTTTGCAATGGAGTATAGTTTAATTTATATTCATTATTTTAATCTTTCATATGCAAAGCATGTCAATAGAATATATTCTGGGCAATGTCAATTTGCTTTATCTCTCTTAGCATCTAGAACCTTGATGTCTAGCTTCCAAACACGCAATTTTAATTAAAGAGAAATGATGTCAAGAAAATGCATATTTTTTTAAATGCATAGAGTATCATTGCAAATAAAATACAATATTTAGGGCTGCAATAGTTACATAATTGTAATGTCACTGTAAGCAGGAGATTAAAACGATATGACTCCTCATCGTTTCTTATACACATTTTTAATTGGCAACTCATTTTTTCCACTGATTTTAAATTATGATTAAAATTTGTATGTTTCAAATGTTAATGAACAAACATTCTTCAGGCCTATATACACTTCACACATGTCATGCTACTGAAAGAAAAATTAGTTTGAATTCATAATGTTATTCTTACTTAATCTGAAAATTCCAAGGCTTTGTTTTGCACATTGCTTAACATAATACCTGCCGCCGTATGAAAAGAATCTAAGTGTCCCTCCAAAACATTTGAATTTAATGATATTTATACTAAGAATATTAATGTTAAACAGTTCAATATGCTGTGTTCTACATCTCTCCCACTTCCTTCAAATATTTACATTCTTTAACATATTCCTATAGTACACATATACCATTGCTACTGAAAATAGAGACACATTAATACCTCAAAACATGCTGCCATTCTTTTTAATGTACTTTTTAAAATATTTATTCAATCATGCAAACTGTAAGGTGGGTGATGTGGTGTCAGAATTTTTTTTAACAGTTTGCATCAATGTGTGACGCTTTAAATCATAGGAGCTCCTGCATTGTTCTCTAATTTTACTCCTAAATAATATATGTTTGGCCTTTTCTTATAATACAGAACTGTACTAATTTTGCAGATGACATCCAACAAATAGAGTTTTTTGATGACTTAACAACCTGCTTGCTTAACCAAGGCCAAAACAGCCAAATTGGGGAAAAAAAATATCTCTAATTTAGCTAGTCTTGATTACAATTTTTATTTTTGACTCGTCTGTTCTGGTTAAAATATTGCAAGTTGGTTCCTCCAAATTCAATGCAATGTGGGTCTTAGCTGTGCTTCTACTGAACTACATTGCAATGTCAGTTGTTAAGTATTTAAAAGGATACTATAGTGCCAGGAATGCTGTATTCCTGGCACTATAGCCCCTCTGCCTCCCTCACCCTGGTGAATAAAGGGTTAAAAACCCTTTATTTACTAACCTGATCCCAGGTCCCTTGGCGTCATGTAACGGCTCTGCCTTCTCCTCCATCCTGCGACGAGCGGCACTGATGCACCTGCGCGGCAAATGTCATTCAGGCATTAGACCTTCCCCATAAGAAAGCATTGAATCAATGCTTTCCTATAGGGGGATATCTGATGCTGGATGTCCTCATGCAGAGCGTGAGGATGTCCAGCGTCATATACCGCCGGCCCATTTGAAAGCAGGAATCCAAAGTTCTGTTTGAATGCAGGAAGTGTCTTCACTGGCTGTCTGTTGCAGTTTCTCTGGAATGTTTTACATTGTAGCACTAAGGGCAAAAGGGACATTGCACCCAGACCACTTCAATGAGCTGAAGTTTCCCTTTAATATACATGTAAGAGAAAACAGAGAATTAATTTTTAAGATAAATATTTTTTTTAATTTTTTTTTTGGTGTTTAAATCAGTGCAACTTTTTAAGTATTAAGATATATTAAGTACTTGTGTGGTGCTAACAAACTTGCTAAATATGCCCCAAAGCTAAAATAGTCATAACATTTATTCACGTCTAAATTGGAGGGATTTTTTTTCATGTTTCACTATTTTGACCTATTTTATCCATGATTCACTCTTTAGGGAATAGACTACTCATAAAAAGTGAAAATACTGCTGTATTTGTGTCTAATTAGATTTTGATTAATTTGTGTGAGCAATTGCATTAAACAATTTTATGCATTGCTAAGTCGGTGATCTGGACAATTTTAGTCAAAGTTAACTATCTGTATAATTTACTGAATATAACCAGAAATGTGTATTTCATTTCCTTGATATGTTTATTTTATTTTTGCCAAACAAGAAATAGTTTGAATTGAAAAACTGTGAGAATGTTCATAAAAAAAGAGTGAGAAATTATTCTGGCTGATCACTGTAGAAACGATTGCAAGAAAATAAAGGGATTCATTAATGATATAACTCAGAATTATTTGGCAGTATTTATACCATTCATAAATAAATATGACAACTACTCTTGGTTGGTATTTTTTTTTTTTTTAACATGATGTTTCCACTCCGAACTTGCAAGCTCATAAGCAGCAGAAAATTGCAAACTGTAATGTTTGCAACTGCCAAAGGTTATCTTTCATTTGGCCAAGACATATCTATTAGTATTTATTTATTTTTCAGCAGAGGTTTCATAGCATTGTCTAGTCTAACTGTGTACTTGTGGTCTGTGAGTTCAAAGTTAGTTTGCAAAATTTAAGAAAAATTAGGACCTGCAAAATCTAGAAAAATATCTTCTTAATTCAGTTAAGTAAATTTTTCCACCTCGGTCGATTTGAATTTCATTTTTATAGTTTATTGTCAATTTGTGTGTAATTACAATTTAATAAAAACCTTATTTTGGTGTATTTGTCATAATTATGTGGCCTCTCTCATAAGTACATTGTCTTCAGTAAGATGGTTTACCCCAACATTAGGTGTTCTATTAGAGAAAAAGAATAGTCGAATTGACATCAGTAGGCCAATTAAGAATATAAATGGTGGCATTTTTTATTAATTGTAACGACAAACACTACAACAGTCACCATACAAAAAGTAAATTGTTTTATAGACATTGATCTCTACATTATTTTATTCCGAGTCACAATACCATGAGAATTGGGGAATGGAAAATTATGAACTGGGGTTCTAAGAATCTCAAGAATAAAAATATGCAGATGAGATGCCCTTGTTGGTTTACTTCTCCATTCCAGGCAGATGCACATTCCACAAGACATCTACAGCGCTTATACTCCAAAAGCCACATGCAAGAATTCCGAGTTCACCAGACATAAATACCCCTAAAGTACCTCCAGGACAAATAGAAATATATTCCACATAAATGAACAGCTTTGTGTAAAATCACTTAATATTTCTTAATTCTATTTACATGTTTAATTTTATTGTATATTTTTCAGGTTCGCCAAACACAAATGAGTCTCTCAGTAAAATCACATTACATTGGACGAGTATAGCATCGACAGCTATGGGCTGTCTATTCATCGGCTTTTTATTTGGAGTTTTATGCTGGTGGAAGGTGAGTAATTGTGATTGCAATTTCATGTGTGGATATGGGCTGGTCGATTGAGTGGGCAATACTCCAGAAGTAATCAGGTTATCAATATATCTTTGCATGCTACTGTGTAGAGTGTGACGTGCATGTTTGGGATTTGAGTGACAGAATTTATATGTGACACAAATAAACAACGTGAGTGTGGGTGAACTATTAGATATTGTTACCTGTATTGTTGGTGTTAAGTATTTTATTTTCCCCCAAATATTTATAATCAATGTTAGCTTTGATTCTGTTGTGGAGACTGTTAGTATTTTTCGTCTCCATTTTTGCAAACTAACTGGCACTTTAAAAATGGTAAGCTAGAGTGAGTTGACAGCAAATTACAAAGTATGGCAAAGCTGCCAAGCTAGAATTGCCTGAAATTCAACTGAGAAAGAATTATATATGTCACATTTTCTCAGTTATGCTATGTGTGAATATTGTGATTTGTCTCTTGATTTGTATAGAATATAAGGCATCATTACCTGTTTGCAAAAGCTATGTGTGCTAGTGAAGATTGGGATTTAGAAAGTTGTAGTGTGTTAAACATCCTCTAGTTGTGAAATATCTTCCTAGAGGTTACAGTATTCTTCAATATATTTGTAGAGAGTTGCTCTACAAATTCACCTCTAAAAAGGAAAAACAAAACAAGATCAATTCTGTTTATAACCCCACGGCTGGTGAGACAACACGAAGATAAAACTGTACATAAAGCACTAGAAGAACTCGTAGCTATGTAGCTACTTACATACTGTTAGTATTATATTTGTGTAAGCAAATATTCTTTCAGTAGAAAAGTAGGTAACTCTTTAAACTTAACAGATCAAAATGTTAGGATTACTTATAGGAATATAGGCTTACTGTATTTATTTGCTATGCAGGTCAAGCACAGGGCAATGCCAAAAGAAGCTGTGGGAACGTCAGACTTTTGTGAAAGTAGAGATTCTAGTGAATCAAACAAGTAAGTGCTTAAATGAATGTAGCAGTTATTATTAATTATAATAAATGAAGCTATCTTAATTGATTTTGTGATTCACTTTTTTATTCTTTTATTGATTATTTTCCTTTTTACCTTTTTTTAAATGTTGCCTCTTGTCCCCTATCTCCTGCCTTTCCCCAAATTTTTCCATCCTACCTCTTACTTTTTTTAACATGTCGACTCCTGCTTGTTCATTTATCTTTGTCCTCCATTCTGTGTTCCATCTTCCACCTTGTTTTTAGCATTTGTTAATCCAATACCGCTTGTTCTACTGCCTTATTCTTCTGGAAATATATATTGTTGCTAAATACGATAAAACAAATTGGCCAAAGTGGTTTATTGTATAAACCTGTAGTTGTTGTGCAACTACATTGCCATTGATTGGCAAAGCATCATGGGAGCCTGAATGCCTCAACAGTCGAAGCTGTTTTAGGATCAATATATATTTATATATTAATAGCAGGGCTAAACATTAATAATCGTTACGGCTACCCACATAGTTATATAAAACATGGATAAACATTTATTTTTTCCACTGTCCTATATCATTATTTCCATTAGTATTTTATACAAAAAAATAATATGCAACAAATACATTTTGTTTGGTTTATCTACTGATCGTAAAGGTTGTTATTTAGAAAAATAATATTTTATGTTTCACCCATTATTTTATTATCATAGATTTAAATGCAAAACCAGAATGCCTTTCCTTATTTAACTGAATGAACTATATATATTATTAAGTATAGATCATGCTTTTAACTGTTTGTCATATTTATTTTCCAGCATGTTACAGCCAGTTGCTCTGATATAATAATATAATGTGGTTTTCCAAAAGTTGCAGTTGCATTATCCGGTAAGCAGATCTTTTTTTATTTATTTTTTAGAATGCAAATTTTTTTTAATAAAAATTCTGGAGTTACAAGGTTAAAACATTTTAGACTCTGTTTACGTGATACATACATGTTGAGTCAGATCTCTCGGAGAACTTACTTTTCCTTGAAGATTCTTTGCTCTCTTTAAATCAGCATGTAGCTCCAAGCTTGAAAGAACATCTCTGCTACCAAGCGGACAGGGATTTTTTTTTCTGTTTTCAGAAACATGTGGTGGTAGCTACCAGTGCACTTTTAGATTTGATTATTTAGGGTTTATTCAATAAATGTCAACGTTTATTGAATTGGAGACATTTTCTAGATCTGCTATCATGGAAAACATTTAGAAATTTCAATTTCATTTGCTAGAATTCAAAGTTTATTGAATCAAAATTTTGGATATATTGATTGGAGATTTTGAAAAGCTGTCATTACTTGAGCTAAAATATGTATATTCAATATGTCATAGTGTCATTCATGTGTTTTCATGAGTGCAACTACTACTGAATGCAAAACGGTAAATCCCATAAACACCAGCTGAGCAGGGTTGATATTTGTAGATTTCTCATTAACAACCATCACGCTAATTGGTTGGCTGGTAAATCTTAGCCACATCCTGTTCCCTAGAGAAGTATGTAGATTTGAAAATATAAATAGGTGGTTTTTAATATTTTATTTGAATCTTTTTTAATGCAACACCTTAATTAATTAGAAAGAGGAAGGTCTTCTCAGTCCTTGGGGTGCACTTTTAGTGTCTTTAGCACTAATTATTTAAAGGTATACTATAGCATTAGACATAACATACTTAATTAACATAATTGGTTTAAACAAACTGTGCAAATTACAACAGGATCCCAACATGTAATAAATATAATAACCCGTGACTTACACTAATGTAATACAAGTCACCGTTTAGGTGACACCCCCACCAGTGTTAAAAAGTTGTTACTTACCTTTTATCCCACGTTGTGCTGCTCTCTTCAGGGCTGGTCCACATTCTTGGCTGTGAGACCATTGAAAGATTGAAAGAGCCAGGTTTTACACAGCTATTTTGGAAGAATCGCCTCTAGTGGCTGTCAGACTGACAGTCACAAGAGGCCTTTAAAGCCTGCAATGCAAACATTGCTGTTCTTGCAGAACGGGGATGTTTTAACCTGCAGAGTTAACACGAGAGGGACATGGCAATCAGACCACTTAATTGAGAGGAAGTGTTCTGGGTGCCTATAGTGTCCCTTTAAATGCACTAAGGAGAGAGATTTGTGTGTGTGTGTGGGGGGGGGGGGAGGGGGGGGGGGAGGTAATGTAAAACTGGTGTAGTAAATTAAACCCATCCATGTTTTCTGCCAACATTTATAAAATGTAGTTTATTATTAATGCTTTTTGTTCATCATTTGCATTTAATTATTAGACTAAAGGAATAACTGGGCAACGTGCTACAGAGTAATGCAATGTGTAAGATCTTGTGCCAGTCAGAGAGTTCATATAATATTTTAATAACGTGTCAAATTAAAATATTAGGGAAGTATTTTAATGTTTTTTTTGTAATTCTATAATTTTGACTCAGATCATAGTCTTAATTAAAAAGCATTACAGAAGAGCAGCAACTTATGCATGTCATCAAACACAGTCAGCAGAACATAACCGATGGGGTGTCTAGCATAGATTGGTATTGGGCCATGTACTGAGGAAATTTAGTTTTGGGTGGTGGGAGTGAGCGCTTGGTCTTAAGCCTAGTGTGCCTAGGGTAGGGAAGTATTTTAGTTACTTACAGTAAAGACAGTTTAGAGACAAAATTGAATAATTAGTCATTTGGAATTTAGCAATTAGCACTCAACAGCTGCATCTGTATAGTCCTGGTTCAAATTGTGTGTAGCTACCATTTTTGCATGTAAGTTAGGTGATGTTTTGATCATAAACATAAACATTGCTGAATTGTTTGTATCTATGTGTAGTTCCTTGATTTTGCAGAGTTGAAGTTACTTTGCAGCATTACCGACTATGAGAAAGTTATTAATTGAAGTGCAAATGATAGCAATGAATTCAAAGTGAATTTCAAATTTTATGCCAAATTTGCCACATTGACAACATATCATGGGGTTATTCACTAAAGCGTGAATTATCAGGAATTCATAAGTAACTTTTCTTGTATACGAATACTAACACATTTTTTTTATAATATTTTGTAAGTATTCAAATGTATGAGAGATGCTAAAAGAAATAACCTTATTAAGTTGTAAAATATCAAAATGACATTTAGGATGTTGGAAGTTGCTTAGTGGAATGGGATACTGCATTAGTCAGATTTTAATGTTTCATTTAAGTTAGCCTGTTCAAAGTTATAAACATGGACCAATCAGCAGGAACATTCCATTGGTTTCCATGGTGACTGCATCTTTTAGAATCTTGCCCATATATGCTCATTGATAAGGACCTTTTAAACCCTTAAGAACAAATATTGTAAGATGGGCAGGCATGATTTACTTGTTTTTTATACTACACTTTAACATTAGTTTGTAAAAATTATCTTTTTTTTTTTCTTATGTAACAGGCAACCGTGTGTTCTCTTCTTGACCAGAGTAGTGTGAAACTTTGCCTTCTTCTTCTGCAACTACAGACTTTAAGACTCTCAACAGTGTAGAGATTACTTACTTTGTTGCAGCAACCACCACAACAACTTAGCCCAGAGCGTTTGTACACTGCTGGATGGAGTGCATTTTATGCATATTCTTTTTGCCTCGTCAGCTGAAAAGAACCTTGCTTGGTACATTAGGCTATATTCAATTCCACCAAGAATCAGACAATTTGCTACACACAAAAGCTTGAAATGCTCCTATTTTCTCTTGAAGAATCTCTCTATCTTGGCAGAACATAACAAAAGCATAGGTTCACTGGATACGTAGATGTGTTTTGCTTTGGGTTACAAACTTTGAAAGATTTCTTTAAAATGACCTTGCTAGCTATCACCACCTCTCTCTGCCTTTTGGATTTTGAAACTATGCAGGACACAGAATGATGGAAGACACATATTGTGTGAGCTTGATATACTCCCAGTTCCTGCCCTCTGCTTGAGGAATGTTGTCTGTGGATATTAATGATGGCACAGTTGAAGAATGAGGTTCATTCACAATAATACAAAGATTCTTTTACAGCAGATCTGCCTTCCTCAATATTTCTGGATCGACTAGCAACAAAAAGCAATTATCCAGCAAAGCTAGCACAACAGTCAGGATATACATATATACTTTTTTTTTTTTTTTTTTTAAGTTCACATATAAATATATTTTTTGATAATGGACACACATTTCTGTATATAAAGTATTATGTTATGTACCACTTAAATTGAGTTGTGGCTCTCTGATGGCTAAATAAAAGGGGGGAGCGAGGGGGGAGGGACGGGGGAGGGGTAAGGTTTGTTATAAATTATTCCAAAAATGATTATAAAATATATATGACCAAAATATGAATAACAGGATCTATTTACCAACAGTAACATTGAACATTTTAGTTGCATACTTTTAAATGCAATACAAATAGCATAATGAATACTGTATTAAAGTATAGACAGAGTGGAATGCAAATGTTGCTATTTTGTAGTTAAAAAAAAACAAAAAACTACACAAAGCATTCATTTGTACCTTACAGGATATCATAAAGTGGTCTGTGTACATATACAAATTTAAATTATTTATTGCAACAATTTACTATAGTAGAAATTATTAAATACTTTATTGCAAATCTGATAAATACTTAATCTTACAGCATAAGAGGTAGTACAATTTGTTAGCATGTGCTTTTATTTCAAAATCTTTTGTTCATTTTATGCTATGGTCATTTACACACTGACATAATGATAATATTTTTATGGCAAATATAGTCCCCCCATTTATATAAATTTTTATTTTACATAATCTGTGTTGTTTTTTTTTGTTTTGTACTGGTATATGCTTTGTTTTTTACGTTTTTTATTTTTTATTTTTTTTTATTATATCATCTACAGTGAAACAACTGTTTAAAAAACAACAACAAAACATCGGTTTCTGTGTAGTGAGGGGAGAATGAATGTGTGTTACAAGTAAAATTAAACAGAGCATTCTTATATACGTAATCACCAACCAAGTGAGAGCTTTTATCATATAAGGTTTCTTAAAATTAAATGTACAGTTCACTGCTTCATACGGATTATCTCCACAGTGCATATAGATATATTGCTTTGGTTGCCAATAACATCCCCTTTCAAAGAAAGACCCTGATTTTTATACAGGTTTGACATTTGTTGACTGTATATTAAGCTACTAAAAATGTTATATTGTTGTACATGCATACACTGATATCTGAACATATGACTATAAATTAATCATTTTTGTTTCTTTGAATATTGATCATTCGGTTTATGACATTAAATAAAATTATCAATGTAAAATTAACCTCTTAAGGGCATGATTAAATAATCCACCATACCAATCCAACTTTTAAGGATCCTATATCAAATTTGAATACCCAACTCATTAAACAGTGGTAGCACCATGTAGAGCGGCAAAATGTGATTAAGCAACTGGCTTACACAATTTAGGCAAACATTTTGAAACTGTAAAAAAAAATATCCAATTCTATCAAATTTAAATTTTTTCCAACTTGGCTAATTTTGCTTAAGTTACTGAAATCAGTTGTTAACTTACTACAGCTCATATTTGTTAGCTCATGCAATGTATGTCTCTGTAGGGCAAATCAGGACCATGCAAGCCCACACTTGAAACTGTAGGCACCCAAACCACTTCAGCTCATTGAAGTGGGCTGTTTGCAAACTCCCATCACCCTTAACCCTGCAGTAGTAATTACTGCAGTTTTTATAGAGTTATAACTCCTCCTCTAGTGGCTGTCTACCAGACAGCCACTAGAGGGACTTGCAGAATTGAAACTGACTTTTGAAACTGAATTGAAACTGAACGTCCATACGCTCTGCGTCAGATTTTCCCTATAGGAAAGCATTGAATAATGCTTTCCTATCCGCTCATGCGCATTAGGTCTCCCCTGGCCACCGAGGGACATCAGCGCTGGACGCAGGTAAGTGACAGAAGGGGTTATTAACCCCTTCAGCGCTGCGGGAGGGGGCCTTGGTAGAGAGGGAAGCTATAGTGCCAGGAAAACTAGTTTGTTTTCCTGGCACTATAGTTTCTCTTTAATGTCTGAGAAAACTCATCTGATGCTTTCAGCCAACGGGCATACTCCTGCATGGCCATGCTTTGCTTTACAGAGACGGCTTCTTCTGCTTGACAAGACTTGATGCAGCGAATGCTGAACGAACGTCAATTGGGATCCAAGTAACTTGTTAAACCATGCTAAAACGCTTTAACATCTTAATGTAGAACAGCACCAGGGTACTTCTGGCACCAAACCATTACAGCAGGCTATATTGGTTCTGGTGCTTGGAGTGTTATTTAAGTGGTAAACCACACAATTATTGAATAGCACATAGAAGTAACAAAAAACAATCACACGGCATCACAACTGGGGAACCTCTAAGTTTAGTGTTCGAAAGTAAAAATAAATAAACAATAGAACAAACATTCCTATATGCCATGTACATAGCTATTTAAGAGAGTCTATACATTTTACAGCAGTTTTGCTAATGCTTACATCAGCCAGCAGTTATGAGAACTGGAGAGTTTAAGTGCTGCAGCTCGATTAAGAGAGCCATACATCTTTACTTTAGCAATAACTTTAATATAAAGAAAACATTGTTATTCAATTTCAAAACTGAAATATTATTTTTAGCAAGAAAAATGTTGTAGCTGCATTTCTAACAGCCCCACTTTTATTTGAGTTTGATAAATAATACTTACATCAATCTTTCTTAATTAAACATTACGTTGGACTTTTTATCCTTTTGAATATACTCTATTTATTGTTAACACCTGTAGAATAATCCGAACTAGCAAAATCAGTAAAAGCAATATCCAGCCATCTCCAATGACACGATCAAGAGACAAAACAATTTATCACAAAAACGAGAATTTGAAAACCATAAACAAATCAGTGTAAACAACACCGTGAATTTTTTAATTTTCTTTTTCTTAGTATGAATGTTTTTGAAGGAAATTCCATTTTCTGGAAGTATACATATTTTCACGTACATATAGTAAATCTAAAAATGATTCTCGACTGAGCAATTCTCAGTAATTCAGTTATTATAATTTGTGATGGTAATATGCACGCATCTTCATAAAAACCGTGTCTAATAAATTCTGCACAACATCTTTTAGGATTTTTTTTTTTTTTACTGTTGATTATTTTTGTAATTTTTTTTATTTTTTTTTACATTTTTGGATTTTTGCAATCGTATTTTTGGAATCGTATAAAAGCTCATCAATTGCCAATCTAGAGTTTCAAGGATATGAATCCTATTCTATTCAATTTGCCTTGCCATTTGGTACTTTCCTTATTATATACAGCAGACTATATAAGTATTTCAATATCACTATTATCTAATTTTAAGGGTGTTAGCGGTATTTGGGTGCTTTTCTGACTTTTGACTTACCCTGTATCTATATATTAGTTCATTGGCACTTGTGAAATTGAGAATGTTTACAGCAGCTGTGCAGGTAAATTTTACATGACCACTTTTTAATGTTACAGTTCAAAAAGTTGTGTTCTAACTGCAGGCCAAAAGAAAAGATTGACAAAAAAAAAACTTTTATAAATTATAATATGTATATATTTGTTTAAAAATGTATGTATGTCCTGATTTATTTTATACTGGTTTGAATTTGGAATTGCTTTGTAAACATATACTTTATTGTTATAAATAAAGAATTCTATGCACTGCCATAAACATTTCATATTTTTTAATTGCGTATAAAGGCATATATCTTATTTTGGATTGTTAAAGGATAGAACAAAAAAATATATATACACACACACACACACACACACACAGGTATTTCAATTGTATCTTAAATATTTGTTTGACCTACTTGACCATAATTGCATTTAAAAGTCGCAATTATTTGTTGGTTTATTATTAGCTATTTGAAGTTATTGACTTTGTTGTTAGAGAGCTGACAACCAATTTGCAAACTGCATGGTGAAATGGTAGGAAACATTCTCTGCTAAGTTTGACAAATTTGAAAAAGATTACAGCCTAAATTGTGCAGGTTCAATACATTAAAGGGACACTCCAAGCAACAAAACCACTTTATCTAAATTAAGTTATGTTGCCAGGAGACCCCTGGGGGTACTCTTACCACAAGGTATTAAACCGTACTTGAATGGTTTAACCCCAAAGTTGCCTCATGCGGTGATGTCCACTTCCCCCTCCCCCCCCACCCCCCCCAGTGGCATCTGTCTTCTAAAATGTAATTTTAAGGAAGCGCAGAAAGCCATCTTATTGGTTGAGAGCTGTCAGCTGATGCTCTCAGTCAATCGGCGACTCCCCTTTCGCAAAACTGGCTTGGAAAGAAACATGCCTGCCCAGCCGGATGTCACTGGGGGTGAGCGGACATTGCCAATGAAAGCAACTTTGAGGTTAAAATGTTTCATGTGATACCCGCAAGTAGAATCTTTGACACTTTTGATTGATTTTACCTACAGAAAGACAATATTGTTACATTCTAGTGGATTTTTATAGGATGCGGCAACCCCCAAAATATCATTAAGTTACTGTTTTGTTTTTGTTTTCGTATATTATTATTATTATTAATATTATTATTATTGCCATTTATATAGCACCAACAGATTCCGTAGCGTTTTATAATATTATGAGTGGGGGATTTAACTATAAAAAGGACAATTACAAAAAACTTACGGGAACAATAGGTTGAAGAGGACCCAGCTCAAACAAGCTTACATTCTATAGGAGATGGGGTGTAAAACACATTAGGACAGGAATTTGCTGTCAAATAAGGTGGGCTGCCCTTTAGGAGAGAGCAAGAGACAGGTATGTGAGGTAGAGGTTAGTCTTGGAGGTCATAAGCTTTCCTAAAGACATGGGTTTTAAGGCACTTCTTAAAAGATGCAAGACTAGGGGAGAGTCTGATGGCGGTAGGCAAGCTATTCCATAGGAAGGGAGCCGCCCGCGAGAAGTCCTGCAAGCGTGAGTTGGCCGTACGGGTGCAGACAACGGACAGGAGGTGGTCACGGGCAGAGCGGAGAGACCGAGAAGGGACATACCTATGGATCTGTGAGGAGATATAAGAGGGGCTAGAGTTGTTCTGTGCTTTATAGGTGGGAATTAGTACCTTGAATTGACTCCTATAGCATACAGGAAGCCAATGTAAGGACTGGCAGAGGGGTGAGGTGTGAGAGAACCGACTAGAGATGAAAATCAGTCTGGCAGCAGCGTTCCTTATGGACTATAGCAGTGCAGTACGGCTTTTGGGAAGACCAACCAGGAGTGGGTTACAATAATCCATGCGGGAAATTACTAGAGCATGGACAAGCTCCTTGGTAGCATTTTGTGTAAGAAAGGGGCGGATGCGGGATATGTTTTTAAGATGGAATCTACAGAATTTGGCAACATGCTGGATGTTAGGCTCAAAGGTGAGGCCAGAATCAAGTATGACGCCAAGACAGCGCGCTTGCAAGGTTGGACTTATGTGGATATCACTGACTTGAAGGGAGAGCGAGAGAGGAGGATCAGTATTAGGAGGAGGAAAGACAAGGAGCTCAGTTTTAGAGAGATTGAGTTTCAGAAAGCAGGAGGACATCCAGTGAGAGATGGAAGAAAGGCAAGCAGTGACACGTTGCAGGACAGCAGGGGAGAGGTCCGGGGAGGAGAGATATAACTGGGTGTCATCAGCGTACAGGTGGCAGTGGAATCCAAAAGAGGTAATAAGTTTGCCAAGAGAGGCAGTATAGATATAAAATATCTATTGTCTGAAAATCTCTTAGAAATGATCTTAGAACAATGGATCTAGAAATAGAGAGTTTCACAGAGTAACGGTGTGAAATGACACTGGACATCCTCACGCTTTACATGAGTAATCCAGTGTCTTGAAAAGCCCCATAGGAAAGTATTGATGCTGCTGTAGGGGGATGCGAGGAGGGGGCATAGGGACACTATAGTGTTAGGAATACAGTTTTGTATTCCATTAACTCATCAGTAAGAAGTTGGATGCCCCTCTCTTCGACAGATGTCATATTAATAATTGTCAGTATGAGATGGAATCCTCTTCTCTTTTGAGAAATTATAAAACAACCAATTTAAATCATTATTCATCTACTTTTATCCATGATGAGAAGAATGACGGAGAAGTAAAATGCTGTGAGACATCAATGAACACCACAAACTATGCAGCTGTTGTGGCTTAAACCATTCTGTGTGATCAAATGATATGGACTTCCTTTATGGTGGAATCTCATCAGCATGAATTACACCAGTTTTTCTACTTCAAATGCTAAAATATTTTTGAAGGGCACATGTGTTTCACATATGTGCAGTCATATGTCAATTTCTTTAAATCATTTTATAAAACTGAAAATTAATTTAGTATTTTCATATTGAAGGTTGTTTTATGTAGTAAGCACATTAGTGCCAGCATTTACTTACTGGTGTTTTTTATTTATTTATTTATTTATTTTTTCTTGTTACCATCGGAAGAAAATTGCTGTGCTAGCCTACATTTTGATGGCTCTTGCAGTAGCACTAAAAATGTATCTTTAACATACCGGTAAATACCTTGGCATATGAATAGAGCTTAAGTAGCTTTTCTAATTTGTTTATAAAGTGTAAATTGTCAGAAGACCTATGCACCACAAAGTCTGGCGAGATGCATGTAATCTATGAAATTGAAGCCAATTAAAAAGTAACAAAATAACACAGTAACCAAACTTTTAAAAAAAAACTCAGCCATCAAGTTCAACTGTCCACAAATCTGTTTCTAGAGCTGATCAAAAAGAAGGAAAAAGAAACCCAGATTGAAGACATTTCCAATTGTGCTAAAAACAGGGAAAATTCCTTCTGCTCTCATCCAGACCTCTTCATTTTTTATTGAATTAATTGACCTTTATTATCCTCTTACTTTTCAATGGTCACCAAAGATTACCTGAAAAATTCTACTTTGGTCGCCCTTCTCTGGACCCCTGCCTTGAATCTATGGGCATTTATAAAGTCCTTATAAACCATAACTTAACATAACAACTTATTAAAGTATTTATTTTGTCCATTAATGCTCTATTTATTTATTTATTTTATTGAGTTTCAAAAGATGAACATCTGCCCTTATTTTAGCCTACTAGGTTAAACTAGATTACTAATCACGATAGCCTGAGCAGTGGTGTATTTTGGATCTGTGCTGCTCTAGGCATGACGGAACTTGGGCACCCCCAATCTACATTTGCTCCACCCCTTCCTGTCAATGCCACAATGTTAAAGACTAACACACACTCTTTGACTGACAGAGACACAATCTCAGATACACTGATTTGACAAAATCTGACAGACACACAATCACTGACTCACTGACAGACACACACTATCACTCAGACACACACACATTCACTGACAGACACACTCACTCGCAGACACATACTGACAGACACAGGCTCCCTCACAGACATACACACTCACAGACACACACACAGACAGGTGCCCTCACAGACACACAATCACTCAAACACACAGGCTCCCTCACAGACACACACTGACAGACATACTTACTCACAGACACACACAATCACTCAGACACACTGACAGACATACACAGACTGACAGACATACAGACACACTGACAGTTGTACACACACTGACAGATATAAACCCACACTGACAGCCAGACACAAACACACACTGACAGCCAGACACAAACACACACTGACAGCCAGACACAGCTCCCAGCATCACTCTGTGGCCCGCCCGCCTTG
The DNA here is from genome assembly GCF_036172605.1 of Pelobates fuscus. NCBI lineage: Eukaryota > Metazoa > Chordata > Amphibia > Anura > Pelobatidae > Pelobates > Pelobates fuscus. The sequence continues at coordinate 61,028,747 of NC_086319.1, forward strand.
GAACTCAGCTAGCCGCCTGCCACCAGGCTAACAAGGTGTTTACCTGGGCATTTGGGGGTGGTGTTTTTTGCCACCCCCTGCAAAGTGCTGTCCAAGGCAAATGCCTTGTTTGCCTCAGGTCAAATACGTCACTGATCCTGAGTCTTTAAGATTATCGATACTACATCCCTACTTACTATAGAGTTATGGTGTGTTGCCCAGTAAGAGTACCAACCACTGTTTGCTAACATATTTATTCCATCTATCTGTACAGTGCTGCACCTTCATTGTATATTACCTAATGGATAACAATCCAGACTTCCTAAACTAGTCACCGGTAGTTACCTTAATCTTGTTTCTAGTTTTCTTTTGTTTAAAGGCTAACCATAGTGCCAGGAAAACAAAGTTGTTTTCCTGGAACTCTAGCTCCATATAGTGTCCTCCACCCTCCCCATTGTGCAGAAGGGGTTAAAAACCCACTTCTGTCACTTACCTCAGTCAGCGCCCCAGCAATGGCACGGTTCTGCTTCCGCTCTTCCTCCACCTGCGGGAGAGATCTAGTGTGCATTAGGATTGCCCTATAGGAAAGCATTATACAAGCATTTCCTATGGGGATTCGGATAATGCAAAGCTTGAGGATGTCCAGCATCAGTTAGGCAACCAAAAGAGGTGGAGTTAACCCATAGAGGAAATTACTGAAGTTAACTAACAACTGCAATAATTACTATTGCAGGGTTAAGGGACCAGGTAATATATACCCAGACCAGTTCAATGAGCTGAAGTGGTCTGCGTGCCTATAGTGTCCCTTCAATTATATCTCCTCTGAGTAGAACAAAAGAACCAAGAAAAAGTCAATTGGAGTTGGTTGTTCACCAGCTATTGTCAGGCAATCTGAATACAGCAGTATTTTTATGAAGATTTATTGTGCATGTGTACTGCCTGTATCAGAGCACCATCACCTAATTGTAGAGGGAAATGAATTTGTTTTTGTATAGGCAGGCTAACCGTCTGAGACAGTTTATTAAGACATATGAATATTATTATCTAGCAGTTATATTGTGCAGTACTGTATAATTTATTTCTAATTGCATACAGAAGCTTATGAACATGTAACAGTAGCTGCATTTATTTAAATACCTCTTTCTCCTTATCCGATTTCCTGAAGGAAGTTTACTAAATACAGAACCAGATAGGATTTTTATACTTAATGAAAAAGTTATGGTAATCCACTATGGTAGATAGATTGTAGATCCTACTTTAAAGAGCTATTTGATTTACCCTTCAAATAGTATTGTTGAAAGATGACATTCAAGTGTGAGCAACTGGTAAACTCTTTGCTGCATACTACGAATAAATGTGCTAACGTAAGCTATGAAACCAACACTGAAGCACAAGGGGACACAAACGTCTTGTCTCCAGGCTGCATGAAAACTCTATAGTTTTATACTATATTCGTGTCCTGCTTCATGGAAGATTAATAGTGCTGCCTAAATAATACAGAAAAGGAATTCAAAAATAATTAATATTGAGTTGAGTGCAGAAATCGATTTTAGTCTACTAGAATTTTTATTGTTTTCTCTATGTCTGCAGATTTGGAATTTGTACTTTTCCATTAAACATATCTGATAATTTATTAAAAAAAAAAAAACCTTTAGGACAGTTTTTTTCTACGTACGTAATCTAATTTGTATATAATCTAATAGTGCAAATTTCATGGTGTAGGAGTAGTCGCAACAGAATGAGTTTTTTGAACTCACCAGAATGAGGAACGATTAATGTAGAAAGAAAAACACGTCATTAAAAAGAAAACGATTGTCATGCTATTAATTAGCAGTCTTATCTTATCAGTGTGGATAAAACATAACTTATTAAAATATGACTTATTAAGAACACAAAATATTCTCTGGTTCTTCTGAAGCGATAGGTGAATACTGTAGTAATGCATATGTTACTGGTTAATAAATGGTTAGCATGGAATTGTGGGTAGGACCTGGTCTATTTAAGTTCCTATCTGTCTCCTCCTCTATGTATTTCATATTTGCTGTTCTAGTTCCTGGTCTCATTCCCGACTGTCAGCTTTGCTTAGCAAAGGGAATTATATTAGGTGTCCCTGTTTCTGCCGCCTGGTTAATGCTAGAGGCAGGCAACAGCAATGTGAGATTTCAGTAGGGAGACTGTTAAAGCTACCACTGCATGCAATATCTTACTGTTATGACATAGTTGGGGCTTCCTCAACTATCAAGCCTGCACTAGTTCTTTGCAGTGAACCAAGTCTCGAAATCCCAGGTCAGCCTAATGTGTCTGTATAAACAACAAAACCACTCGTGCTTACTGACGTGGTAATGGTGCAAGAACACTCTCTTTGAAATTATACCTCTTAAATACCTTTTAAATGTTAATAAAAATGCTTTTGTTTTTCATCGCTGTCAGTCAGATCATTTAAATTGTTTCTTCAAGCGTTCCTATTAGAGATGTCCCGAACAGTTCGCCAGGAACCGTTCGCTGACGGACATAGCTTGTTCGCGGTCGCCGCGGCGGGTGAACATATGCGATGTTTGGTCCGCCCCCTATTCGTCATCATTGAGTAAACTTTGACCCTGTACCTCACAGTCAGCAGACACATTCCAGCCAATCAGCAGCAGACCCTCCCTTCCAGAACCTCCCACCTCCATGACGAATAGGGGGCGGACCGAACATCGCATATATTTGCCTGCCGCGGCGACCGCGAACAAGCTATGTTCGCCAGCGAACGGTTCCCGGCGAACTGATCGGGACATCTCTAGTTCCTATATCAAACTTGTGACGAGACCAATCTTGCCACATTGCATTGGAGGAGCCTGGTTGCCCGCCTGCTGCCTTTGGACTATGGCCCTGGGAGATTGGGCCCTTTAAAAAACGTATTCGGCCCTAACAGAGTGCATGTCACTCATTCTGTCCCTTTAAATACAGTGGGGTCATTCGGTACTTGCCCTGTGTGAGCGGTGATACCCCCAGATAGCTATGCCATGGAGCCTATTCATATAATGAAAGACTATGGGAAAGACTTTAGCTCCATGGCAATTGAACTGTGTAAATAGGATCTGCGCGCTATTCGGTAGTTTTGTGCGTTCAGATCCCAGCTATTTGGGGATATGTGAAATGTCTGTGTGTTATGTGAAAAGGGTGACTTTATGTATTTTAAAGTGTTTTATGTCTTTTTGCAACCATGTGCTCAATGGAGTCTGCCTGTAGCCCTGGATAATTGGATTACTTTCCCCTTTGTCTCCAGGATAGAGGCCCCTGTAAAACCGGTCTAAGCCAGATTGCTATGCTGACAGCCAGGGGAACAAAAGATACTTTTACTAACTTTTGAACCCCTGGTCTGATTCATGCCATTTTTTTAATATGTTGTTCCCCTGAATGGATTGATTGTGGATATGTATTTTTATGTGAATGTGATGTATGGTTTTAAAGTTACAGAGTATGTGTGGAAACTGTATTTTTACTGCATGTAATAATTATGTTAACTGCTTATCTGAGAGGAGGGGATGTGTGGGTTGTACTGTTACTTGATTGGTTATTTTATGCCTCCCCCTGGGTGTGTCCTGTATGTGCACAACCGTAATAAAAACCAGGCTGGGTGTGCCAGCACCTCAGACCACTGCTTGACCCTCAACACGGAGCCTTGTCTCGTTCTTGGGGGGATTCACTGTATGCTGTTGGAGATTGATTGCTAGGAGTGTAAGCTGATGTATGCTTTTCCTGTTCGTCTGCTAGCAGCTATTCGTGAGGTTCCAGTTTGGAGTCAGGGCTGCCATCAGAAATTTTGGGGCCCCTGACACAGCTCAAGGTCTGGGCCCCCTGGCGCCTGCACCCGAGTCCCCCCCCCCGAGTCCGCACACAGGGATGTAGTGTCTGCAGGGCCGGTGCAAGGATTTTTGCCGCCCTAGGCAAAAGTAAAGTTTGCCGCCCCCCCATGTGACATCACAGTGCCCCACCCATATGATCTGCCATGTTAACTAACACAGTGCTGCAGTGCCGCCGTGTTTACAATAAAAGGCCTGCAGGGACAGGCTATAGACACCAGAACCACTACATTAAGCTGCAGTGGTTCTGGGGACTATAGTGTCCCTTTAATGTGAGGTAAATTAAAGATTAGTGCCACGAATAATATACTAGATTGCCTACTTACAACCAGATGAGGATGGTGATGGGCTTCAGCTGCCGTCTGGCTCCATTGGTCTGGTGTAGAACAGGCTCTCTGGAGGCGGTTTGTAACTGTGGTCACAAAAATCAATGTTCTGGGAGAACGGGAAGCAGCTCCATTTTTTGAGGGCCCTTTACACAGCTCAAGGTCTGGGTCCCAGGGTCCACCTTCATGTTCCACCAATGAGTTTGTTCACAGGGGTGTGTGTGTGTGTGGGGGGGGGGGGGTGTCCTGATGTGTGTAAGGAATGCATTGTGTGAATCTGTGTTTGTATGTGTTAGGGCTGCAAGGTGAGTTTGTGTATGTATGGGATGCAGTGTGTGTGTGTGGAAGGAGTGTGGGATTGATTGTGTATGTGTGTCTGTGTGTAATGCATTGTGTATTTTTCTGTGTGCAAGGGGTGCATTGTGTGTGTGTGTGTGATGGATGTCAATCTCTCCCCCTACCCCCGTCAATTTCCTTCTTCTCCCCCCCTCCAATTTCCTTCTTCTCCCCCTCCCTCTCATTGCCTTCTCCCCCCTCCAATTTCCTTCCTTCTACCCCCTCCAATTTCCTTCCTTCTCCCCCCTCCAATTTCCTTCCTCTCCCCCTCCAATTTCCTTCCTCTCCCCCCTCTAATTTCCTTCCTCTCCCCCCTCAAATTTCCTTCCTCCCTCCCCCCTCAAATTGCCTTCCTCCCTCCCCCCTCAAATTTCCTTCCTCTCCCCCTCCCTCAAATTTCCTTCCTCTCCCCTCCCTCAAATTTCCTTCCTCTCCCCCTCCCTCAAATTTCCTTCCTCTCCCCCTCCCTCAAATTTCCTTCCTCTCCCCCTCCCTCAAATTTCCTTCCTCTCCCCCTCCCTCATAATTTCCTTCCTCTCCCCCCTCTCTCAAATTTCCTTCCTCTCCCCCTCCCTCAAATTTCCTTCCTCTCCCCCTCCCTCAAATTTCCTTCCTCTCCCCCCTCCCTCAAATTTCCTTCCTCTCCCCCTCCCTCAAATTTCCTCCCTCCCCCCTCAAATTTCCTCCCTTCCTCTCCCCCCCTCAAATGGCCTCCCTTCCTCTCCCCCCCTCAAATGTCCTCCCTTCCTCTCCCCCTCCCTCAAATTTCCTCCCTTCCTCTCCCCCTCCTTCAAATTTCCTCCCTTCCTCTCCCCCCTCCCTCAAATTTCCTCCCTTCCTCTCCCCCCTCAAATTCCTACCTCTCCCTCCCCCCTCAAATTTCCTTCCTCCCTCCCCCTCAAATTTCCTTCCTCTCCCCCCTCCCTCAAATTTCCTTCCTCTCCCCCTCCCTCAAATTTCCTTCCTCTCCCCCCTCCCTCAAATTTCCTTCCTCTCCCCCTCCCTCAAATTTCCTTCCTCTCCCCCTCCCTCAAATTTCCTTCCTCTCCCCCCTCCCTCAAATTTCCTTCCTTCCTCTCCCCCCTCAAATTCCTACCTCTCCCTCCCCTCCCTCAAATTTCCTTCCTCTCCCCCCCAAATTTTCTTCCTCTCCCCCATCAAATGTCCTCCCTTCCTCTCCCCCCCACTCCCTCAAATGTCCTCCCTTCTCTCCCTCTCCCCCCACTCATTCAAATTCCCCCCCACCCCCACTCCCTCAAATTTCCTCCCTTCCCTCCCTCTCCCCCCCACTCATTCATATTTCCTCCCTCCCCCCCTCCCTCAAATTTCCTCCCTTCCCTCTCCCCCCACTCATTCAAATTCCCGCCCCACCCCCACTCCCTCAAATTTCCTCCCTTCCCTCCCTCTCCCCCCCACTCATTCAAATCCCCCCCCACTCCCTCAAATTTCCTCCCTTCCCTCCCTCTCCCCCCCACTCATTCATATTTCCTCCCTCCCCCCTCAAATTTCGTCCCTTCCCTCTCCCCCCCACTCATTCAAATCCCCCCCCCCACTCCCTCAAATTTCCTCCCTTCCCTCCCTCTCCCCCCCACTCATTCATATTTCCTCCCTCACCCCCTCCCTCAAATTTCCTCCCTTCCCTCTCCCCCCCACCCCACCCCCACTCACTCAAATTTCCTGACACCCGGCGGGCGCGCGAGGGAGCACTCTCCTCTGAGTGCTTCCTCTTCAGCTCCCTCGCGCGCCGCGTACTGATGCCGGAGCCGGAAGATGACGTCATCTTCCGGCTCCGGCATCAGTACGGTGCGCGAGGGAGCTGAAGAGGAAGCACTCAGAGGAGAGTGCTCCCTCGCGCGCCCATCGGGTGTCAGCAGGGCCAGCCTCTGGGGGGCCCTGAGGTGACCGGCTGCTGGGCCCCCCAGGAGAAGAGGCTGGCCCAGTGGGAACATACTGGGGTCGCAGGGCACCCTGCGACCCGGTATGTTCCCACTGAATGTGGGGCCCGGACGACCTGAGCAGTCCGGGCCCCCCAGGACCACCGGGCCCATGACAACCGTTGCGGTTGTCATGCCCTGATGGCGGCCCTGTTTGGAGTGCTACCTAATTCCCTTGTATGCCGTTCGGGAGTTTGATGTATTCACTTATATCCAATTCGTGAGGTTTGGTGATTTTACAGTAGCTGTGCCTGTCTGTGAAAAGGGGATTATCGCCTAAACAGATTTTTACCCCTTTTCTGCTAAAACGGTCCGTTACAAAACTGTCCAATGCAAGTTGCACACACAAGTAGAAAGGATATTTATCTTCTTCCAAGAGAGAGTCCAAGTATGTACACTCAATAGCTTGTAGGGATGCAGCGAAATTTCGGCCGAAAATGGGCCTATCCCATTTTGGATGAAAAAAGGTTAAATCTGCCAAAAATTACACCTACATATATATTTCAAATATTTTGTTTCCATTAATAAAATAACAGCTTCCATGCTTTCCTGCACTACAGAGCTAGTGACTGACCAGAGCTGACTGGGATTTCACACACTATGCGAGGAAACAGTACGGCACCCCAAAACTGGGGATTCCAAAGCAGCCCTGGAAAAAAGATCTATGCCAGCCCCATAAGTCATCGCGCCATATATTGTCGCATGTAATATGTAAGGCTATGTCTTGCCACCTTAGATGATTGATTTTATATATATATATATATATATATATATATATATTTTGCTTTTTCCAATATAAAATATTGGTCCTTCCTGTGTCAGTGCGGATTGTCTGAGATCATCAAGCTTGATGATCTCAGCCATAGAGGCAGGGCCAGTTGAGGGGAGACCAGCACGACGTGGGAGGAAAAAAAGGTGAGTAAAAACACACATACACACACATAGCATGACAGACACACACCATGACACAGACAGACCGTGACACAGACACACACACACACACACACACTGTGACAAAGACAGAAACACACACACACCATGACAGACAGACACACCATGACACAGACACACACATACCATGACAGACACACACACATACCATGAGAGACACATACACATACCATGACAGACACACACCTTAAAAAAGACACACACACCATAACACAGACAGACCGTGACACAAACCCACACACACTGTGACACAGTGACACATTACATGAAACATGCAGACACACACACACACCGTGACACAGACACACACACACCGTGTCACAGACAGACACACATTACATGACACAGACAGACCGTGACACAGACAGACACACATTACATGACAGACACACACACTCAATGACACAGACACACCATGACAAACAGAGACACACACACACACCATGACACAGACAGACAGGCACACACACCATGACACAGAGATACACACACACACACACACCATGACACATAAGGGTTGTAGATATGAGCTTGGCAGCTGCTTCTAAGTGCTGCTACAAAGTGTATTTGGAGATATTCTGGAGATAAACTGGAGGTAATCTGAGGTACAGAGAAGGTGGACAAAAAATAAAAAAATAAAGATTTGTTTGATTTAAACTCCTCATCTCATTAAAATGACAGACTTAGTTCAGTGTAATAGTTGTTGTGCATTTGTTTCACGCTCCACTTTTTGGAGGTTTGAATGTTGTCTAATCTGTAGGCAGTTCTCTATATTGCAGCAGGAGATTGTATTTTTGAAGTCTGAGATTTGTAAATTATCTGTTAAACAAACATAGGCTGGAACTGCTGCAAATCCACTGCCATAGAGATGTCCTAGTAATGGCAGATGGATTTCTGTACGATCTAGTAGACTTGAGATGTGGACAAAAGGTATACTGTACATAATTCATTTTCTGCACTTTCAGATTGTAGTGGTGTTACGGAGATAGGCTCAGGCACAGAGTTTGTTGAACCACCATCCTCTATTCCTAAGGTGAGCAAAAGTGTAGCCAATGACAAAAAGGACAAGGTGAGGCTCATAGAAAGCAGTTGTTGGAGGGCGGAGCCTAGCAGCGCAACGGAGTGGTCGCACTTGCACACCGCTCCGGCGACTTACCCTGCTAATCAGCGAATAACGGCAGCATCATACCACCAAAACAGAAACCGGGGGCAGATCCGTTTGCAGAACGATACACTGCGGCGGCCGATGCCTATTTTCATCTCACCGGGCAAAAAAACCTGCAGCCGCGGCCCAAAGGCCTACCGCGTGAGAGACCAGGCCCTCGCATACCAAGGGGGTTACCCAACGTGGAGTGACTTCAGCCTATCCATGCTTCTACCAACTACACTGAAGGAGGGAGACATGGGGAGGAAATCCCAAAAGCAGCCGGTAACCGATGCCAAGACACAGGCCTCATGCTGCAGCCTCCAACGCCAGCCCCAACCTTGCAGGAACTCTCCAGTTCGAGGGACTCCTCAAACTGGTCGGGCAGTGGGGCCTCTCCTCAGAGCCCAGCACCAGTCTCAGGGAGCACCTCACACACACATGAAGCAGCTCCTGTAACTAAACAGGAGATAAAAGACATGCTCACCAACCTCCAGCACAACCTCCGGAGAATGTGGGAAGCAGACTTGGCGGTGCTTACCACGGAGGTACAGGCCGTCACTGCACGCACCCAAGCCACAGAAGAGGAGGTGCTCGACCTTAAGCAAGGACTGAAGGAGCTGGGTGAACGGGTACAACAAGTACAGGCCTCACAGGCAGAAACAGGCAAGTGAATATCTTAGACGATAGGGGGCGAAGGAAGAATATAAAGATAAGGGGGGTCCTGGAAACAATCCCACTCGACGAGCTACCACACTTTATCCGGAGGCTGGTGGCCTCCCTACTACCGGCAAAACAAGCCAAATACTTTACCTTTGATGGTGTGTACAGGATCACCAAGTCCCCCCAGGCCCCAGCAACAGCGCCCCGGGACGTCATCCTGCGATGCCAATCAATCACGGACAAGATGGGACTCCTACAAGCACTGAAGGGACAGTCACCCTACGAATTTGAACACTGCCAACTCTCTCTCTTCCAAGACCTAAGCAGAGCCACCTTGATGTGGAGGAAATCCATGCAACCCCTAACGAAAATCCTGCAAAACGAAAAATTGTTCGTTCTACAGATGGGCGACACCGCGATCAATCTGGGTCACTAAAGATGACAAATCATATAAGGCCACAGACCCGGCCGAAATTCCGGCCCTGCTGGCGGCACTGGGTATCCCACAGCAACGCACCACTACCCAAGGACACGCACCCGCAAGAGCGGCCACGGCCAAACCCACACTTGAGCCGGGAAGGGATAAGAGACTTACCTGAACTTATTCTACTTAACAAGCATGCAAGTTACAGTTTATGTTTATGTTTTAATTCTGTTTTGAGGTCCGCATATACTTAACCATCACCACTCTCCCTAACAGGCCCAAGCCACAAGGCGGCAGCTCCGCGATCCGTCTACACATTCCCCCCCCCCCTAAGTGCTCCAGGGTAAAGGAGCACAGCACATCACAGAGCGCCACATTCCACACTGGGAACCCGACACATAGCCAATACACACAACCACCTTAGACGGGTCCCTAAGACCACATAGACCTTGCTCCGAACTACGACGCCACTCCGTATAGAAGTTGACCTTTTAGCCAGGCAGAGAGGCACCCCAACCAACCTCGCCTAATGGGGGACGTGAGAGACCCTACCACCGTAGAGCATTGAGGGTCCACTAGACCACTATGGCAGGACAACACGCTTTCACTCCTATTATATACCCAACAAATGGGGGGGCGACCAAACACACAGAATAGCTAACCAGGGCCCTGCAACACTAACACCAGGTGGGTGGACAATTACCCTATAGGCCCCAAACCTACAAACCAACGCATCCCCACAACACTGGCATTGCCATTTCTGGACTGGAATTCCCCCAGTCCTAAAGGAGGCAACTCGTTATAACGCTCTAGTCCACTATAAAAAATTGTGCATAGTCACTTTCACTGTATCTAACGACTTGAACCACAATATGGTAACTTTAATGCAAAGTATGCAAAGTCTTTTATTGCCATACCAATGTTACAATGTGTTTATATGCCTGCCTACACTTGCTGTTGTGGCGATGTAGGCATCCCTGTTCTCTCTAAGCACAAATAAAATAAAGATTCAGAGACAAAAAAAAGAAAGCAGTTGTTGTTGGGGGATTCTATCTTAAGAGGTGTGGAGTTGGACAATAGTGGCTTTGTGAGATGTCTTTCTGGAGCTTCTGCTCACAGAGACAGGAGACGTATTTGTAATATTGTGAAGCAAGCAAAGCAGGGAGGGGAATTGGATGTACTTGTCCATCTAGGGACAAATGATTTGGCTTGTAAGGAGGTTTCTGAGGTAAAGGAAGTGTTTTGGGTTCTTGCCAATGATATACGGCAGGTTGTGTCCACACTGTCATTCTCTGAAGTTCTTCCTGTGCATAACATTCAGAATGGCAGGCGGATGCGTATTACGGACTTTAACTTGTGGCTTGGTGAATGGTGCCGGGAGCAAGGATTTGTTATTACTGTAGGTTAAAGTTTAGGATCTAGTGACACCAGTCAGTGGGGTTTAATATAAGAGAAGTGACCAAGTCACACCACAAAAACAAAGTTTTAGATTTTAGAAAAACAGACTTTTTAAAAATTAGAATATGCATAAAGGAGTCCTTACCAGATTAGAGCAGATTAAATGGAGTCCAGGAGAAATGGGATTATTTAAAAGTTGCACTACTGAAAGCAACAGAGAATTCCATTAGGCCTGTCAGGAAGAGCAGAAAAATTAAGAAACCACTGGTACTCAGCAGTAGTGGCTAAAAAATAAAAAAAATAAAAGTTAGCATTTAGTAATTATATATAAAAAAAAAAAAAAAACAGAGTGAGAAAGACAGACCGATCTATAAGATTAGGCAGAAAGAGGCAAAGCAAGTTATAAGAGCCTCCAAAGCACACACAGAAGAGAAAATAGCACAGTCAGTAAAAAAGGGGATAACATTTTTTTAGATACATATATTAGAGAAGAAAAGTAAAACAAGGATTAGTTAGATTAAAAACAAAAGAAGGAAGGTATGTAGAAGAGGGTAAAGGTCTAGCTGACCACCTTAATGAATATTTTTGTTCAGTATTTACAGATGAAAACTAAGGAGAGGGACTTGAGTTAAGAAAAAGGACAAATGGGTCATTTGGTACACGTGAGTTTACAGAAGAAGAGGTTTTATTTCAACTGTCAAGAGTAAAGACAAATAAGTCGATGGGGCCTGATGGTATACACCCAAGTTATTAAAATAACTTAATGGTGTACTGGGAAAACCATTTATGGATTTATTTAACCAATCATTAGTAACAGGAGTAGTCCCAGAAGATTGGAAATTAACGAATGTTGTACGCATTCACAAGAAAGGTAGTAGGGAGGAGTCGTTCAACTACAGGCCAGTAAGCCTTACTTCAGTAGCGGGGAAAGTGATGGAAACCATGTTAAAGAACAGAATTGTTGAACATCTAAAATCACATGGATTTCCAAGATCAGAGACAACATGGGTTTACTTCAGGGAGATCATGCCAAACTAATCTTATTGATTTTTTTTGATTGGGTGACTAAAATAATAGATCAGGGTGGTTCGGTAGACATTGTTTACCTAGCTTTCAGTAAGGCTTTTGACACTGTTCCACATAGAAGGCTCATCAATAAACTGCAATCTTTAAGTATAGATTCCAATATTATTGAATGTGTTAGGCAGTGGCTGAATGACAGGCAACAAAGGATTGTTGTCAACGGAGTATATTCAAAGCAAGGTCTAGTTACCAGTGGGATACTTCAGGGATCTGTACTTGGACCTATCCTCTTTAATATTTGTATTAGTGATATTGCAGAAGGTCTTGATGGTAAAGTAAAGTCGTTTTGCTGATGATTCTAAAATTTGCAACAGGGTTGATGTTCCAGGAGGGAAAAGTCAAATGGCAAATGATTTAGGTAAAAAAGAAAAATGGTCAGAGTTGTGGCAGCTGACATTTAATGAGGATAAGTGCAAGATAATGCATCTTGGGTGTAAAAACCCAAAGGCAGGGTCAGGGGCATACTTAGAGCATTTGGCACCCGGAGCGGGTCCTATTTTTGGCACCCCCTGCCCCTCAACTTTAAATGTAAAAAACAACCAAAACTTTTTTTTATGTATTTAGCACTGAGCAGTGTTTGTGTGTGAATGTATGCATGTTTTTGTATGGAGTATGTGTGAGTGAATGTAGGTGTGTGTTTGTATGTAGTGTTGGTGTTTGAATGCAAGCATGCATTTGTGTGTTGTGTGGTATTTAAATTCAGTGATGTGGTTATATATAATGGTGGGGTTTGTATGTAGTGTTGACGTTGAAATGCATGAGATTATTTGTGTGTAGTGTTGGTGAGATTTTGAGATGTCTGCACATATACACATACACGGACATACACACATGCAGATACATATACACACACGCAGAAACACTGTGCTCTGCATGCTGGCATCTGACAACACATTTGCATATAATTCACATTAGCCACCCAGATTTCTTGTTGTGGGCTGGCTGACACCTCTTAACTTCGATCTTTGTTTAGCAGATAACTTCCCTATTTGCTATCCTTATGTGAGCTTGCCATATTTAAGGACACCAAATAAGGGAACTATCTGCTAAACAGCACCCTCATTTGGTATCTTTAAATATGGAAATCTCGCATACGGGCACCAATTCAGGGAATTATCTACTAAACAGCTGAAGGATCAAAATTAAAAAAGCTATTTTCTTATTTTCAGTTGTTTAGTAGATAAATCCCTTATTTGTTATCCTTATATAAGATTGCACTATTTGAGGACACCAAATAAGGGAGCTATCTACTAAACACATACACAGAGATACACACAATCACACACACAATCACAGATATACACAAACACAATCACAGACCCACACACATACAATCACAGACACACAATCACATACACACACAAACATTACATACATACACACATTTAATAAATAAGAGGTCCACCCAGCCTCCCTACCTTGCTCTAGAAGGGCTGGAGTGGATCCTCAGTCCCTGGTGGTCAGTGGTTGCTGCTGGGATCTCTGTGCTCTTCCTGCACAGGCCCCTCGCACGCCCTGTAATGACGCCGAGGCCGCGATGACACCATATCCCGGCTGCCGTCTTACTGCAGGCCGAAGACCGTCAGACACAGTCAGATGCACACAGTCCCACACACAGTCACTCACACACAGTTACAGGCAGACAGTCAAACACGCAGTCACAGGCAGACAGTCACACACACACGCACGCACGCACGCAATCACAGGCAGACAGTCACACACACACACACACAATCCAGGGCAGACAGTCACACACACACACACACACACACCATCACAGGCAGATGGTCTCTCTCACACACACACACACACACACAGGCAGACAATCACACATACACACACAGTCACATGCAGTCACACACACACAATCACAGGCAGACAGCCACACACACACACACACCATCACAGGCAGACTGTCTCTCTCTCTCACACACACACACACACACACACACACACACACAGGCAGACAGTCACACACACACCATCACAGGCATATTGTCTCTCTCACACACACACACACTCACATTCCATATTCAAGCATAGATTTGTGTGTTGTTTCTAATTGCCCTTTGTTTGCCCTTAGCGGTCTAGGTACACTGCAAGCCGCTTCAAGGTTATCTCAATATCCTACACATTAATGTACTCAGTAGCATTGCAATAGATAAAGGTTGGCCAGAGGACTTTCTAATTCAAAAGCAAACCCTAGAAAAGCATAAGCTACAATTTGATAACATATCATAGACAAATAATAAGCAAACGTGAAGTATTAAATGTCCATAATGGTACTAACCCCTTGTTTTGATTTATATATATATATATATATATTACACATAATCTTGAATTCCATGAAATCCAAACTTGCTTGCCTGGTGCTTGTCAGCAATATTATAAAATTCCAAATTAGATAGCACTCCATGTACTTAATCAAAATTACAAAAAAAAAAAAAAAAAATCCTCCATACCTTATATAACATAATGGAAAGAATATCTTTTGTAACTTAAGAAATGATTTTTTTATATTGGGAATATGATATACGCAGGTAGACATTTAATTTCCTGCATTAAGTTGATGTGATGTTCATTGAATATTCATAGAAAGAGTGAGAAGTATTAAATATGAGCAATGACTTGCATGTAGACAGGAATGCTTTTTGGATATTTTCCCATCCTTAATATTTAGTTTTGATGGACATTAATTTCTCTGTATGAGATGAGGCACAGTATAGACCATGGTATTTGAGCCTGCATATTTGTGGCTAAAATACTGAGTTATGTAGGAAGTAGAACTAAACAGTGGATTGTACATGTATATAAATCTATGTTGACAGCAATGGGCATGCTTGCTCTGTTAGATCGGCAATCGATGGTATAGGAAAGATTTTTCCAATACTGATTCTTATTACATGAGTATATTAAAGATAGTAAGAATGCTATCTGTTTTAAATCCTTGGTAAGGGTGATTGCATTTTGTCATGCTTTTTATATATTCTTATAGGTTTTTAAATAATTAAATCCAAGTGATGTCACAGCGAGAACACGCGCGAGGTGACGTGTGCACGCTGTGGCTGCATTCCATGTGCAATCTGGCCTGGGCATCCTCGGAGCAACATGCACATCAGTGGGGTGAGTTAATGTCATTTTGGTGTATGGTATTTAATGATGTATTATCTGTTAGTTTGCTGATCCTGATGAATGGTGTTTTTTTTTAGCTCAAACTGAAATGTTTATTATTTTTTTTGTAATGTGAGCATTACACTGGAATTATCACTCCAGCGGCCATTGAAGTGCAAGTTCACCTGCCATGTCAAGATAAACCTCTCAGGTCAGTCCAACACTAACAATTCATTTTGCTGCTTTCAGTTAAAAAGGCAACATATTTAATGAGATAGAAAGGGGCGTTCTTATGAACCCCTACACACTTATTAACCTTGAATAGGGCACACATGGGGTGGATGGCACTGTGTAATGGTCAGGCAAATACACAAAAAAATAAGCCCTGTGTTCAAACTATTCTTGGGTCGGCACCAATGGCCATAGTACTTATCAGCCCAAATACATAATACAAAACAAAACAAAAAGTCACCTGTGCAGTTTCCCAAATCCCTATGCACATTAAAATATCAAGAGGTTTTTAGCATCACTCCAATGGCCATTAAACTATAAGGTTAAGTATATACTCAATCTACATTCAAGTTCCGCTGTTGAGATAACATTAATGCTACTTGTTTTAAACAGAAGCATCAACTTAATTTTATTTTTGGATACGCTTTTGAAATGATCACAATCTGCTAAGAAAAAACAAAAAAACTTTTCTATAGATATATATTAAAAAAATACAAAAAAAAAAAACCATAGGCTTTTATGGTGACTTTTGTGGATAAATAATTTGAAAAGTTGTTTTCTAACAGATTACGGCCATTTGAAAAGTTTATCCAAAATATTAAATTAAGGCCATAGGCCACAATTAAATAAGCTTTGGAAATGAATCAATAATGTGAGGAAAATAATCGAAAATGATTTATCTACGAAAATTAGACTTTAATTTTGACTTAAATAAATCACTTGGAAATCTTTCTAACCGTACTAAAATATTTGGAAAGCTTTTTAAATCAAGACCATAATCAGCAGTGAATTAAAACAAATATATTATTCACAGCGAGGTCTCGTCTATAAGTCTCATCTGTCAAGTAGAGGCCCTACTCTGGCAAAGAATATTAGCAAACAAAAAATAGAGCAATAGGTTATGAACAAAGAAGTTCATAAATTTCAGTAAAGTATAGAATACTATATAAAGAAGAAACATATGGTTTTAGACAGAGAAGAGGAGGATAATTCTACATGCACATATGATTTTCATATTTCCATCATAATCTACTTTTCTACTAGGGATTAGATAATGCTCAAGAAAATTGCCTGAAGTCCCCAAAGTAAAAGGCCATTTAGCATGATTTCCCTTTCTCACACATGCCAGTCAGAAAATAAAATGACTACATGTGTCTGTCTGATAATAGAAAAACAAAAACTGCAGTTATGCTTTGGCATATACACCCACACACAATATTATAAAAGTATAAAGAAAAAACGTAGACAAAAGAACAACACAAACAATCAATCTTGTTTTAATCTACTACCAAAATCCTGACATTCGGATATATGTCATGGTAATTGTCAGTAGGATCCCAACAATTGGTTAATTCTGTAAAACATTTTTTTTTTCTATAGACATAATTATCAAACATACCATTTGGAGATTAAAAACAGAAGCTGGAAGTAGAGATATGCATGGACATGTTCTGATGTATAAGGTTTATTGTGGACAAAATGATCTACTGTATTAGCAAGGCCTGCTCTTTATTTTCCATCACAACCATTCATTAACTTGCATTTAGGGAGTATATGGCATAGGAAACTATTATGTTTGTTGGTTGTATATATTTCATGATCTTTTCAACCAGGAATCACTTGTTATCCCATGTTTCATTTTTGTAGATATCCTTAACTCCTCCTGACCCCAGAATGAGGAAGTTGTGCATGGAGAATGGTGGACATTTGCATGGGATTGTCTGTATGTAAATGCATTGCATTGCATGCTGCTTAAAATATATATTTAATTTAATTGTTGAAACAGAGACATTTTTAATTCTGGTTACTCAAAGAACTGGTGAGGTTAAGCTTTATATTTTTTATTGTTTATGTTATTTACAATACATATGCTACAGGTGGGGAACATCATATGAATGCATGGTTCAATACACAAGACTTTGTAGATAATCCGTAACTACATTTTTTTCTTTATTATGTATTAAAAGAAAAAATAAAGAAATGTACTCATTCCCATATGAACCTACTTCTACAGCTACAGTAAGCCTTTCTATTAATCATCTAGCTGGTATATGACTTGGAAAGGTCAACTGACAGACAAAATGTCTTGGTCCGTCATTTAAACCTTGATCTTTGTAGATACCCATACATTTTCATATATACCACTTATATAATGTTTTACCTCGCCAGTAGAAATTGACACATCAATCCACACATTGGATTGCTTAGAAAACTGCAATAAATTTAATCCAAACATTCCAGAAAGAGATCTTCATTGCCTACAAACTGGTACAATAGACAGCACTGGACTATTACAGTGCTAAGGTCTTACACAATCAGGATCCATACAATAACTGAAGGAGTCATCCAACATTCCACATCTCACTCTCTCAGTCAACAAATGGCCAGAGTCAACACAACAACCAGGGTTCAGTAAATTTAGCCAAATAGTTTATGTTGACAAACTTCTTCCATATTTCCTCTCTTCAGTAACATCAGGTAGCTCACGTATGTCTGTATAGATTTCCAAGTATTGAATGGCTGTATTTGCTACTACCTCATTTATTGATATTACCTCATGTATTGTTATTTTTACATGATGTACTTCTGGAGCTTTATGGTCTATAATAAGTGTGTGACATATTCATTCATTAATTTAAAAATTTGGTTGCAACTGATCGTTTGCTAGATTTAGGAGAAGGAATTCAAGGACTTCATGGCATGCAAGCATTTGCCACCTCTGTGAAGCCCATATATTAATTCTCCTAATTATGGTCTTGTGAAGGTTCACTTCAATAAAATTTAGCTTCATTGGGTATCTTGTTCATGACTGTAACATTGTTCTTGTATGGTTCGCATGAGTATTGCTTCGGGGTATCTGACCGGGGCTGCAGCCCAGAGTGGGGCTATGAAATATCCCAGGTCTAATTTTGGCATAAGGTCATTGTTAGCATCTAATCTTGTGTAAAACTAAGAGAAATTACACATTCAAGGCACACTATAGGCACCTGTACCACTTCAGCTCCTTGATGCTGTTTGGGCCAGTGCTGAACCTAGAAAGGCAATCATTGCAGTTTTTTAGAAATTGCAATAATTACCTTTAAGGGATAACTCCACCTCCAGTGGCTGTCTACCAGATTGCTGAATGTCCTCCCCTTATGCATGGCACGTCCAGCGTCATGCAAAACCCCAAAGGAAAGCATTGTATAATGCTTTCCTATGGTGAAATTCTAATGCGAGCACGGCCATTGCTGTGCATATGCATCAAGTCTCCCCCACCAGCTGATGTTGGCAGGGGAAGAGTGAAGGCGGACCCAAGCCAGTGCTAAGGGTCATCGGTGCTGGACCCAGATAAGTGACAGAAAGGGGTTTTAACACCTTTTAACGATTTCTGCACTATGGGGAGGGGGCGCAAGGGAGGAGGAAGCTATAGTGCCAGGAAAATAAGTTTGTTTTCCTGGCCTTTTAGTTTCTCTTTAATGCGCCATATTTGGAGTTAACTATATAGCCAAGTGTAGAGGTATTGCTGTGAGTAAAAGTTATTAATGCAGTGGGGTATATTGTACATACACAATGGGTTGGGGATTATACAGCAGGTGTTGACTTTATAAATATAAGTTCATGTAACACTCTGAATTCAGTCAAATATTTTGCCTCACAGAACAAAGTTAGACTTAGGGTATGGCATAGAGCTGATTTTAGATGGGGCTTAAGTTAATATATGCAAGAGGAACATAGAAATT
Organism: Pelobates fuscus; assembly: GCF_036172605.1. NCBI lineage: Eukaryota > Metazoa > Chordata > Amphibia > Anura > Pelobatidae > Pelobates > Pelobates fuscus. Next base: position 61,047,894 of record NC_086319.1, read on the forward strand.
ACCCTTGGGTTAAAGATCCTTAGCTTTTTGCCACTAAACAATGTCCTCATAGTTTGCTAGATTTTTTTAGACAAATCAAGGGCCATCAATTGCAAGTAATATCAGAATATCATGTGAATATTTTATATCTTTTTAATAGTGACACTCCTATTCCTACTGGCAACCCGTAACCAATAAAACTTTTTCAATTTTAAAAGATCTAAGATCCTCTTGTGCACAGGAAAAATATAATAGCCATTATGAACTGTAAAATAAATATATAAGCACTGAAGACTCTGGCATAGAATGACCCTCTGTGTCTGAATAACATTGCAATACTAGCCATAATGTACTTCTTGGCCTCACATTTGAGAAGGATTCGGTCAAGTTGGACCTTAGGACCATTAGCTCCCCATTTGGTTTATAAATAAATAATACAATTTCATAGTGATAAAAGTGCACTTAACATTTGCAAAATGTAAATAGATACAATAATATACATCATCCTACACATCGAGAGATAAATAGAAACCACACACAAAAAAAATATAAAACACAATTCAGAAATTATGTACATAAGGGATCATAAAGAAGATGCAGCTGCATTTCTATCTGCCACACAATCTTTTTTTGTGCTATTCAAGATCTTTAAATAAAGATGATCAAAAGAAATTGTATGAGCAAACAGAAGAATACGTTTGAGCTTAGTGTTATTAATAAACTGTGAAATGAAAGAACCACGGTGTAATATAGCTCCATGTGTTGTTAGAGAATTTTGAAAAGAATCCTTGAGAAGTTGACATGCTATATTCTATAGTGAAACCTTGTCATATTTTAAACTGTGCTTACTGCTAAAACCAGAAAAGGTGGCTGACTATAGGCTGAAAAGATTTTTTTTCCAAGGGAAACATCTACCAAAATAGTTTTTTGAGTTGAAAATGCACTTGTTTGAGCACAGTAACATCAACACATCAAAGAGTGCTCGACAAGCACATTCTATTAAACTTGACCCATTTCAAGATCTTAATAAGGACTGACATATCACCATATCACATTGCATCTAATACAACACTGCTGTTGAAATACAACTTGTTGTGATGCTACAACCCTTGCTCATACTATAGCCTAGCTAAGCTTGATGAACTATACTTCCTTCTATCTATAGTACCAAATATATCAAACACTGGCCAAAGTTGTTGGCAAGAGAATCTAATCAGGGCATGACATGACCAGTTACAATGTCCTTCTCTGCCATGATTTATAGTTTTCTAAAAAACGCAGAACTTGAACTATTATGGAACTCATCACGCCAAATGTGATTGCTTCATAATCAGATAATCTTGCTATTAATAAAACATTAAACATTATATGTCCATGTATCGTGAGCAGTAGGTAGCTGGCTGGAAATGTTCTAGTTGGGCAACTTCTGTGTTGTCTTAAGATGTCTACTTGATGATGTTATGGCAATATAATCTTGAGTGATTGTTTTCAGTGCGCACATGGGACTGTCTGGAGTGTCATCCAATATCTAGATTGTGGTGAAAATTATTATAAAACTAAAACTCTGCATCCTCTTCTGGTTCATGAAAAGTCTTTCTGGGAGAAATACTAGTCTAACTTTAAGTTCAGGTGTAAGAGCTGCTCCGAGAGCTCAAGACAGAATAAATACTTATATTACATGATTAGAAATTCAAACATGTCATTATTGCATTCTTTAACATTGTTTATACATTTTTCTTTTTTAACTGCTCCCTTAACCTTAACCCTTCAGTCACTCGTTCAGAATGTTGCAATTTCCCAAACTCATGCTGTAATAGATAGACAGATGTTGGATGGGCAGACGGACAGACATGGATTGATGACTGGGGTATGACCTGGTGATTTATATTTGATATATTCACACCTTTTTTCTTTGTGTGACAAGGCTCTACTTCATATCTGGAGGTCTTTATATTGAATGTTAATAGCACAGAACTAATGCAGAGTTTAAAAAAGTGTGTTTTTTGTCTTTAAATTTTATATGAAGTTTAATCAATTCTGTTACACTCGACAGGAAGGCACTAATCCGTGCATAAAGAGAAAGTAGTCATTACTTCTAATAATGGCTCAAAACACAGCTAAAGGTCAGATTTGTAGGATTATGAAGGAGTGTGCCAACAATAAAGTGTTCTAAGAAAAAAGTTAAAAAAGCTACAAAAAAAGAGTATATGACAGTTTAGAGGATATCATAAAGTCTGTACACAAGCGAGCCCCTTCATGACAGGAGACGTGCCAATACTGCCTTGAGAATCTCAAGTAAATCCCTTGACCTGAAGGAATTACAATAAGACTATCTACTACAATATAAGAAAAAAAATACACATTATAGAGTAATTCCTATTATTTTGGTTTATTTTGAATTATTTTTATTTTGATTTTATTAATCTAATTAATCAACTAGTGAGAAATATTATTAAATATTACAAAATTTTGACAAATGACCAAGTCCTAAGGAACTCTTTAAACACCATAACTACTATAGTTGTAGTGTATTGCTTATGTTGCCAGGAGTATCCTTGCACCCTCCCATTTTAAGGCATTAAACTGTTTTTGAACAATGTAACTTCTTAACTTGGTTCCACCGTACCACTACCATCTCCTGAAAAGTTCCTCAGCAGAAACTTTGACAATGGGCAAATTTTACACCCTTTGCGCTATATTCGTGTACTGTGTTTCTCCAGACCGTAAAATGCCGGTCCTTTACACTTTTTTCTTTGTTTGTAGCAAGAGATGTATGACTAAATTATTGTTCAATCTACTGGCATACCAATATGGCAACATTTTATTCTACAAAATACTAGGTGTAAAAAAAGTACAGTAAGGTAGTAAAAACAACCACAATAATATGTTATAAAAGCACCATGAATTAATTAGAAACCCGAATAAAGTAGAAGAAAAGATTGCAATCTGTGGATGTGCAGATGTTCTCTTTCCCTGAAGAATTAATTATTTGTAGTTCGACCTTCTACCTATACTGAAAACTACAGAGATAAGGATGGATCAAATGTCAGATGCACCATTTTAATGCTTCTAAATCAATTTTTTTTCAGCTTTTTTTTGTTTTTGTTTCTGAGTTTCCAAAACATCCTTTTTTAACCCCTCAACCCCTTAATGACCAAACTTCTGGAATAAAAGGGAATCGTGACATGTCACACATGTCATGTGTCCTTAAGGGGTTAAGCAGTCTTAAAAGTATATTCTTGTGAAATTAGCTCTTAACCCTCTATATCAGGTTCTATTGTCGGTTTGAATAGTGTGTTAAAATGTTACTGTGTATTGTTTCACTGCAGACATCTATATGCTGGGTTAGTTTCTTCCATCTTTTCAAGGTTAATGGTCCGTGGCATTTAAAGTGGAAACTCTTGAAATTTGGATATCATTACACTTACTATTGAGCACATGCTTGACTTGGTATCTTCGGTGTAATTTTACCTTCGGGAGTCCAACACCTTTTGTTTTAATTACTGAGCTCTGATTGATTTACCTTTACTTTAGATCCTGCTTTTTTAAAGGATTTTCCAAAATCTTAAGGGTGAATGAGTCATGCGTGGGTCTTTTAATCACATTATATTATTTAGCTGTAATATTATTATCCCTACACCATACCTAACTTGTTCAAATTTATGTCAAAAGTTTACCTCTCTACCCACTCCAAAATAACTCATAAACACTTGCACATAGAGTGCTTTAAGGGTTTTGTGTGATTGTTATATTCTATAAAAAGAAGGCAAAATGAACATATCACCTCGAGCTTTAATATTCTTTTCTTCTTTTACTTTTTTTTGTATTAGTGCCTTAAGGATGGCATTCAATTCTGCTCTCGTTGTATTAAGAGAAACTTCATGAGTTTTCTTGGCGACAAAGCTGTCTAATTTTATTGAACATGATCATGCAAAATGATTTATTGGTGCATTTGTCTTAGTTGCAGTATAAAATTTAATAATGTAGCATTATAAATCTTTTAATGAAGGTTATTCTTATTTTAGTTAGAAAGGACCTACAAGAATACAAATCACAGTTATTTACTAAAATGGGAATTGTTGTGAGTTAAAAGTGAATTCACACGTCAGCGAATAAAAAGGTATAAGGTTTAATGTTCTCAAATTTCTAACCGTTCCATACATTGCAATCTATATATTGTTCTCATTGCAAGTTGTATTTCTTGTTTAACCATAATCCATGGTGTGTACACCCTTTTTGATGACCCACACTAAGAGAAAACCCAGTATACTAACTCAACTATAATAGATGTCAATACAGCTGGATTTGTTTGTTATACTTTACTTTATGATTACTTGTATTTGTTTTTGCACTGTTATTCGCATTAAACGAAATTCTTTATTCTGTAACCCTCAAATACGCTATTTGTTAAAAAAAAAAAATTCTGTAAATAAAGAATTTTTAAAAAAAGAGTGAATTCACAGTGAGGCCAAATTATCTGAACTTTAGTGAATAACCCTTTCTGAGGTCTCTCGAATATTAAAATATAGCCTGTTTTGCTCAAACAATTTCAAAGAAGTTACGCATTAAAACAAACACAGAATCAAATTTCCTCTGAATTCACAACAATTCTTACTTTAGCGAATAACCCTTCGTTGAGATTTCTCTCATATTGAAGTACAGCCTGTGGCACTCAAACAATACCAAGCAGTTACAAGGTTACATATTAAAACATACACAAAACAAACAGTTAAACATTAGCAACTGATACAGATAGGGATTGCTTTAATGACACTGTAAGTAGCTATCTTAGCTATTTCAGCTCGTGAAAGATTCAATATTTCCTGAAAGGATATCCACGTATGCAGTGCTCTGTATTGGAAGGTTGCACCAACCATTTCCTTTCTATAGAACGGAATATAAAATTAAGTGCTTTAGATTGATTAGATAATTCCGAGGTTATTGGGACTATAGAGGGCAGGGTCAAGCACGTGCTCTTATTACAAACCAAAAATCCTTTTCTTTTCTTTTTCAATAGCAGTCTACTCATGCATCAGAAAAGACAGGAGAGAAGAGTGAATACATTGTCCCTATTAAATTATTATTTCATTTTTGCAGTTCACTTACTTTCTGCTTAAAAAATAACTTTGTTTACAAAACCAATCAATACTAGCTTTCTGGAGATGCTAGTAATGTTGAAGGTGTATTGTGAGACTTATTTTGCCATTTACAGGTATATAGCGCTAACAGATTCCGTGGCGCTTTACAATATTATGAGAGGGGGGATTTAATAAATAAAAAGACTGGGTTTGTGGAATTTATTTGTTCTGTTCAGGAACCGAACCAACTCACGAACTGCGGAATACCTCTGTGCTTGTTAACCACTGATTGTCATCCAGTCCCTGGGAGTGGATAGAGCTAGTCCTTATTCGTTTCCAGGACAGAGTGGTTCCAGGACCCAGTCAAGCCACGGCGACTGGGGGCAGAAGTTCTGCGGTTTGTCCCCTGTTCCAGCTAGGAAGCAGTCCTTGGCGGAGGTACCCAGCCGGGGTATATAGCTGTCTTCCCAACAAGGTTAAAGGACCATTATAGTGCCAGGAAAACAAACTTGTTTTCCTGGTACTATAGTGTTAATAGGTCCCCCCCACACTCATGGCCCCCCTCCCACCAGGCTTTAGGGGGAGGAAGGGGTTAAACGCTTACCTTTCTCCAGTGCCGGGCTCCCTCTGCGCTGGGGAGTCTCCTACTCCTTTCGACGTCATCGGCTGAATGCGCATGTGCGACAAGAGCTGCGCGCTCATTCAGTCAGTCCATAGGAAAGCATTTCTCAATGCTTTCCTATGGACATTGGCGTCTTCTCACTGTAAAAATCACAGTGAGAAGCGCGGAAGCACCTCTAGCGGCTGTCAATGAGACAGCCACTAGAGGCTGGATTAACCCATATGTAAACATAGCAGTTTCTCTGAAACTGCTATGTTTACAGCAGGCAATGTTAACCCTAGATGGACCTGGCACCCAGACCACTTTATTAAGCTGAAGTGGTCTGGGTGCCTATAGTGGTCCTTTAAAGGACATATAGGTATTAATTAGTCCTGCATACCAAAAGTGGATGGGAAAATGTCTGTGAAGACTTGTATATTTCGAGATAATGAGGGAGATTTATCATCTCTCATTTTTTTCATTACCAGCTCTTTTGTTTTAAAATAGTGGAGAATCAGAGAATTCCACCTCTGGGGCATTTATCGTCCAAGGATTTGGACCTGATCAAATTATTATCCATTAAATGTTCCTGTTGCAGAAGGTCAAGTAGCATGTGTGTAGAGATCTGCATTAGCGATAGCTCATATTATAAAGCTATAACGGCAAAATCTGTTTTCAGAATCTGACACTTTCATTTGCAGTTTCATCATCATATTTTCCAGAGTGAAGTGCTTATCTGCCAGCTTCCTGTGTGACTCAATCACTTATACATTCTCAAGAGCATTAATCTGTTTTTCTAGAGATTATATTTCTTGTCTAATTTCAGTTTTCACCTGGCTTTCACTTTGTTCTTTGGAAGTTTGCATAGATTTCAGTAACATTTGCAGTTGACACATAACAAGATCATGAAGATAAGGAGCTTGTTTTGTGTTGTCTGTGGATCTGGAGACAGGTTAGGATGCAGGAGACAGGCTACCCTGCCAGGATGAAGCAGTTGTTTTATGTTATTTGTTGTCTAATGATATAGCAGCAGTGGATACGTGTACAGACACTGTATATCCAGAGGAGTATTCTATGATGACCAGTAGTGATGTACCGAACTGTCCGATGGCGAACAGTTCCCGGCGAACTTAGCGTGTTCGCGTTCGCCGCGGCGGGCGGACACATGCGCAGTTCGATCCGCCCCCTATTCGTCATCATTGGGCAAACTTTGACCCTGTGCCTCTCGGTCAGCAGACACATTCCAGCCAATCACCAGCACTCCCTCCCTTCCACACCCTCCAACCTCCCTCCCAGCATCCATTTTCAATTCATTCTGAAGCTGCATGCTTAGTGAGAGGAGGGAAAGTTTAGCTGCTGCTGATTAGATAGGGAAATTGATAGCTAGGCTAGGGTATTCAGTGTCCACTACAATCCTGAAGGACTCATCTGATCTCTGCTGTAAGGACAGCACCCCCAAAAGCCCTTTTTAGGGCTAGAACATCAGGCTGCTTTTTTTTTTTTCTGTGTAATGTTATTGCAGGTGCCTGCCTGCCAGCTTCTGTGTGAGGTTCACATTGGATACTGTGCCCACTTGCCCAGTGCCACCACTCATATCTGTTTTTACAATAGCTTAAGCTTTAGATATAAAATAAATAAAAAAATTTCACTGTAATAGAAGAGCAGTTAGTTGTCTGCAATCGTCTGGGTGTCAGGCCTCCTTCAGCGTGTGCTCTGCAGACCTGTGCCAGCGTACTTTGACAGTTGCCACTCATATCTGGTGTCTCTATAGCGTGCTTTTACAAAGAAAAAAGGTTTCCAGTGTAAGCTAATAGCAGCCAGTCAGTGTCCTTCAAGCGGCTCTGTCAGGCCTACAGTGTGTGCTCTCCAGAACTGTTCAAGTGCACATTGCCAATCATATCTGGTGTCTCTATAGCGTGCTTTTACAAAGAAAAAAGGTTTCCAGTGTAAGCTAATAGCAGCCAGTCAGTGTCCTTCAAGCGGCTCTGTCAGGCCTACAGTGTGTGCTCTCCAGAACTGTTCAAGTGCACATTGCCAATCATATCTGGTGTCTCTATAACGTGCTTTTAAAATCTAATTTTTCTTCCCACTGTAATAGAAGAGCAGTTGCCTGCCTGCCAGCTTCTGTTGAGGTTCACAGTGGATACGGTGCCCTCTTGCCCAGTGCCACCACTCATATCTGTTTTTACAATAGCTTAAGCTTTAGATTTAAAATAAATAATTTTTTTTCACTGTAATAGAAGAGCAGTTAGTTGTCTGCAAGCGTCTGGGTGTCAGGCCTCCTTCAGCGTGTGCTCTGCAGACCTGTGCCAAAGCACTTTGACAGTTGCCACTCATATCTGGTGTCTCTATAGCCTGCTTTTACAAAGAAAAAAGGTTTCCAGTGCAAGCTAATAGCAGCCAGTCAGTGTCCTTCAAGTGGCTCTGTCAGGCCTACAGTGTGTGCTCTCCAGAACTGTTCAAGTGCACATTGTCAATCATATCTGGTGTCTCTATAGCGTGCTTTTAAAACCAAAATTTTGTTTTTCACTGTTATAGATTGAATAGCAGTTACTTGTCTTCAAGCGGGTGTGTCAGGCCTACAGTGTGTGCTCTGCAGAACTGTTAGAGTTCACATTGCCAATCATATCTGGTCTCACAGTAGTTTGCACGCATAGTACCACTAATCCCCCAAAAAATGACAGGCAGAGGCAGGCCACCCCGCAGGGGCCGTCATGGTCGTGGTGCTGTGATTCCCTTTTGCCCTAGAATAATGCCCAGTTTTCAGAAGCCACGTACCCTGAACTTGAAAAGTTCTGAGGACATAGTTGACTGGCTAACACAGGACACCCAATCTTGTACAGCCTCCGCTCGGAACCTTGACGCAACATCCTCCTCCAGCTTAGCTTCAGGCACCTCTAAAGATACCACTCACCCGCCTGCCGCCACCACCAAAACTAGCACCACAGCCGCTTTACTTGGTATGTCAGAGGAGTTATTCACACACCGTTTGAAGAAATGAGTGATGCGCAACCATTATTGCTAGAGGATGTAGATAACAGGGATATGTCTCAGGCAGGCAGCATTAAACACATGGAGGTACGGTGTGATGATGATGATGTTGTACCCGCTGCTGCTTCCTTTTCTGAGTTGTCAGATACAAGCAAAGCGGTTGATGATGACGATGCGTCCATGGATGTCACGTGGGTGCCCGCTCGGCAAGAAGAAGAACAGGGCGAAAGTTCAGATGGGGAGACAGAGAGGAGGAGGAGGAGACGAGTTGGAAGCAGGGGGGGGTCATCGCAAGGAGCTAGTGGCACAGTCAGACAGCATGCATCGGCACCCAGGGTCAGCCCGACAGCACGCCAATCAACGCGTACTGTGTACACCACCAGAATGCCGTCATTGCAGAGCTCAGCAGTGTGGCATTTTTTTTGTGTATCTGCCTCTGACAACAGCGATGCCATTTGCAACCAGTGCCAAAGGAAACTGAGTTGTGGGAGGTCCAACACCCACCTAGGTACAACTGCTTTGCGTAGGCACATGATCTCACATCACAAACGCCTATGGGATCAACACATGAGTACAAGCAGCACGCCTACTCTAAGCCGCCATCCTCCTCCTGGTCCAGCATCTTCAGCCACGTCAACCACTGCTGTCCTCCTTGCCCCCTCTCAACCATCCGCCACTCCGTCTCCCGCCTTGAGCAGTTCCCGCTCATCTGCCCACAGTCATGTGTCTGTCAAGGACATGTTTGAGCGTAAGAAGCCAATGTCACCAAGTCACCCCCTTGCCCAGCGTCTGACAGCTGGCTTGTCCGAACTATTAGCCCGCCAGCTTTTACCATACAATCTGGTTGAGTCTGAGGCGTTCAAAAAATTTGTAGCTATAGGGACACCGCAGTGGAAGGTACCCGGACGGAATTTCTTTTCACAAAAGGCAATCCCCAACCTGTACTCGATTGTGCAAAAGGAAGTCATGGCATGTCTGGCACACAGTGTTGGGGCAAGGGTCCATCTGACCACTGATACCTGGTCTGCAAAGCATGGTCAGGGCAGGTATATCACCTACATTGGGTAAACCTGCTGACGGCTGACAAGCAAGGAATGCGTGGAATTGCAGAGGAGTTGGTGACACCGCCACGACTTGCAGGCAGTCCTGCTGCCACCTCCTCTACTCCTCCTACTCCATCCTCTTCCATAACCTCCTCGGCTGAGTCCTCTTGTGCTGCTGCATCTTGCTCCACATCAACGGCACCCCCCCCCCCCAGCTCCCCAGGTACTATTCCACATCCCGGATACGGCATTTGACTTGACTTGCTTGAAAGCAGAGAGTCACACCGGACAAGCACTCCTGTCCTCCCTGAACGCACAGGTGGAAAAGTGGCTGACTCCGCAGCAACTGGATATCGGCAAAGTGGTGTGTGACAACGGAAAAAATTTGATAGCGGCATTGAAGTTGGGCAAGTTGACACATGTGCCGTGCATGGCACATGTGTGTAATCTGATCGTACAACGCTTTGTGCATAAGTACACAGGCTTACAGGACGTCCTGAAGCAGGCCAGGAAGGTGTGTGGCCATTTCAGGCGTTCCTACACGGCCATGGCTCACTTTGCCGATATCCAGCGGCGAAACAACATGCCAGTGAGGCGCTTGATTTGCGACAGCCCTACACGTTGGAATTCAACACTCCTAATGTTCGACCGCCTGCTCCAACAAGAAAAAGCTGTTAATGAATATTTGTATGACCGGGGTGCTAGGACAGCCTCTGGGGAGCTGGGAATTTTTTTGCCACGTTACTGGACGCTCATGCGCAATGCCTGTAGGCTCATGCGTCCTTTTGAGGAGGTGACAAACCTATTCAGTCGCAACGAAGGCACCATCAGCGACATCATACCATTTGTTTTCTTCCTGGAGCGTGCCCTGCGAAGAGTGCTGGATCAGGCCGTAGATGAGCGTGAAGAGGAAGAGGAAGAGTTGTGTTCACCATCACCACCAGAAACAGCCTTATCAGCATCGCTTGCTGGACCTGCGGCAACGCTGGAAGAGGATTGTGAGGAAGAGGAGTCAGAGGAGGAATGTGGCTTTGAGGAGGAGGAGGAGGAGCAAGACCAAACACAACAGGCATCCCAGGGTGCTCGTTGTCACCTATCTGGTACCCGTGGTGTTGTACGTGGCTGGGGGGAAGAACATACCTTCAATGACATCAGTGAGGAGGAGGAACGGGAAATGAGTAGCTCGGCATCCAACCTTGTGCAAATGGGGTCTTTCATGCTGTCCTGCCTGTTGAGGGACCCTCGTATAAAAAGGCTGAAGGAGAACGACCTGTACTGGGTGTCCACGCTACTAGACCCCCGGTATAAGCAGAAAGTGGCGGAAATGTTACCGAATTACAACAAGTCAGAAAGGATGCAGCATTTGCAAAATAAATTAAAAAGTATGCTTTACACAGCGTATAAGGGTGATGTCACAGCACAACGGGAATCTAACAGGGGGAGAGGTGGAAGTCATCCTCCTCCTCCCACGACCACGCCGGCAAGGACAGGACGCTTTAAAGACGTGTTGTTGATGGAGGACATGCGGACCTTTTTAAGTCCTACGCATCGCCACATCCCTTCGGGATCCACCCTCAGAGAGCAACTCGACCGACAGGTAGCAGACTACCTCGCCTTAAATGCAGATATCGACACTCTGAGGAGCGATGAACCCCTTGACTACTGGGTGTGCAGGCTTGACCTGGGGCCTGAGCTATCCCAATTTGCGATAGAACTTCTGGCCTGCCACGCTTCAAGTGTCCTGTCAGAAAGGACCTTCAGTGCAGCAGGAGGTATTGTCACTGAGAAGAGAAGTCGCCTAGGTCAAAAAAGTCTAGATTACCTCACCTTTATTAAGATGAATGATGGATGGATCCCGAAGGGACTGACACTGGGCGATACATTCGATTAAAAAAGGCCTGATGAGCTGCCTTGGGCAAAAAATGGTCCACACGCTGCTGTATTTTAGCTCTGAATGACGTTTGACTTGCGTGACTTATCCGCCACCAACTAGGGTTCAAGCCGCCATGTTTTAGGGCACTTTCTGCCTGTGAAACAAACATCAATTTTTCTGGCCGCTGCTACAGCAGCGGCTGCAACAATACCAAATTTTTCAGGCATGTGTACATGCAAATTTTTAGGCCCACTGGTGCAGCACTGTGGCTTCAAAAACCAAACCAAAAAAAAATCCTCCAAGATGGCACCAATATACCAGTGGTCTAAGCATCATCCCACCTTGGCCTAAAAAGGGGAGGTGATTCCACAATTAAAAATCGCTGCCATATACACGTTGTGATCCTTGTTAGTAGATAGCACGGTCCTCTAGGGCAAAATATGCACAGTCCTTTTATTTTCTTATAATCCCGGCAACTTTATTTGTAAATTTACACATCAGGCAGCAGCAAACGAAACATAAATGCAATGATGTAACACAAATCCCTACAACAAAAAGCCTAGCTCGTCTGAGCACTAACTCACATCAGATTCCCTATCTATCAGGGGTTAAACTATAACAAAATTTGTGGGTTTCACCAACCTAGTGTATTTGTCTGCTCTCAGCACTCCAGTGCTCCAAGCCAGCCTTGACTGCTTTCTCTCAGCACTCCTAGTGCTCCAAGCCAGCACTCCCAGTGCCTCAAGCCAGCACTCCCAGTGCCTAGTCTCCTTGACTCTCTTACTGGAGAGAACACCCTCTCTCCTACCTGCTTCCTGAGAGGAAGCCAGCAATCCCCCTGTATCTGCCTAGCAGGGAGTGGTTTATTCCCACTGCTACAGCTGATCATCTGCAGCTGAGCAGTGGGTTGGAGACAGTCCAAAAACCCTGGCCTGGATCTTTGTCTCCCAAGAAAACCACTAAACTGTGGAGTGGAGCATTGGCCCACCCTTCTCTCCAAATACTCCACCCCAGGGGCCCATAACTAAACAAAGCTTTGTGTTGTGCAACACAAAAACTACACGTACTTCCCCTGGGGTTAGAAGGCCTCTCTGCCTTCACTTTATCACAACGTCCACTGATAGGAGACGCGGAAGGTATTAAACTGATATGAACAATACTAAACTCACCACTCCTATCTGGTGGCACATTAGCTTGCCCGCGCAGTGCCCCAAATTTCAAGTAAGAGGACCGACCAAGCATCTACTTCCATCTCCCTGTTACATAAATCAATGCCATATCCATAGAAATTGTAGAGAATATCCAGGATAGTTTTACAGGGCCAAATCATGTCGCCTGTTGAAAGAGGTGACCTTGCTCGGGTCCCAGGTGTGCGGTTCCTAAAATGGCTGCCATATACATGTCCACTGATAGGAGACGCGGAAGGTATTAAACTGATATGAACAATACTAAACTCACCACTCCTATCTGGTGGCACATTAGCTTGCCCGCGCAGTGCCCCAAATTTCAAGTAAGAGGTCCGACCAAGCATCTTCTTCCATCTCCCTGTTACATAAATCAATGCCATATCCATAGAAATTGTAGAGAATATCCAGGATAGTTTTACAGGGCCAAATCATGTCGCCTGTTGAAAGAGGTGACCTTGCTCGGGTCCCAGGTGTGCGGTTCCTAAAATGGCTGCCATATACATGTCCACTGATAGGAGACGCGGAAGGTATTAAACTGATATGAACATTTACTAAACTCACCACTCCGAGTGCTGTTATTTTTTCAATTTTTTTGTGGTGAGGCTTTACAGGACAGAGTGCTTCTCCACGGGACATGTTAACTCAAGGGCAGCTGGCTCATCAAGGAACCAGAGCAGCTTGATCGAGGTGACCTTGCTCGGGTCCCAGGTGTGCGGTTCCTAAAATGGCTGCCATATACACGTCCACTGATAGGAGACGCGGAAGGTATTAAACTGATATGAACAATACTCCACTCCTATCAGTAGGTCCGTCCCATTGTGATTTATGCCCCCCACCCACCGCACAGGTATCATGGGCTTTGAGGACAGGTGTCAATCCATACCTGCCAAGTGACCCTATGTAGGGGTAACAGTCTCTATTCTACTCTGTGTCAGTGTGTATCATGGTCTCTGTGGACGGGGAACAGTCTCTATTCTGCTCTGTGTCAGTGTGTATCATGGTCTCTGTGGTCTCTGTGGACAGGGAACAGTCTCTATTCTGCTCTGTGTCAGTGTGTATCATGGTCTCTGAGGACGGGGAACAGTCTCTATTCTGCTCTGTGTCAGTGTGTATCAGGGGCTTTGAGGGCAGGTGTCAATGTTAGGTGATTTCTGCCCTTTATGGATTAAAACCAGACTCTGCATCAACTGTGTAATTTTCCATCGGAGTTTTGCCATGGATCCCCCTCCGGCATGCCACAGTCCAGGTGTTAGTCCCCTTGAAACAACTTTTCCATCACTTTTGTGGCCAGAAAGAGTCCCTGTTGGTTTTAAAATTCGCCTGCCCATTGAAGTCAATGGCGGTTCGTGCGGTTCGCCGGTTCGCGAACATTTGCGAAAATTTCGGGTTCGCGACAACACTAATGACCAGTGATACAAGGTTTTACTCAATGTTAGTAAAAGGCTGTGCATAGCATATTAAGTGGTCAATTTGGAAACACTTACATATTGTGAATGTATCCCTTCTTGGCAGGTCCTACTCTAGCAGCCTAATGTCTGCTCTTATGAGATTAATCCACTTACTGGGTAAATACTTCCTTACTGTGACTCTCTGCAGGTCAAGGCTAAATAGGGTCCTGGAATGAGGCGCCTGTGACAGGGAGGGGTGCAAAACCAAGGAGTTGGCCTGGACTCCCAAATATATAAATAAAACCAAGAGGGACACACTCATCTGAACATGCATACATTATAGGGTGCTGCTGGGGCCAATATATACAACATACAAAATAACAATCCATTCTAAAGTAGGACCTCCCAAAAATGGGGTACATAGACGTTGTGGCAGGCTTATGCAATATATGATCATATAATGTAACTAAATCCCCAATATTACATTGACGTTGTGGCAGGCTTATGCAATATATGATTGTAGCGAGCCACAGGTAACCCGACTGGTTACCTCCGCTAATTCCTTCCCTAAGCTACTCTGGAACCATTAAAATAAGCAGACATCCATTCCCCCAGTAACCAGACGAAACATAGTCCTGGGAGTCAAACGATTTTATTCTGGCCACACATGGCTTTTATGCCCAGATCAAATACATGGGGTTTCCAACACACAAATACAGGGTTTTCAATCCTCTAATACAAAACCTTTAATTCAATTATTCAAAATATACAGTACCCCAAAAGTGTCCCCACCATACTCAGGAACCCCACAAAAAGTACATCCCCGGATAGCCCCGATCTGAGTGTATAACATATCCAAAGATAACTCAGATCGGTTTGGTGAAACGGCAATGCCATCGAGGTAAATTTTTGACCAGTCAGACACAAGGCGCTAGCCCAAAACCAAAAGTTCCAGGGAAATAGGTGTCATGGCTGGTCTCTGTTCAGGGTGTTCCTGTGCGAACACCAGGGGCAGAGGTCTAATCTTTACCAGGATTCGTGTGAGTGCCTAACCAAAAAGATTTCCAGGCACTCAATGACCAAGTAACGTTGCCAATGTTCAAGAGACAAGATGGCCGCCATTCTTTTGTTCGGTGATACGAAATGGCGGCCACCCAGGGGTAGCATTCATTAATTACTTCCCTTGCAGTTTCGCACTTAAGTTGCTGGTGTGAACATACTAATGGGGTGCAGGGGTGGTCATCATTCAGGAGACTAACGTATTTTGTTCGTATGAAGTACTCCCCAGCAGAAAAAAGGGTAAAACAGGTGAAATTAAGGGAAAACACATGAAATAGGTGGTAAGTCCGCCACAATGATCATATATTGTAACTAAAACCCCATTATTTTTTGCCTAGGTGAGTTGTTTTTAAATAAAACTATTACAATCTGTGAGGTTTGAAATCATAGTTTAGTGAATAAGCGAGTGCGCTGGATTGTGTATTTTGTATTTTGTATGTTGTATATGTTGGCCTCAGCAGCACCCTTTAATGTATGCGTGTTCAGGTGAGTGCACCTTGCTTTCATTAATATATTTGGGAGTCCATGTCAACTCCAAGGATTGATCCAATCAGACATACACAGTGTGTGTGTTTGCTTGGACCAGTGTGTATGTCTGATCCAATCAGACATACACACACACACTGAACCAGGCACACATAATTTGACCTGGCGCCCAAGGCAGCCGCCTAATAGGCCTATAGGATGCGCCGGCCCTGTTTGCACCCCTCCCTGTCACAGGTGCCTCATTCCAGGATCCTATTTAGCCTTGACCTGCAGCGAGGCCCAGTAAGGAAGTATTTCCCAAGTAAGTGGATTAATCTCATAAGAGCAGGCATTAGGCTGCTAGAGAAGGGCCTGCCACGATTGGGGTACATTGACGTTGTGGCAGGCTTATGCAATATATGATCATATAATGTAACTAAACCAGCATTATTTTTGCCTAGGTGAGGTGTTTTTAAGTAAAACTATTACAATTTGTGAGATTTGAAATCATTGTTTAGTGAATGAACGAATGCGCTGGATTGTGTATTTTGTATGTTGTATATATTGGTCCTAGCAGCACCCTATAATGTATGCATGTTCAGGTGAGTGCAGCCCTCTTGGTTTTTATATGTATATATATATATATATATATATATATATATATATATATATATATATATATTATGTTAGAGGTAGCTTGGTGGGATTTCCAGTTTAGCCAATAACATTAAGAAGTTATCTTAAAATGTTACATTCCAATTGGCTTCTAATAGGAACCAGATTGTGGATTTTGTACGACCTTTCTGAAAATTGTTGCACCTGGGGATCAGGGTAAAATACTTAGTGAAATTCTAACTTAGAGGAAGTCTAAAATTAAAGCCAGTGAGTAAGCGTCAGTGAGTAACATGAAATGCATGACCCACTGATGTTACTTCAATCTTATCCCAAAATCACTGAACTAAAATGTTTAAAGAAGAAACATGAGTTACTTCTGAGTCCCATGTTAATGTATGTGATTGTACTTTAAAGTAAAAAAAAAAAAAAATCAGTTTATGGAGTTTGGTTTATTTCAGTCTGATTTAGCATTTCTGTCTTCCCAGTTTACTGCAAAGGGAATAAATCCTGAAATTTAAAACTGTAAACGGAAAATTTGAAAGGAATTGCAAAACAAATTGCAAAATTTAGACAAAATTGGCACTGATTAAATCTGGATTGGATTTTTGTTCTCCAAATTAACTATTTTGAACCAAAATATTGCAATGTGTTACAATTCACTGTTTGGTAAATAAACCCCTTATTTATTATACATGTTCATTTAAAGATGATGTACCACTTTGTGCCACAAACTATTAATCCATATATTATATATTATTATTGAATTATTTTTTATTTATTTTATTACGTACCACTTAAAGAAATATATAGCGTTGGTAATAAAAATTTGTATTTCTAACGCTCTAGTGTCCAAGTCACTGTTTAGGTGACCACCCGTGCAGGGGTAAGAAAGGTATTTTATTTACATTTTATCCTGTGTCATGCTGCCTCCTTGACTGAGATCATCATTTTTGATGATCTCATCAAGTCCAATGCTTTCCCATTGGAAAGTATTGGGTGGCTAGTGCGCATGCACAGGAAAAACGCAGCACTGTGCCAATCTGATGCTGCGTTTTACATCGCAAGGCTAAAACGAAAGGGACATGGCACCCAAACTAATTAACAGAGATGAAGTGGTCTTGGTGCCTAGCCTCCCTTTAAATCCATGAGTAACAATAGCACACAACTGTTTGCAAATAGAATATATATTTTATTTAAATTATATATTGCTGAAAATATGTATTACAGAACTGATTTTATATGCCAACAGTTTGTATGTAATTTGTAAATACTTTTTTTTTTTTAACAATCCAGGAAATTGTTGAGGGTTCAATAAGTCTTCTAGCGAGTCCTTTATTTTATTTTTTTTATTCTGTTATTATATGCCTTGTTTTTTTTATTTTATTTTTTATTCCTGAATATGTTGTATATTTCTTAGATGTAAATGTTATTTTTTTTTTTTGCAGTAAACCCTTATCTTGTGTTAGTCTCACCCTTGATCCGAGTAATATTTTAAAGTTGCAAATTCTTTAAAAGATTGCTCAAATTGGGGCGTGGCCTGACGGCTAATGGAGACGGACGTCTGAGCGATCAGCTCCGTGCAAGAGTCCACACAATACAGCGAATAGCTCAGAAAACTCACCAAAAACAACACTTACCTACGCAGGGGAAGCTCCCCGTTAAGATGGCACAACGCAGCACAAAAAAAAATAAACCGAAGATACCCTCTATGCAGATCGCGACTATGCAGTCGCCACCACGCCGTTCACAAGATGGCGTCAGAAGGCCTCCATCACCAGCCTCTAGCTCCGACAGGAGTGATATCACTTCGATCTCAACCAAAGTTATTCCGGCAACAGATGCCTCTATTCAGAAAATGCTCAAAGATCTACAAGCAGCACTAACAGCAGATTTTGCTAAAATAGCAAAGGAAATTCGAGTAGACCTACAAGCACTGGGTGAACGCACGGATTACCTAGAAAATAAAACTGAGGAGATCATCTCCGCACATAACACCATGTCCGCGGCCTATGAAGCTATAGACGCCAAGGTAAATTCGATCATCACTAAAATGGCAGATCATGAAGACCGAGATCGCCGGAACAATATCCGGATCAGAGGCATTCCGGACAACATCAACCCTAAAGATCTGGGTTCATATACTAAAGAGCTGTTTCAGCTACTAGTGCCAGACCTTCCAGAAGAGGCAACACTCCTAGACAGAATTCACAGGCTCCCTAGGCCTAAACACCTTCCGACCTCTATACCGAGAGACACGATTGCCAGACTGCATTACTACACCACCAAGGAGAAGATAATGCAAGCTTCACGACATCAACCACAACTACCGGACAACTATAACAAGATCCAAATATTTACCGATCTCTCAGCCCATACCCTGGCATCCAGGAGAACATTTCAAGGGATCACTAAAGCCTTAAGAGCCGCTGACCTGCCATATAAATGGGGCTTTCCGGCTAGAATCATCGTCCGACGCAACAGAGCTGAACACCACTTGCTTACACCGGAGGCCGGAGAGGAAATCTTGGCTTCATGGAACATCCAGGTGGAAAGCAAAACTACCGGAGATGCTTTAACTAACAGAGCTCCGACATCGCCGAAGTCGATCACCCATGACTGGCAGCCAGCGTCCACAGATAAGTGAACCCCACACACGGGCCCTGTAAGGGCTGCATAGTACCTAATGGACTAAATGTGCAGTTAACTCTACCCTAACTATGGTTTATTCAATGTTTAAGATTTGATGTTAATATTTGATATGCACTATAATGTTTTTGGGGTTTAAGACCAGGGGACGTATGTTAGTCTACTCCTGATACTAATACAGTGCACCAACCTCTGCACAGACATGGAACCTACCACACCAAATATGCAACATGTCTACATACCATACCTCATAATATTTTTATTAAGCCTGATTGAGGCCTCGATTCCAAATCTCCCCATCATAAAACCGGCCCAACATTAACAGCATACCTACAATGCCGGGCACAGCTAGATACTTTGATGAGCATGTGTAAATTGATAATCTACCACACAGCTTATCTTATACACTACTCTCCCGCTTTGGCTGGGGAGCCTCGTTTTATTATCTTGATTGTTAGTTATGTTAGTTATACTTTACAAGTTACGCCCACACTAACCACTATATCAGGCATATAAACTCCTGTAAGGGGCTGTAAAATTAAGCTCAAACCGTGGTAAACAATTCACATCCCTACTCTTTGTACTACCTACATGGAGTCATCACTCCTCTCTCACCCTCAACATATGGTCGAGAAAAGACGTGGCCAAACTGACACGGTTCCCCTTTGCGTTATACCCGGTCAATAATATCCCCGGATCGTTAACATCCAGCTGAGCAAGATGTCTAACCCTCTAGTCACTTTGCATAGCGCAAGAAGTAATTAGGCACTCACAATAATATGCCCTGTTACGTTGCGTTGCCATGCGGCGAGCGACACGCCTTGAGAACCCAGAGTTTACTATAAATATATAAAAAAAAAAAAAAAAAAAAAACTTATACAAAAAAAAAAAAAAAACAAACAAACAAACAAACAAAAAAAATATATATATAATTAATAAATAGGAAAAAAAAAAAAGAAGAGGAAAATTTTATACCAAAATGTATCAAAAAAAAAAAATAAATAATAAAAAAAAATAAATAAAAGCGAAAAACAAACCATAATGAATAAATAAAAATCACTGTTTTTTAAACACCACAAAATGGAAACTAGTGAAAATAGAAGATATAACTATATCTCATATCAAAATAACGTGAGTCACTCTCAAAGGACCCACAAAGGACTCTTCCCCCACACGCGAGCTTCACTGCTCAATTGTCTATATGACAACTCAGTCTCAACTTAGAGACTATACCTTTGTATATAGTTCTACCCCAGTTCTGTGTTCCCCACCCTTCCTGGTTCGTTGTCCCAATATACCACCAACATGTAAGCAACAAATCATGATCCTATTGCCCTATACAGACTCTAAAGGTCAAACTAAAGACGCATCCCTAAATGCTACCCCACGAAACGCCTTTATTGCAATTGTCGGACTTCAGTGTAATCAATGGGTTGTCAGAATAGATACTCATGTATATCACTATTATGGCGCTTAACATCTTCTCTTTGAACGCCAAAGGCCTCAACTCCCCTACGAAAAGACGTCTAGTACTCAAGGAAGCCAAACAACACAAAGCACACGTGGCGTTTCTCCAAGAGACCCATTTCCAAAAAATACACACACCTAAGCTACTGTCCAACAACTTCCCGATAGGATATCATAATACATACCAGAAAAAGAAGAGGGGAGTTTCAATCCTTATAAGCAACGAAGTCTCTTTTCAATTAGTCAAAAAAGTAAGCGACAAAAAAGGGAGATATCTCATCATACAATGCATAATTAACAACGCACAATATACATTAGTCAACCTTTATGGTCCGCACGACAATCAACATATATTTTTAGACCATGTCCTAACCCTTGCCAATGCACATAAATACGGCTCAATTATAGTTGGAGGTGATACCAACTTTCTTCTAGATCCAATACAAGATACCACTTCAGCCTCCCTAGTTACACAAAAAACGACACACCGGAGACACCGAACCACAAAACTTATAGAAAATACCCTCCTTAACCACGGCTATACAGATGTATGGAGGACCCTGCACCCACTCGAGAAAGATTACACACATCATTCCCTGGCACATGATTCATATTCAAGAATTGACCGATTTCTCATCCCATTGACACAAGCATCACAGGTCACTAAGGCAGAGATAGGCGACATTACTTGGTCCGACCATGCCCCAATCACGATTTCACTTAAAACACAATATCCAATCTCTGGACATAGGACCTGGCGTCTTGATGACAAGCTACTCACAGACCATACCTTTGTTACCCAAATCAGGGAGGAACTAAAGTACTATTTTGCCACTAATGATACAGAAGACATAGGAACCGGTACACTGTGGCAAGCCCACAAGGCGGTCATCCGGGGCCAACTTCTCAAGCAGGCCAGCCATAACAAACGGCAACGCATGAAAACCTACACGGATACAATCACCGAACTCACAGCTTTAGCACGTACGAATAAAGCATCACCATCCCACGCCACCACGAAACAAATCCTCCACCTACAAGAAAAACTTAGGGATATGGAACTAGCTAAAACCACATACCTACTGACAAAAATGAAACATAAATTTTTTAAGGAGGGTAATAGGGCAGGAAAAATTCTAGCAGCTCAATTGAAAGCCCGAACACCGAGATCTAAGATAGCGTTTGTATATAACAAAGAAAATCGCAAACTTACTAATCCACAAGATATAGTGGAGGAATTCGGCAAATACTACAGTAACCTATATAACTTAGCTCACGATAAAGATACATATCATCCCAGTCTCACGGATATTGATACCTTTCTTCAGGATATTCGCTTACCTACCATCTCGACAGCAGAAGGCCACACACTGATACAACCATTCCAAACCCAGGAACTTTTAGACATAATCAACCAATTACCAAAACAAAAATCACCAGGCCCAGACGGATTCACTAACTTATATTATCATACATTTAAAGACATCCTAGCACCGCACATGACCAACATGTTTAATCAATGCTTCCAAACAGGTGTCATGCCTACAGACATGTTGAAAGCGCACATATCTACAATACCAAAGCCGGGAAAGTCCCCTAATCAATGCGCAAATTTCAGACCCATATCTCTCCTGAATTGCGATACAAAAATTTATGCCAAATTGATAGCAAACAGGCTAACACTAATCTTACCGAAATTGATAAGCAACGACCAATCAGGATTCATAAAAGGTAGACAGGGATCTGACAACACTAGGAAGCTACTAAACATACTTTCACACATAGAAGAGAAGAGAACAGAAAGCCTTCTATTAGCCCTTGATGCCGAGAAGGCTTTTGATAGACTCCATTGGACATACATGGCCTCGGTGTTAACTAAATATAACTTTCCACCGGAACTAATACAGGGGATCATGTCGTTATATAAACATCCCACTGCCCAAGTATCTCAATCGGGATTTATCTCATCACCATTTGCTCTTACCAACGGAACCCGCCAGGGATGTCCCTTATCTCCCCTCTTATACATATTAGCACTAGAACCAATAGCGGAAAAGATCAGACAGGACCCAATCATCACAGGCATCCACATCGACAACACCGAATATAAATTGACTATGTTTGCAGATGATGTTTTACTATCCCTAAGCAATCCTAAGACATCCCTACCACGCCTTATGACTCTGCTACAAGAATATGGACAGATATCGTATTATAAACTAAACACTAATAAGACGCAAGCCTTACCGATACATATACCAACACCATATACTCAACAATTACGTCATACATTCCAATTTGATTGGAGACAGAAACATATCACGTACCTGGGAGTGAAGTTGGCTCTCCATGCAACAACAACAGTATCCCTGAATTATGGTCCTCTACGGCACACATGTATCTATAACTTCCAGAAGTGGAAACAAGTCAAACTTTCCTGGCTGGGAAGACTCCACACGATAAAAATGGTACTATTACCAAAAATCCTATATATATTTCGAATGTTGCACTTACGGGTCCCGTCATGTTTCTTCAAATCACTTCAAACTACCTTAAACAGATTTATATGGAATAATAAGAAACCTCGACTACCTCTCTCCTTACTCCAGATTACACAAGCGGAAGGGGGTCTTGGCCTCCCGAAATTAATTACTTACTACGAAGCAGCTATCCTCGAATCTGCAATTCGCCTTCATGCCCCTCAATCTACGTATCAATGGGCGGATATGGAGAAAGAAAAAGTTTCAATGTCATCCCTAAAAAACATAATGTGGACACCGAAGATGTTTCGGAAAAAAGAGTTGACAATATATCCAACCACAACACTAACATTAAAAATATGGGATAAAGTTTTAGCCACAAAGGTCGAAAAAGGGAAATACAGTGCTCATGCTCCGTTAGATGCAATAAAATAAATCTCACCGTGGCTTTCGTTAACTCGCTGGACGGATCAGGGCATCACTTATATTAAGGATGTATGCACTCAAACTTCGATTCTGGCATTCCCAGAACTACAGAAGAAATATGAGTTACCAGACTCTTTTATCTTTCCATACCTCCAATTGAAAAGTATCGTCCAAGACAAAGTAACCTTGCGCAACCCAACGACGCACCCACGAGAGGTTTATGTCACCTCTCTGATCGAGAGATGTAAATCAGCACCTACTAAACCTAAGTCCCTATCGCTGTGTTATAGATCTCTTTTAAGCACTTTACCACCCAGATCCTTCAAGTATGTAACTCAATGGGAAAAGGAAGGCTTGAGGGGACTTTCAGATGAAGACTGGCGGCGGGCACTCAATGCTCTTAAGGGTCTCACATCCTGTTTCTCCCATGTAGAAGCACATAAAAAATTAATCTACAGATGGTACCTCACTCCACAAAGAATACAGCAAATATTTCCCGAAGCCAATCCCAATTGTTGGAGATGCGGTTCGCATAAAGGATCCATGATACATTTGTGGTGGGACTGCAACGGAATCAAACAACTATGGAAACAAGTGCAAACCATATTAAATGCAATTCTACCTAACACACAACACCTTACCCCACGGGAGGGTCTACTATTGCTCTTCCCAAATACGTGGAAACAAGAGACAAAAAAAGCAATAGCAATAATCATCCTGGCAGCACGAAACCTAATGGCTGTACACTGGAAAACTACCTACTGCCCCTCGCCCAAAGAGCTATCCACCAAGATCTTCCAGTATTATAGATATGAGGTGCTATCCGCAGACACCCACAGTTCGGCTAAATACATAGAACAGCTATGGCAACCTTGGCTCACACACCTGGGAAAACTCTCCCCCTGACATAACAAATGACACATTCAAACACTCACATAATTGAGACAGAATATAACAATATTAGCTCACCCCCAATCAGAGCCGCACTCAATAGCCACTAGGAACACTATGGCACAAGGCAATACACTTCCCTCCGAAGGAATGCCATAGCACTTCATTGTGCTTACCCAACAAAACTCCCTCCACGTTACCGTAATATACCATAATATAATAATAAATCTACACTAAATAAATAAATGTATGACCCCAAGACTAAACGGTTCAACAAACCAAACCTCTCAGAGGAAATATAGAGACAACATACTGTTCGACCATGCTTAGCCCAAACCCCAACACACACAGACTACAGGATAGACAATGTACTTCTGATCTCTGATAGACTAGGCAAGATAGGAGTTACTGTTGGATTTAGTGAAACAGCTGACGCAATCTGATAAATGTCTGCAACATTATTTGTATCGCTATAACCTAAACTGTTGATTGGAAAAGTCTGACTTCATGATCCTGTTGTACCTCTTGATCGTATTATCCCCCACCCTTTTTCCTTTCTGTACCCCATTTTACTTTTTGTTGAAAACAATAAAAACTTCATATAAAAAAAAAAAGATTGCTCAAATTATATTTGCATGTTGTAAAAAAAGCACATGCTTTGTTTTTCTTTGTTAATATTACACTTACCTTTTCTATTCGCTTGTCAGCTAATCGTGTCACGTGTCTACAGAGCCTGCACCCTCTTTGGTGACGTTTTACAACAGACATTTTCAAGGTCAGGAAAACATCAAGAACTGTGATTCTCTATGGTTTACACAAGGTTTTGAATAGACAAGGTCACCTTAATGTTTATAGTATGTTAGTGCCTGAAGGTTTTTGTAGGTTTTCTCAGATATATAAAAAATAATTATAGAAGCAAATGTGTGCATAACATATAGAGAAAGAGACAAAACTGACAGTTACTGAAATTAAATGCATTTTGCAACATATAAACTTGAGCTTAAAGAAAGCAGTGTAACAAAATGTTATTATAGTTTCCCTTTGACATTAACATAAATATATGTAATTCCAAACAAACACCCTTATCTGATTCCACCTTATGTTTGAATTATTTGAGACCAGTTATCTGGCCATTTCCAGATCACACCTGCAAACTCGATATACCTCACCTGTAATCTAGTGTTAAGCAGTCTCCAACAGGTAATCAATCACTCCTCTTCTGACATTATTTGTCCAATTAAATGTTTCATATAGAGAAGCATTGGGGACCTATTGGCTATGCATGTTGAAGCTGCCAGACATTGAGCAGAACCTACTGGCTATGCATGTTAAAGCTGCCAGACATTGAACAGAAAAGTTGATAGCCCCTAAAATTGGGAGTTCTAATGCATCTTTAATCAACACGTTAACTGATATTATTTAATTTTTTTTTATTGGTATGGAAGTTTACGTGACAACGTCAACAAATGCACATGTGATAGACCTGCTTCAAAGGGAGAATAATATCTATTTTTATGGATAGAAGCTAATGATGATCTCAGTGCTTGTCCTTCATCTTTAAAGGAACATTTCAAACACCATAACCCTTACAGTAATCTCTAGTGATTATGGTTCCAGGACTGCACTAGCACCCAAAAAATATTGGTAGTAAAATAATTTTTTTTTGCATTTTGACAACTTTCCTTACAGAGAGACAGAAGCTCTGTGCCATGCACAACCAGCTAATTGGCTGAAAGCATGCACTGATCTCTTAGCAAGCACTTAGCAAACGGTTTGACTATTTACACAAAGGGTGCGCCAGGAAACTCTTAGTACCATAACCACTGTAGCACATTGTAGTGGTTATGGTGTTTTAAGTTTTTCTTTAATGACAATAGAGGACTGCAGTTAATCTAAATAATCTTGAAAAATAGGTAGTTGTGCATTTATGCTTATTAGTTTGCAAGATAAGTACATGCATGTATAAGCACACTGTCAATGCACTGTTGATCCTGTATTTATCACTTAGGATATATGGAACCCTGAAAAATCTTTGTGTACCTGATATCAAACAGACAGATTTAAAGGACCACTATAGGCACCCAGACCATTTCTGCTTAATGACGTTGTCTGGGTGCCAGGTCCAGCTAGGTTTACCCCTTTTTTTCTATAAACATAGCAGTTTCAGAGAAACTGCTATGTTTATAATAGGGTTAATCCAGCCTCTAGTGGCTGTCTCATTGACAGCTGCTAGAGGCGCTTCCGCGCTTCTCACCGTTTTCCTGGCACTATAGTGGTCCTTTAAGTATTATGGGAATCAAAAGGGGCAACGTAAAAATATGTAGTTATATTGTACCAGCGACAATGCAACTGAAATGTACTATAACCAGAGAGTGAATCACAATGTTTCAGTCTAAAAAAGTTTTCATGATTTGTTCTCTGAAGATGTGATGCTCGGCCCTTAAAGCACCCCACTGCCTTTCCTATTCTATACTCCTTTTTGTTTAGAATATGTACTTAAATGGAAAAGGCAGCTCTCAAACCTATGTTGCCTCTGTGTAATAGAACATCACGTCTAATGAATTGTTATTAAAAGAACTGCAATTAACATAGACTTAGTGTCTGAAAATTACTTGTAATTTTCCATGGAAAATAATTGAATTAGATCATTTTTTTTCATCGTTAACTCTCCTCCAGCTAGCCGGCAGGTGTTGTTTGTACATTATGACTCACCATTGACCTTAGTGAGATGAATGTGCTCTAAGATAAATGTAACACAAATAAAAAAAACTCATGTTACAGGACATTTGATCAGGGTGGTATCGCAGCCAACAGAAATTGAAAGTGTGACAATTAAAGTCTTGAACCACCCAGAAACTTTCTGGGCCCGTCGACAAGATAATTTGTGTGAGAATCAATAGGACTCCAACCCAAAAGACAATATCCAGATAAATGTGAAACAATATGGGCTTCAAGCCAGTAGGAAACACAGGAACATCTTTTTTAGTTATTCATTGGCAAAGTCATAAATTATGGTCTACATTTATTTGAGCTAGCAAGAGAAAAGAGAGCTTAGGAATCTATAAAAGCTTCATTATTCTCCGAGCAAAACTTAAGGCATCCCAAATAACTGTATGGGAGATGGCGCCAGTGTAATATCCATAGCTGGGAGGCATGAATTGTGCTGTTCATTCGAACAGGAGTAGAATTATTAAAACTAGATACATTATCACCATTGTTCAATCCAACTCAAGTGTTGCACTTAAGTTATCTTCATAACCATCATTGAAAAAACATTAATTATTATGAAAACAGTTTTTCTTGACTACAGCTTCAATTATGTAAGATTTGACCATCTTCCGTAGAGTCTGTAGAAAACCATCTCGCATACATGTATATGTAGAATCAATGGATATATTTTTGTGTTCTCTACAATAGATGTCTTTGTGAATGTTGGCAATCCCTTAGGCTACTGCCCATTTTTCTACTTACTACATTAAATGAAGACCTTTAAAAATTCCATACTATGAAATCAGCGTACAGTGTATCAGACAATGATCGGCACTGTAATGAAATTACACTGCCGTAGTGATGCTTTCAAAGAATACCATTCAATACATTATGAAATGATACATTTGCACGTAAGCTTATACTCGTAGTAATTAATGTCTTACAGAGAATAACAAAAATTAAGATATCATTCTGCCATAAGCTGTTCTGCTTAAGATTTATTGATGATTATTATTAGAATCTTGTTTTAAATGACATGATCCTAATAATAGCTTTTTGATAGTAAAATAAAAAAGGGACACTGAAATTAAAATGGTGAAGAAAAAAAAAAGGCAATAAACAATAATGTGTCTTATTTGACAAATTTAAAAAATAAATGTAAACCAAAGCTTGTTTTTTTTTTCTATAATTTTGTATTCTTTGTATATATAAAGAAAATGAAGAGTTACAGGGTATGGTTCTTATGTGACTATTAAAAGACTATCTGCATGAAATGCATTTCATAAAATCTTTACTTTTACAGATAAAATACATCGTTAATATGTTATGTTTCACAATATATTTAGTATAGTATAAGTAAGATGTCACATTTCTATTGTATTCAGGGGCATTGCTTCAGTTGAAAAACATCCGGGACTTAAGCATAATTTGGTAATCCCCTTCCCTAAACCTACCCCTTAAAGGAACACTGTAGGCACCCAGACCACTTCAGCTCATTGAATTGGGCTGGGTGCAGTGTCCCAGTCACACTTAGTCATGCAAGTCTTGCAAAACATTGTCATTTTGTAGAAAGGCAGTAGAAACTATAGTGTTAGGAATACAGCTATCCCTTTGACACGCCTCTTGAAACATACACATTTGTATGTACACAAACACACAGACAGGTACTTGCACACACAAACACAAACAGGCATATAAAGGAACATATAGGCACAGGTACACCTACAGGTACAGACAAACATACACAGAAAGACAGACAGACACATACATGCACACACAGGCAAACACAGGTGATATACCAATAATAGGGATAAAAAAAACAATTACTTTACTGGGTGGAAGGGGCATAGTATTAGGTCAGAGGACCCCTGCGGAGAGCTGCCCCCTCAACTGAATCTCTCACATGCTTCCACTGCAAACCCAGAGAAAGAGACCCCAAATAGTGCACTAGGTTGAACTCTACCTGATTGCCCAAACAGGCAGCAATCCTGAATGGAAGGGGATTGCACACCGAGACTAGGGAGAGCAGGCAGTCATGTCCAGGGCAAGCTCTACTGCACCTCTATTGCTGCATGCCCCTGGTAACCCATGACTTCTAGTGAGATTCAGGGCTACAGGGCCAACATACAGGGCTGGAGCTCTCCCCAGCTCCTCCCCCCTCCGTAGTAACTCCCCTGATTGCATCTTTATTGCATTGCTGCTATAAATGTTGTATAGTACACTGGTTGTCATGAGGTGGCATAAATTATCATTGCTATTCATTTCAAACAAAGTCCTATTGTGGAAAGTGAAGAATTTTTATGAACTTTTTTTACAATCAAGTAAATTGCATATTTTTTTATTTTTTAGTATTTTTGCAGTGCATTTAGAGGGTTACAGACAGGCACGAGGTACCCCAACGGCATTCCTCATGCTTAACATAACATATCAACATATTAAACTATTGGGATATTTGAAGACACTTGCACAATTTTTATAATATAGGTAAAGAGAGTATGGTTAAAGCAAGAAGGTTACGTAGCATAGCGACCATGTCTGGACTGAGACCAGTATATGTAGTTGCTGGCGAGCCTCCCCTTCTGACCCCTTAAATACAATAGCTGAATCCGCAAATCATCTTGGTACAGGGCGTGGTGTACGCCTAGTGTGGGAGCGCAAAAATAGTGTAGTATATCTGTATGAGCTTGCTGACTCCCATGGGTGCTTGTTGCTTAGTGTGGTTATCGCATTGCGTGGGTAGGATCAAGTGTCAGCGAGTGACATGTTAGGCTTACTACTCTGTCGCTGTGGCAAGATTTGTGCATTACTTGGTTGGTCGTTGTCGAGAAAGGGTTAACAAAAACAACACACAAAAAAAAGACATATGAGAACACATAGACAAATAAAAAGACAGCAAAAAAAAACACTATTTAACAGATAAGTGCCAAATTAGTGAAGGTGCGTAGCGCTGAAAAGTGGATTACTTACTCCCAACTTATTGGGGATATAGTAGTTGTGAATGGCTGTATAAGAACAAAAGGGAAAAGTATATAGTGCAACACTGTTAAATTAAAAAATGGAAATATATATTCCAAATTGGAAGCACTCACGTGGTTTAGAGCCTATTATGGATTGGCTCTAATCACTTGCGCCGTTGTGCACTTAAGGTGGCACACACCTTCTAGGTCCACGTGTAAGATGTTCCTCAGAAGCATGTAAAACAAAGGGGTAGGGGGGAGACAGGGAGAATTGCCCTGGTGCAGAAATCCTTAATCAGGTAGGGTATAGTATAAACACATACAGATGGCTTCTCACCTTAAAGAGAGCCTATCACTTGGCTCTGAGTGTATAAGCAGATGAGTCCAGTTCTAGGGTGACTCTACCCTTCTTTAAGCAGGATAAAATGGTCCACCAAAGTGCAGATTCAATAAAATTTATATTTATTCCATTAGTATAAAACTTTAAAAAATAAATTGCAATACATACACAGTGGTGTTAAGTCCAAAGTCCAAAACGCGTTTCGCCGATTCTGTTCGGCTTTTTCAATTGGTAATTTACTTCCTGCTTTCTAATAGGTTTTTTTTGTATTCAATGTAATAGGAATAGAGAGTTCCTATTTTTGTGTGAAAGCTGCTATAACTGAGAGCACTTTAAATTTCACTATTTTAAGCGCCTTATAACACAGAACACTTTGTAAATAAAAAGACAGGCTGGTATCAAAGCTTAGGGTAGCTCCCAAATTCACACATTAGGTTGCCAGATTCTATAAATTATATGAGAGTGTGTCCATCTAGTGTGAGTCTGTAGGAAGTCTAAACTAGCCAGACACATCAGGCTATGCCAACGATTTCCTTGCACTACTGTCTGGAGCTCCGAAAGAAAGTCAACTGAAGCTTTAAGAGGCATTGCCCCTGGAAAGTGAGTCCATATGTTTGTGTGAAATGCCCATGGGTGCGTGTAGCAGAGCACCGAAGACATGGGGTGGTATGTGTGCATCTGCCCCATTCATCCAACTCCTTCTGCTGGGAAACACTTGGAGTCTGTCGGTGAGCCTTGGAGTGCCACTGCTTTACAGGTGCGGATGTGGGTGTCCCTCCAGCTCAGGCTGGTGTGAAGGCCTGCATCTCTTTGCCACAAACTCGGTTCCTCCTAGAGTCCGAGTTTCCTCCACTAAAGGGAGCGCTGGGGGGGCCTGATGGTCTGTTCCCGCTTGTGGCGTCGGCACCTCCGCGGGTGTGAATGATCCCTCCGGGTCCAAACCCATGTGGCCTTCAGCCCAGGGTGAGGGTGGTCATTGGAACAGGCTCTGGGCCTGAGGGTGACACCTGCCTTCCCTGCTGCATGCGGCCTCGCACATCCCTGCCTTTCAGGTATTGTAGCTTGATCTCGGCATTCTGTTCGCGCTCCCGGAGCCTCTCCCAGAAGCGGAGAAAAATTGCCTCCAAGCGCTGCAGGGTGTCTTTGGTCTCCCCACGTATAGGGCCTTGGCTGTGGTGCTGGCTGTGGGTGTTAGGTGAGTCAGCAGCTGCCATCTTGAGTCACATGTGCTGAGTTTGAGGCTGGGGACTCGGTCCAAGCCGGTCACTGCAGACGCTTTAGTGTAGACTGGGATATCCCCCACCAGTCCAAAGGGGGGGGATAGGAGACCGGGAGGCTAAAGTACCTCTGAACGATCCTGTGAGCGGGGAGAGCGGCCGTCTCGCCCCGGCTCGGAGCTCGCTAGGAGAGTATTTCAGGTCCCCAGGCGGTGATAGAGGCAAATCAGGTAGTGATGAATTCGCACGCGTGTCCCCTTCTTGCTGATAGCCCTCAAGGAGGCAGACATGTCAGATTTGGGGGGTTATTTTCCCCTAAAACTACTATTTTGTCCAGGAGCTCTGTCCTAGGCACATCTGCTCAGCCTGGAAGCTAGGCTCCGCTCCCCCATGGATTGCATATTTTGTTGCCTTTTGTATAGTTACTGTTTTAATCTGCCCTTCTTGCAGGCCACACCAAGGACTAATACAACTGTCATGCATTTGAGAGATTTAGACCAAATTAATGTTTTTTTTTCATGTTAGAATTGTTTAGTTTTGCAAACTACCGTATTTAAAAAAAATACATGTTTTGCAAATTGCTGCCTTTCTCCACCTCACCCATGCTTCAAATACTTCCTTACCAGTGTATGTACACAGCTGAGCTCAGCACTGAGTAAGCTGCTTTTAATTCACAATGTGTGAATACCCCAACTATATTCGTAGAGTTGTGTGCCGTGATAGTAAATATCACAGATTTTTAACGTGAGTTTAATTCATTTTAGCACCAGCAAGGCTCTTTACGCCACTTAGTAAATCCACATAAACGTGTATAGTTAGGGGAAGAGCGGGTAAAGTATCTGAGGATTGGAAAATATCCAAAAACATATATATAAGGTAGGTTCATAATGTCATTGATGAGCTACTAATATAGTTCCAGTTGATCATCGTTTCGCTAAAATTGGATAAATAAAAGTGAGTTGGTAACCTTGTATAATTTGAAGAGGATATTGCTTTACTCTGTAATTTCTTAAATTTTAATATATGTCATCCTAGCTCCAACAACACTTCTATCCAAATAACTTGAAGCCATTTTACAACGGATATCGTGTATAATGAATATTGGTGTTGTGGCTTTTTTTTTGCCCGTAGGTCTTTGTTCATAATAAGATTTGGTTGAAAGACACTTCCAAAAATGTTATAGGTTTAGATAAATGTCAGTGAATAAAGAATTCATTGTTAAGTAATGTAAACTCTGCCCTAATTAATAGAGGATCATGTTGATGGAATTAAAGCAACCCACACTTCAGTGAAGTGAATTAAGGAAACTGTTTTAATTAAGTTATCTTCCAAGAGCAGAGAAGGGAATAGGGAACAGAAATACGTCTGAGGGTTGAAAATTGTTTTGAATCGTGATCTTTATATAGAAAACATTTTGAATGAAGCTTAATTCAGATACATCAACAGAAAAAAACCCACACAAGTGACATGGAAGAATTGAATTTTAAAACTATTGCATTCGAGAGTTACATCCTATCACTGGTGCCCATGTAGATGGCTTCTACATATAAACTATGGTGACACGAGGAGGTAGGGGGCAGAGAGGACAGGTGATATCAAGTGCGCTTTGGGGTTAAACTGTTCTAAAACAGTTTAACTTTACAATGTAAGACAATGCCCAGGACCTTTAGGCACAATAATGACTGCGTTAAGATGCAGTTGTTATGGTAAAAAAATAATTTCTCTGCCAGGCACTGACTTAGCTATGGAAACGTTGTGTGGTTTTATTTGTTGTTTCATTTTTAAAGTTTTTTTTTGCAATGCAAAACAAAATCAACCATATTCATGTGGATGCAAGTGAAGGGCTCAACTTGAACACGTTTAAAAAAGTTGAGCACCATTTTTAGTCAAAGTATTTTTTTATCGTAATTCTCATGAATCTAAAAAGAGTTTACAAAGTATTATATATAAACTAAAAATAACATTTCGCTAATGATCCATGATCTGAAGAAAAATCTGTAAAGAAAATCGTGGGAATAAAAATGACTCCACTGGGAAACACAAAAAACGTTTTGAATAAAACGTTCTCAAGCTGGATACACTGTGTATCAGAAATGATAAAAATAAGACAAGTGTCAAATGTCACAACACCAGGGAGGTCCCACATCGCATGTTTCACGCTGGTTTAAAGATATACAGGTATTAGCCCCTATGATTGTAAGGAATGTAAAGAATTGACACTTATGTCTGATTCCTTTGTTAACTGATAACATTTTGAACTTGCCAGTATTTATTTAAAAGGCCTTCTGTTTGATTCCAACTACTTATGACTTCTTCAGTGTCCTTTTCTGTGTGTTGGCTGTATCGTTTTGCTCAATGAGTTTCTGTATGGACCTGCTCTGGAACCTATTTATCGTCTGTCTCAAGCACAAAGCACGTAATGGATCTAATTTTGAAGATCAAATAGGTCAAACCTGGCCAACTGGTGGTGCTCCAGCTGTTATGAAAACATAATAAGAGATATATAAACTGCTAGCAAGCTATCCCTGCCCTAATCTTCCTCCCTCAGGATTTAATCCTTGCTTCTAATATATCAAATAACCACCAACCTCCATAGTCACATTAATTCTAATATTTTTCATCTTCTCCTTGGTTTTAATATAGATAAAGCTGAGTAACTTGAAATGCACCCCTAACACAGGATTACATTGCTTTTAGCGATACAGCTTTGAAGACTGACCTTCGCAAGTGGAATCTATCTATCTATCTATCTATCTATCGATACAGTGTCCCTCTATGGTACTATTACTCTGATTTCTAAGTTTTTTGCTTCTAAATCCTACCTATAAACAAGGGCTCAAGGACTGGCAACTATGGATTTGGTGACAATGGAAGTACAAGGTGCTTTGGTGAGAACAAGCAACGTGGATAAATTTTTTTTAACCACTTTATTTTTCAAGCTATTTGGCCTATAATTTTAAAGTGTGTGTGTGTGTGTGTGTGTGTATATGTGTGTGTGTATATATATATATACTGCTAGAGTAGGACTTGACAAAAATGGGGTACATTGACGTTGTGGCAGGCTTATGCAATATATGATCATATAATGTAACTAAACCCCTATTATTTTTTGCCTTGGTGAGGTGTTTTGTTTTTTTTAAAGAAACTACATACCTGTGAGATTTGAAATCATTGTTTAGCGTATAGGCGCTGGATTGTATATTTTGTATGTTGTATATATTGGCCCCAGCAGCACCCGATAATATATGCATGTTCCGGTGAGCGCAGACCTAGCCATCTTTTTGGTTTCATATATATCTATATCTCTATAGCATCTCTATAGCATCTCTATAGCATCTCTAACCAGCTTGTAAACATTTTGGCCTCAATTTATATTTTTGGACACAATTTCAAATTATTTTTTTAAATATTACTGTAGAAAAAAATGGCATATATTAAAAAAATATCATAAAATATTAAAAATATTAAAATATGTTTCAAATATTACATAATTGTGTTAGTTTATTCAAAATTATTAAACCAGTTGCAAAGCTTATTCACAAATATTTAAGCTTGGCCTCTGTTCTGAAATAGCACCTTTTTTGCAAACATAATAATAAGCCTTTGTTAGAATTTAATTAAAATCAGCAGTCATGTATGCGATTCCTCTGATATTATCTTTAAATATCTCAGTAAAACGATGCACCAAAGAGAGGGGCGCTGCATTCACATCCACAGAAACATGCACATGCACACATTAGATGAACTGTCATTTAGAGTCATTGGAAAAACATACTCCTTTTTATGTATGTGGACAAGCATGCACGTATGAAGATTTTTTTGCTCATGACTTTCAATCAAATGTTAGTTTTAAACATTGCTTTACTTACAAATGGTGGTTCTTTTAATAATATATATATATATATGTATGAAATGCCCTTCGCTTGGGAATTTTGAGATTTAATTTTCACGCTGTGCTGGCACTACTGGAGGGCGATATTATATAGCAATCACAGACAATACGATATATTGTTGCTTCGGCTGGAGCTGATAATGTGACTTATTTGTCCTATCTGATGTGTTCCACTCCAACAAACGAGTCAAGACATCACACATGAATTGCAATTATTTTGGAAGAAACAGCATAATTACTGACAGGTAACAATTCTATATAACCTTGTTGGATTTGCACTCACTTATTAGTGAAGCCATTCTGCTCAACTTTAATCAGAGATAAGAAATCTGCAGAAACATATGAACTAGCCAAAACACCATTTCCCACATGTCCGCTTCCTGGATGCGTCTCCACTTCAGAGAGTTGATAATAGGTTATTGCAATTTTGTTAACAATTTTTTTTATGTTTATTTTGGAGTTAAGGTTACAAGAATGTCTTTCCATGACCCCTTCATCAGTCACAGAGTAAATGAAGGGGGAGATACATGAAGGTAAAATAAAATAGTTTTAACAGCAGCAATGTCTTGAAAATAAATATCCATCGTTCATTAATTGAATGGTATTAAAACCAAATTCATTCCTACTTTTTAAGGCATTACAATTAAAAACAAGCACAAAAAAAAAATGAGAAAAAAAATAAAGTTAAAGTGGAAAAGTAAAAAAATACTTTATTCTTTCAGCAATCAGGACATCATCCAGGAAATCATTGAGGTTCCTCAAAAGCTCTGAAACATATAGGAGAGTTACTGGAAATGTGCAAATGTCACACACAAACATTTACAGTAAGCAGTATGTGGTATGAGCTTGTCCATAAACAGTGGAATAATGGAACCATAATCAGCTTCCCACTTGAATTAAAATGTATGAGATGTAGGTAGCTTCCTTCTCATTGCGCAAGCACGTCCAGTTCATTGAATAAGATCCCAGGGACAAATTTTCCTCCCTGTCTCTTCTTCAGGTCTCTTTGAACAGTTTCGCCTTCATTGCTTCATCAAAATGGATTGATGAATTGATGACGTTGTGGAATTTTATATTGTGTATTTTAGCTTAATAAAGATTTTTTGGTCACTTCACTTGTGCCAATCATCTTTTTAATACACTTTTATTGATTTTTATTTTACCTGGCATTTTTAATATCCTGCACTCCAAGAAAACCTAGGTGGGGATCATACTACCAATGCTGTCATCAAAGAGCAGTTAGCCTGCTCTTTACTTGTGAGTACTATTTTATTAATCTTTTTACTGTTGTTTTATTCAGTGAGCACTATTAGTTGTCTCTTTTTACCCTTCTCCTAAGTGTTGAACATACCCTCGATGGAAGAAGCTCACTGCATATCTCATAAGCGGGGATTGTACCGCTGTGCGCCCTTCCTACTAGAGCTAGCTATAGCTCTAACAAATGTGAGTTTATTACTATCTCTTCTGTATAACGAATATATTGGATTGTACATTATCTCTTGCTATAGGATTTTAGCGCAGCCCTTATTTCTTTTTTCTATCACTCTGCAGGGACAGGCTATAGACACCAGAGCCACTACATTAAGCTGTGTGTGTGTGTGAGCTGGCTCATGAGTGAGCTTGCTTGCGTGTGTGTGTGCCTGCTAGTGAATGAGCATGTGTGTGTGTGTGTGCTTGCTAGTGAGTGAGCTTGTGCGTTTACATGTGTGTGCCTGCTAGTGAGTGAGCATATTTGTGTGTGTGCCTGCTAGTGAGTGATCTTGTATGTGTGTGTACGTGTGTCATTGGTTATAGCTCTACTAATGGGTGCATGCCGATCATGAATTCTGTCAGATTGTTTTGGAACAGTTTGATAAAGTCTGGAGTTCTCCACTGCATATATAACAAGATCCCTCTAAAGTGAGGTATTAGAAGCATATCTTCATATCTGTTCCATTGTAGGTGTGGCATTGTGCCAATGACTCGTTCGCAGAAAAAAGTTAAAGTTGGCCACAAAATATCTAGACCATGTTTATTGCAAACTTTTCTGTAGGGAGCATGTGGGTCAGTGAGCTTTTCTGTATGGAACATGTGTGTGTGTGTCAGTGAAATTGTCTGTAGTGAACATTTGTGTGACAGTAAGCTTGTATGTAGTGAGCTTGTGTGTGTCAGTGAGCTTGTCTGTAGGAAGCATGTGTGTATCAGTGAGCTTTTCTGTAGTGAGCATGTGTGTGTGTGTGACAGTGAGCTTGTCTGTAGAAAGCTTGTGTGTGTCAGTTTTTCTGTACTACGTTTGTGTGTATACCAATAAGCTTGTCTGTGTGTGTCAGTGAGATTGTCTGTCAGCGAGCCTATGTGTGTGCATCTGTGAGCTTGTGTTTTTATGTCAATGATGTTATGTATATCAGTGAGATTGTTTGTCTATGAGGCTGTGCATCAATGAGCTTGTGTGTTATTGTATGTAAATATTTTACATTAGAAAACTAAATATATCTTTATGTTGTATATATGTTTATATATATATATATATATATGTGTTTGTTTATATAATACTCAATCATCTGGGGTGGCAAGGCATAGCCTTACATATTACATGTGACATTATATGGCACAATGACTTATAGGGCTGGCATCGATTTTTTTTTCCAGGGCTGCTTTGTATCCCCAGTCCAGCCCAGCAGAGCATCGCAGGAAAAAACAAAAAATGTAACATTGTTTTTCACTAAAGTGTGAATTGTAAGGAAGTTCAAGTGATTTCAATGTGAACTTCACAATTTATGCAAAAACAGTCAAACTGGAGTTATTCTAAAAATCAATCATATTTTCGGGTTGGCTATCTTGACCTAAAATGTTAAATTCTCTTTTAATTTAATTTCAATTCTCAACAATTCAACTTTTATGGAATGATCCTATGTTTTTTTTAAATTAACAAAGAGACAAACATTGCTACCACTGATCGAATAACCTGTTTCAAGCCTGTGTTCATTTTTTCACACGTTCGCACCCAATCAGCTTGACGCATCCCTAGTTTGAAATGACCTGGAAATTATCTAAACAGGTAAAAACAACAGCTTTCAGCAAGTTCACAGGTCAATGATGGTCATTAGAACTGTTATTCCAACCCTCCATACAGTCCTGCTAAATCATCTTGCTTGTTGTGTGTTTTTCCTTGGGGTTCCTAACACTGTGGAAAGAATCACTTGCTACTTAGACAAAACCAATAAATCAATGTCCACTAGATAAACAAATACCAACTTGTGTGAAAAGACAATGTGAATGATGAACAAATGATGTGATTGCTGCTACCAGCTGCTGGTCGGAGAAGAAAAAGTTGTCATTACCTTTGATTTGCATGCTATGCAATGCATCATGGTATTTTGAGGACAGGGCCAGTGCAAATATATTTTCTGCCCTAATAGATTTAGTAAATAACAGATAATTAGCATCCAGGTCCACCTGGAGTTAATGTGCGAAAGACTCCACCAACAGCAACAGTAGAAAAAGAAGGAGTCCAGCAGAGTCTCAATCTCAGTAGGGTGATCCATTAGTTATTGTGTCAGATAATGTTTTGTGCAAACATGACCTTTAATAAACCTATCCAGTGTAGTAATCCACAAAGCGCAACTTAGTTATAAGGGCCCACTAATGCAACCAATGCTTATTCACAGGGCATCCAAAATACAAATGTTTCCGGACCTCTATTCCTTTATCAATGTTAAATGCCCTGAAAATGCCTTGAAGGGCATTTGACATTGATAATAGGACATGGGGTCCTGAAATGTTGGAATTTTGGATGCGCTTAAAAAAAAAACAACAAAAAAAAAAACACGGGTTGCACTAGTGGGACCTTATAAGCAAGTTGTGCTTTGTGGATTACTACACTAGATTGATTTTACCTTGTCTGCTGTTGGTGCTACAGCAGCTTATACACAAAAGCTTCACTAGATTAGCTTGTAATCTACCTATTGGCCGAAACCTCGTCCATTTATCTAGCACCATCAATAAATGATCACCTTACTGAAATTGGGACTCTGCTGGACTCCTTTTTCTAGTAATTTTATGATCTCCCCAGTCAGCCTATAGAGCTGAGCTCTTTGTAATCTGTCTCCCCAGGAATATACCTTGATTGTATTATGGAAATACTGGCCCTGTTAGAAAGAAAGCACAGCTCACAAATTTAGGGTTATATTACTTTGTTTGATGGATGATCACCATACATTAAATAGAATGAGTGGAAGATATTTAGGAAGATAACATTAATCTTTACATTTTAAAACATTTTTTTTACTGATCTGTGCAAAGCTGACATTCTAAAACACATGTTTTTTTTTTGTGTTTTTTTTTTTAAATGTGAATAATGAAAGTCAGTTTCCATTTCACCCACATTTTTTGTTTAGTGTATAATTCCCACTGGATTGGAATTTACAACCTGTGTGTGTTGTAAAGCATGGACAATGAATTCTAAGTTGTAATAGCTCTATATATTTCATGTATTCATTTGCAGGTTATAACCATCTAACATGCTTATAGACACAGTGGCGTCTAGTAATGTCAGGTACCCAGACATATATTAAGGAGGACTCAAGGTCCTCCCTTCAGAGACTATCATAATTTCAAATGTATGTACAGTATTTTTAAATAGTCTTATACAGTTCACCCCTATGAAGGTTTTATAGACCAAGTTCCGTCTTTATAGTCCTTGACGCTGAGAGTTAGGATAAACATATAAAATAATGTATTGTTTGGTCTGGCATTTACTTTCCAACCCTCACACGCATGTTGTGTTTTCTGAACCCTTTGCCCCACTCATCAGTTTGTGAATACCCTAAATCTAACGTGTTTTTACAGTGCTCATGAGAACTAATAAAGTATTTCTAAAAGTTACAGTGACAAACTAGCGACATGAAGAGCTTTGACGAATGTGTATGTACTGCACTGTGTGGCAGATCTGAATGAATTGGATTGTTTAATTTGCAATAAAGCTTTTTCAGTGGAAACACATCGAAGAATTATGTGTTGCATTCACACAGAGTTCTCTGGAAAAAAAATAAAACAGAACTATTTTTAAAAAGTCATTGGAAAGTCACATAATCATTCCCATTTGCTTTTATTCTGGTTTTCTGAATGCCAAATTAAAATGCAATGTGTATTAGCATGGTACATGTGGACACTGTGTTAGAGTATGCAACAATGCTTTTTAAGGATTGTTGGTATTGGAGTTGGATTGGGTAACAAGCAGGGCCAGTGCAAGGATTTCTGTCACCCTAGGCAAAGATCCATTTTGCTGCCCCCTCATTTCACTCACTTACTGACAGACACACACACACACAGAAACTCACTGACACACATACACTTACTGACAGACTGACATACACTCACTCACTGAAATACATACATACACTCACTCACTGAATGACAGACACACACACACATAGACTGACAGACATACACTCACACAATGACAGACTTACACTCACTCACTGACAGACACACACTCACTCACTGACAGACACACACTCACTCACTGACAGACAGACACACACACACTCACTGACATACATACACTCACTCACTGACACACACACTGACAGATATGCACTCACGGACAGACACTCACTCACTGACAGACAGACACACACACTGACAGATTTACACTCACTGACAGACACACGAACACATACTCACTGACAGACATACACACTCACTGACACACACACACAGACACTCACTGATATACATACACTCACTCACTGACAGACACATACATACACACACACACACTCACTGACAGACATACATTCACACACTGACAGACAGACACACACACACACACACACACACACACATAAAGAGACACTCACTGACCTACATACACTCACTCACTGACAAACACATACACACACAGACACTCACTGACAGACAGACAGACAAACACTCACACACAGACATTCACTGACAGACATACACTCACTCACTGACAGAAACGCACAAACACTCACAGACAGACACACACACACTGACATACATACACTCACTCACTGACAGACTTACACTCACTTACTGACAGATACACACACAAACCCACACTCACTGACAGACATACACTCACTGACTGACAGACACACACACACATACACAGACACTCACTGACATACATGCACTCACTCACTGATATACAGACACACACACAGGCAGACACTCACAAACACACACTCACTGACAGACATACACTCACTCACTGACACACACTCACTGACATACATACACACACTCACTGAAAAACATACATTCACACACTGACAGACAGACACACGCACACACAGGCACTCACTGACATACATACACTGACTCACTGACAGACAAACACACACACACACACACAGATAGACATATACTCACTCACTGACTGACAGACACACACACACACACATATACATTCACTGACAGACATACACTCACTCACTAATACAAATTTAGACCACCCAGGTGCAGTGTAAAACAAGAATAAAAAGAATAGTTACTTCCTTTTATGGTCAGATATAACAAAAGGATTCCTCTCAATCCTCACAGTACATATAGGATAAAACAGAATATATCTAGACCTATAAAGAAATAAAAGAAAGCGCTCATAGGGGATTAACGTTAAGCCATAGGTGTCCCCTTGAGTTTATATCGCACTTACAGAATATCTGTAGTTTTCAAGCTCATCAAATTGATGGATATCCCCAGATTCCTCGAAATTAGGATGGTAGATTAAGCATGCAAAAGATAAAAAATATCATAGTGCAACACCGTTTGAAAAGTAAAATCACAGCTTTTAATGGTTACACTTACAATATAGTAGTGGTAAAAAGGCTCATCAAAATTATTCTGTTTTCTTCCATCAGTGTGGGGCCAAAACGTCCTTATAAAGAGGTCAGGCAGGCAAAACAGATACACATTTATAAAATAATAAAATGCCAATAAAATAAAAGTCTCAAGTCTCTACGCGTTTCGTCTGGGTCACCAGACTTCCTCAGGAGTAGTGCTTCAATTCCTCTGGGGGCTTCACCTTCCTTTTATAGGTCTCACCGGTATTTCAATCCAATTTTCAAAAGAACGATCAGCTGTGTGTCGGTTTAATCATTCACTCCATATATGGAGTTCCGGATCCTGCTTGTGGAACGCACATGCGTTCCATAGACCCGGAAACATCCACTTCTTCCCCATCTGAGCGGACGTACGTCACTGGAACGCACGTGCGTTCCACTTCGTCCGATTTTCATATCGACATCAGAAGGTCCCCACAGTGCAAACAGAAAAAATAGAATTTCATCATATTAGTTTCAATGTACAGTCATTATAAATTAAGTTTGTTTCTCTCTTTATGCATGCAGTGTTGTTTCTAGCTCTAATGTCTAATTCGGTCTAAGGCATAATAGGATCAGGATTTTATATTCCCACAGTTAATGTTTATCAGGACCTAGATGCTGTCCATTAGTATGTTAGAATCTCCTGCTCTATACCATTACTGAGCAATTCACATCATATATAGGATTGTGTATTTTGATCACACTTCTCTTATTTACATATTGAAAGTATATAATATTGTCTAAATATATAAGAGAAATAAGCTTATTAAGAGGGCAACAGAAAAAAAGGGGGAGGTGTGTGCAAGAGGTGATGGTGGCAAAGGGAAAGATTCTGGAGTCACTGGCCAAAAATATGTATATATAAAATAAGAAAAAAATATATATATGAGAGAAAAAAATAATAATAATAAAATAAAATAAAATAAAACAATAAAAATAAAAATAAAAATGAAAATAAAAATAAAAATAAATAAAAATAAAAATAAAAATAAAAAGTAAAAATAAAAATAAAAATAAATATAAAAATGAAAATGAAAATAAAAATAAAAATAAAAATAGAAATAAAAATAAAAATAAAAATAAATAATAAATAATAAAAATAAGAATAAATAGGATAAATAGAATAAATAGATGTGATTATAATTTATAAAAAACAAATCAAATCAAAATCTACATTTAGTCCTAGTGGTTGTAAAGTTTTGAGCCTATGTATCCAGAATCCCTCCCTCTGTCTGAGTTTGGTGATAATGTCCCCTCCCCTTGCATCCAAAACAACTTGTTCAATGACAATCCAGGACAGACTATGTGTTCTGAAGCTGGGACACTGATTACAGTGTGTGGGGACTGAATGGTTCTGAACCCCCTTCCTTATATTATTCAAATGCTCCAAAAAGCGTATTTTGGCTTTCCGTCCGGTTCTCCCCACATACTGTGCCCCACAGCCACACATGAGTAAATATACCACATTGGTGGATAAGCATGTTATATTTCCTTTGATTTTAAATTCTTCTCCAGTGGTTGTGCTTTTAAAGGTTTCAATATGGCTTGGTCTTAATTTGCAGGCTTTACATTGCCCACAGGTATAAAAACCCTTTCTACTATTTTTTCTTCCGGTTGTATTGGGTAATTTAAAGAAACTAGGTGTGAGATGTGTCGAGAGGTTTCTCCCTTTCCTATATATAACTTTGGGAATATCTGGTATTTTCCGTCCCAAAAATTCATCAAGCTGCAGGATGGACCAATGTTTTTTAAAGATTTTGTTGATATGAAACGCCTTTGAGTTAAACTGCGTGTTGAAAGAGTACTCAAAGGGATTTCTTGTGTTAATTAATGGTTTGGATCTATCAACCAAAAGGTCCCCCCTATTGGTATTCCTGATTCTTTTTGCCTCTGCCTTTAGATGCTCTTCTCTATACCCTTTTTCTACAAACTTTTTAATCAAAAGGTCTGCTTGCTCTTCATATAATTTTTCATTCGTGCAGTTCCGTCTCAGCCTAGTGAATTGGCTTTTGGGGACTCCTGAGAGCCATTTGGGATGATGTCCACTATTTGATTGAATGAAACTATTTACATCTGTGGGCTTGAAGAAGGTCTTAGTTTTTATTGCTGAA
Organism: Pelobates fuscus; assembly: GCF_036172605.1. Classification (NCBI taxonomy): domain Eukaryota; kingdom Metazoa; phylum Chordata; class Amphibia; order Anura; family Pelobatidae; genus Pelobates; species Pelobates fuscus. Next base: position 61,092,139 of record NC_086319.1, read on the forward strand.
TCTTCAATAAAGATTGTCAGGTCCAGAAAATCTATGCTCATTGGATTGTAAATTGGTGTAAACACCAGAGACAACGTATTGTTGTTGAGATAGGAGAAAAAATCATCAAGTTGTTCATCAGACCCTTTCCAGATTACAAGGATATCATCAATGTACCGACGCCAGAGCACCAGGTTTGCCCCAAATGGACTATCAGTCCAAATGAATGAACGTTCCCAGCTGTCCATGAAGATGTTTGCATAACTGGGGGCAAACCTGGTGCCCATAGCCGTACCCTTGACTTGCAGAAAGAAATCATCATTGAACATAAAAAAATTGTGTGTCAAAATAAACTCTATTGATTCAAGTAAAAATGACCTGAATTTGGGATCCAATGTTTCATCTCCCTCGAGATTTTCCCTCACAGCCTGTAGCCCTTGTCTGTGATCTATTACGGAATATAAAGAGCTAACATCCAGCGTGATCCAGATGTAGTCTTTACACCATTCGATCGAGTCTAGTTCTTGTAATAGATGTTTTGTATCTTTTAAATAGGACTTCGCTGCTTGGGCATATTTTTGTAGTGAGTGGTCTATAAATTGTGACAGTTTGGATGTGAGAGAATCGATACCACTTATTATGGGTCTCCCAGGTGGATTCGTTTTGGACTTATGTACTTTCGGGAGAAAGTAGAAAGTTGGGATTCTGGGATGTTCTTGGAAAAGAAACCCATAAATGTTGGCATCGATTATGTTGTCAGTTAAAGCTTTCTCCAGTAATATTTTTAATTCACCCTTAAAAGATACATTAGGGTTACTAGAGAGTTTGATATATGTGGTGGTATCCCCTAACAATCTATAGGCCTCTCCTAGGTAAAAATCAATAGACATAACCACTATCCCTCCCCCTTTATCTGAGTTCTTAATGACTATGTCGTCTCTTTTTTTCAGATGGTCTAAGGTTTCCATCTCTTTTTTGGTCATATTGTTGCAGAACTCTTTTCGCAACAATATGACCAAAAAAGAGATGGAAACCTTAGACCATCTGAAAAAAAGAGACGACATAGTCATTAAGAACTCAGATAAAGGGGGAGGGATAGTGGTTATGTCTATTGATTTTTACCTAGGAGAGGCCTATAGATTGTTAGGGGATACCACCACATATATCAAACTCTCTAGTAACCCTAATGTATCTTTTAAGGGTGAATTAAAAATATTACTGGAGAAAGCTTTAACTGACAACATAATCGATGCCAACATTTATGGGTTTCTTTTCCAAGAACATCCCAGAATCCCAACTTTCTACTTTCTCCCGAAAGTACATAAGTCCAAAACGAATCCACCTGGGAGACCCATAATAAGTGGTATCGATTCTCTCACATCCAAACTGTCACAATTTATAGACCACTCACTACAAAAATATGCCCAAGCAGCGAAGTCCTATTTAAAAGATACAAAACATCTATTACAAGAACTAGACTCGATCGAATGGTGTAAAGACTACATCTGGATCACGCTGGATGTTAGCTCTTTATATTCCGTAATAGATCACAGACAAGGGCTACAGGCTGTGAGGGAAAATCTCGAGGGAGATGAAACATTGGATCCCAAATTCAGGTCATTTTTACTTGAATCAATAGAGTTTATTTTGACACACAATTTTTTTATGTTCAATGATGATTTCTTTCTGCAAGTCAAGGGTACGGCTATGGGCACCAGGTTTGCCCCCAGTTATGCAAACATCTTCATGGACAGCTGGGAACGTTCATTCATTTGGACTGATAGTCCATTTGGGGCAAACCTGGTGCTCTGGCGTCGGTACATTGATGATATCCTTGTAATCTGGAAAGGGTCTGATGAACAACTTGATGATTTTTTCTCCTATCTCAACAACAATACGTTGTCTCTGGTGTTTACACCAATTTACAATCCAATGAGCATAGATTTTCTGGACCTGACAATCTTTATTGAAGATTCAGCAATAAAAACTAAGACCTTCTTCAAGCCCACAGATGTAAATAGTTTCATTCAATCAAATAGTGGACATCATCCCAAATGGCTCTCAGGAGTCCCCAAAAGCCAATTCACTAGGCTGAGACGGAACTGCACGAATGAAAAATTATATGAAGAGCAAGCAGACCTTTTGATTAAAAAGTTTGTAGAAAAAGGGTATAGAGAAGAGCATCTAAAGGCAGAGGCAAAAAGAATCAGGAATACCAATAGGGGGGACCTTTTGGTTGATAGATCCAAACCATTAATTAACACAAGAAATCCCTTTGAGTACTCTTTCAACACGCAGTTTAACTCAAAGGCGTTTCATATCAACAAAATCTTTAAAAAACATTGGTCCATCCTGCAGCTTGATGAATTTTTGGGACGGAAAATACCAGATATTCCCAAAGTTATATATAGGAAAGGGAGAAACCTCTCGACACATCTCACACCTAGTTTCTTTAAATTACCCAATACAACCGGAAGAAAAAATAGTAGAAAGGGTTTTTATACCTGTGGGCAATGTAAAGCCTGCAAATTAAGACCAAGCCATATTGAAACCTTTAAAAGCACAACCACTGGAGAAGAATTTAAAATCAAAGGAAATATAACATGCTTATCCACCAATGTGGTATATTTACTCATGTGTGGCTGTGGGGCACAGTATGTGGGGAGAACCGGACGGAAAGCCAAAATACGCTTTTTGGAGCATTTGAATAATATAAGGAAGGGGGTTCAGAACCATTCAGTCCCCACACACTGTAATCAGTGTCCCAGCTTCAGAACACATAGTCTGTCCTGGATTGTCATTGAACAAGTTGTTTTGGATGCAAGGGGAGGGGACATTATCACCAAACTCAGACAGAGGGAGGGATTCTGGATACATAGGCTCAAAACTTTACAACCACTAGGACTAAATGTAGATTTTGATTTGATTTGTTTTTTATAAATTATAATCACATCTATTTATTCTATTTATCCTATTTATTCTTATTTTTATTATTTATTATTTATTTTTATTTTTATTTTTATTTCTATTTTTATTTTTATTTTTATTTTCATTTTCATTTTTATATTTATTTTTATTTTTATTTTTACTTTTTATTTTTATTTTTATTTTTATTTATTTTTATTTTTATTTTCATTTTTATTTTTATTTTTATTGTTTTATTTTATTTTATTTTATTATTATTATTTTTTTCTCTCATATATATATTTTTTTCTTATTTTATATATACATATTTTTGGCCAGTGACTCCAGAATCTTTCCCTTTGCCACCATCACCTCTTGCACACACCTCCCCCTTTTTTTCTGTTGCCCTCTTAATAAGCTTATTTCTCTTATATATTTAGACAATATTATATACTTTCAATATGTAAATAAGAGAAGTGTGATCAAAATACACAATCCTATATATGATGTGAATTGCTCAGTAATGGTATAGAGCAGGAGATTCTAACATACTAATGGACAGCATCTAGGTCCTGATAAACATTAACTGTGGGAATATAAAATCCTGATCCTATTATGCCTTAGACCGAATTAGACATTAGAGCTAGAAACAACACTGCATGCATAAAGAGAGAAACAAACTTAATTTATAATGACTGTACATTGAAACTAATATGATGAAATTCTATTTTTTCTGTTTGCACTGTGGGGACCTTCTGATGTCGATATGAAAATCGGACGAAGTGGAACGCACGTGCGTTCCAGTGACGTACGTCCGCTCAGATGGGGAAGAAGTGGATGTTTCCGGGTCTATGGAACGCATGTGCGTTCCACAAGCAGGATCCGGAACTCCATATATGGAGTGAATGATTAAACCGACACACAGCTGATCGTTCTTTTGAAAATTGGATTGAAATACCGGTGAGACCTATAAAAGGAAGGTGAAGCCCCCAGAGGAATTGAAGCACTACTCCTGAGGAAGTCTGGTGACCCAGACGAAACGCGTAGAGACTTGAGACTTTTATTTTATTGGCATTTTATTATTTTATAAATGTGTATCTGTTTTGCCTGCCTGACCTCTTTATAAGGACGTTTTGGCCCCACACTGATGGAAGAAAACAGAATAATTTTGATGAGCCTTTTTACCACTACTATATTGTAAGTGTAACCATTAAAAGCTGTGATTTTACTTTTCAAACGGTGTTGCACTATGATATTTTTTATCTTTTGCATGCTTAATCTACCATCCTAATTTCGAGGAATCTGGGGATATCCATCAATTTGATGAGCTTGAAAACTACAGATATTCTGTAAGTGCGATATAAACTCAAGGGGACACCTATGGCTTAACGTTAATCCCCTATGAGCGCTTTCTTTTATTTCTTTATAGGTCTAGATATACACTCACTCACTGACAGAAATGCACGAACACTCACTGACAGACAGACACACACGCTCACTGACAGACATACACTCACTCACTGACAGACAGACAGACACACACACAGACTGACAGACATACACTCACACAATGACAGACAGATAGACACACACATACACTCATTGACATACACACTCACTCACTGGTGGATACACACGTGAGGGAGGAGTGAGAAGCTGCAAGAACAGCCTCCCTTGCTGCCTGTCTTCTCCGTTCCCCTCTACTCCGGACGGTCACTGGCATTTGTTGGCAGAGCATGCACCTGCCATCAAGGTAAGCTGGTGCCTGCCCTGCCTTACCTAGCACAGCTGCAAAAGCCGCTCCCCTAGTGCTGCTGCCCCTGACAGGGGTAGACAGCCCACCACGAAACATCTCAGTGGGCACCCCCAGCAGGTCTGCGCCCTAGGCAAATGCCTAGTTCACCTAATGGTTGCGCTGGCCCTGGTATAGAATATATACAAGAGGTGGAAAAATAGATGATGGCAGAAGATTGTATTGAGGTGAAATGTTTACAGTGGTTTCCACTGATACTATGCCATTTTGTTCCAAATCATCTTTATCTCTTTCCATTAAAGCTACTTCATCTGACAGCTCTCTTATGTCAACTGCCGGTAAGCCAATTAAGCACAATGTGTCTCCTTTTTAATACCCGAATGTCATTAAGTTCCCTACTTATTGTCATTATGTATGTTTTTTTTTTTCCTTAAAAGTCCTGTCAAACTTATTTTACAAGTACTCCAAAGAATGTTTGCATGTGCCATTAGTAACCTTTATGTACAAAGTTCCAACATATTATGTAGCGTTAGAATATATCACCAGTGCCAGGTCTTGCATTCAGAACTTAAGTGCCGTACACCATCAATTGGAATAAAATCACCTTTTCTAAAAAACTAAATTATATTTGGACATCATGTGTGGGAGGGGCAGAAAGATGGAAGACGCTAAGACATTTTGTGACGTGTGAGGCACTTCCTCTGTGGAGGTGACTTGCTTGTCTCAAAGCGTTTTAGAATCTCCCATCTTTGTGCCCCTGCACATGATATCCAAAAATAATTTAGATTTGGAATAAAGGATTGATGGAGTACAGAATTCAAATCCTGAACGCATGACCCAGAACTGGTGATATATTGTGTATCTAGTAGGAGGAGAACCCATCTGTCTACACTCTCATACGGTAGGACCATTCGTTTTTTATAATGGTTTTCCACTGCACTAATATGTTATGTAGAGTTGTAGCCTTGATTATGTGTTAGCTGATAAATTCAAGAAACGCATATCTTCATTCATATATGGTAAGGTTTGAGGATCTTGCCTGCGAGTTTACAATTTACATTAGTGGCACCATTACATTACATAGAAAAGGCGCTAATGAGAGCTATGTTGAAAATCTTACATGTCCTTAAAGGACCACTCTAGGCACCCAGACCACTTCAGCTTAATGAAGTGGTCTGGGTGCCAGGTCCAGCTAGGGTTAACCCATTTTTTTTTATAAACATAGCAGTTTCAGGGAAACTGCTATGTATATAAATGGGTTAATCCAGCCCTCAAATCCTCTAGTGGCTGTCTCATTGACAGCCGCTAGAGGCGCTTGCGTGATTCTCACTGTGAAAATCACAGTGAGAGCACGCAAGCGTCCATAGGAAAGCATTGATAATGCTTTCCTATGAGACCAGCTGAATGCGCGCGCAGCTCTTGCCGCGCGTGCGCATTCAGCCGAATGGGAGGATCGGAGGCGGAGAGAAGGAGGAGAGCTCCCCGCCCATTGCTGGAATAAAGGTAAGTTTTAACCCTTTCCTCATCCCAGAGCCCGGCGGGAGGGGGTCCCTGAGGGTGGGGGCACCCTCAGGGCACTATAGTGCCAGGAAAACGAGTATGTTTTCCTGGCACTATAGTGGTCCTTTAAGAAAGTCATGAAAGTAATTGAACACACATGCACATTTGTTGTAAGTATTTTTGTAATTTTGTCCGGGTGCTAATTTTATAGATTCTTGAAATTCAGATGGCTGTCACATAAAGGCATGCACCAATAAATTGCAAATAAAAAAAAATTACAGGAAAAAAATTGCTAATGAACAATTACTTATTTTTGCATTAAGCACTGTTAGTAATTTAATAATCCACAAAAATAGAACTGAAAATTTGTCACACATTTAATTCAATATGCCATTACATCAATTGATTTTCCTTTCACAATAGTTTTTGTTCATTAACCCCTTCCCGATGTTAGGGCGTGCAATGCCATCCTATAAACGGCGGAGTTTAATGCTGTTAGGGTGGCATAGCATGCCCTAATGATCAGGCCATTCTGGCAGATAGGATACTTACCCTTTGCAGTGATCATGATCGGCTACTGCAGCCAATCTTGCCAATCCAAGTTATCTGATCATGATGACACCATGATCACATGACTCGGATCACCGTGATTGACAGATTGCTTGCTGGGGGAACTGCCTGGGTTGTCAGGCAGATCCCTGAAAAAACAAGAGTATATATATATATATATATATATATATATATATATATATATATATATATATATATATATATAAATAAATATCCAATGCTTGCACTCCAATTGAAAAGTATATAAAGCCTGGTGCTTGTCAGCAAAATTATAATAGTAATATAAAGATAGCACCAAGGACTTTGTAATATATTGAAAAAACGTAGCTTTTATTCAGCAACTGCCACAGTGGATCAACATTTCAGTTCTGTGTCAGAACTTTCGCCAGGATCATATATAGTGTAAACTGTAAAACATATATAACTTAAAGGGTGGGGAGAAATATCACTCACATGCTGCAGCGCAATGCCAGGCTCCATATAAAAAGACTAGAGTAACAATTACTGGCTGTGCGATACAACTCTAAAGATGAGAATGCAGGAGAATCGGTTAATTCCAAAATAATTAAAGCTATATATGTTTTACAGTTTACACTGTGTATTTTTTAAAATTATTTTTTAGGTGATTTATAATCCTTTGGTGGTCAAATATCAGACTAAGTATAAGTTGGTATATGTATTTTTGGTTTTCACTGTAGCATGTGAAGGGTTGATTACTGACATATTCTCTTGTTTTTTCTTGTTATCTTTGAGTGTCGGGGAAGCACTTTTTATATATCAGTAGAGCACTTTCTTAACTTATTATTTTTTGAAGCGCCTTACGCACGCTTTTTCTTTTTTTGTTAGATTTCTGAACTTGTGCTCAACTAAATATGCATATTATATATAAATAATACATTCATAGATTTAGAATCAAATTATATACAGTGATGGGAAAAAGAAAGTACACCCTCTGCATTATATAATTTTACAAATCAGTACATAATAATCATCTGTTCTCTCCTGGCTCCATGTCTCTCTGGAATGAGGTGACCAGTTCTCACTTCCTTCCAGGCTGCTGATAAGAAGGGGGCCTCGCCATGCAGTTAAAGTGTCACAGCTGACACATGGCAACAAGTTGGCCATAAGTGCATGGGCCACCCAGTGGGCTCCTTTAATGTGCAATGTGATACTGTGGTACTCACTGAACACAAATAGGAGTGTTTTAGAGCAGTAAAACATATAGTGATTATATCTTCAGTGAAAGTGTAGATTTTGTGTGCGAATGCAAAAAAAAAACAAATATTAACACTTACTTTGGCCAGGGTTAGTGACAAAGTGGCTACTGAAAAAGACTGGACATATCCCATTTTAAATAACCTGGATAGTCTTTTGTTTTTGCAAATGGTATTCATGCTAGGGGCCATTTTCATTCCTGAGATGCCATACGATCACAAAGACAACTTAGGCCCAGCAAACAAATCTAGCAAATTTTAATGTGTAAAAACTAAAATGGGCAAGCTCTTTATTTGACCCTGTAACTTTCCAAAGCACCAAGAATCCTGTACATTGGGGGCATCAATGTACTCGTGCGACATCACAGCATACAAATATTGCAGTAACATTTAACAGTGCCATGACATATACAGTTAAAATGACGTGCAAAACTAAGAATTAAACATCTGTTTTCAATTTATCACACTTTTTAGATTTTATTTATATTACATTGTATTCCATATATAAATATTTGATGTGAAATTAGAGCCATATTTCTCCTGAACAAAGTGGCATATGATAAGAGTGGGTGCACATAATATGAAAGAGGTAAATTATAGTTGAACAGACATATAGCTCAAATTCTAGGTTTTGTTTTGGTTCAGAACTTGGATAATTGCCTTATCCGTAATTGGTTAAGTATCACTGATATATCATTTAAAATAAAATTGAGATACACACCGCACCCTTTATTGTATTGCTGGCTTATTGGCTGTCTGCCTCAATACATAAATATTTTTATGTGCATTTTTCTGTTTAATCTTGGTATCATATATAGTTCTGTAGAAAGTGGATAGAATTTCATTACTACCAAATTATGATCTGGATTTTGGTTGTGATCATAGGCTGACTGGCACAAGTGAAAAATTAATTTACCACCCACTTGTTCATACTAGTTCATCTAAATTAAGTTTTTGTGCCACTGCAAGGCCATGGAATGTTATATCTTTAGCAGAGCTCACTAAATAGTCATATGTTTCAACTAATAATAAGAAACACGATGCCATACACTTTTATAGCTTTGGGGTCAATGTTCTCCAGACTACAAGGAGGTTAGAAGATAGTCCAGAATAAAGGACATCAAAACATACTTTTTAAACATTATCTAACTAGTTTGCTTGCTAAAGCCTTGCCTCTCTGGTCAACACATTTTAAATAATATTTAGTCTCTGTTGTGGGTTATATGTGCTCTTAAGTTTGTTTTTGTTAGCAAAGAATGAGGTTAGTACATATTTGTGTAAAATGGCAAATGTCAATATTTTAAGCTATGGAATAACTATAGTAGGATCAGAGCATCTTATTCTGATATCAGTTTGAGCCACTGTGCATAATTTCCTTGAAACAAATCCATAGGTGAAAGAGAAGTCTAATATATGATGACAGGTTAACCTTCAGTAGGTATAGATTTATACACGATGGATAACAAGTTTGCCCTCAGGCATGTATAGATTAATAGGTGATGGATAGTTGTATATTTTGCATTGAGCTCTTTTCACAAAAGGGAGAGGATGAAATCTTTCAGGCATTTTTGTGCCCCCGTAATTTTACATGGGAGAGTTGAGCTCTTGACATGAAAAAAAAAAACCCTTCTCAATCTTCCATTGAAACTGCAATTAAAGGATCTATTGATCATTTTCCATTCGCAAACATAGGTCATGACATGACTGTCATGGGAAGTGGGTACTAATATGAGCCTACTTTGCCATTGATTTACTCATAAGGCATAGGTTCCCCCGTGAAATATTTGTGGGTTCATGGCTGCAGTGTTTTTTGCTAATTCATGCTGTTATAGGTAAAAGAGAAGAGAGACGGGAACAGGGACGTCCAAGATCAATGTCTCATTATCTTGGCTTCATTTTTTTGTTTCTTGTATGTCAAGTATACCTCTATGAAGACTAGAGAAATGCTGCTAACCAAGAGTGGATTTTAGGCCCAAGTTATCTGGAGTACTATAAAGGAGAAAGCTCCTGGGGTATGTGAGTGTAATTACTACCTTGTAGTTTGGAAGCGATACCCAAGACATAGAGAAACACTACAAATTCAGTAATTAGTGATACATTCCAAGGGATGGAAGACAATTTTTGGCCTGGGGAAAATGCTAACAAATCGCCCTTTTCTGCAAACAAAACTTATGGAGTATGGCGAAGAAGCTGCTTTCTACTTTCTTAACAGGTATTGAGGTACAATATTATAATTTTCCACATCATTTTTAGTATTAGCAGTTATATCTTTTTTTTCCAAGCACTTTTAAATAATACAATGGGTATGTATTACAAGTATTGACATACACATTAGACAGAGACAAAAGGTGAATAGGGCCCTGTAAATGAGCTTAGAATACAACAGAATCTAATGCAAATCTTGTGAAATTGCCATCAACAAGAGCTTTCACAAATGTACTTTAATCTCCACATAGAGATCCAATAGGTACCATTTCTTATGACTGATTGTTGGTGTTGTCTTGCGCTTACAAGCGCTTTTGAGATGTGCATTTGTACTTCTTGTTAACAGTGGTATTGACACAAAGTAGTTTCTTCTTCTTCTTGGGTATCATTATTAAACTGGAACACAAGACAAACAATGTGTAATAAAGAATCCATCTTTGTTAAAAATTGCCATATTTCGGATCCAATTTAAAGACTATACTTGTTTATTCAATGTTTCAGCCTAGTATATTGAATATTTACATACTTTCTAGTTCACCAGGCCTCATCAGATTTCATGGCTTCCTTAAAAGGACACTATAGACACCAAAACAACTTTAGCTTAATGGAGTGGTTTGGTGCATAGATCATGTTGTTGCAGTCTAACTGCCCATTTCTCTGCCATTTAGTAGTTAAATGCAGTTTATGCAGTCCTAGTCACACCTCTCTGCATTTGATATACACAGTCTCCCTAAACACTTCCTGTAAGAGAGATCAGTGGCGTACATACCGGGGTCGCAGGGGTCGCGGCTGCGACCGGGCCCGGCCCACCAGGGGGCCCGGCCGCCCTGCGACCCAGGTATGTACCCCCAGGGCCAGCCTCTTCTCCTGGGGGGCCCAAGAGCCGGCCACCTCAGGGCCCCCCGAGGCTGGCCCTGCTGTCACCAGGCTGGCAGGCGCGCGAGGGAGCACTCTCCCCTGCGTGCTCCCTCTTCAGCTCCCTCGCGCACCGCACTGAAACCGGAGCCGGAAGATGACGTCATCTTCCGGCTCCGGTATCAGTACGCGGCGCGCGAGGGAGCTGAAGAGGAAGCACTCAGGGGAGAGTGCTCCCTCGCGCGCCCGCAGGACCAGCCAGCCGGGTGACACCACTGGACCCCAGGGAATCCCCTCAGCTCTCCCACAGGTAAGGAGGCTGGGGGGATTAAATAAAAAAAACAACAACAAAAAAAACGTGAGTGTATGTTAGTGAGTGTGTTAGTGTATGTTAGTTAGTGTGAGTGTGTGTTAGTGTATGTTAGTTAGTGTGAGTGTGTGTGTTAGTGTGTGTGAGTGTATGTTAGTGAGTGTATGTTATTGAGTGTATGTTAGTGAGTGTGTGTTAGTGAGTGTGTGAGTGAGTGTGTGTTAGTGTGTGTGTGAGTGTATGTTAGTGAGTGTATGTTAGTGAGTGTGTGTTAGTGTGAGTGTGTTAGTGTGAGTGTATGTTAGTGTGTGTGTGAGTGTGTTAGTTAGTGTGAGTGTGTGTGTGTGTGAGTGTATGTTAGTGTGTGTGAGTGTATGTTAGTGAGTGTGTTAGTGTATGTTAGTGTGTGTGTGTTAGTGTGTGTGAGTGTGTTAGTGTGAGTGTATGTTAGTGAGTGTGTGTGTGTGTTAGTGTTAGAGTGTGTGTGAGCGTGTGTTAGTGTGTGTGTGTTAGTGTGTGTGTGTGTTAGTATTAGAGTGTGTGTTAGTATTTGAGTGTGTGTGTGTTAGTGTTAGTGTGTGTGTTAGAGTGTGCGTCTGTTAGTGAGTGTGTCTGTATGTTTGTCACTGAGTGTGTGTCTGTCAGTTAATGTGTGCGTGTGTGTCTTAAGCACTTACCTTTCTCCAGCGCCGGACTCCCTTGGCGCTGGGGATCTCTCCGCCCCGATACGCCTCTCGACTCCGAATGCGCATGCGTGGCAAGAGCCACGCGCGCATTCAAACCGCCCATAGGAAAGCATTACTCAATGCTTTCCTATGGACGTTCAGCGTCTTCTCACTGTGATTTTCACAGTGAGAATCGCAGAAAATCCTCTAGCGGCTGTCAATGAGACAGCCTCTAGAGGCTGGATTAACCCTCAGTGAAACATAGCAGTTTCTCTGAAACTGCTATGTTTTCAGCTGCAGGGTTAAAACTAGAGAGACCTGGCACCCAGACCACTTCATTGAGCTGATGTGATCTTGGTGTCTGTAGTGGTCCTTTAAGTGTATGTGTTTATGCATGCACTGGCGTACATAACGTGGTCGCAGCCCTGCGACCAGGTGCCCGCCGCCATGTGTTGCGGCCCCGGCCCGCACAGAGTAAGCGCGCGCGCGGGGGGGCCCACGGATCAGTTTTCGCACCGGGGCCCCATGGGTTGTGTGTACGCCACTGAGAGAGATCTAAAGTTAAACTTCCTTTATTGAACTATTTAATTTAGATTATTTTTCTTATCTCCTGCTCTGTTAACAGTCTAATAGAGCAGGTAGGGGGCTCCTGGGTCTGATAAAAATTAAAATAAGAGAGCAGGAGATAAAAAAAAAAAAATGGTTGTAAAATAAACACACTGCTATCACATGTGATTGAAAAAAACATTTTTTCATGTTGGCTGTGTGAGTTACAGCCAGACGATTTCTGGCTACGGTTGCAGTGAGTGCAGGGGAACTATCTATACACCAAAACCACTTCATTAAGCTAAAGATGTTTTAATTCTTAGAGTATAACTAGAAGCCACAGCACTAAGATCGTCCACACAAATAACCGGAGTTTACCCATCTGGAATTACCAAACTATTTAAAATAATTACAGGAGCTACAACTAGGCTGGGAGATACTACTAACCACTGTTCATGGATATAAATCAAATGCAAATTTAGTATGTTGTCTGTGTTTCACTACGCATATCCTAATTTACTACGGAGAATTGTTTTTAAATTAAGAGTGTAATGGTTAAAAAAACTATTAACTAAAAACTGAAAATAAAAATGTTCACAATTTAAACCAGTGTGGCAAGTGGTTTATTCATTGAATGATATATAGTCTTGGATATGGAAACAATTTATCTAAATGTAAGGCAAATTATGGACAATAGATCAGCGATGGAATTGTTCCCAATGTTCTTATGATTTGTGTATACATTAAAATTCTGTTTTCAGTTTACCACAATTCACTGTTGCTCAATCAGCTTGTGAATATAAATTTATTTTAATAGTTAACCATAAATTCCCTTTAAAAAACATCATAAAAAAAGGACAGTAAAGAAGGTTAGAAACCCATGTTTTGCGCTTTCTTCCACTTTGGGTCAGAGATCCATAGACATGTGCATTTAATTGAGTCCCTATTGTGAGAGAAAACATCTGTCAGTTGATGAGTGCCTGCAAATATATTTTGCAATGTCATCATATGTTACAGGCACTCGTACTTTTTAAATCAGAGCCTGGCTTTATCCAAGACTCCTAGAGGACAAAGTCTTCATTTTGTCTTCATTTTACACATTTCATGCAAAAGAGAATCATTTCTATTAACTACATAAAACAAATATTTTTATTCCTGTAACTAAGAAAAATGGCTTTTACACCCACAAAGCCTGATAAATCAGAACTTAAAAGATGTAGATTTATATTACGTTTATGTTGCTTTATCCAATTTGCTTTCATTTGGTTCTTTACAAAGCTTCTTTTCAATAATAAAAAGGGACACAAAAAAAACAAAACATTATTAAGTATGTTGTTGAATATGCTTGTTCTAGGTTAAATGCTTGACATTAACAATACATTACAGTCAGAAGTTGGCTATTCAAAAAGAATCTCTTTTAATATTGTCTTCCTTTTTTCTTTTATAAAGAGGCTTTTTTCCCCAATATTTTTATATTTATATGCACATATGTCTGTAAGTTGGAGCATGATACAATGTATATTTTTAGACATTTAGGTGATTTACCCCATTTTCCTTTCAATGTGATAAGGCTTTTGGAACTCATGAATAGGTATGAAGCATATAGTCTCAACCTATGAGCGTTAATAAACTATTAGGCTTTTACCTATGGAAATCTTCCAATTGGGATTGATTTGGACGTTACACACATATTTTATGGACACATATATTGCCTGTGGGCAAAGTAAGGGCAGCTCTGAGGAAGCCGGCACACCGGCGAAACGCGTCATCACGCCCTGACGTTGGCCACGCCCCCCATAGGTATCAGAGTCTCAGCAACCTATTTCCCACAGCCGGCAGTGATGAGATCTTCTGCAAGTTGCTGCTGTTTTTAATGTGTTCAATAAAGAGTGGATTCTTACCACAGCACAGTCTATCGTATAATATTCTGAAGCTATTACAGTTAGAGCAGGCTGAACAGTTAGGAGCCTGAATATCTCCTAAGCGAATTTTGCAATATTGCCCTATGAGTTTTTTGTCTCTTTCTTTTCCATACATGTTCATCCTTAATGTGGAGTCAACTCATACCAATATTTACCGTATGTAAATGAAGTGTGGCACTTTACACTGTTTCTTTGCACAGAAATCGTAGCACTTTTTTGTGATTTATTTATTGCACCATATTGCACTGCAATTTAAATTTAATTGAATCAATATGCGATAAAATGATAATGGTCATATCTCTAGGAAAGATGATATAAAGGCAACATTTAAAGAGTTGGGAAATATGTTGGCTAAAGAAATAAAATACAAATTGGAAGTGACAACCTTGGAGAGATATTTGAAAGATACGATCACTCCAAGAGGTTTACAATTTGAAAAAATTCCTACATTTGAAAATTAACTTAATGGAAAGTATGTGGAAATCTGAAACAATGTCATAGAGAGGTTCTCTGTAGAGATGATGAATATTGTTATCTCTCTCATGCAGGGCTGAGGCATTAGTTAAGTTAGAGGAACAGATAAAAGAGTTTAAAAATGCTTTGGAACCTATGCTAGGCACCAGAGACCATGAGGAGTTGGCAGAAAAAAAACAAAAGGAATTTAGTGAAGTTAGAGGAGCATGTAAAAAATATAAAATTGAAGAAATATAAAAGGGATTTGATGGGTTACAAAAATAATAGAGTAAGGAATTACTCAAAACCCAGAAAATAAAGGAAATTGGACCAAAAGTGAAACAGATTGTCCCCAATCATGTAAATAGAAAAATAATAAATAGTTTTAGTTTTAAAGATCAGGAAAAGAATAGGAGCTGTAATAAGTGGCAGACTCCCAAGAATTCAAACCAGGAAGGCTGGACGAGAGTGGATTCTGGGAGGAGATACAATATAACTAATTTGAGAAATTTTGATCCACCTGTGGTCCAGAGCAAAAAGGATATCTCCCTAAAGAATCGGTGTGATGAACTGAAGCTCGTCATGTATTCTTGGAGGGGCCTGCTGACCAGCCTCTTGGCTCAGGAGTAGGGGCCCTTCAATATACCTTGCCCAATGCACTTTAAAAGGCTCTGTTCATGTGAGTTATGTACTTTTGTACTCCAGACAGAGAGACCGACCGTTAGCCCTGATTCCCTGGTACTGTTTTGGGCATAGGACCATGTGCACAGTCGGTCAAAATTATGACTATCATGGAAATCCCAAACCACTGAACCGATCTGGGTGATTTTTGGATATGTTGGTCACCCAAATTGGGGCTATCAGGGGATGTCATTTTCCATGGGTACTTTCGGGGTGCTGTTAAAAGTTGTGTTTTTTGTGCCTGGAGATAATTGAGTTAGTTCAGTTCCTGACTTAATTATCTCCCAGGCATAGGGGAGGGATTGTCTTGTTTTGTATGGGAGTGTCCTGGACCTGAGAGCCAATGCAATTGTGTGTATGTTTTTACTGTAGTCTACTCTCAGGTCCAGGGGGAGTGCCCCTTGCATGGGGACTGTCATAAAAGAGAATTTTTTCTTTGTCTTTTTTGCTATTAAACAGAACATTGTATCCCTTCATGAAGTCTTGGCTCATGCTTGGGGGATTGGAGAGCTATATTCACTCTGGGGATTGCTATAATCACTATACTCCCTTGGGTCCCTTGTAAGAGCAGCCTGCTTCGCTCTCTGGACTTGTAGAGGTCTATCCACTGGAAGCTGGATCCTGGTCTTGGGTCCAGGGTGTGTGGAGGACAGTAATACCCCAACCATGCTGCGGCGGTTTTGGGGGTTTACGGTGGTTATGGTGTTCCAGTACAATGCTTGTGGTACTCGCAAGTACTAGGAAGCAGAGACTGACAGAGTTTTGACCCCCTATCTGGTGATAAGTATGTGGAGGATCGGGATGATTTTTTTAGGGAGAGCGAGGGAAAGGATGGATATCTCCACCCTCAGAAAGAGGAGATACCGAGAACAAGAGGATGTAGAGAAGGAGCCAGATCCCAGCATATAAAAAAGAGGAAATATGTCCAAAAGGACAGAATAATTAACCTTTCTAATCATGTTTTAAAAAATAACGAGATCTGTGTTTTCGGTAAATGCTTAAAATTTGCCCCACAGAGAAAATGTAATTCCTTTTCAGCGTACACTGACATTTTAAAGTTTTCTAGAGTTTTAACAATCAAACTTTTTTGAGATTAATAAAAAGAAAGTTAGTATTCCCGATACAAATTAAAGTAATCACACCAATCTAAAAGGCAAATCAAATTTTTATCCTCGAGCATTTCGTACTAGTGCTATTGATATGTTTCAGAAATCAGTAATAGATGATCTAGAGGCACTGGATACAAAGAAGACTTTTAATCTTAGTTTTAATGAACTTATAGCCATGGAAGAGCTTAGGAAAAGCAGGGAAATAATAATTAAGCCTGCGGACAAACAGGGTAGCATTCTTATTCAAAATACCAAAGATTACTAGGAGGAATGACAGTTAAAATATAAGAATGTGTATGTACAGTTGGATGGTGACCCTACTTCCAATACACAGCAATCTCTCCATGAGCTTTTGGAGAGAGGTAAGGATGAGGGCATACGGAATGATAATGAGAACAATTAAAAAAAAAAAAAATAGTACCCTCGTTTAACTACATTCTATACCCTACCTAAGGTCCATAAGGATTTAAAGAATCCCCCAGGAAGGCCTATTATGTGAGGCATTAGTTCAATATCAGTAATTTTTTTTAAATATGTAGATGTTCATCTGCAAGATCTTGTAAAACTAATGCCATCATATGTGAAAGACACGACATACATAATTAGAACACTGAGGAATACCAAGTGGGATGAAGACTATATATTGGTCACCAGTGATGTATCATCCCTTTATACATCAATTCCCCATCAGTCTGGTTGCAATGCAGTACGAGAGTGCCTTAGTAAATCAGTGAAGCTCCCATTGGGGATTCCAGTGATTGTATCAATTGGATTTTAAATAATATTTATTTTCTTTTTAACTCTAGGTAATTTTTACAGCGCCAGGGTAATGTGATGGGGACCAAGTTCGCTCCTAGCTATGCAAATGTGTATATGTCCATATGGGAGACTACTTATATTTATGTCAGCATGGAGTGGGGGGGCAAACTTTGATTTTTATTTAGAAAGGGTTTGAGACTGATCTTAGAATCTTTTGAGATAACCTTAATTATAATAATTGGGGTATAAATCTCAATAGTAAATATAGTACCACCAGTATAAAATATATGGGTCTGGAAATCTATATAGAGAATAGAGAGATAGAAACAAACATTTTTTTTAAAGAGTGGATACAATTATGAACTGTACAACAACAGGCACTATACACCATGGCTTGATAATATTCCTAAGGGACAGCTGCAATGCATAAGGAGGAATTGTACAGATACAGAAGTGTTTAAAGAACAGGCACATATTTTAATAGAAAGATTCTTGGACATGAAGCATCTTAAAGAATGAACTGATAAAGCTTATAATGAAATGTTAGAGACTAATCAAGATGACCTTATAAAAATTAAAGATAATAAGAGCGGTAATAAGGATAAGGATAATTCAGAAGTAGTACCTCTAATATTTGATTTAATGAGTCATACAGGGATATAAAAGCCATTATTAATAAGCATTGGTGTCTTTTAAAAAAAGATAGGGAACTTGCTACAATTATTCCGTAAAAACCTTTTATCACTTTTAGGGAAGCCCCAAATTTTTATTTGGTTTTAACCCATAATCATCCTAAAAATCAAATTACGAGACATTTTTAAATGATAAAAAAGGTTTTTATTCATGTAATAAATGTAAAGGTTGCAGGGCTAGTAAGAATAGTACAACAGGAAAAAGAAAGGCTGCGCCAAAAGGAAATAAGAAATATAAAATAAAAATAAATATGAAATAAGTAAAATAGTCCCAATGAATATCAGAGGTTGAATAGACTTAGTCACTGATTCTGCTGGTAGAGCATCTTCTCTGTTTATAGTAGTTCAAATCGTCTCGTGATATGGAAGACACAAAAAGAGAGGACCAATCGTGCGGAGTGTATAAGGTGAATATTTAAAATAAATAAAATATAAGTATTTCACTCACATTTAGATGAGCTATGGCCAGGTATAACAGGCATACAGCAGAATAATCCCCGCTTGTAGGATGTGTGGATGCCTGTCCTCCGGATGGTAGTGATGTCCAATTCTCAGGAGAAGAGGAAGATAAAAACAGCAAATAGTGCTCTCTGCAAGAAAGGGCAGAGACACTGCTGCAGGTCCAGGCTGAAACCAAACAAGCAGGGATTATTCCGCTGTATGCCTGTTATACCTGAGCTGGCCATAGCTCATCTAAATGTGAGTGAAATACTTATATTTTATTTATTTTAAATATTCACCTTAAATACTCCGCACGATTGGTCCTATCTTCTTGTGTCTTCCATATCACGAGACAATTTGAACTACTATAAACAGAGAAGATACTCTACCAGCGGAATCAGTGACTAAGTCTATTCAACCTCTGATATTCATTGGGACTATTTTACTTATTTCATATTTATTTTTATTTTATATTTCTTATTATTTCCTTTTGGCGCAGCCTTTCTTTTTCCTGTTGTACATTTCTCACATAGAGGGTTACCCTCTGTAAGGTCGCTGCCTATCTACTGTATTATTAGTGCTAACCTACCCTTTTTACTTGGTTAGTAAAAATAGTACCCTAAAAGGTATAAATAAATTTAAGACTAAATATAGTGAGAAATAATTTTCTATTAATGATTTTATTACATGTTTTACCAGAAATGTTGTGTATTTGTTAATATGCCCATGTGGCTTACAGTACGTAGGCAGCACGATTCACCCATTACATATTAGAATTAGCGAGCATCTAAATAATATTTTAAAAGAGTATACACAGTATAGCGTTTCAGCACACTTCAAAGACCACCATAATATGGACCCTAGTGGACTTTTTTGGAGATACAAATAGTGAATAAATCATATAAGGGGGTGGGGGGAACCATGTGTTAAAAATTGGTAAGAAATGAAGTGGTTACATAGATTAAAAACATTGGAACCCCAAGGTTTGAACATTGAGTTTGATCTTTTTAATTTTTTATAATTTTATAATTTTTAGATACACATTATTTATAATTTTGTATTCTTAAAATATATTATTAGTGGGATTTCATATTCTGAGTATTAGGTCTTACCTTATTTTGGTGTTTGCAACCCTAATAGCATTACATATATTATACAATAGAGTTTGTGTCTTATTCTATATTTTGGGTGATTAATATTTATATAGTTATTTTTTTGTACTTACATGTTTTCTTTTTTTCACTTGTAGTAGGTTAATTTTTTAAAGATATCAAGATTTTATATTCACATTTACATGCAAATGTTTTGTATGCTGATTGAGCAGAATCTCAACCTTTGAGCATTAATGAACTATTAAGCTTTTACCTATGGATATCTTCCAATTGGGACTGATTTGGATGTTCCACACCTATCTTATGGACTTATATATTGACTGTGGGCAAAGTAAGAGCAGATTTTAGGAAGTCGGCATACCGGCGAAACGCGTCATCATGCCCTGATGTCATACGCACACACAGACGCATGCAACATTGGCCACGCCCCCCCCCGGAGGTATCAGAGTCTCAGCCACCTATTTCCCACAGCCGGCAGTGGTGATATCTTGGAAGAGAACTCTATCGGTGGGGTGAGAGGCTATCAACATATTCTGCAAGTTGCTGCTGTTTTTAATGTGTTCAATAAAGAGTGGATTCTTACCATGGTGGAGTCCATAGTGATATATTCTGAAGCTGTTACAGTTATAGCAGGCTCCTCTGCTCTACACTTGTGAGTGTTCCTTTTAAAGCCTGAATATCTCCGTAAGCGTATTTTGCAATATTGCCCTATGAGTTTTTTGTCTATTTCTTTTCTTTACATGTTCATCCATAATGTGGAGTCAACTCATTCCAATATATACTGTGTGTAAGTGAAGTGTGGCACTTTACACTGTTTCTTTGCACAGAAATCGTAGCACTTTTTTGTGATTTATTTATTGTACTGTAGCACTTTATTGTGATTTACCTATTGCACAGTTGCCCAATTATTATTGCACTAACTATGATTCTTACTAAAACAGATAGACACAATAAGCATTCTTATACAATATCTTGACTGATCAGTATCCCTGAGGAGTTTTAGGATTTTTGTATTTATGTTTCTATAACAGTTATCAAAGGGACACTCTAATCACCAAAACTACCAGAGCTTCTTGTAGTAGACTTGGTGTCAAGATCTTGTCCCTGCCTGCTAACAATTGTAAGCATTGTGGTTTCTGAGAAACAACAATATTCACATTTGTCAATTTGTCTTGCAACAAATGTATTATTATAATAATTTTTTATTATTTATTTGTGTGTGTGTATTCCTCATTCTCGGGTTCTCAAACTGCACTCTTCTGAACATTGATCTCAGATGTCCCACCTGGAATCTGCTGATGCCACTTGTGCCCCATGTGCTCCTAGCTCAGTTTGGACTACTATTTCCTCCCCTTTCCACATCCTTTCTATCTCCTTCTTCCTAATCTTATAGTAACTGGGTTTTGCCACATTCACCACCACTGCAGTCTTCTATTCTTTGTCTACCACCACGATGTCAGGTTGATTGGCCACTACTTGCTTGTCTGTCTGGATCTAAAAGTCCCATGGGATCTTAGCGATGTCATTCCATCTGGACTTAGGCAGGTCCAATCTATATTCTGTGCAGATATTTTGCTATACAATCCCAGCAACTCTGTTGTGTCTTTCACTGTACGTTGTCTCTTACAGTTGCCTCTTTGCACAGTATGCACCTTGGGTCACGTCTTATGTGGTAAACCCCCACTTCTATTGATCTGATGCTGAGTGCCTGTTCCTGAGCTTCCAGGATTAGTAAAATCAAATGATATTCAAATGATATTCAAGTGCATTACATGTAAAAAAGAAAAAAAGAAACAATATAATAAAACAAAGCAAAGTGGATATTCAGGACATCGTTCTTCAAGTAAAAAACAACAAAAAAAACAAACACAAAATATACTTAAAGGGACTCTCCAGCCAAGCCTCTTTACTCACCTGGTTCCAGCGCCGGGAGCCTCGTGAAGCCGCGCCCCCTATTTCGTCAAAATAACAAAATAGGCGGCCGCGAGCAGGGAGCAATCAGACACTTCCATTTGGAAGCGTCATTGCTCCCTTGTGCGCATGCGCGGCTTTGCTGCACATGCGTACATACTTCAGAGGGAGGCATTCATGAAGTCCTGAGCGCACTACCGCGCATGCGCGCGTTGTGCGCGGCCGCAAGCTGAGCTGAGTGACAGCTCAGCTCGCGGTCTTTGCCCGCCCCCTCTCCTCTGCTGACAGGCTGGAGAGAGAGAAGGCACGCACACAGTGCCTTCTCTCTCCTGCACACGTCAGGCGTATTTTAATACGTCTGACGTGTACAGGGCCTTTTTAGGGCCCTGCATGATAGGAAGTCCCTCTGGTGGCCGTCTGAGTGACGGCCACTGGAGGTATTCCTATCAATGTAAACACAGTGTTTACATTAGATTGCCCGCAGGGAGCTATAGATCATACCTGAACAAATACATTAAGCTGTAGTTGTTCAGGCGACTATAGTGTCCCTTTAATTCATGCAGATATCCACAAATATCCTCCATCTGTCTAGTAAAAACAAGAGGAGAGAAGGAGGATGAATGAGGAGAATACAATAACAATATAAATCACTTGTATCAGTATAGTACTGTGCTGCAGATGTTCCTTCACAGACATGCTGGAGTCTGCATAAAGTGAGATGACTATAGAACAAGCAGGATGGCAGCAGCCAAAATGAATACAGTCTGTTAGCTCAGAGTCTAGTAAAATCCTGTGTCAAGGATTATGAAAGATCTGCTGCTGTTAGCATACCTTGCAGTGGGGAGACCCAATAGGTAGCAACTAGCAAGTAATGATCCAACAGTGGGTAGTTAAGCAACAGGCTGAATCAGACCGGACGCTTGAGAGCAGAGCGTGGATGCAAAGGTTCTCTTGATTAAATGCAGATCGAATACATAGTTTAGAGGCAGTATGAGCAGCATCAAATAAACTGAATAGGCATCCCAAACTAGATAGAGCAGGGGAGGCACTGATATCAGGAACTATCTCCGTGGGTTCAAAAGGGTCACACAAGTTAGTGCCCACAACAGGTCATCAACGTTTTTTGTCAGTAGAAGCAGACTTCATCAAGAAATTACAAATTGGTAATCTTCCATGTTTGGAAAGTATTTTTCAATCACTAGTTATCATCTTTTTAAGTTTAGTGGGAGACAAAATATGTTTCAAATTGGATGCCTTAAAAGAACGTCAACTGTATGTGTTATCTAATTGCACACGCACTTTTCATTCAACCAACCAATTTTATGTGGGATTAGATACTTCGTTTCTCGTGCTATATGTCTTAGTTTTATTTTTTAAAACATAGCTGTTTCCGTATACTGGTATTTGGTTAGGTTTGTTTTTTAATGCCACTCTCCTTATTTATGTTTTATGTATTTACTTTACCTCAGTCAGTCACCCTGCATTTCTTTTCGGCGAGTGGCAATGTAACAATATCTTGTGGAGTCCTTTATTAATTAACTGCACATTTAAAAAATTTGGGGGGATATCTAGTAATTTTTAAAGGAGATTTCTGTATCTTTCATCACCTGCTAGTTGGCATGTTACAATTGTTTGTATCGGTATGTGGTTACCCTGCAGCTGTGCTTACACCTTGGATGGTTCCTTGGTAAACCGGGCATATCTTATTTTATCCTCTCCTTCTCTGATGTATCTGCTCAGTCTCTGATTGCCAGTTCTATCAGCCTTTGTGTAGCTGTTTCCAGCTAAGGGTATAGGCATACCATTGTCTTTCCTCAGTAGCCAGGATTTATCCTCTATCTTTCAACCTCTGGGAAGTTGATCGAGCCAACTAACTTTCTTATGTGTTGCCTCTATCTAAGCTTTCAGTCTTAGTCTTCATGTAGGGCATTGTTTCTAATTGAGCTTAATCATTTAGTCAAGCATCTGGAAGACTACTAATGCTGTGGCATATATGAGTTTGTTGGTCTCTGTGATTGTGTTAGTTGGGATTGTGGACAGTGCTTCATTAACAACAGCTAGCATACTGTCTGGGGACACACACACAAATTGGAACTAAGTGGTTAAACATAATGGTAAGGGAAGGTTATGGCTAAATGACATGGACAAAGCGTAATTAAATCCATATATGGCATAACAGCACCTTGTACTAATTTTATCGACACCTAAAGCAATATACACTGCTAACAAGCAAGAACTTTTATTTTACGTGAGAGGTGTAATTAAAGTGAGAGGTGTAATTAAAGTGACATAAGAATTCTAATAGAAGCAAAGCGTAAAATACTTTACTGTTCGGACATGGAAACATACTCAAGCTTACTCACATTTAAGTATTTTCATAAGAAATGTTATGCAAATTTTTTATCATCCCTATTAAACCAAGCTTTTCAAAAACATGTATGATTAAAACAGTGCAACATCTTACAGTCTGCTAGAATATTCGGCAGGTTATGTTCTGTGCTGCTTGGGGCAAAGTGGCTTGACTGCAAGGCCATCAACATAAGACTTGAGCATTCGGTTTCTTCTGAATTGAGATTAGGCAGAATTTAGGGTTGATCATCTGTTAGGACACATTTTGTTGCTCTGAAACACCATGTCGATGTAAAACCGAGCAAACAAGGTGATGCCTAAATGTATTCATATGCTTTGGGATTGGGGGTTCAATCTGTGGCACCAGAAAAATGATTAGATGGGAAAAAAGATGATTGATGGCTAGCTAACAGCCACTATATGTACCTATTTATATATAATATTTTTATTTTTTATTTTATAAATATATATATATATTTTTTTTTCCCCCACATCCAAATCGCTTTCCATGAGCGATATTCAGCTGAATTGAACTGTCATGTAAAGAAGCACCTCATATTCTGAACCAAATTTACATTTCTGAAAAATGTCACCATGCACAAGTCTAATGTAACGGTACTTACCCTTTCGGGTGCCGGCCGGGGTCCTCTATTCAAGCCGCGCGCGGCTCAGCTGCTGCACGAGCCGCGCGCGGCTCATCCGACGGCTGGAACTGGAGGGCGGGCAGTGACCGCGAGAAGCGGTCACGTGTCCCGCCTGACTCTAAGAGCGCGCCGCGAGTCTCGGACGCGCTCTTAAAGGGACAGTGGGAGCCTGAATTAGAAAAGGTCTCCCATTGGTCCTTGTCATGCCACACTCCACATACAATTACCTTTTGGGGGTGTGGATATGACAGGGACCAATCATAATAGATGTTTGGCTATTTATACTTACCTCTTTCCCTTAGTTCCTTGCCCTATCGTGGTTTCTGCTACAGTTCCCTTTAGCGCTTGTTGTGTTCAGTTGTGTTCCTTCGTATTTGACCTTGGCTTTGTATTCTGACTTTGTTTACGCTTTATCCTTATCTGTTCTGTTTGCCGGCTTGCTGTTTACGGTGTACCAGACCCTGGCTAGTCCTAGTTTACGCTGTCTCTTTGTGCCCTTGACCTCGGATCATTCCTGATTCTGTACTTCTCCTATATACGTCGAGTCCGGCCACTCTAAGGACCGGTAGACGTATCTTCCCTCTGTGTTGTCTTCTGTTTAGCTGGATCCTGCGTGTTGGGGTATATTCTCGTTACATTTAATAAGCATGCAAGAAGACATTTTATAGCTTTCTTTTGAGACAAGGATGCAAAAAATGCTGGAAAGTATATATTTTTTTCACCAAAATAAAATACTATTGTGAAGGAAATTATGGAACTTGAAAAGGGGAAATTGGGTTTTGGGATCAAATAGCTGAACCAGGAAATAATCTCAATAAACTCAGCTATTTTGTTGGGCACAGATGCGTTCGTCTAAACATTGCAATTCTCTTGTCAATACTTTACAATTACTATTTTAACAAATGAGCCAATGTTATGTATTTGACAACAAAAAAGAAAGACTGATAAGTAGAAATTTGAATTTCCATCTCTGTATATTGTACAATAGTTGATGAACTAACATCGAATCCTGAAAGGGTCATGCCACCTCTATCACTGACAATGTGCAATGAAAGCATTTCTAGAGCTGTAGGATTTGTGGAGAATTCACTGTAACTCAAAAAAAAAAAAAAAGTGATTGAAAATGACTAAACTTCTAAGTCTTCTAAGTTACTCTTCAAAAGATGAATCCACTGGAAAGCAGGTCGATGCCGTGAATTCTGTGCTGAAATACAAAGCCTATATTGCTTTTTAAGAACACCACTTTATTTACTAAACATCAAAAATGTAATGAACTGAAAATTAAATTGAATAACATACACTAACAAGATAAGCTGTGTCTATAGTTTAAACTTTATATTTATGTATCTATAGTTTATAGCTTTATATGTATGTCTAGGTTTATAATTTGCCAATACATTTGCCAAAATCTTACCATTTAATTTACCACAAATAGGTGTTCAGTAAATTAACCCTAATTTGTATACACTTCAGGAAAACTTTTGATTCAGGTCTGTACATGACAATGGAGCAGTTGAAATTGGAGAGAAGTCAAAATAGGCAATAAAAACGTAAATAATAAAACAGAAGATTTGATCAGAAAAGGATGTAGTCTTGACCTGACTCTATTCAATATTTCTATCAATGACCTTAGTACAAAGCTGGAAAGATCAACAGCCAAAGAGACAACACTTAACAGAATGGCTATCAGTGCCCTGTTGCATGTGGATGAAGGGCTTAGTCTATCTCCCACATCAGAAGGTTATGGGCTAATACAAAGAAACCACAAGTATAATGTGGGCCATTTAAGTAAACAAATGCATGAGATTCCAGAAAAGACAAATATCAAGAAAAAATCAAATTCTTGAAATCCTGAGAAATAGCACACACTGCCTACCTTTCATGACATAATATTTCAATATGCAGTGGATATATTTTCATATAGATATATATATATATATATATATATATATATATAACATTTCGACCCCAAATTGGGTCTTTGTCAAGCTTGACAAAGACATAATTCAGGGTCAAGCATTGCAGTGTTCCCTTGGCTCTAATAAATGTTAATTCTGAAGCTATTGGAGTACCTGGACCTTTTCTCTGTTACTGGTAAAAAAAAAAAAAAACTTATGCAAAGTTGAGTTATGATACTTTCTTTTGCGGCTTCTCATGCTAAACAGGGTATACAAATTCTGGGGTCAACTCAAAAATCACAACATGGATTCTTTCCACCAGTACAAAGGTGTATATCTGACCTTCAGGTTCACAGTGTTGCAAATATAACCAATTAGACAGCAGATCATAAATCGCTCAAGATTTACTAACAGTTAACACAACTAATTCAAAACATCGACATTGCCGATGTGGAACAAATCATAAGGAGGCAAAAAGCAGATATAGAATGCAAACAGCACGGCAGACAGACCCAGACACATTTTGTCTTGTAATGTGGAAAATACAAAGATTTTAGGCTGAATACATCTTCATAATATCAACAACAATTTCTGAACAAAAAAGAAAACAATGAACAGGACAAACTGTGCACAGAGCTTGGGAAAACAAGAAAAGTTGCCAGTATAGCTTAAAAATATGTCATGCGTTGCCACAAGAGCAGAAACCACTTTACACAAAAGTGACAGATGCCAGCGATGTGCTTCCTCTTTCTATATTTTATTGCTATTGTTTTTAACTAAGTACTTGTGTTCTGCAATGCTCAAATGTTCAAAATAAACACAAGTAACAAAAGTATCTGCCATTATACAGACATCCCAACATGCAAAAACTCATTTAAGGGATGTGGGTTCACCAGTAACTATGTCCCCCACATGCACGCACACGCCCCGCCAAACACACACATACATACAGCCACCAAACATGTATTAAGAAGGGCATGACATTTTATTATTGCTTGCAAAACAAAAAACATGAGTGTAATGTACACATTAAGATGGGGGAAATACTTCCTGCAGGGTGCTCCAGAAAGAGAGGGCTAATCCCTGAAGACATCAAATGGAAGAAATATCCAGGCACACCTGGAGTTTTTTCTGAAAGGCAGTCTTTTTTATTGAAATAAGAAAGTGGAGACAATGTTTCGGCTCCTCTCTGAGACTTGATAAACCTGTCTCCACTTCCTTGTTTCAAATAAAAAGACTACCTTTTAGAAGAAACCTCAGTTTTTTTCTTCCATATGACATTTTATTATGACAGAAAAGAACTATTTAACATATAACAACTATTTAAACACACTATTAACACATGGACACAAGCACACACCTGGACACATGCACACACATATACACACTGACATATCTGAACACACATAACACACATATATACACACTGACACACACAAACTTTGACACACAGATAAACACACTTGCACATACAAAAATGCCCACATTGACACAGACACAGATACATGCACTGGCACATACACAGACAGATACACACACTTGCACATACACACTCAGATACACACACTGGCACACACACACATATACACACACTGGCACATACACACACTCAGATACAAACATTGGCACATACACTCGGATAGAAACCGACACACAGATACACACACAAGCACATACACTCAGATACACACACTGGCATACACACAGATACACATACACACACTCACAAACACACACACACAATTTGACATACATAGACACGTTATAATATTTGTTTTCCAGCCACCCTCCTGTTAGCCTACCTTTTGTGTCCTCGAGGGTGGCTTGCTTGGGGTCCTGACTGAGGGTAATGGGAGTGAGGATGAAGCAGCTCACTCCAGCCTGTCCTCTGCCTCCATGCTGCTGCCTGTGGTGGTGCTGCCTCCAGCCTTCTCCTCCCTCCCATGTGGTGCTCTTTTTAGCTGAGAAGAAGTGACAGGCTGTCACTTCCTCCCAGATGCCCGATATCACAGGGACCCAGTCAGGCTCTTAAAGGGCCACAGCACCGGGCCATTGTTCATCGCTAATATCTATTGGCTAGATAATCTGTAGAGGGCATTTATTGATGGCATTTATTGACGGCATTTATCATATATAATATCCGGAAATTACACACACACACTTTGACATATATTGTATGTCAGATTGTGTGTCTGATTTCCCGGATATTCAATATGATTTGCCAGTATCAGGGAGCCGCATTAGAAATGTGGGTGTCCCCAAGAACCTCTGGGAGACTTGGGATGTCTGCATTAAATATACAATAACCCCTGTTTGCAGAGTATATGGAAGAGGCTACTACAATAGGCAGGGCAGTAATACATGAGCAAGATGATGTATTAAAGCGGCACTGTCATGCCGAACTTACCTTTCCTCAATCTCTTCCTCTTCTCCCCCTCTCTCGGGATCTGTTATTCTTTTCTTCCTGTCTTCTTTAGTTTTCTTTAAAATCATAAGACAAAGTAGGGACTCTGTCTTATGGAGGATTCCTCCGCTTGACCAGCTCTGACCAGCGGAGGAGCAAAGTGTGCTTCATTTCCGCTGGTCAGACCAATTTTCCCATGATCCCTAGCTTTCCTCCCAGTTCCCACAATGCTTCCTGTCAGTATTGCCGAACGTCCTGTCACTTAGACAGAACGCCGGCAAAACTGCCGAATTGCATCCTAACAGAATGAGCACTGTTTCTCCATTGGTGTTAGGATGCAATTCGGTACTTTGTTCGGATCGGAATTTCATTCTAATGAATGAAACCCCGATCCTATTCATTGCTGTGGCTGCATCTTGCAGCCGCTTAGTAGATAACTCCCTAATTCCCACGGTATTAGGGAGCTATCTACTAAAAGGCTGAAAGACCTAAACTGGTCTTTCAGCCAACTTTACTAATACTAAGTAAAAATGACTTGGTATTAGTAAATAATATGCCCCTACTCGCTATACCGCGAGTAGGGGCATGTCTAGTAAGCAGTGAGCAGCCTGTGGCTGCTCACTGTAAAAAAAAAATTAAAAAAAATATTGCCCCCCACCCCTAAACGACGGGTGGGGGCTGTAAAGTAAAATAAGGGAGGGAGACCTATTGTCCCCCCCCCGGCCCCCACCCCTGAGTGGTGGGTGGGGGCCATAAAGATAATGAGGGGGGGGGACCTACTGTCCTCCCCCCCCCCGGCCCCCACCCCTGGGCGGCGGGTGGGGGCCATAATGGTAATAAGAAGGGGGGACCTACTGTCCTCCCCCCCCCGGCCCCCACCCCTGGGTGGCGGGTGGGGGCCATAATAGTAGTAGGGGGGGGACCTACTGTCCTCCCCCCCCGGCCCCCACCCCTGGGTGGCGGGTGGGGGCCATAATAGTAGTAGGGGGGGGACCTACTGTCCTCCCCCCTCCGGCCCCCACCCCTGGGGGGCGGGTGGGGGCCATAATAGTAGTAGGGGGGACCTACTGTCCTCCCCCCCCCGGCCCCCACCCCTGGGCGGCGGGTGGGGGCCATAATAGTAGTAGGGGGGACCTACTGTCCTCCCCCCCGGCCCCCACCCCTGGCCGGCGGGTGGGGACCATAATGGTAATAAGAGGGGGGGGGGGCCTACTGTCCTCCCCCCCCCGTCCCCCACCCCTGGGCGGCGGGTGGGGGCCATCATAGTAATAAGGAGGGGGGGCCTACTGCCCCCCCCCGGCCCCCACCCCTGGGCGGCGGGTGGGGGCACTAAGTAAATTCTCCCCCCCCCCCCATCAAGGTGACTAGGGGTGCCCAAGCCCCTAGTCACCCACCCCCCACCCAAATATAAAATGCCCCTACCTACCCCCCTCACCCTAAAAAATAGTGAGGGGGGAATAAAATTGCTAACCTGTAAAGTAAAATTAAACTTACCATTCGACGTCTTCTTTTTTCTAAAATCTTCATTTTTCAGCCCCAAAAAAGGCCAAATAAAAAACCATCATAGCCGTCGAACTAAAAATAAAATAAAAAACCCGAGCGCAAAAAAAAAAAACCCGACGAAAAAGAAAAAACCCGAGCGCACATAAAAATAATCCATCTTCACCCATGGAGGGCTCCGTGCAGACTGAGCTCCGCAGGGCGGGGCAAGGCTTATAAAGCCTTGCCCCGCCCTGCAATTAGCCTAAGAACACTCTGATTGGTGGGTTTAAGCCAATCAGAGTGCTCTTTGTCATTTTACAAGCGTGGGAAAGTTCTTTGGAATTTTCCCACGCTTGTAAAATGGCACAGAGCACTGTGATTGGATGGATTTCAAGCCATCCAATCACAGTGCTCTGTGCCATTTTACAAGCGTGGGAAAATTCCAAAGAACTTTCCCACGCTTGTAAAATGACACAGAGCACTGTGATTGGATGGCTTGAAATCCATCCAATCACAGTGCTCTGTGTCATTTTACAAGCGTGGGGAAATTCAAAAGAACTTTCCCACGCTTGTAAAATGACACAGAGCACTGTGATTGGATGGCTTGAAATCCATCCAATCACAGTGCTCTGTGTCATTTTACAAGCGTGGGAAAGTTCTTTGGAATTTTCCCACGCTTGTAAAATGACACAGAGCACTGTGATTGGATGGCTTGAAATCCATCCAATCACAGTGATCTGTGTCATTTTACAAGCGTGGGAAAATTCCAAAGAACTTTCCCACGCTTGTAAAATGACAAAGAGCACTCTGATTGGCTTAAACCCACCAATCAGAGTGTTCTTAGGCTAATTGCAGGGCGGGGCAAGGCTTTATAAGCCTTGCCCCGCCCTGCGGAGCTCAGTCTGCGCGGAGCCCTCCATGGGTGAAGATGGATTATTTTTTTGTGCGCTCGGGTTTTTTCTTTTTCGTCAGGTTTTTTTTTTTGCGCTCGGGTTTTTTATTTTATTTTTAGTTCGACGGCTATGATGGTTTTTTATTTGGCCTTTTTTGGGGCTGAAAAGGAAGATTTTAGAAAAAAGAAGACGTTGAATGGTAAGTTTAATTTTACTTTACAGGTTAGCAATTTTATTCCCCCCTCACTATTTTTTAGGGTGAGGGGGGTAGGTAGGGGCATTTTTTATTTGGGTGGGGGGTGGGTGACTAGGGGCTTGGGCACCCCTAGTCACCTTGATGGGGGGGGGGGGAATTTACTTAGTGCCCCCACCCGCCGCCCAGGGGTGGGGGCCGGGGGGGAGGACAGTAGGTCCCCCCCCCCTTTTACCATTAGGGCCCCCACCCGCCGCCCAGGGGTGGGGGCCGGGGGCTGGAGGACAGTAGGTCCCCCCCCCTTATTACTATTATGGCCCCCACCCGCCGCCCAGGGGTGGGGGCCGGGGGGAGGACAGTAGGTCCCCCCTCATTCCCATTATGGCCCCCACCCGCCGTCCAGGGGTGGGGGCCAGCGGGGGAGGACAGTAGGTCCCCCGTCCCCCCCTTATTACCCTTTTTTTTTTTTTTTTTTTTTTTACAGTGAGCAGCCACAGGCTGCTCACTGTTTAGTGGACATGCCCCTACTCGCGGTATAGCGAGTAGGGGCATTGGGGAGATTTTAATCTCCCTTGTGCTATTATGGGGGTCATATTGACCCCCATAGAGTGAGGGGGGACCTGGGGGGCTTATGAAGTGGTGGGGAGCATTGCTCCCTGCCGCTTCTGTCTTTACATATTGCAAGGAGGGAGCTGCACGCCGGTAGCTCCCTCCTTGTAATAAACCGAACAAACAAACGAACACTGATACACAGTGTTAGTTTGTTCGTCTGATTTTTTCTATTCATTCATTCGTCTGTCTGATGAATGAATGAATAGGTGAAATTCCCGTTCGCATGTCCAGATGTTTCACTGGGCATGTGCGGGAATCTCACAGTCTGTGTAGTGTGGGTAGATGACGTGTCCCACAGGGACTTCACCTACCCACATGAATATAGATCGGCGCCATGAATATAGATCGGGGCAGAAGATAAAGAATAAAAAATAGGTAATGTGGGGGGCATAGGGGCATTTGGGGGTGAATAGGGGGTCGATTGGATGTAGTTGAGGCGGGAGGGGGGTTAAAAAAAAAACGGAATTCGGCATGACAGTGCCGCTTTAAATGTTCTTAGAATAACTTAGTTTGGCAAATACATTGAGAATTGGATAAAAAGTATGTGCATCTGCAGATAGGCTGCCGTAAAGCATCAGATAAGCTTATATCAGGACACTAGATGTGGCTCAACATTGGGTCCTTACTGTTATGGTCAAATCACTCAAATAGTGTTTCACCAGTTTCCAGGACAAAGGTATGTGGTAGTGATAGCATGTAGTAATTGTAGTGCTTAGACTGTTCCAAAGAAATACTAGCAGTGACATTGGTAATTTTTAGGTTGGGCTTGTAGTTGTCAATCTGACACTTTTTAGAAATTTCTCCCCATGACAGAAATTCCATCTTGCATGAGCACATCAGGTCCAGAATGGATAGACTCTAACTTGTCAGTGGCAGAATATGTGGCCCACTGTTGATATCCACAGTAGCAGCTACAATGTTGGTTATGACGTCTCACAACTCAAATCCACCACACAAAAAAATGGTAGCAGAAGAAAAATGGCTCCTTGTGATTTGGGGCTCAGTTACAAGAAAATATAAGGTAAGAATATTAAAAAAAATCAAGATTACCGGAGGCAAATCAAGGAAGCTGGATTAAAACAGAATATTTTTTTATTTTTTTATGTCAAGACAGGTAAAATTAGAGAGTTGCCGAGTTGCAAACTTGGTTCCAGTTCACTACAATTGATTGTTTACTGAACAAACTCAAGAGTATTGTGTTGTACCAGTAATTCCTCTGTATATCAGGGCATTCTGCCCAGCAACATTGTGTGGAAATAAAGATATCTGTTAAGTATGCTAGTAAGAAAGCTCATTGTAGAAAAAGTCGTTAATTGTTTTGCTATATCACTTAGTAAAATATTAGATTATTGTTCCAACTAGCAGTGTGTGAAGGAAAATATTTGTGTAGATTTACACCTATAAAAGCACACAAGGAAGGTAATAAATAATTATCACACTAATGTGCCAACATACCATTTGTTAAGAGTTATCTAGAACACAATCTCAAATGCACTGATGTGGAATATCTACATATTTAAAGGCTAATGAAAAATAAAAACTGCCCTGTATGCATAAACGATGTACATTTGTTTAACTTTCCTGCAACACCATACACAATACGCCAAAAAGCTTAAATGACAGAGTTACTTTTTACATTTCTTAAACACAACTTTGTTTTTGATTAGTGTGATGCCTTTAGAGACGTTTCCAACCATTGGCCGAACAAGAACTGCAATGACTAGATATAAGTCAACAGCTATCAAGCGATCCAAATATACCTTAATCAGTGTACTCATAAAATTGCACGACACTTCGTAGAGAATTACCAAAAATGCTAATTTGTATATTTTGTATGGAATTCTGGGAGTGGCGTGGCCTAAAAAAAAAAAGAAAAATCACTTTACAAGCGTGGTTTCTTTTCCAGGAAAAAAATTTACTAGGAATGTTTTACTAGAACATCTTGTGTGCATCATAAATATTCTCAATTGCTGGTACAAAAGCAGACACAGGTTTTACTTCATTTCTAAAGACACATTCCTAAAGTTTTAATTTGTCAGAGTATCCATAAAGCAATGTCAGGTCACAGTCTATGTCTATAATATAGCTAACACATGTTTTAAAGGCTTCACTGCAAATTTACTCAACTATATTTTCAAGATGACGCATCTCGGTCGCTAAGCCAGAAAAAAAGACTTCCTACCGGGATTTGCCATTTAGTTTGTGACTCAAGAACCAAATTCTAAAATATAAGGCAAAATAGTTTTGCTGGAAAAGGATGTCAGTTGAAGCATTTGGAATGCCCTCAATAAGTCATCAAAGAACCTTAGGTATCAAATGCGAAATGTGTTAGAACTCTAAGCAAATGTGAAGTAAAAATATTTTGTTTACATATAATACGCCTATTAACACATTAGCTGAGTGACAGGGTCATATTACAGATTTGAGTGGAGTATACAAGTGATTAAATTACACATTTGTTGGAAATTTACATCCACACTTTTTTTCAATGTTTTTTCAGAGTTCAATAGTAAACACTAACCGGTGATTGGTATTAGTTACAATAGACATTGCTAGCAAGCAGTTGTTAAACCCAGTAGTTTGTGACTGCTAATATCTTCTTTTGTTAATAAAAAAACAAATTTAGTAAGATTTATGTCAAAATAAATGGAAACAACCCCCGTGTCCCAACTAAGGCACTTTATAAGCAACTTCTCTTATGACTTAAATACCTTTAAATAAAATGAATATTTACGTAGTAAAAAAAATGAAAAACAAGGAGAACATTAAAGAACATCAGTTTATCTAATGGGTAATACGTGTTAAATAAATATTAATTAATAAATAATTAAGGACCATCAAGGGGTTTATGAGAAAACAATGGACATTAATTTACTTTAATAATTAACTAGGTTTAGGTAAAGAAAGAATGGCAAAGGTTGGGGATGAAAAAAAATAAGTAGGAAAATAGAAAAGTTGGCAAAGAAATAGGTGAATTGATACGTTTTACACCCCACCTCTTATAGAATGTAAGCTCGTTTGAGCAGTGTCCTCTTCAACCTATCGTTCCTGTAAGTTTTCTTGTAATTGTCCTATTTATAGTTAAATCCCCCCTCTTATAATATTGTAAAGCGCTACGGAATATGTAATATAATAAATGGGTTCTGTATCTGTCTGTGCATTGACGTGTGCCATTCATTTTTCCAAACCACATATCAAAAAATATTTTAGCAGGTAAACATCTGGAGTAAGACCCTTCTGCTGTTTATCAATGCACATACTAGCCACCGTTCAGAGACCGTTTCATTTATGTAGTTTCACATTTTTTGCCATTCCATTTAATAGAGCCAGGGGTCAGGTCACAGGTATTTCTTTTTCAATCACGATATGCTAAGCATTTAGAAAATCAATGTGTAACATGCATTTATCATTATTTTACAACTTAGTTAAACTATTTATTTTATCGTTTTTGCTACATATTTATACAAATTGGTGCTTTTATTGCGGTGCGTTGTTTTAATGGCACTTTAGTCACTTTAATCGATTTTTTTCACGGAATTGCACAGGTTTAATGTTGAAATTAATAATGATTTAATTAACATTAAAAGCACTATAAGTACTGCACTATAAGCACTATAATTGTGAGGAATATACTTGTAAAACACATTATAATGGGTTAAAAATATCTGAATTGTTTGGCATTGTAACTGTATATTGTCACTAATACACTGATTTGAAGTTTGTCTCTTTAAAAATCAATATATTGTGCATCTATCACTTTAGGTATTCATTTATAAGACTTTATATTGAGCATGACTTCACTTATTTAACATGAAACATGTCTAGATTTTTCCTGCGTCTATTTTCCCAAATGTATTGCAAGAATTGAATTGAATAAGTTATTAGGTACATTTATTCCTGGGGATGCTGTTTATTGGAATTCCATTTTGGCACCAATGGGAGGTTTCTGTCTGACTCCTTGTGCGTAAGACAAATTGTTTTCAAATATTTGCCATTATTTCTAGTAAAGACCAGTGGGGCTCGAAACTTTTTTGAATTTATTATCGGCTATCACAGATTTTCTGTTCCTATCTTGTGCATCCTATTACCGGTGATATTGTAAATTACATGAAAGTTTGTTACTAGAGTTGAGCGGACATCTGGATGTTTGGGTTCGCCGGGTTCGGCCGAACATCGGCAAAAAGTTTGAGTTCGGCCTCGAACTTGACCCGAACCCGAACCCCATTGAAGTCAATGGGGACCCGGACTTTTGGGCACTAAAATGGCTCTAAAAAAGTCCTGGAAAGGGCTAGAGGGCTGCAAAAGGAAGTAAAATGGGGGTAAGAGTAGGACAAGTCCCCTGCAAACAATTGGGGTAGCCCTCCAAATATTGGGACATATAAAAAAAGAAAATAAAGAATAAGTGCACTTGAGTATAACAATGGCTGGGTGAGGTCGGTATAAATGTCAATTCTGCACAAGGTACAGACAAGTATGGTGGGATCCATGCCTGGTTAATTTTAATAAACGTGAGCTTGTCCACATTGGCTGTGGACAGGCGGCTGCGCTTGTCTGTGATAACACCCCCTGCCATGCTAAACACATGTTCAGACAATACACTGGCTGCAGGGCAGGCCAGCACCCCCAAGGCATAAAGGGCAAGCTCAGGCCATGTGCCCAATTTGGAGACCCAGAAGTTGAATGGGGCAGACCCATGAGTCAGTACATGTAGGCGTGTGCACACGTACTGTTCCACAATGTTTCTGAAATGCTGCCTCCTGCTAAGACGTTCCATTTCAGCTGGTGGTGCTGGTTGTTGTGGCGGTGCCCCAGCTGTGTTGGCGACCTCTTCCTCCTCCTCTGCCTTCGCCTTGTGCTTCCACTGAGCCCCCGGTGTCAGTTGGGAATGCCCTCAGCAGCGCGTCTACAGTGTGCGCTTGTAGTCGCGCATCTTCCGATCACGCTCCAGTGAGGGAATTAAGGATGGCACTTTGTCCTTGTAACGGGGATCCAGCAGGCTAGGTGGATGGCCCACGGAAACCCAGCCAGCAGAGTCATCAAAAAGCATTAGAGACTGCTGTATGACTTGTGGCTCAGACTGCTTGGCTGATTTGCAAGGGGTTGAGGTGAAGGACAGATGGCCATGGACTGCAGGTGCCAACTCTGAGCTTTGAACAGGGGACCGGGTGGGAGACAATGTGAAGGAACTGGAGGCACTGTCCGCCACCCAATCTACTATTGCCTGTACTTATTATTATTATTATTATTGCAATTTATATAGCGCCAACAGATTCCGTAGCGCTTTACAATAGTAAGAAGGAGATTTAACTATAAATAGGACAATTACAAATAAACTTACAGGAACAATAGGTTGAAGAGAACCCTGCTCGATCGAGCTTACATTCTATAGGAGGTGGGGTGTAAAACACATTAGGACTTGTTCTGGCCTCACCATTCGTAGAGCGGCATTCGGGCCTACCAAATAACGCTGAAGGTTCTTACGCCTACTTGCACCTGAGGAAGGTCATCCAGCCACGTACAACACCAAGGGTCCCTGAAAGGTGACAACAAGCCCCCTGTATTTTTTTTAAATGTAGACTACTGTTACACCAGATATGAGTTGCACTGGTGTGACACTGTGCCCTGGCAGGCCCTGAAACACACACGTGTGAAGGAAACTGACTGCTATTATTTCACAGTCAAATGTCTAGTTTTTTTTTAATGTACACTACTGTTACACCAAATATGAGTTGCACTGGTGTGACACTGTGCCCTGGCAGGCCCTAAAATGCACACGTGTGAAGGAAACTGACTGCTATTATATTACAGTCAAAAAAGTTTTTTTTTTTTTTTTTAATGCAAGCTGTTGTGACACCAGATATGAGTGGTGGCACTGGGCAAGTGGGCACAGTGTACGCTGTGAGCCTGACACACACGCTGGCAGGCAGGCAACTGCAATTAGATTACACAGGAAAAAAAAAAGCAGACTGATGTTCTAGCCCTAAAAAGGGATTTGGGGTGCTGTCCTTACAGCAGAGATCAGATGAGTCCTTCAGGACTGTAGTGGACACCGAATACACTAGCCTAGCTATCGATTTCCCTATTAAATCAGCAGCAGTTACACTGTACCTCCTCTCACTAAGAATGCAGCTTCCGGGGGGCGGGGCCTAGCTGTCATGGAGGAAAGACGCACTTCGTGTGAGCTCCCTCAATATCTCACTTTAAGCAGCTATCAACAAGTGAATTTCACCCCAGAAGTGGATGACCCAGCAATGTTGCTCCTACCTGACCGACCCGACATGCTTAATAACGGTCAGCAACTCGACAGAGTCTTACTTACCTCCGCGTGGCAAGTGGGGCCTGGTGCTCACCAGGCAGGAGAGGCGGCCGATCTCCCGATCCTGGGATGCCCAGGAGCAGCTACTTCCCGGCAGGAGCTCCGTTACCCCCCCTCGGACCGGTGGGGGTTATCCCGGTCCACCCCTGAGAGGCTGTCTGGAGCTAATGGACGCATAGAGCACAGCCGCCCAGGCTGACATACTCATCTGCGACTCTCCCAATATGGCGGCAGCCGCATGTCCTCCTGGTACCAGCAAATCATGGCAGGATATTGAGTCTAAGCTGGACAGACTATTTAATAAATTTTGGAAGCAAATAACAAGCAGGAAGCCCCAACAAGCTCCACCACAGCTATGCGAAGCAGTCCCGATTAAAATCCACCAACGCAAAAGGCGTCGAAGACGGGACCGGAGGCACAAACAGAAATGCAGAGCCTGCCCCACGTCAAGCACTCGCCTCCACCTTAAGCCACAACAATCCCGCACCGGACGTGAAGCACCACCGGGACAGATCCAACCACCCGACAAAACAAGCTTCCACCTCCTCAAGTCGCGAACCCGGCACTCAGCCAGAAACGTGCCTTAGTTGTTCCAGGTATTAGGGACTCCCAGGGTCTGCACCTGGCGCCCAGAAGGGATTGGATGAGCACATGCAGTAAACAGCAGCCTGCCAAGCATGTCCCACTATAGCCGATCCTCCACACCATGCCTTTGATCACATGAACTGCTCTCTGTACATTAACTAATCGTAAAGTAGCAAGCGTTTAAACATGTCATTATTTCACCTCCTAAAGAGTTTATTGTCGTAGTTCCTTACATGCCTTTACCCAGTGGTGTATTCTGGTTTTGTGCTGAGGCAGGACAAAATTAAGGTGCCCCCCTCCCCCCCCCCCGCGCCACCCCACCCAACCCAACCCTTCCCCCCGCCCCGCATTCTAAATACACACACACACATTCACTGACAGATACGCATACACTAGCTAACAGAAACACACACACACTAACAGACACACTCACACTTAGTAACAGACAAACACACTCACTAACAGACACACTAAAAGACACACACACTCACTAGCAGACACACACACTCACAGGCAGACACACACAGTCACACACACACAGACTAACAGACACTCTCACTGACACAGACACTCTCACAGACACAGACACTCTCACAGACTCACTCACAGACTCACTCACACAGACTCACTCACACTCACAGACTCACTCTCACTCACAGACTCACTCTCACTTTCACAGACTCACTCTCACACTCTCACAGACACACTCACCCACATTAACATTTTTTTAATTTATTTAAACACCCCCCCCCCAGCCTCCTTACCTTTGGGAATGCTGGGGGGGGGGGTCTCTGCAGAGGTGTGTTTCCCTGGCGGTCCAGTGGCTGCTGGGCGGCGCACAGCACTTACTCTGAGCTCTCTGCTCAGCTCCCTCGCGCGCCGCCCGCAGAGTGAGGCTGGAAGGCGGAGCCGGAATATGACGTCATATTCCGGCTCCCAGCCTCACTCTGCGGGCGGCGCGCGAGGGAGCTGAGCAGAGAGCTCAGAGGAAGTGCTCCCTCGCCGGCCGCGCTGCCCGACCGCCCAGCATGCCAGTTAGCCACGAGGCCAACAAGGCATTTGCCCTGGGCATTTGGGGGCGGCGTTTTTTGCCGCCCCCTGGAAAATGCCGCCCAAGGCAAATGCCTTGTTTGCCTCGCGGCTAATACGCCCCTGCCTTTACCTAAACCGTTCATGTATAATGTTATTCACTAGTCTCATCTCATGGGGCGACTCACACTTCATTTATAACTAGTGGTGGAGCTGCTGATATAAATACACAGTTGATAACGTGCAAGCTACACCCTAAACATGACAGCCATCTTTCACAACAATGTACTGCTATATACTCATACCCTCAGTGCAACTAGCCATGATATACGCACGTTCAGCCTAGCATGCTCATATATAACACACTTCTGTCTAAAAAAAAAACAAATAATAAAAAAAAAAAAAAAAAGAATGCAGCTTCAGAATTAATCTAAATTGTATGCTGTCTAGGAGGTGGGAGGGTCTTGGAGGGAGGGTCTGCTGCTGATTGGCTGGAATGTGTCTGCTGACTGTGAGGTACAGGGTCAAAGTTTACTCAATGAAGACGAATAGGGGGCGAACCGAACATCGCATATGTTCGCTATCCGTGGCGAACGCGAACATGCTATGTTCGCCAGGAACTATTCGCCAGCGAACCGTTTGGGACATCACTATACACAATGCTTTGTGATACACTTTCTGTCATCCAACATTCCTTTTGGCACATGTATGGTTAAATTGAAATATTATCTCTTAACTATACCCTATACGAACGTTTAAAATATAAATGTACAAAATACAAATGTTTAAAGTAACGAATAATTGTACAAAATGTCCATTTCGATTTATTGTACCCATGTATAGTCTTTATTCGTAACATTTGATATGTAATTTTATGTATGATTGTTTTATTGATAATTAACCCTAAGGGTATTTAATGCATGTCTGAAGCAATACACGATAGCATGTCTCTGATAAAGTAGGGCAACTCCTACGAAATGCGTAGGAGAGGGCAGATTGCAATGACAAGACACTGATTGCATTCACCAGCAGCAGTTCCAGTTTTCAAGCAGGACCTTTGGTGAGAGCAGCAACCGGCATCGCCTGTTTTGCACGTCTCCGGGAGTGAGGCTCCTGTTTGGAATGTGCACTCAGAATCACGCCGTCCTCACCGGCAGCTGGAATACTAACTACCAACAGTATCCAGATCCATCCTTCTTTAAACTGAAGGTTCTTTTTTTTTTTTTAATTCTTTATTTTTGGTCGTGACATAGAGCAACATGCAATTTAATAAGACAGTTGGATGGCTTGCGCAGAAGCCCATGGCGGTATAGTAAGACAATTCAACCGTTAACGTAACAGGGCGGCTTACGCAGAAGCCCATATATGCTCAGTGAAGTGGACTTGGGCAATCGACATTACATGTTATGACCTGTCCCGTCACCTTTCTGGTTTGTACTGTATCAACTAGGCATCTATAGGTGCCTTGGTGAAGGAAAAACGCCCTTTTATTGTAGTTTGTAGGGGCTTACGCAAAAGCCAGCGTTTGCAGTGTGCCATACACATTTCACGGTTTACAGTGAGGTCGTTGTGAACAGCTTGTTACTGAGGCAACTCATATGGTCTCTGCACTGTGAGGAGCTGTCACTTTAAACAGTTATACCTACTTAACATTTTTAACAAATTGAAATTCAAGAAAAGAAGGAAGGAGAAGGGAAGACCAGTAGCATGATAAGAGGGAGTTTAGAGTATATGACAGCGTTGTTTTCCCCCAGTCTGTTTGTGAGGTTGCGAGAGAGAGAAGAAAAAGAGAGAGGTGGGGGGGGGGGGGAGGGCTGAGTAGAGGTGAGTTGGACCCGATGTCGGGAGAAGGCGGGCGTCCGCCCGAAAGGTAGTCTCCATGTCCCTGCGAGTATGCGGGGCACTTGTTCAGGGATCTATGTATTCCTCCCAGGGTTTCCAGACCCTACGGAAGTGTGTGTATGTGTCTCGCACCTGGGCCGTGAGTTGATCCATAAGGCAGGCCTCTTTGATATTGCCTATGGTTCTGTCCATGTGTGGAGTGTCAACCTGGAGCCACGTCTGCGC
Source organism: Pelobates fuscus (assembly GCF_036172605.1). NCBI lineage: Eukaryota > Metazoa > Chordata > Amphibia > Anura > Pelobatidae > Pelobates > Pelobates fuscus. Next base: position 61,134,192 of record NC_086319.1, read on the forward strand.
CAGGGCGCGCCTGGCCACTAAGTTGATTTTGTTCACCAGTTTTTGTTCTCTGTTCAAGAGGTTATCTATTGGTTTGGCCAATAGGCACGTCCAGGGGTCGGGCTGGATTGGTCGTTTGAGAACGTCTGTCGTGAGTTGAGCTACCTGTTCCCAGTATTGGGAGACTTTCGGGCAGGTCCACCACATGTGGAGGTAGGTACCTTTTTCCCCACAGCCTCGCCAACATACATCGGAGGATGTTTTGCCCATTCTGTGTAGTTTGACTGGGGTGGTGTACCACCTCATCAGTGTTTTATAACATTGCTCTTGGTGAATAACACAGATTGAGGACTTGGCCGCTGCCTCCCATATGTCTTGCCAATCCCCGCTATCCAGGGTTTGACGGAGGTCAGCTTCCCACTGCAGTATGTACGAGGGCGTTTGGGAGTCTTTTGTGGGTGCGCTTAGCTGCTCATACAAGCGAGTGATAAGGCCGGTACGCGGCCCGCCAGACATGCATAATGCTTCAAAGAACGTGGGCTTTGCCCTGGCCGCTGCTGCTATGTTGGGTTTCTTGGCAAAGTCCCTAAGTTGAAGATATCGAAAATAGTCTTTATTGGTTAGGGGGGCCCTAGTTTTCAGATTGTCGAAAGTGTGGAATGTACCATCCTGAAACAGATGACAGTAACGTTGCGCTCCCGTGTCCTCAAGACCTCGGAAGTCCCTTGGGGTCATGCCAGGAGGGAAGGCTTTATTGCGAAGGTAGGGCGTCAGAGGCGAGACAGGGTACGTGAGGGCATATTTATGAGCTGTAGTATTCCATATCCGAATTGAGTTTAGGATGGCCGGGCAGGAAGTACAGAGCTCTGGGCGGTCAGGTTTCGGGACCCAGATCCAGTACTGGGGGAGGTCGGTGGACATAAGGTGTGTTTCTAGGTCAACCCACCTGTGTGTGTCAGGCGGTGAGTGCCACTCTATAATTTGTGCTAGGTGGGCTGCCAAGTAGTAGAGGTGGAGGTTCGGGAGTCCCAGTCCCCCTCTGCTCTTAGGGGTATACAGTGTGTGTCTTGCTACTCTGTGCCTCTTCCCTGCCCATATGAAATTGTCTATTGCGGTTTGTAGGGGTTTAAGGTCGTTTTTAGTTACTGCCACGGGTAGCGCCTGGAAGATGAAGAGGAGGCGCGGAAGGAGGTTCATTTTAATGGCGTGTAGCCGTCCCATCCACGAGATGGGTTTGTCATGCCATCGGTCTAAGTCTCTGCGTAGGGTATCGATTAGCCTTTGGTGGTTTACCTTGTATAGTTCCTTGTGATCTCGTGTGAGCTTAATCCCTAAATATTTTATGGGCTGTGTGCTTATTTTAAGGGCTGTAGTGCATTGCAGCCAGAGGATGTCTGCGTCTGAGAGCCCTATCGGCATGCCGACCGATTTTTCTATATTGATTTTGTATCCAGATACCTGGTGGTACATGTCAAGAAGCTTAAGGACATGAGGGATTGTTTCTTTAGGGTCTGTTATGGTAAGTAAGAGATCATCGGCATAAGCCAAGATTTTAAATTCATCGGACGCAACCTGTACGCCTTTGATCGCATTGTCTGTTCGGATGAGGTGCAATAGGGGTTCCAGCGCTAAAACAAAAAGGAGGGGAGAAAGGGGGCAGCCCTGGCGGGTGCCGTTTTTCAGGTCAAAGGGGACTGGCTACGCCCCTGGGATGAGCATTTGTGCTCTTGGGGCGGTGTACAGAGCCTTAGTCGCCCTGATAAACGTTTCGGGAATGTGCATTTCCTCTAGGAGGGCAAACAGATATGGCCATTGTATTCTATCGAAGGCCTTCTCTGCGTCCAGGGAGAGGACCAGAGAAGGCATTCGCTTCGTGCTTGCCCACCACACTATGTCCACGGCTCGTCTCGTGTTGCCGTATAGTTGTCTGTCGGGGACAAAACCCACTTGGTCAGGGTGTACTAGTTCTGGGAGAATGAGATTGAGTCTAGTGGCCAAGATCTTTGCATATACTTTAAGATCAAAGTTGATGAGGGAAATAGGGCGATAATTGGCCACCTCAGTGAGGTCTCGGTCAGGTTTGGGAATCAGGACTATGTCTGCTGTGGAGAGGTCCACGTTGGGTGAGTCGTTGTCTGTCCAAGTCGTGTACATTGCGGCTAGGTGGGGGATCAGCTGTTCCCTGAAAGTTTTGTAGTAAGCACCGTCGAACCCATCTGGGCCCGGGGCCTTCCCCCCCTTTAGGGCTGTGATTGCCCTGTCTATTTCATCGTGTCCTATGGGTGCTCCCAAGGGCGCAGTTTTGTGCGCTGGGAGTAGCGGCAGATGGGCCTGCCGCAAGAAGTCCGTAACAAGGTCTAGGTGCATGTTATTCGTAGTCGTAAGTGTCGGGGAGTGGTTATAGACTTGGGCATAACATTTAGTAAATTCTTCGTTGATATCCCTTGGGTTGTTAAGTACGTGCCCCTGAGTGTCTTTGATGGCTATGATGTTAGACGTTGTGCGTTTGGGTCTCAGGGCTCGCGCTAGTAACGTATCCATTCTGTTGGATTTTTCATAGAAAAAACGTTTGGAGCGGACCATGTCTCTACTGACCTCGTCCAGCATGAGTTCTCTGAGTGGTCGCCTAATGTCTGCTAGGTCTCTAGTGGTATGTGGGGTGGCTCCCTGTTGGTTTCGTGTTTCCGCCCTGCGTAAGAGCTTCTGTAGCTCTGCCAACTTCTCAAGCTTTTTCTTCTTTAGGTGTGTGGCTGTCTTAATAAGCAGTCCTCTAATCACAGGCTTATGAGCCGCCCACAGTGTAGTGGGTGATACGTCCGGGGTGTCATTGTCCTGAAAGTAGCGTATGATGTCTGCTAAAATTGCTTCCTTTGTCTGGGGGTGTCTGAGTATGGAGGCGTTGAGCCTCCACCTCCAGGAGGTATGGGGGCCCGGCGCTTTAAGGGTTATGGCAATGTCGGCATGATCGGACCAGCTGATGAGGTTTATGTCAGAGGTTTTCAACCACGACATGGCAAGCGAGTTAACTAGGAACATGTCTATTCGGGAATAAGTGGTGTGGACAGCTGAGTAAAAAGTGTAGTCACGTACACTCGGGTGCTGTATCCTCCAAGGGTCTAGAAGGCCCGTGTGGTCTAGGAATGCGTTGAAGAGTTTGTCTTGTCCTCCCTTATTCTGGGACCTAGGTAGTCCCGGGCCTCCACCCCTGTCTAATGCTGGGCATGGTGTGGCGTTGAGATCACCACCTAATAGCAGGATTCCCCTGGGAAGTCCTAGGATCAGTGTCTCCAGGTCTGTCCAGAATGCTCTGTCAGGGACATTGGGCGCATAGACATTGATCAGATGGTATGTGTTAGAATGAAGCATGCCTGACAGGACCACGTACCGACCCTCTCTATCCTCATATGTGTGAGTTACAGCGAATGGGCAATCTTTATGGATCAGTATCTCAACCCCATTCCTCTTACAAAGTGCCCTAGAGGCGTATGCTCTGGTGTACACATGGTTCGTGAGCTGTGGCCCTGCGATGCGTGAGAGGTGGGTTTCTTGAATATATGCTATGTCGGCCTTCTGCCGTCTGAGTTCGCGGAAGAGAAGCCGTCGTTTGTTTGGGCTGTTGAGCCCGTTAACGTTTAGTGACGTTAGTTTTAGTTCCATTTCGTGTAGTTACTTTGAACTGTAATATGCCTGGTTATGTGTGTTCGGTTGTCCGCACGCCCAGCTAGTCCAAGACAGGCGACCTAGTCGTCTCCCCCAGCAGGTCTGGGTGTGGTGGGTTGGGTCGGGGGGGGGGGGGAGGGGGAGAGGTAAAGGGAGAGAGGGTATGGGGAAAAAAAAAAAAAAGGCTATAGAGGAAGAGAGAGAGAGAGAGAAAAGAAGGAGAGAAAAAGAGAGAGAGCGAGATTTACGTTGGTATTTCCAACGTTAGAACAAAACACTTATATACACTGTACTGTACAATTCCGGGACTTATACTATGCCAGGAGCTCTGGGGGTGGGTCACCTCCGCGTCAGAGGAATCACCTCAAAACGGGGGGGAAACTCAGCCGAAGAGCACCCCGGCATTGCTCAATCAGAGCGCAACGTTGTATACCAGCTCCCGATCCCTGAGCCCTGTTAGCAATGAGGGAGGAGATGGGGGGGGGGGAAGACCTAGGGAGCCGCGCCAGGATATCCCTGCAGCGCCACGAGGCACGAGCGGCACCGTGAGTCACCCCACCCCCCTGCGCGCACCCGCAAGAGCACTCGCCAGAGAGGCTGCATGTGCGCCAGATGTGTAGAGGAAGCCACCCAACAGGCGCGTCTAAGTCAGGGTCCCACCCCCTCCCCGTGACTTTGCCTTGAGGCGGGCTCACACCCACCGGCCAATCAGCCAGTGTGGCCTGCGTCCCGCTCTATTGTTTGTATAAGGGTACTTGCCCCCTGCTTCCCGCCATCTATAGCATACCCCTCCGCTCACTATGTGGAAAGCGTTCGTTTGTCTGTCATTTTCTGTGCTGTTTCTTTATTTTTTGGTTTCTTTTTTTTTTTTTTTTTATTATTTTTCCCCATTATTTTTCTGGCGTGTTTTTTTTTTTGTTTTTTTTTTTTTTGGTAATTTCTTATTATATATATATATATATATATTTTATTTTTTAATTATTTTTCCCCCTGCTGGTCGTTAGCGAAAATAAACTATTAATAATAACCTGCCTCCTCAAGGCGTCCCCTCCACAATCAAGTCCCCCCCCCCCATCCCCCCCAACAGAAGTCACCTCTCGATCACCTCCCTCTCTCCTCCACCGGAGGTGAGCGTACCGGCAGAGGCCCGCGCTGGAGTGCCAAAGCGCGCCATATCATGGTATCCTCCCAGCCCATTAAACAGTGTCAACCTGTACCCTGCCTTCACCCCGCTAGCATCAGGTTGAAACGGGACCAGAATTATGGGATGAAAACCGGTGTCAGGGCATTTCAGGGCGCACTATCTTTGCCCACAGACTACCAGCATATAAAATATACATTATAACATTGCATGAGGAGCAGCGGCTGCTATCTCAGTCCCCTGAAGTATCATGCAGCATCAGCTAACTATGGGAGTACCAAAGCTAATCCCCTCGGTACTAAAGCCCAGTGTGCCCCCCAGGGTAGCAGAGGGCTTCAGGGGTAGTAGCATACATCTGATGACATGTCCCCACACTGTTATATTCCCCCATTATCAGAGTTTATGGAAAGAGAGGAACCTAAAACTAACACAAACCACTAACAGAATGAAACCATGGCATTTCTGTATACTTAAGTGATATCAAAGCGTCCAAAGGCTGTAGCAGGTCCCCCAGCCTTCTGCAATGGAGCTCCTCTGGGCGCTCCATCCCGGCGTCATTCCCGCTGGATATCTTGGGTTTCGGCGGCAAAGTCTAGCCTGGCGAGAGTCCCTGTGTGCGACTGTGGGGGCTGGAAGTCCTCCGGCAAGTCCAAGCCCAGATCAGCCAGAAACGTGGGTATGTCCATTGTAGGGAGCAGCACCGATGGCCTGGGGCCCTTGAAGACCAATATCTTGAACGGGTAGCCCCAGGCAAAGCGCAGGCCGTTGTTTCTCAGCAAATCAGTGACCGGTTTCCACTCCTTCCGTCGGAGCAGAGTGGCCGGCGCCACGTCTTGGTAAATTTGGAAGCTGGTCCCCTCGTGGGCAAAGGCCGTCGTCCTGCTGTGTCTCAAGATGACCTCCTTGGTCGTGTAGTAGTGCCATTTGATGATAACATCACGGGGCGGGCTATTCTTTGGTCCTCGGGCCCGCAGGGCTCTATGTACCCTGTCCACCATCCACAGGTGTGCCGGGATGTCGGGGAGGCTCTGTTTGAAGCAGGCGACCAGTGTCTCCTCAAGGGTCGCATCCGCCACCGATTCCGGTAATCCACGTATGCGCAGATTGTTTCTCCTGGAGCGATTGGAGACGTCCTCAAGCTCCAGTTCCAGGTTCGTCACTCTGGTAAGGAGGGTGTTTGTGACGGAAACCGCCTGATTGTGGGCTTGTACCGCCTTGCCGAGTTGCAGCTCGATGCCATTGTGCGGCCTCCAATGGCGGCTATCTCTGCTTTAACCTCCGTGGCCGTGCGCTGGATTTCTTCGGCCAGGTATCCTTTAACGTCCGCTAGGGACTGTAGGATGGCACTAGAAGCTGCCTCCGACGGGGTGTCGTGGGCCCGGAGGGGGTCCTCGAGGAGAGTGGCACTGGGGCTTGCGGTCGAGGGCACGCCACGTGCAGCAGGCCTCTGGGCGGCAAACATGTTCGCCACGGATAATGCTTCTGTGGTGCCTCTTTTCTTAGTAATTCTGCGGCTTGACATTCGGCCGTGGTAAAGGGGGTGCTCAGGGCACGGTTCACTGCTCCGAGATAGGGGCTGTAGCAGATTACAGGGCTTTATTGAGCGCCGGGGTGCGGAGCACTCGTTCTATGCGGCCATTTTCATCAGCGTCCAGGCCACGCCCCCCTAAACCGAAGGTTCTTGCTGGCATTTGACATACTAGAACCTGGTAATGCACTTATGAACTGTCTTCTATCTATATTTTATTATTTTTATATATTTTTTAATGTTTAATAAACTGGACTTTTTTTGATCACCTATCCAGTTTACTTTGCTTCAGTTCATCTGTTATACAGAGTATCCAAGCTTGCAGTTCCATATACTGTATCGCTTAGCAGCTTTTCATTGTTACTTTTTATCTTTGATAATACAAAGTATATCATCTTGAAATAGGCATCATCTACCCCCCACTTTGTTGGGGATTGAGATACCTGTATTATACATTTTGGTCCAAGGAGTTTATTCCATTATCTTGTGGTTTACTATTACTTTTACACATATTTATTACTATTATTATTGTTTAAATTAATTTTATATATCTTTCGCTTATATCTCAGACCTGAATCTTCACTCACTTTTTCCCTTACTGCAACATTTTAGTACTTAAAGGTACAGCACTCATTTCCTATTCACTCCTCATTCATTTATTTTTAACTTTTTTATTTATTTCTTTCTTTCACATCTTTTATAATTTTTCCCTCTTATTTTCAACTACATCTCTATTTTCTCTCTATCCTTATTTTATTTTTCTATCCTTATTTTATTTCTTCCTTATTCCTAATAGTTCTATGTCCCATGTTCAGGCATAGTAATCACTCATAGCTTTTCCACTATATTTACCACATCTTTAGCTATTAGTCACGAGCCAGCTCCTGGAGTTCACACACTCTTACTTTTAAGGTGGTTGTATATTTGTCTTTTATATCGGTTTTTAGTGAATCCCTATTTCTTCCAGTTTAAGCAACTCAGTGTCTCCCTCTTTCCTGTGTGTTACACTAGGTATACCAGAACTATCCTTTCAATAATTTATTATAGTTTTACCATTATTCTTAGTATTATTTGCGCTTTTTTATCTATTGACATATTTAACAGGTTTTGGGAGAAGCCCCAGAAACGCACGCAGACAGCCATTATGGGGTGGCAAGAAGTGGATGCGAAGGGTCACAGACAACCAGGAGAGAGGGGGCTACCCTCGGGCACAGCACCCAACAAGCCATCAATACTCACTCACCTTAGCCCACCCGGGCTAAAGGCCAAGTGGGTTCCAACCCAAAAGCATTGACCACACAGAAAGCAGCCCAAGCACCGCAAGTGGCGACTCACCACCAGGCTTTCCGACACCCCCTCACAGGGACTCAGTGGCAAGGAGATGTGGGCCTATACCCCAGCCTGGGGCTGGAGGGATACCCTCACTCACACCCATGTGGCAGCAACCCCCCACAACTCATCAGAGGGCTTCGGCTACCTACCGTCAGAAGGGATCGGATGAGAGAGGTGACTTAACACAAACTCTCCTACGACCCGAACACTCTCTCCACCGGGTTCTCGTGCATGTAACGCAGCTATAATGCCTCACATATTTTCACTCTGGATTTTTATTTTCACTCCTGATTTTTACTCTTGCTTTATTTCGTTTCGCACACTTAGGGTTTAGCATGTTCCCCTTGTACGCTACTAAAAAGCTCCGGACGGCGGCGACTTGTATTCCTCCACGTAGCCTGTTATGACAAGCAAATAGTCTTTACCAGCATAACCTGCTCTTGACAAAGCACACTCACAGACTAGATAGTAAAATGCATTTTAGTTGACAGCAATAGGCTACCTCTACCAGCACTTTTAAACAAACATAATTTATCTAGCGATACTCTACGTAATTACTGTGATTTCTATGTGCATGACTCCTCTAATAACGACTTAATCCTGTTTATATATTTAAAAAAGTGCAATGTTTTTTGATGCCATACTACTGCTACCGTATGTCTACATATTTGTTGGCACCAGCTGTTGTGGCAGTGCAAATCTGCTTGTTCAAGCACAACCCACAACTAACATTTATCTAGCTTTCAGATTGCTAAAATAAACTAAACTGGGTCAGTTCTACTTTAAACCTATTCTTGACAGAACATTATGTGAAGGGCTAATATGCATGGACAGCTATACTGGTATAATATACACCTCCCCAAAAGTAATCAGCAGCTGTTCTAGTGTAATGTATTCTTAATCATTAGCTCTACTGGAACAATATACTATACCCCAAAATTAACCAGTAGCGGTATTGGTATAATTCTCCACCCCAAAAATACAGGTTCATGTTACGGTGTCCATTAGTCAATCAAAGGCTGGACAGGATATGGATTTCACCATATAAAATGTATATTATCATGTAAAATGAAAAGCCTCAATATCTTTTTGTTGTTAACTTCAGTTCTGTGTCAAGGTGACTGCAACTGCTAGAATTTAGCTTCCAAGTTGTATGGTCGTAGCTTTCGCCAGTGCACCAGTTAGAACTTGTAGGCATGAGCAAACGGTGTTTCCTGTAACCCGAGAATGGTTTGCTACTCTATGTAGAGAACAATGAATTCCACTTCAGAAGGGACGTAAATGATTTAATAGTTTGTTTAACTTATCCCCGAGTTACTTTCACAGTCACACTGCTCTTTTGATAAAACTGAATGCAATATGTATGCAGTTATTAAAATTCTTATCTCAAGATGTAACATTTTCAAATAATATTGGATTCCACTTCCCATCTTTTAAAAGAACCCTTTAATTGCTGTGTGTCTCCTATTTATGCTCTCCAACAGATGGGATTCAAAACATAATTTCCCAGCAGATTCTCTGAGTCCTGATGGAAGTACTGGAAGTGCATATCAACCCTACAAAATAAACTGATTTTATTCTAACTAGCTACACTTGGTGTGAAACAGGAGAAACCTGTTGCAGCATATTTCAAAACAGGGTCCTGGGAACAGGGACTGGGAAAAAAATTAGGCCCGGGCATTTTTCAATCAGAGCGGCCCCCTAAGGGGGCGGGGCCAGAGATGGTGTGTTTTGTCATCACTAATTACAAGCAGGCCCCCTCTCAAAGTGAGCATGTTGGTTCAATGCGCAGAGCCGCACTGAAGAGCTCTAGCATTAGAAAAAGGCCCTGAATTTGTTCTGCGCAGCGCAAGCAAATTTAATAACATGCTTGCGCTGTGTTTCCTTTTAAATTGTCTCTGGTGTCTCCACAAGTGGGATACCAGAGGACAAAAGGGCCAGGAAAGTGTATGGTGCATGTTTTTGGAGCCTGCTTGAGGGATTGCGTGTGTGTACAGTGTGGTGTGGTATTGTGTAAATAGGTAAATTTAATTTGTGTTTGTAGTGTAATATGTGTGGCTAGGGGCTGTAGAGAGTGTGTGTATAGAGGGCATAGTGTTATAGGGTATGTAGCGAGTGTGTGTATACGGGCTGTAGTGTGTGTGTGTGTATAGGTGACGTAGTGTGTGTAGGGGTTGTAGAGAGGGTGTGTTTAGAGAATGTTGTATGTGTTTGCTGACAAGGAATGCAGTGTGTGTGTGTAGGAGTTCTAGTGTGTAAAGGACCCAGAGTGTTATAAGAGATTGTGTGTGTGTGTGTGTGTGTGTATATATAGAGGATTAAGAGTGCATATAGGGTAAGGGATCTAGCGTGTATCTGGAGCGTAATGTGTGTAGTGGTGCAGTGTGAGGGGTGCTGTAGTGTGTGTATATATATATATATATGTATATATATATATATATATATATATATATGTGGACGTATTGTATGTGTGAGGGGCGCAGTGTGTGTGTATGTAAGAGGGGTGCTGTGTGTGAGGGTGTTTTTATCTGCCGTCCCATTCTAGGTTTCTAATTTTCTTTGTTAACTCACTGAGGGTTATTTTATATATATATATATATATATATATATATATATATATATATATGTGTGTGTGTGTGGGAGTGTGCTTTGTGTGTGAGTGATGGTGCTGTGTTTGAGGGTGTGCTGTGTGTGTCTGGGTGCGCTGTGTGCGACTGGGTGCGCTGTGTGCGTCTGGGAGCGCTGTGTGCGTCTGGGAGCGCTGTGTGCGTCTGGGTGCGCCTGGGTGCGCTGTGTGTGTCTAGGGGTGCTGTGTGCGTCTGAGGGTGCGTCTTGGGGTGCTGGGTGCATCTGGGTGCTGTGTGTGTGTGAGGGTGCGTCTGAGGGTGCTGGGTGCGTCTGAGGGTGCTGGGTGCGTCTGGGTGCTGTGTGTGTTTCTGGGTGTGCTGTGTGTGTCTGAGGGTGCTGGGTGTGTCTGGGGGTGCTGGGTGTGTCTGGGGGTGCTGGGTGAATGTATTTTGTATTTAAATTAAAATATGTATTTTTTTATTAATAAGAAAAAAAAAAGAAAAAAAGTTATATCCCCCCTTCTCTTCTTACCTTTAGCTTGGTAGGAGGGGAGCCGTTCTGCCATGAGGGGGGACACCATGCTTCCTTCCCTGGGGGTCCAGTGGTGAGAGTAAACTCTAACCTGCAGGCTAGAGTTCACTCTCGCGAGGTCTGAGCGTTGCCGCGGCAACGCTCAGACCTCGCGAGAGGACCCGGCGGAGCTGCTGGATAGAGCTACGCTGGTCCTCTCTCCTGCCTCCCTCCCTCGCTCTCCTGCCAGCGGCCGCATGTCAGTGCCTGTGGGCCGGTGAGGGAGATCTTTGATCTCCCCACCATCCATGGAGGCACACAGCAGGGCCGGCGCTCGGGTTGCGCTGGCCCTGCAGGGGCTGGCAGGGGAGATCCTGTGATCTCCCCTGCCGGCCTCGGCCCCACGGCCATCGCGGCCCACCGGGCATTTGCCCGGTGTGCCCGATGGCCAGTCCGGGTCTGTTTCAAAAGTTAAAACATCTTAGCTTGACTGATGCAAATACAATGTTTAATTACACAGTTTTACAGGGATTAATAAACTCTGAACCCTGCCTGAATGGCCTCTGGAGAACTCTCAATTGTGTTACCTTATTATACCCTGCGTATTTTGGTCTTACATAGAGGAATAATATTCTAGTTAAATAGGGGTCCATCTTTGCGCTTTCTTGTAAAAGGACCTACAGGACCAAGCAATCCTACATGCTACATCATCTAGGAGGATACGTTTGAGATTTAGTCTTATTGTTTTCCGTTTCTCCAACTAAGGATGGATCCATCTTGTGTCTTGCCTCTTCCTTATGTAAGGCTTTTTGCAAATCGAAAGTGACTTGTGTCTTAACAGTCTTCCTATTGGTAGCTAGTCTAATTAACCCATTAAGGACACATGACATGTGTGACATGTCATGATTCGCTTTTATTCCAGAAGTTTGGTCGTTAGGGGTTAAAAGGTACTCTCACCACAGTATTGTGGGTTGACCACTTCGTGTATAGGAGGACCTCAGGAGTGGCATCGGTAGTGAAATATTCTTGGATTGTTTAGGTTACCTTCTCTACCAAGGCCTGTTCTTTAAGAATGGAGGAATTAGGTCTTCAGGATAAGAAGCAGAATTAAATGAGTGATCTGTAGTGTAGGGTAAAATTAGTGTGTCCTCAGTAATAGCAGAGACTGTATGTTATAGAATGTGCCCAAAATGACAGGCAGTGACCTTTGTTAAGTAAAGGTACAATGCCGAACCCCAAGGTACTTGTTGATCTAGACAGTCCAGGCTCAGGCTGGAACCTCCTCAGGTCGAGCGCATCAAATACTGAACTCTCTTCCTTGGAATGCCATTCCTTGGGCAAGGGTGTTAAAGCCTCTTTTGTTTCTAGCGGTTGTGTGTCTATTCTTTGTTCCTCAGTAAATTCTATATGTAACAAATAGAGATGAGCGAACCCGAACAATAAAGTTCGGGTTTGTACCGAACATTACGATTTTTGACCCCGAACCCGGACAATTCAGTAACAGTTCGGGTTCGAGTTCTGTGTTTGCCAATTTAATGGCGCGTTTTGAAAAGCTGCAGGGCAGCCAATCAACGTTTGCCCTTAGAAGCCATCACAGCCATGCCTACTAATGGCATGGCTGTGATTGGCCAGTGCAGCATGTGACCCAGCCTCTATATAAGCTGGAGTCACATGAGCTCTTATTAGTGTAGGGAGAGGATGCCGCAGCTGTGAGGGACAGATTAGGAAAGAATTCTGGTGTTGAATCTGCAAACGACAGCAATTATTTTTGTGGGTGCTATACTACATTTTTGTACCCTGCCCTGAGCCCAGTACCACAGAGAAATAAGCAGTCTGTTTGTTAGGTGGGCACTTGCAACTGCATGTGTGCCAGGCACATTACTTTAATCCTGTTCCGGTAGCTCAGTGGGCAACATCTAGGCATTTTTAAATACTGCTGTGACATTGCAGTTTGACAAATTCAATTTTTTTTTTGTTCTTGTGGCGTGCACTTTATATCTGAGAGTCAAATAGAACCGTCAAATACTATGGTTACATCGCACTTTAAAAAATAGTTTTTTTAGTGCTAAAAAGTAAATTTGTTGCATGCACTTCATATCTGAGAGTCAAATAGAACTGTCAAATACTGTGGATACATCGCACTTTGAAAAATAAAAAATTTTTGGGTGCTAAAAGTACATTTGGGGCGTGCACTTCACATCTGAGAGTCAAATAGAACCGGCAAATACAATGGGACCTCGGTTTATGAATTTAATGTGTTCTCTGGGACGTTTCTTATTGCGAAAAATTTGTAAACCGAAAAGCGGTTTCCCATAGGAATGCATTGAAAACCTATTAATCCGTTCTTAAAAAGGTCAGAAAAAAAATCACAATGAGCTGGCATGGAAACCAACCCACAATGCAGAACACACAGACAAAGCTCAGCTCCCTACCTTTCCACAGCTTGAGAAATGCACCAAAATGTCCCAAAACAACTGCAAACAATTTCCAGAATGGCTCCAAAACTCGATGCAAAAGTCGCTCCAACACCTCCACACTATGTCCCATGCTCAGCATAGTAATCACAGCTTTTCCACTATATTCACCACATCTTTAGCCATTAGTCACAAGCCAGCTCCTGGAGTTCACACACTTACTTTTAAGGCGGTTGTATATCTATTATAAATGATTAGCTGCTAAACACATAAAAGATTATTCCTAAAATCTTAAAACAAATAGTGCATTGAACGTGTAAGCGCTTAGTAGATCGGTCCCATAGTAAATTCTAATACAGATATATTAGCAATATTGTGCAGAGCCTATATTAGCAATATAGTGGGGAGGTGTGTATAGACATATAGGCTCTGCACAATATTGCTAATATATCTGTATTAGAACCCATTCGAATTTACTATGGGGCCGATCTACGCGCTTACACGTTCAATGCACTGTTAAATATGTAGTTGATTCGCTTCATATTATCAGCGTTGTGGTCATAGCTGGGCTTAAGATTTGCAGGCTGGGTCTGCAGTCGTTGAGAGCTCTCTGCCGCCATTTTTTTTTTTTTTTTAAGTTTGTATTTTTATTAAGTTGAACTCAACGTATACAGTTATGCAATATACTTAGTTGTGCAGTATATTTAGTTATGCACTATGTTTGGGTAGACACATTTATCACTATAGTCACTGTGGTATCACATTGGGGACCTATGTTGGTGCCCTGGTTTAGTGGCTCAGAGGCTCGGTGGCTCAGCGGCGGCAACCGCCATAACTCCCCTGCCTCAGCTTTGTATAGAGGGTTCGACAGTTAGGTCTCGGTGGGCAATGCGATATGGGGTCACTGTGGACTCTCTGTGGGGCTTTTTGGGTAGTTCTGGCTGGGTCAGAAGTGTTGTTGCTGTGGCTTGTGTAGGTATGCCGGTATCTGGGTCTCTGTGGGATTGTCAATCGGGACAGTGTCTGCTTGGTAAGTAGCGGGCTATTGGTTAGATGTTGCGATCGCCTCGGTGGTATATTCCAGGGTCATTGCGTTCAGCCCGTTTGCCAAAGGGAGTCTCTGTTAGCAGCAGTTTTTGGTCGGTCCTTCTTCTCTGAGGAAGGTCGCGGTTCTGTGGCTCTGGGTGCTGGAGTCAGTCTCTTCACTTTGAAGCTGGGTGATTTGCTCTGTCTGTGGTTGTTCTCACTGGGCCCCTATGTTTTCTCGGGTCTCTTGGTGGGTGATGGGGTTCCCTGTGCTGTGGGCAGACCCATCTTTTGCAGGAAGGGCTCTGGGTCATCTTCTGAGGTCAGGGTCATACTCTCTCCCTCTATTTCTATCAGAATGGATCCCTCCACTCCCCAGCGGTATCTTATTCCTGAGTCTCGCATTTTCCTGGCTATAGGTGCCAGTTTTCATTTTTCTGTGAGTACGGTGAACGGTATGTCAGGAAATATTGCCACCCTGTGCCCTTCATTAGTGATTATCCCCATTTCTCTGGAGCGTGTCATGATAACTGACCTTGTAGTTATGTCCAGGGTCACCACGATAACGTCCATGGGTGCTCCGCTTGGGGCTGCCGCCGATTTCCACACCCAGAATGCTGCCTGTCCTCACCACCCCCCACACCCATGTTTGTTATCAGCTTGTGAGCATAAGGCAGGAGCTGCTCATCTGTCACTGATTTGATCCCCCTGAGACTTTTTTTCACCGGTGCCTTGCCTCAATTGTGGTCACTGAGCGTCTCAGTTGTTGCAGTTGAGAGGTAAGTTGTTCTACGTGGGTGTCCATGGTCTATAGGTTGTTTTCTCTGGCGGACTCACGGATTTCCAGTACTTGGACTCTTTGGCGCACCTCCCCTACCTCTGCCTGGAAGTGCTTGAGGTCTGCTCCCCAGATTTTCCTCATTTCTGTTAGGAGTCTTTTAATATCCTCCTTTGTAGAGGGTGTTACATAGTTACATAGCTGAAAAGAGACTTGCGTCCATCAAGTTCAGCCTTCCTCACATATGCTTTTGCTGTTGATCCAAAAGAAGGCAAAAAACCCAGTCTGAAGCGCTTTGAATTTGGCAACAAACTAGGAAAAAATTCCTTCTTGACCCCAAAATAGCAGTCAGATGTCTCCTTGGATCAAGCAGCTATTACCCCACTAATTAGAAATTATAGCCCTGTGTTTTATGTTTTTGCAAGTATTTATCCAATTGCAGTTTAAACATCTGTATAGACTCCTGACAAAACCACCTCTTCAGGCAATGAATTCCATTTCCTTATTGCTCTTACTGTAAAAAAAAAAACACTTTTCTTTGCCTTAGATGAAATCTCCTTTCTTCAAGCCTAAATGTGTGACCTCGTGTCCTATGTATAGCCCTGTTTGTGAATAGATTTACAGATAATTGTTTGTACTGGCCCTGAATATATTTGTATAATGTTATCATATCCCCTCTAAGGCGCCGTTTTCCCAAACTGAAGAGATTTAAATTTTTTAACCTTTCTTCATTACTAAAATGCTCCATTCCTTTTATCAATTTTGTAGCTCGTCTCTGCACTTTTTCTAGTGCCATGATATCTTTCTTTAGAACAGGTGCCCAAAATTGCACAGCATATGCAAGGTGTGGTCTTACCAGTAATTTATAAAGAGGCAAAATTATATTTTCATCTCGAGAATTTATGCCCCTATTTATACATGACAAAACCTTACTGGCCTTAGCAACGGCAGATTGACATTGCATATTGCTACCTAATTTGTTGTCTATAACAATTCCCAAATCCTGCTCGTGTGTGGTTATCCCTAGTTCACTACCATTTAGGGTGTAAATTGCTTGTGCATTCTTAACCCCGAAGTGCATAACTTTGCATTTTTCTACGTTAAATTATTATTACTTTACAAAGTTTTGTGTCATCTGCAAACACTGATACATGGCTTTCAATGCCCATTTCAAGATCATTTATAAATATGCTAAATAGAAGCGGTCCCAAAACAGAACCCTGAGGGACACCACTTACCACTTTTGTCCAGCTTCAAAATGTACCATTTATGACAACTCGCTGTACTCTATCCTTAAGCCAATGTTCTACCCAAGAACAAGAATATTCATCTAGACCAGGGATAAGCAACCTTTGGCTCTACAGATGTTTTGGACTACACCTCCCATGATGCTTTGCCAGCATTATGTGTGTAAGAGCATTATGGGGGATGTAGTCCACAACATCTGGAGAGCCGAAGGTTGCCTATACCTGATCTAGACCAATTTGTTTTAGTTTGAAGACTAACCTATTGTGATGAACCGTATCAAATGCCTTGGCAAAATCCAAGTAGATCACATCCATTGCAACACCCTGATCTATATTTCTACTTACTTCTTCGTAGAATGCAATTAGGTTAGTTTGACATGACCTATGTTTCATAAAACCATGCTGATTATTGCTAATAACACAGTTCTTCCCAATGAATTCCTGAATATTATCCCTTAATAGCCGTTCAAATAATTTCCCAGTCACAGAAGTTAAGCTCACAGGTCTATAATTTCCAGGCAAGGATTTTGAACCCTTTTTAAATATAGGAACAACATCTGCCTTCCTCCAATCCTCCGGTACAATACATGGAACTAAAGAATCTTGAAAAATTAAATACAGAGGTTCACTTATTTCCCCACTTAGCTCCTTAAGTACTCGTGGGTGGATACCGTCAGGCCCCGGAGCTTTATTTACATTAATTTTCTTTAATAGCTGTAGCACCTTGTCTCGAGTTATCCAATCACAAGTTATCTGCAAGTTTGTTGCAGCAATCATATGCATATCTCTAATGTCTCTAACAGCAGTTCTTCCTCATTAATATTTACATTTGGTGGTTTGTAACATATCCCAACCAATAATGTATTTCCCTTTGTTTGCCCCAAGCAGATATCTACCCATAAAGCTTCCACATTTTCCTCGTCACACTCCACATGCCTAAGATTTGACTTGAACTCATGGCTTACATACAAACATACCCCACCACCCTTCTTGTTTTTCCTATCCCTCCTAAATAACATGTACCCATTTAAGTTAACTGCCCAGTCATGTGTCTCATCCCACCATGTTTCTGTTATGCCTATTATTTCGTATTGTTTAATGTATGCTATTGCCTCTAGTTCCCCCATTTTGTTATGTAGGCTCCTTGCATTAGTAAGCATACATTTAATATTACCATGAGTCATTTGTACTTTGTGAATTATCAATATTGCATACCTCCTCTGTTCTGAGCTTCCCCCTCCCCCCATCTCCACCTGAGCTAAAGCCCATCTCATTTCTATCCTAGCTCCATTTTCTATATTGCTTTGACCCTCCCCCCTACTACTAGTTTAAAATCTCCTCCAACCTTCTAGCCTTCCTATCCCCCAGCACAGCAGACCCTCTTCCGTTTAGGTGCAACCCATCACGACTTTACAGGTTGTACCCAAGCGCAAAATTGGCGTCTCATCCTCCTCCGACTCAGATAGGCAGGATGGTGTCTCTGACCGGGTGGAGGATAAGGATTCCTCTTCGTCCTGCAAGGCCTCATATGCCGCGTCATCGGGCGCCATCTTTACTGCCTGTGAGTTTGTCGTCCGCTCGAAGGAGACCCTAATATCCGGCTGGCGGGGAACAGCCGGTCCTTGAGCTTTCTTATTTTTTCTCCCCATTGTCTTGGTAGGGGGATGCCTGCTTCTAGGGCGAAATTTCTGTGTTTTTTGTGGCTGTTTGATGGTCTCGGGCCTGAGTGGAGCTCTGCTGGGAGACGTCCTCTCGGTATCGCTGTTAGCCACGCCCCTGCCTCTGCTGCCATTTTAGTTATGCCTCGTGCGTCGCTTGTCCTGATGTTTATCCGCTGTTCAAGGGTCAGTTCAGACAGGTAGCTCCGGTCACCTTGTATGCCACAGCTGACTTTTTTGGGGTTCCCGGGTGATTAGCAAGCTGATTCAGGTGTCCAGGTGTGTACCCAGGTGTCCCCAGCACGGCTATCACCCTCCAAAGCGTGTTTGTGCTAAGTATTTGGGGTAATTTCCTCCGAAATCGTGGATTTAATCAGGAGCTAGGTCTTGGCACGTCCACTTAGCCTGGAAGCTAGGCTCTGCCCTCTGCCCTGGTTTCTTAATTCCTGTCCTGCTGCTTATACTAAGCTCAGGATGAAGCTTAGAGTCTAGACCGCCCTTCTTGTAATTACATTTATTGGGCAGACTAGATGGGCCGAATGGCTCTTATCTGCTGTCACATAATATATATATTTTTTTTGTTTCTATGTTTCTTCGTTAAATTCACAAATTAATGAAAAAATATTTTCTAAGCATGAATTTCTACTAATTGCTGTAATTTCCCTTGTGTTGACTTAAAGGGTTACTCCATAGGTCCAGGTACTCAACAGATGTATAGAAGGAAGCCTTTAAAGTTCACTTGCCAGTAATATGCTTTGGAATTATTGGTAGTTGAATTTCTCTTGCAATATGGATTAATTTCATATGGTTTTTTGTTAATCACACTTACACTAAGCTTTTTTGTGGGGGGAGGGGTTTTCAGAGACTCTCTGTTCTTATCTATTTAATATTCTAAGGTATTGCACAATATAGGGACATTTATCTTTTCAATTGCATTAAAGGGACACTGTAGTCACCTGAACAACTTTAGCTTAATGAAGCAGTTTTGGTGTATAGAGCATGCCCCTGCAGCCTCACTGCTCAATCCTCTGCCATTTAGGAGTTAAATTCCTTTGTTTATGAACCTTAGTCACACCTCCCTGCATGTGACTTGCACAGCCTTCCATAAACACTTCCTGTAAAGAGAGCCCTATTTAGGCTTTCTTTATTGCAAGTTCTGTTTAATTAAGATTTTCTTATCCCCTGCTATGTTAATAGCTTGCTTGACCCTGCAAGAGCATCCTGTATGTGATTAAAGTTCAGTTTAGAGATTGAGATACAATTATTTAAGGTAAATTACATCTGTTTGAAAGTGAAACCAGTTTGTTTTTTCCATGCAGGCTCTGTCAATCATAGCCAGGGAAGGTGTGGCTAGGGCTGCATAAACAGAAACAAAGTGATTTAACTCCTAAATGACAGTGAATTGAGCAGTGAAATTGCAGGGACATGATCTATACACTAAAACTACTTTATTTAGCTAAAGTAATTTAGGTGACTATAGTGTCCCTTTAACCCCTTAAGGACACATGACATATGTGACATGTCATGATTCCCTTTTATTCCAGAAGTTTGGTCCTTAAGGGGTTAACGGTCATGTTTACAGCCAGCTAGGAAGTTTAGGATGCACATTGATATCTCACTATTGGATTCCTTTAACCCCTTAAGGACCAAACTTCTGGAATAAAAGGGAATCATGACATGTCACACATGTCATGTGTCCTTAAGGGGTTAAACAATGTTCATATACCGGATTTTAACTGACCTCCATAGCTGGAACACTTATTCAGCTCTGTTAACCCCCTACAGTGCAAGCATGGTCTAAGGACAGAGCTACAGTCGAATATGTAGAATATATTGTCGGTACTTTTTAGGTGAGCATTGCTTTCTCACTCACTGAAGGAGGAAACTCAGAGTCTAGACCAGGGGTAATCAACCTTTTAATACCTACCGCCCAACCATGTTGATGTTAAAGCTCCTTACCGCCCACCTGTGTTTTTGTTGTTGTTTTTTTTAGAAAGGAGGTTTTTTTTAAATATGTACTTTCCCCTTGTTTAAATTTTCTATTGTACTTTATTTTCTATATGTGTCTGTGAGGTGCTGTGTGTGTGTGAAGGGTGCTGTGTGTTTTTGTGTTCGTGTGTGTGAAGGGTGCTGTGTGTGTGTTTGTGTGTGTATGTGTATGTGAGAGGTGCAGTGTGTGTGAGGGGGCAGTGCGTGTGCGTGTGTGAGCGGTGCTATGTGTGTGTGAGGGGGCAGTGTGTGAAGGATCCATAGGGTCTCTGCTGTGTGTAGGTGCATGAAATGTGTAAATCTATCTTAATGTCTCCCCTCCCTTCTTCTTACCTTTTACCGGGGGGGCGGGAGTTATAATGCAGCACGCCCTGGTAGTCCAGTGGTCGCATGTTCACTTTAGACTGCAATTCCTCTGGCTGCAGGGTGACTCTCTGGTCCTCCTGCGAGCACAGAACTGTACTGGAGCACTGTCAAGGTAACAGGTGGCAACACTCCGACCAACCTGCTCGCAGGAGGAACACAGAGCCTCTCAGTCCCTTCCTTCCCTCTGCTGGAACTAAGTGCCAGCGGTCTGGTGAGGGAGATCTTTAATCTTCTCACCAGCCCAAGAGGGCTTACAGCAAAGCTGGCTATGCATGGACATGTAATTGCACAGTTTTAAGGTTCAAATTATTAATGATTTATTTACATTAAGAGCACTATAAGTACTGCACTATAAGCACTACAATTGTGAGGACTATACTTGTAAAACACATTATAATGGGTTCAAAATATCTGAATTGTTTGGCACTGTAACTGTATATTGTTACTAAAACACTGATTTGAAGTTTGTCTCTTTAAAAATCAATATATTGTGCATCTATCACTTTAAGTATTAATTTACTTTAGATTGAGCATGACTTCACTTATTTAGCGTGAAACATGTCTAGATTTTTCCTGCGTCCATATTGCCAAATGTATTGCAAGAATTGAATTGAATTGAATAAACTTTAAAACTAAGTTATTGGGTACATTTATTCCTGGGGATGCTGATTATTGGAATTCCATTTTGGCACCAACAGGAGGTTTCTGTCTGACGCCCTGTGCGTAAGATAAATAGTTTTCAAATATTTGCCATTTTTTCTAGTAAAGACCGTTGGGGCTTGAACCTTTTTTGAATTAATTATCAGCTATCACAGATTTTCTGTTCCTATCTTGTGCATCCTATTACCAGTGATATTGTAAATGACATGAAAAATTGTTACATATAGAATAGACACACAACCGCTGGAACCAAAGGAGGCTTTAACACCCTTGCCCAAGGAATGGCATTCCAGGGAAGAGAGTTCAGTATTTGATGCGCTCGACCTGAGGAGGTTCCAGCCTGAGCCTGGACTGACTAGATCAACAAGTACCTTGGGGTTCGGCATTGTACCTTACCTTAACACAGGTCACTGCCTGTCATTTTGGGCACATTCTATAACACAAACAGTCTCTGCTATTACTGAGGACACACTAATTTTACCCTAAACTACATATCACTCATTCAATTCTGCTTCTTATGGGATCTATTCCCACATTGCCATGTTCCTAATTCTGCTAGTAACTGGATCAGATATTAACACTATTTCATGGTCCAATCATGCGGACATAGCCATCTACCTCCCCCTGGGACCCAGTGGAGTAGTCCTGAAGACCTAATTCATCCATGCTCAAAGAACAGGCCTTGGTAGAGAAGGTAACCTAAACATTGCAAGAATATTTCACTACCGATGCCACTTCTGAGGTTCTCCTATCCACGATGTGGTCAACCCACAATACTGTGGTGAGAGGACCTTTAATTAGACTAGCTACCCATAGGAAGATGGTTAAGACACAAGCCACTTTCGATTTGCAAAAAGCCTTACATAAGGAAGAGGCAAGACACAAGATAGACACATCCTTAGTTGGAGAAATTGAAAACAATAAGACTAAATCTCAAACGTATCCTCCTAGATGATGTAGCATGTAGGATTGCTTGGTACTGTGGGTTCTTTTACAATAAAGCGTAAAGATGGACACCTATTTAACTAAAATATTATGCCCCTGTGTAAGAGTAAAACCAAGAACAGTAATAAGGATACAAAATTGGGAACTCTCCAGAGGCCATTCAGGCAGGGTTCAGAGCTTTTTACCAATCCCTGTAGAACTGTGTAATTGAATATTGTATTTGCATCAGCCAAGCTAAGATGTTTTTACTTTTGAAATATGCTGTAACTGTTTTCTCCTCTTTCACACCAAGTGTAGCTAGTTAGAATAAAGTCAGTTTATTTTGTAGGGTTGATATGCAGTTCCAGTACTTCCAACATGGCTTTAACAACCTGCTGGGAAATTATGTTTTGAATAGACATGTGCAATTTATTTATTTCCGAATGTCAATTCGGACGAATTTCGGGCAATTCGGACATTCGGATAATTTCGAATGTCCAAATAGCCGAATTGCCAAAAGTTCCGAAATTGGCGAATTTCTAAAGTGCTGAAGCACTAATATACCTACCCAGTGGAAGAATGAAGAATGTTACACTGTATACAAGTTTAAATAAAAAGTACACAAACATAGCCAGGATTCATCTGCAAGCATTTGCAACACTTACAACAATCAAGTAATACGCATTCATATAAAATGTAAGTTACTTAGCCAGTCAATGGAAAGACAGGAATGAATAAATAGATAACTCCCTAATTCCCACGGTATTAGGGAGTTATCTACTTAAAGGCTAAAAGATCTAAATTGGTCTTTCAGACAAATTTACTAATACCAAGTAAAAATTACTTAGTATTAGTAAATTATGCCCCTACTCGCTATACTGCGAGTAGGGGCATGCCTAGTAAACAGTGAGCAGCCTGTAGCTGCTCACTGTAAAAAAACAAAACAAAAAACACGTGTCCCCTCCTGAGCCCCCACTCGTGCCACGCGAGTGGGGACTTCTAACCTGAAGGGGGAACTATTGCCCCCCCCCCGGCCCCCACACCTGAATGGCGCGTGGGGGCCCTAAACTAGAATAAGGGGGGGGCACCTATTCTCCTCCCCCCCGGCCCCCACCCCTGAGCGGTGGGAGGGGCCCTAATTTAGAATAAGGGGGGGACCTATTGAAAGACCAATTTAGGTCTTTCGGCCTTTTGGTAAATGGCTCCCTAATAAAGGGCGAATTAGGTAGTTACCTACTAAGCGGCTGCAAGAGAAGTCCCGAAGTTCAGAAATTCTGAAATTCCAAAGTTGCTGAAGTTCTGAAGTGTCAAAGTGCCGAAGTACAGAAGTTCCAAAGTGTCGAAGTGCTGAATCGAATTGCCAAAGTCCCGAATTTCGACATTTCGGAACCAAACTAAATATTTTCCCCATGCACATCCCTAGTTTTGAGTCCCATCTGTTGGAGAACATAAATAGGAGACACTCAGAAATTAAAAGGTTCTTTTAAAAGATGGGAAGTGGAATCCAATATTATTTGAAAAATTTACATCTTGAGATAAGAATTTGAATAACTGCATACATATTGCATTCAGTTTTATCAAAAGAGCAGTGTGACTGTGAAAGTAACTAGGGGATAAGTTAAACAAACTATTAAATCATTTACGTCACTTCTGAAGTGGAATTCATTGTTCTCTACATAGAGTAGCAAACCATTCTCGGGTTACAGGAAACACTGATTGCTCATGCCTACAAGTTCTAACAGGTGCACTGGCGAAAGCTACGACCATACAACTTGGAAGCTAAATTCTAGCAGTTGCAGTCACCTTGACACAAAACTGCAGTTAACAACATAAAGATATTAAGGCGTTTCATTTTATATACAAACACAAAGATAAAGCACCGCGCTTACAGCAGCAGTAGCTTAGTATCCAACAGCTTAAAATACATAGTAAACACAAAGAGAACGTTACCTGCGCTCTGGCCTAAATCCCCATGTGCATTTAAACAAAATGGAGACTCTTTAGTTTTATTCCAATGGCCATTTGAATATATAAGCTCACCAGCCACGTCAAGGCAAGCCTCAATAGGTGAGTCCTACACTAGCCATTAGATATGCTGATATCAGCCAAGAATCTCCAGTGAGAGAGGAAGGGGTATTTTATAAACCCTTTAACATTTAACCCTTTATAGGGCTTCTACACATACAATAAACGTTGCTGATATCAGACAAAGTGAGACAGAAAGGAGTGTTTTATAAACCCTTTAACATTTAACCCTTTATAGGGCTTCTAAACATTCAATAAACTTTGCTGATATCAGACAAAGTTTAAACGTCTCTAATGAGACATGAAGGGGTGTTTTATAAACCCCTACATACTTTACCCTGAATAGGGCTATAACACATTATTAAGACTTTAAAAGTATGTAGGGGCAGCACCCCTTCCAGTCTCATTAGAGAAATTTGCCTTTTAGCTGATACCAGCAAGGTGATTTGTATGTGTTATAGCCCTATTCAGGGTAAAGTATGTAGGGGTTTATAAAACACCCCTTCATGTCTCATTAGAGACGTTTAAACTTTGTCTGATACCAGCAAAGTTTATTTAATGTTTAGAAGCCCTATAAAGGGTTAAATGTTAAAGGGCTTATAAAACACCCCTTTCTGTCTCACTTTGTCTGATATCGGCAAAGTTTATTGTATGTGTAGAAGCCCTATAAAGGGTTAAATGTTAAAGGGTTTATAAAATACCCCTTCCTGTCTCACTGGAGATTCTTGGCTGATATCAGCATATCTAATGGCTAGTGTAGGAACTCACCTATTGAGGCTTGCCTTGACATGGCTGGTGAGCTTATATATTCAAATGGCCATTGGAATAAAACTAAAGAGCCTCCATTTTGTTTAAATGCACATGGGGATTTAGGCCAGAGCGCGGGTAACGTTCTCTTTGTTTCATTTTATATGAAAATATACATTTTATATGGTGAAATCCATGTCTTGTCTATCATTTGATTGACTAATGGACACAGTAACATGAACCTATATTTTTGGGGTGGAGTATTATACCAATACAGCTACTGGTTAATTTTGGGGTATGGTATATTGTACCAGTAGAGCTAATGATTAATATTTGGGGAAGAATACATTACACTAGAACAGCTGCTGATTCATTTTGGGAGGTGTATATTATACCAGTATAGCTGTCCGTGCATATTAGTCCTTCACATAATGTTCTGTCAAGAAGAGGTTTAAACTAGAACTGTCACAGTTTAGATTTTTTTAGCAATCTGAAAGCTAGATAAATGTTAGCTGTGGGTTGTGCTATTTTAGTAATCATTTTTTTTCTTTTTTAGTTTGCATTGTGCGCCTCAAACACAGGTGCATGAATAGGTCATGCCTAGGATCTCAAATTGCTGCTAGTTTCCTTATTTTTTATTTATTTTTTTTAATATAAGGGGCATAGGGGACCTCTTATTTGTAGCAATTTTGCCCTGGTTTCTGTTGTCACATAATGTTTTTTTTTTTGTGTCAATGTTTTTTCGTTAAATTCCCAAATTAATGAAAATATTTTCTAAGCATGAATTTCTTCTAATTGCTGTAATTTGCCTTGCGTTGACTTAAAGGGTTACTCCATAGGTCCAGGTACTCAACAGATGTATAGAAGGCAGCCTTTAAAGTTCACTTGCCAGTAATATGCTTTGAATTATTGATAGTTGTATTTCTCTTGCAATATGGATTCATTTCATATGGTTTTTTGTTAATCACATTTACACTAAGCTTTTTTTTTTTGGAGGGGAGGGGTTTTCAGAGACTCTGTTCTTATCTCTTTAATATTCTAAGGTATTGCACAATATAGGGACATTTAGCTTTTCAATTGAATTAAGTCATGTTTACAACCAACGATGATGTGCATTGATATCTCACTATTGGATTCCTTTAAACAATGTTCATTTACAGGATTTTAACTGACCTCCATAGCTGGAACACTCATTCGGCTGTCCCCTAGCGCTCGTCGGCATGTATTAGCTCGAGAATTACTACAGTTATCCAAGTAACAGATGGAGTGATCAAAGGATCCATAATAGAGTTGAGCGAGCCCAAACTGCAAAGTTCGGGTTCGTACCAGTTTTAATGAGCCATTTGAAGTTTCACATTGAGGTCAGCAGTCCAGTGACCGGGATCCAGACACTGTCTTGGTGGCGGTCGGATGACTGGGACCTAGTATGCCTGATGTTGAAGTTAGGAGTCACAGAATGGATTAGCAGGGTCTGGTGCAGGGTAACCGCACGCCCCCTGGTGTTGAGCACCAGCGTTTGTGTGGCCACATACCAGGACCTTGATGCAGCTTCAGTAAAAAGAGTACTGAATACCAGAAGCCATCACCAGACTGATCCGCAACTTGGAACAGGATGTGACATTCACTGTAGCGGCTGTGCACGCTTTCAGCGTTCTCACCCTGCTGCTGCTCGCTGCAGCGTAACTTTGGCCTTCCCGCTCACCGCCTCATATGCGAAGTGCAAACAAGGTGGACATCCTTGCACATGCTGGAGAGACAGTGCGAGCAGCAGCAGGCGATAGTGGAGTTTCAGCTGCAGCACGCACGGGTCAGTCGCTCTGCACCAGACTTGACCTCCAATTGATTCTAGTTAAAGGATTTCAAGTGGACTCATTACAATTACAGGGCCTCTAAAGAGTCCTGTATTGTTATTTGTCGTCACTACCTCCCCACGTCAGGAGTGGGTAATTTGCGCGCCTGCTGCCTTCCTTGGATGTGGTAGCCGTTTCTCAGACTCCCTCTCCTGAATCGAAGCCTGATTTCCCGTTACCCGTGGTCACCATGGTAGGCACAGAAAGTCCATTGAAAGTTGATAGGGCAGACATCTGAATGCGTCACGGGGACGTGCGATGTGCCCGAGGTTCTCTAGAGTCAAGTGCCTGCGCAACTATAATGTCGACAGCTACTCTGCCTAACGGATCTTCACTAATAGGTAGGGGATGGAGGGGGGCCCTGTGCCGGCCCCTTCTCTTCCCCACTCTCTGGCTGACATCTGGTAGCTTGTAGGCCAGGGTAGTTATGCTTCCCAGAGCCCTATGCTCCCTTCTTCCTTCATCTGGGTTCATGGAGGCCACCCTCTGTCTATTGGCAAGGACATAGTCTTGCACCTCCAAAAAGGTCCTGCTGACAATCTCCTCTGAGGGTGGCTCTCGGTAATAAGCCAGGTGCCGTTCCACCTCCTTGCGCACTTCCTCCTCCTCTCCGGCCCCTGGCTGGGGTTCGTTGCCACACTGCAGCGTAACTTCGGCCTTCCCGCTCACCGCCTCATATGCGACATGCCCACAAGGTGGAACTCCACCTTGCACATGCTGGAGAGACTGTGCGGGCAGCAGCAGGCGATAGTGGAGTTTCAGCTGCAGCACGCACGGGTCAGTCGCTCTGCGGAACAGCACCACTTCACCACCAATGAGTGGGCCTCCATGCAAGACCTGTGTGCAATGTTGCACTGTTTCGAGTACTCCACCAACATGGCCAATGCCGATTACGTCGTTCTCAGCCTTACTATCCCGCTTCTATGTCTCCTTGAAAAAACGCTTTGGGTGATGATGGAAGAGGATGTGGCACAGGAGGAAGAGGAGGAGGAAGAGGGGTCATTTCCACGGTTATCAGGTACACAATTGTCCAGCATCTCCACACTGTCCCATGGAAGCGTTCAGCTGTCCATCTCCCAAACACTGGAGAGAAAGAGGACCCCCCTAGCCACCCACGATCCCTGGCCCTGAATGCCAGCATTTCAAAATTTGTGGCCTTTGAAATGCTGTCATTCCGTCCGGTGGAGACGACAGTTTTTGGACTCCAAGAAATGCACTCCAAGAAACTCCAAGAAATGCACCGCAGGCCGCAAATGTTTCTTTTTTTTTTATATGTCCTAATATTTTGGGGGCTACTCCAGTTAAAAAAAACAAAAAAACAAATAAAAAACAGTGTTGACTACCTCTTCCACCTACACCGCCACGGTCACCAAACTATGTACACAATAGCAGAGGCTTGTGAAGGCCTTTTCTCCATGCATCAGGTGTTTAGCTTAGTTTGAACAATGAAAGAGAATACCCTGCACTCCAACCCTCTCTCAAATGGATAATTCTGGTGATCCTCCTGACAGCCATGCTTTAGATTTTAATTTATGTTCTTCCAAAGCTAAAATCAAAGATTCCATCTAGTGCTATTTTATGGCTCAGCTGTATTTAAAATTTGTATGTATTTTATGTTATTTTAAGTGATGTCCCTATACACATTTGTTTGCAGGGCACTTGTCCTTCACTTACCCCCATTTTACTTTCTTTTGCAGCCCTCTAGTCCTTTCCAGGACTATTTTTTAGAGCCATTTTTGTGCCCAAAGGTTTGGGTCCCCTTTGACTTCAATGGGGTTAGGGGTCAAGTTCGAGCCCAAACCCGGACATTTTTCCGAAGTTTGGCCGAACCCGCCGGACCCGAACATCCAGGTGTCCGCTCAACTCTATTCCTTACCACCCACCAGTACAGAAGTAACTAATTAAATTGTGTGTGAATTTTTTTTTTTTTTTAGAAAGGAGTTTAAAAAGTACTTTCCCCTTTTTTCTATTTTCTATTCTACTTTTTTCTCAATGTGTGTCTGTGAGGTGCTGTGTGTGAAGGGTGTTGTGTGTCTATGAGGAGGGAGTGTGTGTGAGGGGGCAGTGTGTGTGAGGTGCTGTGCGTGTGTGAGTGGGCAGTGTGTGTGTGTGTGAAGGGGGCAGTGTGTGAAGGGTCCATAGGGTCTCTCCTATGTGTAGGTGAATGAGATGTGAAAATCTTAATGTCTCCCCTTCTTCTTACCTTTTACCAGGGTGGGGGGGGGGGCATAATACAGCTGCAGGGTGACTCTCCTGTCCTCCGGAAGCAAAGCCCTGTATTGGAGTGCTGTCATGGTAACACGTGACAACGCTCCAACCAACCTGCTCGCGGGAGGATAACAGAGCCTCCCAGTCCCTTCCCTCCCTTTGCTGGAACTAAGTGCCAGCGGGCTGCTGAGGGAGATCTTTGATCTCCTCACCAGCCCGAGAGGGCTTACAGCAAGGCTGGCTCTGCATGGACCGTCAGGGATGATGAATGGATCTTTCATGCCAGCCTTAGTCCACAGTCATCAAAGCCTACTCAGCATTTTCTGCAGAACCCACCACCGCCCACTTGAAATCCCAAACCACTCACTAGTGGGCCATAGGGACCAGGTTGACTACCCCTGGTCTAGACCATCCTTCTTGATTGAAATGCCCAAATTAATGAAAAATGGTTTATAAGCTTTAATTTGCTCATGATGCCTTAAAGTGTTACTCCAATCATTTCGCCCTCATGGGCCTTCCTAGCTATCATCCCTCCCCCCCCCTTAAAAAGTAAAAAAAAAAAAAAAAAACAATTTCCTGAAATCCAGTGCCTGGCAAAGCTCCCGACTCAGAGCTTTACACTTCTTTCTGACGTCAACACTGGCCTTGCGTGGTCCAATCATAGAGAACCCTGTGAATGGACCATTTTTCCAGCTCAGACCATGTTTGAGCAGAGGGAATGGGGAGGCAATGGGGAAGGGACAAGAAAAAAATTGAACTTACAGGGAGGGCTTAACTCAAGGAACGAGAGAGAGTGAGGAGAAACAAAAACTTCCCGTTGCAGACTCTGCCTGCAAGGGAGAAGATAATTACTCTGTTGCCAACATGCAGCGCATGCTTTAATTGGTCGGAATGTTTTTGCCCAGAATTGACAATTGGCAGTCTGGAATAGAGTCACGTATGTCTGGAGTATAACTAGCCCCTGGCTCACAAGTGGAAATATCTCTGGATGTGCAGTGTTTCAAGCAGAAATGCTGCACATCCAGACTCTTACCACCAATCATCACTTTAAATCACTGAAGAGGTCATGGTGGTTGGAGAAGGCCTTTAATTTATAGTGGAGATTCTGGAAACAGTGTGCTCCCCAGGTTATCTTTAAACATAAAATGTGTTGGCATGTGTAGAATGCCATATTCAGTATTTCACAAATTTTTCTCGTGCAATGTTTACTTATATTGCCGCTGGTAACCCCGTTGGTCCCATAATCAAAGTCTATCCTTTTCCTGTGAAGTATATTTTCTTCTAAATCCACTAATCAATCTACATGATTTTAGAAGTTTCTCCATCTTCCATGCACACAAGGGTGAAGTGTATGACAATGCTCGAATTTGCAGTGAGATTTTTTTTTCCACAACACTCTGCTATAAAGTTTACTCCTTAATCAATGGTTTTGCATATTGTAGAGGCATATATCTCAGTAGTTTGATCATGGCCAATTGGACAAATATATTGTTGGGGCTATTATTTTACCTTAATTGGACATTACGCAATCTCATGAACTTTATCTGCTCTTCAGATGGGCATCTTCATTTCATTTAGACACTTAGTGTTCCATAGGTCCACGTACTCAACAGATGTATAGAAGGCAGTCTTCAAAGTTCATTTGCCAGCAATGTGCTTTGATGTCCTGGTAATGGGTTCGTCTTACAAAATGGACTCATATGTTTTTTGTTAATCACATTTACACTGAGCTTTCTTTGTGTTAGGAAGGGGGTTTTCAGAGATTCTCTGTTCTGATCTATTTCATATTCTTAAGTAAAACACAATATTGGGACATTTATCCTTTCAAATGTATTAATTGTCATGTTTACAGCCCCTGATGACGTATAGGATGTACATTGATCACTAATGAATTCCTTTAAGCAATGTTCATTTACAAGATTTTAACTGACCTCCATAGCTGGACTTTGAAAACCGATCCCATATGTCCACCCAGGAACACTCATTCAGCTCTGTTAACCCCTACAATCAAAGCATGGACTAAGGGCAGAGCTGGGGTCAAATATATTTTGGGTACTTTTTACACATTCCTGCTACTTGGTGTTTATTTCATAGGAAAATGTTGCCCCTTCTCTACTTTCTCCCTTTCTCTGTCACCCTCTCTAATTTTGCCGTTAGATTTTTCCATTTCTTTTTTTTTTTTTTTTATTTGCTGCATCCCAAAATTTTGCACAGTTTCTTTTAATAATACACATCTGGTGTCATATTTTCAAATTTTGTAAAATATGATGAAATATGTGCATTAAATTTTCTGTTATTATATGTACTTTTGATGAAGAGGGATCTTTTTTATTTTTTTTATTCCATCTCAGTTGTAGGACCTTTTTTATTTTTTTGGTTTATATTGGTTTAAACTAGTTATTTGATTTGTTCATATTGTTACCCCTCTACAGAGTCATCTCTGTATCTGTTGGAAATAATCATGATGGTATTCTATATTACATACCTGTTGCTATTTGATGTATCCAACAATAAAAGACTAGCTATTTAAACAGTTTTCTCACATTGTGCCCAAGTTTTGCTATGTGGAGGCCAAAAGATAGATTGTGATCTAACAACATACCCAAGTATTTGAAAGAGTGGACTGTGGGCAGTGTGCTATTTGATTTTGTTTTGATGGATAGGTGGGAATTGTGTAATTTGTGGAATTTAGGTACTGTTCCAAAGATCATTGTGACAGTTTTGTCAGAGTTTAGAAAGAGTTTGTTTTTTGTGATCCACTTTTCTACCTCTGTAAACTGGTCTTGGAGCACAGCCTCAAGCAGCGGTAGATTGGATTTGCTTGCATAGATTATTGTCATCTGCGTACATGTGTACATTTTGAGGATTTGCAGAAATAAGGCAGATCATTTATAAATAGCAGAGGGCCAAGAATGGAACCTTGGAGAACACCACACGTGACTGGGAGAGGGAGGGAGTCGCTGTCAGAAATGGACACATATTGTGAGCGATCCGATACATATGATCGAAACCAGGTTAGCGGACAATCACCAATACCTGAGTTTTCGAGTTTGTGCAGTAGAAAGTTGTGGTCTTCTGTGTCAAAGGCCTTTGTAAAATTAAGGAAAATAGCTCCAGTTAGGTATCATTGTTCCATGCCAGTTTGGATGTCATTGCAAAGTTTTAAGAAGGCAGTTGTAGTGGAGTGATTCGGGTGAAAACCCGATTGATCGGAGTCAGATAGTTAGATTGTTGGTAATACTCACATAGGTGCGTATGGACACATTTTTCTAAGATTTTTGACAATTCCTGGGAGCAATGATATTGGGCGATAGTTAGAAACCAAAGTAGTGTCATCACTTTTGTGGATAGGCACTACTCTCGCAGTCTTCCTACGTTTGGGTATGTATCCAGACACCAAGGATTCGTACATAGAAACATAGAAACATAGAATGTGACGGCAGATAAGAACCATTCGGCCCATCTAGTCTGCCCAATTTTCTAAATACTTTCATTAGTCCCTGGCCTTATGTTATAGTCAGGATAGCCTTATGCCTATCCCACGCATGCTTAAACTCCTTTACTGTGTTAACCTCTACCACTTCAGCTGGAAGGCTATGCCATGCATCCACTACCCTCTCAGTAAAGTAATACTTCCTGATATTATTTTTAAACCTTTGTCCCTCTAATTTAAGACTATGGCCTCTTGTTGTGGTAGTTTTTCTTCTTTTAAATATAGTCTCCTCCTTTACTGTGTTGATTCCCTTTATGTATTTAAATGTTTCTATCATATCCCCCCTGTCTCGTCTTTCCTCCAAGCTATACATGTTAAGTTCATTTAACCTTTCCTTGCAAGTTTTATCCTGCAATCCATGAACCAGTTTAGTAGCCCTTCTCTGAACTCTCTCTCTAAGGTATCAATATCCTTCTGAAGATACGGTCTCCAGTACTGCGTACAATACTCCAAGTGAGGTCTCACCAGTGTTCTGTACAATGGCATGAGCACTTCCCTCTTTCTACTGCTAATACCTCTCCCTATACAACTAAGCATTCTGCTAGCATTTCCTGCTGCTCTATTACATTGTCTGCCTACCTTTTAAGTCATCAGAAATTAGAGTTTTGACAGGTTTAGCAATTGCTGAGGCACTGAGCTTCAACAGCATTGCTGGGATTTAATCAGGTCCAGACTGGTTTTTCATTTTCAGATTATTAAGGTATTTCTTAAAGGAACACTATAGTCACCTGAACAACTTTAGCTTAATGAAGCAGTTTTGGTGTATAGAACATGCCCCTGCAGCCTCACTGCTCAATCATCTGCCATTTAGGAGTTAAATTCCTTTGTTTATGGACCCTAGTCACACCTCCCTGAATGTTACTTGCACAGCATTCCATAAACACTTCATGTAAAGAGAGCCCTTTTTAGGCTTTCTTTATTGCAAGTTCTGTTTAATTAAGATTTTCTTATCCCATGCTATGTTAATAGCTTGCTAGACCCTGCAAGAGCCTCCTGTAAGTGATTAAAGTTCAATTTAGAGATTGAGATACAATTATTTAAGGTAAATTACATATGTTTGAAAGTGAAACCAGTTTTATTTTTTTCATGCAGGTTCTGTCAATCATAGCCAGGGGAGGTGTGGCTAGGGCTGCATAAACAGAAACTCCTACATGGCAGTGAAATTGCAGGGGAATGATCTATACACTAAAACTGCTTTATTTAGCTAAAGTAATTTAGGTGACTATAGTGTTCCTTTGACACTAATAGGTACAGGTCTAAAAATGAACTTGTCTATATCGGGTCTTTGCAAATTTAGTGGGGCCTGATCCACATTTGTAGTTTTAGGATGCGTGTCATTTATTAGCTTGGTAATCAGGGTGGTGGAGCATCAAACAAAATAATTGTTAAAGGCATTTGCTACATCTAAGGGAAGTTGCAGGGTTTGGTTATCCACTTTGACAGTGGAGGGTTATGCATGGATTGGGGGAGTTTGTAATTTATTCATGACTTTCCAAAAGTTTCTAGGGCTTGATATGTTATTGTATAGATTTTCACAGAAATATTGGACTTTGGCCAATTTTGTTTGTTTTGTACATATAATGCATATAATGTATTCTCTTTATTCTTGCAGCATTCTATTGGATAACGTTAATGAAATAGTATGAGAAACATGTTTTTCTGTTGCCTTCCTTTTTTTCTTACTTTGTATGTCTTGTAAACACCTGTTATGAATGTCGGTGTAAACCCTGGCACTGCATTTTTAATTGAAAATGTTATAATAAAGAATTTGCTCATGGCGTCATGTCCCTTTTTTTTTTTTTCTAAAACCCTAAGGCACTCTGAAGGATAGCATTAATAAAATGATATTAGAGACACTTTTCCTCCCAGTGTATCTATTGTTTTCCTTTATCCGCACATCTTGTACACGCTCGTTATATATGGCAATTATTTTTTTGTGTCAACTTTTACACAGCCTTATAGGCGTTTTCTAGGATGCAGTCCTATAAAATGAGAATGAAATAAAGTTGGTATCTTAGAGGAACATTCCAGCATCATCAATAAATACATTTCTAATGCTAGAATGTTGGGACGTTTACAAAGCCCCCATTTCCTCCACTTTCCTGTAAAAATAAAGAATTAACTTATCTGTAATAAAGTGGTAAGATGGTCTCTCATTGCACTTCCACTCCACCACTAGTGATGATCTCCTTGGTCAATCCAGTGATTCTCATTGAGGAGCATTTGGGTAGGTAGGGTATATGTGCAATGCTTCTCATGGAGAATCTGAAAAAGGGCAAGTTAGGAGCCTTACAAAGGTGCAGATGTCTCTTGAAATTGACAATTGTATAAAATCTTAAAGAAGGGACAGTAATTTAACACCTGGACGATTTCAAAAAGCTAAATTGTTCTGGGGATTTGAAGTTTTCCTTTAAAACTATTTCTCATTTGCATGAAATATTACTTTGTTGTCTGTGAACCTTTGAAAATTCACCACGTTTGGTGATAGCTTCTTAATTTGATCTGAGCATCAGAGCAGGTCTCCCCAGAGATGGGATAATGGGATAATTCATATTATGGGCTAATCAGTACAGAGCTGACAAATCAGTAATCAGTACACTCTACTCAATGTGTTCCTTGTAATAACAGCCACAATTCTATTTTTGACCAAAGTTCCAGCATATCATACTCAGCCCTGTATGATATAAAGAGCATCAGAGCTCAAATGTTTTTTTTTTATTATTATTAATTGAGTTTATTATTTTTCAATAACAAAAGAAAAAAGGTGGGGGGAGGGAGGAGGAGGAGGATAAAGAGCTCCCTGCACTAAAATCCTTTTTTTTTTTTTTTTTTTATATTGTAATATTATTATTAACAGGTGTGTGTATGAATTGGGTCTTAGTCCGGTTGATGTGCTTATGGGGGCTGGAATTGGTAGTGGCGGCACCAAGGTTCCCAGTTTTAAGAGATTTAATGTTTTTGGCTGGCAGTTATCGCAGAAGAGATGTCATACAAGTAATTTAGTCTGATTTTTTTCCATGAGGTTCTTTGCAGACGGGCAATTGGTTGATTTCCAATTGATCGCTATAAGAGCTCTAGCTGCTAGTATCACCTGTGCGGCCAGTGCCTTCTCCTGCTTCGTCCAGCTGGCGGGAAGGTCCAACCATAGGCAGGCCCCAAACTCCAGCGGGAGATTGATATCTACTTTGCTAAGTAACTTAGTAACCTCCATCCACAATGGCTGAATAAGGTCGCATCCCCACCATATGTGGAGCATCGTGCCTCTTTGGGTCTGACATCTCCAGCATCGGTCAGAAGTGTTTGGGTAAATTGTGTTAAGTTTGTCCGGTGTCAGATACCATCAGTACATTATCTTTCTATGAGCTTCCATATGTAAGTAACACGCAGTATATCCAGTCAGTGCATTGACTAGTGCTAGCCATTTGTGGGGAGGAATAGTTTTCCCGCTTTCCTTCTCCCATTTGGACATAAATGGCAGACATGGGGATAGTGGGTAGTTTGATATTGCCTTGTAGCACCTTGAGAGCAATTTAGGTCTAAGGGTGTGTTTCCAACATGTCATAAGGAGATCGCATTGCTGATTAGGTTCCCCATCCTTGCACTCTGTGGTCCTATCTACATGCTCCAATAATGCACTTTTAATTTGGAGGTAAGGGAATACATATCTAGGGGCTCGACTGTACTCCTGTTGGAGCTCAGCAAAGGGAGTGATTGCATTACCTGTAAATAGTTGGGATATATTAGTGATGCCTGCTTCTGCCCATTTGGATAGTGGGAGCCATGGTAACACTGTGGACATGGCGTTTAGTGGAGCCAGTCTATGGAATCTGGGAGTCTTAGACTGAATTGCTCGAAACCTATCCCATATGTGTACGGTCAGTTTTGTTGTAGAAAGGAGCGCACGTGCCCTCCTCCGTTTAGTTGGTGGAGATCACATATACTCTAGGAGTGTCTCATTAGGCCATTGTTTGCCTTCCATGTCGACCCAAAGCAGTTGTCCCTTGTCTGCATGGAGATTTACTGCTTGGGACAGTATGGCTGCCAAGTGATACGTGGCCACCTGCGGTACCCCCATCCCTCCCATCTGGAACGGTCTGTACAAGGTGTGACTCACTACCCTCGCTCGCTTGTTCTCCCATATAAAGCTATTAATAATGGACTGGGCATTTTTACAAAAAGTTTGTGGGATAGGTACAGGCAACATGCGAAATAAGTACAGTAGTTTAGGTAAGGCCATCATTTTCACTGCATTAACTCTCCCTGCCCACGAGAGCATCACGTCTTTCCAGGAGTTCAGGTCCCTGCGGGTTATTTCTAAGAGGGGGATATGGTTTAATTTGTATATAGTATGTATTGATTTAGCAACTCGCACTCCCAAATAGGTTACTGACTCCGTCCTCCAATCAAAATCAAAGGCCTTTTTCAATTCCTCAGCACTCTTCAAAGGGAGATTAATTGGCAAAGCCGTCTTAGCCGTATTAAGTTTGTAATACGAGATAGAGCCAAAAGTTTGTAGGATGGGCATGAGGTTTGGGAGTGATACCTCTGGTTTTGTAAGTGTTAGCAGAATGTCATCGGTAGTGATGTCCCGAACGGTTCGCTGGCGAATAGTTCCTGGCGAACATAGAATGTTCGCGTTCGCCACCGTGGGCGAACACATGCGATGTTCGGTCCGCCCCCTATTCTTTATCATTGAGTAAAATTTGACCCTGTACCTCACAGTCAGCAGACACATTCTAGCCAATCAGCAGCACACCCTCTCAAGCAGACCCTCCCACCTACTGGACAGCATCCATTTTAGATTCATTCGGAAGCTGCAACCATTTTATTTTATTTTTTCAATTTAGTATTATTATTTTTTTTCAGTGCATATAAATGTTACAAGCAGATACTGTGTTACTGCAGATACTCCCTCCAGACACCCTGTGTTACTGCAGATATTCCCTCCAGACACCCTGTGTTACTGCAGATACTCCCTCCAGACACTCTGTGTTACTGCAGATACTCCCTCCAGACACCCTGTGTTACTGCAGATATTCCCTCCAGACACCCTGTGTTACTGCAGATACTCCCTCCAGACACACTGTGTTACTGAAGATACTCCCTCCAGACACCCTGTGTTACTGCAGATATTCCCTCCAGACACCCTGTGTTACTGCAGATACTCCCTCCAGACACTCTGTGTTACTGCAGATACTCCCCCCAGACGCCCTGTGTTACTGCAGATACTCCTCCCAGACGCTCTGTGTTACTGCAGATACTCCCTCCAGACACCCTGTGTTTCTGCCCCCACCCACCGCGCAGGGGTGGGTGCCAGGGGGAGGACAGTAGGTCCCCCCCTCATTATTTTTATGGCCCCCACCCACCGGGCAGGGGTGGGGGCCGGGGGGAGGACAGTAGGTCCCCCCCTCATTATTTTTATGGCCCCCACCCACCACGCAGGGGTGGGGGCCGGGGGAGGACAGTAGATCCCCCCTCATTATTTTTATGGCCGCCACCCACCGCGCAGGGGTGGAGGCAGGGGGAGGACAGTAGGTCCTTCCCATTGTGATTTATGGCCCCCACCCACCGCGCAGGGGTGAAACCTTGGTTAAACAGAGATACTAAATGTGGGATAAAAGCAGTTTGGAAGGTTTTATAGTATATGGAAGAAAGTCCATCCGGTCCTGGCGATTTAGCATTATGTAAATCTTTAACCATTTGCGTAACTTCCTCAACTGAGATTGGTTTAATAAGGTCAGGGATCTTATCAGTGGGCAGCGAAGGTAGCTGGATTGTTCCTAGAAATTTGTTTATCTGTTCTTGTGTTGGTTGGGATGTCAGGTTATCATCTTTAAGATTATAGAGTGTGCGGTAAAACTGAGCAAATTCCTGTACTATTTTATCAGGGTTTACGATTTTCTGTCCCAGGGGGTTGTGAACGTAAGCTATTTTGGTTGCTAGGCTTCGTTTTTTAAGTCTGGATGCAAGTACTTTCCCTGCTCTGTTTCCCTGCTCGTAAAATTTTGCTTTAAGTCGTCTTAGGAAAAAATTTGTTTTAGCCACTTCCAGTTCTTGTAATTGCGTTTGTACTTCTGTAATCTCTCTAAGATGCGTCCTTGAGGGTGTTTGTTTGTTAAGTGAGGTTTATATATTTGGCTATACGCGCGGCTTTGGCCCTACTTGCGTGCTTAATTAGTACTCCCCTAATGTATGCCTTATGGGCTAACCACGTAATTTCTGTGGGTGTGTCTGGTTGAGAAATGGTCATAAAATAGATCTCCAGTTCTCTATGTAGATCTTCCAATACCTGGGGGTCACTAAGCAAGCTTTCATTAAGCCGCCAAGTTCCTCTCCCTTTAGCAGGGAATTGTTCATTCAGGTGGAGAATAAATGGCGCATGGTCCGACCACGTTATAAGGCCTATAGTTGTGTTGACGACGTTGCTGATCAGGGAGGTGGGTATCAAAAAGCGGTCTATTCGGGAGTACGAGTTATGTGTCACAGAGTGGAACGTGAAATCCTTTTCTTGCGGATGTGTCACCCTCCATGGGTCTGTAAAATTCTGCTCTAAGAGAAGTTGATTAAGGTGCCCCGTGGTTGTTTTCCTGCCTGTCTCAGTAGATGCCTTCACTGTGTGGGAAGAGGATGTATCAAGTTGAGTATCTAGAATGAAATTCGCGTCCCCACCTATCACCTACGTCCCCTAATCTGCCTTCGTCCAGTGCATTAAAAATATTGAGGAGAAATGCTGTCTGTGCTGTATGAGGGCCGTATAAGTTAATTAAGGTGTATGGGGCATTATTCAGTAGGCATTGTATAATTAAGTATCTTCCCTGTTTGTCTGTACGTTTTTTTACTAGTTCAAATGCCACATCTCTCCTGATAAGGATCGACACCCCTCGTTTCTTCTTAGAGAAACAGGAATGGAAGTCTAAAGGATACAGAGGGGAGTTGAATTTAGGTCTTTTACCCCATTGGAAATGGGTTTCTTGGAAGAATACAATTTGGGCTTTATCCCTTTTCGCTTCCAATAGTGCCAGCCTCTGTTTATTCGGGGAGTTGAGTCCTTTAGTGTTCAATGATAGAAACGTCAGCACAATTTTATTACGTACAACCTACTATGCTGTCCAGTATTGCTAAGCTGCAGTCCGTCCTCCTTTAAGTTAGTCCTCCAGTCAGTTACCACCTCCACGGGGCTCTGGGTATAGGCCTCCCTGTGTGTTAGCACTATGATTCCCTCGACCAAGACAAAAAAAAACATTAAGATAGAAGAACTTAAGATCAAAATAACAGAAAAAACTTATATACAGTTGCCCAAAAATCATGTGACGGGCACACGGTAGGCAATTAGTATTGGTGACGTATACCGCATACGTCGTAGTGGCCTGGCTCGGGCCACTAGGGGGTGAAGTGGTGCATAGTACTATCTATTGAGTATAACATGTCATAGGGGACCGTCCCTATCCATGGTTTTAACCCTAGACCGAGACAGAGATGTCGAGTCCCTAAGTCAAAATAGGAAGAGGACATGCGTTATGTATCGCGGTCTTGCTCTCTTTATATTACAGCCTACATTCCTGTGTCCGTTTGTACCTGTATACTTTCATCAGTATTAACTTATGGGAATATGCTAAACATGCCCAGTATGAGGGTTATCTTATTTTGTGACTACTTTATTATTATTGCTATTATTTATTTTATTTTTTTTGTTATTATTTTTATTTTTTTATTTTTATTAATTGGATTATTTTTTTTTGTCATCTTACTCCACTATGTTACTATAGGCACGCTAACTCCTTCTCACTTTACAATTATAACAGCCGGCATCTAGAACACTTTCTCTCTCATTCAAACAAAAAACAGTGACAATAAAAGTGTCTATGGTGTGCTATACACTTAGCTGCTTCAATTCTGTGCAGTCTCCAGCCACTCGAGATGGGTGGGCAGGGGTGTCCTTTTCCACCGACTCTGGCTGCGGCAGTGGAATGCTCCACTGTGCTAGTCCGTTCCTCCCGTCTTCTGGGCTAAGAAACACCTTCTCCACTCCATTTCTCCGTGTGATTAGGCGTGTCGGAAAGCCCCATTTGTATGGTATGGCTGCCTCTCTGAGTGCCTTGGTGATAGGGCCAAAAGCTCTTCTTTTAGCAAATTTTTAATGTATTAACAATAAATGTTATTTACTATTTTATACTTTAGTCCAAAGTCCTTTATAGCCATCAGGAACTCCATTGGGGAGAGTGCTATTCCCCCTCTAAAGTAGCACATTGTTTATCAACCTCAGAGCCGGGATTTCAGGGCTCTGCAGAAGGTGAGCACAACTATTTATATTTCAAAATACCATTATAGTATGTGCAATTCTACACAGTTGTTTTTCTGCTTTTCTTCTCGTTGTATACTCCTGGAGGGACACTACCTGGGATAAAGGGGTGTGTTGCTGCCCTAAAAGCATAAAGGATCCTTTTACGGAGCCAATACCATATAGGCTCCTGTCCATGTGAGTGGTTTCAGTCATTACTTACTACCAATTATCCATTTTGGAACATCTGCACTATATTTTTGTTTCTCTTGTTTCCTTTTATATGTACATTCAAGTTTTTCAAGACTGTCACTGTACCAAAGGGGTGAGTAAACCCCTCTACTGTTTAGAGCTCTCATAGTTTGTTTAAGGTCTGTCAGCAGGATCCTAATGTTTCCTTCAGCATGGGGGATGTGTTGGAGGCGAGATACTGAGGTTACATCACTTGCCTCTGATTCAGATGCTGGTGAGTGCGCCACGTTGGCGCCATCTTGGAGCAGCTTGCTCGATGTTGAGAGGGCCGAGATCTGCAGGTTCGCGGCTTTTTGCCTCTGCTTTCTGGCTGGCTTGTTTGACATCGCGGTCTGCCGGTATTTGACAGTTGAGGCAGCCGTTTTGTCCAGTCTAGTGCTGTGGTTACAGGCTTTAAGGTACTTAGTCCGACGGAGCTAGTCTCTCACACGTCCAGCTCCATTCATATCTTAGCCACGCCCCGAGCTCAAATGGTTTTAAATAAATATGATACACAAATACATATATTATCCCAAGCAAAAAATAAATGCATACAGATTAAAAACTTTACTATAGAGAAAATATTCTAATAGGAATAGCAATCAACAACAAGAGAATTTGCAGATCCACCAACAAAGACAAAATGTTTGGTTATTAATGAATCCCTTACATTGCTTGCCTTGTCTACATACTTTATTTTCTAAATATATTTTGTTTTATTGCTGGATTCCCACACAAACACATTGTACTTTCTGCCATGTTGATGGCATTTGGTGGTCTTTATCTATTACAAAATGGCCTTTGGTATGTAGTGGTCATTGATTTTCCCATGTGGCAGTCTAGTAGACTGTAGGTCACTGAAAGTGTAATTAGGAATCAGAAGGCAGGTCAAGACGGGAGACTTTATAGATACATGATCAGACAATGATGTGGATAAAAGACTCTAGTTTGTAAATGTTAAATGAACAATCCCGTCATGATAGCCACTACCCCACAAGACTTCACATGTGCCTTATTTACTAATATTCATTGCAGTACTTGAAATAACAGATGAAAGGAGTATCATATTAACATGTGATTGCTTTACATCATCTAAAATGTAATCTTTTAACAGCTCAAGGAATTATCTTCTAAAATCCTTTAGGGCCTTTAGGGGCCTTCTTCCTGAAAGCAGACATGATAATTAAAGGGGCACTGCAGGCTGGCATTGGCCTCCGTCTTTTAAGGCATTATGAAGATAATACATCAAACATGATTACAAATATGCTAACTACTAGATATACCTAGACCTCACTCTTTAGATAACTGCTAGAATATGTTAATTATTCAGGGCATCAGAAGAAACTATGAAATGGTTTAGATACTTAATAATCTAAAATGGTGTACTGTGCATATGCTATATACCACATTCACATTGGCTCATGCATCTTAAACCCCAGACGTTTGTGAACTACAATCCCTATGATTTTCTGACCATCTATTACATTAAAATAATTCTGGGAGTTGTAGGCAATTAACATCTGGTGGGAACAGGGATTGACATCTCTTCCTTAGCACCATGCACCAATGTTTTTCTTTCAATGGTAATTGTAAAGCCCTCTGAAATATATTGACACTATCTAAATGATTGTAATAACAGAGAGACAAGCTAGCCTAATGCTGAAAGAAATACCGAACATACACAACAGGCCTGGTCAAAAGAGTTTCATGAATGAAATATTTGCTATAGCTATAGCCTACTATGCATCAACGTATGGTCTGTACACATATCCCATCCAACACGTAGAAGAACTGTATTTTTCTTCTAAGACCTTCCCGGCTTTGATGTATATGAAATGCACAACTACACATTTCCTGCTATCTTTTCTGTTTATTCCATTTGAAAGTAGGAGCAAAGAGAATGGTACTAAAGTGGTTTATGCAACTTTTTTTTATTTATTTTTTTCTTATCGAACAGATTTTTATGAGAGCAAACCGTCGCCTGCGCAGAGGCTAAGGTATCGGTTCAAAAGGATCAATGCAGAATATCACCTGCGCAGAGGCGAATTAGTCAGTACATATAAACATATTTAAACTTTGCAGGAATGCATTTGTACATATTTCAGCACAGACTGCGCATAATGAACAGATGTATTATGTTACGCTAGCTGCTCGTGAGCGTTAAGCTACATGGTTAGGTATCGTATAACAGCGCTTTGCGAGCTTAGACACAAATATGCCTTAATAAAAATTTAAAGAAAACTAATAGTGCAAAAAAACTGTATGCATGGTACACACGCTCAGATTAAGGTATCGGTTCAAAAGGGTCAATGCAGAATATCACCTGCGCAGAGGCGAATTAGGCAGTACATATAAACATATATAAACTTTGCAGGAATGCATTTGTACATATTTTAGCACAGACTGCGCATAATGAACAGAAGTATTATGTTACGCTAGCTGCTCGTGAGCGTGAAGCTTCATGGTTATGTATCTTATAACCGCGCTTTGCGGGCTTAAACACAGATATGCCTCAATAAAAATTTAAAGAAAACTAATAGCGCAAATTTTTTTAATTAATCTCTAGTCTTATACGTAGTTAAATGAACATGCAGGCGAGTAAAGTAAG
Source organism: Pelobates fuscus (assembly GCF_036172605.1). Classification (NCBI taxonomy): domain Eukaryota; kingdom Metazoa; phylum Chordata; class Amphibia; order Anura; family Pelobatidae; genus Pelobates; species Pelobates fuscus. The sequence goes on from NC_086319.1 coordinate 61,177,412, forward strand.
TACGCAGTAACCCTACAAAAATAGGTTTTGCTTCAGATAAAACCTAAAAACTATAGCTTTAAAACTAACAACAAAGAAGCTGAATTACCGTATTTATCGGCGTATAACACGCACTTTTTCTCCCTGAAAATAGGGAGAAAATCATGGGTGCATGTTATACGCCGATATCCTACATTTACTTACCTGTCTTGAAGCGTGGGCCGGCTTCACAGCGCGCACCGCGGAACTGGAACTTAAATTTCAGGTTCCGGTTTCCAGGGGGACTGAAAGGAAGTGTGCACACTATTGTGTGCACACTTCCTTTCAGTCCCGCCGGTACTGGAACTTAAATTTCAGGTTCCGGTTTCCGGCGGGACTGAAAGGAAGTGTGCACACTATTGTGTGCACACTTCCTTTCAGTCCCGCCGGAAACCGGAACCTGAAATTTAAGTTCCAGTTCCGCGGTGCGCGCTGTGAAGCCGGCCCACGCTTCAAGACAGGTAAGTAAATATGGGACAGAGGGAAAGTGCACTAGGGGACACTATGGGAGGGGGGGGGACACACTATGGGGGGTGGAGAATACTATGGGGGGGGAAGAATACTATGGAAAGGGGGGATACTATGGGGGGGAAGAATACTATGGAAAGGGGGGGACACTATGGGAGGGGGGGAGAATACTATGGGAGGGGGGAGAGAATATTATGGGGGGGAATACTATGGGAGGGGGGAGAGAATACTATGGGAGGGGGGAGAGAATACTATGGGAGGGGGGGGAGATTACTATGGAAAGGGAGGGGAACACTATGGGATGAGGGGGGGGAATACTATGGGAGAGGTGGAAATTTCCTGGAATTTCCTTCTGGAAATGAGGTGCGTGTTATACGCCGGGGCGTGTTATACGCCGATAAATACGGTATGTTTAAGAGTTGTGCACTTTATATGCGGGTTGTCAGGCTTAATATGCTGTAAATACAACTGCTGTGTAAGAATACACAATGGAGCTATCTGGTCAGCTAGTATGCAGTAGTAAACGGCTGCATTACAAGTGTAAGCTAATAACACTCCGATCAATAAGCATTACTACAAACTGTTCCAACTTTTAACCTAGAACGCAAACCCACAGAGGAGCGGACAAATGTAATCGGGAGCTGTTATCGCTGTTAACAGTTGCAGGGCTGGTCTGTCCATGAGACTAGAGCGCTGAGGGCCTCTCTTTGCGCAGCTGCCCCATCGTTCCTGGGGCGCCGAGCCGCTGTCTGTCCTCCCCGCAACAACCCCAGTCCATCACCAGGGTCCTCCGTAGCCCCGTGGGCACTCGGGGGCAGGGGCTATCCATTCGACTCCCACCTAGAGTCCACGGGCCCCTCGCTCCCTGCACCTCCCCAACACCACCCAAGATCCCAGACTCAGAGGAGCATGTTGCCCATTGTCTCACCCAGTGCCGGCCACTGTCGCAGAGCTGGTGCGCACCCCCCCGGCCACCGGTTTGCCGGAGGGGCCACGCAGACCCGCCCCACCGGGCTCATGGCTTTAGGGACATGGCCATCTGGGGACCCCACATACCCAGAGGCTGGGGCATCCACTCCTCCAGCGGGCAGGCAGTCATCACGGGGGTTCCATCTAGCGCTCGCCGGTGCTCAGGTCCGCATGGGCCGTTCAATATGGCCCACCATAGCCATTACTCTCCAATTTCACCCCCCCAGTTTTGTGGAAGTACCGTCGGTGCATGCTCTCGCCTGTGATGGGGCCAATCCCTTTTGCTCCCGGTCTGGGTGCCTCCTCGGGCAGGTGTTTCAGCCCCCTTGTGTGCATCTCCGATGTTGCTGGCTGGCTGAGTTACATGCAGCCGGTGCCAGTGCAGGCGGTCGGCATCCGAACCCCGCGGGTATCTCCGTTGCAGTCCGCGCCACCGCCTGGTAGCTGGGATATCCCCCGTCGGCCACTGGAGGGGGGCAGGGCCGTGCCCCGGGCCTGGTATCTCCCCCTGTCCAGGTATCTGTCACGGGATGTCACTGCTCGCCATTGCCGCGTTACCAGCAATGGCCGCCAGCATTCTGGTGCTCTGCCATGTGTGGGCCGGTTCCGGCCTTCTCATCTTGCCTGGCTTGCGTCGGGCATCATGCAGGCATCAGGGGTAAGCTGGCACTGTTCTCCCTTCATGAATGGCGGGGTTTCGTGCACATAGGCGATTATTTTAGGGCCTTTTTAGCAGCATATTGCAGGAGCCCATGTTAGTGGCGTCCAATCGGCCCGGCGGCCCGGCCCCACCCCCGGTTTATGCAACTTTTAAGCAAAATTATTCAGGTTGTGTTTTGTATGACACCTTCTCAGATACTTTTATTACATCTTAGGTGCCTGCAATGCTCCTTTAGTGGTTCTTACTTTTAAAAGGGAAAACGTCTCTTCTCAGGGTTTTTAATAGAATGGTTATTTATCCCCTATATTTAGTAAATACGTGTTTGTTATGTCTGAAGTATATACTTATTTAATATTTATTTCTATTCTAGAACCATGTGAAACCATCTTGGCTCCCATAAATCATTATTATAAGCCCTTACACATATCTGTTGTTGTTTCTTCCTAATCCAATGCAATGTATGTTCTAGCTATGCCAGGACTAAATTGATTGAAATGCAATTTGTTAAACCAAGAACATAAATTTAACACAAAATGGAGCATCTCATGAACAAACTAAAATAGTAAATAACATATATTCTCTAACTTTATATACTAATATACATTAAAAAAAATATTAATAACAATATTTTAAAAATGCTGGTGAAGGGTTTCATTATTTGCCAACTCCTTTAAAAGACATTGAAAAGTGGGTTTGTTATATATCTTCTTAAATGCCAAAGCGTGGTTTCGCTACACTGGACCAACTTTGAAACCCTTGAAAAAACAACAGCATCATTTAAAATCCCTTCAACCTCCTCCACATTTGCTAAACATTTCTGGCCTTGGGCATAGAGCAGCTAAATTAAGATTTATGGTCATAGAAAGAGAACACACATAAAAGCAATCAAGACATAAATTCAAGGGAAGAAAAATGTTTAACATTTATGATTTTGAGTTCCCACCCCCAAATTAAGGAATTGAAGATATGGCATTGTCATGAGTTGAGTTATTAGGGTTCTAAAGGTTCAGACATGTTTCCCTCTTCCTTCACAAATCAGAAATTACAACTTTTTGGGGAATGCTACTGATATGAATTTACTCTCTGGCAAAACAGAATTGTAATCTAATCTATGTCCATCTCCAGTCAATCTTAATCCTGGTACACATGTTTAACCTTTCAGGTTTTTCAATTTTCTTTATAACAGGAAGGCCTTGTTGCCCTGTGACGTTATTTCAGATCTACAACTGTCATGGTTATTTACTAAACTCTAGTTATTAAGCCCGAACTGTAAAACTGAGTCTAAAATAACTTGAAAAAATTAAGCTGTATAATTCAGATGTAGTCAGAACTTGGCTACTCTAGCAGTTAAAATATTTATGCACAAATCAGCCAGCTTTGTTCTAGATTTGTGCACTGTGGGATTTTTCGGTTCGGCCAAATCATTTTTCCCGAAATTTTACTTTTGTTTAGGATGTTCATGACAGTCCTGCTTGACTGAACGTTTTGCATGGAAAACTGTTTGTGGAAATATCTGGACAAACCAAAAAAGGTGCAAAAATGGGCCAACTAAATGTGAATTTTCCCACCTGAAACTTGTTTTAGTCTTCCAATGCTAGTTCATGGAACGTTTCAGCTACATAGAACATTGTCCATGGATCTGTTATAATACTCAACATTTAGTAGCTGTCCCAAAGCCATCAATCATTGTTTTTTGTTTTTTTACCATCAATCTTCTCTCTTTTAGCACCATGGGTAAAACCTTAATCCCGAAGAATCCAAAAAATATTTGGGCCTTACCTTGTCATTTCCTTAGTTTTTCATCCATATGGTACTTTGAAGACATGGTGTTCAGCAGTACAGACGATCGTCCCAAATTCACCCAAATTGAGATTTGGCCAAAACCAAATGCTCAGATTTACTTTGTACCCTATCTAATGTGCATGCCTGCATTGAGTCAACTAAATCCTACTTTAAAAGCATTTAAATTGTAGACATAATAATATCTTCCATTTAACACGAATGGCATCTAGTGCTGGTCAGAGTTCTGAATCACAATGTCTGTCTGGTTCTTTCTGCCACTGAGTCTCATGTCTCATACATATATATGCCATTGAGTCTCATTATTAGTATTATTTTATTTATATAGCGCCAGCAAATTCCATAGCGCTGTACAATGTCTCATAAATATTAATAATTACACACTATTTGTGTTTCGGGCAACATTGATTATGATATGAAGTAAGATTGTTGTTAGCAAACCTGTAATAGGAAAAGGTCGGTTGAGGTGAGCCGAAACTGACGTATGCTGTAGGCCAGTAAATAAAGTGGGCCTACATCAGAAGCGTATGGTGAATAAAGGGAGTGGAGGGTGGGGGAGCAGCTTGCCAGTCCAATCACAGTAGGGTAGGGAAGTGGGAAGTCTCTTTTAACCCCTTAAGGACACATGACGTGTGACATGTCATGTTTCCCTTTTATTCCAGAAGTTTGGTCCTTAAGGGGTTAAAGGCCCATAAACACCTCCCACAACTTTAGGCCAAACCTTCCAATTTGTGTTCGGGACAACATTGATTATAATATGAAGTAAGACTGTTGTTAGCAAACCTGTAATAGGCAAAAGTCAGTTGAGGTGTGCCGAAACCATCGTATGCTGTAGGCCAGTAAATAAAGTGGGAAAAAAGGAATACATATCATGCTCCAAATACATTTATTGAGTAAAGAACATAATACAACGTAAGTACATTAAGATGACATTTTAACAAATGCCCTTCGTATTTAATGTACCGGTTGGGGTATGTTTATTGTATATGCTGATGACTTCAAGCAAACTAGAGTTTTAATGACATGGACTGGAACGTCCTGGCTCGATGCCATAGATGCGGCCCCTATCCTAAATGATTGTCCTAAATAATGGCTAGGGTTCATACCGAGCCCTGTTAACAATAACTGTACATATAACATGAACTTAAAGGTAGTGAAAATAGCCCCGTGAAGTGACAGTAGTGGAAGAGATGCGAAATTCGGTACAGTGAGGAGGTCGGAATCAAAAACCTTCACCGGGTACCATATATTATTTGTGGGTATAGTATAGTATGGAACGTGGATGGGTTGACCCAGTTGACTCGTTTTGGTCACGGGTAGAGTCAGTATGTAATGATCTTAATGTTTAATTAGATAGGAGCTTTGAAGGCAACCTTGTGCATTGTGTTGGCCACTGATGGTGAATTCTCGTGGCCTCAGGAAGCCGTAAAGGGCCAGGTACATAGTGGTTTTAATGACAGTGTTAGTGAGTGATCCGAAAGGGTCTGAATCTAGCAAATCAGACATATTTTTAATACACTTAAGTATAGTTTGATTGGATAGGATGAAAAGGAAACTGGCATTGTTGGAAAGTAGAGAAACATGTGATGTTGGATGCCAGTCAGGCGTAACTTGGTGGTATAGCGAGATTGAAGGTGGTGAAACAAAAGTAGCGAACACAACCAGAGATGTAATAACCAACATTATGTAATGAAAACCACTTACCTGTGATGTGAATAGTAATTGAGAGACTTAGTGACAGCAATTGCTGGGAGACCACTAAGGGCACAACTAGAAATACCTTAGAACCTGGAGGAATCTGCCAGACATGTGAACCCTACGAGGGCTAAGGAAATTGTTGTAAACACGTAAGTGACAACCACTATATACCTTACAAACAATTGAGGGGTAACACAAGCGACTTAGAGTAAACCAGATGGCATGAATATGAAAATGCCAGCATATGACGTCAACCATAACATAGCATAGAGGCATATAGTAAAATACTAATAATGCAGAAACTCTGGAAAGTGAGTGAATTGTGAACCTGTCACATGTGTAAGCCCCTGTTACCTGAACATAATGGGATTGCCTGGAGACAGATAAATGATGTACGTAAATAAGTGATTAATATAGCGAGGGCAAAGCTGATAAAACCAACTTATAGAGGGGAAATAATAGAGTAGAAAGGGTTGAGAACGGTAAAAGTATCAGTACTAAAGAAAACAAATAGCATAGGTAACTAGTATCAGTATCAACAAGAATATACAATAAAAAGTATCTACAAGGACCATAATGGTGGACAATTCAAGCTAACACGTGTATGAGAAGCAAACCAACAACCCATAATTAGTATAACTAAACCAAAGTAAGCCTTTGTTAGCCGATGACACCCAATGAGGGTTGTAGTTAATGTAAGTACATTGAATGTATAAACAAGTTAGTTTATATTTGTGAGCCATATGTGTAGGCCCAAGTTGGGCTTGATATGATTGATCCAGTCAATAGCGACACTTAGCCATGTAGGGGGCCAAGACATATAATAGAACAGGCATAGGCAACCTTCGGCACATCAGATGTTTTGGACTACACCTCCCATGATGCTTTGCCAGCATTATGTGTGTAAGAGCATTATGGGGAATGTAAGCCACAACATCTGGAGTGCCGAAGGTTGCCTATCCCTGTAATAGAAGTTGATATGTTCCAGTAAGGGGCTTAACACCGGAAGCTGAAGAAGGCATCGCTGTGAAGCTACGTATTAATGAAATGCTGAATATGATAGTAGTGAGAATCGCCCTGAAAGAACAAACATACAGTTAGTAGAAACCGATAAAATCAGCCGTGGCTGGCTTCCATGTCGACTTCTATGAGTACTAGGTAGGCCTGGCTCAACTTAAAGATGACATGTTTTAGTATAATAATAGGTGTGGCATCGCAACTTATCTATTTCCTAATTCACCTACAGAAAGTCGGATAGCATGATAGAAAGTCAATATCCTGTTGGAAATCTGAACATACAGGTACATATGCTCAATATTGAATTGTGTTATGATCGTATGCGTACAGAGGACCCTGCGTCCTGTTGACGGCATGGTTCGACAACGTGTTTCTAGTCTTCCCAGTCTCTCATTTATTTACTCCTTAGAGGACATGAGTGCTGAGAATGTTGCATGGAGTTTAGTTTTGCTTGAGCAACTCATGCCTACTCCAGCATCAGCATTGTCCGTATCGGTACGCATGAGCCTGAACAGTTCCGCAATATATTAATAATTAGCTTGGATCAGGATCTGACCTGATCCTGGCTGGCTAGCTAGTGCCAAGTGGCGAAGCAATTCACTAGGTTGGTGACAGGTGAGGCCCCTCTAGTTTCCAAGTGGCTTGAGAGGCTCTATCTATGCTTTGGCGTGAGGGGACTCGTGGCCAACGAACGTAGTGGCGGGGTGTTGACCTCTCTGTGACATTTAAATCATGAGATAGATTGGGTGTGACAAGTGAGGCCCTCTCTATGCCACTGTGCGAGGGGGCTAACTATGTTTTGGCCTAGGGAGCGTAATATCTCATGCGTGGAGGATGGGGGCTGGCCTCACGGAACCACTCACTCCAAAGCAGAGATGCCAGAAACTTAACATCTATTGGTCACCTATATCCCTATAAGGCAGTAAAACCTACTCACTAAAAAGGCCTTTATTGCTGGGGAGCTAGCGTGGCGAATAACTTGGTTGTAACCTGTAACTAATATCTGCAGTATCCCCTAAAGGAGGCAGAGATGGGAAGGAGAGGTCTATAACCTACGGAAAGAACCGTAACTGACAAATGGGTGCGAGGTCTGAAGAGCAAATGATGTTCCAAATTGATAACCTGTAAAAGAATATGATTTGATAAGACATAAGGATTTGGATGTTAGCAAAACATCGTGAGTACCACCGTACCTCCCCATGTACAGACCCCATGGCATCCTGCAAAGCCACAGGACCAAATATCTGCAGACAGGAACTGTAGTGTTAAACCATGCAATCATATTTAGGGAAATCTCAAAATATGATTAGACATGACACATAAATATGTTTGTAAGCAAAACCGTAGACTGTGCAGAAATGCATATGTAAATATAGACAGTGTGGCCGAAGGCGTATTGTCTATCGTAACTAATCTAATATGCCACATCTAAGGTAATACCGGATTGTGGCATTATGATAATCAGATTGAGCGAATATTACCGCTACATAACTGATATCCGTATGTTGGGTGCCTATAGATTTCCTACCTAGAACCTAAAACAACAGACATTATATTCTTAATGCAAAATATCTAAATGTTTTAAATGAAATGCCCAAACGAGGTGCCGAATTAGCCTGCGGCAGGTTGCCCATTGCAGGGCACATGAGCACACGTTGTAAAGGCATAGTGATGTCAGGAGTAGGAAATCTGAGTATAAAACTGGGAGGTTGCATGATTTGTATTCCGAGTTACAGGGTGGCTGTGCGGGCTGTGTTGGCATTAATGTGGGTGAAGGTAGGATGTAAATCAGAGAATGGTTGTGGAGTTTGTGTATGTAACCAAGACATGTTGATGATGAGATGGTAGAGAACCCGATAGTTACTAATAATCATCTAGTTTTTGAAATGGTGAACAGAACAGAAACCGTATATAAATACTTATAAAACATTATATAATACATACCCACTGAGACAAATAAAATGGTTGTTGGAAGACAGAATCAAACCGGGAACAGAGGCCTCTAAAATGCCACAGTGGCTTTACAGGCTAGCGGCCGTGATGTCCGTACATAATACATAGGGAAAGAGAGGAGATATAAGACATACATTAAAAAGACCTACATGTGGAATGCTTAGGAGGATGATAAATACTTATGCATACACAGCTGGTATGGAAGATTAGGGTTGAAAGCAACTGGAAATGCTAGAATAATGCTAGAATATCTCAGTAATATTAGCATCAGATATAAAACGTCATTGCTTAAACTGAACATGACTGACTGATGTTCCTGATGCATGTAGACCAAACAAAGAAAGTCTGGGTGGTAGAAAGTGAGGGAATGCAAAAGCAGCAGACAAGAGAACTGCAGGTTTTGCTAGCTGTTTTAGATTATACCCCAATGAAAAATACATAATTAAATGCATGCAAGCTGTCCCTTGGGGCACATCTACTAAACAGTGAATTACCAAACAATGTTGGCCCAATGAGTACCTGAATACCCAGAGAGCAGGAAAACATTAAAATGTAGGGTGACTTACTGAAATGCATATGATAGAGTTTTATGAATTTTAGGTCATTTAGTAAGAAGATTTAAGACATTTAGAAGATATTCCCCTTTACAGAAAATAAGGAATTTACATTTATGTGTACGGAGAATGTATATACAAGTTTATATTTAATTTCCTTTACCACATGTTTAGGCCCACGTTTGGACCTGACATCAATTTTGAGAGTTAGTTGCAACACCTAGCCACATAAGTGCATGAATACCAAGGACAGACAAAGACAACTTTAAAATGTAGAGTGAAACATTAACTTGCAGGGTGACTAACTAAAATGCATATGATAAAGGTAAAATATGGGCCAAATACAGTAAGTAAAATGAGGCATGCTATGTACGATTGAAATAGGCTAAATTTGCTTTAGTAGTGAAATTCGCCATATGCGAATGGCTGAACAAACAAATGTACAGTTTTGTTGAAAAAACAACAGTTATACAGTGCCCCATTAGCTTCTAGTGAGGCGGCTGTTTACCAGAGTGAGGTGAAACAAATACTTGGGTGGGCCACACTAGGCCAAGACCAGCTTGTTTGGAGTTTAGGCAGTTTGTGTTGATGACCTTTGAACTGGAAGTAGATGGTTCTGCACTGAACCAGACAGTCTCAACAGCCTGCAGCTCGTCAGTCCAATCACGGTAGAGTAGGGAAGGGGGAATTCCTTTTAAAGGTCCATAAGCCCCTCCCAGAACTTCAGGCCAAGCCTTTCAATATATTGAAATTTATGCATTAATACATACATATACACATATAAATTCTAAATATATATTCTAATTCTAAATATATATATATATATATATATATATATATATATATATATATATATATATATAATGTGAATGTGATGGCAGATTAGAACCATTCGGCTTTCATTAGTGCCTGGCCTTATCTTCTAGTTAGGATAGCCTTATGCATATCCCACGCATGGTTGAACTCCTTTACTGTGTTAACCTCTACCACTTTAGCTGGAAGGCTATTCCATGCATCCACTACCCTCTCAGTAAAGTAATACTTCTGGATATTATTTTTAAACCTTTGCCCCTCTAATTTAAGACTATGTCCTCTTGTTGTGGTAGTTTTTCTTCTTTTAAATATAATCTCCTCCTTTACTGTGTTGATTCCCTTTATGTAATTAAATGTTTCTATCAAATCCCCCCTGTCTCGTCTTTCCTCCAAGCTATACATGTTAAGTTAATTTAACCTTTCCTTGTACGTTTTATCCTGTAATCCATGAACCAGTTTAGTAGCCCTTCTCTGAACTTTCTCTAAAGTATCAATATTTTTCTGGAGATACGTTCTCCAGTACTGCATACAATACTCCAAGTGAGGTCTCACCAGTGTTATGTACAATGGCGTGAGCACTTCCCTCTTTCTACTGCTAATACCTCTCCCTATACAACCAAGCATTCTGCTAGCATTTCCTGCTGCTCTATTACATTGTCTGCCTACCTTTAAGTCATAAAAAATAATCACCCCTAAATCCCTTTCCTCAGATGTTGCAGTTAGGACTCTATCAAATATTCTGTACTCTGCCCTTGGGTTTTTATGTCCAAGATGCATTATCTTGCACTCATCCACATTAAATGTCAGTTGCCACAACTCTGACCATTTTTCTAGTTTACCTAAATCAATTGTCATTTGGCTTATCCCTCCTGGAACATCAACTCTGTTACATATCTTAGTATCATCAGCAAAAAGACATACCTTACCATCAAGACCTTCTGCAATATCACTAATAAAAACATTAAAGAGAATGGGTTCAAGTACAGATCCCTGAGGTACCCCACTGGTGACAAGCCCATGCTTCGAATATACTCCATTGACTAGAACCCTCTGTTGACTTTCACTCAACCACTGCCTTATCCATTTAACAATATTGGAATCCAAACTATATATATATATATATAGTTTGGATTCCAATATTGTATCAGGTATTCTATTTTTATTTCTATGTATATATTTAACAATATTGGAATCCAAACTATATATATATATATATATATATATATATATATATATATATATATATATATATATATATATATATATATATATATATATATATAGTTTGGATTCCAATATTGTTAAATATATACATAGAAATAAAAATAGAATAATGATATATATATATATATATATATATATATATGACTATATTTTTATATATAAATATTTATTCTACTTTCTATTTCTATGTATATATTTATACATAGAATTATCTTCTATAATCCTTTAGGGCCTTTAGGGCCTTTAGGGGCCTTCTTCCTGAAAGCAGACACTTCAGGCTGGCATTGACCGCCGTCTTTTAAAGCATTATGAAGATAATACATCAAACATGCTTACAAATATGCTAACTACTAGATATACCTCGACCAGGTATAGGCAACCTTCGGCACTCCAGATGTTGTGAACTTCATCCCCCATAATGCTCTTACACCCATAATGCTGGCAAAGCATCATGGGAGGTGTAGTCGAAAACATCTGGAGTGCCAAAGGTTGCAAATGCCCGACCTAGACCTTACTCTTTAGATAATTGCTAGAATCTGTTAATTCTTCAGGGCATCAGGAGAAACCATGATCAGGAGAAACCATGGAGAAATGGTTTAGATATTACTATATATATATTTTATTTTATTTTTATATATATATATATTTAGAATTATAATATATATATTTAGAATTTCTTTGAGTATATTTATGCATTAATGCAACAATAACCAATGCTCATTTATGCATTAATGCACAATGATTAGAGCTCATTCTCCATGACAACTATTTTTGGTTTTAGGATGACTTCTACCTGCAGATGTGTGGCACAGCCATGGGCATTAAGTTTTCCCCCAGCTATGCTAATTTATTCAAGGCAATATGGGAATTGCAATACATGAATTTTGGAAGTAGCTGGGGGCAAAACCTGGTTATCTAAAAAAGATATATAGATGACCTAATTTTTATCTGGAAGGGTGGGTGTGATCTTTTAAAGGATTTTATAAACTATGTTAACTCCTACGATTGGGGGGTGTGCATTATTTTTAAGTATAGCAAGACAACAGTAGACTTTTTAGATTTGACTATTTATGTAGAAAATGGTGATATTAAAACTAAAACCTGTTTTAAGTCTGTGGACGTGAACAGCTACATCGAAACTTCTAACTTCTATAGTCCCTGGTTGATGAATGTGTCAAAGAGCCAATCAATCCGTATTCGTAGGAATTGTACTGATAGTGACACATGGACCAGGGCCATAAAATCATATAAGATTTTAAAATTAGGGGATATGAAGAAAGCCTTTTAAATTAATCAATAAAAGAGGTACATAAAATGGATAGGAAACCACTATTAGATTACAAAGTTAAGGATCAAGACAGGAATAAGAAGTCGGATATAGTACCCTTTATTTGCCTATTTTCTGGTAGTCAAAGCAAAAAAATCAGGTATATAATAAATGGGAATTGGCATCTACTTTTAAAAGAACCCGTACTTAAAAACTTCCTACCTCCATATCCCGTTATAATACATAGAGGATTTACTAACCTGAAGAGCATACTGACCATCTGTCACGATTCGGGGAACCCAACACGCTAACACACACACAGACACACACACAGAAAGTGTGCAGTACCGGTCCTTAGAGTGGCCGGGCTAAGCACACACAGAATAGTCAGGAGACAAGCCGAGTAAGGGGAACCAGAAAACAGAATAACGAGAAACAAGCCGAGGTCAAAGGGTAGGAGAAAGTCACAAAGTCAGTATAACAAGCCAGAGAGTACGTAACCAGAAATCACACGTTCAGAATCAATACTATAAAGCAAAGACCACAACAGGGCAGGGAGAAACAGGAAAGGTAAGTATTTAAACCATCAGGTTAATTCTGATTGGATAATTTCCAATCAGAATTAACAATCACACGTGGGAGATATCTAAACCTCCCACTGTGATTGAGGCACTGTGCCTTTAATGCCGGGTCAGGTGACTGACCCCGGCGTGACATATCTTGGGCAGTCTTCCAGCGTGCAGCGTCATGCATGCTGCCGCTGGGGGGCGTGGAGGAAGACGCGGGCGGCATCCGAGGCTGGAGGGATGCCGCTCGCCGAGCCCACGTGGAAAAGGGGACCGCGGACGGCTGGAGGGTGAGTGCCGCGAGCGGACTGCAGCCTCCCCTTGCAGCCGCCCGCGGGATCCTGACACCATCAAACCTGAGAAAACTATAGAAGGCTGAAAAAGTACCATGGGTATGTTTGCAGGTTTAAATAGAGGGTTTCATGGGTGTGGGGGATGTAGAGCCTGCCAGACTACCACATTACCTAAAAGATTTATAAATCAATTTAATATCAAAAACAAGACATACAACGTTAAAGAATGCATAACCTGCCACATTAAGAATGTTGTGTATTTGCTTACCTGTCTTTGTGGTCTACATTATGTAGGACGTACCATGAGGAAGATGTTTATAAGGATAGGTGAACATATGCACAACATCAGCAGGAAATATATGCAACACCTGGTCTCGCTTCATTTTAAGAACATCACAATGCAGACCCCACAGGGTTAAAATTTCAAGGGATTCAAAAAGTTACACATAACTGAAAGGGGGTGATTTTATTAGGAAATTGGGACAGATGGAAATTAGATGGATTTTTGAACTAAATACCCCCATTCCGTATGTTCTAAATAATGATTTTGAACTGTGTAATTTTTTACAGGATGGTACATCATCTTCCATCTGCCCCAAAAAGAATCTTCTTAATTTATATATTTTTTTATATATTTTTTTTTATATTTGTTTGGAGTGACTTTTAGAATGAAATCTTTTAAATTTTTTAGTCTACATGTTTAAAACAATGTTTTTTAATCTACATGTTTATCAAATTAATTATATTGGGCACACAGGTGATGGGAATATCTTAATTTACTGTATTTTCTATAACATATGTATTGCACTTTAAAAGAGGATTACCTACTCAAGTGTTTCATTCTCTCCTTCATTCTAATTTGTTATTGCTTCTCCTTTATCATCTCATTATTGCTCTAGCAAACTTTATTCATATAGACATATGTTTGCCATTAAATATATAATGTGTAGATAATAGCTTTTGATACACATGATAAGGACCAGGCCCAGGCAGGCCATCAGGCACCCCGGGAAAATGACTGGTGGGCCGCAATGTCCATGGGCCGAGACCATCAGGGGAGATCACAGGATCTCCCCTGCCGGTCCATGCGGGGCCGGCAGTATCCAAGCGCCGGCCCCGCTTTTTTCTATGATGAACCGGTGGGAATATCAAAGATGTATCATTTTAATGGTAGGCGTATTTTAACATTGAGAGACAGAATAACAAAATAAAAAATCCAGAAAAACGCATGTCAAAAAAGTTATAAATTGATTTGCATGTCAATTAATGAAAAAAGTATTTGACTCCGACTTAGTTCTTGGTGGCAAAACCCTTGTTGGCAATCACAGAGGTCAGATGTATCTTGTAGTTGGCCATCAGGTATGCACACATCTCAGGAAGGATTTTGTCCCACTCTTAATGTGCTTCTTCTTGAGCCACACCTGTGTTGCCTTGGCTATGTGTTTTGGGTAATTGTAATGCTGGGATACCCATCCACGACCCGTTGTCAATGCCCTGGCTGAGGGAAGGTTCTCACCCAATATTTGACAGTACATGGCACCATCCATCATCCCTTTGATGCGATGCAGTTGTCCTGTCCCCTTAGCAGAAAAACCCCCAAAGCATAATTTTCCACCTCCATGTTTGATGGTGGGGATGGTGTTCTTGGGGTCATAAGGCAGCATTCCTCCTCCTCCAAACATGGCGAGTTGAGTTGATGCCAAAGAGCTTGATTTTGGTCTCATCTGACCACAGCAATTTCACCCAGTTCTCCTCTGAATCATTCACACGTCCATTAGCAAACTTTAGACGGGCCTGTACATGTGCAGGTGGACCTTACGGGCGCTGCAGGATTCCAATCCTTCATGGCGTAGTAGGTTACCAATTGTTTCCTTGGTGACCCCGTGTAGTTCTTATGATCATTGAAACTCCACAAGGTGAGATCTTGCATGGAGCACCAGACAGAGGGAGACTGACAGTTTTTTGTGTTTCTTCCATTTGCGAATAATCGCACCAACTGTTGTCACCTTCTCACCAAGCTGTTTGGTGATGGTCTTGTAGTCCATTCCAGGCTTGTGTAGGTTTACAATCTTGTCCCTGACATCCTTGGGCAGCTCTTTGGTCTTGGGAATGATGGAGAGTTCGGAATCTGATTGATTGATTGCTTCTGTGGACAGGTGTCATTTATACAGGTAACAAGCTGAGATTAGAAACACTCCCTTTAACAGAGTGCTCTTAATCTCAGCTCATTACCTGTATAAAAGACACCTGGGAGCCTCAAATCTTGCTGATTGATAGGGGATCAAATACGTATTTCACTCATTGTCATGCAAATCAATTTATAACTTTTTGGACATGCGTTTTTCTGGATTTTTTTTTTTATTCTGTCTCTCACTGTTAAAATAAACCTGCCATTAAAATTATAGACTGATCAATTCTTTGTCAGTGGGCAAACGCTCAAAATCAGCAGGGGATCAAATACTTTTTTCCCTCACTGAATGAACATTAACTTGGGCCAGGTTTGTCACTAAGTGGCTACTAAAAGAGACTGGACATATCCCAGTTTGAATGCCCTGGGTTGTCTACTTTTGCAAATGGTATGCCATGATGTGGGTAATTCTCATTCCTGGGCTTCCATACGGTCTCAAAGGCAACATACTCCATGCAAACCAATCTGGCAAATTTCAATGTGTACAACACTCTTTATTTGACCATGTAGCTTTCGATAACACCATGAAACCTGGACATAAGGGACATTGTTGTACTCATGGGGCATTACAGCATACAAATATGTGTGTTTTATTGCAGTAAAATCTAACAGTATTATCAGGGGCGGGCCGGCCCTTTAAATGCTGCAGCCGCCTGAGCGCTCTGTAAAGAGCACTCAGGCGGTTGCAGAACAGATTCTGCCCTCCCTCCCCTCCCCTGTAGCGTGGCCGAGCCGGTCTCCGGTCCGCGGTCCCGGCCGGAGTGATGGGAAGGTGCACGCTCAGTGTGCACCTTCCTTTCAGTCCGGCCGGTTACAGGAAACAGAAACTCCTGTTCCGCACTGAGCGTGCACCTTCCCATCACTCCGGCCGGGACCGGAGAGCAGCTCGGCCACGCTACAGGGGAGGGGGTAAGAAGAAGAGGGGAGGGGGGAAGTAATAAGAGGGGAGGGAGGGGGGAAGTAATAAGAGGGGAGGGAGGGGGGAAGTAAGAAGAGGGGAGGGAGGGGGGAAGTAAGAAGAGGGGAGGGAGGGGGGAAGTAAGAAGAGGGGAGGGGGGAGTAAGAAGAGGGGAGGGGGGAGAGTAAGAAGAGGGGGGGGAGAGTAAGAAGAGGGGGGGAGAGTAAGAAGAGGGGGGAGAGTAAGAAGAGGGGAGGGGGAGAGTAAGAAGAGGGGAGGGGGGAGTAAGAAGAGGGGAGGGGGGGAGTAAGAAGAGGGGAGGGGGGAGTAAGAAGAGGGGAGGGGGGAGTAAGAAGAGGGGGGAGAGAGTAAGAGGAGGGGAGGGGGGAGTAAGAAGAGGGGAGGGGGGAGTAAGAAGAGGGGAGGGGGGAGTAAGAAGAGGGGAGGGGGAAAGAGTAAGAAGAGGGGGGAGAGAGTAAGGGGAGGGGGGGAGTAAGAGGAGGGGAGGGGAGGGGGGAGAGTAAGAAGAGGGGAGGGGGGAGTAGGAAGAGGCGAGGGGGGAGAAGGAAGAAGGGAGGGTGGTAAGAAGAGGGGAGGGGGAGTAAGAGGGGAGAGGGGAGTAAGAAGAGGGGAGAGGGGAGTAAGAAGAGGAGGGGAGTAAGAAGGGGGAGTAAGAAGAGGGGGGAGTAAGAGGGGAGAGGGGAGTAAGAAGAGGGGGGAGTGAGGGGAGGGGGGGAGTAAGAAGAGGGGGGAGTAAGAAGAGGGGAGGGGGGGAGTAAGACGAGGGGAGGGGGGGAGTAAGAAGAGGGGGGTAAGAAGAGGGGAGGGGGGGAGAGTAAGAAGAGGGGAGGGGCGAGAGTAAGAGTGGAGGGGGGAGTAAGAGGGGATGGGGGAGTAAGTGGAGTGGGGAGTAAGAAGAGGGGGGGAGTAAGAAGAGGGGGGGAGTAAGAAGAGGCGATGGGGGAGAGTAAGAAGAAGGGGGAGTAAGAAGATGGGAGGGGGGATAATAAGAGGGGGGGAGTAAGAGGGGAGGGGGGAGTAAGGGGAGGGGCGGAGTAAGAGGAGGGGGGAGTAAGAAGAGGGGAGGGGGGAGTGTAAGAAGGAGGGGAGACAAGAAAAAGAGGGGGGAAGAAGAGGGGAGGGGAGTAAGAAGAGGGGGAGGGGTGAGTAAGAAGGAGGGGAGATAAGAAAAAGAGGGGGGTAAGAAGAAGAAGGGGGGAGTAAGAAAAAGAGTGGGGAGTAAGAAGAACAAGAGTGGGAAGTAATTAGAAGAAGGGGGAGTAAGAAGAAGAGGGGGGAGTAAGAAGAAGTAGGAGGGTTAAGAAGAAGAAGGGGGGAGTAAGAAGAAGAAGAAGGGGGTAGTAAGAAGAAGAAGAAGGGGGGAGTAAGAAGAAGAAGAAGGGGGAGTAATAAGAAGAAGGGGGTAAGAAGAACAAGGGGGGAAGTAAGAAGAACACAGGGAGGAGGGGGGTAAGAAGAACACGGGGGTTTGAGGAGAACACACAGAGGGAGGAGTGAGAAGAACACAGGGAGGGTGGAGGGGGGATGAGAAGAGCACAGGGAGGGTGGGTGAGTGTGAGAAGAGACCGCTAGGGGAGGGTGGGGGAGAGGAGAGACCACTAAGGGGCAGGGGAGAGCTCTAAGGGACAGAAGGGACAGCTTCATAGGACAGGGGGCAAGACAGGGAGCTCTTTCACACTATGCGCACATACACAGAAACACACAATGCATCCCTATACATACACAGAAACACAACATGCTTCCCTTACACACAGAGAAACACACAATGCATCCATTACACACACACACACAATGCAACCCTTACACACAAAGACAATGCATCATTTGCACACATACACAGAAACATACAATGCAAACCCTTACACACACATGCAAACACACACACTGTTTTTCTTACATACACACAGAAACACAACGCATCTCTTACACTCAATGCACACACATACAGACACACACCTTGCATCCCTTATGCATACAAACACAGATTCACACAATGCATCCCTTACACACAACCAGAAACACATAATACATCCCGTATACACAAATACACGCTGCATCACCTGCACAAACTGGTATCCCTATACACTACATACCATAAGCACACATATTAGATCCTCTACAATAACACATAACACATCCCCTACACACTCCACTCCCTGTGAGCGAACTCATGGGTGGGTGGAACATATAAGTGGACTTATGAGTGGGCCTTATGGGCATACTCACTGTCAGACACTGGGGCCCAGACCTTGAGCTGTGTAAGAGGCCCCCAAAAAATGGAGCTGCTTCCAATTCTCCCAGAACATTGAATTTTGTGACCAGTTGCAAACAGCCTCCAGAGATCCTGTTCTACACCAGACCAGTGGAGCCAAACTGCAGCCCATCATCATCCTCATCTAATTGTAAGTAGGCAATCGAGTATATTATTAGTGACACTAATCTATAATTTACCTCACATTAAAGGGACACTATAGCTTAATGAAGTGGTTCTGGTGTCTATAGCTGGTCCCTGCAGGCTTTTTAATGTAAACACACACTGTGTGCAGCACTGGCGTTCGTTCATATGGCAGATCATATGGGTGGGGCATTGTGATGTCACATGGGGGGGCGGCAAATTTATATTTTGTCTAGGGCGGCACAAACCTTGCACCGGCTCTGATCCTGGGCAGGTGCACCAGTGTACTGGTGACCCACAGGAGGGGAGTGCACTGATTGCACTGCACTCTCCTTCTGCCCAGACCCGTCTTGACCGCAGTGCAAGTGCCCTCTGCCCCTAATTTACAGTGGCTCACACTCACAACAAGCAGTGCCTGGAGCCCTTTGCAGAGACGGAAACAAAGAGGTTCTGCGGCAGCTAGCCGTCCTGCAAGCATTACATTAAACAGCTGTTCCCCATGCAGCCACAGGTGGCGTTGTGCTGGGAGACTGTGATTACTCTTCACTTCCTCCCAGCCTACAGAGCAGCGCATGGGGGAGAGAGAGGAGGAGGCATGATTTAATCTTGAATAAATCCTCTAAGCAAACCTTTATAAATTTGGGGGGATCAGCTCTGTTTCCACAGTTTATTGGTGTTTACTCTGATGTCTGTATTAATATTGAGGGATGTCTAAGTAGTAACGTCAGTGTGTGTCAGCAGGGCCAGCCGTTGGGGTGGGCAAGCTGAACGGTCACGCAGGGTGCCATGACAACAGAGGCACCCGGCGGCCAACACAGCTCACAAGTTGGGTACACCAGCATATTTAATTTAAACGATTCGATGGTGGTCCACTGGTGCGCACCAGCAGTAGGTGCAGTCAGATCATATCCTCTCCCTCGTGGTTCCGGCGCTCAGTTAGTGAGTCAGAGCACAGGCTCAGAGATTCTCAGCCTGTGCTCTGACAACATTGAAAGTCAGAGCCGTGAAGGAGCGGGTATGGCAAAGAGCTACTGATTAGCATAACATCAATATCCGTTATAAAACCAGGAAAAGGTGATCATGGATGGTGAACTGATTTGGTGGCGCAATGGGCCACTTGACTGGTTTTGCCCCCCAGGCCTAAGGCTGCCAGCCCTCTCCTGAGTATTATGATATTCACAGTTACAATGTCATGCAGAACTTGTCATGCAAAACTTTAACATTTCTGAATTTCTCCCATGTTTTTAGATTTTATTCATATTAAATTGTGTTCCCTATACAGTATAAATATTTGATGTGAAATGAAATCACTATTTCTCCAGAACAAAATTATATATAGTAACTGTGGGTGCCCTTATAAATTATGGTTGAACAAACATATAGCTCAAATTCTCTGGTTTTGCCTTAATTGTAAGACTTCATATTTACTTTACCTTCTTTACTGAAAACCTTGGTCTTTCAGGCTACGAAACTCCTCAGTGGAGCAAAGCCTCTGGCCTAGTCTTATATGGGGTGACCCCCCCCTTTTATACTTTCCTACTGTTGGTACGCTGTATCCACTACACTGCTGGGTCTCACTAATGTGCCTGCGGCACTTTCTGGGTTGGGTGACCCCCTCCCTCTAACTGTACGGTTGGGTCCTATGATACTGACCCTGAGGGTGACCCCCTCCTTTATATGGCCTGTTTTGCATGCTATGCTTGTGCTTGCTGGGTGACCCCCTCTTGCATGCTGGGTGACCTCCATCTGGCCTAGCCGGTGACACATTGACTGTACCTTACTTTAGTTTTGGTGTCATCAGTCATGGCTACTGAAGCTGGCTTCAATGCACCTAAGGGCCTACAAGCCTGGCTACATGCCGCACTAGCGGACGCGCTACCTGAAGCTCTTGCTGCCATGAGCGGGGACGCCCTCCTGCCCCGGCGGGACCCACACCCGGCACCTCTGTGGCTCAGGATCCTGATTTTGACCTGGTGTTCACCACCTTTATGATGAGATCTGAGAAGGATCCTCACAAAGGCCTGGAACAGGGCCTATGCTCAGCCTGGGATAATCTGCTCTTCTTGAAGGAATTGAACCGTCACGTTTCCATTTCTACGTCTCATTTTTTTCTCAGTGGAAGGCCAATCACTGAAGATCTATGGGTTCTACAGACCATGTCTGGATTCCGGATCGATTTCATCGAACCTCTGATACGGGACTCTGATCCACGGCCGCAATGTATGGACAAGGAGACTTCTGGCATGGCCACTCTCGGTTTTCTTGGACAATGTTTTCCTAGTAAGAAAGAAACCAGGACACTTCCACCCTGTGATCAAGCTGTGTGCTCTCAAGGCACATGTCACCAACTGATATTTCAAGATGGAGGACATCTCCTCAGGGACCTGCTTTGTGGGGAGACTAGTTCTCCCGACTGGATCTAAGGACGCTTATCTCACGGTACAGATCCACCATGAGGACAGGTGTTTTCCTCCAGTTCCCCTGGCAGGGAAGCATCTGGCAGTTCACGTGCCTTCCTTCTGGCCCCGCTATTTCACCCGGTCTCCAAGTTTCTCCTGCAGGATCAAGTGGGGAATCCACATCTGTTGGTATTGGTCTGGACCGTTTCCAGGGTACGTGGGATGTGACAGGCCTATCGACAATGGCTAGAGAGTTACTCTGGGACTCTTGGGTGTCTGGCACCAGACGATCATATCTGCACGCATGGCGATCCTGGCATGGCTGGTGTCTGGAGAGACGTTTGGATCCCTTTATGGCCCCTACCATGGCTGTACTGAACTTCCTGGCCAAATTGTTTAGCTGTTTCTTTGCTGCTGGAGGTTTTCAGTAAAGAAGGTATAGCAAATTTTCACCTTCTGTCTTTAATAAAATTTAGATTATTCCCTCACAGAGGCTAGAATAATCCCTAATTCCCTACTCTGCAGTCATGTACGTGAACATGCATAGTAGAACCTAACACAAAACACATGCCTCAGAGAATATTTATTTTGTGCCGTGATATTTGTGTGAAATCATCATTAAAAACATGTGGGATTTATTTATCTATTGTTTTTAATATTCAAATACAGCTACCCTCTATATACATTATATTTAAAATTACGCACAATTGGCCAAAATACCTCCAACTGTTCCCAAGTTCCAAGAAGCAGGCAAACATAAACTAATAAATACAAGTTGAATGATTGAAAAGATAATTGATGTAATAAAAAAATAAAATAAAATTGTAACAAAATAATATAATTTATGTTCATGTTGAAGTAGTGCTTGGAGATAATATTTCCTCAGCCATAGAAACATGACCATAGAAAGTTCAATAATATTCCATATTCACTATTTACTAGTAGTGATGTAACGAACTGTTCGCTGGCGAATAGTTCCCGGTGAACATAGCATGTTCGCGTTCGGCACGGCGGGCGAACACATGCGCGGTTCGATCCGCCCCCTATTCGTCATCATTGACTAAACTTTGACCCTGTGCCTCACAGTCAGCAGACACATTCCAGCCAATTAGCAGCAGACCCTCCCTTCCAGACCCTCCCACCTCCTGTACAGCATCCATTTTAGATTCATTCTGAAGCTGCATTCTTAGATAGAGGAGGGAAAGTGTAGCTGCTGCTCATTTGATAGGGAAATGTATAGCTAGGCTAGTGTATTCAGTGTCCACTACAGTCCTGAAGGACTCATCTGATCTCTGCTGTAAGGACAGCACCCCAAAAAGCCCTTTTTAGGGCTAGAACATCAGGCTGCTTTTTTTTTGTGTAATCTAATTGCAGTTGCCTGCCTGCCTGCCAGCTTCTGTGTCAGGCTCACAGTGGATACTGTGCCCACTTGCCCAGTGCCACCACTCATATCTGGTGTCACAATAGCTTGAATTTAAAAACATTTTTTTTTCACTGTTATAGATTGAATAGCAGTTAGTTGTCTGCAAGCATCTGTGTGTCAGGCCAACAGCGTGTACTCTGCCAGTGCACAGTGCCACTCATATCTGATGGCACAATAGCGTGCATTTAAAAACCCCAAAACTTTTTTTCACTGTAATAGATTGAATAGCAGTTAGTTGTCTGCAAGCGTCTGTGTGTCAGGCCAACAGCGTGTACTATGCCAACCTCTGCCAGTGCACATTGCCACTCATATCTGGTGTCACAATAGCGTGCATTTTAAAACAAAAAACGTTTTCCACTTTTATAGACTGAATAGCAGTTAGTTGTCTTCAAGCGGGTGTGTCAGGCCTACAGCGTGTACTCTGCCAACCTCTGCAAGTGCACATTGCCGCTCATATCTGGTGTCACAATAGCATGCATTTAAAACCAAAAAACTTTTTTCACTGTTATAGATTGGATAGCAGTTAGTTGTCTTCAAGCGGGTGTGTCAGGCCTACAGCGTGTACTCTGCCAACCTCTGCCAGTGCACATTGCCACTCATATCTGGTGTCACAATAGCGTGCATTTAAAACCAAAAAACTTTTTCCACTGTTATAGATTGAATAGCAGTTAGTTGTCTGCAAGCATCTGTGTGTCAGGCCAACAGCGTGTACTCTGCCAGTGCACAGTGCCACTCATATCTGATGGCACAATAGCGTGCATTTAAAAACCAAAAACTTTTTTTTCACTGTTATAGATTGGATAGCAGTTAGTTGTCTTCAAGCCGGTGTGTCAGGCCTACAGCGTGTACTCTGCCAACCTCTGCCAGTGCACATTGCCACTCATATCTGGTGTCACAATAGCGTGCATTTAAAACCCAAAAACTTTTTTCACTGTTATAGATTGAATAGTAGTGATGTACCGAACGGTTCGCCGGCGATTAGTTCCCGGCGAACATAGCGTGTTCGCGTTCGCCACAGTGGGCAAACACATGCGCGGTTCGATCCGCCCCCTATTCGTCATCATTGAGTAAACTTTGACCCTGTACCTCACAGTCAGCAGACACATTCCAGCCAATCAGCAACACACCCTCCCTAGCAGACCCTCCCACCTCCTGGACAGCATCCATTTTAGATTCATTTGGAAGCTGCATAAATTTTTTATTTATTTATTTATTCATTCTTTATTTTTGTAGTGCATGGAGGTATAACAAATGAGCATGTGGTACCCCAATGGCATTCTTCATGCTTTTCAATTAACAATTGTAACAATAGGGTATATGTTAATACCATAGTCTGCGCGGAGCCCTCCATGGGTGAAGATGGATTAATTATGTTTTAGCGCTCGGGTTTTTTATTTTATTTTTCAGTTCGACGGGTATGATGGCTTTTTATTTGGCCTTTTTTGGGGCTGTAAAATGAAGATTTTAGAAAAAAGAAGACGTTGAATAGTAAGTTGAATTTTTGTTTACAGGGTAGTAATTTTATTCCCCCCTCACTATTTTTTAGGGTGAGGGGGGTAGGTAGGGGCTTTTTTATTTAGGTGTGTGATTAGGGGATTGGGGACCCCTAATCACCTTTGATGGGGGAGGGGGATTTTCATTTAGGGCCCCCACCCGCCGCTCAGGGGTGGGGGCCGGGGGGGACAGTAGGTCCCCCCCCTATTGTAACTTAGGGCCCCAACTCGCCGTGCAGGGGTGGGGGCCGGGGGGGAGGACAGTAGGTCCCCCCATTATTCTTTTATAGGGCCCCCAGCCGCAGCTCAGGGGTGGGGCCAGGGGGAGGACAGTAGGTCCCCCCCCTCTTACTGTAACTTAGGACCCCCACCCACCGCTCAGGGGTGGGGGCGGGGGGGAGGACAGTAGGTCCCCCCCCATTATTCTTTTATAGGGCCCCCACCCGCAGCTCAGGAGCCATGTTACTCTGTATATAGAGGGGAGCCATGTTACTCTGTATATAGAGGGGAGCCATGTTACTCTGTATATAGAGGGGAGCCATGTTACACTGTATATAGAGGGGAGCCATGTTACACTGTATATAGAGGGAAGCCATGTTACTCTGTATATAGAGGGAGCCATGTTACTCTGTATATAGAGGCAGTGGCGTACTAAGGGGGGGGCGGTGGGGGTGGTCCGCCCCGGGTACCACTCACTAGGGTGCGTGTGTCTTGTGTAAAGGGACCGGCCGCTAATAAGACTATCTACCCGAGTTTCCCATCCAGCAGCAGCAGGGTCCTCTGTTCTCGCAATCCGCGAGAGCGTTGCCGTGGGTTGCCATAGCAATGCTCTCGCGGATCGCGAGAACAGAGGACCCTGCTGCTGCTGGATGGGAAACTCGGGTAGATAGTCTTATTAACGAGCATGGAGAATACTGGGCCCCTCTAAACTGCCCAGTGATGCTGTGCCACCGGACCACCAGTAGAGGAGGACGGGAGGGACAGGTAAGTGACAGCACTTATTCCACACAACATACACACTGCATCTGCATACACTCTACACACACTCTACACACACTGCATACACTCTACACACACTGCATACACTCTACATACACTGCATACACACTACACACACTGCATACACACTACACACACTGCATACACTCTACACACACTGCATACACACTACACACACTGCATACACTCTACACACACTGCACACACTCTACACACACTGCATACACACTACACACACTGCATGCACTCTACACACACTGCATACACACTACACACACTGCATACACACTACACACACTATACACACTGCATACACACTACACACTGCATACACTGCACACACTGCATACACACTACACATACTATACACACACTGCATACACACTGCATACACTGCACACACACTGCACACACACTATACACACACTGCATAAACACTGCATACACACTATACACACTGCATTTACACTACAAATACTGCATACACTCTACACACATTGCATACATACATTATACACACACTGCATACACAATACACACACTGCATACACTCTACACACAATGCATACACACTGCACACACTGCATACACACTACACACATTATACACACACTGCATACACACTACACACTGCATACACTGCACACACTGCATACACACTACACATACTATACACACACTGCATACACTCTGCACACACTGCATACACTCTACACACACTGCATACACACTACACACATTATACACACACTGCATACACACTACACACTGCATACACACTACACATACTATACACACACTGCATACACTCTGCACACACTGCATACACACTACACATACTATACACACACTGCATACACTCTGCACACACTGCATACACTCTACACACACTATACACACTCTACAGACACTATACACACTCTACAGACACTGTATACACTGCACACATACTGTAAACACTGCACACACACTGCATACACACTACACACTGCATACACACTATACACACTGTTTACACACTACAAATACTGCATACACACTACACACTACACACACTGCATACACACTACAAATACTGCATACACACTACACACATTATACACACACTGCATACACTCTACACACACTGCATACACTCTACACACACTGCATACACTCTACAGACACTATACACACTCTACAGACACTATACACATTCTACAGACACTGCATACACTGCGCATACACTGCAAACACACTGCATACACTGCGCACACACTGCATACACACTACACACACTATACACACACTGCATACACTCTACACACACTGCATACACTCCACACACTATACACACTATACAGACACTGCATACACTCTACACACACTGCACACACTGCACACACACTATGCACACACTGCACACACACTATGCACACACTGCACACACACTATGCACACACTGCACACACACTATGCACACACTGCACACACACTATGCACACACTGCACACACACTGCACACACACTATGCACACACTGCACACACACTATGCACACACTGCACACACTCTACACACACTACACACACTGCATACACTATACACACTCTACACACACTGCAAACACTATACACACACCGCACTAACTATACACACACTGCATACACACTGCACACACCCTATACACACACTGCACACACCCTATACACACACTGCATACACACCCTATACACACACTGCATACACACTATACACACACTGCATACACACTATATACACACTGCTTACACACTATACACACTGCTTACACACTATACACACACTGCATACACACTATACACACACTGTACACACTATGCACACACTGCATACACTATGCACACACTATACACACACACTACACACACTGCACACAATATACACACACTGCATACACACTGCACACACTATACACACTGCACACACTATACACACACTGCACACACTATACACACACTGCACACACTATACACACACTGCACACACTACATGCACTACACACACTGCATACACACTATACACACACTATGCATACACTATGCATACACTATGCACACACTATGCACACACTATACACACACTATACACACACTATACACACACTGCATACACTATGCGCACACTGCACATTCTATACACACACTGCACACACTATACACACACTGCATACACTTCATACACTATACACACACTGCATACACATACATTAAAAAAATGCAGTTGTTTTTTACATTTCAAAGTTGGGGAGGGGGGTGCCAAATAAAGGATCCGCCCCGGGTGCCAAATGCTCCAGGTACGCTTCTGTATAGAGGGGAGCCATGTTACTCTGTATATAGAGATGAGCCATGTTTACACTGTATATAGAGGGAGCCATGTTACTCTGTATATAGAGAGGAGCCATGTTTACACTGTATATAGAGGGGAGCCATGTTACTCTGTATATAGAGGGAGACATGTTATTCTGCATATACAGGGAGCCATGTTTACACGGTATATAGAGGGAGCCATGTTACTCTGTATATAGAGAGGAGCCATGTTTACACTGTATATAGAGGGGAGCCATGTTACTCTGTATATAGAGGGAGCCATGTTATTCTGTATATACAAGGAGCCATGTTTACACGGTATATAGAGGGAAGCCATGTTACTCTGTATATAGAGGGAGCCATGTTACTCTGTATATAGAGGGGAGCCATGTTACTCTGTATATAGAGATGAGCCATGTTTACACTGTATATAGAGGGAGCCAAGTTACTCTGTATATAGAGAGGATCCATGTTTACACTGTATATAGAGGGGAGCCATGTTACTCTGTATATAGAGGGAGCAATGTTATTCTGTATATAGAGGGAACCATGTTTACACGGTATATAGAGGGAAGCCATGTTACTCTGTATATAGAGAGGAGCCATGTTTACATGGTATATAGAGGGAAGCCATGTTACTCTGTATATAGAGGGAGCCATGTCACTCTGTATATAGAGGGGAGCCATGTTACTCTGTATATAGAGGGGAGCCATGTTACTCTGTATATAGAGAGGAGCCATGTTTACACTCTATATAGAGGGGAGCCATGTTACTCTGTATATAGAGGGAGCCATGTTATTCTGTATATAGAGGGAGCCATGTTTACACGGTATATAGAGGGAAGCCATGTTACTCTGTATATAGAGGGAACCATGTCACTCAGTATATAGAGGGGAGCCATGTTACTCTGTATATAGAGAGGAGCCATGTTTACACTGTATATAGAGGGAGCCATGTTTACACGGTATATAGAGGGAAGCTATGTTACTCTGTATATAGAGGCAGCCATGTTACTCTGTATATAGAGAGGAGCCATGTTATTCTGTATGTAGAGGGAGCTATGTTTACACGGTATATAGAGGGAAGCCATGTTACTCTGTATATAGAGAGGAGCCATGTTACTCTGTATATAGAGGGGAGCCATGTTACACTGTATATAGAGGGAGCCATGTTTACTCTGTATATAGAGGGAGCCATGTTACTATCTGAGGTGGTTAACTATGATTGGCCCTGGTATGTTTGTTAGTCTGGCCTGCATGGTCTGGCATGAATAAAAGTAGCATGTTTCAACTATATTAGTAGTTAGACTAGTTTGCACTAAAACATGTGCAAATGGGGAGTTTGCGGTTGTGCAAATGGACTGTTTGCGGTTGTTTGCGGTGCGGTAAACGGGGAGTTTGGTCTGTCACTGTGAAGCGGGCGTAACCCTTACACTACTGGATCGATACAACATCATACCTGATGTTTTAAAGCACGTTATTCCAAACAATTTAGGAATGTTAGGTGATTTATGCCCTTTATGGATTAAAACTAGACTCTGCATCAACTATGTAATCTTCCATGGGAGTTTTGCCATGGATCTCCCTCCGGCATGCCACAGTCCAGGTGTTAGTCCCCTTGAAACAACTTTTCCCTCACTATTGTGGCCAGAAAGAGTCCCTGTGGGTTTTAAAAATCGCCTGCCCATTGAAGTCTATGGCGGTTTGCCTGGTTCGCCCGTTCGCGAACATTGGCGGAAGTTCGCGTTCGCCGTTCGCGAATCGAAAATGTTATGTTCGCGACATCACTATAGGTCAATCAATGTGATGCAATATATATATAATATAAATATTATGCATATATGCTGCAGGACACTGATATGTGTCCAGGCATTATTTGACCAGCTCTCAACATTCCCCGATGTAGATAAGGACCACAATAAAGTAACCAGTTTGGTAACCATTATTATTTTGTTAACACCTTCTTTAGGTTTTAACCAATGGAGAACCATCAAATAACAATGGTCATCAAGTCGGTTACTTTGCACACAAAACAATTCTTGTTATATATTTGCACACTAATACTTTGTCTCAGCCTCCATCTTGCCTCATTCTCAGGTCCTTCATTCTGTATTGGGGCATCAAAAGCGGCTTCTAGTAATCATATTCCGACACACATAATTAAGAATATGGGATGCTGAAAATCATCTGCATATAACAGGTACATTCCAAACCTAGAGAAAGAAACAGGCTTGCTTTCTATAAAATTACTAAATAATTGTTATTTGTGAAAAGAATAAATAAACTTTTTTGCATATTTTTGCCCTCTTTATTGCAGGTCTAACCTCTTGTCAGTTTTGGCACACCTCAACCGACTTATGTTCTTATCGAATTATATACACTTTTAATTATACTGCTTATAATATCCCAGACACAAGTGGAAGGCGTAATTCTGAAATTGTGGGAGGGGTTTGCCAGCCTCCTTAATCTCTGGTAACCCCTGCTTATCCGATTTCGGAAATTCCCCTTCCACCTCAGCCATTATTATTTATGTTAATATCTTCATGTTGGCTCTCTTTATTGCAGGCCTCTTGTCGGTTTCGGCACACGTCAACCGACTTATGTTCTTATCAAATTACCTACACTTATAATATCCCGAACCCAAATATATATATATCTGTATAAGTCCAGATGGGAGATACCACAAAGGGTAGTTAAGAATGATAGGACTAAGATCACATGAGACTTTCAGATCCAGACAGACAAGCAAGTACTGGCAACCAACCTGACATCGTGTTGGTAGACTAGGAATGGAAGAAACATTAGAAGATGGTCAAATACCAAGGACCGAAAGAAGAGCTAAAAAGGATGTGGAAAGTGAAGGCAGTAGTAGTCCCAGTGATGATAGGAGTGGCTACAACAGATTCCAGGTGTAACATCTGAGATGTCTGTCCAGAAGAGCGCAGTTCTAGGAACAGCTAAGACACTGTGCACAACCTTGAGAATCCCGGCCTGTGGTAGAGGACTCGAGAATGAGAAATATATACCACCCAGAAGGGGTGAGAAAATCAATTTTATTATATATTTATATATAAAATTATAATACAAAGTACCACCAGGGAATTATTAAAATGAAATAGTAGGGAAATCTCTATGCAGCAGCAAAAAATATGTCTCATCTGTGTATTAGAAGTCCTATAATAATGCTGGTTCCGAGTATTGCTTTACATACAACTGGTCACTGGGTCTGAAAAAATAATTAAAGACCCATAGTGTGCACTGTAAAACACCTTTATTTTCACATGCTGTATAGCTGGAATATCAGGATTACGCTATTACCCTCTGGAGTAGTGGATCGAATCCCAATGCAAGTTTCTGTTGCTGTGATGGATAAAATGGTTCACTTGAGTGCCAGCTCACGACTGATATTGCATAGCATGGGAAAAATAAAAAGTAAATTAAAGGTATCTGTGAAGGTATCTGTATACACACTGCTTACACACTATACACACACTGCATACACACTATACACACACTGTACACACTATGCACACACTGCATACACTATGCACACACTATACACACACACTACACACACTGCACACAATATACACACACTGCATACACACTGCACACACTATACACACTGCACACACTATACACACACTGCACACACTATACACACACTGCACACACTATACACACACTGCACACACTACATGCACTACACACACTGCATACACACTATACACACACTATGCATACACTATGCATACACTATGCACACACTATGCACACACTATACACACACTATACACACACTATACACACACTGCATACACTATGCGCACACTGCACATTCTATACACACACTGCACACACTATACACACACTGCATACACTTCATACACTATACACACACTGCATACACATACATTAAAAAAATGCAGTTGTTTTTTACATTTCAAAGTTGGGGAGGGGGGTGCCAAATAAAGGATCCGCCCCGGGTGCCAAATGCTCCAGGTACGCTTCTGTATAGAGGGGAGCCATGTTACTCTGTATATAGAGATGAGCCATGTTTACACTGTATATAGAGGGAGCCATGTTACTCTGTATATAGAGAGGAGCCATGTTTACACTGTATATAGAGGGGAGCCATGTTACTCTGTATATAGAGGGAGACATGTTATTCTGCATATACAGGGAGCCATGTTTACACGGTATATAGAGGGAGCCATGTTACTCTGTATATAGAGAGGAGCCATGTTTACACTGTATATAGAGGGGAGCCATGTTACTCTGTATATAGAGGGAGCCATGTTATTCTGTATATACAAGGAGCCATGTTTACACGGTATATAGAGGGAAGCCATGTTACTCTGTATATAGAGGGAGCCATGTTACTCTGTATATAGAGGGGAGCCATGTTACTCTGTATATAGAGATGAGCCATGTTTACACTGTATATAGAGGGAGCCAAGTTACTCTGTATATAGAGAGGATCCATGTTTACACTGTATATAGAGGGGAGCCATGTTACTCTGTATATAGAGGGAGCAATGTTATTCTGTATATAGAGGGAACCATGTTTACACGGTATATAGAGGGAAGCCATGTTACTCTGTATATAGAGAGGAGCCATGTTTACATGGTATATAGAGGGAAGCCATGTTACTCTGTATATAGAGGGAGCCATGTCACTCTGTATATAGAGGGGAGCCATGTTACTCTGTATATAGAGGGGAGCCATGTTACTCTGTATATAGAGAGGAGCCATGTTTACACTCTATATAGAGGGGAGCCATGTTACTCTGTATATAGAGGGAGCCATGTTATTCTGTATATAGAGGGAGCCATGTTTACACGGTATATAGAGGGAAGCCATGTTACTCTGTATATAGAGGGAACCATGTCACTCAGTATATAGAGGGGAGCCATGTTACTCTGTATATAGAGAGGAGCCATGTTTACACTGTATATAGAGGGAGCCATGTTTACACGGTATATAGAGGGAAGCTATGTTACTCTGTATATAGAGGCAGCCATGTTACTCTGTATATAGAGAGGAGCCATGTTATTCTGTATGTAGAGGGAGCTATGTTTACACGGTATATAGAGGGAAGCCATGTTACTCTGTATATAGAGAGGAGCCATGTTACTCTGTATATAGAGGGGAGCCATGTTACACTGTATATAGAGGGAGCCATGTTTACTCTGTATATAGAGGGAGCCATGTTACTATCTGAGGTGGTTAACTATGATTGGCCCTGGTATGTTTGTTAGTCTGGCCTGCATGGTCTGGCATGAATAAAAGTAGCATGTTTCAACTATATTAGTAGTTAGACTAGTTTGCACTAAAACATGTGCAAATGGGGAGTTTGCGGTTGTGCAAATGGACTGTTTGCGGTTGTTTGCGGTGCGGTAAACGGGGAGTTTGGTCTGTCACTGTGAAGCGGGCGTAACCCTTACACTACTGGATCGATACAACATCATACCTGATGTTTTAAAGCACGTTATTCCAAACAATTTAGGAATGTTAGGTGATTTATGCCCTTTATGGATTAAAACTAGACTCTGCATCAACTATGTAATCTTCCATGGGAGTTTTGCCATGGATCTCCCTCCGGCATGCCACAGTCCAGGTGTTAGTCCCCTTGAAACAACTTTTCCCTCACTATTGTGGCCAGAAAGAGTCCCTGTGGGTTTTAAAAATCGCCTGCCCATTGAAGTCTATGGCGGTTTGCCTGGTTCGCCCGTTCGCGAACATTGGCGGAAGTTCGCGTTCGCCGTTCGCGAATCGAAAATGTTATGTTCGCGACATCACTATAGGTCAATCAATGTGATGCAATATATATATAATATAAATATTATGCATATATGCTGCAGGACACTGATATGTGTCCAGGCATTATTTGACCAGCTCTCAACATTCCCCGATGTAGATAAGGACCACAATAAAGTAACCAGTTTGGTAACCATTATTATTTTGTTAACACCTTCTTTAGGTTTTAACCAATGGAGAACCATCAAATAACAATGGTCATCAAGTCGGTTACTTTGCACACAAAACAATTCTTGTTATATATTTGCACACTAATACTTTGTCTCAGCCTCCATCTTGCCTCATTCTCAGGTCCTTCATTCTGTATTGGGGCATCAAAAGCGGCTTCTAGTAATCATATTCCGACACACATAATTAAGAATATGGGATGCTGAAAATCATCTGCATATAACAGGTACATTCCAAACCTAGAGAAAGAAACAGGCTTGCTTTCTATAAAATTACTAAATAATTGTTATTTGTGAAAAGAATAAATAAACTTTTTTGCATATTTTTGCCCTCTTTATTGCAGGTCTAACCTCTTGTCAGTTTTGGCACACCTCAACCGACTTATGTTCTTATCGAATTATATACACTTTTAATTATACTGCTTATAATATCCCAGACACAAGTGGAAGGCGTAATTCTGAAATTGTGGGAGGGGTTTGCCAGCCTCCTTAATCTCTGGTAACCCCTGCTTATCCGATTTCGGAAATTCCCCTTCCACCTCAGCCATTATTATTTATGTTAATATCTTCATGTTGGCTCTCTTTATTGCAGGCCTCTTGTCGGTTTCGGCACACGTCAACCGACTTATGTTCTTATCAAATTACCTACACTTATAATATCCCGAACCCAAATATATATATATCTGTATAAGTCCAGATGGGAGATACCACAAAGGGTAGTTAAGAATGATAGGACTAAGATCACATGAGACTTTCAGATCCAGACAGACAAGCAAGTACTGGCAACCAACCTGACATCGTGTTGGTAGACTAGGAATGGAAGAAACATTAGAAGATGGTCAAATACCAAGGACCGAAAGAAGAGCTAAAAAGGATGTGGAAAGTGAAGGCAGTAGTAGTCCCAGTGATGATAGGAGTGGCTACAACAGATTCCAGGTGTAACATCTGAGATGTCTGTCCAGAAGAGCGCAGTTCTAGGAACAGCTAAGACACTGTGCACAACCTTGAGAATCCCGGCCTGTGGTAGAGGACTCGAGAATGAGAAATATATACCACCCAGAAGGGGTGAGAAAATCAATTTTATTATATATTTATATATAAAATTATAATACAAAGTACCACCAGGGAATTATTAAAATGAAATAGTAGGGAAATCTCTATGCAGCAGCAAAAAATATGTCTCATCTGTGTATTAGAAGTCCTATAATAATGCTGGTTCCGAGTATTGCTTTACATACAACTGGTCACTGGGTCTGAAAAAATAATTAAAGACCCATAGTGTGCACTGTAAAACACCTTTATTTTCACATGCTGTATAGCTGGAATATCAGGATTACGCTATTACCCTCTGGAGTAGTGGATCGAATCCCAATGCAAGTTTCTGTTGCTGTGATGGATAAAATGGTTCACTTGAGTGCCAGCTCACGACTGATATTGCATAGCATGGGAAAAATAAAAAGTAAATTAAAGGTATCTGTGAATTAAGATATCCAGGAATCTGTAAAGTTTTTTCTCTGACCTAATGGTATCTTCTTTTTACAGCCTGACAGAATGCTGTGCAGGCTTTACATTTTGATCAGGAGCTCGGCCATTTAATTCCATTCTGTTCATAACCATTCCAACCCGTACAGGTTCTATTAACTGACATATACACTGTCCATACAGTGAGTTTGATAAGGACCCATCTGGCCCTAATCAGTCATCGAAGGCCACTATAACAGTTTGTGGAGTATTTAGCTTTCTGACTAGCAGACTCAATTCAATGTTTACTAAACACATTCCAGCAAACTGGATACCCACCAAATTCCTGGGGCAATAGTAACTTGCAGCATTCACCCACCTCCTGGTTCACTTCCCTCCTGCAGGAAAGGAGGTGGTCTGGGTGGATCTTTATCTCATAGCTTGAGTCATAGCTTGTGGTCTACTTTGCTGTCAGCCTGGATAACCAGTGTGTCATGATCTGCTCTGCTCTGTTCTGATGTCTGGACTTGGCTTCTGGTATCCAGTACTCTTGTTTCAATTCTTGTTTGGTTTTCTATTCTATGTCTGGTTTTCTTTATGCTGGGATTTCTGGGTTCATTCCTATAGTCCGTCCCTGGATTTCCCAGTCTTCATGTTTGTTTTATGTTGCCACACCCGTTTGTTTTCCATCATTCCTTTCTGTTTCAGAGTCCTGCAGGCAGCTGCTCAAAGCTTCTGCCCTTTCTTGCAGGTAAGTGCTATATATGTCTACTTAGGATGGTTTAGCATACATTAGGCAGTGTAGGACCTGCCAGATATGGGGTACATTGGCGTTGTTGGCAGGCTTATGCAATGTATGATCATATAGTGTGACTAAATCCCCATGATTTTCATATGTAGTACTTAGTTATTTCTCCTCTTGTTTTGCCTACGTTATCTTGTCTTGTTTTAGTTTGTATAACCAGCCCATGTACAGTCCTGTCCAGTCATGCCCATGTTTTACTCATGTCTTGTGTATATGTTCTGGATTTAGCTTACTATCCTTCTCTGGTTCTGGGTTCTACTAGTTCTGTCTTGTTTTCATGTTTGGTGCCTATCTCTAGTCTAGCCTTGTTTCTAGTACTGGATACAATCCCGCTGCAGAGCCTCCCTATTAAGCTCTGGAAGGTCTGCTTAATTTCCAAGCTCCTAGTTTCTGTTATCCGCATAAGCTGAATCAGGGTCTTGGTATTTGGCTGCACAAACGCTGGTGCTCAACACCAGGGGGCGTGTGGTGACCCTGCAAATCCACCTCCACGCTGAAGACTCCCACTTAACATCAGGCATAATGGGTCCCGGTCCACGCACCGCCGCCTGGACACTGTGTCTGGGTTCCGGGCACCGGACCGCCACCCGGACACAGTGCCACCTTTCTACATGAAAATACTACCATCTGGGCATGGCATCCAGTGCATTACTCAAATGCCATCACTAACAGATATGATAATTTGCCCTCATTTATCCTGTGTCATGAATTAATCCAATCCTGCCATAACTTTAATTACATTAGTCCTTCCTGAAGGGCTCATGGCTTCAGCAGAATACCACCTCAATAATATCCTTCTTGTAGACCCCATACTGGCTTCAAAGATCCTTCCAACTCTCACTATTGTTTTTTCTGGAAAAATACTCTGGACCTGACTTTGCATTTTGATTACTATGGCCTTTGTAATTTTGAGTCCTACCCACATGTATAAAGCATAGTTCCATGAATACACAAGAATGCATAAAATATGACCCCCTTTCTATTTAAAAAATGAGCCACATGTTCTTATCTTAAAGATGTAATATTTATTTGCTATATGCTTATTTTACGATTCTGCAGGTTAACAATAAAAAGATATATGACATATATTGCAATCACACATTATCAGGCTACTTAATTTACATTGAGCTTTATTACTCCCAGTTTCTGAAATGATAACTCCTGCATTTGTGAGCTGTATATATTAGAGTTATGTAGCAGAGTCAATTACTTGTGTAGATAACAGTTAACCTTGATAAATAGAGCAGGTGTTCTTCGTTCTTAAAAACACCAAGACAAGGAATTATTGTATTTCATCATAAAGCATTCATATTTCACTTGTAATCTCTGCCCTTGGAAGCAATCTGTTAATCTATTTCTGATCGCTTTTCACTTTTCTTAATTATTTACCACGTTTTCCCGGTTAAAACCATTTTCAGTAATTTTCTATGACATTTCCATAAAATCTTTGTGTGTTTATTTTTTAACAGAGCTTGGCATTTAACTCCTTTACTTCAAAAAATATTTTAATTGAAAAAATAGAATTGTTGTGTCTAGCTGGGAGTAAGGTAGAAGCAGGTTGCTGAGCCTCCTCAAGGGATTCTTAATATGTATTAAACTCACTGCCTTTCAATGTAGTGGTTATAGTGCAAAAGATGTTTTCCGAGAAGTCCCTCAACCTTTTGACAAATAGTTTTCAAACAGTTTCACAAAAAAAAACCCAGACCTTTCCCATTTACAACTCAGGCTGTCTGCAGCCGCTAAGATAATACAAAAGTTTTACTTCCACATAAATCCTGCAAATTCATAAAGATATGTCCAAATTTGGACGGCAAATTGGATTGGCAGTGGTCATTGGTAAAAGTTGTCTACAGCACTCACAACCTTTCATTGCCATCAAAACTTGGATGAATTCCTACAATATTTCTAAACAGTGGAGAGCTGGGGTTTGGGTGCAGGCACATCGCTGGTTTTCGTCAAATCACTCATTAATAGTTTCACTAAACCAGGAAGCTTGCTCATCCATCATTATAATTAGCATCTCTACCTGGATACACACTTTAAATATGTTAACTTAAGTAAAATTGGAAATGTCATTATGGTATGCCTATAATGGCTCCTTATTCAAAACATCTCAATCCATTATAACGATGCTCATCGTTACATGCTTCATTTTAGAGAAGATGTAGGAAAATCCTATACTGTTGCCATAGAGAAGGTTATCGAGGTAATAGGGGGCATGAACCCAATTAACTTTAACACTTGAAAAATAGAAAAAGTGAGGTTAGGTCTCCAAATAAAAATTAGATGGGACCCACCTCGCTGGAATTACCTCTATTGTTAAAATATCATAAATGGTAATAGACCTCAAAGTCAATTTTTCAAGTGTAGGCCAAAACATTGCAGTTTTTTGTTTCAATAAACCTGCCTTCCTGCAGCAATCCTGAGAGCCTGGACCTAATTTATTCAACTACTAAACTGGGTTTTGCCAACCCTGGCCCTGATAAGCACCTGGATTCCTAAGTGTGAGTGCGGTATTCTCCGTTTGTGAATTACTACATAATTTAGAAAAGTCAGCAACCACCTGATTCCTGTGATGCACCATCAGTGTGAGGCAGTTGTCATAGGTTATTTTGTAAAAAGTATGCCTTTAGAGATTAGCTGACTTGTAGAATTTCCCCCAAATAAACATATCAACACTGAACACATCATTGCGCATAGATATACTTCAGCAATTTGGAAATATGTCCTTATGCAGCTAACCATGTTTCAATGAATAAAGTTGGCAAGGACAGGCTACAGACTGACTCTTTATAGTGGTTTTACTCAATTTAGCACTTCAATGGTCTGAAAATGTCAGTTACTTCACACATTTACATATTTGCAATTGTACCAAAATGTTCTAACATTTCAGATAGAACTGTGTGAGCCATTAATTATACTTTTATTTTTGTCCACAGCTCATAATTTTTTTAATAAAATTAAAAGAAAAATATCTAGAAATGCATATAAAACAAAAAACAGATTCAATGGAGTGGACAAAAGTATACTCAGTTCTGTGAATTTCTTTGAACATTGTACTTGGGGACTATGACGTCTGTTGCGAGTAGACAGATGGATTTTGTTTGGGCTGTTGATCTTTTCTCACAAGTTTTACAAGACGGAGCAGCAGAGAGTTTGGAACATTTATTTTATGACCCAAAATATATGTTATGTAATATAATTCTAATAATATTAATTATATTACACTATCAAATAAAACTCTGGCCCTCCTAGTATAAGCATGTGTAATGGTATCAATTAATTAATGACTTTACATCATAAATAAAGCATATTTAGTGTAATGCTTTGGAGGCACCACTAGGGGCAGTGTGTAGGAAGACATGTGCTTCTGGCAGTGACATCACAGGCCAGCCTACTTACACTGAATAAAAACCAGATGTAGGAGAAACTCTGTCCCTTTTTGCCTGTACCTGACTGGACCTAAGATGTAGTACCAGCTCTGACAACCCCAGCCAAAGGGCTGGGGCCTTGTAAGTAATATAAATCCATTGATAACAGCTAGCAACTGTTATAGCCTTTTGTTTGTAGTTTTGTATTGTGTAATTATTGTGGTAAATTGACATTCTGCTAGCATTTGTTTAATTGTTATTATAATTATATTAAATATACATTTGTAGTTTTGTATTGTGTAATTATTGTGGTAAATTGACATTCTGCTAGCATTTGTTTAATTGTTATTATAATTATATTAAATATACATTTAATACTACAATGTTTTGTGTATTTCCTATTATATATTCGACCATAATACCGAACTCTAAAAAATATTAAAGTTGTTATTTGTTGCTTAATTATTATATATTAATTAATATTCATATTTAAGTCACGACTTTAACACTTGGCGACGAAGATGGGATTATGCTGGAATATTAGGGAAAATACAAAAGTTATGCATTTTGTTTAATACATAGAGTCAATTGTCTGTCTGTATAGAAGTGAATAAATTGATGATCTGGTTTCAATGGAATGAATATAGATAGCAAATAGGGATTAGATATTTGTTTTTAATGTATCTCTTGCTGTAGAACATAGTGATGAATTATTGTGTTGCTTGTTACCAATCTTTGGTCATTTTTATATAGAAAAAAATATACTTTACTTTTTGTCTGACCATGTGGATTTTAATCCACCATTGACCACATGGTGTGAATGAGTTGAGGCCTAGTTTCATTGTTTGCTACCATTTGCATAGGAAAAGACTTTTCACTAAACTAGTTCTCCAGGTTTTATTGCTAAATTTGACCATGTTTGTGTACTAATTTACATTTGTTTGGCATTCATGGATTTGTCTAGTTGAAAAGAGATTTGGACAAAATGTATTAGTAGTTAAGAAAAAGATACGTTTAGTAAAGCAGATTCAGTGAATAATAGATTTATGTGTGCGTATACACAGAATATTAGTATAAATATATATATGATTTTGACTCATGAAGGAGAGACCACCTTTGATTTTTTTAACAGCTGTGTGACCATGCTTTTCAGCTACAGCTGGGGGAGAATTTGTCCTTGTTGGGGGTGGGTGGCCTTGCCTGTATGAGAAAAATAAACTGCATTGTTTTGTAAATGTAATTACCTAAACTGATCAATTTGTGGAGTGTTTTTCAGCTTTATTATCCAGGACTAAGGAATTACTGGACATATGATGGAATTTCAGGAACTGGTAACAAATGAACTGAAAAAATGGTAAAATAATTCCTTTGTCCTATTCAGTCTGAATATTTTAACAAGTTAGCATTTTTAACAAAGTAAGTGTATGGGCTCAGATTAAGATTTATATTATTTTAGAAGCCATCTATAACTGATTTTAATATTTCCATGCTTTGAATTAGGGTGTATCTGCCTAGCGGGTGAACCTCCATAACGTGGGCTGTGATTTTAGTTACAGTAGCGGGTGGGGAACCTGAGCTAGGGGGTATTTAAACGTGTCCGGATAAGGGGGAGCATACCCAATAGTTGTTGTGCAGTTCTATCCTGTATTATTATATTATTTGAAACCCTGTATTACTTATAAGTAGCGTTTTGTAACTTATTTGTAATTGTTTATATATATTGCTCTGGGAAAGGGATAGGCTAAATCTCTGAGAGACCAGGAAATATATTTAAAAAAAGGGCGTATTACACTAGTGGTAGGGCGGCCTATCATGACCATAGAGACCCTTGGTGACTAGTTTTTGTTGTATATTGCCCTGGGAAGGGGATACGCTATTTAATAGAAATTCCTGAGAGACCAGGAAATATACAATAAGTGATACGTGAGTGTACTGGTTAAATTGCAGACATATTGGCCCAGAACCTTTAATCGAGCCGGAAAAGAGGCTGCTGTATGTTTGCTCCTCTATAATTTTGCGGGGGCGGTCACCCCCATGCGGAAAGCCACTGCCATCACAGGATGGTTAGTTGTGCAGGCCCTTAGCCGCGAGGTGCAAGCATGTCCGTGGAAAGGCTAGAAATTAATAGGGAGTCACTCATAGCTGTCAGAAGTGTTGAACTTTGAGACATATTGACCTATATCCTTTCAGAGGCGGAAGAGGTGTTGTGGTTCACTCCTCTATAATTTAACCAAAGGGTGGAGAGTTATTAAACATGTTTAGGTTGGCTAGAAATGTGTTTCCTGAATTGCAGAGAAGATGCAGAAAGC
Source organism: Pelobates fuscus (assembly GCF_036172605.1). Lineage (NCBI taxonomy): Eukaryota > Metazoa > Chordata > Amphibia > Anura > Pelobatidae > Pelobates > Pelobates fuscus. The sequence goes on from NC_086319.1 coordinate 61,218,789, forward strand.
AGCTATTAGTTTAGTGTTTTTTTAAGAGCCTTGTAAAAAATTAAGAAAGTAATCTTGTTGAAAAAAAAAAAAAAATATTTATAAAATGAAAAGCTGAAGGAGTGTGTTTACATGTCTGTGTGTGTATATATATATATATATATATATTCTAAGTAAAATATTTGCAGTATACGCTATAAGTGACTAGGAAAGTAATCCTGATCTGTTTTCTAACCTTTTCAGATGTAGCAGAAACCAGAGGTGGACATTGGAACACAGATAGAATATCAGATGGAGACCAGTGTCTAAATGTTGACCTTTGATGAGCTATTGAATGTTTTATTTTATTGTCTATTTAACATGTCTATGCTATGATTTTGTGCATACTATTCTCTTATTTCTAGTGATTGTATTGCAATTGAAACCCTTATGTATTATTGTTGTATGTATGTATGCTTGCCTGGGAAAGGGGGGAATTGACCCATAGGGACCAGGGGGTATTTTTGTGTAAACCGAACTGGGGTGGGAGGGCTCTAACGAGGGAACCCCATTGTCCAGTAGGTGCTTGATTTGTGTCTGTGTAAAGTGATTTGAGTGGTTGCAGTTCAAAAAAAAACAAACAAAAAACGGAAGAGTGATAAGAGGGATAAGAGAAAGTAGGCATTTTGGGTTATCTATACATTTTTAAATAGAAGGGTGGTAAATAGGAATGTAATTGTTTTGGTTAATGTTTAGATTAAATTGGTTAAATACAGCAGTGATAACGAGTGTTTAGATTAAATTGGTAAATACAGCAGTGATAACGAGTGTTTAGATTAAATTGGTAAATACAGCAGTGATAACGAGTGTTTAGATTAAATTGGTAAATGCAGCAGTAATAACGAGTGTTTGGGTTAAATTGGTAGATACAGCAGTGATATTGTGTTTATCTCTGAATCAGGAGTGTACTGGATGTGAAGAGAGGTATGTAGGTATTTATCCAAACGCCATAGGGAAAAATATGGTTAAGACACCACAATCAAATGGTACTTGTGATGATTGGCACAGTTATTTGCCATTTATGTTTGTGTTCGTCATTGCCTGTGTTTTCATTCAAGAACTTTCAAGCAAGGATATTTTAAGAAGAAGCACTGGACACTGTGCTCAACTGTTGCTGTAAGGAGAAAAATTTTTTGCAGCTAAGAGTGGTGAGAGTCGGAACAAAATGCATCAGGAGCAGGAAACTGTTACGTCAAGGTGGTTAATGGTATGAAGAAAGAAAAAACAAAACAATGTGACCACAAACACACAAAAGTCCTTGATCACATGAACTGTTACTGAAGCTGCGAGTGATGGGAGTAGGTAAAATAATACAGCCAGAGCAGGATACTGTGACAATTGACCACAAACACACAGAAGTCCCTGCACACATGAACTGTAAATACAAAAATCCTACGTCCTTGTTTGCTCAAATTATTTCATTCATCCCTGTCTCTATGCGTATGTTCTATGAGACTGTCGAAGAATAGAGTATCCAGTTTCCAGGACTAATGTTTGTGAAAATTCCAGGCACACAGACCAGCCAGAGGCTACAGAAATCGAGTCGGTCGGTGCCATGATTCATAGGTGTTATGAGTTTGTGGTGTCTAATACTATATTAAGCTCCAAAACACATCCTCACATGAACACAATATCATTGGTTAATCTAATAAAACATGGTTTGAGTTGTTCATTATTATAAGGGTGGGTATGTGCCTACTTTAGGCCAAGGTTTCCCAACTGGTAATGCATGTGCTCAATGGTGAACATTTATATAAGAAATAAAATGTGAATGGGTAATAATTAATGGGTAAATGGGTATCGTTCTTCAAAAGGTGGGTTTTGTTGTAGGGCAGGTAGTGTTAAAATGGGGAAGATTCAAAATGTACTGGTTTTATAAATGCTTGTTTTATGACATAAGTCAAAGGGTGGTTTGTAATGGTATCAATTAATTAATGACTTTACATCATAAATAAAGCATATTTAGTGTAATGCTTTGGAGGCACCACTAGGGGCAGTGTGTAGGAAGACATGTGCTTCTGGCAGTGACATCACAGGCCAGCCTACTTACACTGAATAAAAACCAGATGTAGGAGAAACTCTGTCCCTTTTTGCCTGTACCTGACTGGACCTAAGATGTAGTACCAGCTCTGACAACCCCAGCCAAAGGGCTGGGGCCTTGTAAGTAATATAAATCCATTGATAACAGCTAGCAACTGTTATAGCCTTTTGTTTGTAGTTTTGTATTGTGTAATTATTGTGGTAAATTGACATTCTGCTAGCATTTGTTTAATTGTTATTATAATTATATTAAATATACATTTGTAGTTTTGTATTGTGTAATTATTGTGGTAAATTGACATTCTGCTAGCATTTGTTTAATTGTTATTATAATTATATTAAATATACATTTAATACTACAATGTTTTGTGTATTTCCTATTATATATTCGACCATAATACCGAACTCTAAAAAATATTAAAGTTGTTATTTGTTGCTTAATTATTATATATTAATTAATATTCATATTTAAGTCACGACTTTAACAGCATGGGACCCTCTTGTTCTCTAATTCCATCACAGAGAGAAAACCAAAGGTGTTTTAGTTATCAACAATCATTATCAACAAATATAGAAAATCTAAGGTGTAATTAGACTTGGAGATTTGCTGTATTACGAACTGCAATTCGTCCATGCACCTGATAAGGTGATTGTTCAAATTCACGAAGTTCAAGATGAAAAGTAGCAGAATAACTAAAAAAAATGAAACACACAGTGGCAAAACATGTTTTTTTTTAGTTATGATTCTGAATTCTGCCTGTAGCACCAAAAAAAAGAGATGATTGATGGGGGAGTGAGGGGGCAAATATGACTGATGGCTAAGAGACACTTATGAAATGTTGATTTTATTCACAAATCAAATGAGACGTGACCAATGGAAGGAATAATAATAAATATGTGTATATCATATTTCTTTTTTGTAAATCAGTTTTTATTGAGACATTTACATAGTGATACAAGAAGAATATGCAAATACATCATTACAAAGACATTGATCAGAAAATGCAGCTTACAAAGACATATATTGCGGTACTATTCTTCCCTTTTTTTTTAACAAGAATAAACACTGTACAGTATCTCAGGGGTAGCAAACTTAAGTAACACACTACAGGAGTAATTGAAGCTTAGATGAGAAAAACTTGTGATGTAAGGTAGGAAGGGCAATAGGAGAAAAGAAGAGAGAAAAAAAGCGAAGGAAAGTAGTTACACGTAAAGACAGTTGAAGAGTGAGAAGAACAGAGTATGTTATGATGGACCCGGGTGGTGGAGGTGCATTGGTATGTCGCCATTCATCCATCTGCAGGTTTCGCCTCCAGCCCATCTTCCCTGCTCTGCCCCCCAACAGCCCCATCGACGACCCCTCGTATCCTGTCTGCTATATATGTGAACCATGGCCGACAGTGGTCCGCATGTTTATCTCGTAAACCCTGCAGCGCTGCCTGAGTTGAATCCGCAGCTTGAATATCTTTTACTTGACCCAATCACTGTTCCCTGGTGGGAGCAGCTGTGTGATTCCACATGGCGGGTATCAGGGCTTTAGCTGTGTTGAGAAGATATCTCGTTATAGAGTTTTTTTGATAGGTTGAGATTGGTACATGGGTGAGGTATAGCAGCGCCAGTTCCGTATTTAGCTGTTGGGGCTCACCAAAAATGTCAGACATGGTATCCCGCACCATGTCCCAGAAAGGAACAATTTAGGGGAAGCTCCACCAGATATGTGCCATCGTTCCCTCACTCTGTTCACACCTCCAGCAAAGGGGTGAGGTTGCAGGGAAAATCCTATGCAAAAGACTCAGAGTGTTATACCGGCCGGACAATAGCTTGTAGTTTGTCTCTCGATATCTGGAACTGATCAAGCTCTTGTGATGCAGAATGAGAACTTTTGTCCATAAACTGGGTGCCCAGTAAACCTTCCCATCACCTCTTTAAAGTTGTCATGGGTTTATCCTCCATCAGAAGAAGTTGGTATAGAACGGAGATGGCCTTTTCCAAAGTGGCCCCTGTTTCACAGATGCTTTCAAACCACGTCATGGCTCGGTGAAGTGTGAGCCGGTTGGGAATTTTTTTGTAATAGTGTTGTAATTGAGCATGGCAAAATTTAATTAGGGGGGGTCTGGCTCTCATCTCCCATAATTTCCTCAAGTTTCTTCACAGCCTCTGTTCCTAAAACTTTACGGATTGGGGTGTATGGGCCCCCTCCGATGTATGTCTAGGTGCCAGCTGGTAGGCCTCCTCCCAAGTATTTATTATGCTGTAGAGGTATCAATGGACTTGGCGAGGGGGAGATATGTGAGGGTATGGATGACCGGGGAGTCAGCTGCTGACCTTTCCCAAGCCTCAGATCTCTCCAACCAAACTGCGGATTGTAGGGATTCATTCACCCCTCCCCAGTCCAGGGTAGGCCACTGCTGGTGAGGGCGAGCTGCATGCCAGTCAAGTATCCTCTGCAAAGTTGCTGCCTAGTGGTATTTTTTAAAGTCTGGGAGGGCCAGGCCCCCTCAACGCTGTGGTAGGCATAGGACTTCATAACGGAGGTGGGACCTCTCACCCCGCCATACGTAGTAAATCACGCTGTTTTTAAAGAATAGAAGAACAATTTGGGTAACAAGATAGGCACAGTCTGAGAGAGGTAGAGAAGTCGGGGCAAGATGCTAATTTTGAGGACTGCCACGCGACACAGCCATGATAGCTGCGGATATGGTCAACGTTTCAGGTCGTCTAACACCTGGCGTAGTAGGGGGTCATAATTAGAGCAATCAATCTGGTTTTCTGTCACCTATGTGCCTAGGTATCTCATTTTCTGCATGCACCAGCGTAATGGGAAGTGCGGGCGTAGGTTCGCAAAATCTGATTCCAGGAAGGATATATTACAGCATTTCGTGAGATTGAGTTTAAGGTCGATGTCACCATATTCAGCAAATTCCTTCATCAAGCATGGCAAGGTGATCCGTGGATTGGTGACAAGAAAGAGGAGGTTGTCTGCATAAGCTGCTACCTTATGCTCCGTAACCTTCCACTAGAAACCAGAGATGTCACGGTTTTGTCAGATCGCGATAAGGAATGGCTCAAAGGAGATAGCAAATAACAGGGGCAATAGCGGGCAACCCTGCCATGTGACATTAAGAATCGTAAAACAAGGTGTTAAAGCTCCATTGACCCGTACTCTAGAGTTGGGCTGACTATACAAATCTGAAATCTAACTCCTTAGCTTCAATCCGAAGCCCATCGCAGATAAAGTAGTGAACATGAAGGCCCAACTGACCCGGTCGAATGCCTTCTCTGTGTCGGTGGACAGTAGTAGCATTCGTTTGTTAGTGTGACATGCCAGATGTTGTAGAGCGTGAAGGCGAAGGGTGCTGTCTCTAGCTTCTCTACCAAGGATGAATCCTGTTTGTTCTGGATGTTTCAGGTCAGGGAGATACGTTTACATCGTAGTCGCCAGGACTTTCGTGAGCAATTTGATGTCAACAGTTAGAAGCGATATTGGGCGGTAGCTGCCACATGATTCAGGGTCCTTATCGGGCTTCAAAAGCATGGCAATCGTGGCAGCCAGGGACTCAACATGGAGTTTCCCTCCGTCAGCTAACTTGTTAATGGCGATCAGCAGTCTGGGTGTAAGGATGTGTGAAAAGGTCTTTTAGGAACCTATGGATAATCCATCTTACCGACTTTGGCAGCTTTGATTGCAGCCAGAAACTCCTCCTCCCCTAAGGAAGCACCGAGCCTGTCTGCCACATCTCTGGAAATCCCGCCCAGTTTATGGACTTCCAGATATCTCTGGATTTTAGATGTGTGGTCAGGTTCCGAATTTCAGGCCAGTTCTCCTGTAGATTTGTAAAGTGGTAAATAAAATTCCTGGAATTCCTTTACTATGTCCTGAGGAAATTGTGAAACACCCCCACAGACATTTGCAGTTTGTGTATCTGAGTTTATTGCCGTGGTCCAATCATCATTCTGGCCAGGAACTTTGCTCCCTTATCGGCCTGTGTATAAAAGAAACCTTTGGATCTCTGGATGCTCCTGCAATGTCGACTCGTCAAGAGGTTTGCAAGGGCGCAACGTGTGTCCAGTAGGTCTGCATATACTGATTCCAGTTGTGATCGTTTATATTGTGACTCTAGGCTGTCTATCCGTGCTGACAGGTTGGAAAATAATTGTACTGCTTCTCATTTCTTCTTGGTAGCTAAACTGATCAAGCAGCACCTGATGACGCCCTTGTGTGCTTCCCACAATGTAGTGGGCGACATCTCGGCAGTGTCATTATCCTCGAAGTAGAGGGACAAGGTTTGCGTTACCTGTTCTTTGATGGTAGGGTCATGCACTAAGGACTCATTGAGCCGCCACGTCCATTCTGCCGGCCTAGTCAAGGGGGATGCCATGTCAACTAGGACTGGTCCATGGTCTGACCAGGTAGATGCAGCAATGTCTGCTTTGAGTAAACAGGTGAGGCCTTCCTGCTGTACAAACAAGTAGTCTATTCGGGCGTAATGGTCATGTACAGCAGAGTAGTGAGTGTTGTCCCTGTCTGTTAGGTGACAGGCCCTCCAGCAATCCAACAGTCTCATATTTTTTAGGGCATTGTGGATATTATGGATACACTTTTGGGATATGCTGCAGTGTCCAGTAGAGGAGTCAAGGATGGGGTTCAAGGGGACATTAAAGTCCCTGCCGCCTATCAGAGAGCCCTCCACAAATCGATTCAGGTTGGATAGTGTCATACACAAGAAGTTCAATTGGCATTGATTGGGGGCATAAAGGGCTGCAAATGTGTATGTTTTCTCAGCTACCTTGCCCTTAAGGAACAGATACCTACCGTCGGGGTCCTGTTCGCAGTCGGATACTTGAAATTGCAAAGTAATATCACCACTCCTGTTTTCCGTGAGGTCGAGTTGTTGCTAAAATAATTGGCAGGATAATGTATGCATTCATGTATGTCTATGTATGTATGTATGTATGTATGTCTATGTCTGTCTGTCTGTATGTATGTCTATGTATGTATGTAGATATGTATGTCTGTATGTCATTATGAATGTATGTCTGTCAGTATGCATGTTATTATGTATGTCATTATGAATGTATGTCTGTATGTATGCATGTATCAATGTATGTCATTATGTACGTCTGTCAGTATGTCAGTATGTATGTATGTCTGTATGTCTGTATATATGTCTGAATGCCAGTATCAGTGTATGTCTGTATGTCATTATGTATGTCTGTATGTCTGTCAGTATGTCTGTATGTCTGTCAGTATGTCTGTATGTCTGTCAGTATGTCTGTATGTCTGTCTGTATGTCTGTCAGTATCAATGTATGTATATATGTATGTCTGTATGTCAGTATGAATGTATGTCTGCATATCATTATGAACGTATGTGTGTGTATGTGTGTATGGATGTCTGTATGCATGTATGTCAGTTTGTATGTCTGTCAGTATGTCTGTATATATGCATGTATGTATGTGTGTGTATGTATGTGTCTTTATGTCCTCATGCATGTGTGTCTGTATGTATGTTAGTATGTGTCTCTGTCACTATGTATGCCTGTGTGTCTGTATATGTGTGTATGTCTCAGTATGTGTGTGTCAGTATGTATGCCTGTATGCATGTATGTCTGTTTCAGTATGTGTGTCTGTTAGTATGTATCTGTGTCCTTTTGTATCAGTGTGTGAGGGGGAGAGGGGGAGGGGAGAGGGGGAAGTATATTAGAGGGGGCCTAGAGAATACCACAGCTGTGCCGTCCAGTGTCATTGAAGAAGTCCGTGGTGACCCATCTCCAGGGAGCAGCAAGGCTGGCAGAAGTGAAGGCACGGGGTATAAGTTCCAGTAAAGCTGGCAAAAGTGGCGCGACGGGTTTGAGTTTACCTTAATACGCAGCAGGAGCCCTACTGGGGAATGTCGTGTTTACTCCTCCAAGCGTCCTAGGTCCAGGAACCGTTGAGGCGGAGGGACCATTGGGGAGTCCCCTCTCCTGCAGCGTGGGACTCTTTGCGGATGGGGCTTCATGTCCAAGGGCCTCAGAACCCAATTGACCATGGGTTGCGGCGGCAGCTGTAGTCTGTCGAGGAACTCCCGTACTTCCTCAGGCCACCGAAGGTTGATCCATTCATTTTGATGACGGACCGACAGGTAGAATGGGAATCCCAAGCGACATGGAATCCTGTGTTCCTGGAGCATAACGGTCACCAGTCTTAGCGCCCGTCTGGCATCCAAGGTAAGCGGAGAGAGGTTATTGTAGATGGCCATCTGGGCACCCTGAAACTCCCACAAATTCCTGCTGCAGGCTTTAAGCATAATCGTTTCCTTCTGTTTAAAGGAACTTAAGCAGCTTATTATATCTCTGGGATCGGGACTGTCGACCTCAGGCGCAAGACGCGGTAGGCCCTCACAAAGTCGTTGGCTGCTGGTGTGGCTTCTCCAACAATTAATCGGAACAGTGAGGTGAGTAGGCGCTCCACATCTTCAGATTTGTCTGGCTCGGGTAGGCCTCGCACCCTCAGGTTGCATCTGCGACCGCGGCTATCTAAGTCTTCCATCTGGTGGTGCATCTCCAGTAGCATAGTGCCCTGCCTCGCTAATGCCTGATCAGAGGCTGCGACCTGGGTCAAGATGTCCTGAGTAGTTTGCTCCAGGGCCTGTATCCGTGTCCCTTGCTCATTCACCTTCGTGTGAATCAAGGCCATTTCAGCCTTAATGGTGTCATTGAGCATGGAGGTGAGGGTTTTCAGGTCTTGTTTAGTGACCATCCCGGCAGCTAGGGATCGCAATTCAGCACAGATGCTGTCCAGAGTGACATGGCCCAACCCCACTGGGGAGTATGATGGAGACGGCGCCATGTTGGAATCCGATACCTTGTGGCTGGCTCCGGCCAGGGCATGCAGAAACCCATCCATGAGACTAGTTAGAGAGTCAGAACTTGTTCCTGGGGGTCTGGGGATGATCAGTGCAGCATGTTCTCCCCATTAGTGGTGGAATAGGTGGAGGATGCGTTGAAAACTTGCTTATTTAGGGCTTAGATGAGCGGAGCTCTCTGGCAATGCTGCCATTCCAGTCGGAGTCCAAGCCACACCCTCATCATATTTCTTAAAGTTATCTAAAAGTGATCTAAAAAGTTGCTGTTTTATTCATAGCAAGTTCTGCCAGAAGACAAATTTAGGCTGGTAGGAAAACACTACTGAAATGAAAACTCTTTTCTGTTGGAAGAAAGTGGCAGAAAAACGTTTAAACCTGTGGCACAAAAAAGGAACAGATGAAAAAACTCAATAAATGTCATCAAACATTTGCTTAAAATTATTGAATGTAAAAGTTCTAGTGACACTTTGATAAATTTTCCACATTATGTGTTGAAACATTGCCAGGCCTTTTTCTATAGTATTATAATTTTTTTATATTTTTAAGATACAGTGGTATAGTACAGTGTACAGTGCACACTGTTTTAATTTGGACAATTGTCATGTAAATGGCAAAAATTTATTGAAGGAAAAGTGAAGAAATTAAGCAGAGAGCATACTAATATAATATGAACAAAACCAAAAAAAGTCTCCTTATATAAATAAAAACATTGCGGAGTTAAGTAAAGTATGCCAGAAATGATAAACAACATAATAGAATAACACACTGATATTTTAGTATTTTACATTTGTTAGAGGAATGTGGTATGATCAGGGCTGAATTTGTCAACATGCTGAAGAGCGTCAACTAATGGTGTCTACCCTGATGATAAATATGCATATTTTACATGTTAGATATATTTTGATATACGTTTTTTTCATTTTGTTGATAATTGCATTTTTATTTATTTATGGATAGAGGAGTACCTAGATACATATATTGACAGTCTCCTGCATCATCTCAAGGCCGGATTAACATAGGGGCTAATGGAGCGCTTGCTTTGTGCAGAGGGTATTAAGTATAGAAACTTAAGAGGGATGTAGGGGAACAAATCTTGTGTGAACTGGATGACAATGAAATTAGTTAAGGTAAAGCTGACTTGCTGCTTCGGTCTCTCTAACACTGTGGCATGTCCCCTTTCTTCTACACTTACTATGTCCATCTTTTTCCTGTCTGAAGCTTCTGCCTGCTAGTTAGAAGGTAAGGAGAGGAGTGGACAAGGACAGTTCCCAGAAAGCATAGAGGAAGCACATCATTAGACGCATTTGCACCAAGCCAGGGTGCTGTCTGTATAGTATGCCCTTAGTTGGCTGACCAGCATGATTGACAGGCTGTCTGACAAGCATTCACACCAGGTTGATCTGGGTAGACGCATTCCCTTTCTGGACATGTCCCAGGTTCTACAACTCCCTAACAGCAAGCAATATTTGCAGGAAAAACGCATACATTCTTTCAATTACCACCATCAATTTCATATCAGAAACATAATCAGAAGAACGAAAATGTGCGAATATGGGCCAATCAGTGTGCTGCAAAATATATACACAATGTAATATTATTTGTATAACAGGAGCATTTTCCCACCATATGATTCAGAGATCAAGTGAGAAAAAGTAACCAACAGAGGAACAAACAGGAGCAGCGGTAAACAAAATCTATATTTATATATTATTTAACCCCTTCAGGACGGAGTCAATAGTGCACGTTCTGATCAAAACAAAACGTAAACAAAAACTGGAATTTGCGCTATATGTCTGTTCAACCGTAATTCACCGCTGTCACATTAAGTATATCATTTTGTTCAGGGGAAACAGGGCTTTACTTTATCATTAACTAATCATTAACTATTCATATCAGCGATGTCTCACGAGTACAACAGTACCCCCATTAACAGGTTTTATGGTGTTTTGGAAAGTTACAGGGTCAAATATAGAACGTTCCATTTTCAAATTGAAATTTGCCTGATTAGTAATGTTACCTTTGAGACGGTGTGGTAGCCCAGGAATGAGAATTACCCCCATAATGGCATACCATTTGAAAATGTAGACAACCCAAGGTATTGAAAGTGGGGTATGTTTAGTCTTTGTTAGTAGCCACTTAGTCACAAACACTGGCCAAAGTTAGCGTTCATATTTGTTTTTATGTGAAAAAAGCAAAAAACTAATATTTGGACAGTGTTTGTGACTAAGTGGCTACAAAGAAAGACTGGACATACCCCACTTGCAATACCTTGGGTTGTCTACTTTTGCAAATGGTATGCCATCATGGGGGTAATTCTCATTCCTGGGCTAACATACGCTCTCAAAGGCAACGTAACCAATCTGGCAAATTTCAATGTCCAAAAAATGAAATGCAAGCCTTATATGTGACTCTCTAACTTTCCAAAACACCATAAAACCTGTACATGGGGGGTACTGTTATTCTCAGGAGACTTCAATATTAGTGTTTTAAAACAGTAAAACATGTTACAACAATAATATAGTCCATAAAAGTGCAGTTTGTTTGTAAAAAAAATGCAAAAAACTTCACTTTTACTTAAAATATCATCATTGTAATACAATTTACCAGTTTGAAACACTAATATTTGAGTTCAGCGAAGTCTCCCGAGTAAAACAGTACCCCCTATGTACAGGTTTTATGGTGTCTTGGAGAGTTACAGGGTTAAATATAGTGCTTGCGAATTAAATTCTCTGCACTTTCTCCCTGTGTTGTCAGGCATGTCAATCAAATTTGAATTAATCAAATCACATAATTATGTTAAAAGATTACTTAAATATACATGTAGAATTTTAATATATATGCATTTATAGGTATTAAAAATTCAACGTGTATACTAATGTAATCTTTTATGTAATTATATGTATTTATCTATATATAAATACTTGCGGTTATTTGTATTTTATATATATGTATATATATATATATATATATAACAAAATACAGTTAGAATGAAATTACATATGAATATATAATTTATTTAAAATTTAGTTTCAATATTTTATTTATTTTTTCACAAGAAGTCAACTGTCTAAACTCTTTTAGGCAATAAATCGATGAACAAATGCTCAATTTCAACTTGTTATATTCTAACCACATGTTGGCTGGAATATTAAAATTAGACTGAATATAATCAAATTGGAGGAATTTATTATCAACATACAAATCTCTTAAATAACTACATCCCGCCTTTGGTAGTATCTCTAGCAAAGGAGATTGAATCTTCTCCTGAATCCATAAAATAGGCGTGATTGGGCTTGGAAATGGGATCAAAGAATATTTATGATTCAAATTCCGCCAGCCTTTGAGAATATACCATAGTGGTGATTTTTTGCTATGTACTAAACCACTAGTTAAATCCTCACAATAAAGAATTGAGTTCAGATATATTTCTTTAAAAAAAAATGAGCTTCTGTCGATACCCAATTGTTATTTTGTGCCTCTTCCTCCCATCTCAATGCGTGTGCCAGAAGGGAGGCTTCCTGATATTTCTTAATATCTGGGTATGCGATCCCACCGCCAGAAAACTTTTTAGCCAATATTGGTATCTTAATTCGCATTCTTTTGTTCTGGTGAATGAATACATCTATCGCCCTTTGTAAATTATTCAACAAATAAACGGGACAGTGCCATGGTATACAACGCATGATATAGGTGATCTTAGGTAATAAAGTAATTTTAGTCGCTGCTATTCTACCTGACCAGGAAATCTTGAGATTTTTCCATGTAGATAGTACTTGCATTATATTAGAATAAACTAATTGAAAGTTAACTGTTATGTTTTTTTTTCATTTCAACAAATAATTTAATTCCTAAATGAGTTATTGAATGTTGCCAGTTAAACTGATATAATTGGCTAAGAGAATTTTTCTCAGACCGCCCCATATTGAGACACATCGCTTCCGATTTTCTTACATTTAATTTATAATTCGAAATTTCACTATATTCAGATATGACCTCTTGAAGAGCTGTTAGGGATTTTTCCGGATTTTCTACTGTTATTATTACATCATCAGCGTAAAGAGAAATTACATGAGATTTTCGATTCACAACAATTCCTGTTATATCAATAGATTCCCTTATCGCACACGCCAATGGTTCAATAATCAGAGCAAAAATTAAAGGAGACAATGGGCAACCTTGCCTAGTACCATTTGAGATGACAAACCTTTCAGGCCGAAAATTTTGACCCATTACACATGCAGAAGGAGATGTATATAAAGCAGCTATCGCCTTAAAGGCAAAATCACCTAAACCATATTTTGACAGGGTGTGGAACATAAAGTCCCAATCCACCCTGTCAAATGCTTTCTCGGCATCCAGTCTCACAAAAACTGCAGTTGTTTTTTTTTTTTTAATTCTTTATTTTTGTTGTGCATCAAAATACATATACGCTCATAGTGCCACAACAGCAACAATAAGCACAGTTGTGTACAAGCAAAACAAGTGTGCGACATTCGCATAATCTGCACAAATTTTTAAAAGGTATGTAAGACAACGGCATGAGTTAAGTATCAGAGGCTTGCTCTAGGTAACTATCTTTAAACAGCTATGGTGATGTGGCTCTCGATAACATGAGTAACTATAAGAAGAAAAAATATGCTCGACAATAGTATGCTCCACTGTCTGAAATAAAAGGCTCTATATTAGTAGACGATTAAATGTAGACAGCACCCTAAGCAATACTTTGCAGTAGACATTAAAAAGAAAACCGTGACATAGTAAGCAGGGTGAGCAATCCTGTCTAAAAGATGGGCAAATGCAGAATAGTCTGACTGATAAGAACTATAGACATGGTGAGTATTAGCTTATTCTGTCCTTGGCATAACAAGCTAGACACGGATAATAAAAGGAACACGGGTATACTAAGTATTAATAGGCTGTATCTAGTAGGCAGTTGATTATTAAGGAGAGGAACACTGGTGGCTTATTAAGTGCAGCAAAAGAAACAGAGATTGGTAGCTAAGGGGAGCTGGGTCAACAGCATACACCTCCTGCACTAATATATAATGCCATCAGCCTATCCCTTTAACAGGTATTTCACAGTCCCACATAGCTTGATTTTGCAGGCTCGCTGCTGAAGGTGGAATTGATGGGTTCTGTGGCTGCAGTTGCTTCCCTTCCTCCTCTCTTATCTTCCACTTCTCTGTCCTCGTGGGCATGGAGGGACGCAGCT